>NC_087526.1:9247500-10497500 GCF_963921805.1 Phalacrocorax carbo | reverse complement strand
AAAGACATCTGAAGTTATCAATATCCCAGCTTAACAATACAGTATGTTTGCAATTAATAAACCTAACTTACTTCTAGGGAGAAGTACCTCTGTTACCAAGGTGTTGTTAAGCCAATCTAGCTACAGTTTGACTGGGAAAGCATTTATGAAGAAATCTTTACCTAGTCAGTCCATTAAAAATATGGATTGTGATATTAAGGGATCTGCAGGTAAGTATTTAGCAGAATAGTTGCATAAACTGGAGAGAAATTTCTATGATATATTAAAGAGTAAATACCATCTATGAGATTATTTCTCTGGCTCTTTATGTATGCATTTTTGGGGGCTAATTTTTATTTAACATTCGGTTCCTCAATATTTAATTCTAAACGCTATTCCCAGTTCCACGTACTGAGGCAGAGAGAGATAAAAGGATGACAAAATTGAGGATGTATAGAGTGTTTAGATTTGTTTACTATGCTTCATTAATATCTTGTCCATGAGCAGAGTAAATTCAGAGTTTAGTCTCTTCTTCCTTTAGCTAAGAAGCTTTAATTTCAGATTGTGTCATCACCAACATCAGAAATATTTCAAGTATCCTGCAAGTTGTGTAATAACATCAGCAGCTGCATGAGAGCATGCAGCCTTAAGACTTATCACCTGTTCAAGTTGATGTTGCTCAAAATTTGACTGTATTGCATTTCAGCTATCAGTATTGCAGATATTCTCGCTCACGAACAGGATATGCTCCCACCTTAAGTGAAAGTAACTACAGGTGTAAAGGTGTAAACGTTTTCCCTTTTCATCCAAGGTTCTGATCTATCTTGTTTCTAAGGGTAACTTTTTGTCATGTTCTTCATTATTTCAAAATATTCTCTTTGTTTCCACTAGGAAAAGACAAAGGTGCACTGAAGGTATATGCTGCGTACAAACAATACACAGATCACGCTGAATTAGACTGCATACCCACAGCATGCCAGAAGTATCAAAAACTTAAGTTTCCGCTGATGCAGAACAACACCTGATTTCTAGCACAACTGTAGCAAGTGGCATGAGAAAGCCAACTAGTTGTATTACACTAAGAGACAGAAAGCTTAAGAATTATGAAAGCACGCTCAAACACGGCAGTAATTTGAAACTTAAGTTACTCAGGCAAGTCCTAGTTCAGCAAGATAATGAATAGCCTAGGTAATCAAATTTCAGGATTGGATTCCTAATGACCAGGCTTCTGTACAGAATCTTGAGGGCAGAGGCCGTTTAAGTCTTGTAGCTGGTTTTTGAGTGTTGGGGTACAGCATATTAACACATATACATATATGTATGTATAGACTGATTTTTATGTATGTATACATATAGTATACATATATTTGTGTGTGCGCGCGCACACACCTGTGTGTATAAAACCAAAAACCACACACACATCTTCATCCTTGGAGATTTTTAACACCTGACTGGAGAAGCCCTGGGCAAACTGGTCTGACCTCATAGCTGATCCTGCTTGGAGCAAGGGGCTTCACAGGTGATGCCCTGAGGTTCCTTCTAACCAGAATTTTCTTATGATTCATATATGAATATCATCCTGCTTAAAGACATTTTCAAGTTCAAAATTTATTTTGAATAACCAGAGTTGTAGCAGTTGCAAAATGCACAGGCTATCATTAGTATCGGGTGATGTGAAGTCTATTCTATTCATTATGAACAAGTATGTTTCTCCTCATTTTCTCAGAAGTCAAGCTAGGCAAAACAGCACAAAGAACAACACACAATTTACCACACTTGCTAAAAAACCTGAATATAACATGTAGCACAGACTAAGTTTTTTAAAAGGAGAAGAAGAGAAGTAGAATGCCTATGTATTTTACCTGTTATTAGCATAGCTAACACTTTTTTATCATCTACATAGTTACTGACTAAGCAAATTGCTTCTTTCTCATATGAAATAGGAATGATAAAAGTACCATTATCGTTACTGGTATTATCTATTCCAGGTAGTGAACTTCCCAAATCTTTCTGCCAAAAATTTGGACAAAATAACTTTAGGAATCTAATATTAAGAAGCATTATACTAAAGCAGGCCTTGTCTTTAGGTGTCCAAGCTATGATACTGTATTCAGTGCATAGGAAAAAGGGTGGGTTTCTCCAGAAAGTGATTCAGGACCACAAATTTAGGTACCAAATTTAAATAGAGGAAAAAGCATCTTTCCAGCCTGGATATCTATTTTACCTGATGCAACTTACACTACAAGAATATTCTTTGTGAAGTAATCATGCAGTCTGTGATCTCAATACCTAATAAATCGCTTAGACACCATTGTTAACTCTTACTGTGTCAGTTTTGTTTCCTCAATGTTAGCCTTTCACACCTTTACATTTTAACATAATTGTTTATTCCCATAGTCATTGATAGATCATAAAATCAGAGTAGTGCATGTTGTTGTCACCTTTAAAATCAGGGTTATTTGACAGTGCAACCATCTTGATATTTGCAGCTGTTTATTTCTGACAGCTTGCTAAAACACTAAAGCAGAATATTGTTTTACAGTTCTCCCTCACCAATGGATTTATCAATAACTGACAGGAACATGTCAACGACTTTCCAGCGCTTTGTGAGTGGCAGAGTGCCTAACTCCCTTTTGAAATTAACCTGGAAGCCATTTGCTGAAGTTTAAGTTCACCACATGCTTTACTTTCTCTCCCAAAATTTACAAAAGACGTACTATTTTTGGTAGAGATTATTAAATCAGGCAAGAAGTTACCTGAAATGATTACTGGTGAACTGAACCATGAACCCCTCGCATACACTGATAAGCAGTTTAGACACATGGAGAGTCTCATTAAGTACAAACCACAACAAGCCTTTTGCCTAACGTGATCATACCGTAAACGCCAGCTGAATTATGCAACAAGGAGAGTTATCTAAAAAGAAGGAACTTCCTTTGCAATGGTAATTACAAGTAGAACAATGAGGTTAATTGCTTAACCAATATAGTTAACCAAACCAATAAGGGTACGTTAAAGGGCACAAAACGGTCAGCCTGTTTAAGAGAACAGCTTTCTGGTCAGAGATCACTGACTGCTGGACTTTCTCATACCCCGTACTCCGCATCTGCGACATATATATTCTTATTAACAATCACGACAGAAGCCATGGATCATTTCAAAGAGAGGTAGATCTAGCCTTGACCTCTCAAGTCCACGACAAGTATATCAAGAAACAGGAACTGTAGGTTGACTGTCCACTAAGTTTAGAAAACACTGGTCGAACACACACCTTCAGAACACTGACAAGTGTAAGAAACATCACCGAGGAAGTGTACCGAGGTTGGAGGCTGATTAAACACTGAGAAAGGTACTGCAGTAGTTATACGTTATTTATGAGTTTTCAGTCTACATTACAGCTTTGCCTTCCTGGATTACTGTGGTAGCTGAGAATTATACCACCAATTTAGTCAGGAAGCAACACAGTAACTCAGAATACTGGAAAGCTTGAGTTTACCAACTACCAAGAGTTAGGAATGGAACTTTTCAGACAGACAGTAAGTACCTGGATTCTCGTTGTCCATTTTGTGGTGACAGTTGAAGGCAAAAAAGAGCAAGAGAACTCAGAGTTTTTATGCTCCAGCTATTAAAAGAGGAAAATTTTACATCTCCTCATACACTGAAGAAATGGAGTCCAAGTGCAATACATGAGGAGTGCCCCCTCATTCACAAGGCTTCTTTCCTTCAGCTACTGTTTAGTCACCTTGTGTACCTCAGCAGTACTGAAGAACATACTGCTGATTCATCACTCAGGAAGGGAGGATGCTGAAACGGCTTGGCAGACATGTAGGCAGGCAGAGACACGGATCGTAACTTCTGTTCCCAGACTGACAAAGTGCACAACAGCCCCTGAAAGCATTAAGATATGAAACCTCTTCTACTAAACATGGGAAGGAAGGCAGAAATAAATGTTTTAAAAAATATATCAAAGTATAAATGTATAAGTAGATATATACATACACACACGTACATCCATCTGAATACACATTTATCTTTGTTTATATACACACATATAAAAATAAAACAAGGCTTACATCCTTTGCATACTTTCTATTTTCCCGGAGTTCAGAAAACAGGCTTCTAATGTGGATTATGAGTCTTGTACATTTTACTGACCACAGCACAGGATGATTGTAATCTTCATGAAACAGATTTACCATGCCCTTGAGTAATCACAGGAAATTCAAATTCAAGCATGCTGCTAGAATTCTGTGTTCGTTCAGCCATATTTTTGTTCGGTTTGACAGCCCACACTGACATCAATCTCAAAAAATGTTGCTTTGAATTATAAATACCCAGATCTCCATTTCTGTAGCTCTAATAGCACTGAACCATCATCCTTCCTACCAACCTTCAGATGGTTCTAAGATTATATAAACTTAATTAGAAATTACTAATTTTCCTTGATACCTTAGTCTTCAGTAGTCATACTAAATACATCACACACAAAAAAAGCACCATCTCCTAGACAATCCACTAGCATTTCTTTACCTGTGTGCCCTCTGTGACCCCCATAGTCCTGGTGAAGAGGTAGGGGAAACATTACAAATTGGAAGTGCCAAAGAGTTGTTTCTTAAATGGCCCTTCATGATGTGAAATATGCTGTTAAGGGTCATTAATTTATAGCACTCCTGTCAAAATGACAAAATCCATGCAAAACTTCAGTGCTGTAGCAGATTGATGCCAAAATAGCCCCACTTCAGAAACATCCCATCAGTTTCCTTGTGACCCAGAATCAACATAGCTTTTTGATGCTATATATTAAATAATTGAAATATTTGCCACAAGACTTCTACCTTCTAGCTGGTTTGGAGAGCACCCTTCCCTTCTTTATGGAAGAAAAGTAATTCCTACTGTCTGCCACGGCATCTAAAGTTGTCAACCAGTCAGGCATCTCGGGAATCCTACTTCTTCCCATCTAAGACACCAGAGTTAAAAGCTCTGTCTAGTGAAAATACTGTAGCCCAGACTATTAAGAAGCATTCTCTTTTCCTTTCAGATAATCTTTTTACTGACAATTTATATAACACTGGAAAGTCAGGATTCATCTAGCTCTGAGAAACAATTACTGTCCTTCACCTCTTTACAATTCCACCGAAAGCAAAAACTTGATGAAACTGAAGGCTGTGTGGGAACCAAATAGATAAACCCCAAGCTTTACTGAAATACCATGAAATCTGCAGAATGGTCAACACAGCCAAGTCCTGCATAATTCTGAAAACAAGAAGATGATGAAAGCCTTTCGGGTAAAATACCAGTATCTACTTTTTTTCACTTTTTTCCCCCTAAGGTAACAGAGTTTTATTGTATTTGTTGGCAAATCTTTTTTTTTTTTTTTTCCTTTTACAAGGCATCTTTCTTTGACTTAAAACTGTATATCATTCTGCATACCCACAGTTAAATGTCTTATCTATGGAATTTGAGAAATAAATTTATGTATATGGCTAAGATTTGAGAAAATATGAAAAATTCAACAGCTAGTAATTGAACTGCTGTAGTCGATTGCCCCAGAACTACTTTGTATGGCATACTAATTCCAAAGATAGATTCTATACAGCACACTAGAAATTGTTTATGCAGATCACATTTATGATCAAGAGGAAATATGCTACTAACTTCTATAACTTCTATAATGTTTGATTAAATCTTCTCACCAGAGTAATGGGTACATGACCGGGGAACTCAAATTTTGTTCTTCTGGTAGAACTCTTGATCATTTTTATTTATTTGTATTGTCAGGGATTCTCTGGCAAGTAAACAAACACCTCCCAGCAACTGGCTGATAGTTTGTAACCTGAAAATTATCTTTTACATAAGACTTGGCTAAAAGAAGTAATGAAACACATACTTCCCATCATACCTTCCATGACTAGTCTACATGGAGATAAGATAGAGATGTGACAAATACTTTACATTTTCATGGCAGCAAATGAAAAATATTTTCAGATTTGAAATTCAATTCTGAATCATTGTCTGTACATACCCACCCCAAGACTAAATCTCAGCAACTTTCATTTGTTACTTTATATAGTCAGTAAATGTCTTTACCCTAGAATTTCATCACAGAATGCTCATACAATAACAAGTCACCGCACTGTTAATATACATTAAAAAAAAAAAAAAAACCTCAAGGAAGAGGCATGTGAACATTCTTTTTTACAAGCCAGGATGTATTCATAGCAACACAATGAACACACAACTACAAAAATTGTTACATTACAGTTATTGCATTCATAATTCATTCTACAATTAGACATGTGTTACACCTGAAGAACTGATAACATCTAGCAAACATTGCTATCTCCTACTGTTACTGTAATGGATTATTATTTGCCATACGGTTGGAAAGGAACAGTTGCTCACTGCAGTTGTGAATGGCTGACCATATCTAGGCTACTGTCGTTACCAAATACCAGGTTTAAAGTGATTACCTTCTGATGTTTTTAACATTTTCTTTTTTTGCAGAATGGTGGTTTTATGCATCTCTACATTACTTTGCTTTTCCATTATGCCAGACACAGTAGAGGAAATTCACTAATTCACACTAACGATGAGGGGATCCTTTACAAAGTTAGTTTGGAACCGTGTGATGTGACGGAGTTTGATCATGTCTACTGAATCATGATTTTATGTTTGCAAAGCCAAGTTTTGTTTTTAAGTAGTTCTCATTAGTGCTGTGTACTTGTCTAGCACTTAAATTCTACTACAAAACAACTTCTTTTGTAAGCCATTAACTAACTTCATTTGCATGTGGATCTGTTCATAAATAGCCCTCTGCAACACATCACTCTTCAGCCCTGGTCAAGCTCCACCTAAACTTCCTCAAATTACACCTAGACCAAGTAGTATTATACCTGATTCCAAGCTGTGTTTGTACTAATTGATTAATAAGTACCCAGACTGACAAAAATTGGCTAACAGAAAATTGTTCAGCTGAAGCTTTTACCTCAAGCCTTTCCCTGAAACAAGCCATTTATCTGATCCACCCAACCACCAGTTTTCAAAACTATATACATTTGCAGCTGATACCTCTGTCCCTCTGAAGTTATTATTTTATTAGATTACAAAAATTATGGAGAAGGTAGAATCTTGCCTTCATAACCTCCCCAAGGTTTGATACTGTTCAGTAATACATTGCCAAAGGGGTACCAATCCTCTGTTTAGGGAAAAACACTTATTGGTTGGTTTCATGCATGCTAGCAGCAGAAAAGAAAGGAGAAACTCAAGATTCTTCAGTTTCTGGATATAAGAATCAAACTCCCTTCCATTTATCCTGATGCAAGGTCAGAAGTACTTTTCTTGAAATCTAAACAGTTATGCTAGTACAAACAGAGTCAGACCTATATCATATCTAAACAAACTATAAGCTATTTACAGAAATATACATATTTATATATACAGTACATGAAATGCAAGACCATCATCTGGGAGACAACTCCATCAACCGATCCCTTTAAAGATTCTTTTTTAAGGAGGATGGAAGGGAAGAAAGAAATTTCTTTCCCCTTCCTAACCTGCCATGTACTGCTACAAGTTTCAAGAATAGATGTAGTAAGTCAGGACTTTGAAACCTTGCTACTGTTTCCCCTTCTCCCCTCCTCTTCGGCAAAGCAAAGTGTGTTGGTTAAGCAGTTTTTTGAAAGCAGGGTCAGTCTGAGTACATCAAGTAGAGACAGATTTTGTGGCTGCGAGTCTAATCAGGAAAGAATAGTTGCTGGGCACACAACCTGGCTCTGAAAGGGAATGGGAAAATAAGCATAAGCACTGGTCTTCACTTTTTGGAACAGGAGGGCAGAGAGGGGGAAGAGATGGAAGAATAAGAGAAAAATTAGATTGAAACTGGAAAAGAATGCAGGAGCAAATACATAAACTTTTACTCAAAGAAAAAAGATAAGTAGAACATTAAAAGAAAAAGGAAAAATAGCACATCTAATCAGAACAAAACCACTCCATTTCTCCAAGATCAGGAATGCAGTAGTTTAAAACACACACTATAGTTAAACATAGAGCCAAGACAACAATAGTCAGCACTTCTTTAACAAAGTCCATACTTCCACAGACGCAGGTGTGTTATACCACCATAGCGCTGCAGAATTTAGTCCCCAGAGCTAGAGATACCTCTGGGCACATTTCAGAATGTGCACTCTGTAACTCCACTAGAGACCTAAAGTAAGCACAATTATTTACATATACAGAACCTAATACTCTTGCTCCGTACAGCCTGAATTTAGTTTGTAATATTTATTAAAATGAAACTCTAATCTCTTTTTATTTATACAAAACAGTCCTGCTGAAAACAAAATTCTTCACTGCATTCTCTTGAGAAAGACTCACATCAGGCCTACGTATAGACAATCCTTGACATTCATGCTGTATTTTGATCTCAAAAATACATTCCTTCAGAAACAATAAAGCTACTGCTTATTTTTCACCTGTTAAAAGAGTATATATTTTTTCCAGATTCTCCTTTTACTGAAAATGCTTTGAGCTGGAATCTACATTAAAACTATATGAAACTTCCTTGCAGGTCTGGGCTTTTTTTTGTGTCATTGCAACACTGAAGGAAGCTATTTACATCCATTGTATTATGGCTACTTCAATAAATTTAGTTTAGCCATAGTACTCAAAAATTGGTTTTGGTGCAACAAATATTACCTGTATCTGAGGGACAGCTGCATTTCCTTAAAAAAAAAACAACCACCCTGATACTAGAATATTTTCAGAGATTAAACAATATTTAACTTGGGAGGTTTACAGCTTACCTTTCTGCACACTGGTTTATTTCCCCATCCTTGTCTTTTCTGTATATTGTGACACATGACATCATTCACAAAAGTTTAAGTTTTTGTTTTGTCTCCTGTACTATCACCTATAATCATGCAAGAAACTAACATTTGACAAAAATATAAACAACTCATGAATGAAGTGCCATCCACTACTTATGCTGCCAAGAAAGCAGGACTTTCAGAGTGTGTATGATGTACCAGTTTCTGATAGTGACTGATGGAGTCTTTTACATGCTACCTACAGGCAAAGGAAAACATCTAAGTTTTCAGTCACTCTGATGGAACACAACTGTATATATTACCACAGTAGTTAGCATATAACTGCAAGGAATATAATATTTGCTATAAATCTTTCTGTTACAAGCAAAATTCTGGCCTAAAGGGTCCTTCTCAGTTTTGAAACTCTTCTATATTTTGCAAGCAGGGCAAATTTGTCTAGAAAAAACATTAAACAAACTGAAAAGGAGGAACAGAAGGCAGGCATCTAAAGAGACCAAAATAAAATACATAGCAGAGACCAACAGAATGTCTACTCAAGCAAAGCAATCAAGAATACAGTTCTTGCACATCTAATACAGAACGATCTTGCTAGACTAATTTTAGTGACTGGGTACCTGCAGTTGTCAAATATTATAAGCCAAGCTGTGCTGGTTTTGGCTGGGATAGAGTTCATTTTCTTCACAGCAGCCAGTGTGGGGCTCTGGCTTGGATTTGTGCTGGAAACAGGGCTGATAGCACAGGGGTGTTGTCGTTCCTGCTGAGCAGGGCTTACCCAGAGCCAGGGCCTTTGCTGCCTCTCACCCCAGCAGCGAGTGGGCTGGGGGGGCACAATGTACTATGAGCACAGGAAAACAAAGTTAAACACATCTAAAGAAAAAAAAATCCTAAAACTCCTGTTTTTAATCTGTTACTACAGTAAGTCAATCTGTTAAAAAATATATAAAATATATACACACATGCACAATGGGTATCTGACAGATTAGATCTATACCCATTCTAGATTCTCAGTACCATTTGCCTCTACCAATTATTATCTGCATGTGCATAACGTCTATGAAATATACAACACAAACGTTGAGAGGTTAGGCTATAATGAAAGTCCACAGTTGTAAAAGAAACTGAACCTTCTGGCATAAGTTAGCGGTAGTTAAAATACACTCAAAGGATGTGTTTAGAAAGCTCAGCATCTTCCCATAATGCAAAAGTAAACAGACAGCGAAGGGTTTGGTTTCAAAATGTGTTTTTTCCAGAATATGGTCTGCAGTATTAGTGCTAAATTGATTCTATATAAAGCACTTGTAGGTGCAAGAAAAGCAGACATTTATGAAGAGACTCTTGATTGAGTCAGTAATATAATTAATATATATAAAATATAATTTTATACTAATAGTAAATACAGACATCTATCAATAGCATTGCTTAAATCAGGTTCTACAATTATGCCAAAAATACCTACTGTTACTCATTGGAACCAGCATCACCAACTTTAGATGTAACCAGTTTCTTGATAGATGATTTAAAAAGCATTATGTCAATGGGATCATCATACCATCTTCTAATCCTGCTCTTGTCCTACTCTTCCAAGTACCTTTTTCTGAAATATCACATCTTGGCAAAACCTTTTATCACCCTGATAATACGTGTTCAGCATAAGCATACCAATTTACACAGATGACATGCATCACACTTTTTTGATTTCTAGAAATTATCAATTTACATCTGCAGCATGAGGCTGGCCTTAAATTACTTCAGCATTACTGTCAAACTCTTTTTTTAAAGCAACTGTGCCATACATCTGATGAACTGTTATGAACTGCCATAGCAGATGAGTCAGTTAAGAGATATATTCTTCACAATCGTATCTTATTTAACATTCCATGGTTATTTCTTTTTAATGTCATATACTATCTTATTCTCAAGCTGGGGGAAAGCTCAGCTCCTTGTTCATATCTGTTCTTAGTTCTGACAACTCCCTCTAGTATTTTCCCCTCTGAGGCATAAAATGTGCACCCATGTACATTCTCTCACATCTTTCAGAAGAAATATTCTATTCCAATCTCTGCTGCCTTCCTTTAACCTCACACACTCACCCCTTCTTCTTCTCTTTTTAGTCTCTAATCACAAACGCATGGCTGACAGCCACCTTTCTTTCAGTACCGAATCTGGGGATAGCCAACATGTCAGACCCACAAAATGAACTAATTCCTTTTTCTCTCTGACTACAAACAACTCCCCTTCTCTTGAGCTGACAAATTAGGATCTTTTCTTCACACGGTTACAGTCTCTGCAAACTGCTGACAACTCAATGAGAGGCCAACTAAATAAATCATTCAAAATGAAAGAGCTGCTTAAGCTGTAAGTGACCTGAAACAGCTGGTAAATTTTTAAATGCCCACACCCTCCCCTCAAAGCAATGAAATATTCTGTATAAATAAACAGTGGTTCTCCAAACCTGCTGGGCTATCAGAAAACAGGGCTAAGAAGGAAGCACGGGAACTGGGAATCAGCAGGGATAATTAATTTTTCTTGAAGGACTGAAACACTGCCATTAATTTCCTTGAAGTGTACAGAATGTAGGAACAGCCTCAATTAAAACTGATGTTCAAATGCCAACTGTGCTTGTCTTTTAATCACATGCTTTGCATATTGATTTTGATATAAATGTGTATTACGGAGTTATGATATTCTTATTGTGTAAAATCCTTTTAAGAAAAAATTTCTGTATTTTCCTGTGGACATTAACAAACGTCTATCATATTTTCCACAGGTTCTAACAACTGTTGTTTTACAACTTAATCAGACATTTGTCTTCCAAAATAGAAGACCAGCTAGAGGTATTTTTCTATAGGACACTGTCTGCTATTAGTCATTAATTTGTTATTGCAAGTTTCAGTTTAAACTGGAATGTGCTTGTATTATAAGACCCGATGTAGAGCTCCCAAAAGCTCGATGCTAACTTCTTTACATAGCTATTTTATCCGATGGCCTAGATAATATAACATTTGAAGAAAATAAGACAGTGAATTGTGTTATCAATCACACTTTTGTAAACATTTTGGGGACCACTTGGAATACAGTATTCTCTGCAATAAGCTGTCAGTGAAAGGCAGCTACTTTCAAAACTAATGGTGGTAGCAAGAAACTGCAACAGAGAACACAGAAAAAAAGAATGACAGGAAAAAAGGGATTCTAGCTTCAAATACCAGGCAGAACAGATCATTTGCAGTTTTTCATTTTCATAGTTACCATCAAAAAATTTGCCATTTTATTTAAATAAAGAACAGAGGTATAATCTAGGCCTATGCATCAGAACTGTTAAGGATAATCTATAAAATACAATGCACAAGCTTCCCCACTACCACCCTCATTCCAGTCATCACATCCCTTCTATACGAATAACTGAACAGAAAAGACATTATCCTGGTCGTCTTTAATCTCTTATCCTTGCCAAGAATTTTCATCTATAACTCTCTTTTTAGCCACCAGGATGAAATACATTTGATGGCTAAATTAGGTAAGTACAAAATAAAGTTCCAATAAGAACAGGCTGACATTGAGCCCAGCAAGAGCTGAAGCAATGATAGTGGAGGAGAATGGGAGCTATCAAGGAAACAGCACATAAGTTAAAGCAAAGACAAAGTGGATAAAATAGTCTGCAGCCTTTGGGTAACCCTAGTCTAATCATTACTATTGATTCAGAGAGCCAAAACTACCTTAAGCATCCTCCTTCCAGTTATAGATGACAGGATGACTGAGTTTGATCCCCTCAACTAGGAAATAACCATCATCCAGACACAACAAACCAAAGAGCTCACAGTACCCTGCATTTAGTTCAGCTTCCTCTCTCTGTTCAGGCTGGATAACAACTTACAGGAACTGACTGTCCTGCGTTAGGTTATTACACTGACCACCTCTGCTAGAGGATCAGCACAATAATCTCATAAAAATAAATTAGCTGTAACAGCACAGACCTCACATAAGCCACATTGCCTCCTCATTCTCTTTGGCACATATTTGGTGAGTGGAGGAAACTGCAGCATATTCTAGACTTGTCATGTTGAGAATTTTGTCGTACAAGAAGTCAGGAAGTGCGCTAGATTTTCCCTTGTGGCTTCTCCAACTTACATGTAATGAAGGCATCTCTCCGAGGCAGTCAGATATCTCTGTTACACTCTGCATTAGCAGAGATATCAAAAACATTAGGGATGCCTGTTTTCATAACAGAAGCTGACTGGATGGAATTAATAGTCAGACATAACATTACTTCAGCTGCACCTCACTTGGAAGGGGACAGCCCATATTTAAAAAAAGAGACTAGAGCAATAAGCTACAATTAAATTTTGAAGTCATCTCCTGCTTGGAAGGAATTCAACTAGTGACCTCCACAGGCCCCTTCTAGCCTAAATTATTCTGTGATAGAGAAGTATAGCCAAAAAGTACCATGCAAGATTTCAGTTCACCATAAAATCAAGGGAAGATTTTGTTGTTGATGGTGGTGGTGGTATGCAGAGCACAACACAACAAGTAGTAAGTATTTTGTGCATGTCAAGCTACACAAAGCAGAAACTAGTGCATCTCATTTCTAAACAAAAGTATTAATTGTCACTGATTTTCAAACAATTTCTATAATATTACAAGAACACTCGGAAGGAATTCTGAAGAGATCTGGTGTCGAAGGAAAAGGGTTCTCCAATCTCTCACATTTTTATGCGGTTAATTAAACGCACCTTAAATTTGAAGCATAGTTCATTCAGACTCTCATAATTCACCATACATGACATACATTAGGCAAGATGGAGAAACATGAAGAATTAGCATTAAAAAGAACAGAGTTCTGGCACAGACATGTCACTGCAGCTTCCTTTACTATAAGGTGGCATTACAAATTTACAATGGAATTTGCTTCAGGCTTTACTTTTACTTCAGGCTTCAGGCTTTTACTTTACTACCGTTCCTCTTAAGAATTTGGTTGAAAATAGAAACCAGCATGTCATAGCTTCTTACGAAAGATGAAACTCTCTGTATTTCTATATAGCCAGAGCATAGCACAAGTAAAAAGTGGAATCAAAACTGTCACAGACTGATCATTTGAAAAAAGTGAAAACAAATCTCTAGGTAAAATTGAAACGTTCTTGTTTTTTAGTTGGGGGCTACACTGGCAGCACAAAACTGAATCACAGCTACTGCTGAAGACTAACAACCTTCTAGCCATACTTCAACCAAGCACAACTCCTGAAGTTTGTGATCAGCACAGACTCACATACAACGGAATAATTGTCAGACATGTAGTCACAATTACGGTAACTTTGCAAGATGTAATTTCACATCAAGCGATCAAAATGTCTACTGTGTTTTAAGATATAAAGAAGTTTAACGTCATCTGCAGAATGTATAGATTAAATGGCCATTAGTCTCTGCATAAAAATGTTGGTGCTTGGTCCATTTAATGTGGCAGATTAAAAAAGAATTGTCTTAAAAGCATACTAATATTTTGGACACTTTAAGCACTATCATACATAGAGTGTACATCTGCAATATTAATTTTTAAAAAGAGGAGGTTTAAAAACCACATGATATAAAATCATAAATAAATAAAAATCTATACAACTCATCTGTGGTGTCCCATGTATGACGAATAACCTAACGCAGTGTAGACAATCGCACCCTCTGCTAGGCATTTGCCTGGCAATGTGTCATATACAACGTAGCTTGGACATTTTTACTTATTTTATAACAAGTTGTATTCTTTGCTGTCATTTTTCTGTGGATCCGTTTCATCTTTGTTTTTAACCAAATACATGTCAGTAGCACCTACACAGTAAACAATAGATACAAACAGTGAAGTGCATTTCTAAATTTACTATGAAAGTATCTTAGATTTCATATTTCTAATGAACATGAATGCTTGAAGAAAATGCAGTAAGGCAATCTTTATACGGTTAAGGTGCTTTAATTCTAAGTTATCTACCCAGCAATAAACATGTAATGAAAATCACACATCTGTTCTTATATATCAGGGGATGGAGAACAGTGGGTATCAAAAAACAAAATTAAACCAAAAAACCAAACCGATACAACCACCCCCCCATATTCCTAATTATTAGCAAGAAGTACATTGTCTGAAAGCCTAGTCCTGCATTTATTTCCTTGTTCTTAGACATCTCATCACTTCCCAACATTAAATGCTCAGACTAAACAAATTTAAAAATTCCCTCTATTTAAAACCCAAGTAAATAAAGGCAGACCGAGAAGGATTTTTTTCCATAGACAAGTCATTTATGCCTAGCTGTTAACATTAAGAGCATATCTACTTCAACATCTAGTTCCCTACAAGATCCTTCCCCATCTAACATGTGCTAACAGAAGTAACATTAAAATTTATCAGCCATGCACCATATCAGAAGAGAGATTGTGGTCTTGCCACCCACAGAAATGAGAACTGAAGTCTACTGCCAATTTTTCATCTGATTTATAGAGAACATTTTCCTAAATGTGCAGCATAAAAAAATAAAAAGGCAAAACAAAAGCTGAGGAAAGCAGCCCAAAACACAGATTAAGGGCCAAGTTAAACATTGTTCAGAAATGGTAAAAGCAGCAATCCAGATTATTCAGTTCCATTATGCCCCTTTTTCAACTCCTCAATCTGTATCTTGCAGGATTAAGAGCCACTTTGGTGTCTATCACCTCACCAGTCTCTCCTAGTAGCTACATACTACTAGAAGCTTAAGTACTGTTTACTTCTCACACCTAGACCTCCAGCCCAAGGAGGGAGATGAGACAGATTAAACCCACCAGCCCATAAAGAAGGTTAAATACAAACTTCTGCACACTCATACTTGCCCACTTAGTAACAATTGAGGCAAGAAGCCAGAACAGAATTTTTCACTGACTGAAGTCAAGGTCAACTGGATGTTTGACAGATTAAATTCTTGTTGCCTTACAAAGAATATATTGCTGTGTTTCTAGGATGGAAGAGTGAAATCTATTACTTTCGTTCACTAAAAACAAGTACAATCCCAGTTTTCCAGGAAAAATTCTCATTTTTACCAACTACTTTTAGTTGTAGATTTATACTTCATAATCAAGAAAATACTGGTTTTTCCTAAAGATTTAGGCTTATTGTGCAACAAATCTAATTTTAACTGCATTAGATAAATACTGGGGCACTGTCAAACACAGCTGCAAAGCGTGTAAACGGGAACAGTGTTGGACTGACCACGTTCCTCACATAGTAACTAAAATAGAGCACATCAGGTTACACACAGCATCATTTTTTGGGTTTCCCGTGAAGCATTTTTCCTATCCCATCATATTGTATCATACTGAAACCACGTCACATTGACTTCAAAATCAATCCTATCAAAATAAAACCAAGACCTTCTACGTAGGAGAATGGGAGGAAGGCAAGAGTTGTTGGGTAAAAAGGGGTGTGAAGTGTCAAATACACCCCCTAAGAGCCAACTGATGTGGCAAATGTTTAACACAGGGAAGAAAGATTTCAGTCTCAGTTCTACCATTCTCTCACATACCAGATAAATGGTTTGCTTCCTCCCCCTCCCCTGCACAGCTGCTAGCTATGCTAGAATAGCCCTTACCAATTTTCTGTGTTTGGGGGCAGGTGTTCTATCCTACCACTGAGAACCTCCTTTTGAAATAAAAGGCTGCAGAAGGCTCATATGACAAATGTAAATTTTTGATGTATAATATTTTTCTGTAAGTTGTCACAGACTACTCATTTTACATCATTTTCCTGTTTTCCTGTTGCATATAAAATGACGTTGCAAATTCAAGTTTTATTTTCCAAATAAAGATAAAGCAGATGTTAAAAAGCTACTTTAAGTGTTATTCCCACTATTAACCACCACACTAAACAGAACTTGCACCGTTAGAATAATATGTTTTGGGCCTCACCCTCTCAACATTCTCTAAATTGTCATGGATGCTACAATTATAAAGCATCTAACAACCTACAATATTTACTCCAAAGGCATTATATACTATTTCCTTATCAAAAACCAACAATTCCTAAAAACATTTTAAAGCTCAAGGAAGCTGTTATTAAAATAAGATTTATATGGTGTAAACCGTCCATGGTACCATCTCTAGAGTGTGAAATTAGTGACTGAGGAAAGATTTCACAGGAACTTAATCTGAGTGCAGTGCTATTGCAAAGGATTTGCGATTCTGGTCTCTGCCAAATCCTACGTATTTGCAAGCTGCTGTAGTTATTCATGCAAAGCGACAGATAATCAGCAGCATCTAAAGCTTTTTTACATTTATATTGAACGTGGAGCTCTTCTCTCTCTACCAGTGCATATCTAATACCTTAGGCATGGCAAGGTCATATCTGAAGTAAGCACTGGTCAAATTTCTAATGCCACAAGTTTCAAAATGTTTCTGATTTCTTGTTTTAATAAAATTCGGGAAATCTCTCCAAGTAATATTTGCAGCCAACATCGAAAAAAGATGCAGAATAAAGAAGGCAGAGTTAAAACTTGAAGTTCAATGTGCAAGTGAACGATCAGCATTTGCATTTTAATTGTTTTTAGGCTTTGTGCAGTCATTCATTAACACTTCACAGTAAATTCAAAATAATGAATTCCAAATTTCCATAACACACATATCATCACATTGAAACATATGGGTCCCTTGGACAAATGACGACAGCTAGAGCAACACTGAAAGACTGACAAGGCCACTCCCTCCACTAAGCATGCCTCGGTTAAAGGCCAGGGACACACGCATACATTCACCTGTGTCTCAGTCAAGCATCCTGACACAGTGGCTACAGAGCTAAAAGTAAAGGGTTCCCAGACCTCACATTTATAGTGCATCACAGTCTCTCCTTTCCTATGCTGTTCAGAAAATTCACCAGCTGCATTTCAAAACACAGCATCTGAGAATAAAAGAAGCCACAGCACTGCAGCAGCAAAGGAGCAGTGCACCTTCTGGATCTACTGGGCCACATAGCTCAACAGCAGAAGCCTTTCAGCGTAGTGCCTACATAGCCCGTGTGCCTGGATGCGTGGCGTACTCACCCTTCTCAGATGATTCAAGAGCCATGATTCGAATTAAAAACGAACAAAAATTTTTTGTTCTCTTCATTACCCCTCTTGAATTTTAATAAATGTGAAATAAACCAAACTCCAGAAGACCCCACACAAGCACACATCGGAAGAGGCTTACTCATGATACAAGCATCAACAGCAAAACAATGGGGTATATCTGCCTAAATACCAACCTTTTTCCCGAATGGTAAACATCTTCAAAGAGAAATGGTGTAAAAAGGTAAGAGTAAATGCCTTTTCATATTGAAGTATCCTAGTGCAACTGCATTGAAATCACTTGACTCCAAATTAATACCAGGGCAAGAATAGAATAGAATAGTATAAATAAGAGATTAAATCTGGTATTAAACTCATTGATGTAATGGCTACCTTTACCCCACCTTCCAAACCAAGAATATTTTTCCATGTATCATCTTTTCCATTTGCTGAGTTTTACTCTGACAGTCAGGTGTTACGGAAAAGTGACATTTGCAGGCTTCAAGTCAGTTCAATGGGGAAAAACCTAAAATTATTCTATATATATTCAAGGGCTGAAGCTATGGAAACTAATTCAACAAAATTTGACACAGTCATGCTTTATTCTTTCTATAAACATTCTGAGTAAGGTATTGCTTTTGCATTGTTGTGGTTTAGGAACACTCTGCAGTTTGACATAAGTTTCCTTAATCAGTGTTATCTTGAACATCTGCACTACCTGGAGAGGGCATAATGTCTTGTTAAATTCTCCCTGAAGAAAAGCAGCTTAACAGAAGTTACTGGAATTCTGCACTCTGTGTTGAAAACTACTTGGCAAGTGAACTGTTGTCCTGCTTACAATAATTAGGGAGCACCAAGAAGAGGAGAGAGGAAAAAATGCAGGCAGTAATTAAAAGCTTGGTATTTTGTTTCAGAGTTTTTAGGCATATTGTTTAAAAGAAAAGAAAACCATAACCAGCTAGGTTTCAATACACTAAATATGTGTTTAAATCTTGGGGATGGTAATGGAATCAGTATCCATAAACAGCCAGCACTAACAACCTGTATGCCTTACCCCTAGAGCTACATGGCAATTTACATTTTACCTTTTAGGAATATTTTTGAAATTATGTCCATCAGGCTAAACAAGTAGATTCATGAATGTCATGAACAGACTATATAGAGTCATGTTTGCAAGATCA
This sequence comes from Phalacrocorax carbo, assembly GCF_963921805.1. Taxonomy (NCBI): domain Eukaryota; kingdom Metazoa; phylum Chordata; class Aves; order Suliformes; family Phalacrocoracidae; genus Phalacrocorax; species Phalacrocorax carbo. Next base: position 10,478,471 of record NC_087526.1, on the reverse strand, counting down.
AAACCCAATCCTGTTTTTCAGACTTTTGTCTTCAAATAAAAATTTAGTCCCAAAATAATGTACTGTTTCTCCAATACAGTGTTTATATTTCAAAAAGAACAATTTTCGAGCACAAATATGTGAGATGAGCTTCTTCATACCACACCCATACTACAGAATACTTATGCAAAGTATTTTCTGTCCTGTGAGACAGGGGTAGTGTCAAAATTCTCCTTAAGTGTCCACGCTGTAGGCAGCGTCAGTTATGTTTCTTGTAGGTGTCAGTGTAAAAGTGCACTGAAGAAGGGAATCAAACAGAAGAGCAGAAGCTCTGAGCAGTTCAGTTAAATATTTGAAATAAAGAACCACTAGGAAGGTAATTTCTTTTCTATAAACAAAAGCAGCAGTTCAGAAAGATTATTTATTATGATATTCATCACATATTATGAAATCTCTTGGGATCAAAGTATTTAAAAAAATCTTTTCTCTCTTTGCAAATAAACATGCAACGAAAATAATATTCTGTCAAGAGCATTTCTGAAATTTCTTTCTGAAATCCTGTTTCAGAAATGTTTTAGCTTTTTCCTTCAACTTTCTTATACTTCCATACCTTCATCTTCGACAGTTCACAATTCATTGCATTGCTTTGTATGGTATTCAGAAACTACTTGTGACAGATGAATACATGGTGTCAAATTGCCCCTTCAGCAAGAGGGAAAACTATTTTTCATCACAAAACTTAATCTGTACATATACCACATGAGAAAGTTATCCCAAGCACAGTATAATATGCTCAATATATTTTTCTTACCTGGTCTTGAAGGAACTCAGGTTAGGCCTTCAATCTGAATGAGGTCTTCTCCTTATACTGGCTCAATAGCACTGACTGCAGATTTGTACAAATTGATAAAAACATCACATACATCTACACAGGAACAATTTCTCTCATTGATTTCTTTTTAAACACAAGAGAAGACAACAAAGAGGTATCATTGAGTTTAGGATTTGAAATATCTGTAAAGTCCATTCCCTCTCTTGCAAAAGCTTGTGATTTGGTTCCTCAACCGCTAACCAAGAGAAGTAATTCCCTTATTAATTTATGAATAAGGGAATTACACTGTGTGTAATTCCAATCTTCTCAGTCACAGTTGCTTTTTTCCTCTAGCAGTAGGAATACCCAGAGGTGAAATAGGGAAAGGACCCACGGAGACCACCACCAGGTCTGAAATCCTGTTAAACCTCTAACAATACCAAAACTAACAGACCCTGACAGAATAAGCTCATAAACAGAAAAGACTAGGGACTAAGCTGTGGGGCACTGGAGCTCCCTTTGTATGTAGAAATCCCTGTACTCTCTGATGACTGACAGAAAAAGTTTTCAAGACGTTCCAGTCAGTAAAGAGGGAGGGATTTAATATCTTGCAATTTAAAATTCCTTTTGTTTAGACTTAAATTTCAAGAAAAACAAAACAGAGGTTGATATTTTGCTTCTTTCCCTGTCACAAACAAATAAAAACCCAACCAAACCAACCAGGAGAACACTGGACATTTTCTACATCATTTAAGTTCAGGCACAAAGCCACACTGTAACAACATAACAAACCACAACTTCAGTGTTATTTCTACAGATAATATTTCACATAATTTCCACACCCTTCCTCCTTAAAATAAGGAGGAGAAGGGTTGCAGTGCCCAGTAGGATACAATATGGTGGATCCTTAGAAGGTTCTTAGAAGAGAGGAAGAAATTGGTTTAACCACCAGGTAGAAGATATGCAAAGTCCTATTTGGATGGCAGTGGTTTCACAGCAAGTGATAAAGCTTGTACAGTCTCAGGAATGTTTTTTTCCACGTTTAATATTTTTCACAGGTAACAAGGAAATGAGGCCAGATAAAAAGACTGCTAGTTCTCCTCAGCTGGTGGAGGCAGCTGGTCTCCAGCAAAACTGCAGATTATACCCAAGGCACACGCAGACTCTGCTTATTTTGTGTGGCGCTCTAAGCCACCTGGCTGAACAGAACAAGTTCCCAAGAATCTGTTCATGGAAAATTCTCCTCTCCCTCTTAGCATTGCATATTTTTAATGTAACATCATCAAGCAGTGATTCTTAGGTCACAAAATAAAACTAATAAGTGTCTGAACAAGTGTCCTATAGCTTCCCCACGCCCCCTCCACACCCATCTGCTTACGTGGCCAACACAGGACTCAGTCCTGCTGTAGACCTGTTTCCATCTGCTCTTCGCAGAGCAGCTATACTACAGCATAAGGCTGAGCACTCAGTCAGCTGCTTCTACCTGCTCTTGTTGCTGCCATAAACAAAAAAATAAGGAAGGATTTCAGCTCCAAAGGAAATTTGTGGTAAAAACTTCAAGGAACAGACAGAGCAGAAAGGATTGGCTCCAGAACAGTTGTTTCTCAAGGCCTCATCCTGTAAGCACTAGACGTTCTACGTGTCAGAAAAGGTTCAGGTTAGTTTGGACTATGCATTTCTTAATAGATCCATAACACAGACAATATGGACTGTTACTATGAATGGGTGTGGATATCATTCTGCCTTGCTCTCCCAGTTGTTCTATCAGTAAAACTTCATTTCCTGAAAAAGAACATATACTTCATAGATGAGCCCACCCAGCTGCCAGAGAATCCTGTTTGTATCAGAAAAGTAGCGTTCAGATTTGCCCATAGACAAGATCTTCATTATTATTATTTTATGGTTATATTCAGATTTATTTGCGTAACATAGCCAGGCAACAATAAAATTGCATTAGCTGCAAACTTCCCTACCAACGTCTGTACTGGTTCTAGTTTAATTTAAAGCACGCAGAAGAGGGGAGTCTCTGGGAAGCTGCCAACAATAATGTCCTCCTGCACGTTAAGCAAATAGTTTGTTTCCTCCACAGGAGACAGATCAATACTCAAGAAACAAAAACAAAACCAAGAAAAGCTAAAAGCTTAGTCATGTAAATCACGGCGGAGGAAAAATGAAAGAAAACTCCTCATTGGCATTCTACAACTTCTGCAGACCCCCATGGCCCATTAGCTAATTTCTATTAAAACACACAGCTCTAGAATAATAAATGCCAGTGGCACATTTCTAAAGGTTTGTGGCAACTGAAATAAACATGTCCCTGTTCCCAGGACACCAAGAGACAGAAAATTAACCAGAGGTTAACTGGGTCATTAGCTAGAGCACAATATAGGTCACTGCAGATTTAATTTAGTTTGTATTCAGCTAAAGAATCAAATACAGCAACCAGTTCTCACAGCAGGAAAACAAGTAACTTATCAGCATGGTAACGTATCTTGGATACCAAGGCACCAAGTCTGTCATTATGATTCATACCACTTTTAACTAATTTCACATTATTTTGATGAAACAAAGTACAGTGTATGCACACACACAATTTAAATGGTTCTGAATGCAAGTATGGAAACATACACAAATACAGAATATTTAACACTGTATACAGTCTGCCTTCCCCTCCTCTTGTTTTTTCTTCTTCCTCTTCCTTTTAATATTAAGAGAAATATTTAAGTATGCTTTCTCTCCCAAAACAGGGCTCGCAAGGAAGTAATTAATACATGAGTCAGTTACACGGGTTAAGAAAAAGGCCAAATGAAAGTTTTAATGAGTTTTATCGGGATCTAAATAATGCATATGCAAGTATTTTGCCTCCATACAGTGTTTTATGAACAAAATACCTCAATAGCTGTAGGAGGAGGAGCCCAATAGCCCAAACATTGCAAGAATTGGCAATATTGAACAGTTTAAATGTTTAGGACCAGTTTATATCCAATACATACTTTCCTAAAATGATGCAAAAGAGGGTTCAGAAAGACTGCATGAATTATCAAGAAAGCTGTAGCTATATCAGATTTAATTAAGAGACTACCAGCTTGGTTTCTTAGGAGTACTAAAACTGCCTTAATTTCCATGGCTGCTGTCATGTTTGTAGCTAGTCTCCTGTTCTTAACACTTTCCTCTTTTGTTGCTGTGTAAGGAAAAAAACATCAGAAGTGGCTGCAGACAAGATGCACTAGTAATTACACACAGAATACAAACAAAAAGTAGCTGAATGGTGGGAGCTCTGGATCAAAATTTTAGGTGTAACACATGGCACTAAAACTTCGAGGTGGAGATCAATTGATTGTTTTCCTTCAAAGAGGCCATTTTAATCTGAAATACTACCTTTTCAACAGAAGTATCAAGCAGGTATAAGGATCCAGTGCCAACAAACTCCTACTCAGTCTAAAATCCAAAGTTGAAGTGAAAAGTAAGTCAAAGTTAGATCAGTGCTAGACTTGAGAATAAGTCTAGCAACACAGGTACTGTATTTTGATGCTAGTAGCTAGTGACCTCAGCACCCAGCAAATAATTTGAAGTACATCAGCAAATCACAAAGCAAGTATTTTGTTACCAAGAATGACTTTGAGAATTAAAGAATTCTGCTTGAATACTGTAGCTTTATCTGAATTGCTTTTTAAAACTGCTTATAATCAAGACCTGAATTAAAAGAATGAGAAAGCAACAGTTCCATTTATTCAAACAAGGCATTTCTGTACTTTAACAGAGCATCAATTGATGGGGGGAGAAGAAAATCCTGTTACCTTTCATACCAAGGTTTCAAACACACCCTGTTCAGCACCAAGGAGTGATTTCTAACTCACCCCAGCCAAGCATTGGAACAAACCTATTTTGTGGTCCAGTCCTATCTCCTTGTAGCTCTCTGAACAGACATTTCCATTTACAGCAGCAACATTTTCTACTTTAGCTGGGGACACTCTTCCACCTTCCTTTCAGCTGAATATCCCAGGCAGCATCTTTCCCACACCAACAAGATTCCCCCCCCGAAATCTCCTAGTGACTCCCCCTACATAAGAATCCCACACAAGCACACACACCTCAAATACTTAACTTACACAAACATGTTGATCTCTAATGCCACAAGTCCTGGAATTCAGACTACAGACTTAGCGGTACGCAGGCATTTTAAGTCTGAATCCGTAGTCCTGGAATGGGATTAGCAGGCAGCAATGGTATGCACTGAGAACAGTACAGACAGCAGAAAAGACCGAAAGCTTCAACCTTTGCTTTTTCTTCAAGTCCTTTCACCCCCCTCTCCCTTTAAATCCTTGCAAAGATGATTTTTAAAACATCTCTAGTTTTACCTCCAAAAATTATTCTGTTTTGCAATAGCATATGTTTAAGAATCTTAAAACTGTCACTCCAATAGTCTGATCATAACAACTACACCATTGGGCTCTATGATTGATATCTTCTCTATTCCATATTCACTATACCAGCATTACCATTCCCTAGCATTTGCATTCTGGAATGATCAAGTGTCCACTTGATTCTTTGTATTTATTTTTCACTGAATTCCTCAATTACCATTATTATTAAATTTCACTAAATTATCAGTCTGCACAATACCAACATCTGCCTGAAAATTAACAAGGCAACTCAACTAATTCTTACTACCACTAGCTGCAGTAACTCACAGAAGGAGCTTAGCACCATGCAAAATTTGGGCATGTTACTGGTTTTGAACTTGAATTAATTTTCTTCCTATACAGTCCCCGCTGGCCATAAATAGGGCTTCCAAGGCCACATAATAGCTTAAAAAAAAAAGAAGCCTACCTTGTAAACATTGAGAAGAACAAAGAAAATGAAATGAAGTTAAACTGAATCAGAATCAAGCTGAACCGAGATCCAGCCTACAAAAAGTCCAAGTGGCCACACATAACTTCCTAATGAAACAAACTAATCTCTATTTCTCTTTAACTCAATGTCTCAGATGAGTAAACGAAAGATCAGAGTTAGGAAGGGGCTGGATAATTTCTTAGAATTTTTGTAGATATTTTGTAGATTTTGGCATTTCTTTTCCTGTATCTTTGCTCTCAACAAAAGCCACGCTAAATTCAGGGGACATTATCACAGTTCAGTACACCACAACATGTTCTACTAAAGCTTCCCAAAACCTGAACAATCCTTCCTCCTTCTACAGTTGGCATCACTTACAATACACCTAGAGAAACAAAAGGTGCACTTCATGGTCTGAGTGCATAAGCCTTAACTAACGGCAGGTGGTTCTTACAGACAGAACAATGCTAAAATCAAGCAACTGTGTACCCCATCTCCCCCCTTAAATATTATTTCTCCAGCTGTGTCCCAGCATAAAAGCTTCCATAAGTATAAACAGAGCAACCTGATTTTCATCTAAACCATTCATAAGAAAAACAAGTGAAATGAACGATTTTGGTATTTTTGTCCTGTCTGGGTAACATCAAAATCGGCTAAGATGCATGTTTTCAGTGACAACACTTGAATCCTCAGATTAAAGATTAATAATGTATCACATATACTGATGAATGAATGATTCATGAGAGACAAACAGCAAGTTCTATTTAAAGCTTTGTACGGCCATGAATAGAACACTAAGATGTATACACTGGAAGGCAAAAAGCAAAAGGTACAATTTGCTAGAGAAAAAAACCTGCCCACATACGGATGCAAGATAATCTTTTGCACAACAAAATGTCTGCACAACGAATATATTAACAAATCACTGTTCAAAAAAATAAAGCTGTCAAGCAATAGTCCAGTATTAGACAACAGCCATACTCTGTGTCAGAGAGGCTTGCATATCATTGCAAATGGAGACTGCATTGCTGTTTGGTGATTTTTCTTAAAGCCCCAGCTGCTAGAAATGACCCAAAATGTCAAAAACCCATCTCTCTAATTACTTCTATCTTGCACAACTGTAGAAAAGCTCAAAAATCTATACCTAACCAGCTTAAAGAACAAAAGCAAAATAACACTATCTGGTTTTGCACTTAAGTATAATGGATTTCAAACCAAATGTGTTGATTTACTTTTTTTTTTTTCTTCTTCTCTGAAGTGGGATGATCTTATGGTCTTGGAAAGGGATGACATGGAATAAACACATAAATAACACCAAAGCAAGAACTTCAAGACCATTTTTTTCTGTTCTCTACAGTAATTTTTTTTAAAGCTTATTATAAACATGAAGCCTTCCTAGAATTCAGAGTCATATAGCACCTGCATTAGGAGCTTGTAAACCTAAGATTTTCCTTCACTTCTTGCACAGCTACAGAAATGTGGCTCTGGAGTTCTCTTGCTGAAACTTGCATCAAAATCCTAACTATTTAAAAAAAATTTCAATAAAATCAGTATTTAACTAAACTAAGTTCTGTAGTACTATCCATTCTAGCTTCACAACCACATGAATATACAACTTCTCTAGCACAAGGTGTCTAGGCCAGATGATGTGAAACATACTAGCATTTAGACATCAGAAATCCCACTAGTCAAATCATCACCCTATACAACAGGGTTTCCACACCATGCGCTCTAGTGTCATTGCTTTAGTGTCATTGTTTGCAGTTATTTTTCCCCCTCCTCCAACAGGTGATGTGGAATGTTCAACAGTATCTAAAATTTATAGCCAACTAAATTATACTATGTTTCTGAACCACCTTTTTATAATACAGTAGTAAATCAACCTGTAAAACTAAGTTTACAAAAAGGCTTTCTGGGAAGTGAGTTTATTAACTGCTTCAGTTCTTTGCCTACTAAGAGTCAAAGAATCGTTACCATATTCCAACTTGAAAAAAGCCACAACATCTTCACAATATACCAAACACATCCACAGGTCGTCAGATAAGCAACTTTAATGGCTGCTTCTTCTGAATACGAAGTTGACTTGGAATATAGTTTTAAATTAACAAGTTTTTTTTTAAAAAACTAAGTCACAGAGAATCTTTAAGATGTTATCTTTCAACCTGCCATTTCTGACTAACAAAGAACTTCCTCTTTTTCAGCTGCTATCTCTGTTTTCCTAAACAATCTTATTCTAATCACAGTTACCCAACTATGTTGAAGTTAGTTCCCTTCTCTTCATATCACCTTACTGATCCACATTCAATGAAGGGCTCAGAACTATGAACTACCAGACAGAAGAAAACTCCAGGAATCTTTGTGAAAAGCACGACCCAAACACAAATGCTCAAAAATTTTTAGAACAGTAAAACCAGTTCAATTTAGTGAAAAGATACAATTATAGGCGAAGAAATCAATCAAGGATTATTAATTGCAACAGTGTAGGCATGACACAACTTGTGGAACTTGCTCAGCCAGAGGGACTTCTCAATAGCATACCTCTCTACCTTTGTGATCTTCCTACATACTTACGCACCTATCACTGGCTGCAACTAGGGATAAAACACCGGGCATGACAGATCTTTGACTGCCTTGCTGTGAGAATAAGAATGCAGGATTAGACCAGAGTGTTATTTATCTTCGGTGTCTCCAGCACTATTTTTGAGATTCCTAAACAGACATTTTTAAAGTAAACCAATAAAATACATTACGAGTTATTTTCCAATTTATGTTGAAACAGAGGTACTCCATTGTTCAAATTATGTTATCGCCACCTTCAGTATACACACGATAGCATTACTTATAACACCACCCAAAACAGAAAGCCTTGAAACAATTATGCAACACCATGGCCCTATTTAGTAGGGCAGAAGTGGGTAATGTTCCCCCCATCCCCAACTATGTAAATATGAACACAGCATGCCGCAGTAGCCACTTTCCTAGGTACCTCTCTTTTACTATCATTTAAAGAGACCAACTACTTAGACATTGTCACACAACAAGTTATTCTAAAGAAGCAAACACAGATGAAGTTACTCAAGTAGAAGTCTAACCTTGATATATCAGAAGAACTCGCAGTGAACTACATTGTACTGAAAGTGATTTTGACCTCAGCCTTATATTTTCTACAACTTATGTACCAAAAATAGGATTACTGTAATCTACTGATCAAATCCTACTTTAGAAATGAAATGACAAGTTCGTATCTGCAGTAAATAGTTTCACCTTGGAACTCTATTTAAGGCTCCTACCACAAAGAACAGCTGACATCATCTTCAGAGGTTTCCACTTTAAGTGCAATAACTTTTATATCAGTGGTTTCTATAGAACACACTCACAAAGGAAAGAGGATAACATAGAAAAAGTTCAACATTTTTTTCTTCAACAAGAGATAATATAATGGAACAAGTAAAGTGGGACTATTTCCTTCAGAACACGATGCAACACTAAAGATATTTAAGCATGAGAAGTCTGACAGTCTTCCTAAGGCTACTGTAAGAGAAAGCAAGATAACTCCTGCCAAGATTGAGCTGCAGCAACAGAATCTGGGATCAAAGGTTCAGAGGAAGTTACTTCCTCAGCTGTTGATCTTTCCCTCTGTCAGCCAAATACAGAAGGTGAATACAACAAACAACTTGAATGCTGTTTTGCAATATCATGGGCTATTCTAGGTTATAATTTTTCTAGAGGTAGCCTGAGTTCACTCAAAAGTAAATTAAGTCTAATTCATAGAGAACAATATTTTTGCCCTTTTTTCCCCCCTCTTTTCCCCACAGATGATGATTCATTTCTTCCGACTGGTTCCTCTACTGGAAACATTTCTTCAGCTTGTCAGAATAGTGAAGTGCTGGATTACACAATACAATCTTCTGTGAAGCTAACATAGGCTCAAACATTTCATTATCATTGACTTGGACTTAACAAGCTATCTTTCTGTTGTGCAAAATAAATCAAAACTAGACAGATCATTTTCTCCTGGCGTATGAAGAAGGGATGGGGAGTAGGAGAAATCAAAAGCATAGAAACTGGCGTATTGTGGTTCTGTGTTTTTAAATCCTGATTTGCAAATTGGTTTAGCCAATTCTGAGACTATCTCATCAGCAAAAAACAAATTTAAAATGTGATCAGCAGTCAAATGAACTGAGTCACCAAAACAGATCCACAAAGTGGATTTTCCAAAATCGACTTCTGGAATATATTTTATAAGGGACCAGATGTTTGAAAAACATGTAACTGTCTTTATCTATGAAGCTTTCAACTTTTTATTTCAGGTTTGGATTTTGTTGGGGGTTTTTTGTTTTTGTTTTTTTTTTTTAATTCAAAGCATAACTAGAAATTCACTTAATTCACCACACAAACACATTCCTTCGGATCTATGTGCTAGACATCAGTGTCAACAAGACACATTTATATGGCTGACAAACACGTGTCTGTAAGGACAAAACAGCACACTGGAAAATTTGGACCTTGGTTTATGTTTGTTTTAAATCAACATCACTTTCCAAGAGTTTGGAATCTGTCAGGTACAGAAAAAGGAATCAGCTTCATAGTTCACTAGACTGAACCCTGACTGTAGTTTGCCTTTAAGGTTTTAGTCACACCCTGTTTCTATTGCATACTGCACACGAAGAATTAAAAGCATGAAACGCTGTTCACAGCGGAAAGACTAACCTTTCATCACCCATCATTGAATAGGTCTAGAGGGATTTCCTCAAGAAATTGTCCAGTCCACCTAGCTGTCCAAGGCATGCCCAGAAACACTGAGCCTTCCAGCCCCTGGCTGTTACCTATTCTTTAAACCTCCAGAGGCTGCAAACCTCCATATTTGTAAAAAAGAAGCTCTTCTAACTATCTAGCCTCCCTCATGAAACATCAGGCCATTATTTCATGTCCTGTATCTAACGAATGAGAAAGATATTATTCCCTTCCTCTTTACAATAATATTTGATGCATGTGAAAACCCATGTCTACCCACAGTCTTGTCCTGTATTGGGTTTGCATGGCAAGGTTTTGGTAGCATGGGGCTACAGGGGTGGCTTCTATGAGAAGCTGCAAGAAGCTTCCCTGATGTCTGATAGAGCCAATGACAGCCAGCTCCAAGTCAGACCTGCCACTGGCCAAGGTCAAGCCCATCAGTGATGGTGGTGGTGCCTCTTTGACAACATATGGGCGGGGAGAACCCCTGTGCAACAGCAACTGCAGCCAGAGAGAAGAATGAGAATATGCAAGAGAAAAAACACTGCAGACACCAAGGTCAGCGAAGGAGGGGAGGAGGTGCTCCAGGTGCAAGAGCAGACACTCCCCTGCAGACCCTGGTGAGGCGGGCTGTCCCCCTGCAGCCCCCAGAGGTCCATGGTGGAGCAGATATCCACCTGCAGCCCATGGAGGACTCCATGCTGGAGCCGGCGATGCCCAAAGGAGGCTGTGACCCCATGGGAAACCCATGCTGGAGGAGTTTCCTGGCAGGACCTGTGGCCCCCTGGGGAGAGGAGCCCAGGCTGGAGCAGGTTTGCTGGCAGAACTTGTGACCCCATGGGGGACCCACACTGGAGCAGTTTGTTCCTGAAGGACTATGCCCTGTGGGAGGGACCCACGCTGGAGCAGTTTAAGAACTGCAGCCTGTGGGAAGGGCTCACATTGGAGAAGTTCATGGAGGACTGTCTCCCATGGGAGGGACCCCACGCTGGAAGAGTGTGAGGAGTGAAGGAGTGGCAGAAACAATGTGTGATGAACTGACCCCAACCCCCATTTCTCTGCAGTCCAACAGGACCCTTTTTGGATCAAAGTAAGCCATAAGATGTACCTTAGAGGCCCATTTAAAACCTACTACAAATGTTAATTTAAATTCAGCTGTAAGGACCAGACTAGAATTGGTATAAAGAAAACCAGCACAAAACACAGCATGGATGTCAGGTGCTCAGCACTGACTATCTTGCTCTACAGGGCTGCTTACGTTACACTATTTAGTAATGCCGAGTTGCATCTAACTACACATTAGCTGATGAAGGATGAAGCAGCTTAGCATATGCTAATATGTAAATCAAGAGCTCAAATTTAGTGTTAATTTCTCTGCTTTTGATACAAAGTTCCCTTGCCACATAGACACAGTCTCCATTAAATTTCTTCACACATGCAATTAAAGCAAGGGAAGAACCCAGCTTATCCACCACAGTACTCAGTAAACATCAGAAACCTTGGAAGTTTCTGCTTCACCATCTTTTCTCTCTGGGTTCTCTAAATAAATTTAAACCTCTAACGTGCACACACACACGCACGCACATTTCCCCCCCCCACTTCCAGAAGTTAAGATTATAAATAGACTGCAAATCCTTTGTTTTCCTTTTCTACAGGGAATGCCTTAAGTTATTAAAAAACATTCTTTCTGCTTTGAGATGTCATTCATCAGAGTTGTTGCTTCAGCTTGGCTTCTGCTTGACTGCTCACTCATAGTTCCAAAAAATTCCTGTAGTGTAATGGCAGGGTCAACAGTTAACAACTGCAACCCTGCATTATACACCCCAAAAAATTGTTTTGCATTTTGTTACAGTGGCAGAAGAGACCTGTTTTATCTTTAGTTAACTGAAGACAAATTTAAAAATAAATCAGTTTCAAGTCAGTAGCCTCACAGTGGGGTTTGGTTTTTTTTGTTTGTTTGTTTTTAGAACACTACAGACATATTTTCTATGTGGTTATCTTCAAAAGTCTTCACAGACATTATAAAAAAAAGAAAAAAGAGATTACTCTGGTCGGCCAGCAGGTTGGAGAGAAGAAAATAAAAAAAGATACCAATCTGAAGGTGACTTAATTCTGAAATTCCATTTAGACACCTAATCGGTCCAACTGGTAGAACTCTCTGCTTCCAGTAAGATCAATATAATTTCACTAATGTTTCAACTTCCCTAAAAATTGTAAACAGACATATCCAAATGTATTTAATAAGTGTACAAAAACACATTAATCTGCTGTATGAAAGCTAATTCCAAGAGCGCAGAGAATCTGCAAAATCCAGACCACCTGTCTCTACAGACCACAGCTCAGTTTAGAGGTATCCAAACTAGCTCAAAGTAATTTAACCACATTAGCACCAAGGTCTGTGAAACAAAGTAAATGCAGATCTCTGCCCAGGTACTCAAGGAATCTCATTTGGACCTAGCTTAGTTGTACTGCATTACGCAGAGAGCTGTGTCTCTGGTGATCCACAGGCTAGATGGCCAACAGTATCCAAAGGCCAGATTCCCAGGAGTATCCAAGTAACAGTGGGGGAGGAAGGAAGCACACAAAAAATAGCAAAGGGACACCTTACAACTGAAAACGATGCTGATATCCTCATTCCCATTAACTGGGCTTTTTGCAGACAGCATCACCAACACACACAGTATTTTTATCCCTTCCCCAAGACACTCCAATGCATCTGTGGCAAATCAGGAAACAGCATTCAAGGCAGTATATCCAACACAGGGATGTTGCATTAGATCTATGCTGGAGATTTTTCTATACAAAGGAACTCCTTGTTTCTTGCCTTAAAGCAAAATAGGAATGGCAGGGGACTAGAAATAGCCAAGCATCTGGCCTAGAGGTAATTATTTTAGAAGCATTTGAATAGTAGAAAAAAATCCAAGAATCTGACACCTGTCACTCTTAATTCAGCCAAATTCTGCTGCTGGCTCTGAACCCACCCTAACAAATCCAAGTGAAAGTATCAGTGACAGGAAGAGGAGGAAAAAGCCTTGCTGTTCATCATGAGGCTTTAAAACAGTCAGTGCTTAGAAATGACTGCCTTACAGCACGTTAGAAGTGAACACTTTAGGCAAGGAAAGCCTACCCTAGAACTCTAGATGTTTTCAGTCCCAATTCCTAAAGGAATTCATGTTGAAACTTGATAGGCAGAGGTCATCTTATCTACCAATCAGAGAGCTGATTGTCCAATTGTAAACACTACTCTCTGCTCATGGATGAAACTGAGGAAACTGGCATTATGCTGGATTCTTGCGAAGAAATAAACGTCACCAAACACAATGTGGAGATACTAACTTTCTTTGCCTTTGGTAGTGTTGGCTTCACCTATGGCAAGGGGTTTTTGGAAAGTGAACAATGCTAAATTACCTGATATTCAACTGAAAACAGAATCAAAGAAGTCCTTGCAAAGAGGGTATTCATGTTTATCGTTCAGGTGCCTGTGTATTTAAGCTCCATTTCATCCTATGTAAGTTAGAGTCTCTTATGTTGCAAGATTTGTACCCAGCTGAACAGGAATTCTTCTGGCAAGAGTTCTGCATCCATAAAAACAGCAGACCGAAACTCACCAGAGCCTTTAAGCATATATTAAGTTTTCCTGTTAATTAAGGGGTTTAATGTTTTCTGCATTGAATAATTTATTATCACTAAGAAGTAGATATTGTAGTTTCTAAAAGACTGACCACACTTAAAGATGACCGATTTTAAGACAATCTCCATAGCTGCAATATTCCTGAGATGCGCGATGTACGCGTACTCCCTCATTAACAGTGCACATATTTTTAAATCAGTGCAATGGGAATGAGAATTTCTGAAGTTACCTGGAACCCAGTCCCCCTATAGTTCCTCACAACCATAGCAGTAATGCAGGTTTTAACACCTTGAGAAGAAACAGAAAGTATTCCTACAGGTAAACTCATGAGGCAAAATGTTTTCAGTGGTAGAGCATTGGATTTACAGCACTGCATTACTTAACATCTAATCATAACTAGTCAATGAATGTAAGAGCTTCAGACATTGCCTCTTCAAAATTGTTTTTAAATAAGCCATCAAGTGATAGAAACACAACAGCTGGGGGTTTTTTTGCATTGTGATTATAATGACTTTTAATGAAGTCAACCCCATATTCTTGCATCCCATCATTATTTCGCAGATACGTCTGCAATAACCAACATGTTATAAATACAGTACACTTTGTTACGAAGAGTAAAAACATACCAAAGAAAGGGGGATTAAACACTTTTACTGCAGTGTCCTCCACACCATGCCATTCTCAGTCTGCGAACATCTGCCAGGTAAGTAGTAACCTAATATAAAAAGACAAAGAATATTCAAAAGAGAATATCATTTTCATGATCCTTTAGCAAGTCACCTGAGACGTCTAAGGTCTGAGTACGCAGTTTCCAGCTTTCTTTGACATATCATCTAACAGCACCCACTCAGAACTCTTCTGGAAGCTCTCCCTTCTGCAGAGCCCTCCAATTCTGCAGAGTCCTTGCTTTTTTTACAGCAACTTTACTAAGTCAGTGTTTTCAGAAGAGTCTGATTCTACAAGTTAAGGACTGGCTGTTGCAGTAACTTCCAAGCAAAATTCAAGTACATAAACACAATTGTAACACAAAAGAAATAAGAAGCTGGAGGCAGGCAAACTCAGAGTAACTAGCAACAGAATTGGGAGTAGTCCGCAGTTTGTCACAGAATGGATGAGGTTGACAGGGACCTCTGGAGATCATCCGGTCCAACCCCCCTCCTTAAGCAGGGCCACCCCAAGCCAGCTGCCCAGGACTATGTCCAGATAGCTTTTGAATATATTCAAGGATGGAGACTCCATAACCTCTCTGGGCAGCCTGGTCCAGTGTTCAGTCATCCTCACAGTAAAAGAAGTGCTTCTTTATGCTCAGACAGAACCTCCTGTGTTTCAGTCTGTGCCCATGGCCTTGTCTGTCACTGAACACCACTGAGAAGAGCCTGGCTGTGTCCTCTCTATACCCTCCTGTCATGGTTTAGCCCCAGTCAGCAACTAAACACCACACAGCCTTTCTACTCACTCCCTCCACCCCTATGGGATGGGGGAGAGAATTGGAAGGGCCAAAGTAAAAAAATCGTGGGTTGAGATAAGAACAGCTAAACATTGAAAATAAAACATTAATAATATGATGATGAAAAGGAAAACAACAAGAGAGAAAGACAGAGGTGAAATCTTGGGAAGAGGGGAAAAAACCCCCAAACAACAAGTGATGCAACTGCTCACCACCTGCCAACGACTCTGCCAGTCCCTGAGCCACAATCGCTGTGTCCCCCAGCCAACCCCCCACAGTTAACATACTGGGCGTGACATGATATGATATGGAATATCCCATTGGTCAGTTTGGATCAGCTCTCTTGGCTGTGCCCCCTCCCCTCCCGGCTTCTTGTGCCCCCAGCAGAGCATGGAAGGCTGGAAGTCCTTGACTAGTATAAGCACTACCTAGCAACAACTAAAACATTGGTGTACTGTCAATATTATTCTCATACTAAGTCCAAAGCACAGCACTGTACCAGCTACAGTGAAGAAAATTCACTCTATCCTAGCTAAAAAGATGACACCCCCCTTCAGGTGTTTATCTAAATTGAAGAGATCCCCCAAAGCCTTGTCTTCTGTAAGCTGAACAGTCCCAGCTCTCCCAGCCATAAACATCTTAGTGGCCATTGAGTAGGCTCTTTTCAGTTGGTCCATCTCTTTCTTGTACTGGTAAGCACAGAAATGGACACAGTACTCCAGGTGCAGCCTTACCAGTGCAGAATAGAGAGGAAGGATCAGATCCAAAGACCCACTGGCAACACTCGTCCTAATGCAGCCCAAGATAACATTAGCTGCTTTTACCACAGGACATATTACTGGCTCAACTACTGTTCACTCCTTTTTGCTTTGAAAAACACAATAATCCACAGCTTCTAGATTTCTTAAGTGTAGTCTGTTAGCACCATAACCCTAAGAACCAGATCATCCAAGCCAGGGTATGGGTGCCCAAGGTTCCATTTCTGGAAAGCCTCATGCACGTTTGTGCCTACCCTGAGTACAGTAGCATTCAGTATCCTAAATCTAGAGCCAGTCACCAAAGGAACAGAAACTCTACCCACATTTTGAAATTTTTAGTTTAGCTTCTCTGACTTGAGAATCATCATGCATTAAATGTGGCTTAGAAATGCTTATTAGGTTGCAGTGAAGGTTGATCGACCCGTTTGCATGGGTTTTGGATAATAACAAATATTAAATTATTTAGTAATATTAAATCTTAAATATTTATCCACCCCTTCTTGCTATTTATCTTGCCTAGTGCCAGTTGTTCCAAGTTTTCTAGGTCGTAAATTCATGATCAGTTAAACTCAGCAAGCATAACAGCGTATTTCCTTATGTTGATGATACATCACTCCCCATAACCTGAAAAAACCCACCTTATTGCTTCTTATGTTACAACCTGTTTTTAAACTGTTTTGCATGTTTTACTGGCTGTGTATATTTCAGCTACTTACTAGAAGGCACAAAAATTTCTGTCAAGAAGTGTTTGGGGTTTGTTTTTTGTTTTGGTGTTTTGTTGTTTGCGGGGGGGGGTTGTAGGTTGGTTATTTTTGTTTTTTTAATGAACTTTATACGTAAAAAGCCCCATAAATTCTGGAACTCCCTAAAAATATTGTATTTATATGAAAAAGTTCTGGCATGGCTAGTGAATTGCTAAACACTTTCCGGGTAGTTATTTATTAAGCATACCTCACAAGATTTGAATAAATTAAAACTTAGTGTAACTTAAGAAGGATCACAGACACAGGGCAGAAATTGCCATTTTGTATCCTTTCATATAATCTACTTTCAATCTAGAGTTAGGACCAAGGTGGATGGGGTTGGAGGGGGTAAGAGAAAACAAAAGCAAAAGCCAAAGAGGACACAGTATACAGCTGAAAGAAACAACTAACTCTAGCACAGCTGTGGCAAAATAATAAAAAATTCCAGCTAGTCACTGCAGTATATTTTTGCTCTAACAAATTAGATATCCCTTTTGCCGTTTCACAACTCAGTAGCCCTGTCACAGGAAGATTGCTTAAGACACCACATGCAGACAAAACTCCCACTGGGTTTTAGGACTGGGCCCTATGAGACAGGCATTAGGTTTCCAAGGATCAGTAGTTCCCAATAAGCATCTTGAACACTCCAATCGCTGTCTCATTGCGGATGCAATGAACACACATGAGGAAGACTAATGAAAGTAAATATATCAACATGATAAGGTTGGTAGCTAAGCCTTTGCCCTAAGATCAAAGAGAACATCAAAATTCAGCATACAGATAATGAAAGAAACACTCATAGCATGACAAAAAGTTATTGAGCATTAAAACTTTACTGGCTGGCAAGGTGATTTAATGTTGATTCAGACAAGAACAGAAAGAGATGGTCTTACCTTGCAGTACAATTGATAGTAGAAAGCTTTCCACTTACAGATTTTTAGATACATACACAGCAAAAGTCAAGAAGTATTGCAAAGAGTTCATTTTTCATCCAGGACAGGAAATCTGTCTTTCAACTATTCTCTTTCCGGGTTGTAGCATATTTCCACTACATACACATATTTCTTTCCTTAATATCATACCAGGGAAAATTAGAGGAAGAAAACTTAAAACTCTGAATATATATGCTGAAAAGTAGGAATAGTACTAGTGCCTCTTTTGTAAGATGTCTTTACAATTAAGATTTATGTCACCACTATGCTTCTGCTCACCAAATTACCCACAAATATCACTTTCAGGTTCTTACTACTCCTATCACTATGCTGATTTTGGCCTCAGCTAGTTTTAAACTGACTTTCCTTGATATTATTAGCAGCCTGAAAATAAGCAAGTGCTATAAAACCAATAAATTGAATCTAATCTCAGGTGATTCTGCCATACCCATCTCTGCCACCATAGTTGCATTGTCTCCATTCTATATCAGGAATGTGCAATCAGAGATGGAGTCAGACAGAATCCACAGTATAAACACACTCATCCTGATAGTGACACTCTAAGATTGAGAAATCAGAGCTAACCAAATTTGGTAAAACCCACAAACCTAAAATAAGTCTTTCATAACCAAAGGAGTTTTGTTAACACATAGAGCAGAAATACTTATAATGTATCAGAAGACTCAGAAGAATACTTATTCAAAGAATTTCATACAGATATTTGATTAAGCAGGTAACTGATAAATGTTAAGTCTTGGAATTAATTTCTTTTCAGACTTAACATTCACTACTACAACTCTGCTGTACACTAATGGACGGATATGGGGTTCTAACAGGTAACTACCCTTTCTAAAAAACAACGTGGGAAGCATTACATATTTATATGTCAGCAATCCAATCGAGTACTACCTGATCAGAGAGGACTGATTCAAAAAAGAAGGAATCACCGGAGTTCAGCCAGCCTATGCCTTTCCTCCATGGGAGAAAGGAGGTATAAAGAGCTCTTCTCCCTCTCGGATGTCTGCCAACCTGTTAAACTTCTCACAAGGTTTCAGAACTTTACTGTGTGCTTTACTCCTGTTCTTTAAAATGCAGCGTGGCGGAAGTCCAAGTTCACACCACAAATCTAAATGTGCATATTCATATCACAACTTATTAAATATTCTAAACTTACTATAATGACTCCCTGCTCAAGATCACTAGAAACAACTAGCACATCACACTACCTTGTAAGAGGACAGAAGAGAAATCACAGGCTTTCTCAAAGTCTTCGGTCCTGAAGAAAGAAGGAATTCTGTTTGGCTTATCATCTAATTCCAGAAACATGGATATTACATATTTCCATCATGTAATAGTGTCGCCCTTTTGTTCACAGTCTGGGCCAACTGACATGGAAGCAGTGTTCTCTCAGCCTCCAATCTGGCAGACAGTTTATGCAACAGTGTTAGTGCAATCTACCTTTAAAACAAATATCCAAATCCTCTGCCTGCCCTCTGGTGCTCAAGATTTCACCACAATCAGAGTGGCAGAGTGTCCAACAGGAGCAGAGTTATGCAAAGGGAACAACAAGAACTAGTCCCAGCAGACAACTAGCAAAAACCATGATACATGAAATTATAAATTAAAAAGCCATCTCAAACCACTGCCTGCCAAATGGGATAGATTTTTCTTTCAATCTCTCTCAACTTGTTGAATGTCCAAAGTTTTATCTCAAAATACCCCACGCTTTCCCAAAACCTCACTCTGCTGCAATTTTGCTCTACCATGTCTTATCCACAGTATACACAAAGCTGACCCATTTGTGGCAATCTTAGATTCTCTAGATTAAGGAAACGAACTAATTCAGTCTTCCCTTATTGGGGTAATAGTTAATTTAGATCATAGCTCATTTTACTTCTTTCCTCTGCATTCCTCCTAGGGAGTTCCTGTGTTGTTTTCAGGATAGACCCTTAAGAGGAAATAATTATGATATTTGACAGCTCCCAACAATATGCGATGAAAACCAGATCCTCATCCTCTAGAGATATAGCCAAAGGCTTAAATGAGGGAAGTGTTTTTTTCAAGTTCAGCTTTCAAGCATTACTGGTATCAAGGTGCTCTCTTATCTCCCGATACCAAAATATCATGGGGCATACATGACACTTTCCTGCACAAGGCTTGCCAAATTCAGGCTCTATTCCCATTCCCTCTCTCCCTTTCCACGGCTCAGCAAGTGTTTGGTTTTTTTTTTTTTTAAATAAAAATCAGAGTCTTCACTTTTTTGAAGATTCTGCTGTGCTTGAGAACATTTTCTTGCTTAAAACAGTTGTTTCTGAATCAGACTCACAAAGCTGTACTGTGGTACATCTCAGATGCATCCAAATAACCATGAACATATCAGATTGTACTTGGTTATTAGTTATCTTAGCACACATAAAGTTACATGCCTTAATAGCTTGGGAATCATATCCTAGAAAAATTTGCAAGAATCACATTTGAAAACAGAGGTATCAGACATTCCAGTCAATGGAATTGATCAGTCCAATTGAATTCTGCGGGTTTTTTTGTTTGTTTTTGGGGGATTGTTGGGTTTTGCTTGTTTTTAACTAGATCTTTAATAATTTTATAGGGTTGCTATTTCCAAATCTAGCTTCCAGAGGAAGGGAGGAAAGATACTGTTGCAAGCTAATCCAAAGTTAAATTTTTCAGCCATTTTTTAAGTTTTTAAAATTTAATAGAACTTATTTTAATTTCTAACCTCTCTGTTCTTGCAAAGATCGACAAAAGTTTTAGTCTCTGAAGATTACTTTTGCCATTTTCAAAATGACAATAGCTATCAAGTCTGGTTCTTTTCAAACTGCAGTGATATTACAAGATAAAAGCAGGAAGAACTCACAATTTAGTTTTGTTGTTTGACAGCACAGCTGCTCCAGCTGCAGCTTTAATGAGATAAACAGCAGTGGCTGAAGTACCGTACTTAGTCTCACTTTAGAACATTGGTGCAGAAGCTAGAAAATTTACTCATGAATTGCACTAGGTAATAGGCTACTACAAATGCATCACATTGTTGAAGCTTTTATGTTCTGAAGCTGGCAATGTTAGTACCCTAACCCAACACTACAAATCCTTATACAGCTACAGACAGGAAGAGTAAGAAAGGATTAATCTAGTTTCAGATGATCCTTGTGACTTTCTCAAAAGCCATGGTAAACACATTCATCAGTTCACATGCAAGTTTCTATTACATGCAGTCATCTGATGGAAAGGGACTTATTATGCGAGCCCCTTACTTTCACCTCTTGCATAGCAGCTGATTTTAAAAAGTGACATAAAGCTGTTAATAGGGAAAACATTCAAAATTATCCAGAAGATTATAGGAAGGGCTAATTGATGCTATAGCACTTTTCTACAGTGCACTGCTGGAGTACTTGCTTAACGAAACCAGGACAAATCCCAATTCAACAGCAGTGCCTGGAAGAAAGGAAGAGACATCAAGACATGTGTTAAGTATGTAAAGTAGTCTCCAGCATTCTTTATGCATGTGAACAGAATATAATGAATCTTTCACTGCTTAGAGGGCAACATTTTTGCCTTGCCAGAGGACAGATTTCCAAAGAATGATATTTACATTTTCCTACAACCTGTAATTTTCTCATTTATCATTTGTCAGGGCCCAAAGACCTTTTACTGCACATAGGATGTTTGCATATGTTTAATGATCCTTTTACCAAACAAATGTCACAGTCTGAATGAGGAAATTAGTTAATATCGCTGATGTTGCTAATTTAACACCATTAATGTCACACTGTGAACAGCTACAGAACTTGCAGGCTCTTGTATCATAGCTAAGCTCTACTGGTTCCAAGTCTGTTCTCCAGCAGGCAGCACCGAGGATATAACCCATGCAAATAGCACATGCAAGGAAATTCAATAAAATTTTTAAAGATTGCTTTGATTCCATAGTTAGACTACCAGACAAGTGTGACTAAAGACAGATCATTTGATAGAGATTTAGAGGCACTAATTGGAACTCACTTATCTACACTCTTACAGCTGCCTCCACTTTTATCAGTGTGCTAGCATTTGGAACAGTCCGAAAAGAAACCAAGTGGATCACAGAAACCATTTCATCATGGTATTTCCAGATGTACAGCAAAATCCAAATATTCACCCAATTAATTAGGTGGCAGAAGACACATTGCAGTGTTGTCTTCAGTTGCAACTACGCTTTTTCACCCTTCTCTATGTACAGCTGAGTTACATTTTGTAAATTAACTTATCTCCACACATATTATCTATAAAGAAAACCTTTCTAAGAGCAGAACCATATGATTTTTCTCTAAGCCATTGAAGTCTTCTACATGCTTCCTCTGACAAAAAGGATGATGTAAAGGAGCCAGATTCTTTAGAAAGTCCTTCAAATCCTTCTGGTACTGGAAATATAGGGGAAAATAAAACTTGATGAAGACTAAAAGGGATTTTTTTTTTTTAAACAGAATTAATAACACAGAAACCCAATTGTGCATGGAATATACCCAAAAATAAGGGTGGGTGAAGGGAATTGCAAGCTATTAATTTGCAACAAGAGGAGCTGGTAACTTCAGGATGTTCATCGGGCACTTTCAATAACAGGTATTCCCCTTAACCTGATTAGTAACAGTAACATATAGCATATTTTTTATTAAAAACCCAAGTTGATAATTCTAAACATTAGTCAGCAACATAGCTGGCTTTTTCTTCTTTCCCTACCCAAAGGCACAAGCTATACATTGGTTGCAAGAGTACAGGGATGGTGAAAGTGGTGATGAATTTGATTCACTGTGTAGTAAAGTTAGGGGAAAAAAAGAAACTAACACAAAAGACACATACACACATTAAAAAGAAACAAACCCCAAAACACAGAGAAATGCTCTGGAACCAAGGCATTACTAAGCAGTGACAACCATTCAGAACTTGCCTCAAACTTGTCTGAATTCTTATCTGACCAAGCTGACTGAATACCTGAACAGCGCAGAGACAATTTTATTAGATTTCACCCTGTTCTGCTCACCTAAGTAGACCCAGTATAGCTTTAAGTTTTGTAGTACATACATACCACAGTGAATTCTCTTAATTTAAACACATCAATATCACAAGAAAGTAACTTGGACAGCTTCTTCAGAACACCCTAAACTGAGGTCTGAGCCAAAGAAAGCAAACAGTCCATTAGGTAACCCATCTAATTTTGTACTAGTCCTTTCTTACCATGTGCCTTTCTCCGAGAGAGGCCTTCATCTCTCCCAAAGTCATGAATCTCTAGAAACACTCATATTCCCAACAACTGACGCTCAAGGCACATATCACATGTCTGGCACAGTGAGATTTGGAAGTCTATAGTTTAAAAGGATTTTAAATCCCAGCATAATGAAAGAACAGTGTTCCTGACACAGCACAATCTAGAAACAGTCTGCACCTTACAAAGTTCTCAATTTACTTCATACATACATAAACCCCCAACTTCCTCAAATATTTGAGATATTTCCTCAGGTCCCTAAGAACTTTAGGGAAGAGCAACAGGTTGGAGCAGGAACAAAGCCCTAAATTCTCAAAGGACATCCATTTTTAAGTTTTACTTTTTTTATACCAACCAATATGCAGTTTTTCCCCCAATATAGTAATACTATTTTCTGTTATTTCCTATTAGATGTTACTAGGTTCATCAGAAGTGATTTAAGGATTAAAGAGATTTATTCCCCAGATTACCTAAAAATGGGAGAAAGAGGACACTATGCACGCCCATGTATTGAAATGTCCATTTAAACACTACTAGGAAAAAAATAAAGATGAACACTCGTACTCTTTACAGTAGCCCTCTACAAAGTCACTGGGGGTTGCAGGTATATGACTTATTAGGAAAGCACAAAGATTTTTCTTGCTATTACTGGACAAGCCGGATACAGACATTTAATACTACCTTGTTCACTACTCAAACTGAAATTCAGATGACGGGATCTTGTAATTGTGTTTTAAAAAAGAGACTATCCATACATTTTATTATTACTTTAGGCATAAGATAACTTCACACCCAGCTGAAAATTAACACTATGATAACAATGCAACATAAACTTGTTACTACTTTTAACTAAGACAAAAAGGAAGCAGGGAAAAAGGAAGAGAGGAAACTGAACGATAAAGCTTCGCAAAGATCAGCTCATGTTAAATCCATAATTTTTTAAGAGTCCCACCAAGTATTTGGTGCGGAAGAAGAATCAGAACTTGAGTTTTCAGGTGCACACTGAGCTTTATGGTTTCAGTATTTCAACCTTCCTTAGAAGGAAGTTACAATTTCCAAGACTGCGTATTATTACTCCTTTCACAGCCACAGAAGTAAGATGTGTTGGGTTCGAATTCTTATATTAAAGCTATAAAACCAAAACAACAAAATCCCCACTCTAAAACACACTTCCATCTTTTGACCTGTGTTCTTTCCCTCTACAGAATGGCAGTAACTCTGGGTAACATGCTGGAATTACACTGTAAAGAAGGATGCATAAAGAACTTCACATTGTTAGCATTTCAGCCAAATAGAAGACAGAATCCAGAAAAAAATATTCAATCTATAAGCAGATCTAAGAAAATCTATGCAACAGGTCAATTCATCAGGACCTGCAGACACCAAAATCTTACAAGAAGTTTTCCTTATTTGGTTTCCAGATTATAACAACATTAGCTTCTGCCATGTTTCAGTATCTTTGAGATCCACAATCTTCCTTTCCCAAATACTACTAGAAAACACAAGTTCTTAAATACACTCAATCCATCTATTAAACCAGGTAGTCATAGTCAATGACTCTGCCACAGAGATGGTCAGAACTAGAACTGCCAGATCACAGTAGAGCCATTGTTTACAGTACTTCGTATCTCAGGGATAATAATTTCAGCCTTGCACGCTGATTGTTGCCTGTCCAAGATCTTCAAATAAGGCAGGCAATTTGATTACCTTTTTTTAGGAGCTCAAAATAAGGTGCTGCCTATTTCTAATAGGACATGTCTTTCTGGAGCCATGAGACGTCATCCAGTATTTAAGTTTTTCTTGTGAAGTATTGATATTTACAGTTTTTTCCCCATCACCACAAAGTTATTACTTTCATTTTAGAATACTGTATGCAGATTAGAGACAACTCTGCAGCCTAGTAGATAAACAATCTAAACATGGCTAATTAGTACCAGTGATTATAAATCAAAACCTTTTCTTTCACCACAAACTGCTTAAACACACTGAACTGTGAGCTGCTATCCTGATTTTACTGTGGAAGGTGAACCACTGCTTGAAAATATAAACATAAATACAAAATAACAAACTAAGATCTAGAACAATCTCATTGCAGATACTAACTACATCAAAAAAAACTTCTACATTGTTCAAAGGGGGCAAAAATATCATTGCTATAACAAGACCAGGTTGCAGATGTCAACACACCACTGTATGTACTACTTCATCATCAAGTCATCATTTAGCTACTGCTGTTCATTGTACATAAGTTTAGATAGTAAAAACATTTGATGTAGGAAACTTATCTGTGTTATAAAGGTTCCAAGTATAAAAGAGGCTGTTGTAAAGCTAAAAGTCATACCTGCTTTATGGATCTCATTCAGCTTTACAGACAGTTTCACTTGAACAAAGTTTCCCGATTCTGTTGTTGGATCTTTCACACTAGATAATTTTCTTTAGTGTCATTCTAATCTGAGCACCAAAACATATTTTCTACCACAGTCAAACTGCAGAAAGCAGACATTATTTCAAACACTAACTGGAAATTTTGCTCACCAGGATTTGGAAAATAAGAACACACATACACATTGCTGTATTTTTTTACACATGCATATATGTATATATACCCACAAACACAGAAGTGAGTCTAGGTTAAACTGTGGAACTATTGCATTCACTCTTAAAAAAAATTTAAAAAGCGCCTTACCCAAGTGTATACACAACTGTGATAACACAGAAAACAGAAGTTTACATTTCACTGTGATACAGACCACTGTAGACACCAACATGTATATCCGTGCACGAGGGATCCCAGGGCAGCTGCACAATACGAGCATACATTTCACATATTAGAACTCAAGTACAACTCCTTACAAGAGGGAAGATAAAAATTTCTGTTTACTGAGACATTCTTACTGCCTCAGAAGCAATGCTTTGTTGGACGCTGCTTCTTGCTGAAGACCTTTACACTTGCAGCATCTGTATTTGTAGAAAGGCATAGCTGTACTTAGCACTGAGACAAGTCCAAAGTAACATTTTTATGGAATTCAGATATATTACACATCTTTTCTCCTCCTACAGAGGCCGAATGCTAATTAGTTGAAACACTCCCTTCTGAAACTTGCATTATCATTACAGAATGGGTAAGCAGTGTGGTGGCGGGGATGGGTGGAGGAGAAGCAGTTAACCAGCAACAAACTATATCGAGAAATTCAGATTATTTCCAAAAGTTAAACAAAAATCCAAGTCTATTACAGACTAATACTAATGGGGAGGGAGGGAAATGAAGCAAAATGAAAAACTCAAACAAAAACTCCACTCATTACAGTTTTGCAGGTTTCAAATTAAATTATGGCTTGTACTGGAACAAACCCAAGATACTCTCAAAAACATGAGCATACAGGAACATCCATTTTTATATTGGAAATGTAGGCCTGTATCTCATTTCACCAAAATGTCCGCTCCAGCCTGAGAGATTTGCCCAGCATATTGATAAAAATGAGACTGTGTTCTGTCAAGGATACTGCAAGGGACAATTTGAAAGTCAGGTCTTACCTACTTTTCATGGAAATTGGCAAAGGCATGGAGCATTTCTCATAGAAGTATGATCTCACCAATGCCTTTAACCAAAATTCTCTGATGGGTTCGTAGCAGTTCTTGATCTTACTTCTACTCTATTCTGAACTTCACAGTGAGGCTACATATACAGGTGACTGAGGAAAGGATGTGGGGAGGAAAATGGAGAAAAAAAATATTGTGTCTCTGATGGGGTAAAATTATTTGGAAGATATTTTAATCATTCTATGCTATCTACAGAGCAAGAAGTTTGAGCTGCCCAGAATTCAAATTAATTACTTCTAAAAACAATTTTGAAGAGAAAATCCACACCCTTTCCAAGTTGTGGATTTCTTTGAGATATCAGGTATTAAATCTAGCATCTCAAAAACAGGCACCTACTATTACACAGCAAAAGTATTTGCTTTATTCCATTGCTTTCTTTCTCATTTGCAAGAAGGAAGGGTCTTATTCATATACCTAAATCAATTATGTTTCCAAAATTTATATCACTAAGTCTATTTGAACTTCTATTTTTGTAGATGAACAGCCATAATTCTTCTCACCTGGGATCCTCATAACAAATGTTTGAAAGGAAGTCACAACAGTGGGATACATAGACTTAAAAACAAAACATACAGAGCCATAAAAAGAATCATCTACTAAAACTTAACATTTTGTTTAGTCTAATAATATTAGCTACTTAGGTAGAAAAGCTACAGACATTTTCCTATCCCTTTAGAAGGGATTATGGAGGATCTGGTACTGAAAGACCAGACTAATCAAGCTGGTTTTATACAGTAAGGGCAAACACTTTCAGCTAGAAACTACCTGAAATAAGACTCCTCGCAAGGAATCTAAAGCAGAAAAAAAGAGTGTTACGTAGACAAAACATACACACAACAAAAAGGGTTTTTTGCAAATACCAAAGTCCAGGAAAAAAAAAAGTCCATTACATACTTTGAGAATAACACTACATTTTCTGAATTAGGTTAAAGCAAACACAGACAAAACCCTCTACATGCAAACTACAAAAGTTCTATAGCAGGAACGCCCCGCCACGCCAGGAACCTTGGCTGGAATTCCATTATTTGTGCTGATGAGAATCCAGAGTTCACCTGAACTCCCTAATACAGATTAAAAGTAAAGCCATTCTGTTTACACAAATATTTTAAGTGTTTTCCTAAGCCTCTCTTATATTAAATTTCCCACCCCCAAAACCAAGCAGAACAGTTAAGGTAAAGTTGAGAAAGATGGTAGGGGGCTACATTTAGTTTTTGAACAGCACGCTTAAACTTTTAAGTTTCAGTGCTGCAGGACATGTCATGAAACACAAGGATCAATCAAAGTCAAAGAAAAGGATTGACTTGGAGGACTCTCATAAATGTTTAATCAAAACAACATCCTTACACCTGTCAGTTTTACTTCCACATAATGAGAAGCTCAAGAGAAACACTGAACATTAGCGGGAACAAACTACAGAAGAATATATTTGTGTAAACTTATTAAAATTATATTTAGAGAAGGAGAGAGAGTTGTTATGCATGTGGCTAGCACTAAAACAATTACTTCAGTTGCATCCTTTGGAGAACTCTTAATCACATTATACTCCAGTGCATAAGTTCTTAAAGCATGGCCCACCATGCTTTACATCTCTCACATGCATTGAGCCTAAAAGCTATTGCACTGCAGATTAATTCTGGAGCACAGCTGACACTTAACCAATTAGTGGACTTTTCTTAACTACAGTCTGATGGCATAAGAAGACCTTCACCGTTAACAGCAAAGACATTACTTATTGCCATAGTAAAAAAAGGAGAAAAAGCATCATATTGTTCACCAACAATTTCTGGTGTTAGTCTGTTAAACTTAACATTAGCCACAGAAAAGGAAGAGCATACATGCACTCATTCACGTGTTTGCAGTCCGTGTCATCATCTCACAGGCTTTCACCAGTGAGATGACACAGACACTGCACCCCTGCACGGTTTCACATCGATACATAAGGCTTTAAAGGAGAACAACAACAAAAAAACACAAACCACACAAACAAACAAAAGAAAAAAAAAAGCCAGAAGAAATCCACCAACCTGATTAGACACCTACCTACAACTCCACCACGCCTGTGCCTGGAGCCCTGCAGTGCTGTTCAACAGCCCAGCACAGGACTGGGCACCAGAAGTTTTTAGCACAGCGCATGTTATTTTCCAGCTCAGCCACTGCCTCGCAGCGTGACCTTGGGCGAGTCGCCTCCCCCGCACCTCAGCTGCCCACCTGACAGCCCCCCCGCAGAGCGCCCAGGACCAAAACCCGGTTATTATTCACCACAAGCGACTCTGTCGTGTCCCCCCTCCGGAGGGGAGGGAGCGGCGGTTTCCTCCCTTACAGGTGATAAAAATCTCCCCGGTACTGATTCAGCTCCCGCCGGGGGGAGGATCTCCCCCCACACCTTCCTAGTTTCCCTACTGTACGGGTTAAACCGGAGGAGAAGCCGGCAGCTCCGGCTCGCCCGCCCCAAGCGCGGGCAGCAGCCGGGAGAGCCGAGCCCGCCGGGCCTCCCGCCCCCGCAGCCAGAGCCCTGCCGGCGGCCCCACGGAGCCAGCGTTACTTACAGCACCCGCCAGGCGGAAAACTCACAGGTGGCCCGGGGCCGCCGGCGAGCAACGGCTGCGAGGCGACCGACTTTCCGGGGCGGAGGTCGCCTCAGCAGCGGCGCGGGAAGCGAGCGGGCTGGGGGCGCTGGGCTCCGCTCCCCGCCACGGGGCCGCGCACCTCCGGCCACTGCCGGCACCGGCTCCCTCCCGCCCTTCCTCCCGCGCCGCCGGCCAATGCGGGCCACGGGCGAGGAGCCAGCCGGCTTTAACCATCTGTTGCGAGGCGCCTCCTCCAAGCGCGGCCGCCTCCCTCGCCGGGGGACTCCCGCCCAAGCACCCCGCTGAGGAGGTGGGTAGTCAGCAGAAAGCTTTAGACCCCCCGCCAAGCAGCTCTTTGCCCTCCGCACCCTCAGGAGCCGCGGCCATACCCGCCTCCCCTCCCCCGCTCCCCTCAGGATCGCTGGCGCCCCTCACCTCAGCGCTCTCCTCTTGGCACCCTCTGCCCCGTCCCCCGCACAGCACCCCTCAGCTCCTTCCCTCCCTGCCGGCCGCCCTCCCGCAAGGCCCCCGCCGCCGCCGCCGCGGCGCGAGGGACGAGAAGCGCGGCTGGGGGTGCCCTGGGAGCGCTGCGGCACCGCCCCAGGCAGCCCCCGAGAGGCGCACAGGTGGGGCACCGGGGGGGCCTTGTGGGGGGGGTGGGTGTGGTGGGGTGTCAATCGGAGAAAGAGAAGTGCATGTGGGGTCTAATCCTCCTCAGGTCGGTGGGGATAAAGTCCTGACCTCATAAAACTTCTGTACTTCCCGCTTAATAATCGGAGTTCTCCCCATGGGGTGTCAGGAGGCCGGCGGTGCCTCATCCTGCTTCAATGGGCATAAAGCAGGGCTAAAATCTGTCTGTGTTTAGACTTCTTAGACACCTCCTGTGGAGAAGCTGTTCCAAAAGAGTCAAAAGTCTCTTTCACTATTTAATGGTGTT
Source organism: Phalacrocorax carbo (assembly GCF_963921805.1). Taxonomy (NCBI): domain Eukaryota; kingdom Metazoa; phylum Chordata; class Aves; order Suliformes; family Phalacrocoracidae; genus Phalacrocorax; species Phalacrocorax carbo. The sequence continues at coordinate 10,448,248 of NC_087526.1, read as the reverse complement.
GAGTTTTAGCCTTTCACGTTCCTAATGTGAAGGTTTTTCCATGAACATGAGGACAGCCTATGTGCGGGGTCCCTATCTCCTATTTTGGGACCTATTTTGGGTCCCTATCTCCACATCAGGTGGTAGTTCAGATATTTGCAGTGCATGTGTAAACTTTCCATAAAGACAGCCATAATTCCTGGTTTACTTCTCTTTTTATATTAATCATTTCCTTGTTACAGATCTCCCTGATCATACTTTTTAACAGGTTCCTAAATTTTCAGTTGATTCTCCACAGAAATTCCAGGGAATGAGAAGTTAACTTTATTTCAAGAGGTTCCAGGGTAATAATTTTATGAAGATGTGTCAAGAGAATGATGCAAATTCTTTTCAATATTCAACAACTTAAAGTTAACAAAACAGTCTTGAGATGCATGCTGTGGAAAGAAAAAAAGGTACATTTGGTGCATGTGTTAACACAAGTTCTAAATTTTTGTCATTTTTCAAAACTGTCAGATTCTTATTTCTCACTGGAGCAGTGTCATTAAATTATGGGTTTAAAACCAGAGTAGGGACCAGATATATTTTGCAGGACTTGTAGGATTTGAGATATATTATTAGGCCAATTTTAAGGTTATCTTTTCACATTGGCATGTATGTTAACCATAGCTGGATAGTCTTGTAATTAAACTAATCATAGGTCTTTCTCTATTATTGTAAATAAATTTGTATTCCATACCAATGCCATTAAAAAGTGTCTTGTAAATGGTACAATGGATTACTCCAAATAGACAATTTCAAAGATAGGATATGTTTCTTACCCCCTAGGAAGGCTTTGTCTTTGCATTAAAGGATCTCAACACAGCTGGGATTTATCTTATTATTACAAAAAAGTATCAAAAATACTCAAAATGAAATTATTTGGATTTTTCTTGTAAGAATCCAGACGGATGAAGTTTTGCCCTCATGTGGAATGCCTAATCTGAAGGGAAAATTTGTCATTGCAAAATATTTTTAAGGAATGGTTTCTATATAGTCATAATTACTGGAATGACATATTAGCTAGTGAATCTTCTATTAATCATACAAAACTATTCTCAAGCCTAAGTTATTCCCATATATGTTCTAATCAAGTCTCATCATAATAGTTTTGTGAGATATTGTTTGATTTTGTTAATACATAGAAACTCCTTCTAACATCTTAAACCAATTGTCCTAGGTACCAAATATTCGCATAAAAAGATGCTCTTCATCTGAGTGCTTTGCATGCTGTCATCATATATATAAGACAAACAAAGGATGGTCCATAGGCAAACAACTCACCTCTGAAACAATGAAAATATAAATAACTTGTTCAGTTGTACAAGAAATCTTGGCAGAATCCATAAGCATATACAGGTAAGTTGTGTCTCAGTCCACTGCTGTCAAATATAAAAAATTATGCCTTAAGTCTCAAAATAATGTTTCTCTGTGAAGTCTTTTCTTTCAGAAGCAAAACAACTGCTGCAAACACATTTGCTTACCTGTTTTAAAATAGATCTTCTTTCCCCTGGCTCATTACAGTTTTTATTACTTTTTTGTACAAATTAAGAATATGACAAATTCTGCATGCATACCTCATCACTATCATGTATGTCATGGATGTGATTAAGGCAAGATTCAAACAGACCAGCAGCATGCCATCAGTTCAGGGGCTTTCTTCTCTATTTTCACCTGCTACTATCTTGGAATGTGACCCTGGGCAATTTGTGAACTTGCCGGTGAACCATTCTTTCATCTGTGAGATCTGGGATAGTCGTACTTGAAGAAGTGCATTTTATTAGATTAATAAATTCACAACATACTATTACTATAACAAATGAACTAGTAAATAACATCTTTCAACATAGGCATCCAATCGTCGGCCATCATAACAGTATTTTCTCCTGCTTCATTCTAAGCAGTGTATACTTGGCAATCTATAGTGTTTAAAATGAGGTTAGAAAACTAAGCAGTACTTTTGTCAAATATTATAGCAAGCATCTTAAAATCATCAAAGATCTTCTGTTAAAGAGCATTCTTTGTTAGAGAATAAGCCTATTTTTCTAGTTGGTCAAGGAGTGCATTAACAGTGTGTGCAGAGGTAAAGCTGCAAGCAATTATGGTTCAGGAGACCAAAGACAGGCAGAATGAACGGTTTTCCACAGAGTTCATGATAAAGAGCACTGTATCCCTGAAAAGGTTTGTTTTCTTCATGAAAAAAAGATTGCAGTGCCTATTACAAGAGTTCAATGAGACTGGGGTCTGGTACCTCCAAGAAAACTCTTCAAAAATTATTTTGGTATGGTTTCCATGCGCAGCAGGTGTTCATCACTGCAAGAAGCTCAGAAAACAACATCTCTTGCCATTCCCACACTATGTGTTTGCACTAAGAATTTTGGTTTTACTGGGTACTTTCAAGTCCCTTCCAACAAGAGATTGTGTGTATGTTACCCTGTAACTTTCTTCCCACAACTTTTCTTTATGCAAAGTTGAGCAAAATGCAATCTATTAGGCTGATGCTTTCAGTAGAGTTAAAAATATTGATATGCATTAGCTGCAATAATTAAATTTTTTAAATCCCTAATGTCTTAGAAGATCCATTAACCTTAATCAATCCAACACATCTGATTGTGCTTGCCAACTGCCCTTTTCCAAATAAAGATATATCGAGTTATATTAATAGCATCAGTAATTAAATACTAGCGTGAATGCAAAAACAAACCCTAAGAACCAAATAGCATGAACTTGGGCCACTGATTTAGTTCCAGGTCTTGCAGCAGGCTGTTCTTTGAAGTGAACCAGGCAAAACCATGAGAGTGGAACTCGGCATGTGAGTGCAAAGACAAAGTTTGAATTTTAAAACCCCCCCTTTTTTTTATTACCATGTGAAATATGTTAAGTTCCCAGTGAAAAAAAACAACTTGGGATTGAATAAACTAATCAGAAACATACCTTAGAGCCTTAGTCATAAAGAAGTTGCTTTGTTATAAAGACAAAGCAGATTTGTGGGAATGTTGCCACTTTTTATAAAGTGTCGAAAGCTGGGGTTTGTTTTAGTTTGGTTATGTGCCAGTCATGACTCAGGAACTGTTATGAAAATCAATGTGCTATTTCAAATGTTGCGAGACCTAGCCTAGATTTAGATAGTGTAGCATATTTACCTCAACAAACAAAGTCAGAGGCTGCAGAACTGAAACTAGCTGGAATGTCATTTAGGTGCTGACACTACTGAGAAAACAAAAACATGGATGGACAGTGCTAACCACTGAAAATGCCAGTGGATGGTGAGTGAAATGTTATATTCCTATCCCACAGGGCCATGCCTTCTGCTGGCAAACAGCTGTATCTGTTAGGGGAAGGGGAAAAAAAGAAAAACAATAGCAACAGAAGGTAGAACAAGTACATAAGGAAACAGCTGCCTAAACCTCTGCTTATTTGACTCCAAGATTAGTCTTTCTGTGTAGAGACAGCTATCAAAACTGTGAGTTTTTGCATGTTCTTTGATAACTGTCATAATTGGTAACTGCAACCTCATGTTTCATATCCCCTTACTCAGAACACATTAAGGGAAATCGATCATAACTCCAGCACTAACAGGGAAGTGTTCAGCAATAACAATCTGTAGCTTCTAGAGCACTTTTCTGTTTCAAAGGGCTTTGCAAATATTGATTAATTAATCTGGTTTTTGTTCAGTTCTGAGAAAGCATGCAATCCTTCCACTAAACAGTTGAGCTTTGTTATGGCTTTTAAAGCCTGAACTGTGCTGTGGGGTCAGATAAGTGAGGACGTGCAGAGGGGCAATACCAGAGTGATAGCTGCTGAAGGCATGCCATTTGGGTGGCTACAAGGAACATGTTTAACAGTGGCTGTAAATCTTTTCCTTTCTTGAGGTGCCAGATGATGCACAGAGATAAAAAAAAGCCTCATAATCTCTTTCCACAAGTTAAGTTTCCTCTTTGATGTGTTACACATAAAAGCAGGTTACTACGCTCACGCAAGGATCACAGTCATCAAGTTCCTTCTGCTACCCACACATGCTCAGAAATTACTTCTCTCTTCTGACTTTCTACGTGCACAAAAGCAAAACTTACTGTATTGGTTTATTCATTTAACCTAAAATGGATTTAATTTGTTCACAATCCCTTTGTAATGTGAAGTTTCCCTTTTCAGTCCAATTCATCAAGATGCACCTGTCTGGATGCAATCACTTGCACTGACTGCCTTCACTTAGGTAAGAATGGGACACTTGCTTTGTACCTTCTACAGCTTCTAAGAACACTGATCCTGCCTTTGTCAGCTGGAATCTGAGTGATCTGAATGATATGTATCCAAAAGTTACCCTTTTAAGAGCCTATTTACAACATCAGCTGCTGGCAACTAAACCAAATTTCTTAATTTGAAATGCGTAGTACACTCATTATATACTTCAAGTATACATAGTTGTAATGGAGCCCTGCCAATGATACTTTCTGAGCAATTGCATATATTGCATGCCTGCTTTGATAACAGTAGTGAATCTGGCACTAGACGTTACAGAGCAGATTTTTCAGGGTTTGGGTGGAAGACAGAGCCTGGGACGCCTTAGCTAGACTATAGAAGATTTTTTTCCTCTCTCTCCGGTATGTTAAGGAAAAGCATCTTAAAGAGGAGGAACGCATTAAGTCATTTCAGTGGGGAAAAAGAGACAGAGGGAGAAAGAACTTTATATAGTTTAGAAATCTCTGCCAAGTTGCTTGCTGAAGAAGCTTCTGCAGACACACTTTGTAAGCAAAGATTCCTTGGACTCTAGCAGGGGACTGAACATTTTTGCAAAGATGTACATCTTTACACTGCAGGACAGCGTTCACATTATTTACTGAGAAATGTCTGGCTGCCTGCCAAGCTGAAAAACACTCCCTTGCTAGCATTTCAGCTAAAGAAAAAAATGAAGTAAAATAAATACCTCAATATTACTCTATTACAGTGTTTAGACTCTACCCTTCAGATAGAAAAATGAAATTTATTACAACAATAAATGACCCCCTAAAGATCTGAAAACTGCCAGGGCTCTCTGTCTCTTCCTTTCTAATGAAGGTTTGCAATTTCACCAAAGTCAAGAAGTTGTGAATGTACCAATAGATCATGCCTGTGCATACATATGCAATGTGTATGGAGGAGTGACATGCTTTAATTGTATTTTTAATGGGAAAGATCAAATAATTCCATAAAATATGTTACAGGTCTCATGACTGATGATTTCATTTCAAACAAGGCAAATTAAAAATGAGACTGAGAGCACAGGGAACCTGTGAAATTACTCACTGTTGCATATGCAGATTTATGCATAGATCTGATACTTATGTTTGGTGTGGACTGAATGTGCATGTGGCATGGATCTTTCCTATTATTTGTATTTTTCTAAACTAACACCAATCAACAAAAATGCAATTTCTGCATTCTTAAAAAATGCTTGAGGAATTGAACATAGTTATCACTGGGAATTTTTTCTTATAGTATCTGGGAGTTTTATTTTACATATAGAATTCTACTGCAGGTGCACTTGTATGTTAACCAGTGGATCTGTAATTTGCAGATGAAGAACAGAAAAGTATGTACTCTTTAATACTTTACGTCATATCTGAGTTCCACTCTTCACCAGCAACAAGAAATGTCTTCACTCACACAAGTTAATTCACAAGCTGTATTTAAACATTTTCTTCATGCCTCTTGTTCAAGATCTAAGATATAATGAACAGTATAGCTCTAGGCTAGGCCACACAAGCACAGGTTCATAGATATTAAGAAAAGCAGGAACTGTTGTGACACCTTAACTTGATCTTCTGGCATCTAGGTTTTCTGGTTATACAGCAAATCTTTCAAGCTTCCTTGGTTACCACTGTCTCTGCTATGATAACTGTTCAATACCACAGATATTGTTGGGCAGTATCTTACAAGTGCTGCTTGTGTTTCAATGTATTGAGCCTTAAAATCACTGACCTTTGGGATATGTAGTTTGAACCGCAGTCACACCTGGATTATAGCTACTAGCCTTTACTACTTAAAAATCTCTAACAGAACTGCCATTTTCCTTTTTTGACTTAGTATCTGGTCTCAAGCCAGACATGCATGTGTGAGATACATCTTGATATGTGTGAAGCCATATTTGAAACCTCCAGGGTCTCAAGGATTGTTGACTTGAAGGTATTTGCTTCTCCTAGGGAACAGAGAATATAGGCAAAAGCAGGATTTCTTTTGGATTTTACTATTCTCAAATACATGCACTGAATGTACACTTACATACACTGTCTTTATGTTGTAAATTTGTATATAGGTAGCAGTTTTCCTGGGACAATGTGGGTCTGTATAAACACGTCCTTTATTGATGGGCAGGCCAGTGTTATCATAGAATCATTACGGTTGGAAAAGACCTCTAAGATCATCAGGTCCAACCGTCAACCCACCACCACCCTGGCCTCCTAAACCATGACCTGAAGTGCCTCATCAACATGTTTTTTGAACACCTCCAGGGATGGTGACTCCACCACCTCTCTGGGCAGCCTCTTCCAATGCCTGACCACTCTTTCATTAAAGACATTTTCCCTAATATCCAATCTAAACCTGCCCTGATGCAGCTTGAGGCCATTTCTTCTCATCTAGTAACTTGGGAGAAGAGACCAACACCCACCTTGCTATAACATCCTTTCAGGTAGTTGCAGAGAGTGATAAGGTCTCCCTTCAGCCTCCTTTTCTCCAGACTATTGGGCTGAAGTCAAACAGCTTTAGATATAAGCTGGATTGTCAAGTGTAAAACAGGTATTTGGCACAAATGAGACATCACAATAACACATCCTTTTTTGTCTATACCCTTTCTTTGGGTAGAAAACGAGTGTACAGTCCCATGCTGTGCTCTTCTTGCTGCTTGTCATGTTGATATAAAGCATCAGAAAAAATAAACCATTTCAATAGTTTTCTTGTTACATAAAGAACTTCTGATTAAAGACATTTCTGCTCCCATGACAGTGACATCACAAGCTGTAACCCCTAATTGTATGAATCCTCAGATTTTGCCTTTTAATTTTGTATTGGCAGAGTAGAGAAATATGAATGTGTGTATGAAGGGGGAAGGGACTGAGCTCTGCAGCTTCTAGGAAGCAGGAGCAGCAAATGAGAAACCCACCCAGTTGTTTTCAATATATGGTTCTTACGAAAGAAACTACATTGTGGGATAAATGCTCAGGCCATTGTTTCATTTTTAACCCATTCCTCACTCAGATGAAATCCTATTAAAGTAGATTGAAGTTTCCCAGAGTGAAAAAACATGTTCTGATTTTTGGAAAAGGATCAAAATTTGGCTGGCAAATCCATTGCATCACAGAATCAGAATGGCAGGGGCAGGAAGGGACCTCTGGAGATCACCATGTCCAACCCCTGTGCTTGAGCAGGGACAACCAGGGCAGGGTGCACAAGACCATGTCTAGGCGGGGTTTGAATGTCTCCAGGGAAGGGACCCCACAGCCTCCCTGGGCAGCCTGTGCCCCTGCTCTGGCACCTGCACAGGGAAGGAGTTTTTCCTCATATTCAGGTAGAACTTCCCGTGTTCCAGCTTGTGCCCATTGCCCCTTGTCCTGTCATTGGGCATCACTGAAAATCGTCCAGCCCCATCCTCTTGACACCCAACCTTCAGATATTTATAGGCATTGATGAGATCCCCCCTCAGTCTTCTCTTCTCCAGGCTGAACAAACCCAGGTCTCTCAGCCTTTCCTCATAAGGGAGATGCTCCAGTCCCCTGATCATCTTGGCACCTCTCCACTGGACTCTCTCCAGCAGTTCCCTGTCCTTCTTGACCTAAGGAGCCCAGAACTGGACACAGCACTCCAGATGTGGCCTCACTAGGGTGGAGTAGAGGGGCAGGATAACCTCCCTCAACCTGCTGGCCACAATCCTTTTAATGCACCCCAGGATACCCTTGGCCTTCTTGGCCACAAGAGCACGGTGCTGGCTCATGGTCAGCTTGCTGCCCACCAGCACTCCCAGGGCCTTCTCAGCAGAGCCGCTTTCCAGCAGGTCAGCCCCCAACCTGTACTGGTGCATGGGTTGTTCCTCCCCAGGTGCAGGACCTTACACTTGCTCTTGTTGAATTTCATGAGGTTCCCCTCGGCCCAGTTCTCCAGCCTGTCCAGGTCTCGATGGATGGCAGCACAGCCTTCTGGTGCATCACCCCCTTCTCCCAGTTTGGTACCATCGGTAAACTTGCTGAGGGTACACTCTGTCCCTTCTTCCAGGTCATTGGTGAATATGTTGAACAGGGCTGGACCCAGCACAGACCCCTGGAGAGCACCACTAGTTATGGGCCAAACTCTGCCCCATTGATCACAACCCTCTCAGCTCTGGTATTCAACCAGTTCTCTATCCACCTCACTGTCCTCTCATCTAAGCCACACTTCCTGAGCTTGCCTATGAGGATGTTATGGGAGACAGTGTCAAAAGCCTTGCTGAAGTCAAGGTAAACAACACCCACGGCTCTCCCTTCAGCAGAGCTCTGTTCGATGAAGCAGAGGTCTTTTTTATTAAACAGATTTTACCAGATAGGATCCTTTTTCAATATATGATGCCATACAGTATGGCAAATAGTATTCTTATATCCCCAAACTTATATAGCAAAAGTTACTTTAATATGCCAAGCACAGCAGCTGTAAGGATCGTGGTCTTTACAGGCAGAATGTAAACTTAAACATTGATAATTATTTGTAATAATATGTATTTCTATACCGTGATGGTATAACTAAGAATAACTGCAGAAAATATAAAATTGTTGTGTGCTGCTTGCAACTTAAATCTGTATGGGAAATGAGCCCTCCCAAGACAAGAGCTTTGACATCCACACATTCAAGTTTGGTCCTAAAATACATAAATCATGGCATTCTGGCTACTGAATCATAGAAGACAATAAGCAAATGCAGTGCAAAAGGATCACAAAGAGTAACATTATCTGAAGCAGTAAGGATTTAGAGAGAAAATTCAAATTAATTTCTGCCATTGCGTGGGTGGATTAATTTCTGGGTTTGATTTTTCCGAGTTGTGACATGTTTGTGATGCTTTCTTGAAAATTTTTTAGCTTAAACAATAACTTATAATACCTCCTAAATGAAACATTTTCATTTCCGACAGATGGTTTTGCAGGAAAATTGCATGTAGGAAAACATCATTAACAATAAAATTCCCAATCCATTTTGTATTTTAGTCCTGCTGAGAGCAGGTTATCATTTGAACTTTCATCCCACTGCCTGAGCACACTGGTTATATGTTTATTTAACCTATTTCTTAGCACAATGCATAAGAGAACTGAATATGAAGGAGAATTGCTTATAAATTATATTACATTCTTTTTAGTTGCATCTGTTGTGTTTCTCACTTTGTGATTGCAACGGGCAAAAACTGCTCTGGACAAAAAAGAATAGGCATGTATAAATAAATCACGTTTTCTATATTTCGTCTCTTTGATTGTAAAACTCAAAACTCAGGTCTCCATTTTTATCAACTGCAGTGGGGTTTTATAGAATCATAGAATGGTTTAGGTTGGAAGGGACCCATAGTTTCATAGTTTCTAAGAACTGTGGTCAGCTGACCTAGTTGTAAAACCAGAAAATATGGATTATGTCTTGTTGCATATGCATTTTTAGATTACTCTCTTTTATTATTTGAAGAATGAATCTAAAAGTTAGTCCCTCTGTTTTTTGTGCAACACATGGTATGCCCTTTGCCCTTTTAATGTTGGGTAATAGAGTAATACATTTGAAGCATAATCTAAAAGTTTTGACAGATGACATTTCAGATTTTCTGGAAAAGAGCAACACGGCAGTACTGACTGTTAGTTTTAAGTCCACTTCACTTTAGAGTTCATACATCCTGTCTTCCAGTTACTCTGTTATTTGCAGCTTTATGATTTATGTACTTATCTGAATATAGTCTTTTGATAGTAACAAAAGGCTCAGTATAACTAACTGCCACAAATCTCCTAGGGGCTTTTGCTCAATTTTGCCGTGACATTTAAGACTTGGTCAATCCAAGACAAGCTCCATTTGTTTAATTTCCATCTTGTTTATTCCTTATAATAAAGTCATGTTCTTTATACCTCCAATAAGGTTAAAGGAGAAATCCCAGTTGTACTAAAGACAACTGGGATCTTCTGCTGGAGAACTTGTGTATGTTCTTCTATTTTAGAAGAATAAAATTTTGTGTAGGATTTTCTTTTCTTTCTCTTGCCTTCCCAAGTTTTTGTTTATCACTAGTATGCAACAGGATCCTTTTGTTGTTCACAAATTTATGCTGCTCTGTAAACAATAAACACACAGGCTAGCATCATAATCGAAGAAAACCATGTGTGTTTCGTTTGTTACCTGTAAAAATCATCAGACACCTTTAGGTCTTCCCTGGAGATATCACTTTCTGACACTTTGAGTTTAGGCACATTTTCTCCTGGAGTAGGGATGATCTGATTTGCAATGGATTTATCTGGACATTGCATGTTCCATTTTACTAATTCATTCTAACCTTATTAGGCACCTGTTTATTTGAGAGACAGTGAAAAAGCATAGAAGGCAAAACTCAGTACAAAAAGAATGGCATGGGAGGACAAAAGAAGAGCAAAATATGAATGAGTGGTACAAAAAATAAGTCTTTTAAAAGAAATAGAATCTTTAAATCTGCTTATTCCTTTCCTACCAGTACCTACATTTATGCAAGGCCACTGCAAACTGTGAATGAAGATCTAAAGGATAACTTGCTTGCTTACATTGGATTGGTGGTGGAAAATCAAGCTCCAGAAAAATTGCTGAATATGGGACTCACTCTTTTACCAGCCCATTTTTGGGCAAGGGCCTTCTGTACATACTAACTGCCATAAAATTGTCTTTAGTAGGAAAAAAAAATATTAAGCCATATCCTGGACTGTTTGCTGGCTCCTTTGCTCTATAAAGCTTTCTGAGTTGGCAGCTAAGATTCCTCTGGCAAGAGGGAATCCCTGGCTGAGGTAGAGCTGGCTTAGAGCCACCTTGCCTACCAATTGTGCCAACTGGTATTAAGAAAGAGATCTGGAATATTGTCCTTCAAAACTGAATCTCCCACGGAAACACAGAGACTTGCATGATTTTTTTTTTAAATAGATCTGAATCTTCATGGCTCATCTTCTCCCTGTGCATATGTCCTAAGCATGTGTTTATATGCTGTGCATTTGAAAGGACTCTTTCAGCGGAGTTGTGATTTTGCAGCATTTAATATATTAAATTTCTTTAGAGTATTTATCTTTTCTTTTTGTGAAGAGTTGTTTCTCCCTTTATGTGAGTGTTTGTCTATTACTATGAAGAAACTGGGTATGTTTCCTTTGGGAAAACTCATGCTGATCCCAGGTAGAAATTTGTTTACAGTTCCTTTCTAAGCCCTATCCATCTTAATATTTTATTTTTAATAACTGTAGTCTATTACAAGATGTTGATTCAAACACAATGAAGAGTAAGGAGGTTTGCTTTGGGGTTTTCTTTTTACATAGGGATTTAATGACAAATTCAAATTCCTTTATTTTGAACCCATAACATAGTATCTGAGCCCACAAAGATAGAAAATAATAATCTTAACATCTTTCTGTATAATCCAGAAGCACATAAAACTGACCAAAAGCAAAGAGCTTTGTTTGAAAAATATAAGTACTAAACCTTGTATTATTAATACCTTATGTCAGGAGCTGAAATCACATTATATATAGTTTGTGAGTTTACTATGGTATATGTAACGGGAATCATTGTTACAACAGATAACATGTAAAAGATTGCAACAACCAGCCACATAATAGTATATAATTTATCCTTTATAATTGCTTTCTGTTTTGTCATAAATAACTTTATTGTTTGTTATTTTGCAATATATATGGTTTTGTTTTAAAGTTTCGTTGATATTTTGAACCTGACAAAGATCGAGTACTTTTATTTTACCAGCAGCGGTCAACCTGACTATGTGCAGGCAAACTGTTACGTGGCCATTAAGTTACTGCAGGTAACAAGTTTGAGAATTTCAAGTGTTTGTGTGTATTTGTCATTGAGATTCAAAAGGCATTTTGAAGGTGGCATTTTCAAGTACCAGATGTTGTGAAAGATATCGCCTTTTAAGTGTAAACCTGTGTCCCTCCAGCAAGGAGACAGCAATAGAGAGAATTTCCAACTTCAGATGACCCCCAAATAAAAGCTCTCTAAACTGGTTTTCTAAACTACATTTATTTACTAGACTAATACCTTCCTCAACCCCGCCCTGTTTTAAATAGCCTCCAGGTTTCACTCAGCATCCTGGTGTCATATCAAGAGCCACTTCTCCTCCTTGGGGCTGTTCAGACTCTGCATCAATGTATTACAACCACACTAAGAATTTTCCTGACAGTACAGCATTGCCACTGTAGTAGCACTAGAGCTAAATTTGGTCAGTGCAGGTACGGTAGAGATAAATTTCAGTTCAAATAATTTAACTTCGAATTACCAGCTTTTTCTTTCAGAGTTGAGCCTGTGGCATTACTGTACTCTATCCTAGCTTGCAGGTTAGTGGTTTACCACTAATCTTTCTTTCAGTATCCCCCAACTGAGCCATTTAATTACACTTCTTGCTCTCTGATGGCCAGTCTGACCAGGCTGTAGAGAATGGACTCACATATTAGTGTCTTATGTTCTATAAATATCTTATGATGTTATTACTTTGTAACCTGGATAAACTAATTTGTTCTGCTGATGTATCTACTGTGAAAGGTAGAAAGATTGTGGCACGTTATACCATGAGATCATTGGGCCAGATCTTCATCCTGAATGTTGATGTAGCTCCATTTATACAACATACTTTTTCCTGATCTATGTTGTTGTTGTTTGTTTTTTTTCTATTCCATCTTAAATTCAGACACTGGTAAAGTTATTGCTTATGATTTGGGCTTTGATGCATTCTGGTAACAGAGGTGAAAAATTTCTTCCTTCTTACCAACCCCTGAGGCACTTTATCCTTTATGACATGTCAAGTGAAGCCCAAAGTGCCAAGGACCAAATCTGGGTGTTGTGGAAGATAAAAATCTGTTAGAGATATCAGTCTAGAATAATTTTGTAGTGGAGCCATAGGGCAGGTAAAAGGAGTGTGCCTGTATAGATATATTAATTTTAAAAAGCAAGAAATGTGAACTTCTTGTATATAGTATTTTAGAACTTTGATAATTATTTCCAAGTACAGGGGCAAACATATTGTGCCATTAACCTGGACAACACTTTGTGCAGAGAAGTCCTTGTAACCATAGCTAAAGGTAACATGGCCCATTTCCAGCTACTTAATGGAAGGTTTCTTAGTGTTCATTACAGGTATATTTGTAGTTTGTTGGGTTTGTACTGGTCCAAATTTTAAAAATCTTTACATACTAATTGTGGGCATAAATAAACTTTTTCTAATTAAGCAGTCAAAACCTGTAGAAACCTGTAGAAAAAAGGGGGGCAATGGTAAGATTTTCTTTACACTGCCTTCTCTCTTTCACATGAAGACATGACCTACTCTTTAATATCTTCTGCCAGTCTTTTGAATTAAAGATGTCTTTGTAGTTTTAAGGTGATTTTAAATGTCCCAATCCATTAAAACATTTATCATTAATATTCCAGCCAAATAGTCCTCTTTGTGATTAAAATAGTTTAAAATGTTGTCTAATGGACCCAGAAGGGTAACTTCACTGTGCATTTCATCTTTGTCAAGTTTTTATATTCTGTGTATTATTCTTCGCAATTACACAGCCAGAAGCCTGTTATATTCCCTTTGCAGAGCTGTTTGACTGAGAAGAAATGAAAATGAAAGGGAGAGATTGAATTTTTGGATTAATACTAGCTACAGATCATCTGTGTTGGATTAAAAAAAAAAATCCTGATATCTGGGTCAAGAGGTTGGGAATGAGATACGGAATTGTTCATATGAGGCTGTAGGATCAAATCAGTTTGACCCAAGTTGGTTGCATTCGATGATTGTTACTATTTGGTAATCTTTCGGAAACAAGCTAATGGGAAAATGACTATATAATAAAAAGCTGAACCAAGCTATCTCTGCCTACTTATATTCTATTTCAAAAGAAAAAAAATATATGTCAGGGATGTAGCTAAAGCTTACTGCACTCCAGTGCTTACAATGGCCAAAATGTTGTTGAGCACACAACATATATGGATTGGATATTTTATTAGGGATGTGAACTCATTTTTTAAAAAGTACATGTTTAAGTGGAATCATAAATTAAATTTTAAAAAATCTGTAATGAAAGTATGTGTTTGGTATGCTTGATACAGAAGAGTGCAGGAATATTTATTTGCTGATCAAATATCAGTTTTTATTGGGCAAATATGTATTTACATTTGTAATGACTTTGATGAAAGTGTTTAACCCAGACAAGTCCAAGACAGATTTTCAGTTTCTCCAAATATTTAGATTTATAACATTTGTTTGTAAATTATCCACCAACTTCATGATAGGAATGATACAATGCACAAGTGAAATCTTCTGTGTATGGCATCTGTGTATATCTTTTTGTCAAAAACTGTAAGTTTAAAAAGCAGCTAGTGCAGTGCAAGAGCTACAAGAGGAGTGGATGACATCATTGTGCTGGAAAAGATTTTGAGAAATGAGACCTTATACCTTTGTGTGAAAACATCAAAGGATAGGGAAGATGGTGAATGCTGAACAGGTTTCAGGTTTATTTGATTATATTTGTGACTTTTTCAAATTTCTTTTAAAACGTGCTGAGTTTCGCTGTTTTGCTAGCAGTTCAGGACCAAATAACCATGGTTTGATTGTAGGCTTTTTTGTTGCTGTTCTACTGACTTAGTGCAGAGGCATTTATCAATCTAAGGTTTGAAATTAACTTCAAAATGCAAAAAAAGGGACAGTTTAACCCAGGGAAAAGGAGCCTGTAAGCATATTTTCTAACATAAAAGGAATGATAGGGTCTGAATCATATTGGGAAGATGGTTAAATGTCTAGAAAGAAATTGCCAGATATGATGTTATGCAGCTTGAAACTTTTCTGGAATTTATTTCAAATGATCCATTTTCTCTAGCAATATTTTTTTGAGAGATTTTTTATGTCAGCTGATTTTCTTCAGTTTATAACATTAAATTAAAATTTAACACTTTACTAACATGAGCAGAAATATTATGACTAAAATTATGGTTTATAACATAAAAAGTTTAAGCAGTATTGCAGAGAAACATGAATTATTATCCTTGATCTGTTGTTTACTCCTCATTCTTTCACTGGCTTTTAAATCAAATTCCTCAGATCTATCCTCTTTATCTCCCATCCCCCCAAATCATGACAATATGTTCCAGCAATCATCCCAGATGTGTGCAGTACTCAGAAATTAAACTGTAACATTTTGGCTCATTGCCATAAAATAATGTCAGGTTAGGATGAAGATTCTTTATCACTTTGAAAACAAAACTGACCTGAGATCTTCATGACTGGATATTCCAATCTGACCCCAGCACCTGAGTAAGTTGCCACATATTCAAACCATATTGTTAATTTCTCTACTTGATTTTTATCTCCTTGGGTCAAGAATCTTGTGTTGTTACATGCCTGTATAATAATCAGCATAATACCAGTTGCATACCATTCTGCTCAGATAATGTGATGAATTTGATTTTTTTTATCTGTTCATCATCTTCTATGCAAAAAATTTAAACATGGATCATAACCTGTATCTACCAGCAAAAAAACCCTCAACAGCAGTATCTTATTTATAACTTGACATGGCCCAGAGCGTAGAAGTAAAGATTGCAATTTAAGGCAAGAAGAAACTGGATCTTGGCTGATTACAACAAAAGATCTGGCATGCCAAGCTGTAGTTTTGCTAAAAATCTAAGTAATATTACTTCTTGCTTGATAATGAATGGGCAATGTCCCTCCACATCCCCCCCACCCCAATGTCATTTTGCTGATGTTTCTGCCGCCTTTCAAAAAAATCTATGAGTGACTGCAAGGTGCTACCTTTGTGGAATACATTCCCAGTAGGATGCTGCTAGTGCTCTCCCAGTACGGCTTCTCTTTTACTATTTTAATTTGTTATTTCAAGGGAAGTGAAATTTCCACCTGTTTACTCATACTCAGAGTTTTCTTGCTCATGTATTGCCACAAAGTCTCTGTTGCCTACTGACAGGTGTTGCCCACAAACCTGCATGCCATCTAAGTCAGTTTTTGTTGATTGATGTCATTCACCTCTTTGTAATGATCCTTTTGAGTGCTGAGAGTTGTCCTATTGTTTTGTATGCTGTTGAATCACAGTGAAACCTGTAGCAAAAAAACCTCCAAACAAACGTGAAAATGTATGTCTGGTTCTGCAGCTGAGGTTTTAGTGTCTTCAACATTTGCATTTATCATAAAGTTTATAGGCAATGCTGTGTATATATGTGGTATATTGGACAGATTCATTCCCTAAATCAATAGGTAAATTGAAAAATTCGGGGTAATACTATTAAGCTATACTTCATACTACAGCTTAATCTGCTGTGATGTATGATCAGAAGAGTTAGCTTTGAAGAACTGCTTGGCTTTTCCTCTTGTTAACTGATATATATTAGCCAATGCTAAATATTAGTTATATAGTTAAATATAGTAAATATAAATATAGTTAAATATTTTGTCCTACTCAGAATCAAAATGCTGGTATTTCTGCCCCTTTCTGGTTCAGTGGATGAGATGTAGCTGTAAGAATTCCTTATTTTTGTTTTCTACTAAAGAGTTGGAAAATTAGAAACTTGGAAAATTAGAAGTTCTATCCCTCATACGTTACCTGCTGTTATATGTTCTCATGGTTTAAGAAATAGCAGTAACTCTTTCCTTACTAGTTTAAGGTATTTTCACTCTATCAGTGACACATCACATTATGTTAAGTGATTTGAAAATGTGTGGCATCTGAGTGTCTTGCACAAGTTTATTATTTCCATTTCATGGGTAGAGCTTCAGCTGGTACAGCCAGCAGGTTGTCAAAAGGGCTATGTTGCTTTTTGGTTTTTCTTAAAGATTTTTACGTTTAGTTTATAGTCTTAATGGCTTTCAAAAAGTCTTCTGAAATAGCAGGCTCTTTATGGCCTCCTCCTTATGCTGTTTTACACTAGATTTGCTCTACAGGCTTATACAGCACAGCTCAAAATCTGAAAAAATTTGTGTTACTGCTAAAATACAATTAAATTTACATTTTGCATACATCATTGGCTTTGTCATTGCAATAAAGTGATGTCATCTATGTAATTTATTATATTCTTCTTGCTCAGTGCCTGGATTTTTCACTCGTTATGTCTGGAAATAGTTAACATATTAGAAACTGCTCTCATATTTGGCAGATATTGGACAAATCATATATTTTTCCAGCTTTTCAGCAGAGGTAATTAATCTGTATGGAGTGCAATTTTGCTAGCTTTAGCACCTGAGCTCATTCAAGCATTTCTGCCGAGTCATGTATTGTATTACAGTGACATACATTCAGGAAGACTTTTTGTTGTGACACTAAAACCAGTTTTCCTCATGGGATTCACATAATGTTCTCAGTCATGATTTAAGGAATGTGAGGGAACTGATGTACAATGTTGTGAAAATTCTGACACATGCTATTTTTTGCCCTTTATATTGTCTCATATAATGAAGTCACAACTTTCATCATAATATTAATAAATATAAGATTTTACTAAAATAGAGGTAATATGTGCAACTGTAATAAAATAGGTATACATTTTTGAGTTGATTTCCAAGTTAGAAAAGTGGGCAATTAGTGCAACGTTGCCATACATGTCAGTAGGTGTGAATCTTACACTGCTCATAGTGGATTTTTGTCAAATCCAGAGGGCACAACAACTACTTTATAAAGAAATTGAAATTACAGCCCAGACTGTGTTTTCTACAGCCAGCATGTCTGGTTTTGTTTGAAAGAGCTGCTAAGAAATCCTTTAACTGATGGCTCTGTTTCAGGGTCTATTGGGTTACTTCATTGGAAGGAAACTGCAAGGCTGAACCTCATAACCTCTACTACAAATGAAGGCAGTATTCTGTCATCTTTTCCAAATAGCAGAATTTCTGAGTGTGACTGTGTTGCTTCATCATGTCTTTCAGAGAAAAACCATTTGATTTGAACACTGAGTGTAGCTTAAATAAGCCTTCAAGCCATCACAAAGAAATTCAGAAATATTTGGGAATGATTACTTGGTTCAGATATATATATACACACACACACCCCTATACATACATTATACGTATACTATGTATACCTTAAATTTTTTATATATACATATTTGAACTCTTTGACTCAGACATTGCATATTTGAGTAGACTTGTTCCTTCTCTATTGAGAAAAGCTGAAGTGTTGGAAGCATTCTCTAGGCTGTGAACAAATATTGTAAGACAGGCTGGACACTATATAGTTAACTATAGTTAACTATATAACTATATAGTAACTATATAACTCTATAGTTATATCTTGAGAATTAATTTGTGAACATTTATTTGATGATTACTTTTTTCATTACATCTTTTTGGACACTGAGAAGAAGATATGACTGGAGGCTGACAATTCAAAGATCATTAGGTCCGGATTCTGGCCAGTCAAAATATCTGGAGTGTCAAAATATCTCCAAGTGAAAGTGGGAACAGCCAGTAGTTAGTAGAGTTATAGCAATCTGATCTACTTTTGGGCTAGACAATTTTTCAGAAGTTCCCAGTGTTCAGGGTGATTAGCATTACATTTCCTCAATATCTCCTTTGCTCACAAACCATAGGGAGCCTTTATATTGCTGCACTGAAGGAATTCAGGTGTCCTCCTCCTTTCCCTTGCACCTCAACTCTGTGTCACCAGGATGGCCATGGGCAGAAGCTGTGGTGGGTGCAGATCCTCTTCAAAAGGTCATTCCATTTACACTGCTTCATCATTCTTTCTCCTTCTTTCAGGGCTTGGTCACCATGGTTTAGAGCATGAGTCCTCCTCTGTTCTTTGCTGCTTTCTCCATGCCTTTCTAGTCATACGCTTACTGTGTACCCTGACAATTGACCTTCTCCTCTGGTAAATATAGTTCCAAAATAAAGCCTTTCTGCTATTTTTCCCCCAGCTAAAACCCAACTGGCAATATCATGCCATCAAAGAGGCAATGTAATGCCAAGATTCTTGCAGTATTCCATCAATCCTGAGTACGCTTTACACAGTGAAGTAAATGAGCAAGCACATCTATTTGCTGCATCAGTCTGTGTGTCATTGCCAAGAAGAGTGAATGCACTATTTTCTTTTCCCTGTAAGATGCTAGTGATCTCTGTTTCACGTAAGTATCCTCTAGGGAATGTTGCTGTTTAAACCATAGCCTCAGATTCTTGGTTGGAAAAGTGACAAGGGTACGTATAAGAGCTCTGGTTTTGATTCCCAAAGGGTATGGTTGTCATCGTTAAGGCTACTGATTATCTGCCTTTTGCTTTCAGATTTCTATTCATAACCATAGCATTCACTCTCCATTTGTCTGACATTTTTAGTGTTTGAGAGGAACCGAGAAACTATAAAAAGTCTTGCAATTATTGTGTGTCAAAAGTCAGTTTCAGATATGCAGTCTGAATTTTAAAATGCATTGTATCATTGAACAAATTATTTTGCTAAATGTCATGAGCCAGGTTCTTAATTAAAGTGTGAGCAAATCTCTGTTGGTGCTAAGGACTTGCTTCAGCTGTGGCTCTAGCTGTGATATCTAGAAGGGTGCCCTGTTTACTTGGGGTGGTGCTTCTATCTGTGTTTTAGAAAGAAATGGTGATTGCTACTCTAGCTGAGGAAGGTTTACATTTATAACCTTTAAATTTGTAACACTGTGTTCTATAGGTGGTGTACAAGTGATTGGATATACTTGCTATATCCAGCTGAGCCTGTAAGCCCTGCCTAATCACAATAAGAAAACAGAAATTTTTAAAAGTACATGTAGGGTATCAAAGTCACAGTGCATAAAAGCCTGATAAATTACTTGTTGAGCTGCACATACTAGTTTTAAACTAGAATGTGTTTTAGGTTTTATGGTCTTCCACCCAGGAAATGTAAGATGAGGTAACTCTTAATACAAAGAATAGTATAATAGTATGTGGTACCTCAGAATGCTATGACTCTGTTGTGCTAGACTCAGTGTGGGTAGGAAAGATCTTACCCAAGTTAATGTGTTATCTCAGTAAATGAGGACAACAAAAATTAGGGTGTATGAAACAGTAATTTAAGAGAGTGTCATGCAATTCAAGCAAGTTGGCCAGCAACAGATAGGATCTCTCTGTCAGAGGCTGGAAGTGAACACTGGCTTTATTGTTCCATGTTTTAATCTTCGAAAGATTCGACATATCACATGTTAACAGGAGAAACAAAGCCTGCATCTTCTTATGGAGGTTTTTTTTTTGTTTAGGTAGAAATGGAACATGTTATGAAAGGACTATGGCCAGGGACTTTCAAGGTAAACAACGCAGTTCTTGGTAGTCACATAATGTGTTTCGTCTCAGGTTCATGAGTCAGGATTTACTTAGAGAGGTGAATGTCAGAGGTATTTAGAATTACCTCTAGACATGTGGCACTGGGAAGTCAAGTGAATAAGTTCGAAAGACGGGAAAAACATATTTAATTGTGTACTTCACTTGTTGTTTGTTTTGCTTTCCTGAGGTCCATTTTAAATGGTGTAAAGGATTTGTGCATGTTTAGTCCTTGCTAGCTCTAGTTTATTAAAGGTCTTCTGTTGCCAGACTATGATAAGTGATTTGTCCAAAAGCAACAATACAGTGAGATGGGGAGGATGCCAAGAGATACTGATGGGTACCAGCAGCTGTTTCATACTGGAGGTTTATGTTAATCCTTCTTTAGATCTGCAACTATCATTCCAATTATGCAAAAAGTGTGGGTTGCACAATTACTCAGTAGGTAGACATTTGGCACCATTTGTTGTGGTGCTGATTGATGACAACAACTTTAAATCAGATTTCATGTTTTTTTTCCAGAGTAAATCACTAATCACTTTGAATAGCATAGAGGGCCGGGATATTTAATGGGAGAAAAGAAGTGTCTTAAAGATAGAACATGCAAGAGTGAAACAAAGCATTTGTAGCTTTCCTGATTTTTTTTTTTTAGATCTCTCGCTCTTTGTGAAGCACTTTGTATTTAGTCAGTCTTGCTTCCTTGCATCCCTCAGTTGCAAGTAACTAAAATACTAGGCCACAGCCTTTGCAGGTGTAAATTGATAACATCGTTCTGCAGCCGTTGGAACCAAGGTAGCATATGCTACCTAAAGTTATGGCTTATTAAAACTGTAAAATTTCCACACATTCCTGCCTCTTGACTAAAATGGCTGGTTTTATGAGGCACTCCTGCTAAAATGTGTTTTATCTTTGGATTTCATACTCAGTAGAAGGAAGACTTTGAATATGAAGTATGCAAGAACAGTGAAAATGCATATAAAAATCACTAGTTTCACAATGCGATTAGTTTTACTTGTTTAGTAGAAAATAAAACAAAACCACTGAGTTACCAGGCATTTCTAGTCCTGTGAAGGGAATGTTGGGGAAAAAACACAGGGAGTAAGAGTTAAAATGTAACTCAAAGCAGGTAAGATTCCTAGAAATTGTGCAACTTCAAAATATGTCAACCTTGTGCAGTTTTTCAGCTTTTGAGCGAATGTAATTTTGCAAATGAAGCCATATTTAACATATAAGTAATGGTGCTATTGGTATGGAAGACCTGGACACTGAAAACAACTTAGGCATTTTCTTCCTTTCACAATTTTTTTAGCAAATTCACATCTGCTAAGATACCTTTTCAAACCAACTTGTTTCAAAATAATTTTGTTGTATCTAAAGGAAGAAGAAAAATTAGTGCAAATGTGTATTAAACTCAGACTGATAATTAGACATTGATTTTGTGCTGTTTATGATCATCAATAGGAAGCCTAAGAATTGTGTTATGTCTGAGGAAAAAACAGAAATGTGTTCTTATCAGATAACAAGCTCTATCTTATTGCGATCAAGTCCTATTGGTAACATGGCATGTTTTCTTCAGTGAAGAAAAGAATGGAGAAAAGGCTTTTCATGTAACGTTTCATGAAGTAATATCAGCATATATAGCAAACACTGATCTGTTTATGTCATAACACTCTAAATTGTAACATTCTGAACTCTTAAGTACAGAGCATGATGTACAGAAGACTCAGGAAACTTTAGTGTGTAGGCTTCAGGATCTTATTATTTCTATCTCCTTTCTTTCTTCCTTGCTTGCTTGCTTTCATTCATTAGTTTCTTTTATCTCTCTCTCTGTCTCATTTTCATCTTTCTGTCTTTCTTACTGCAAACAGTTCTGGGTTTTGTGTCAGTTCATGCTGACACTGGACTATGAAACCTCCAGGCATTAGGCTGAACTGACATTTATGACTGCCCCATCAAAGGTCTGGCATGTACTGTTGTTTTGCATGTTAATAAAAGACAGATTATATTGATCACACTTTTACCGCATGTAGTCTGGAGAAAACTGCAGGGTACAGAGTCTGAATGTGGAGAAAGAGTACATCAGTACTAAAGTGTAGAAATAATTTAAAACTATTGTGAAGTTTAAAAAGAAAATAGAAATTAGTACTGATATATTCTGTAAATGTTATGGTGCCTGTTTCTCCACCTGTCTTTGCTGGTGCCTGTTGAGGAGCTGAGATGCACGCAGTGAGCAGATAATCTCAATAAGTAAATAATCAACCTAATGTAATTTTTCTATCTGTGTGTTTCTACATGTATAGATTACCTGCCCATTAATGCCACTACATGGGGGTCCTTTTGTGCCACTGTTCAAATATGATTTAAGTAGAATTTCTTGAGAATAGCAAGGCAGCTTGATTCCTATGTGCCTGAAAGGGGTTTTTTTGGTTGTTTTGCTTAGTTAATTTTTCTGTGTATAATTGTAAATTTTAGTAAATTACAGATAGAAGAGCTTATGTAGTAATGTTAGCATTAGTTGGAATTGCTTAAAAATATACTGTCGGGTTCTCAAAATACATGAATACCGATTGTTTAAGCATTTCATCCCCAATGCAGATAAAGTTACCATATTTTTATTTGCCTATTTGCCAAGTCCAATGTAATGAGCTGCAGAGCCATAGTCTCTGCTTCTTCCTGCCAATAATGCTGCATGTAGATTAAGACTCTTACATTACCAGTGAGCTGTGCAGCTGTAGAGTCACACCACTTACCACAAAAGCGCATGGTCCAGAGGGTTAGGAGTGAAAGATTTCTTCTCAGTCTCAATTCTGGTTATGCTAGCAATTTGCTGTGCAATCTCGGAAAACTTATTTCACCTTTAAATGTTTTGCTTTTCCATGCTAAAATTGAATTCATTATCACAGAGGCACAGAGTGAACACTCCTTACAATATCCGTGCTACAATCTGGAGGAAAGTGTTGTGCGGGTCTTTTGTTACTGTGATACCCAAAGTGGGCAAATATCCTCTGTAAAGAAATGCTTGTAACCAGTGATTAAACATGTGCAAATCCTATTTGTGATTATCCTTAAGAAAAAAAAAATTGGACTTCATCTCTTTTTCAGATGAAAGCTTAGGACATGACCATAACCTCTAGCTAGCGTGTCACAAGGGGATCCAAATTAGCCTGGGAAAGATTTTCTGTAAAGCTTCAGTATTTAGGAAATCACTTCTAAGATTAGATATATTTCATACATTATTTTTCTAGGGAATAAAGTAACTATTTAAAACATAATAGCTTCACACATGATAAGGTACTTAGTGGTCTTCAATGTGACATTCAATACTGCTGTAGTGCCAGGCAAGCCATTCCTAGCCATTCTTTTGTGGGCACTGGAAAGAATTCACTCCATATGAAAACCACCTCGGTACAGAATGGTGTTGCAGGACACTACTCATTGCCAAAGTCCTGTAATCAGGCTGTGTCATAAAGCCATGGGAAGCAATGTGTGTATGTGTTTGCTGAAGGATCTGAATGCTTCCTTTATGCTTTCCTAAAGAATGCTTTGCTATATTTTAGCTCTTCCTTGTGTGTGGTCTGTGGAAGGTTTTCTGAGTGCTAATAGCAAGTCCTGTCCTGCTGCCTCTGGAGTGACTATTATATCCTCCACCTAAACTTGTTGCTACCTCCTGCTTTTCTAGATTTTTTTGTCTGTTGTGTTGTTAAGTGGGGCCTTTGGATGCCAGGTGTGCTGCTCAGGAGAGGTTTGAAAGAGCAGTAAAACTAACTTCAGATGGTGCCAAAAACTCTGTATAATTCCTTATGGTTTTTCACTTGCCTCTGATTGTACAGAAGCTTAATTCCATTCAGCTGCACTGCTTTTTGTCAAAATGGATTGTGGTAGTTGTCAAAACATTAACAGGCATTTGAGGGCCAAAGCACCATCTTGTTCATGTTTCATGTATGAGTAGCGCTTTTCAGGTAGTATGTTCAGATCTTGCAGAGTGAGTTTTCATTGATATATAAGATGGCAATGTTCTTTCCACTTCCTGTGCTGCAGCTCTCCTGACTCTCATGTGTTCTGCCTGTGCTGTGCAAGGGATATCCAAAGGGCATTTTGAACAGACAAAATTGCATTGCTTTGAAAAGATTCTCACTAGCAAATTTCACTTGAGTGAAGCCTGTTGAGATGATTCTATTTAGATCTCAACAAATATCTTCCGGTGTTGTTTCCAGAATTGCATTTCATCACTCTGCACGCATGACTAGGTAGAAGCCTTGCCTTTCACATCCTGAGGTTAAACACTTAATTGTGCTTTTGCTAGTTTGAGAATGGATTATTGAACTTCTTTCCATGTAATGGGGTCCCAGACAGGAGCTGTGCAGGGATCGCAGTGAAGTCAAAATGACATTGCTGGAGGGTTTTATAGAAATGAAATCTACTCAAAATGGACCCAGCTCTGGCACGTGAAAACAAGCTAAAAAAACAAACAATGCCAGACCTGATCCATGCCTACAAAAACTCCCTGTTCCCAGTCTACAAAAACTATTCCCGGTCTGGCATACCAAACAATAGCTCTTGTGCTTTTGACCCTTGATTTGCAGCCCACCCAGCACTTCCAATATAGTCACACTTACTCATGCTTGTACTGATGCCTGATATGATGCTTGTACAAGTGTCTTGATCTATGATTTGTCATTTCCCTTCTAATTTGTAAAGATGCTTTAAGATGCTTTTTGGGATACAGTTGTTATTGCATCTGGAGACTTAATCTTTAGAAGGAGAACTGGCATTCTGCTCAGTGCAGCTAATTCTTAGCAAAGTGTAGCTTTTGGTTGTTTATAAAGAATGAGATCTTCAGTTACTGTTCTTTGGTCTATATGTAGAAATCCAGATAGTCGATCAAATGAGTAGGGATATCCTATAGAAACTGGATATGAATCTTTTTATATGATCATTCACGTTAGTTCACAAAAAACTCCAGGCATAAATTTGAGGATCACACATCCTCAAAGGTGCTTTTGCACCTTTTATTTTATGGAGTAAGAGATAAGTTTAGAAATGCTTTTGAAAATGTAAGACTAACAAGAGTGGACGAGACTAGTTCACTTACAGGTAAAAATGGAGAATATTTAGCAAAAAGTACTGCAAGAAGTTATTTTTTAAAAACTGTGGGCTTTCTCCCCTCTGTGTGAATGAATTGATTGACCGGCTGCAGGGGGCAAAGTTTGGAGAAAAACTTGGTTTGAGGTTGACTGATCATTGCGCAACATACACTTCTGTATATAAGATACTGCCTGAGCTTTTTACAGATTATTTTAATTGGTACTTTTGCCCTTTGGCTTGACTAATGCTTCACCAATTTTAATGACCTGAATTAATCACGTATGCTACCCTTTATCAGCTTCTTGTGCTATGGCATATTTGGATGAGGTTCTGGTTTTCAACAGTACTGTTAGTAACAAAAACCTGCCTTATCATTGGCAAGCATTACTCTTTTTTGCCAAACTTGAAACTAGCATCTGAGAAAACATTGTAGAGTTTCATGAATAAACATTATTAAAACCAAAATAGATTCCTAGCCCAAATGCTGAAGATGTATAGGTCTTCTAAGGAAATAGATTTAGAATTTGTATGGCCTTGCATCTACTCCTTTTTTTATTACTAGGTTTAAAAGGATACTGTAGAAGTGAAAAGTTAATGTTGTGTGTGACAATGCAGAAGCAATAGGGTATGTGCTAAGGCTAAAGCTACAGAATCTAGGACCGTTATCTATACCTAGTAATTCAGCTGTACCAGTAGAGGGAGCTTATGGTTCTAAATACCTAAAGAAGTATGCCTAGCTAGACTTCCTGCAGTAGTTTGCTGTTTGTCCTTTGCTTACTTCTCCTCTCTACTAAAGCTTGTTAGGAGAATAATATAGATAAAGGCAGAACTACCTGATGCTGTTAGTTGCCTTTGCAGTGACTTTAATAACTAGCCTCCTGGCTAAGAATGGCTACAGTCTGAACAACCTTTCCAACACTGCATCATCCACATTATAAATGTAATTTTATCTTGGATACTCTACAATTGGTACCTTCCTTGGTAAAATGGTCAGCCACAGGTTGTGGTCTTTCCACACCTCTTCATGATTGTTTAAAATATCTACAAATAATAAATGAAAGAATATGCAATTGTATATCAGAGAAATGTTAAAAGGATGCACATAAAATTCCAGGAAATTATGAAGACTATACTATTAATGTTAGAACTATAGGAACTCTATTTGACAGTCATCAGAAAAACCTTTCTTTTAAGAAAATCAGTCTAAATATTCAGAAGTGGTCAGTTGGCTTTATTTCATCCAAACGGAACTTATACTTACGAAATAAAGGGTAGATCAGCACAAAACATTTTTAAAATCTTCTTTTCAAAGTACAGCTTTTTAAAAGAATTGTCTTTGTAATGTTCCACTCATTAATAGTTAGTTCATTCTTTGACCTTATTTGAAGGAACTGGATTTTTTAATTCCATGCAGTGTTTACCAGTTCCATGACAGATGAACCTCTGCCTACGCTTTGTTTCTTATTTAAGCAGAATTCCCAGCAAACTGCAGTTTAAACCAAGCCTTTTTCTGTTGTCAAAACCTGTGTGCTGGAAGGAAACCAGCATCCACAGTTGTCTTGATTTTCCTCCCGACTGCTTTTCAGGTCCACACAGTGCTTTCCCGTCTCTCTGAGACATGATGATATAATTCAACTCTTTCTTTAGCATACCAGCTGCAAAATTAATGCAGGAATATGTAATTCCTGAATTTTACTGTAAACTGATTTGGACTTAGAGTTTTCAGGTCAGGCAGCTGCACTTTAACTGGAATGGGGAGTTTGGGATGTGTGGCTGTATCAGTGCTTGTATGTGTACAAAGATTAATCCTTTGATACTGATGGAATTTACAAAATTATTGTAAACATTTGGAGTGAGAACATTTGCAGAAGACATAACTGTGACTCCTGAAGGCCTTGCTTTTAGTAAATTAGCAGCTGTTTCCTTGAAACACTGTTACATAGATATGTATGCCTAGGAGTGATGGGGATTGAGCAGTGGATTACAGCAAAGTATGATTTGATGGCTGCAGACGTCTCTGTAAGCAGGATGTTTCAGTGTTCTTGCCATGTACTGTTAACTTAGCTGCCACCTGTATTCTAACTTTTATATTTTATTTACGTATAAGGACAATGAATAACTCAATAACGTGCTCTGGGTAACCAACTACAGTCTGCTGGCATCTTAGTACATAATGAAGAACTATTATAGTTTTACGTCTGATGTTGAACATGCAGTATACAGTGTTAGGCAAAAGATCTGGTCTTCAAAAGTACTGTAAAATGGTGACATTAGCTTATTCATGGCATGCTTACAGTGACTGCATTGGATAAGGGTATCTCTTAAAGAACCTAGTGAACATAGGATTTACCCAACCTATCATGTAATGTCACCAAAATTATGTGAAGGAAATTGTCTCCAGCAAAGATCTTAAAATATTCCATTCATTCCTCTGTGACAGCTGTCAGATGGAAAACAAGACTAAGTAGATATTATCAAAGGGTTGGTATTCTAGATGGAAAAATCTTAATGAGGCTAGCAAGATAACCAGACTGGGATGCTCTGAAAGAACCACTTCATAATTCATTAAATGTCAGTGACCCTACTGAAGGCTTAATGTTTGGGGTTTTTTAAAGGCAAATCTAGTTATTGAAATGGTTCTAAAATTTTAATGTATTATTATAAAATTCTACTGCTTTTTTGTTACCAAATAGAAGGAAGAAATTTTGGGAGGAAACAGAATTTTCTCCTGAAAGGAGGCACACTTAAGGGTGTGGATTTACTTACATTTCAGGCATTGTATTCTTCCAGACAAGTGTCAGGTAGGGGTAAGTTGATGATAAGATCAATCTCCATGAAATCTACGTTTTTGTCATCTCAGTTATTTTTTATCAAAGGACAGTAAAATTAACAACTACTACTTCAGAAAGCTTTTTCTTTCTTTTTGCTTTTCAGTTTATTTAATAAAAGCTGCCTACTCTGACTGCAGTGCAGCAAAGCCATGTCTACTGCAGCTTGTTTTACTGTATTGGCAACACTGCATCTCCGTAAATCCAGTGGTTGGTGTCCTTCAGCCTGTCCCTGTTGCCAGCTTCTGTGACTATCTGGACCTATAAACTTGAAGGCAACATCTGAATGAAATGACAGGTCTCTGTCCGGACATAGACATCTTTGCCTGAAAGATTTTTTACAAAGCTCAGGGTTTTACAAACTCTGCAGTGTGGGACCAGTTGCCACCGATTCAGACACAGTCAGCTGAGCTACGTCATCTGAATGTCTCAAATTAACAAGTTCCAGTGATCTGGTACATAACGGCTGTATCATGGGTATTTCTTTTTTATTGAAACTGTGCCCCTCACCTGAAGAGTTTGCATTCTTCTTATGCATTGCAACTTATTTAATATTTTCCTTTCAACATAAAGCAGCAAATTCCTTTCCTTTTTTCTTTTAAAAAGCAACCATAATGACTACATCCATTTCAGTATAGAAAATTCTCACCTGTTGATGAATGCCAAGTAGCTGAGGGGAGAGATCTTATAACCCTTGGAGGTCACTTTCATCTAAGCTTGTTGGCAGAATGAATTTTAATGCAGCTTTAGAATTTTGCCTCATCTCCAAATTCTTCCTCATTGTGATGCATCATTTTTCATTTCATTTTCATTACCACTTTCAGATTTGTAGCCAACTGTGTTTCTCAGCTGACATTTTTATGCATTTATTTACAATAATGTCATATTTTAAGCTGCCAACTAGTCAGATCACAATATCAGAATGCAGTAATTAGTTTGCAATGTAATGTCCTTTTTTATTTCAAAAGTTTGGGATTTTGTTGGAAAAAATATTATTTTCTCTTTCCAAACAGCTTTTTCGTTTTCTAAATGTGTGTGTGGAGTTTAGTAAGAAACACTAAAGTAAAGTGAGATTAGCAGAACTGCCAACCTCAAATCTTGAAAATTCATTCTCTCCCCGAAGCCATGAGATTTAAAAAACTAGCAAAGCTAGAATTTTTCATTTGCTTTTTAGGAATTAAATTATCTCCCTCATTATGCTTTTTTCTTCAACTCTATAGG
The DNA here is from genome assembly GCF_963921805.1 of Phalacrocorax carbo. NCBI lineage: Eukaryota > Metazoa > Chordata > Aves > Suliformes > Phalacrocoracidae > Phalacrocorax > Phalacrocorax carbo. The sequence continues at coordinate 10,418,626 of NC_087526.1, read as the reverse complement.
AAGGAAACTTTTAAAAAGATGGAGACTTTCAGTAATTGCATGATTCTAAGAACTGAGACTCTCAGAAGTATGCCATTAACCTGCTGTGGTGTAATAAGCTGGCAACACTGTGGAAAAGCATAGAACAGTTGGGCAGAGGTGTCTGGTCTGTGTTGGTAATGTCATTTAAAGGCATGAGGAGAAGGAGAAGGGAGATGCTCATAGAACTTTTCCTTCCAGGCTTTCAGTGCAATAGCTGTTAACTAAGCCATATCATGCAGGCTTTTAGTCAGTAGTAGGCCCTGAGGACAGGCTTATAATTTTGAGAACAATAACTAATAGGTCCTGTCTTTCCCAAAGTCTATGGTAGCTCTTGAACTAGTATGGTGTTTCAATCTGGATGTTTTGTTAATGAGAGCTACAAAAATCAAATTGCACTGGAGTTATGTCCAGTAGCTGGTAGTAGAAGCAGGATTTGAATCCTGTGCCATTTTCTAGGTGTTGAAAAATTCAAATATATGTATTTTAGCAACCAACTTTCATCCTTCTGCACTCCTCCACACCCCCACACCCTCAAATTTGCCAAATAACCTTTTCAGCAATAGAAGCTCAATTACATTCAACATTGAAAACAAGCCTTATCTCTTTTCTTCCTTTCTTTTGCTGTCAGCTCCTGGATGGTTTTTGGTTTTACATTTAGGCAAATGCAGACTGTTGATTGTGTGTTTCGTAACAGAAAGGGAATCATGTACTATTAATGCATTGCAATAATATTTTCAAGACCTAGTTAGTTATGTATAAGATTTGTATTCTCAAGGTCCTTTTCTTTTGCGTAACACAGAATAGGAAAACAATTGGTTGAAAAAGATATGCAGTGACATGTTGATCTGTAAAGGAAATGAAGTGGTATACCTGAATAGTAAGTACTAATTCATTATTGCTGTTAATAGATGGCTCTGGCCACAATTTGTCACTGTTTCTTTTTGCTGAAGATACATTTTTCCTATTGATTTTTCCTACTGAAACCTGTCAAGTCTTCCTGAAAGTTGTCCCTCTATCTACTCCTTAGCGATGAAGCTGGCTTTCTGTCTTAACCATACACCCGACCCTTTGCAGTCACTATTTTACTTGTTATTTCTCGGTTCTTCATAAGCCTTTCAACATTTCACATGGAGAAAATATAAACTATTACTGTAGATGTTTTAATTCTAAATTATGAATATTTGGGGTAATATTATTTTATGAGAAGATATTTAAAATATGAGTATAGCACTTGAAAATGCTTACTGGTGGGGTTTGTTTTAGTCCAGGCTTTAGTGTCAAGAAATACAGGATTATACTATTTTCCCTTGACAACTGAGCAATGTGTTGTTAAAGATGGACTAAAGAGCTGCTACTCTTTTTCAAAGTGAAAGCCTGGTATGGGGGAGGATGTTAATTTTCATTCTACGACATGTAAAAGCTTCAGGCAGTTTAAGGGACCTGTCCTAGAATTGGTAATATATTTTTAAAATGTGCTTTACAGAGAGACATGGATATTAACAGTACTTACTAGGAGAATGTGAACAGCTTAGACCTCTCAAGTTGTAGAAAAGATGGAGGTTAAAGATGTGCATGGTGATAGTCTGTGTCTGTCTGTCTCCACCCTTTTTTGGGTATGACTATCTTCAGGTGCTGGAAAGGACAGCCTGTGCAAACTGTTTCTGATTTCTGAGCAATACAGCAGCTGATGGCAACATTACTATGTCGTTCAGGTGGGCATCCTCAGTCCGCACCTGTAGCAGAAATGAGTCTCATATAATAAAAGTATGACCTCTAAAAATTTATGGTATTTAATTTTGTTTATGCCGCTATGCCATTGCCACCTGCTTTAGGGTATAGTATAATGACAAGCTTCTTCTACCACTCTAGTGTGTTATGTCCCATCTTTTATAATTATTTAGCCATGGGTAACACTTCACTGAATTATTAATGTTACTTATTGCTTCACACAACATTTCGTCTCCAAACCCAACCACATGAGTAGCAGTTGTCGCTTGGTCGATTTTGATGACAAAAATAAAAAATTGAAACCATAACATTTATTTACTCAAAGCGCATTAGGCTGGTAGTTATCGAATAAGAACTGTATTCCCACCTTAAATTACCTTGAAAATAAAATCAATAGCTTATTTAAACAGGGACCAAACAAGAAAAAAATTAATTGCCCTGGGAAGACAAGTAACAAGTTTCATTTAGAAAGAAATAATACTGATAAACTAGCAGAAGGGATTGCAGGGCAAAACTGGGATATGCTGATCACCAGAGGGAATAAAAAGAAAACAAAATAATGCCATTTCTTTATTTCTATCCCAGTACAAATAGTTCAACAAGCATTTTTCAAATTTAATGTACATTATGGCAGAAACACTAAGAATAAACACACTCGTGACTCAGCTCTGCATCCAAAGTGGATTTTAAGTGTTTCCATTTGAGAAGCTCTTCTAGGAAATAAAATCTCCAGCTGGTAGAATGACAGCTCATCTATACTTATCCTTAAATGGTAAAACCAGTGTGATTTAATCAGATCCCCTATCACCTGTGATCAGCCTGTTTCAGAATTCTGAAATAGCCAGTCCCTAGGTAATGTCTTCCCTTGAACCTTTTGCACCTGCCTTGTTTCTTGCTTAAGTGAACATTTACTCTGAGATAAAAAGCAATGTCCAGTCCTTAATACTTTTTGGGGAATGTGTCACTAGCACATTAAAGCAAAATAGTGTTCATCACATTTCCATTCTTGTTGAAAAATCAGGGCTAATATTAATCTTATAATGAATAACTCAAGCAGATGGCAGAAGATCTGACTCCTTGGTGAACTCTGTAAGAATCTGATACAATATCTTTTGAAGTTAATGACAAAGTCTGCATTTACACTGTTGGGGCTGCCAGTTGGTCAATGTCTGGTACTGAAATCGCCAGAGATGTGACAGTGCCGGGGTTCAGCTTGGGCTCACTGCTTTAGCAGTTACAGTGAAGCTTTGTTCTGTCACAACGACACTATTAGTAGTTGTTTGCCCAGCTAGGGGAGGGCAAGCAAGCAGTTCAGTTAGTGGGGATTTGTGGCATTTTCATCAACAACACTTGGCTTAGGAATTCATCAGGCTCCAGATTCTCAGAAGGTATTCTCAGAGAGGTAGCTGCACTCCCTTTGGGTAAATGGCTGTAATTCTAGTGTATGCCAAGAGAAGCAGAGGATTGGGATTCCCTGCTGTTTTGTTATGTCCAAGATGAATTCCATATTTGGCCTTTATTTTGCCTAGGGATAAACATTCTGTATTCTGGAATAGCAGGTTATGGGCTGACTACCTCAAGTCAGAGGCTGGGAATGCACGTTAGCACCACTAAAGCCAATCATCCTTTGAGGGAACAAATGGGTTTTATCTTCCAGGTTTCTGCTGTCAGCGTAGGTTTAGAAATGCCTATTTTGTTTTATTTTGTTTTATTTTGCTTTTATTATGGAAGCTTGTGTAAATAGCTGGATATAACTTGCACAAGTGATCTCCATGGACTATGGTAATACAAAGTATTTAAAATTAGAATGAAGTTTGAGAGACTCCTTGATACTTTCCATGTTGTGAGGAATCTTCTTCCTTTGCTATTTCTTTTTCCTTTATGCAAATATTATACATTTAGGAATACAGGTGTCAATAATGCTGATCTGTTAACTTCAAAGCATTAATAGACGGATGCATTCTACTGTTTGTTGGTGACATATGCAACTTTAGTGTTTACTCTGTTCACAGGAAAAGCTTGCCAGTGCAGTCCCAAATACTTGACCAGGTTACAGGTCTGCTCTTTGCTCATGATTAGGTGTGATTACAAAAGCTTTCCAAGTGCAAATTGTCCATGTCTTTAAGAAAATAAAGTTTCCTCAAGAAAGCCTTTACCCATCATGGAAATAAATGTCCTAGGTTAAAAAAAAAATCAAAGTGTAGCAACTAGTCTAATCTGCTCCTCCTTTTATTCTAATTTTATTCTCCATTTTAAAAAGCCAATTCAAAACTTACCCACGTTATTGGAAAACAACTCGTAAGATAAAACCAAGAATCTTTTTTGCTCAGTCAACCTTGAGTGGTGTACAACCCTAAAAATCTGGCACCAGGTGAAGGGTAAGATGTATTTTTTGTCCTTAAAATAATCACAAGGAACACTGTACTGGGAAAATGTACTGATTTGAAAATTCCTTGTGCTGTTTTGTTTGAATGTTTCTTATCCTGGTAGATACTGCTTTCCTGAGCACTTACTTTACATAGCTTTCACATAGTGTCAGGTATAATGGTTCTGGGGGTTACATCCAAAATTACCTGACAACTGAAGTGAAAAAGCACGTGATGGGAATGCCATTTCTCATATTTTCCAGAGTACAAGGGTTGTAATCTGGTTCATTTCTTTATCAGAGGACTCACAAAGCATTGAACATGGTATCTCTTTAGGAGGTGACTTGAAGGTTTCAAGTAATTTTATCAGATCATGCCAGTCCATTCTGTGTGGAACACCAAGTAGGTTCATTTCACAGTGATTTGGGGATTTTGCCCTTTGTTTCTATTTCAGAATTCATCTGGTCTCATATCACTAGCTACAGGGGCTTACCCAAGATCAGATCCCATATATAGTCCTTTCAATATTAATTTGTTTGCTTCACTTTAACTCTAGGTCCAGAATATCTAGCCTTACTGTTCCTAGATGTATGCCCATGTGTTATGGGATCAAGCAGTTCTTTTAGTTCAACAGGCAGAGTTCTGCTGCTGGTTTGTGTCACTGGCAAAACAAATCTTAATAAATCTTAAGACTGCTGAATATGTGAACCATTGCAAAGAGAACAATGGAGAACAAAGGACAATTTGACAGTAAAACAGTCAAACACATTTTAAGAGTTTTAGCAAATCACAGTGAAAGGAATGTCATAAGGGGAAATAAGTACAGTACCGTGACTGCTGTATTGTTTACAGGGGTAATATGCAGAATAAGCTTTTTCTTTAGAAAAAAATTAGTTCGAAGATTTTTTTCCCCCCAAAGCCATTATAAAGACATTTTATAATGGGTTTTCCCCTCTTTGTATGCTTGGTTTTGTTTGCTTCGCCCTCTTTAAAGTCCAACAGCTATTTTCCCTTTTTTGTTTTTTGTAGATGGATAAATATTGTATCTTTTTTTCACACAGTGTGGGAAAGAATTGAAATTAATTCTATTATCTAATTTAACAGCAAACATGTGGTACATGTAACAATAGAAGTGAAACATGGATGAGTTAAATCTTTAAAACAATACTCTCAACTGGAATGTTATGATTTGCTTTTTGCTCCATGGGGGTTTGTTTCCTGAGTGTTTGGTTAAGTACAGTTGTGGTACAAATATATGTGTGCCTTCCAACATAATTCAACAAGATTATACAGATATCTGAAGTCAAACAGATAAGTGAGTTGAGGAGGTTCGTAGTCTGTGTTGGACTCAAGACTGCCCATTTCCATAGATGGCAGGGTGTGTGTGTGTAGGATTTCTCTTCACCAGAAAGTTACATTAAAAATTGTTCTTCAGTTTTGTCTTGCATATTAGCTTTCTCCCCTGCCTTTTGTCAGCAAAGTGTGATTGAAATGCACTAGAAACATAGAGCCTTTTTCCTGACAGATAAAGAAATAAACTCCTTTGTTTAGTAGTTGAGTAGGTGATAAAGCTACCAGAGCTGGCTGTCAAAGAGCGGAGATGATTACGTCAACTGAAAGAAAGTACACTGTGCTCTTAAGTGCAATATGATTCTCTTATTAAAGAACCTTCTCTCTTGCAGTTCTTATTAGGAGCAGCCTGTTTTCCTCTGTTTTATCTCAAGTTTTTAATAGAAAGAATTTTCTCCACTGTGTCAACCTCCTAACTGATTTATGTCACTTCTATTTAATACTGACAGTATAATTGAAAGACATATGAGACATTTCAGGATTAAAATTATGTGGAAGAAGCTAAGCACACTGGAAAAAGTTTCATTTTGGACTCTCAGAGGTTGGTTGTCATTTTATCAGTTTCTGTTTTGCATCCTTTCTTCAGTTCCTTCTGATAAATACTTGGGATTTAATTTCTACTCCTCTTAAGTCCAAAGCAGAGTTACCACTGGATTCAGTGGATGCAGTGATTTTACACTGGTTGTTGGTCCAAAGTTGCTATTACCTCACTTGCTATTTTTCTATTGCTATCCTTAGAAGAAAAGCAAATTAGAGTGTATAAAAAGAGCGTTCTGGAAATTGGTCTGAAACTTCTCAATTCTAGGGATTTTTCCATCTGGGACCAACCCTTTTATCCTCCTACTGCACTTATTTTAAAAGTAATGAAACTGTGATATTAAAAGTAACACCATTTGGGAAGAGCACATGACAGCAGCATGGATTATATGTGACAGGCGTACTCTCTGCTGTTTGGGACAAATAATTCTAGTATAAACATGTTCTCTATGTTATCTGGTAAATATGAGGAGGAAAAAATGTTGATTCATCTATAATCTTCATGCATTCAGTTTTTAGGGTGTTTGCAAAGAAGAAAGAGCAGAACACACTGTTTGTGGTCTTTTCCGGTTGTCTCCACCCTACACCCTCTTTCCATCCCTGTTTCTGTTAAGCACCGAAACTCTAGTGAAGTCATTTGAATTGATACACATTTTCTGGTCTTTGCTGAGTGAGCTCTAATGAAGTTCCTTGGCACCTCTCCACAATGTTCTTGCTTTGTGAAGCAAGTAGCTTTAAGCAATCAGCTGGAAGGTATCAGCTATTAAAAACACTTTGAAATAAAAAAAAATGAAACCTACAGTACTGCAAATAACCTGGGGCTTGTAAGTGGGTAAAACTGACCTCTGCCTAGAGGGCTTGTGTCATACAAGTCTTCTAGAGGAAGTTTCACGTGATATGGCTGAAATAATACAATTTTAAGTACTTCTTCCAATGAACTGTGCTACACAGACAGCTTAGTGTTAATACATATAAATTGTTTGGAGCAGGGACTGTGGTTCTGATCCTGTTCTTGCATAGATCATGGCAAAGCTTTCAAAGAAAAAAAGTTAATGCAGAGTTTTGCTTGAAGGTCCAATATTAATTTGGAAGGAAAAAAAGATATTCTTAACTTTAAATTTAAAAATACATGTATTTATTAAGGTTTGGAGCTCCTGGGCAACAGAATAGCTAATAACATTATAATGAAAATTACTATAAAGAAAGCATTCTGCATCTTATTTATCCTCCCAGAAGAGATTTTTTACAGTCAGAACATGTCTGTGAAAGCACGGAAGTTCTTATTTCTCAGAACATTTGGCATGGAGACTCTGGGCCAATGTACAAATAAAAATTTTCTGGAGGTACTAAAAATACCTTATAAATTAAAGTTGTCACTACTTGCTCAGTTTTAGGTGCATTTTTTCATAAAGTTTTTTCTGTGGGATGTTTAGAAACTGGTTGAAGCTCTTATTAAAGTGTTAATATTTTCACCTGGACAAATATTGCATTTTCATAATCTTGTTTTAACTCACTTCTTACAGTAGTTTAATTTTTTTCCTCATTAGCTTTATATTTTTATGATGGTTATTAGAGAAAGTAAATGCATTCCAAGAACTTTCTTCTTTTCTGGAGATGCTTGAAACATTTTTTTATTTGCTTTCATCTTTGTGACCCAGCAATAAATTGATATTGGTTTTGATATGAAGGATAAATTTTAAAGGGCTCACTGTTAAGCCTGTGCTGAGAAAACTTGTTCTCGCTTATCTGCAGGCTAAAGGGAAATATGTCATTTAGGTCTTGACCTTCTGTGGATTCCTGCTCTTTAAAAAGTTCAGTGATGCACATAGCAGTTTTGGTACAGATAGGCAAATTGAAGAGGTTACATAAAGGATATTACCCTTGTCGGAGATACGATAGCTTAAAGTTAACTTTTTACCCTTTGAGGAATAATTTACTGCTGGGAAGGGAATGAGGACTAATGACTTGTGCAGCCCTTAGGTCATCAAGGAGTCACTTAGGAGCCTTCCATTGAGTTACTTTGATTTTATATTAACTGCCTCTCTGTGCCTTAGTTAATCCAACAGTAAAATAGATGGTTTTGAAATTTTTCAGATGTCAAGCTACAAATAATGACTGGAATAATGATCCTTATTGATTCTTTTGAGGATTTTGAGAGGGACGCTTATATTGTGAAATATTTCTCCATAAGATTTAATTTAAAGAAAAGAAGTTAAGGGTCTTATGTTTGGTTGTAGTTGGCAGGAAGAATTTTCAACAGTTTGCATGCCAAGCTCTTCTGCATGCCGATCAGGTAGCTGCATATGAAGCGGCTAAATGGGAGCATCTGGAGTGTGCTTGCGGAATGCTGCAGCTCTGTGCCATGGCTTGGCATGTTATGGTTCATTCTTACGTGTGCATGTCCCTATGGCAAATTTTATTCAGAATGTGTTGTGTTGTGTTCAGATACTGTACATTACTATTATCTGACTCTGAAAGCTGTACGTTGATACAGTATATGTAGAATACTTGTTTTTATTACAAATCTTTTCTAGGTAGAATGAATTTGCTCAGAAATTAAGGCCCAGTGTTCTGTTTTCTTTGAAATACAGATAAAATCTGTGGGTTCAGAGTGATTTAACAGGATTATGAATAAATTACTCCAAGACTTTCAGGCTGAGATCTTTGAAGCTACCTAAAGGATTGGGATGCCTCATCCCTATTTGCTGTTATGGTTCTCTTGAAGGATCGGAACAATGTTCTGGGAGGAGGGAATTAACCAGGGTCAGATCCCTGTGTTGCCTAGTTGAACTTGAGCTATCCATGTATTCTCTCTGTGCCTCTGTCAAATGTGCATAGCTGTGTTTGTCAGGGTCTGCAAGACAAACTCGACTGTTGACAATATTGGAAGAAGAGCCGAAGAGCCGTAGAAATATCCAAGGTATATCTGATAAACAGAAATTGTCACCTTTGGAATTCCTGATCTAAGAACATTATCTAATTATTTGGAACTAGTGTATGTTATCTATCAACATATGATATTTTATGATATTTAAAAAGAAATCCTCTAGAACGGTTGAAACCATCTGTCTGAAATAATGATTTCCTAGGAGGAAAACTGTAATTATTCACTAAAAAAATCCCTGGTGATAAAGTGGTGTAAAAGAATCTCTCTCCTCCGTCTCTCCTCCATTTTTTAATTTTTAAATTTTCTAAATATAAGGGAAGCTGGATTTGCTTGTGGATGAAAATTGCCACAGCAATGTTCAACTCCTGGGATAGTTGTCAGAACTCTGAAATTTGGAGCTTTTCCACTTTTTTTTTGTCTTTGATTCTTACAGTTTCATTTTTGCTTTCTATTTTGAATACCTATTTTGCAGAATGAAATTCTAGAGATTCTAGAGTCCTAGAGCTTTAACTTATTCCACATTAAAATTAAATTTGGAATTTAAATAATTCTGATAGCAAGGTATAAATAAAACTAGATTTATTTCATCCAGGACCAGGCTTATGAGATAAATTTAAAACCATAACAAGAATTCTGACAAATTTGACCTGAATTGTTGGTTTGTTGTAAAATTAAAAACCACCTTCATCAGATACACAGAGCCTGGTTAATAGTATCCTCTGGTTTTTTTTTACTCTGTGCTTTATGTGACCCAGAAGGTGAGGGTTTTTCTATGATAAAAAACTATGATAAAATCTTTCACTGACACAAATAAATTAGGATGGATATCTCCCTTTTTCATTCTGTCTTCACTGGGTTTTTTTGAGTTTGGTTTTGGTTTTTCTTTTTTCTGAGTAATACTACATACACACCTGTTTGTAGATGTGTGGGAAATGTGTACGTGTGATTTGACTGGAATAGTTGCTAACATATTGCTAAAAAGATTTTTTGCAACCACTGCTGGTAATGTTTGGATTTCATAATATTTGCACTGACTTTAAAGATCTTGTTGCTGTGAAGTGTTACATTCATTCATTATTGGAAAGTTTATCACAGGTAGTTTTTGTAAACTAAAATCCAGCTTTGATTTTTCTATTCAGTGTTGGGCATCAGTGTTTGTTTAGGAATCCCTCCAATAAAGTTTATTAGTAACATTTTCTGGATTTTTTTATCACTCAGCTGTGTCTGTGTTTTAGTGCGGCCCTATTGGCTTCACTTGTAATATCACACAGATTTTGGAATACTCTAAAAATAAAGCCAGACTCTTTCTTAATTTTTGCTTAGTTTATCTAATAGTTTCAAGATTCGTTCCTGCACACCTCCCGCCAATCCCTTAGATGGAAGAATTCCCAAGTGGCTTACTATATTTTGAAGTCTGTTACAGTAACTGATTATGATTAAAACTGATACAGTCAAAATCAGAATATTGGACACATTGAAGAGTTAATGTTATTAGAAATTTTTAAGTTCATCATATCCTACCGATAATAATCCACAGGCTGTCCTTACATTACTTCTTGCTCAGCAGTGGCTCGTTTTCTAATAAAATAGGGTTAAGGTACAAAGCTTGCAGTAAAGCCTGGTTCTAGATTTCTGTTGTGGTTTAACCCCAGCTGGCAACTCAGCTTCACCCAGCTGCTCACTCACTCCCCTCTGCAGAAGGATAGGGGAGAGAATCAGTCAGAAGAGTAGAAGTGAGAAAACTCCTGGGTTGAGATAAAGACAGTTTAACAGGGAAAGCAAAAGCCATGCACACAAGCAAAGCAAACCAAGGAGTTCACTCACTCCTTCCCACGGGCAGGCAGGTGTTCAGCCACCTCAGGAAGGCAGGGCTCCATCACATGAACTTGGGCAGACAAACGTCATCACTCCCAATGTCCCCCCCTTCCTCCTCCTTCCCCCAGCTCTATACGCTGAGCATGATGCCATATGGTGTGGGATGTCAGTTGGGGTCAGCTGTCCCAGCCGTGCCCCCTCCCACATTATTCTCATACTAAATCCAAAGCACAGCACTGTACCAGCTCCTAGGAAGAAAATTAACTTTATCCCAGCCAAAACCAGGACAATTTCAAAGATACAAGAGGCCCAATGCATTAGGATATGGGCATACTCTCCTACTACTGGCAAGGAGGTTGTCTATCCATCTGCACGTGCAGACCTATGTTGCCTTTCTCCAAAACTGTCTCTTTCAAATCCATAAGTTCCATGTGTTCTGCTTAAATGGCAGCTGGATGCTCACTGCATAGTGCCCTTTGTTTCCTAGACTGGCAAAGGTCAGAAGGTATCGCTTTCTCTAGCTTTTTACTTCTTAAGGATGTGAAATGGCTCCATCAACAGAGGAACAGAAGCTTATGAACTCATTCTAGATACAAAAAAAGCTGCAGGGACAGCTGGTTTTCTTTTCCAAGCTTTCCAAGCTTCTCTTCCTTTTGGGTTAAGATTATTCTGTTTTCATCAGTTCTATAAAGTTTGCAGCTGCCCAAGGAGATTCCTGGTTCCCCAGTAGGCTCTCTACGTTACTTACACATCTGTGATTCCAACTCCCTTCTGTTCCCAGTGGATGGTTTTCCCATCCCTATCTCATGTTTGCTTTCCCAGACAACTGCCTGCCTGTCCAACCATCTTTCGCCTTGAAATCAGGCCTGTGGTGCCCTCTGAGCATTTATGCAAAGAGGTGATAAGGGGAACTGACAGTAATTCACTGTCCTTCTTTGTCCTTTTCCTAGACTGAAGGTCTGTAAATTGTGCTTGGAATATTTGTAACATATTTGCTTCTTATTAAAAGACCAAGGGTACATATCATAGCACAAGATGTTGGTGGCTGCGACAGGGATAATGATGCGTACTGGTATTTTAAAAAGTAAGGAGAAATAAATCCATGTTAATTTCATTCATAACATCAACACCATTCACCAGTTCTGGATGGAAGCAAAGCTAAATTGAAAGCCCTGCATTATATAATGCATGTCAAACTTGCCAACACTTCAGACAGCGGTTATACCCAACTAAATGACTTTTTTATTGCAGTATTGTAGTCACACATTATCCTTCTCAGAAAAATAGACTCAACTGTTCTGCTGTTGAGGTATGTCTGCCTGGTAAGCCTTCTGTTCCGGGCATGGATTACCAGGGCTACATATTTAATTTGTCTGAAAACAAGGCCTTGTTATTTAGTAGCTTTTTTTTTTTTCCAAAACATCCAAAAGATATTGGTGTTCATTACCTATTAACACTGTGGAGAGACAACCATAAACTACCATAGTGCTTTATGTTTAGATCCCTTTTTTCCTCATGGCAGATTCATTTCCTTAGGGTCCAACACAATATTCTTGTTTAATCCAAATGCCCCTTCAGTTACTGTATCTTTTGTAAGGCTCACTATATGACAGAGCTTTCATCTATATGAAGGGTAAGGTGCCTTTATAAATACCCAAGTTAATTCTTAAGCAATTACTTTTACTGGCAGCAAGATTAATGTATTTTGAATGATGTGAATGTGTAACAAGATCTCTGGGGTTACTCACCCAATCCAGATGCTTCTGTCTCTGGATAGATTATTGCATGTAATTATTTTTCTGATTTATTTGCGTGGGAGTTGGAAGAGTCAGGATGATGGTTTGTAGGTGCTCCAGTGGGACAAGCGTGTGCAACCAGTGTTGAAGCCTAGGCTGTGCCCCTTGAGGTATGCAACAGATACTGACAGGGAACATCATTCCTTTGCTGATTTGTGTTAACTGAAGGAGCAAGTTTCTGACACCAGTGCCCCCTCCCCAACTCCGCTTCTCAGCCAGTTCCCATCTTTAAAACACTTGGCAAACATCAGCCTGCTGCAGATGCTAACCTTGGTCATTCCTTGAAGTTGATACTCTATATAACCATGAAAAAAATCTTTTATTATAGCTGCCGTACCACTCAGTCTTCCTGTACTTTTTTGGCTGTCTTGTCACTACCCTCCTGTCAGTTACAGTCATTCCATTGTGTGTTCCGTTACGAGATACTGCATATAAACCGATGTTCTACTGTTGCCTGAAAGCCAAAATAGTTGATGTTGTCATTTTAATGCAATTACCCCACCCAACACTCTTTCACTATTAATCATGTCAAGCTGCTTTTTGTGAATTCATTGTACCCATCAGGAAGGCTGTTTCCTTTGCTTCCACAACTTTTTTCCTCCCCCTTTCCAATATAAAATGGATGAATTTTTTTTTTCTATGAAATGGATTAAAACTATGCTGCTTCTCTTTTTTGTCCAGCTTGATACTTTTCCATCATAACATACTTTTTTGTGTGTGTGGTTTGTTTTGTTTTTACATTCTGCAGGAGAGACATTGCATTCCTTATCTGCTGTATTACGCAGTACTCAATCAGCTGGCTTCAATATGTGCATTTCATACAGAAGATAAATTTTCAAATTAAGGTATTGTTAGAATGGTCAGGAAAAGTTAAAGTGTGTTATTTTCATTCCTATATGTAGATTTTGCAGGCTCAGGTTAGCTTGTCTTAAAAACAGGATGTAATAATTCAATCTTACTTTGAGAAGTTCTGTTTTTCCAAAATTAATAGCACCAAGTAATAATGAACACCCAAATGTAGCTCTTTGTTTAAAAAACAAGAATCAATTCAGCTTTTGTAAAGATAAAAGAAAGGAGAAAGCTTTCATTGAAATACTATGCCACAGAACTTACTTTTAAAAATTAAATTCATTTCCCAAAGTTCATATTTTGTCCCCCCCTTTTTAAATTTTTGAACAAAAAACCAAATTCTGATTGTGATCTTGTTCGTGTTTAGAGAAGGGTAAACTCTGGTATTTACATAGAACTCTTTAAAGTAGTTAGTTGGGTAAATTGGTTGTCTTGGGTTTTATCTTTATTTGATATTTTTTTTTAACTTTAGGATATTTTTATGTGCTGTTTCTACTTCTCTGGGTGTTTTGTGCCTCTCCTTTTTCCTGCTTAGCCACTAAGCGCCAACTTTGTATGTGGTAATGTGTTTAGTGTTAAAAATACTTAGCACCAGCATACCACCTCCCAGGAATTTGAGAGAGATTTACAACTGTTGCTCAATGAAGGTTGTAAAAACTGCTGTGAGTCTCAGTTTAAATTGAAACTAAGGCACAGAAGGGTGAAATGAACTGGCTGAAATCACTCAACAAGTCTCTTGCAGCCATGAGAACAAGATTTTGGATTCCCAGGCTTGCACACGAACTTAACTTGGGAGCCCATTCCAGTAGTTGTTGAACTCAATGAAGGGTCTCCTGTAGCTTCACAGGGCTTTAGATCAGAGCCTCTGAAGGGGTAATTCATCAGTGGTATAGCAGTGCAAATGGCTGCTGTGCTGTAAAGCTTAGTGCTTTACACGTCTGTTAAGTTGTGAAAAAAAGTCTTTCCTACTGGTCTCGCTTTATAAACTTCTCATGTTTCTGTCAACCTAATTCCATTAGCAGCATTATAATTGTTCTATTGCTGGTATGCAGTGCATTGAGATGATATACAATGTGGCTATATGTCTTGGTCTCTGAGTTTTATGGCTGATTTGGCTCTAAAGAACTATGGGAAAGATTTGGATGCAGTTGATGCTGCATTATGTGCCATATCTAAGGTATAGTTAAAGCTTATGCTGAAATACTGCATTGTAGGCCCAGGCTGTTTCTATTCATCTTGTGCTGTGAAAGGGGGAAAGGAAAGGGATGGCCAGAGTATACTGAAGTTATGTGCATATTAGGGGTCTGTCACGCTGTGGTTTTTTTGTGTGCTGAAATGATACAGGTACCGTCAACTTCTGCAGAATCCATACAGTCTTCAGTATTCAATCTGCCACCTTATGATGAGTGTGAATTTCAGTACCAGTTTGGCCCTCTGCATTTAATTCTAGTATTATTAAGACCCTTGAACATATGCTGGTGTTCTGTTCTATCAGCCTAGTTACAGGAGATGAAGGAATCACCTGAAGCTGAGGGAATGCTCTTTGCCATGATGGTAAAGCAAGTGACTTTCTGCAGGCAACCGGTAGAAACATGCTCATTTGCATCTTCTAAAACTAAACAGCTGGTTCTTGAGTACATTTCACCTGAAATTGCACGCTGATACTCTCATTTGGGCTTTATATCTGGCTGTCTGTGTAGGGATTTTTGTGTTGGAATTTGTGTTTTTACTCTTGAATACATAGTTCCTCAAGGACTTTGTCCCACGGACTGCTTAATAACTGCCTTGGAACCCCATTTTATGCGATGTTACTGAAAATTTCCATGGTGCACGTGGGAAACATTTCCAGGTGTTTCCTGCTTTTTTTGCTGTGCCATAGCAAGCACATTAGGTTGCAATTTGTGTGTCCCTGTTCTTTTGTGAAAGAAAGGAGAGAAAGATTATGTGAGAAGTGAACTGTTACAAAGCTATTTCAAAATAAAGCTGAGTACATTTGCACCGTGCATTTGCAAAAGAGAAATTAATTTACTGCTTTGTATTCTGCCAGGATGGGAAAAGCTTTTCTTCTTTTCTTTTTGATAATAAAGAGGAAGAAAGAAAGAAAGCCTCTGTTCTTGATCTTGTTCCTTGTTAGCCTCTGCAAAGTATAATCAGACTAGGTCATACATGGAGCTGTCTCAGTCTTTTGTTTGTGTGCGTTGTTATTAAACACATCCTTCTATTTAAGATAAAATAAATAAACAAGATAAAGATAAAAATCACCAGCTTGAAGCTTGTGTGAACCCTGACGTCCTGAGTGCAACAAGAGCCAAATGCTGTTTGCAGAAAACCAACGAAGCACAAAATATGGCAGCATGTGTCACTCCCTGTGTGCATTATTATCTCTCACACATTATCTGAGGCACCCCATCTTGCGCAGTGTGAGTCTGAATAACCCCCTGCTGCTGAGTGGATTCATGCCTGCTGTTCATTTTTGAAAAGTCATTTCATACAATTATCCTGCTAAATATTGATAGCTTTCACCACTCCAGCCACGGCTAATTAAAATACACACTGTGTAAAATTTTAATTAGGATTCATGTCAGGGTGAATAATGATAAAAAAAAAGAAAGAGAGAAAAGAAAAACAAAACCCCTTGGTGTTTGGGGGGGGATTTTATTTATGACCTGCTGGTTTGTTGCTGAAGCTCTTTGTATCCTTAGATTTATTTCCCCTCCCAGGTTGTTCTCAACTTCTGATCTGAGGGTATGGAAGAAAAGAGTTCCTCAATGTGAGCCTGTACTTCATACATTCCCAGTAGAAGGCTATATGTTTTCTACTGTGTTGGTTGCTGTCCTTTCAATTAAGCAATAATGATTTCAGGAACCAGGCATTTCCTGGGGATTGATGGCCACTGGGCTGAGACTTGATGGCCCCAAAAAAGAGAAGGCAGTCATTAACTTCAACTGGGCTTTAACTCATGGGGAAACACCGTATGCATTGTTTTCTGTTGCACATAAGTCATGATAGTCATAAAAGGGGTAAAACTTGTGGAGAAGGAATTAACCTTTATTTTAACTTACATGCCTTACATTATCTCATTTGCGTGAAAATGGAAAAAATTATGTAAATTTACATGCAGGTACTTCTCATGATGCAATGCATAAAATTTTAGGCATTTGAGTGTTAGCTGTCAGCTGCATGGGAGCTGAAGCATTTTCAGGCTTTTCTGATAACATTGAAATCTAATGCATACAAATTTTAATTGAACATTAATAGAAAATGAGTGAACGAGTATCCTCAAAAGTAATTTAAAGTCAAAAAAACACCTACATTGGGAAGGCTGTGTAGTGAAATACATTTCTTCTTTGTGGCTGGCTTTGTCTCCTTCACCACCCTCCATATTAAAGAGGTTTGCATTTAAGTGTTCAGCAGTTACAGGTTTGTCCCTCATACAAGTAATTTTTGCCTGTGCACTGAAATAACATTACTGAGTCAGTGTTAACAGTCTAAGACTGCTACTTACTACAGGCTCTGCTAATTTTTTTTTTACAACTATTGATTAACAGACTTATGTTCTCTCTTCAGTGAGAAATCTAGAAACCTAGGAGGAGTCTAGCTCACAGGTAAAACTTTGGCATCTTTAGAATATTAGTGAAAACAACATTTGGCCATAGCTGAGCCTTTCTGCAGAGCCTTTTTTTAATACATGATATTTACAGAAGGGTCAAAGTCAGGCAAATATTTCAAAGGACCTTTTGTTACAGTTGTGCTGCCAATTTATATATGCTGTATTGTCCCCAGACTGTGAGGGAAGAATGTAAATCGTAAGTATTGCTGGCTGGAGTATATGAATGGTGCACAGTATGAGTGGCATGAATCAGTGAAGAGACTTCATTGTTTAGAGACAAAATTAACTGAGTATGGAGAAAAAGCAATTTGCATTCATGAAATGCTGAGATGATTAGCTTAATAAATATTGGAAGAAGGTGTATAGGAAGGAAAGTTCCAGTGTTAAATATTTGTCAGTTGAGCCTTCATTATTTGTCAGTACATCATTTATTTATGGGTAATTTATTTTTATTGCTGATTTTAGGGGTTCATTCTCTGTAATTCTCAGCCTGAATTCAGCACCTCCTGCAGTTGCTGGCCTCTTTGAGCAAAGAGTCCAAAACTGGCCCTTTTGATCTGTGCTTTGCCCAACTGTTAATGGAATGTCAACACAATGTACTTTTCAGCTCTTGTATATATTTATTAGATCAAAATATGACCAGTAGACAGAAAATAGATCACCTTATGTGAAGGGTCTAAGTGCACCAATTTACGTATTTATAAATGGTGATTGTGGACTAAATTTTACCTTAATTTAATATTCTGTTGTGGTTTGGATTTTCCTTTAGACAATATAAATATGATGACAGGTTCCTAATTAAACAATTTACAGCTCTTCTGGAACAAATGGTAATTAATATTCATAGATGTTTGCAACATATAAACAGATGTAGAACCCTGACATGACAAAAATGTGTACTAATTTGGAGATCTGAAAAAGCGCAATGCTGCTGTGGTTCTCAGTCTTCCAGCATGAGGGATGCTTCTTTTTAAGTGGTTGTCTCCCCTGGAAAAATAGTAACCTTTGCTAATGAGCAGACTTTTGTCACTGTGGTACATCTGGTAATTTGCTCTAAATATGTTTTTATGGAGCAGTAGGGGCCTAAGCCATCAAACTCATAGACAGAGTATGTTGCAGTTACCAAGTTAATTTAATCCCATCTAAGTTGGAGGTAATTTTGAAAGTGTTACCTACATTTTGTCCATCAGTCCATTTGGTGGGAGTTGAAGAAACACTGGGTGCAACTAATACAAAGTAAGAAGAGATCAGCTAATCTCAGGAGCCTTTGGATCAGTCTGTAACTTAATACATTTGGGTTTGGCAGATCTATTGTGTTCCATTCACAGTTAACTTCTTACCTGCTGGGTAATAGGAGAACAGGATCCCTCCCAGATATGTTAAAGTCTGGATAGTGTGGCTGCTACAGGACCGATAGGGGGACGCAATGTAACTATACCTCATGCTGTGGAACAACCTTGAAACCTTTGGTTTTTAGCTCTGGAGTTTCCACAGGTTCCGGATCCTGCAAAGATATTCCAGCTCAGACACAGCATGAGACTGAGTTGTCTGTACATTCACGCCGTGCTGTTCCCAAGTTAAGAAGCTGTCAGAACTCTAAGGCAGGATATTAACTACCTTCTAGCAAACAGCAGTGAGCATATAACATGCTGCAAACGTTACACTTCACTATGCCAGTTGTCCTTATATTGTAACTTTTGAATTTCCTGTGGCTGTGAAAAATGTTGGATGGTTTGCCCCTCTGAACAGTATTCCATAAATTATTATAGGGGAGTGGATAGATAGGAGTTATTTTTACTGAAAAGATCAAAAGACAGAAGCTTTCCTACTCCCACTACAATTTGCCTGAAACAGGATATACAGCAGGCATAGCAGCATGACGAGAGCGAACAGCTGTAAAAAGTCAGTCTTTAGAATCCATTTTCTCTTTGTGCTGATTTACGTATTCATTAATTATATGTATGGCTTACATAATCTCACAGTAAACTCAGGGTAAATCTGTTCTTTGCTGTTGTGGTTTAACCCCAGCTGGCAACCAAGCACCACCCAGCCACTCGCTCCCCCTCCCCCTCCAGTGCGATGGAGGTGAGAATCTGAAAAGCAAAAGTAAGAAAACTCATGGGTTGAGATAAGAATGGTTTAATAATTTAAAAAAAAAAAAAAATTAATAATGATTAATCATGACTAATAAGAAGAAGAAGAAAAAGGGAAAGGGAAAGGAAAAGGAAAATGACACGAGGGAGAGAGAGGAACAAAGCCCAGGAAAAACATGTGATGCAACTGTTGTAGTAGTCTCTTTGTAGCTCAAACAAAATCCAATCCACAAGCATTAGTAGCAAGGCTTGTTAAAGCCTTAGGCCACAAGCTGTGAACCTTCACATAGATAGGCTGACCTTGTACTGACCTTTTACTTAGCTACATGAAGGAAGGCCCTGAAAGTGGTGCAAACCAGAAAGATAAGGTAGCCGCAACCCTCAGCAGAAGCTGCATCCATTAAGATAAGAAAAGTTATGTCCCACCTGGAGACAGAGAAAGGATCCAATATGGAACAAGAAGACCCCAGACCCAAATATGGCTATTGGACCAAGCTGTTATGTGTGGGGAGGGGAACTTAGATTGTAAGGGTTTAACTGCCCAGGGATTTCTTTGTTCTGGGTCCATCTCTGGAGGCATCTAGCTTGAGCTGTTCCTTACCACTGTACCACTCAATAAATTCATCTGGTGTACGTCATGCTGAGACTCTGCTTTGGGGGAAACCTAGTGTGAGCCTGAGGGAAGAGAAAGCAGCCGAGAGTGAGTGTGTGTGAGTGAAGAGTTGAAAAAGGGCCCCCAGAGCTGTCCGCTGTGAAGGGGCTCCAGTCCTAGCAATATTTCAGGTGGTGTGTGTGCGACATTAACTACAACAATTCCTTCATCTGTCACTCATTTTTTGTATCACCTTCAAGCCATGTAGATACTGCTAGTTTGAGTCGTTTTTCATAAAAATGTGGGTTAATACATGGGTTTTTTGGAGCCAATCGGTCTCTATCAGTTTGGAATCTATTCTTTCATAAGTTTAGTAATGGAATGTGTACCTTAAATGTAATCTATTAATCTAAATTCTCAGAACCAGATTAATTCATAACCAAATAGTTATGAACCATATATGAACTATATATAACCAAATAACCTATTTGGTGGAAACCAAATAGGAATTTAGAAATGTACCTGGACCATTAGGCCAACCATGGTAAAACGGTAAGTCTTTAGTAACCATGCAATACCACTTCTTTGCACAGTGTATTATTCTCTCTGTTAGTCTCGTTCCACTTAGTAAGCTTCGCTGGACACACAGCAGAAGCTGATGGCCAAGGGTTTTCTGATCAGTCCCTCTGGTTTCTACCTTCCAGAAACATGTAACACTGGTGTGCCAAATGCATTGTACCAACTCACAAACTGGGTTCCCGAGACCAGCAATTTCTGCAAAGTGCTTTCTAAATTTGAAGTTGTCTTTGGGGAAGCACTTTCACACATTCCTTGTAGGTGTCAGCTTCCAGAAAACTGGCAAAATCTGCAGTAAGTGGCTGTGTAAAAAATATCTATGTCTGGATCAAACCGTGATAGGATAACAGTAAGTGAAAGAAATTCAGAATGCTAACCTAGATCACATTCTATTAAGAAAACAAAATTGTGTATTGGACAAGGTGTTACAGTTCCTAGTGATCTAACTGCTACTTAAGGAAGTTTCCGACATGTTAGAAAATATTTATCTTTTGGTTTGTGGCCATAAGTGAAACAGTTGGAGCAGTACAAGTAAGCATACTATGTATCTTTATCCAGGCTTGGAAACTTAATGCCTTTAGACAGTATTCATCAAACATTCACTATAGGCAAAACAAATTATTTCTTTTCCTATATATTTATGTTTTGCCTGCTCTTTATTGAGTAATTATTATGCTTAATCTTATTTTGGATTTTATTAAACAAGTGGACTATTTCATACATGTCCTAAACATCAATTTTTTCTTCTAGCTAACACTTACATTCCCTGAATAATAGGAAAAATCACTTTCCTAGGCTCCTCCCTTGTTTCCTCCCTAATATAACTAAAGTCTTTCCATTTATATACATATAACTCCACATTGACACTCCTGTACCTCAGAAATGTCCAGTCAAATCCAGTTCCTTCATTTGAAGGATTGATCCTTTAGTCACCTCAAGATGGGTTTAGTTTTTGTTTATAACCCAGGTTGGTAATGCCTCTAACTCAGTGTTGATAACCTGGTATAAAATAATAAAAACCCAAAGCCTAAAGGAGGCCACTGGTGTATTTACAGTATTCAAATTGATTCTATATACCAGTTAAACAAATTTAAAACTGGAAACCAAAACTCCAAGTGATACAAACACTGGTTGAACCTTCAGTTAGGGCAATATTCTACAAATTGTGCTAATCAAAATCGGCTACAGGATTTAGTTTCTTGTTTGAACTGAAAACTGTTTCCGTTTTGGAAGTAAACACACCCTGCACACCTCCTTTAGAATCTTGTTCATTGGCATATACTGGTAGTGTTAATGTTAGTCTTAAGCTGTATACATTGGGTCTCATTCTTTTAGGCTTTTTCAGAACTCGCATTACCCCAAACGATGTCATTATTTCTATAGTGTGCCTCCACAGTCTCCCC
The DNA here is from genome assembly GCF_963921805.1 of Phalacrocorax carbo. Classification (NCBI taxonomy): domain Eukaryota; kingdom Metazoa; phylum Chordata; class Aves; order Suliformes; family Phalacrocoracidae; genus Phalacrocorax; species Phalacrocorax carbo. The sequence goes on along the minus strand of NC_087526.1, from coordinate 10,397,003 downwards.
TTTTTGATTCATTTCCTAAAAGGAGATTTTTTTTTTCCAGTCTTATGGGGTAACGTACTAGTACTTGTAAAATTACACCAGGCAGTATACTCACTAGAATACTATCAGATCAGCTTGTCTGAATGGTCTCGTAATATTTGAGGGTCCCAAAGTAATTTGAGATGTCTGAAACAATCACTGGGCTTGTTGGTAATTCTTGGAAATTCTTGATAGTTACTCATTATTGTACCTAGGATTTTAAATGTTTTTACACGAAGAGATCTTTTGATCACAAATTTTTCATCCTCCCTGTTGCTGTCCAAACTGCCAACATAGAAATTCCTGGTGCACATTTTGGCAGCTGATGAATCGTCAGGTTGTGTTGATTCATATTAATACAGCTAAGCTGTTTCAAGCCTACTGTCAGAACTATTTTCAAATTGTCTATAAACTTGTTTTTAGGGATTCCTAGTGCCTGGTTTAGAAGAGATTATTTTCTTATTTCAAACCAGTGTTACTTTAGGTATAACCCTTCTATACTTCCAATTTCCATTCCAAAAGCCTTATACAGTCCTAAAACAACATCACCATTAAACAAAGATGCCAGCTTTTCTTATTTGTAACAGATAGATAGGGTAGTTGCATTAAAATCATGGGGTTTTGTTATCTGAAAAAGAAATGGTAAATACAAAATATGCAGCTTAATCTTCCTGTTCAGTTCCGTCTTTCTACTCCTCTGGCAGAAGACCTTCACACTTCTGCAAATGGTGGTCCCTTTCTTGTATGATTTCAGTTGGTTACTATAGTAGCTTTTATATATATTGGTTTCTTTCCTTCAGAAATTCTGATTTTGTACATTCAAGACCTGAACTTATCTGTAATTCAAAAAGGGCTATTCTGTTGGTGACTCAGCTTGTACTTGAACACCATGTAGCTGTAACAATACAAGAACTCTAACCTTCCTGTCATTTTCTTGATGAATCTTGTCAAAAGAAGCTTCTGATTTTTCCAGTTTTGTAGCTACTTGCAAATATATCTGATTTATAAGTTTTTTGTAAGAATTGCAATTAACTTCATAATTTTACCATCTTAAGTTGAAAGTGATTAGTATTCTTTATCAGATACTTAGGTGAGGGTAAGCATGCTTTGCTCAGCCTTAAAGGATGGTTTCCACTGAGAAGCAGTTAGAGGGGTCCAATGTGCCATTAGAATCGAGGGAACTAATAAATCCATTAGCATTCACTAGCTTCCAGAGCATTTAATTACTAGTTTTAATTGTCCAGTTTACAAGCTCTGGTATGTCCAAAGACAGGAACTGGTAGGGTATATGCTATTTTTCTGAACTCCCCAGTGTTTTAAAGTACTCTTGAAACACTTTGTAAGATATAATTACTTGGTAGATTGGATCTTAGCTGACTGAAATAAGATCAACTTGTCCTACCATTAGTATGATTTGTACTGGCTACTGTATGACATTAGTAGCCAGCACTACATTCCTTTTCAAGCAAATGCTTCTACACATTTAAAGAAAGCATGTGCAATTAAAAGAAGGTATTGATTTCTTCTTTTTAACAGTATGCTTAATACGTTTGCAGTGAGGACCTTTCAGTTCCTCACCCTTAAAGGTAACAAATTGGGCTTGATTACAACCTGACCTGTCAACATGAATAATTACATCGTTTTCCCTTATGTGAGAATGGGAATTGTTAATAATTTTTAAACTAATGTAATAGGAATCAAAAGGAATACCAGACATGTATTTGCTAATGTAAGGATTGCTAAATCTCCTGTCAAGCTCTAGGACAGACTCATCTTTAACGCATATTAATGAGGAAAGCAGTACCTGATTGGCCTGATTGATCTATTTTGCACTTGTGTTTTTACAAAGTCATCAGGCGATTTAAGGACTACACAATGCTCAGCTGGGAAAGAACTCCATAAACTTTCATCAACACTGCAAGTGAACAATCGAAATGTATTCCTGACATCAGTCTCTACTAATTTTTAACATGTATTGTGTAAATATGTTTTCTTTTCCTCATAACATATTTCTTGGTATTGTTATCCAAAATACAAACGTCAGTTGCAATTGCAATAGAAATACTAGCAGCAATGGAAGGAGGGAAATGAGTTACCATTTCTTAATGTGGAGTCATTTCCAGGAGGATCAGGATGACAGGAGCTATCTTCTGGTGAGGGAAAGTCTTTAAGACTTGAGAAATAGAGAGTAATGTTCTGAAATCATAACCCTAGTAAGTTCCTGTTTTGTTGTCTTACAAAAAGCTGCATTATCTTGTGAGAGTTTCTGTAGGGTTAATATTACCTATCATGACAAGCCTCGGCAGCCATACAAAAGTCTTGTGAAGAATCTGTTACAGCAGAGGTTGGTAGTAAGTACCTCTGGGTTTACCAGTAGTCATTGGAGTAGTTGTCTTGGTGGCAGATGAAAATGCGTCCTCTTGTGCAGTCTGCTCTGAGATGTGAGAGAGCCCCCCACCCCATTGTCATAAGGATGAGTAACTGCAGTGCAGGAGGGCCAGAATTAAGGTGTACCGGGGCCACCTTTTCAGTTCTAGTATCACTGTTACTCAGCCATGTTGGAAACTGTAAATTGAATGACTTCTTATAGGTAAAATTACGGCATCTATTGAGTCTGAGTTAAGATATTTCATTTCTTAGTTAAGTAAAATCTAGAAGCATTCTGTGCTCCGTAGAGCAGTGTAATGCACTGTATCTTTAATGCATATCTAATAAATCATGTGGTACAAATTAATTTCATCAGTGAACTCAGTTTCAGGGAAATAGAAAGTTTGGAGGTGAGCTTCAAGATCAGATTTGGTTTTCTGTTCTTCAGCTCCTTTCTTCTGGGTATTACAAGCTTTACCAGTGGACCAATGGCTAAGCTTTAGATTTCAAGGCCTGTTAGTACAAAACATCTATGTCTTTGAACAAAAATGTTGTAAAACTTGAGTTTTCACCAAAGGGTACATGCTCAGTATGACAATCAACACAGTTAAGTTTAAGTCTAGGACACTCCAGCTATGAATTAATAGCAAAGGTAAAATCTCTGAAGATACTGTCTGAGAGGTGAAAAATGGCAGTTAGAGGAGAGCACAACTTGCACCTCATTTATTACGTTAACTCAGTTAACATAATAAGAAAGATGATATCCTCATGAACAAAAAACAAATGCAAAATTCTATTTTTTAATATAGTAAAACCAAAATTCAGTCTCAGGAAGGAATGTAGCTGAGAAAAGAACAGAGCTGAGCTGGTCAAAGTGCTTTTTATACCTTTTGGATCTCAGACAAGTAGATATGGCCAGATAATGCAACTACTAAAATGTCAAAATCATCAAGTTGAAAAGGGTGTGTCACAACATCATTATCATCTCAATTCTCAAAAAGGGCTCAAACCAAGATTTAAATAAAAAGACAATGTAAGAAAGAAAATCCCTGCTGTAATGAGCAAAACATACTTTAGCCAGGTTGCTGGCTTGCAACTTTTTAGTGAATGTCTAATTAATGTATTTCTTTAATTTTTAGCTATATTTCTTTAATTTTTAGCTTGTCCAATTTAACTGTGTTGCTTTGAACAGTCACAAAACTTTTGCTGAAAGAATCAGTTATAACAAAAGTCAAGAGTTCTCCTACTCTCACCCCATCCTGTTTGAAACAATGAGCAGCCGGCATTGCAAGGTGGTGTTGGAAAACATCTCTGAAATGTCATTCTTTAACACCCATTCATTAGTCCTACATATTAATCTAATTCATTAATACTATTTCTTATATTTGTGATATATATAACTCAGGGTAGTTCTGCTGGTTACCATAGATTCATTAACCATCATTGCTGTAATATCAAACTATCAGTAATTTATTTACTTAACCTCACACTGATATTCTCAATATGAAAATGAAACTGTTTTGTCTAGGTGAAACACGCTCCAATTTTAGTAAATTGACCCACCACTAAGGAAAAAGAATCAAAGAATCAAAGCCATTTCTGGTCTGTGACTTCACAGGATTTCTTTTGCTGTTCCTCATTTATCAAAGACAGACACTGGCCAAGTCAAGAGTCAATCAGCTTTCCCACCTATTTCCCATCAAAGCTCTAGTTCACTAGGCTTCTGTCCTCCAAATTGTGACCTAGCTTTTATATCACCCCTGTGAAATAGGTAAGTAGCACCTTAACTGTACAAATGGTCCAAAGTCAGTATGAGAAGCATTATTTATTAGCTGAGTATTCCTAGCTCAAACCAGTGGAGTGGGCTGGCAGCAATTTCATGTACTGGAATGCTAATTACATGTTTTACTTAGCAATTGTGAGAAATTTAATTAGCTTTTCAAGCAGCAACAGGATCAGTAACATGGGAAAAAAGGAAAGAGCTGGCTCTGCACACCAGACAAATTACATTCAGTTCAGTCATGTCTGTCAGCTCATAGTCTGATGTATATTTTTGTAGGAGTTATTTACACAGAGGTTGGCAAGGTGTTTGAGTGTTCTGGTTTAGTTCCATTAAAGATGAGTTTAGGGTGTATCCACTTATTGATTAGATTCAATCCACAGTTTCTGATTCCTGAGTGGCTCTGGAAGCATTTTTGTTTGTGTATTTGTTTTCTTTGGGTTTTTGTAATGATACGGTAAAGTGTTTGCTTTTCATAGGCGGGAATACACCAATGGCTTTAGAGGGCAACCTTGTTAAACTTGAAGGCTTAGGAATGAATCCCAGCAGAGTTGAGCATAATGATTTTTTTTAATTTGAAAACATGCAAATCAAATAGGACATCCACAGAGGCCATTTATATTGAATATCTTAGCTTTGATCGTTGTTTGTGATGTCTCATCTGAGGCACAATCATTCATAATTACATAAGCCTCTAACCCTAATCAAGAGAGAGATATCTAGTTATTCCATGCTGCTTCAAATCATTAATGGCAGAAGCAGAAAAGATCATATGGATCATTCTGCTCTCTTCATAACTTTCTGGTGACTTCTCTGCGTTATAATTCCTACTAAGAATTTAAACTCTTCTTGTAAATCCACAGTGATGATGTGTTAAATGTTTTTCCTGGGGAAAGTATTTTATTGTTATTCTTCTGTGTTCCCTACATTTTTCCTGTGTCCTGTGCTGAATGATTCTCTTTTATATTTGCCCTGGGCTGCCAATGAACTATATGTCTTCATGGCAAGCATCTTACATTTGGATTTTGAAAGGACTTGGCTCTATGTACCCAAGACCCAAATATTATCCTTGAAACCCATTTTATTAGCTACAGTAAAAAACTATAGGCATCTGCATTTCATAGGTACATAACTGCCTCCTTGAATACCTGTTGTGTAGGAACTTAAATATCCACTTCTGGACATGTACCTATTCCAGTCCTTGAAAATCAGAGCAAAGGGTCACATTTCTTGTGTGCAATTAAATTTTTTTTTCATTCTAACCTTGCCATCAAGACAATTTTTATTTTTCAGGTACTACAATAGCAGTCCAAGCTTCCCACTTGACAACTTTTGTCAATGTTTCTCATTCATGTTGCTTTGGGTCTTTTTCCCATACTGTGTCCTGCCTGTGTACCAGTGCAGATTTAGCACTGCAGCAATATCACTATGGTCCACAGATCAGTCCTGTCCACAGACAAAAATACTGTCATGCTGAATACTTTGCCCGTTATTGTTTAGGTCCCATTCAAAACAGCATGGGTTATGGAATTAACGGTAGCTTTGCTGCTATTTCCAGCCTTGTCAGTCAACAAAGATGCATTCTCTGCTTATCCTTATTAATATAAACCCAAACTGTCCCAAAAGGCAATGCAGGAAAATTACCTATTTACTACTGGAACCATGCACTGAATGGCAGGAGAGGTTTCTCAACAGATGACAAAACTTTACCTGTTACATGTAGATTTGCATTTGAAAGAAAATATTCCTTACTCCCCTGAGCTTGTGTTCTGCTTCTGTGCCTGAGCTGAGTGCTGTGAGGTTGTTTCTTGCCACTTAAGATTTTATGTCTTCTGGATCCAAATACATCCCTGACACAATTTCAGTGGGGCTGAAGTTTTAGCCAGGACCAAGTTAGTTCTTGCAATGTAAAAAACCAAGCAAATAAAAAATTCCTATGTTTCTTCCCCTTCCCAAAACCAAATGTAGAAGAAACTATTTTAGCAGAGTTAATATAACTTCTTGTACAAGTGCTGGTGGGTATTACCAATGTTTTATTTTTGAGCTGGAATACACATTAGAGAGGTTAGCTATAATTTTCAAATGAATGTACAAAAAATGCCTGCGTTTTTGAGGCTTTGCTCCTGTTTAGGTTCATGCATAATGTTTTCCTATCTATGCTTGTTCACTGACAATTTGGTATATCTAAGTCAGTCAATATATTTTGTGTTAACAGGTGGGGTATTTTTTCTCCCTCTGTAAAAAACCGGGATTTAAAAGTGTTTTCCTCCTGAGAGATCTCTAATACAGCTGTCTGCACGCCCTATACACTCTGGTTACTTTAGCCTTGTTTCTTGCCTGTCATCACAGCTCGTCATTGAAGAGTACAAATCCAGACAGAGGGGCAACAACAGATACGTGCTTAGAGTGAAGGATTTTGCCATTAGTGGGGTGTGTGGGCAGGAAATGTACAAATTCAAGTATTGAAAAAAAAACCACTAAAAGTTGAAAGGGGCAAAATGTAGACTCAAAGTTATCCAGAAAGAGGTCAAACAAGGAAGTGGAGGTGATTGAGTATGAGCACAGAAATTGAATCAAGAGATTCGGCTTGAAACAAGGTATAAGGCAATGATGGTCATGTTCTTGTTTGTCAGAAAGGAACTGGAAAAAAACCCACTGAAAATCTCTGGGCTGGATCATATGTGAACCCTTCTGGAAAAAAGTGCTGCAGCACATCTTCACTGAATAATTAATTTTAATAATATGATACTAACATATTCATAATTAATTAATTAATTAATTAGATTAGTATACGTTCAGCTTATTCCAGGGTCTGAAGTAATATATTCTAAAATATATCACTGTCTGACTCTGAATTCCTGTTTGAACATCACTGTCTGTTTTTTTCTTTTTTAAAGAAAGATTGATATTTTATTTAGTATCATGTAAAATAAGTATGCATGCACGGATACCCCCAACATATTCTTGTCAGGATCTGGTGCCCTTGCCTAAAAATTCTGCACCAAACAGGAACTGGCTTTGATTTGTTTTTTTTGTAATGAGAGGTGGAGTCAGACAATTCATTGACTTGAGTTCAAATGGAAATTGCAGAAACTGTTAAAACTAATCTACACGCACAGACTTGTACTAGTTTAGTTTAAACAGTATGACTATTTTTGTAGCTACTTTTATTTCAGATTTCACTGATTAATATGCTAACTTTAAATATGTTTATAATTAACTTTGAATTAATGGACAGTCAGATGTGGATAGCTGTGTGATAGCTCTGTTCGCACTCTAAACTAGTTTGCTTTTTGTGCAGATGAACATGGGACTTTGGTCAAACTAGCAAATCCTGCCCCTTTGTTTTAAAACACCAGTTTAAAAACTTAAACTAATCTTGTATAACACTTCCTGTGAACAAACAAATTCTACTCTGCTTTTGGTAAATCTGGAGTTATTTTGCCTATGCCTAAATAATGGAATGGCTCTGAATTTAAGGACTGCACTTGATGTTACCCAGAGTAGAATGTGTTTGATTGTAGTTGCTTGAATTGTACAAAAAATATCTGAGCAATGTTGGGGTCCATCAGTTTGTTGGCTTATGTCTATTTATACGCTGTTCTTTAAACTCTTATCACGCTGTTTACTGACAGGTTGGTCCATAGTCTATTGAGCTTGAAGAAAAGGTTCTTTAAAAGCTTACATGATGGAATAAAAAATACTTAAGCTTGCTTCAGAGAAAGCAATTGAGAATATTCTACTGAGTTCATCCTTCACTGTATGAAGAATCTTAAGGGAGCTCACAGAATTCTGAGAAGAAATTTTAGGAAATAATGTGTTCAGAGTATCTTCTCTGCATTTTCTCTCGGGGTTATTTGTCATACCAGATTATTCCATCAGATTGTCCGAGGTGTTCCATTTGGTTAGGCTTTACCTATTAAGTGGGAGGGTTAGTTGTAATGGGTTGTATTGTTTGTTTCTGCTCTGTGCCAGGACAGATGTACCATCAGGTTTTTGCTATTTAATGTTCAGTATCTCTGCATGTCACGGAGTTGAAATTTAGATATAATTTTCCAGTTTAGTGAAATTCTTGCTATTGGTTTGCTCTTAGTTGCTTCCTATTAGTTCTTGCTACTAAATTTTCTATTTAGTGAAATTCATTGCATCTAATCAAGAGAGGTGGCACCAGTATTTGAAATAACAGTGAATTCTTATGAACTAATACACCTTGGCTGTTACATATTTGAGTCTTTTCCTTCTTTAGCTTATATAATTCTATTAGTTTTATGGAAAACACTAATTGTTTCAACAATTGTCTCTACATTTGAGTTTCCCTGTTTGCATGTGAATAAACTGAATAAATCATAACTAAATTTGCTTTTACAACAGTCTACTTCAGGTGTTACTCCCACAGTTACTCTGGAATTATACCTATGGCAGAGCATGAGTTTGACACAGAATTATTATGCATAAAAGTATGTGTATGTGTGTGTTTAAAAGGGAAAGAGTGTGCAAGAGGATGGGGTTTTTTTGAAAATAGATTTCTAGAAATCAAACAGCAATGTGAAATGGAGGTTATTGTGCTCTATTGGCTGCGCTCCATCTTCTGCTTACACAATCACGTACTTCACCTGAACCTGCAAGAGCCATCATCTTTGAGGAGCCAGTGACTGTAATTCAGTTTTTTTATTATTACTACAGAGGCAGGCATTTCTTGCTAAACAGTACTGAGTGATGTGTGGTGATTTTATGATCTTATCCGGGGATTAGGGAGTTGGAGCTAAATTCATTTTCCTTAGAGTCACATATTGGCCTCAAACCATGGTTCATGGACCATGCTGATAAAAAGCAAATGATTTTGTTCAGTTCACATTAAATTCAAACTTCAGGCCCTGGAGACCTACAGAAATAACGTATTAACACTTATCTTACAGAGCTGAATTCTCTAGGAATAGCAATCCTTTGGCAGCAGAGCAGAGAGAATGCTAAGGCTTTCAGGAGTCTGGCATTTTGTCCTGAAGTAGGCATTGGGCTATGAATTAAATTTTGAATTTTTGGAGAGCGGTTTGCAGGGGATGTTGTGTGTGCTGATCCCAGAGAATCACATGAATAATATTTGTACACACTAAAGTAAATTTAAATCTTCATTATTGCTGAAGAGAAAATTGAAAGAGTGAAGTCCACCCCTATTACTTGAGAGAATCCCTTCAGCTTTTAGTAGATTGTTTTCCCAATGGACTGAATGAGAAGTGGGTGGGTGGAGGGGAAAAGGGTCTTAAAGGTTTTGGTGGGTTCTGGATAATTTCCCAAACCCCATTATAGTACACATAGTAGCAGGATAATTTATCGTTGGTGGCGTGCTGCTTTGGAGCAAAGAAACCTTTGCCTCTTACATATGATGCTAAGAAATAGTAGTTTTGCTGCATTATTATTCAGTGTCACAAAGGCACCAGAAGGCATTAGAAAATTATAATCCAAATGATGAAACACACAATATGGAAACAGGTGGATATATCACAGAGAAAAGGGTAGATATAGGAACTTCTTTCTAATGCCAAATAATTGCAGAGGAGTGTATTCTGGATCCCAGCAATGAAATAGAGCGAATTTTTCTCTGGAGTTTTATGCTTATAAATATCTCCCATATTTCTTTGATCATTGTTTGAGTATCATAAATTCACAGGAAGATTAATAATCCACTTCCATTGGAACAGCAATAATCTATTTTCTGCTATCAAAAAATGCACATCAACATATACAATTCCCTTTTCCCCAGGTCCCTATGCTAACCAGAAAGAGCTTTGTTTTTAGTCACCATTACAAACTGAAAAGTTTCAGTGAGTTATTTGGCTCTGTTTCTCTTGATCACATCAATGGACGCTATTCCCCTAAAATGATCAAAGCAGGAATGGAATTAAATGAAAAGGTAGCTTAATGCTTAATTAATGTATTAGTTAATGTAACTGGTTTGCCTATGGAAATAGACTGGTTAATCTAAGATTTCAAAAAGAGACTAAACTGACCAATTGGCGAGAATATAACTGGCTGTCGTGGTTTAGCCCCAGTCAGCAACCAGGCACCACGCAGCCACTCGCTCACTCCCCCCTGGTGGGACGGGGGAGAATCGGAAGAGTAAAAGTGAGGCAACTCATGGTTTGAGATAAAGACAGTTTAACAGGTAAAGCAAAAGCTGCACGTGGAAGCAAAGCAAAACAAGGAATTAATTCACTACTTCCCACGGGCAGGAGGTGCTCAGCCATCCCCAGGAAAGCAGGGCTCCATCACGTGTAACTGTTACTTGGGAAGACAAACGCCATCACTCCAAACATCCCCCCTTCCTTCTTCTTCCCCCAGCTTTATATACTGAGCATGAAGCCATATGGCATGGAATATCCTGTTGGTCAGCTGGGGTCAGCTGTCCTGGCTGTGCCCCCTCCCAGCTCCTTGTGCCCCTGGCAGAGCATGGGGAGCTGAAAAAGACCTTGACCATTACAAGTGCTACCCAGCAACAGCCAAAACATCTGTGTGTTATCTCAACATTTTTTTCATGCTAAGTTCAAAGCACAGCACTATGCCAGCTAGAGTGAAGAAAATTAACTCTATCCCAGCTAAAACCATGACACTGGCCAAAATACTTATTTATATCTTGCAGAATTTTAAACGTTACCATTGTGTTTAAGAAGCCTGCTGGCATAACAGTAAGTATATGGAGCTAAGCCTGTCATTCTGTGTTTATTTAGTTAAAAGATGGATCCTACTGTATCTGTATGATTCCTTCATAATTAGGCACAGACTTAACCAGGAGGTATAGCTCTCCCATTAGCATTCTCTAATGCAGCAGGCACTTTCCCTGTAACGTGAACTCTGGGTACTCTGCCCAGTACCCACAATGCCTTCATCTGCTTATCTACCCTTCTTGTTTAAAAGCCAACATGAGAATAAGTTAGAGGCTGATTTCATTGAGACTGAAGAAATGTCAACCACAGCAATGGGGCAAAGCCGTTCTCTAAATTATGAAAAGGAGAGAACATGTCAGACAATGTTGGGTAACGGTAACCTTGGAATCACAACAAATATGAACAGTCCTGTTCTTTTTGATTATTATCACCTTAGGGGTACCTCGTTGTCATCTATTAAATTGCCTCCCCTCTGAAAATACTCTAGTATGTACCAAACAGGCTTTGCAAAGTGTAGGAGTTGTTCCTTCTTTAAAGGCAGTTTTATTTTTATATTTTTACAAGGGAAAACATTGGCTGCCTTGTTCTGAAGTTCAATTAGCTTTTGTGTTGAGTTAGAGTTAGTAACCTTTTGTACGCATACATAATTTTTGCTCTGCCAGTCTGGGTAAAGATCTGACTCTCTGTCCTTAAATAAGATTAATTTCTGTTGTGAAAACTCTTTTGCAGGAGCACCTTCTACATAACTCTTGACTCTCCGTGTTACTGGACATTCTAGACAGTCCCCTATTTATTTTCTCTGCCAGTTGTTCCACATCTCTTTCTGGCCCTGCTCTTCTAGAATCTCTCCAGATATTTTCTTTTCTGGTTCCCCAACCTGGAAATGCTTTCCTGACTTTTCAAACTGAGTGGAATAGATTGCCTCTGTGTCTTACATATGATTCTTATAACAATGCCTTCCAGAATAAGATTAACCTTTTTTATTTGAGCATCATGTTACTGATTCGCCATAAGCTTTTGGTGGTTTTCTGCTGAAGTGCTGCCTTGCCAGATGATCCCCATTTTGCTTTGTGCATTTCATTTGTCCTTCCTAAGTGTATAGCATTTTACACTTATCTTTATTGAATTTAACTTTGTTGAGTTTAGATTCTCTCCAACCTGTCAAGATAATTTTCAATTCTCAGCTTGTCCTCTGAAATGTTTGCAGTGGCTCTAAGGAAGGTGTCACAGGTGGATTTTATAACTATCTTCTATTCTTATTATTCAAACTGATATAGAAAATTTTTTTTTTTCAAATTTAGTTTAGAACAGAAGCACCCAAAGTTTCCCACTTAAAATATTTCCACTGTTTGACAGAGGAACATTTCTCAGCAGGTTATATATCCTCCTTGCATGATTTTCTTTAAGGACATATACCAGCGCTTTAGCAGTTGTCTCTTAATACAACGGTGCTTCGGAGGTAAGCGGTGTTTGGTCCCTAGGTGGTTTTGTATTGCTTCAGTCTGTGAACCATGCCGCAGGTACATCATTGAATGATAAGGGCTTTTTTTTTCACATGCTTGTAACACAGAATGTTGTACCTTCAGTAGTAATTCTAAGATTACAGATCATCCATCTCAGCAAAATTTCTGCAGTAGCTTGGAACTCTTGGGGTACACAACAGAAATACTCTTCACTGGAATTAGTAAAGCATGTATTTTCTTCACTATTTATGCTATCCTTGATTTATCTAATAATACGGTTCCTACTATAGATGGGCTACTCTTCAAATGAACAATCAGACGTTTATCTAGAATAGCCAAATATGTTATTTCCTGTTTTACGTATGAAAAATATGATGTTTTCACAAAATAAGGACAGAGAAAAGAAAAAGAAAGAACCATCAAGCTACCTGCAGTTCAGTAGCGGAGTACTGTAATGTGTATGTGTGGGCAGTTTATTCCATGGTCCTCTTTCCCTTGATAGTCTCCTGCCTGTGCTCCCCAAAAGCCAGCTTCCCTTAGCAGCCCTTTGTGTCCTGATTTTCCCCTGTTGTCTGGTCCTTCTACCCTAACACCATATTCCTTCTACCTCTCTTTTCATTGTAATTTACCTAAGGTGTTCACGTGTTTCTGAAAGGGTGAAGACAACCCAAGGTGTTTGTAGTACAGGTGAAAACACACATCTGAGCCAGTTTCTGTGTTTGCAGTTTCAAAACAGCAGGCTCGTGCATTCCCTCTGTGTCAGTATATCCTTGTATTAGGAAACCAGCCAAAGCCCTGGCTCTTATCTTTTGCTCTTCATATCAAATGTGAAGAGTGTAATAATACTTAAGTGTGCAATGTGAATGAATCACAGGGGCACAACAGGTTTCAATACCCAGATTTACAAAACGCAAACAACATGCAAGGTCTAGCAAACTGAGCCCTTAGGGAAGCTATGGATTCTAATTTCAAGGGATGCAACAAAATTCAAAACAAGGGAATTCTTGCTTTATTTCTACCCTTCAGCTTTTATAGATTAACAGTTTCTTTCTTGTTGCAGTTCTTAGTTACTTATCTTTAAACTAGAAGAAATTCTTTGTTTATAAATCCAAGTTGTCTTCGATTAGAGCACAGTAAGCCTTAACCGCAATGGGCTCCCTACCTGTTCTCCAAGACGTGAGAGGTCTAGGTTCAGTTTCTTGCTCTACGAGGTCTGAATAGTGCTTTTCTATATACTGATATAAACTGATGAACTTTTGTAGGGTGGATTGCTTTTTCTGACTTGAGAACCACTTAATAAAACTTACATATAAGGCAGTGCCACAGAATTTTGTATCTTATTATTCAGAGGCTTTGACAGAAGAAGAGTTTATAGGAAGATCTTAAAGGTTTCTCATTTTTTGTTTTCATGTTACTGCTAGTTTCCAGGTAATGGTTGATCCTGCTGATGTTGGTTTCAGTAGTTTACTTGGCTTACTTGCCTAGCGATTTGAATTTCTCAGCAGTTCCTTTGTCCGTAGGGCTTCATTGCTATCACTTAGCACTGCAATGGGATGGTACATGAATGTCTTGCAAACTGTCTGTGGCTCAAGAGCTGCCAGCTGGCCAGACTTAAACTTTGGGCTGTTTTTAGTGTGCTTGTCTACTTTTCTTTTTTCCATTTTGAAGTTAAAAAGAAAGTTAAATCCCAGATTTCTACAGGACAGAAAAGCATTTCCTACACTATTCTGTACTGGAGCCAAGGCATTAGTTCTTTGCGAATGCTTAATCAGTCTGTCATAGGACTTCTTTGAGGACTGAATTCCCATATTTGAGTGTGTGGCTTTTTCAGTAGCCCTGTTCTCATCTGATTCCCCAAGCCACTGCTGTCACTTAGAACAAGGTCATCACTTCTCAGTCCTGTTAACAGTGCATCCACTTACTGGGGTGGAAGTAATTTTTCCTTAGCAAAATGCAGTCTCTACTGACCAGCAGCATGTTTTGGTCAATGTTAATTTGGATAGAGAAGGATCTGTGTGGTATGCCAGAGTCAGTATCCTCCTTTTGTTTCACACCTCCAGTTAGATTCTCTCAGCAGCATGAAGCACAGGCACAGGATCCTGGCTTATATTAAGTATGTTGCAGCTGGTCTCTCTTTGGAAAGGCTGCTCTGCCTGTGAGTAGACCCATCTGTTTCTTCCGTTTATTTTCCGTACTGGCACTTCTGCCAGAGCTCAGTGGTTCTGACATCATGCACTCAAGTTTGAAGCCTGAATTCTGACATACTTGTTTAGCTTGATCAGAATTTCACCCCTCACTCCTTAGTTCTGTGACTGTGATAAAAACTAATTCTTAAAAAGCAGGACTATTTTGGAATGTTGACTACAGACTCTGAAAGAAGTGAAAGGGGAGTTCTCTTTCTCTATAAATTGCCTGTTGCCCAACTTGCATCAGCAGTTAATTCTGGTTAAAGATATTAACCAGGCTCATACTTCAGCAGTTGCATTTGCACTTACCTGCTTTGTATGTGTGCTTGAGACAAAAGTTTGTAAATTAGATGAACAGTATCTGACTGAGTCCATGGGATAGCTTTGGTGTGCCTCAAACTCATTAGGACTTCCCAATTTCCTTGAAGAAATTCAAGACTCATTTCAAAAGAGGGGTGGCGGAGGTTAACAGCTGCAAAAACAATGTTGCAGAGGAAGATGGCAGGGGAGGTGAAAGGTGTGTACACTGCAAAATACAATATGCTCTCCTCTCCTCTCCTCTCCCCTCCCCTCCCCCTCTAAAAAGAAATAAACCACCCCAAACCAAACTATGGTTTGTGAGAAGCTGAAAAAGTAGCTTGCCTAAAAATTTATGTCATGTCATGAGGCATGGTGAGGAGGTAGGGCTCCTTAGAGAATATGCAGGGCACCAAATATTATGATGAGAGCTCATGACCAACAAAATGACCTAAAAAAGATGCAGCAGTAATTGATTTTATGTGTGTGCTGTCACATGAGTAATGATATCCTGCTTTTTATAAAGTTTCTTTCAGAAATAAATTCTAAAGGGCTTTACAGCAACGATTAGTTCCATTAAATTCTTCTGTGAGGAACAAGAAGTGATGTTATTATTATCTTACTTGTTTTATATGTGAATTATGTAAGGAGTAAAGGATGGCTTGCAGAGTTGGTAACAGTAGCTATGTATCAATATCCCTGTTGCTTGCTCTAACTGACGCTTCCTAGGGGTAAGCTCTCCTCTTTATGTGATTGCGTATCTCCTTCCCGGCTTGCTCTTGGTACCCAGGGAGTTTTACTTGCAGCCTTAGCTGTTGGAAACAGTTATTTACACAGAATCTTGAGCCTCTGTAAAAAATGTTTTAGATATTAGGATTGTTGGGTGGGGTTTAAAAAAGCTCTGAACTCCAGGAATAAAGAATCTAAAATCGATTGACAGTTCTAAGGCGCCATTCTAGAGTTCTTTCGTACTTTTTTCCATAAAAGGCATTTGCTTATGATTTCTGAAAGGCTGAGGTTCAGATAACTGCTGTATAGAGCTATGCATCATTTCCATATTTCTGAACTGCTTAGTTAATTATATGATGGATGGGCTTTTATTACACAATAAGATAAATGGATGTAGAAGATATTTATGTATGCAACTAAATATCTGAATTAATTATGTACACAGAAGTCCAAAATTGGTTATTTGTTCATAGCAATTATGTGTTGCATTTGATTGCTTAGACTCTGGGTAATGTTAATCATCAAAACTTAGTTTTAGTGTAAACTAGAACTGCACCAGCCAGATCCACAGTAATCTAAATCGCTGTGCTGATTTACATTAATGGAACATACGGTTCCTTTGCCCTGGCTTCTGTTCCAAGCAGTGAAGCCATACCTGATTGTTTTTTATGAGTGAAGCTCAGCAGGGGCCTGTTACAGAAGAAAATTACTTGAACCTTTTCTCCAGAGGTTAGGAGATCCATGTTTTAAAAATTACTAATACTACAGTGATGGCTCTGAATTCAAAGAGAAAACTCTCTCAGAGAAGGAGGAGTTGATGACAATATAGTGCTGACTGCCAGATGGATACCAAATAGCAAAGTGTTTGCTAGAAAGTCACATTGGGAAGGTTTCACACAGACAGCAGCTGGTGAGATGCAGCTGTGCAATCAGTTCTGCAGAAGCGTACACACAGTGTTGAGCTCTCTCAGTGCAAAACTAACTTCTATTCCACATGGATCAGAAATATTTACCACATTTTATTAACTGGATGCTGATTTTGTGCAGGACCTATTTAGAAGAAAAGGGAAGTCTTGCTTTTAAAACACAATGTTCTTGTTGGCAACAGCTTCTTTTATGTTTTTTAATTATAGGATGTGCTTTTTGGGGGCAGAGGCCAGCCTTCTTTGAAGAGATGATGGGGCATATTAAGTAGCATTGTAAGTAACAGAAGATATATTTCTATCAACATTACAAGATGACAGGAATCATCTTAAATAAGGTAGGTATTTGTTTTATGAAAATCCACAATACATATTCACTTACTGTACAGGTAACATTTAGAACGTCTTTGGTATATCCGTTGACTTTAATGTCCTTTGGATTTGATGCACACCGTTATTGCAATGACAAGATATTTTGAAACAAACAGAAATGCTTTGGCATGGATCTAATAGAAATCATCCATGGTGGGACACCACCAGTTGTTTTGTCTAAAACTTACTGCTTTTTGACACTTGAATCTCAGTAAGGTCCAGTAAATTACTTCTGTTCTACACTCTCTGCCATAGCTCTTCAGTCAAGAACACCTGATCCTGCTTGACAGAAACAGGCTTCTTAGGTTGAAAAGTCCTATGTACTGTTGAACCTCCAGCTCTGAGCACGGTATTTATGGCTCACATCTTTAGAGACACAGGCAGCCCTCAGCTGCCCTATCTCTGTTGGCCCCCGGCCCTGGCAGCCACACCACCAGGAGTGGGGATGACGTGCTCAGGGCCCTGACCGTGAGGTTCTTTTCCCTGGTTGTGTTTCAGAGCACTCTCCCCCTTGTTCTGTGGCTTTGGACACCCAGTATTAATGCTTGGTTAATTTTATCTTCATCTAAACATTTTCTTGCGTTCTGCTGCCTGTCTTCTGTGGTGAGTCAAGAGAAAACTGACTTCCCAAATATGTGCTCGCTCATTGTTTTAAAGAGCTCACATTTGAAGGAGGGAGATGAAAAATGTGTGATTATTCTGTACTTCTGTATGGGACAATAGCTGTTGTGACAAATGTTTCACACTTCACATATGCGTTTCATCATTTTGACTGTGATTAGAAAGTAATTCAGAATACCTGTCAATTCTTACACAGACTCTTCAGATTATTACCAATGTCATACCTAATTGCATAATGCTGCCCAGCAAAAGCACTCCTCTAGTAAAGAAGATGCCTAATCTGAATTTTCCATTCAGTGTGTCTGAAATTAATGAGCAGCTGTGTCACTTGGTCTAATGGATTCGAGCTAGAATGGTTAGGAATTCTGAGTTGTTTTTCTAGACCTACTCTATTCTTTCCACTTTCTATGTTAATTTTCCTGTTTACAAATGAAAATGTGTTGATACTTTGGCTGGCTAGGAAGGAGAGTATACTTGTTTGCTGTTCTGAAAAATCTGTAGATAACGAACATATTAGTTGTTTCCATTTGAAAACTGGGGAATGAGGAGAGAAAAAGGAAGAAACCACACTGCCCAGTTGTTTTCTTCATCCTTTTACCTCCTTTTTAATGCTAGATTTTCCTCCATATTAATATTATGTTGACATTTTAGAAGAATGAAATATAAAACCATTGGCATGTTGATATGTTTTTAATATATCAAGAAAATATAAATTCTGTGTTCTTCTTTATTGACATTTGTAAGCCATTTCTAGTGAACATCCTTCTGGAAAAGCTATAGAACAAATTCAAATAAATGTCTTAAATTGTAACTAAATACCATTGTCTGCATCAATGAAACTTTCAATTAGAATGACAGTTCTCTGTGAACATGGACTCTTTTCCCAAGGGAAGATTCCACGGTATATATTTATATAGTAGATTAATTCATCCCTGGGATCTGCGCTGATGCTTTGCCAGCAAAGTTGAAAAAGGGACAAGAGCTTCTGTGATCCAAGAGTGCCAGCTGGGTGTGTGCCCAGAGCTGGGCTCTGTCAAACCCAGGATGGCCAGCCATAGCTGAAGAAGAATATCATTAGTAAATACTGAGTAACAACTTCTACCCTGGGGTGACAATCCATGGCAATATTTGACAATAAGAACTGTTTGTTTTATTGAAAAGTAGCTCAGGCATTTTGACTTCTGTCTTGCTGTGCAAAAACTTAAGGGTAAGTTTTCACATAATCTCCAAGGATAGTTTTGTGGTTTTGTCAAACAAAAACTTACAAGCTCCTTTTATTATGCACTATGCAGTCAAAAAAATTGACATTATAAAATCAAATTCCTTTCATGCTTTGAAATAATTACTGTTTCCTTTTCACTTTACCTATTGCCATGTCATAAAATTCCTTAGCTAAGTATTCTGAAAGGCATAAAAAATCACAGCCAACCCAACCAAACTGTGAAATGACTAATGGCCTCAGCTTTAATCATCTGACCTGTCCTTTGAGAGGACATGACTCGGTGTGCACCTTTTCTGTGACACATCTCTGGAAGTTTATGGGACATCATGCATATCTAGTTAGCGATTAAACAGTTTAAATTGCAACATGAATGCTAACATCTCTTCCTGCCTGGGGAGTTCCTGTTGTGAGGTAGCTGATACCTTTCTAAAAGAAATATTGAAAGTTGAGATGTTTAATTAGCATAAAAATGGGAGCTGCAAAGCTAATAAATGTGAAACATTTAAATGGGTGAGATCGACACTGAAACAAAAGTACGAATGCTTCACAAAGTGTCTTTTATTGTCCTAGAAACTAAGTGTCGTTGGACTAGCAAAATCTCACCTTCCAGTTTTTCCCTGAGCTAATTGGACAGATGCTGGGTGCTATTCAGGCTTCTGCTGCTCACAGAAGCTTGTTTCCAAACCTCTGTAATATGATTTAAAATCCTTCTCTTAAGGAAACTGAAAGCAAATTGAGACAATGGCTTATCTTTAGAAACCTGCCTGAACATCAGAAAACTAGCAAACAACAAACCTGATACGTCTTTCTCACCTGAACAGAAGGGGTTCTCCTCATTAGCCTCAGTGCTGTCTGATTCTAGACATTTGATTTTCTTGTTGCCTGCTCCTGGAGATAAGGTATTTATTCTGCTCCCGCATCACTTGCATGCTGGGCTTAGAGTTTGAAGACTGATTCAAAGTCCACTGATGTCAAAGTCCTTTCTGTGTTAATTGCAATAGGTTTTGCATCAAACTGAAGTGTAAGGTGCTGTTCATTAGAAACATAAATTGACATGATATGAATAGTTTTACCTTCAGAGTAGGAAGCCAGGTGGTATGTGTTCTATCTGTGACTTATAAAAGAAAATAAGGCTTAGGGAACTCTGGTTTATGGGTAGGGCAGAGGTAGAGAGGGATTTATGCTAGAACCAAAAATATATAAAAGGATGTTTCTTTGTGAGTGTAAGGGAACTGCACTTCCCATTGCTACTTCATGCCTTCTCTTCATTTGTGCCTGTCACCAAAATGGTTCCAAGCCCTGTGTTTTAAACTTACTTGGTGTTTTGCAGACAGCTATAAATATCACTATTTTTATTCTCTTACATGCTTTATGTTTATGCTTAAGCTTCTTTTCTTTCATGTGATTACTGTTATTCTTCCTCATGATGTTGGTAATCATTTTGCCAGGAAGGCATAATCCTTCCCAAGACTGCATATCTGGTCAGTATTTGTTTTGCATGATGGTCAGACAATGTCTGTTGTGCCCACACCCAGTCTCATGTGAGTTTCTGAACAATTTGAAGTATTGAGATTGAAAGGGACAAAACCTAAGTTTGGGCTTTTATCTGCAATTACCTCTTTTATTCTCCATCAGATGAATTTAAATCCTTTAAGGTGACATTTCAGAAGTAAACATATGTTTATTTTTAGGGAGCTGGCTATACAGTTTATTGAATGAAGCATGTAACAAGCTTAGTAGGAAATGGAGCTAGATATAAATCAGAATACATAATTTAATAAATGCTGTCACTAAGGGGAGAACAAATATAATGAAATGAACACAGTCGAACAGAATTCTGAGGAAAGAAGAATTGTAGTAATCCATGTACAGCAGATTATCATTGTTCAAAAATTAAAATGCAGAACAATAAATATTAATTATTGGTTTTGCAGGTGTTTCTACTAATGGTTCAGAGTCTGATTCAGTGTCCGTCCAAGTTAATGGAAGACTTTATTTCATTTTCATCAGATTTTGGTTAGATTTTGGAAAGACATTTTAGATACCTACAGGGTTTTTCAAAGGGGAATACTATCAAAATAAATTAAATTCCAAGAATCAGTCCTTTTGCATGTGCAAAGTGTATTGTTCAACTGAAGTCAATAAGGATTTTGTCAGTTTGTTTCACTCAGGAGCAGAACAGGTTTATAACCTGCTGTCCTGTTCAGCTAGAGAGTGTTGTTCAAGTGTACTTCTCTACATTCAGGTTCTTTGTATTTACTTTCCTTGATGAATCATGATGTGGAACATCTTCTTTTAAACTTGTGTGAACGTACAAATACATACACCCCGAGAACAGCAAGACCTTAAAAAGCTGCACCAGGGAAGTGACTTTTGTACTGTAGATAACTAACCTACAGTAGCTACCTAGTACTGTTTTCTAAATTTCTTACTTCTTTATTGTTATCATCCTCTCTACTCATTCATATGAGATGCTTTATTATCTTAGTTATATGATATGAACAGAAAGAAGATTGGGGTGGAGAAAAGTGAGGGGAAGGGGTCCAAGGGTTTGAACGATTTATTCCCTTTTTTATGTCTAACTCTGCCATTTGCCTTGCAAAGCAGGGAGACATCTATGATAAGGGAATTATTTCTGTCATTTCAGTGCTACAAAAGTAATCCTGCATAATTATACCTTCATAATTGTATAGCTTTCTTTAGTAGGGAAGAAAATAACAACCAAAATCTTAAACACTGCAAAACACTATTAGGTAGTGTCATTCGTTTAGAGGCTCGCACAGCATAGATGGATGCCTGCTCTATTTTCTGGTGCTTATTTGAGAAGCAAGTATTTATTTAAAGACAAATGAATATGACTTATTTAAATATACTCATGCTTTTAATAAAAGGGCCTAAAGCTTTCATATATGAATGAATATACTGTTATACACAGGGGCTGCACATATACATTTCTTTCAATCCCAAAGGTCTGGGAAATGGTAGTTATTTAGTAGCACAAAGCAAAGATATCAAAAATCACATCTTCAGTTATTGTTTTGGAAAGGCCCAAGGTGAACCGTAGTTATCAGAATCTGAACCTCTGAATACTATATCATGGATGTTAGAAGGATAACATTATATTGCTTATTGCATAGACCTGTCAAGGGCCTTTAAAATGATACAAATTAGTTGCTTTCCATATTCTTAATATTCTTAATACTTTCTCCCTATAAAGCACATGCATTAACCTTTTTTTTAAAGCACACTACTAGTACTTTACTAGTCCATAATAAAAAGGTTCAGTATTTGCAATTTCCAATATATCTTTAAAATAACATTTCTGTTTCTTTACTTCTGTAAGGACTCTGTGTGGTAAAGAGCAATCACTTCTGTTTAAGAGAAAGTACTTTACAGAAAGAACTTCCTATTTCTAGGCTTGCAGTCACAGCCAAAAACTGCTTAGTGCATCATGGGATTATTTCATATTGAAGGCTAAAGATTTCACAAGCAGGAGTGATTAATAAAATGCTTGAATATTAAGAATGCATATTGAAGCTGTGTGGTTGCAGTAAATGTGGTGGATTTTCTAAAATCAATGGTTTGATTTTGTTGAAAACACTAGAATTCTGGTAGGATATCTTCATTTCATATTTCCTCCTTTTGCAGACAGTGATGCTTGAGCACGTTATACTCTGTTATATTAATGTATTAACAAGGAACGTGGGACATTGTTATGACTGGTAAAAACTAGCTTAACATGCTTCAGGCGCTGAAGCTATTGAAACTGAGTGCTGGTTTAAACTTTTGCTTTCCTTTGCCAGTTCTGGGGTTGAAATTTGTTTAACAAGATGAACAAGTAACTTTGACACAGTTGCAGTGCCATGTGTTTTCCTCTTTCATTAACTGGCAATGAATAAATGTTGAGGGAAATGTAAAATAAAGTTACAAATAACGTACATATGAAAGAGTTTCTACAGTGAAGCTTTGTTGTCAGCTCTTGGGAATTATTCATTTGCAGTGGCTGTGCAAAGGGGCAACAAAGTATAACAGCTGTGGCAACTTTATAATATCATATTGACGTTTCAGATTTCTAAAATGTTGCATTTCACCTGATGGCCTTGAATATCCTGCATTTATATTTCTTCTTCTCCCCTTGCAAGATGAGCTTAATATCTATTATTTTACTAAACACTAAATTCAAATGTCCAGAGATGCGTGCCCTGAGCTTTAAGCTATGACTTTACACTCTCTGGTCTTTTCTCCTGGTGACACTGATCATTGATGGAAATTAACTAAACCAGGTTTGCTTTGGTCACTGTGGTGAAGAATTCTGTTTCTGCCCCGAGATAATGTTTTTGTTCCCCACAATGACGAATTCTGTGTAGAATGCTTCCATCGCAAGTGCAAAAAGAAAACAGATGTGTTTACATTGTCTCCATGGAGACACAAAGACACAAGCTAAATTCACACTAGCACCAGGGGGAAGATTCCCCCTCCTTTGTCTTCCAGAGATGGAGAACTGCAGAATATTTGAAGCAAACCAGACAGAATTCTCTAGAGACTGTTTTCCCCCTTGTCTTTTCAGCAAAGGATCCTTTGTGTGATCCTTCAGCGGAGATTCCTGAAAGCTATGGTGGATGTTTGTAGTTCCACTAGGAATTTGGTAAGAGTTTAAAATATTCTGATTTGTATTAAAATTTTAAGTAATGATAAACAGGTAATTCACTACAAATACTTCATTCATTGTCTCAAACATACCAGTCATTTAAATTTATTCAGTGAGCACGTGGTATTAGTTGGGAAGATTCAGGAGATGCAGTGGAGCCATATGACATTTCTTCTGTTTCTTGTTTGGAGGATCACTGACTAGGTTTCCATAGACATTAATTGGAAAATATTTTTCTATCATATTTTTATCCCTTTGCACTTGTCTGTTTTCATGAATATTTACAGTCCACCATTGTGTTTCTCAGAGTGCCTGCAGTTTGGCCATATGACACATAGGAAGGAGCTCAGTGTGAATGTTTTGAGGCTCATAGTGAGTGAGAAAGGGAGAAGCCTCTTCCCTTTTCTGCTCTTTCTTTGGAGACCACGATTTGTTTACAAGTGACACAGAGCTGAATGTATCCTTATAAAGTGATGCAGGTTTTTAAATAAATAATGCGAAACAGAAAGGAAAGTGTGAGCACGCACAGATACTCATGCTAAGCCAAATAAGGTTTTTCAGTTCATATATGTGCATTCAAGCTATTACTTAGGAAAATGTTCCCTAAACTAGAGCTAGTTTCAAAAACCTTCATCTAATGGGCAGAGTTTGTTTTGTTAGTATTTTGGGGATATAAATTTTCAAAAAATTAAAATTAAACTCTAAAAAGAGAAGCAAAGCTGTGATGTCTTCAAATTAATTTTCTGGAAAAAAAAAATCTCTTACTAAAATTTTTACTCTCAGTTTTTAGGTTGTGTGCGCCTTCCAAACATGCATCTCAGAGCATCCCATTCAGAAACAGTACACAGCCATCTTGAAATAGCTGATTTTTCTTGTTTTAAAAGCTGAATCATTCAACTAAACAGCAAAAACAACAGTAACTGGGATGACCAATCCCATAGTGAAAGTGAATGGCAGAAAATAGAGCAGATGGTGGGGGAAGAATCCAGAAGCAGGTGTGAGTTCAACAAAACATGCGTTTCAAGAATTCCTCACAGAACATGATGTGAATTAATTTTTTTAAGAAAAAAGATAGCATGCTCAAGTTGTTAAATACACATAATTCCTCCAGGTCTCATTGTAGTTTTAGTTTAGAGTTAGTTACAATATTAAATAGCTAAATGAGTAACCTCATGCAAGTGATCATCCCATTTAACATGAGGCTGCCATAAGCATACATAAAATTGTTCTTGTGGATAAGTATTTACAAAATCAGGGCCTTAAACACCACATCTCTTAAGTCTTCTCTTTGAGGAATACTTATCAGAGAAAATATTCATAAAAGGTGTCTGAAAACAGAATAAAGCTTCTTCCTCAAAAATTTGCCATCAACACCCAGGAGATTGTTCTTCTGGCTGATCAGAGGACCCAACTTCTACGTACGCACTTGGCTTTTTGTCAAAAATCACCACATATTCCCCTAAATTTAGGTTTGCATTTTCACTGTGGTTTCTCCCACAATTTTTAATTTAAATATTACACATTCCAGTCATCGTTGTGAGCCAGCGAACTGTAATTGGACTTAGTTTTCTATGGTGTTTGATTTCCTGGGCTTCCTGTGATGCACATGGAAGCTTGGTCAGAGGGATGACAGATGCAATGTAGTAAACATAGTCGGGGCTAAACTCAGATCCACACAGGAGAATGAGGCCATATGGAGATTGTTTTTCTTTTCCCTTCTTCAAGTATAGTATTTTGAAGAGCAGTTTTATAGAACATTTTTTCATCTTTACCTTTTTGTTAGTGATAGGAAATCATTGTTTATCACTTCTATACCACACTATCTTGGATTTAAAATGGTCATTTTTTATGTTGAAAATCAAACTGAAATTTAATAGTAGAACAGTTATTTTTAATCTTGTTGCTAGACTAAAGAAAATCTTACCGGAGTTGATATTAAAATTGTGAAAGATATCTTGGCATCTCTGCACCTGTGAAAAATGGAAATCCTGTGTGGGTGATTTGATTTCTTCTGCCAATTTCTGTGATGCCTCCACAGACATGAAAAAGGTGAAACTCAAAGAAACCTCTAAAATAAAATAAGACCTTCCCATGGCTTCATTACCCACAATGCTTAGAGTTATCTCTCTGTCTGCATTCACTGT
The DNA here is from genome assembly GCF_963921805.1 of Phalacrocorax carbo. Classification (NCBI taxonomy): domain Eukaryota; kingdom Metazoa; phylum Chordata; class Aves; order Suliformes; family Phalacrocoracidae; genus Phalacrocorax; species Phalacrocorax carbo. Next base: position 10,371,574 of record NC_087526.1, on the reverse strand, counting down.
CACCTCTCTTTTCTCCCATCCTCCCCCATACTTCAAAGGCTTTTTCATGCTATTGCAGGCTAACTTTGTGGCATTTGGGATTTCACAGCTGTACTTCAAGGGTTGAAGCCTTGTTGGATCTGTTGCCTAAACTTGTTTCACTAGCTTATTTCAACTCATGCTAGCTTCATTCTCAAGGCAATTCTCCATACTTCAGGGGTAACTGAACACAGGCGTAGCACGTACAGGGGCGATACCTACATACCTACTGGAATTTAGTTCTGCAGTGTAGAGCTTCAGGATGGCTACTTTTATGTCCAGTGTGGAAGAAAACACAAAACCTTGATCTTTATACTCTGTGCTGTAGAATCAAGCTTGTGCTTTTGTGCTATCATGTAACTTGCATTTCTGCAAATATTTTGTTTGTTGCATCAGAAGATTTAAACTAAAGCTTTAGATGTTTTTTATTCATGGGGTCTGCACTAAGTTGCCAGGGAAGCTGAAAAAGAAAATCTGTCCTAATCATTTTTCATTAGTTTAGATCTACTGCTTGAAAGTTGTTTGTATGAAAACCCACGGCAGATTTAAAAAACAACAGATTCAATACACATTACATCCTAGTTCTGTCATTCCAGTCACAAATTACCACCTTCTTCCAGTATGATACCCCATTATCTTATTAACGAGGCCTTCCAACTTTTTGTCATCAGCAGGTTCTTTTGTTCCATTTCTCACTCTTCTGCTGTGAATTGTGAATGTTAATGAAAATGTGTAGTGGCCAGTCAAAAACTGGAGCTTTTGTGAACACAAATCAAGACTTTTAGGCAGCTCCTCACCAGTCTAATTGATCTCCATCTTTCCTATCCTTAGTAATAAGATATTTCTGATATGGCATTTTATCAAGTGAACCCTTCAAGTTTTGCTAGATTAAGTCTGCTCTATTTCTCTGCTGTGTTTCCTTAGACCATCAGTTACCTTAGGAAAAAGATACTGGATTAATCTGGCATGATCTACTGTTGGAAAATCCATGCTGTATTTTATCTCATTCCCATAATCACTGTATCTTTACTTACCTCTTTTCTTCAACCTTTGCTCTAAAGCTCAGTTCAGTGATTTTCTGAGGGAGCCATTCTTAAATGCCATGTGGACACCACCTTCCCTTTCACTGTGAACATGTCTGCAGCAATTGTGGAGGGCCATAGGTCTTTTTTCTGTACAGCCAGAGTTTTGAAGTGAGAAAATAGATGTGTGAGTTAGTTTGTCCTCTATTTATTCAATTTCTTTCTCTCTATTCTTTGCCCCGAATATTGGCCAGTTGGCTGTCTTGTTGCTTTCTCCACTTGAAGGCTGTTGCTTCTTATTTATGCCTGGCAGCTTCAGGCCTCAAGTTGGTGCTTATTGGATTTAATTTCATTTCTTGCTTAATCTCAAGGGGAAGCTTCCAGCTGGCTGATATCCTCATCTTATTATGCTGCAAGAGCTAAGCTGGTGCATATTCTTTCTTTCCAAGGGCTTCTGTGGAAATGAGGAGGAGAGCAAGGCAGCTCCCTGTAGACCACAACTTGGGAATTACTGTTACAGAAGTTTCTCAGGCTTGCACAGAGCAAGGAGATAATGACAACAAGAGAATCCCTAGCCAACGCCATTCTGAGTTTAGAGTTTGGTGTCCTGTATTGTACTGAAGGGCAGTCGCTGTGCCAGCAAAGAAAACAATACAGCCTATGCTGGTGGTTCTCTTTAGAACAGGTATCTGAATAATTCTTTTGCCGTGCTAAGCTCAGACATTCTCTCTTTGCATTGAAAAAATGACAGAGATTTCAGATAATTAAAATCCAATTAGCATCTTGAGAGCTGTTCTACTATATTTGACACTGATTCCAGTGAGGGTGATGCTGGGAAGAGAGATAAAAACAAGGGTTCAAAAACAAAGGTCAGACCAAATCCAGAATTCTGCATGATTTACTCTCTGATCAAAGGTTTTTTTATTTCTTTTTTCTTTTGCTAATGCTGACTAACATATGTAAAGAGTGTTGTTTAGTCCAGTGATCTTGGGTTGAAGTGCAATTCAAATGTATTTTCTGGTATGAAAGATATATTTGAACCTCTGTGATTTCATCTGCGGTTTTTAGAGTATATGCACTGGGACTCATTGTAGCTTTAAGAACATGAGTTACAGACACGAAACAGTAAAGAGATCAGTTGCCAAAAACCAGAAGGATCATACCGGAGTATTAATGGAGCTTTATCCTGAGGCCGTGCAGAAATATTTGGAATTCACTGTTGCACCAAGGTAACCACCATTGCAATGTTTTGACTTGTGCTTGCATTTGTAGGTCTCTATTGGATGGAAGGTATCAGACCTCTGCATGTTTGCCTAAATTCTCTCTGCTGACTGAGCTAATTGAGATTTTGTTGAGCCAAAAGGTCACTTTTGTGTGATGTTTTCTGTCCCATGGTGTAGTTTATTGCCAGCCATGTTGTATGCATCTATGCTGTAGCTGAGTGTTTCCCCTTGGAGAAGAAGTGATTGAATGACCTGCAGCAGAAGGATAAAAGTCAAAGTTAGAGGCACTGCAGGTCCATCTGAAGATGTGCAATTGTATGTTCAGACTCTTTCCTAGGTCTGTTGTTTAAACAAGCAAGAGATTGGGGACCTACTGTGAATATTCAAGTTCATACATGTGCCCTTTTTTTGGAGGCAGTTTTCAAATGTTTGTTTTTGCATAGGTAACAGAGGCTTGTCACCTTAACAGTTTAATCAAAATTATGTTTAACAAAATACACCAAATTTTTAAATAGTGTTGTGATCAAAAGGTTATTATGTGTAGAAAGGACCTGATGTGACAACAGGACTTTTTATTATGGGACGTCAGGATCAGGGAAGAGAGATGAGACAATTCCATCAAAATCACTGAGTTCTGTAATTCTGCCAAGTACAGTTCAGTGGCAACAAGTCCATGCATGTGTTCACCATATCCAGAGAGGCCTGACCAGTCTATTCCTCCGTTCTAAATCAGGACATCTTTCTTTCCTCAGCCAGCAGTTATCAAACTAGGGGTGAACTGTAAGTAGGATTATTTCTTTTTCCTCATCTGGTACTGATAATGTGCTTGTGCTGAAGGCCAGTCACCTTGGAGTGAACCCATTCCTTCTCAGAGTGCTGAGCCTTATTCTGATCCCCTCACCTTCTATGAAAATATAACGTCATTAATTTTGAAGAGGTTATGCCTGGTCTATGTGCTTGTACATGAGACTGCAGAAAGGTATGGGTTTCTCAGCCTGGGGACAAGCATGTGATAGTCACCTAGATGTCACAGTATATTGCTTTCAGTCTTTTACAAGCTGTACATGACTTGGCATTGTGAGCACAAAGGTGCTGGGTTTGGCTCTGTTTCTTTGGCTCTTCTCCTGTAACAAGCTAGCATCCCTCAAGTGGGGTGATTTTCAGCCTCTGCCTTTCCCTCAGGTCAAAGTGATGCAGACTCTGGGATGGTGCTATAAGTCTCTTTCCACAGCCCCTTGGGTCCTAATTATAGTTCCTTAACATTAGGCCTCCAGCCAGCCAGCAGCTAACAGCTCTGAGGCGTGCCAGCTAGAGTTTCCCTTCTGCTCTAGACTCTGGCTCACAGCTGCCTGCTGTGCCTGGCTTAGATGTTGGGCCCCCTCCTTACACTTCGGGCCATGATCCCAAAGATCTGTTAATCCTTAAATTAGTCAGCGATGCTGGAAAATTTGAGTATCCTGAGAGGAAAGTGGGAATCTGTTTGGATTTCAGTTGGGTGCTCCTGTGGCATGGTAATTCCAATTTCACAGTGGTGCAGACAAGCGAAGAAAACTAAGTTTGGATTTCAGCAAGTATTTGCAGACCTACTTTCTGCCAGCTTGGAAATTCATTCCACATTTAAAAAGTAAATAATAAGACTGTATTAATATTATGTATTTTCCATAATGATGGCAGGGGGCAGAGCTCATCTTTATCTCCTGGAGGAGGGCAACAAAAGCAGATGTGGGGAATGTAAAGAATTAAAAAAGGCAGGAAATATATCTTTTTTTTATGGTGCCATTTACTTTCAGAACCACACAGAAGACTCTGGCCCAGGTCATAAAAGTGTTGTTAAAGCAATGGGCAGGCAAATGGGGGCTGAAATGAGGGATGGAACAAAATGCAGGTTGTGCAGACCTCCCATGAGAGTTAATGCAAATAACCTTAGACCCAGATGTTCAGTGCCCCTGATTCACACGCCCCTGATTTCAGCAGGAGTCAGACTCATAAGCAGTTTTGTCTGGACTGAGCACAGTTCTCTGGGCTACATTCCTTTCATTGCAAAATGCAGAGGCATTGAGGATAAATATAATGAAGACTCTTAGGATTTTGTGCAGTGGTCACGTTCATGTATTATAAGACCTGAAGTGGCAACTGTGACTTTTGCAGTATCAAAATTTTTGGGAATGGAGAAACACAAGGCAATCTCTACAGTATGTGGTATTGTAATCTGACAATTTTGCAAACAGTATTATGCTCAGGTGTCAAGACTACTGTAGACATAGTTAAGTTCTCTTTTGCCTCCTCTGCTGTGTGCCAATGTGGGAAGGGAAGGTGCAAAGTGACAATGCTAATAGTGGAATAATGACATCAGGGAAAGCTTCTGGAGGGATCCTGAGCTGAACCAGACTGGTCAGTGTTGTGAAATTCTGCTGGCCTTTGTTCTCAAGAGCCTGACATGTCTGTCAACTGAGGAGAGGATAGACCGGAACATTTCTGCACCTCCCTTACTTTCCAAACGAGCATTTTTCGCTTCTGTAGCTTTCTTAAAAGACAGAGCAATTTAGCCCCAGTATGAAGTCAGAGTAGGGGAACACTATTTAGACCTGCTTCATCTGTATGTGCTGCAGGGTTTCTTGAGCTGCAAAGCTTTCTCTCTATGTGTGCATTTTGTCAGAACTAGGTGGTAAAAGGCTGGATAGCATGAGGTAAGTGTTTGGAGAGCTGTTTGACATCTTGAAAATTACCAGAGACCCGCTCTTGAAACCACTTACATCCTTGTGCAGGGCTGATTTTCATGTCAGCTGCCCAAAAGCCCCTCTCAGAGCTGGGGAGCATGACTCTCATACACCTCACGTGAGCTCTGTCAAATCCCTTGTGGGTTACATAGACAAGACCTGCATTCTTCACCTCCAAGCTGGTGGTTTGCAGCCATGTGGGACAGGACAGGTGGAAGCGTGCTGAAGGCTATGGGGGGATAAATGAGGAAATAGAAGAGACTTGTTCTTCAGCAGGAATGGTATTATTTGAAATACTCAGATGATGAAAGGACTGAAAGAAAATTACATGAGTTTTAATGCCCTTTTAGGAAATGCTGTAGAATTGAATTAAACAATACTATTCCTTTTAGAGGAGGTGGTGAAGTTTTGTTCTTTTAAAAATATTAATGCAAAATGCTCCCACTCCACCTCAAATTCCAGTAGATTCTTGGAGTTATGTCTATATAACTGTTAACTTTCAGTAAAGACTGGTTTGTTCAGGTTTTTTCTGTAATGGCATTCTTGTCTAAAATTCACAGGGTAGAAAATATATGTGGATCAGAAAGTGAAATAATTTCTAGATGGAAAAACAAAGCAGATTAGCAGAGATTATTTTTATGTTGACTTATTTGAAATGCCTTATTTCATGTGTTGCCTTTAAGAAAATAAATTTAATGTGGCTGAAACTTTTCAACGGTAGCTGACAGAACAGGGCTGTAAGGTACGCCTCTTCTGAAGAATTTGTTGGTGCTTGTGCTGGCCCTTTGCACCTGAATCCATCCCCTTGTCTCAGCCAAAGACGTCAGTGATGACCGTTCTCACTACCATGCTGTCCATACCAATAAATGAAAATTTAAGGAGTGGGTGCTATACCTTCTCTTGAAGGTCACGGCTTTCTGAAGGTTGTTGACAATTCTAGCTGACATTGTAAGGTAACATAAAAAGTCTGCAAAGCCAGTTGGTCTAGTTAGCTACAGTTGTGGCTGGAGTAAGTTACAAATCCTCTTTTCAACTTGCAGCAAAAATTTTTCAGTTAAATCTGCACCAGCGGATATGACAATAGTTTAGGGAAGGAGAAATAAGCTACCGACATTTGACTGTAATTGGCAGCTTCAGCAGAGAGGCCAAGGGGTAAATGGGCTACCCAGAGTAAATTCCCTTTTCACCTGAAAAAGCTATTCTTCCAGTGACCGACTGAGGCCCCCTGTCAGGGCACTCAGTGTGGGTTAAGATCACATGCTCCTGGCTGTACTATGCTTGTTATGTGGATAAACAGAACTTATGGTCTCCAGGGCTATCAATCTGGCCGCTTTCAAAAAAAATAAATGCCTGATCCCAGTCCCAGGGAAACTGATAGGAATCATTCAATTGACTTTTGGTCAGATTCAGTTTCCGCAGCCTGCATGTTGTACACCTCACTCCAAAATTTGCTGGTTTCGTTCATTGATTTGTGTTCATAAATGCAATACAATAGTATATATTTGTTCTGCAAGGTGCTGAAAGCCATCGAGTATCCTGTACTTTTCTGAGAGCTGTGGTTGCTCAGTGTTCTGAAGGGCTGAGACCTGGCAGAATACCAGACATGAATGAAGTTTTCTGTTTTGGAAAGAATAAGATACAATTTGAAGATACTTCTACTCTCCACACCCCTCACCTCCTCCTTGTGGAATACTGATATTAGTTGGTAAATGCTGGAATATGTGTCTTCCAGTAATTTCATTTTGCATTGCTTTAATTGTAACTTGGTTCTGATGCAAGATTTTGTTTACTGTCTGTGTGTAAACTTTTACGAGGTCTATGCAAACTTTTATGATGACAGTTGCTGTAGCTCTGTGCTGGGGCTGCATTCTGTTTTTCCACTCTGTTTTCCTTTGCTTAGACTCACTGTTCTTTCTTTCTGGAATAGCGAAGCCAATGAAAGCCATGTGTTGCTCTCTCAAAAGGATTCCCTAACTACAGGATTTGAAACTTTTCTGCAGTCCAAACTTTGGCTCTGCCCTTAAAAACGAAACCACACAATCCACATGAAAGCATATGTCCTTAAGTAATATCACGTCAGGGGAAAGTTTGCAAGAGGTAAATCCTTACTCTGCCCATCTTGACAGTCTGCCCAGGCCACCCATTTCATGTTTAAATAGTCATTTTAACTGAAACATGTAAAATATTTCCACCTTTTGAAAGCCATTAGTTTACCTGGTTTTGGTCAAGAGGAATGACAGAAATAAACTGTCTCAAGAGTTCACCAAAGAAGGCAGTCTGTGTGGCCGGAGTTCTCTTGTTCCAGAAGGCTATTCATTACGCCTATAAGTCTCAAATGGCTCCGTAGTTAGTGACCTCCCTAATTCTTTTTTCCTTCATTTGTTTTCTCAGCTTCTTCATAATGAGCAATTGCTAGAGGTGTCAGTGAACACATTTTGCCTAATTATGAACCATTCTGAACACTGTGGATTGGAAAGTTCTGTTCTTGCCTTCAGTGTTTTTGGGAAAGACTGGGTGGAGAGAATAGCAGAGCAAACAGTGAGGGATATTTTACAAAGAAAGGCACAGTGTTAATTGGAGAGAGAGAGGGAAAATGGGGAGGAGTGTAAAGAAAACTCCTGAAATGCTTTGGAAATTTAGATTAATTGTACCTAAAAGCCATGCCTATAGGAGGTACATATTATCACCATATTTGTACTGATGGACATACAGCACAAATCACAAAGGGGCATTAAGTGCTAAAACTCCAAACTTTGCAGCAACAAGATCTTGGATGTCCATCTGCCCAGTGTAGCGGGGTATGTGGTTAGGGTATGTCTGCACACACTTTTGCAAACAAGTTTGCTCTGTCTGTGATGTAAGCTGTCCAGGTTTGAGTTAGCTCCACCCATCGGCTGCACAGTCATGGTGCTTTAATTAATAAGCTTGGCCTCTTTTAGTTATGTCTGCGTGACTTCTCTTTCAGAGGCAGTTCATATTTTGTTGGTCTCTAGTGCAAGTAGGATTCACTCTCTTGTTTCTGCAAGAGGCTTTATAGATCTATCTTTAGCTAGGCTGCCTTAAGCATTTGCCTAGCAGTCTAATTAATTTAAAAATCTAGCTAATAAGAGATGCCAGAAAGGTTATATATGCTTCTGAATCAGGACTTACATACTTTTTCTGAATATGAGGGAAGCTTCTCTTTGTGAATGAAGTTCACAGTTCTGAAAACTGTGTTGAGTCAGATGATGTAAAAATGGGAATAGGTCAACTTAGAAAAGTCCTTCCAAAGGAGAAGGTATGGTAGGAAATTCCACCTTAACTCCCACAAGACAGTTCTTTGAGTTAGTGTGACTACCTGTGTACCAGATAGAGAAAAGTTACAGAAGTTTTAGGCTGCTTATTATATGCCAAACATGAGCTCATATTAATGCTTCCCCCGTTCTCAGGCCAGAAAGCTATAATGGGTTCCTCTTTTAGCTCCCCTTTTACATGTTAGTTACAGCTGAAAACAGCTGTTACTAAGAATAGTGATCTCCAAAGTGCCAGCACCTGTTGCATAGCTGAGGACCCAGTTAGTGCTGTTTAATCTGTTACTGTTCCCAAGAAGATCATTACTTGCACACCTACCAGGATGTCATGCTGTTAGGTCTAGAACTCCAGGGACTGAGGGACATTGGTTTCACGCTGCTATGAAAGATCAGTTGTTCAAGTCAAATCTAGCAGTCACCTAATATATGTCCTTTTTTTGCCAACCATAACAATTTAACTTAAATTGATACGGCTGATTTACTTCGTTGTATATTCATAGCTAAGTTAGGCTGTTGTGTCTGTTTACTGCACTGCTGTTTGCTGACAGATGGGGGAAAATATGCTGAACTGATAGAGTCAAAGAAGCTGCTGACAGTTATATTTCTATTGCTAAGATTAGAAGTTAGGAATATACTGGTTTATGTTAATACATAACTCATAGGGAAGCCAGATAAGTAGAAAACTTGGCATAAAGGACTTACATGTTATTCTTTGTATCCTAATCCCTAAAAAGCATTTCACCTTGTATGATTTTTTTTCTTAGTTTGGAACCATCTCTTTCTCTATAACCTGTTAATAAGTTATTGTAAATGTGCTTCCAGCTGTGTGACTTCATTCTCCTTTACCATCCAGAATGAATCAATATTTGGAATTTATAAAACCTCACAAATGGACTCAGATTTTGCAACTTGTCAACAAGAATTTTAGTTTAAATAGCTATTAAGATGGTGCAAAACCTTTGGGAGTCTTTGACAATATAACCTTTCTGTTAAGGTTTATGCAGTTGTCCTTGTCCCGAGATGATTTTTAATTCTGTTGTGGCAAGATACCAGGTGACTATTCAATCTATCAGAATCTGTTCAATTAATGAGGACAAACTGAAAGAATTATAGACAATAGGCTTGATTTCAAGTGCAGCTCTTGCAGTGGTTAGGAACTCCCCACTTTCAGACTGGAGGTGGTTATATTTGTCAGTGGAGAGACTCAGCTATAGGTTGTGTGAGAGTACAGTGTTCTAATTCTACAAAAAAGAATTATTTTTATTTTTAAGCTAGCTGTATCTTAATTATTAAAGGAAGAAGAGATCTTACGTTACCTTGAGAAAGGAGAATAGGACATTACCTACGTGATGTCAAAATAAACTGTGTAGTTCCATATTCCACTCACCTAACCGTGCTTAGCTGTCTAGTAAATCACTGGGATTATAGATTGACTAAACATGGTTTATTACTGCTGCAGTCGCAGGAATGGACATTACTGCCATTAATGACGGGCTTAGTACATTAGCTGCTCCTTTTGTTTTTCCTTCTGACCATTAACTAATGAGGTTGCCACTGTCTGCTGTCAAAAGATGACTTTTGGGGTGGCCTAGGGTATAGCTGAGGTACAGCACTTAGCAAGCTACCAAGGTTTTTGTTATTTAATACAGAACAAATTATCAGAAAATAGGGGAGAAGGGACAGGATCAGGTGAAATTTAAGCATAAAAAGAAAGTAATACTTTTAACCAGTTCAGTCACCTAAGCAATGGCCTTTGAAATTCACCAACCACTGGTGTTTTATTTTTATTTGATGTGTTCACTCTTCCCAGGAAGCAAATGATACGCATGTATTTTGACCAGCTGACCTACAGAGGCCATTACCTCTGCAGACACTATCAGCTTGTCTTAATATTCGTGGTTACAAAGACCCAGAGAAAACACAGATCACACTTTATTGGTTCTAGCAATCTATGGCATCTCAGTTCCAAGACAACTGTGGGACTAGGTCTCGAGGTTAAACAAGAGAAAACAAAAACCATATATATCATTTCTGCTGATATGAGGAAAGTAGGTCTTTTAAAAATGAATGCATGGATCCAGACTGACTTATGGTCAAACTTGGCTTGTCAGCATTAACTTCTCTTGCCACCTCCTGGTCACTTGAAAGTGGCTGTTTCTCCCACTAATACAGTGTGATGAGTTCTGTTGTTGCACAATGGTCTATGAGTCTTTTCAAGCTTTAGCCAATCATTTAACAAAATAACCATTTTGAAATTCACACTTCACTTGCCTCCATCAAAACATTTAAATCAAGTTTAAATAGATTTTTAAATGCCTAAGAGATTTGCTCATTACACTCAAAGGATGGAGCTGGATGCAGCTGGTCCTCTAACTAACAGTTTGTCTCAGAGATAGTTTATTAAATATACTATGTTGATATCTTTTGTTCTGATGTTTGCACAATAAAAACAGAAAAACACTTTTCATTAAGTGTACTTCTAAAAGAGAAATGACAGAAACTCTTCAGAATCTCAGTGTAATCTAATTTAACAATAACAAGGAAGCTTTTAACAAAGAAAATAATTCATGATTTTTGGAGGAGACCTTGTGCAGGTAGTAAGTGTTCATACTATTTACGAAGATAAGCAGACACAGCTTTTTATTTAGAATATTGAAGCACAGGAAGTGGTCTATATCTTGTATTATTTAGGGATCACTTAATCCAGTTAGTTGAAGTTTGTCTTTCAACCTATGAAGTTTAAAATTTACTATTTAAAAATTACTATTTGCGAGAGGGATGGAAAAGGAGGATTGCTTTTGTTGTCTAATTCAAAACTTCCTGCTTTGCTTTTCCTTTCTTAACAGATTTACATGTCACTTCATAGGCACATATGTAGTTGCCTTTCCTTTTTGCTGTTATCTGTGTTTTCCATTCTGTCCTTTCATACATTTTGTGTAAGGAGTGTCTCTGTGATTCCTATAGGCTTTAATGTATTGTTCACTGATTCTCCAGATCTCCCCAAATTTAATTTTAAAGCACATTTTCTATTGTGATTACACTTTTTCTTGCTGTTTTGTAACTAAAAGCAGCTAGTCATGCCACATTTTGCTCCACAAATAGTCTCATTCTTTTACTTGAGACAACATACAAAGTAAGATACTCTTCAGTATGAGTGAAGTAAATTAATATGCCTATGCAGAAACCAAAACATAACTGCATCTCTCAAGGGGTTCCTGAATCAATCCAGTTTTAAAGTGGCTAGGTACGAGTATTGCTTATACACAATGACTTAAGAATTTACCCAGCTTCTCAGATGACTTTTGCTGACTGTGCAACAACTGGTACAATGCATGTAGCAGCTGATCTGCCTGAAGTGCATATAGTTAGGTAGAGTATGTGTAATGAAATCTTTGTCGTGTTAATGCACCCTATCTGCACCAGAATCTGTTTTAAAGTCTGTAGAATGCAAATCTGTGCTGGGATAAAATTTGCCTGAGTTAAAAAAAGAAGTGCAGCATTCCACATCGATCTTTAATACAGTGAGTCTTTTTGTTTAGTTTATTAATCAAATTTCTGAATGCATGTCAATGCATTCGTCTGAGAGACAAAGCAGGGTTACCTGACTGGGAATATTTTCTATGTAATAATTATTCTACTTCCTCTTGTAATAGCTCTCCAAAGAATTTCCCCTGCAGTATGAAAAATCAGCCAGAGCTATTCTAAATAAGACTGTTCTCAAATCTTCTCTTACTTGTTCATAGTATGAGCTAGTGTGAACCCTTAATGTCTGCAAACACCACTCAGTTAAGCAAGAAATCTGAGACTTTCACCCTAATCAATGAGATTAGAGGAAGCATGTGATTCTGATTAATATCTACTAGTGTCAAGAAATGCTCTCATCACATTAAAATGCAAATAAAAGTAATTTAGGACGCAATCTGCCATTAACCTCCTTTGTCCCCTGATCTTTATTATTTACCTTTAACCTGTCTCTATTTAATGACTGTGCTGGAGGCCTTTCTTTTGATTAAAAAATATAGAAAAATATTCCAGCAGATACTGCACCTCCATCTTCAATAATACTTATTTCTTATCATTCAGGGACTATTCTGTTTTTTCAGATCTCAAGATCACTGTAGTCAGAATTGAAACACGAAACACATAGCTTTGCTCTTTTTTTATAATGTAATTCAAGCTGAGGCTGCAATATAACATGTTTTCTTTCTACTGTTTTTGTTTTCCCCCTGTAGAAGCAGTGAAATCAAATTCAGTGTTCGTTGCTTATCAGTGGTAAGTGTGGCCCAAGGTAGACAGACTGTCAAGAGGATTCTGTTGTCAGCAGGTTGCATAAAACAGGAACACCCAGAATGTTTTCACTGGTTACTTGCCAGAGACATATGACCACTGTTGATCAGTGCGCGCACACACAGAGATATGCGTGTGTGTATGTGTGTATATATACACACATATATGCACAAAATATGGGCCTGCCCTGCATAATCACTGAGCTGTTTGAAATCCAAAAGCCAAGTCCATACACAAAGGCATATTCTGATTGGCTTTTTCAAAATACACCAATTCAAAACCCTGAACCTGGCAACAGTGAAATCTTTGGATTTGTAGTAAAATTCATCATTAAAATAGACTTCATGTTTTATTTTTAAACTTCACACATTACTCTCTTCACTAACACATTGTTTTGCTGATAACGAAATGAACTGAGGAGATACTATGCATGCAAATGTAATTCACCACAACAGAGGACACACACGTGGACCTAAAGCTACTTTAAATCCCTGTTTCAGGGTTTAATGATGCATAAAGCTTTCTTTGGGCTCTCTCTGCTGGGATGGTTTCCACTTGGCATCATTATAACAAATGGTAAGCTTGGGCTTTGGCCTGATAGTCTCATATCCAAGATGTCACAAACCTGGACACTGTCCATAAGGCAGAATTTAGGCTGACACAGCCATGCGTTGGCATTCAACTGCACTTACTAGAGCACATTCATGGGGAGAGAGAGACATCTTAGACTAAGCACCATTTATTGAAACAATTCTTTTCTTTCAACTTCCAGCAAATGATTTTGGAGGATGCACAAGCTCTATGATTGTTCCTACACTTCATACAGCCTACTGCAAACTCTCTGTAGGCTCTTTGGCTTACTTAGGAATATGGTTACAAATCTGTAAAATGATATGTATCTACAAGAAGTTGAATTAAAAAGAAAATGTTTTAATAATGAAATACAGGAAAAGAAAATTCTTGTGAATTCAATAACTGAAGGCAGGCTTTTTAAAAACAAAGCATAAGTATTTATATTGCCCTGTAAATGTCACTTTCAATATTTCCAGCTCTAGTAAGATTACAGACAGAAATAAGAAACAGCCACCAAATAGACAATTTATTTTTTTTAAGTTGGCAGGTATAATAGACTAGCAATATTTCAAGTTGTGCTAGGGTCTTAGTGGAGCAATGCTGAACTTGGGTCTTATCCTGTTCTGACTTCTGCTAGCATGCAACATTTCTCACTCCTATTACATACTACTTCAGTCTCAAAGTATCCATCCTGTCATGGAGTATGGTGTGGAGCTTGATTGTTTCCAGTAGTGTGGCTAGCTGTGCAGTTGGATTACAGCTACAAGCTGATACACAGCTCAGCATAACACATCAGTTCCTTAATCAATCTGGGCTGTTATTTACAGCTTTCTGCTGAACTCTAATGGTGTTTCACAGTGTTGTGTTGTTACCCAGTGTCCCCTTCCCATTCATGTGGTATCCTTGTTAAACTGGGGGACATTAGGTGAATAACTTAAATGAATTAGTGAGGGAAGAAAGGTATTATATGTGAATTGGCCAGGGTTCCCAATGACTGTGTGGGTGCTGAAATCTTGCGATCGCCTATTTCTTGTGCATGACAGTACACAGGTTATGGATACAAAAGAGCATTCTGCATAAACAGCAGTGTCTGGACAGGTGAAAGCATAAAAGAAAGCTCTTGCTACGAGAAGTGATTCTCCTGGATGAGGAATTCGGTGACTTCAGCTTTCAGTTCAGCATCTTGTATGGGAATTAGTATCCCTGCAGGACAAACAAAATCCTTTGACTTCTATGTACAATAAGAACAGATCTGCAGTTCACCAGCCACTGAAACACTTTCATGTACTGTGTCTGCAAGCAGTCAAGGGAATCCATGCACAGCTTGGCACTCTTGTACACTCCATTGGTGCCTTGGATTGCTCAGGAAGTCCTTCAGTTGGAAGATGGTTGTGGCAATGCTTTTAAGTGACTGGATATGTAGCTGTTAGTCCAATTCACTTTAGCTCTCTAGATCTAGCTGTTGCTAAACCTACTTTTCTTCTAATGGGTAGACGTCTCTAGCCAGAGAGGAATTCCAGTCCATGAAATTATAGTATCAGGGAATTACTGCAATACCATTATAGACATTATTAAAGTGTTACACCATTAGAAAAGCTGTCAGGGTTGGGTAGATGTTACTTTGCAGGATATTAGTGTTGCCTGATGAAATGCGAGGATGTAACATTGTGGATGAAGTTGACCTTAACATTTAGATATACAGTCTTGTGAATTGTTATGATATTACTGATTTTACAGTATTTTTTTCATTAAATATGTAGCTGCTGGAGTCATGTGATCATGTAAGAACCTTAGATGCCATCAAAAAATCTATTGTTCTTGAATTCATGGATTAAAGCTTGAAAATATAAGTTGGTGGGCTGGTTTTGGCTGAGAAGGAGTTAATCCTCTTCATTGCGGTGCCTGTGGTGGTGGGGGAACTTTCCAGCTTCCCGCGTGCTGCTGGCGTCGGTGGGAGGCTGGGAGGGGCGGGGCCACGGCCGGGGCGGCTGACCCTGACTGGCCAATGGGATGTTCATTCCATACCATGTGACACCATGACCAGTATATTAAAGGGGCAGTTGCGGCTCGGGAAGGTGTGGGGTTGGGTCGTCGGGTGGTGAGTGGCTGTGTCACGTCTGGTTTGTTTCAGTGGTTCATCCCCCCCTCCCCCGGGTTTCACGCCTCTTGTTGTTTTCCTTTCCATTGCATTTTTGTTGTTGGTGGGTTTTTTTTATTTTATTTTCATTATTAAACTGTTCTTATCTCCACCCACGAGCGTTACTTTTCTGATTCTCTCCCCCATCTACCAGTGGGGGAGTGAATGAACGACTGTGTGGGGCTGAGCTGGCGTCTAAACCACGACAGTTGGGTAGCCTTGAAACACATGGTCATATTTTAGTCATAAATCTCATGTTTTTAACAATTGCAGAAAGTTTGCATTAGTAATAGTGGTTATTACTCATACAGAGACTCATACAGAGCTATAATCCTCATTCAGTTAAGACCCAATAGCCATGTTACGATCTGAAAGGCTGCAGCCCTCAAGCCCTTTCAATTTCCTTTAGCTTTGCTGAGCCTGATACAATATAAATACAGATGGGCTATGGGCCAGTCAGCAGTGTTGCCAATTGCCAAGACAAGAGACCAGACAAAAGCTACCCACTGTTTATGGCTTTGGTGCAAGAATAACCTAGGCTGGAGCTGAACCCTTACCAGGAAACAGAGTTCCCTTATTTCTCATCCTCTGAATGTTCCAGGCCTTTATAAGGCTCTTCTGCATCTATGATTAATGAAGAAAATATGCTTATTGTAAAATGTAGAAGGTGATTTATTATTCAAAAGTATGTGTTGCTGGGCATTGTGAATATAGCTTCATCATAGATACAGAATTTCTAGAACCCAAGAAGAAAAGAAAAACAATAAAATCCACCACAAATCAAAGAGGTTAGGAAATATATTTGAAAAGCCAAAAAAATAGATCATATGAGCAATTAGAAACAATGTCAAAAGTCAGCATGCAGTGTTGCAGACTCCTGAAATGCACGTACTGTGTTCTCAGATGTAATAGCTATGGCGCTACAAGACATCCGTCTGGAATATAGTTAACAAGTTCAGCATCAGCAGCTGTGCTGCCTCACTTTGTAACAAATATAGCGGTGTGACTTACTGTTGTATGTTAGATCTTACACTGAAAGTTCCTTAAATACCTCTTTGGAATGATACACAGTATTTACCTTCCAAAAGCTAGATTTTTTATCAGTAATTTCTACACAAGGCTGCAGGGTGCCATACTTATGTCTGGTTATAAATGAGAGGGTGTTACTGGGGTGTTTCCAATGTCACTTTGTGATGAATGTAGACAAAGGTCAATTATTCAAAGACAAGCTTTGGGCTGTGTAAATCATAACTAGTGCTTGTTTTACTCAACACTTCCAACAGAACGTAGCCATCTCAAATACAAGATTAGAATCCTCTAACAGTCTATGTAATATTTTGGAGAGAAAATGAAGAAGACTCTTGTGCATTTAAATGATGTCGCAGGAAAAATTTAGTAGGATGAATCCAGTTACTTGAACTAAAATACAGCTAGCACATTAGTCTCTAAAACAGTCTGGTTCCTGGCTGTATCCTGGAGAGTCGTGTGCACCTCCTGTTCTGCAGTCACTACAAAGATCAGCTGAAAGACTGACTGGGGTTGATTTTGAACAATTGATTTGATTTTGAAGATGAAAACAAATTCATGTCAGCCTTCCAATTTTCTCACTGGAAGTTGCCCATACTTTAGTCATATAGTGTTTTGTTTGAAGATAATTTGCTGATGAAGGCAACTGACTAGTTGCGTTAGTATGCAGGGGAAGAAAAGTCAGGAATATACTTGACATAGACTACACCAAAGAAATTACGGGGTGATACATGTCTATTGGAAATAATTGCTGAAAGCCATGGCACAGTAGAATTCCATTATTTCTGGCTCTTGTGAAAATTGTACCGTTTATCCATGACATCTCTGAGCATGACTAGGAGGAGGGTCCTCCAGATGCACTTGAAATACATGGGAACAAGTATCTTATGTATATATACACACACATATATGGAGCATGCATGTATATGTATATAGATATATAAATAAAGTATACTAAAATATGCCATCCCTCATAAGGAGGTATCCATCTACCTATCTTAATCAATTCCCAGACATGCTGCAGCATTAACAGACAGACCTAAAGGAAACAATATCCTAATTTCTTTCAAAATACTCTTCACTTCATTAAATACATAGGGTACAAAATAAATTGCTTCACACCTTGTCTTTGGTGAATTTCTGTGTACACAAGCAAAAGATGTTCATTGTTACCTTCTTTCCAAAACTTTAATGATGGAATGTTTTTGGTACCCGTGGCAAGATGAAAATCCTCTTAATGCCTTACACTACAGTGCTTGGCACTCGTTGGACCACATATAGAATAGTGCATCCAGTTCTGGGTCTCGCAGTACCAAAAAAAAAAAGAAATTGATAAACTGAAGCAAGTTCAGTGGAGGGCTATGAAAGTGGTTGCCGACTAGATCTCATGTGCTAAGAAAAGAATCTGAGGGAATCTGCCTTGTTTAGCCTGGGGAAGGCTTAACAGCAATCTGATAGCAACCTTCTGACACTTACAGGTTAATTAGGTATCAAGAAGACAGAACCAGGCTCTTCACAGCAGTGTGTGACAGAGAAGCATGAGACAAAAGGCATGAATTGAAACAATCGTTGGAACAGGATACTCAGAAAGGATGTCCGGTCTCTGCCCTTGGATGTTTTTGAGCAGTCAAGCTGGATGTAATCATAGAACCATCATAGCATAATTCAAACTGGAAAAGGCTTCAGGAGGTCTCTGGTATGACCGCTTGCTCAAAGCAGAGTCAGCAATGGGAACAGACCAGGTTCCTCAGGGCTTTCTCCAGTACAGTCTTGAAAATATCCAAAGATGGAAGCTACACAGCTTTTCTAGGCTATTCCAATGCTTGTCTTCCCTAATGGTGGAAAAGCTTTTCCTTATATCCAGTCAAAACCTTTCTTTGACTTCATGCCCATTGTCTCTTATCATCCTGCCACATATGGCTTTAAAAAGCCTGACTCCATCTTGTTGATGACTTCCTCAATGACAAGCTCCTACTCAAATACGAGAGGAACCACAGATTCTGAATCTTGACATACACTGTGTGCTTGGCTGAGGAGGCACTGAAGCAAGGCTGCTGTGTGGGATTATGACTGGACACCTCTAAGTCAGAATCGCCCCTAAGTGCAGTGATAGTTGCTGCAATAGTAATCTTCTTAAAGTCATTAATGGTTTCAAGTCATCATATGAGCCCAGATCTCAGGGTCAAGTTGGCATGTGGCCTGGTGTGAATATCTCTGAAAATAACTCTTCTAAAGCCTCTCCAGAAGTCTAGTGATATCCTTTTTGATATGGCTGAAGTTAATCGCTGCTTTACTTATAGACATAGAGAAATGAACAGGTCAATGGTGTGGTAAAGAACTGTCACTTTACTGCACAAGTACAGGCCAGTTCAGATAAATCTCTACAGAACATCAGAGCAGGATTAGTAAGGAGCAAGTAGAAAAGCAGAGGTGGTTTGTGCAGGAAGACGTGATGGGATGCAGAGCCCTTCATGCTCAGGTCAGTCACAGAATCCCCCAGCAAAATGCTTTGCCACTAATTGGCACCTGTGATGACAGTCTCAGCATAGAGGTCAAGGACTGAATGGAATTTGAAGGCTGAACAAACCACCTCTAGGTCAGACATGAGGCACACTGGTAAGGGTCAGGGATTGTTTAAACCTCATGCTGCCTGTATCATGCCTCTTTTATGGGTAAAGGGAGAGTCTGTTCATTTAGCACGTTTCATGAGTACCAAATTGAAAACTTCACTGGGTTTTAGTAATGTTTAATTCTGTGTAACAGTACACTGTTGCAGGATATGCTATATAAATGCTACTTGCATTACATCTCAGCAAGTAGTACAAACTCTAAATTATGCTTGAAAATAAAGTGTAAAACCAATGTAGTGTATCAAAATAATTTTGAAACAAGAAAAGCAAAGAAACAGTGGCATAACCAGTCTTTTTATGTACTTTGACCATCAGCTGCTAGGTTATATGTTACATAGTTTGTATTCAGAAGCAATTGACAAAATGAGACACTGAAAGGTCACAGCAAATTATTACATACTGGAACAAATGAGTCCCTGATGGGTAACTCCTGGTGAGGATGAATACAGCCTGCATGCTTAATGCACTTGGTTCAAAAGTTAACTAGTAGAAAATCTTACAGTTCATGCAATAGACCACTAGGATGCTTAGTTCAGTGTTAGAACTTCAGAGGAGGAAATGCAAGCACATGTCCTGCAAAACCTCCAATTTGCTTTGGAAATCTTGAAAACAAGTACTAGCCAGTCTAAGTTTCAATAAATGAGTAGGTGTGTTTATAGGTCACTACTGTGATCTTTTTTTATTTCTGATTCACAAAGATTAGTAGCTTGATTAACAGCTGCCCTGCTTACTGAAGCTCTTATTGTAATCAGAAAATGCCAGGAAAACATACACTCAGTGCTCAGTGTTAGATTTCTGCAGTTCACACTCTGTTCACTGATGAATAGCAGAAGACATTAAAAGGAGAAGCAGGGAAACAACAGGACAAAATCACAGGCATTAGCTGTGGGCTTTGCTGTTTTGAAAACAGTTTTGACCCCCTTTCTGTAAGACTCAGTGTTGAAGTGTTTGATAGGTGTTGAATAGTGATTGCTTGATGTATATACTACTGAAGGTAGTGCTCTTTTAAGCAGTGTTACCCTGAGGGAAATCTAAGGGTCACAGTACACAAGACTGATATGTCTATGTTCTTAGATAGAAACTCAGAGTTTTATCTGACCAAGCATGTGACAATATGCCTCGATCCTTTCCCATGGGTAGCATTGATTCCACTTGCTGTTTTGAAAGTTAAAAAGTCAATGTTGGCCAGCAGAAACAGCACAGTCAAGGCATCTAAAAAAACAGAGAAACATTCTAGCTGCTCAGTTCTGTGGCAGAGTGCTGGGAAATGGTGAGTGTTGTGTGCCTTATGCTTTCTGAATGTGAGGGTTAATTAGGTTTATTAATTCAGCCCCTGCTCTGCATTTCCAGGGAATTTTCTGGACTTGTGTTTCACAAATTCTTCCCTTCCTCCTATGAAAAAGGCAACTGTGTAGTAGTTGTTAATGCCCACTGCACAACTTACAGTAGCATTGCTATGTTAACATCATTTGAGATCACAGAATCATAAAACAATGTTTTTAAGATACGTGCATTCAACAACACACCAAGACATAGTTCATATGGCTTCTTCAAAAACGTTAGTGTTTCCTTGCCTTGCCAGTGGAGGGGCATCTAGCAGAATGTGATTCTGAGCAACTGACAGTGACCACTAAAGTATAAAGAATGATACAGACACAAACTTAGTGTGAATTCTCACTCTCCCCATTTTGTACCGAGAGAAATTAACTTAGTCCCTCAAAGTGAGTGGGGTGTGTGTGTGTGCTTTGTTTACTTGTGTGTTTTTCAATTTAGAACAGAGGTGCAGGTTGCATCCAAGTCATATTTCTGTTTACTTGAAATTTCAGAGTAGCTGGACCTTACCCTTCACTCAGAATAGTAGTTTTCCTTTGTTGAATAGTAGTAAACATATATGGGACCTTCTAGGCTGACTTCTTGGTAGAGGAGAAATCAGTGACATAGCGTGGATGTATTCTAAATGTAATTTGTTTTGTTAGCTATGTCAGTCCTGGAACAGTAGTCACAAAGAGCAGATGGATGCCCTCTTCTACAGAATCCCACTGCCAGGGAGTAATTTTGCCTGAAAGGATTTATTTCCACCAAGGAGCAAAGCAGAGAGCAAATTATCCTGCTTTTGACACGACAAAACTTTATCCAACGAAAATATAATCAGCAATTCTATTATCAACATGTCTTCCAAAGAATGGACGTTTGCTCACACACTGGGAAAAGTGCTTGGCAGACTGTGCAATAGTGCCACCTGGTGATAGCTGCCGTGGAGAGTGTTTTTCAGCAGGACGAGAGGTCCAAACCAGCATTAGAGGTACACAGTTTGAAGTGTTACAGTGCCTTGTGCAGATTAAGAAGCTTATAGTTATGTGTGATGGTTGATACAGACAAGAACAGTGGTTATTGGCATATGGATGTTCAAAAAGACCCTAGGTCTTCGCTATTTTTTTCACAAATAGGTTGGTACACATTTGCATTACTGCTTTTACACTTGCCACTTAAGGAAGATGGAACTAATTTATTGCTGTTTATACACCCTTAGTGGTTTTCCAGACCTTCCCACCAGCACATAATCATAACAGTGTGAGAATGCTGCATTGCTGCGTACAATTGCTGTCTCGTTAGGATCTAACATGAAGAGGTGCACAGTCAAAGAAGCAGTCAGAACTTTCAGCAAAATGAGATAAAAGCAAGATGGCAACTCAAACCAGATGGAGTCATGCTTCTTTTGTGTATATAAGATTTCTTGTGCTGATTGTAGCCTTACCTTGACATATGTAGGTCACTTGGCTGGCAATCTATTAATGTCTCCTAGACGTGCTATAGTTCTTGCGATGATAAATTACTCTCTTTCCTGGGAAAGTGTGTGTTAAGGTTAGCTGTGCATTTACCTTCCTGACAGACTCAATGTGGGCAGAGGAAAACTATTAACCTATTTAAGAGCAAATATTTTTAGGAAGAAATTGCACAGAGGAAGAACCAAGCATCATTTCCCTCATGTAAAGACAGCATGGTTCGGTTATGTCTGAACAAATCAGTTTAGATTGATGAATAGAAAAGATTATTTAACAATACTGGCTTTCCAAATTATTTGAATAATTTGTTTATAGCCCAGTCAGAGCAAGTTAAAGTTAATGAGAACATTTCATGGTTGAGGGAGAGGGGGGAGTTTGTCAGTGTTGCAGCTATGAAGGAGAAGAATTCAACACAGGGTTTGGCAGGGGTGAAGTTAAATCTTCCTGAGGAATGGGAACTTACTGCCTACCTTTCAGATAAGCAGGCAAAATAAGGCCAGTTGAGAGAATCCAGTAATGAGGCTATGGAGTAAGAATCAATTGAAATGACCCAAGTAGAAAAGGTTACAGGGGAGGGAGATTCCATCTCCTTTCTTCTCGGTGTTTTGCCATGTTTGGCTCTTGCACAGAATGCTGAACTGAAATGAGGCCTTTATCACCAGCTTGAGAGAGAGATATTTTGCGTTCCTTTTGATTTATGTCATGGACTGCTTTTATTTTATGGGCTTGACAAAGAGCAGAAAGACCTTTATAAGCTGGACTTTATATGTGCAGCATCTCTGCCAGCTGAAGTGGAGCTCGCTTGATTTGACATTGGCTGAGCAGCCATTCACAGTGCTGAGCACATATTTAATCATCACTTTGACACAACCTCTAGTTACTAAAAGATGCCAGCATTTGCCCAAACTTTTTAAATTGATGTATGCTAGGGACTCAGGTATTTGTATGGGCAATTTTCAGAAAGCAAGGAAGGTCCGTGGAAACTTGAACCACTTCATATGGGCTGTGATTCTGTTATGAAGAACAAGAAAAGAATAGAACTGAGCAGGAAGAGACCTACAGCAACAGGTTTGTAGAGCACTCAGTCCTCTTCCAGGGTTAGGGAGACCATGGGTGCTAGTAAGATGCAGGGGGTGTTGGAAAGCACCTCCACTTCAAAGGTGATATCAATTTTTCCAAAACTGAGAGGTCACAGTGATTGAAGAAGGGCCGAGTGAGGCAGTAAATGGAAGCAGTGTTCCTGATGAAACATCCTGGCTTCAGTTAGTCAGCACAGATCTTGTACTTGCATCTTCCTCCTGCCATTGCTTCTTTTGCAGCTGACCACAGAAGCATCTTATTTGTGCAGGGATTTGGGATGGTATCAAAGCTAGCAAATAAACAGTGGGATCACTTAGGGAAAGAGAAGAAAAGTCGGGGGGAAACCAACAGACTTTAAGAATGCATGATGAAGAGAAAGAAAACATTCAGAAGGGAAGGAAGGGAAATACTGGGGTTGTAGTGATGTGTATAGGATTAAGAAAGAGAATGAATAGGAAAACCAGAGAATCAGTGTTGGTACAAGAAGGGGGAATGGCCTTCTATTCCTAAGAGGGAAAATCTATCTAAGCTAGAACTGCATGAGTTGGCTGGTCAAAACTTCCCCTAGTTAAATGTAGATTTGGATTGACCAGATAATTTTGTTGCTTCTTGAGGAGTTGTAGAAGGAGGAAATTGGTAAAAAATTTGTACCATCTTTCTGAAAATGAGGTATATCGGTTTTTTAAATGAGAAAATAAAAATATAAACACCAGCTCTGTTTTATTTCAGTGAATTAAAAATTTAAATAAGTCTGAAGTCAACAAGAAATATTAGCTCACTGCAGAAAAAAAAGGGGAAAAGCTTTGAGAAATTAGTGTGAAACTAATTTCTTCAGTAATAGTTTTCCAGGTCAGTGATGAAATAAAAAGTCAGCTGTTCACACACATGTATTCAAACCACTTACCATTATTTAGTGATGTTGTAACATATATGATTCTGATGATTCTGGGATTTCTGAATTTGGTGTAGCACATAGGATCACTGATCCATCTGGAGCAACATTCTGTCTCTAGATTTGCCCAGTTCCTGACATTTCAGTGGAGGACAGACAAACTAAAAAGCTCATCAGTTACTGTCCTTCCCTCAGTTTGTGCTGAGCTGCTAATTTAGATAAGGGAGTCTGTAAGTAAGCCCTGAACCATAATGCTGTTTCTCCTGATCATAATCTTCCATGACTATGCAGTTATCTTTTGGTCATAAGATTATCCAGCACTTTTCTCAAACCGGTCTGAAATGTTGGAGTGAATGGCATCCTAATGGCAGCAACTGTCATTATATCCATCGTGTGGCTAAATAATGAGGCGCCTTGATACTAAGCAAACAGGCTAAAGGGTAATATGTGACTGCAGGTCTAACCTATGCTGTTGATGCATGAAAGTGACAGAACATAGCAAGGAGAACTCTTATCCAGTTAATTTAGTGAGGGTGAAAGCGAATATGTAAGATGATTGTTCTCACACAGTTTCACCTTAGGCATCTGTTTAAAAACCTAAGTTGAGAGACTAGTCTCCCTTGGATTCCTATATAGGCAGCAGGAAAAGACAGTTCCTCCACTATCTCTTACAGGAGGAATACAGAACAAGAGCCTAATCTAACCCATGATTCTTGATTCTAAATGGTTGAGATTATTCTTCACGTAGCATGGATGAGCATGACACTATTTTTAGTAAATGAGATAAATACATTTACTGTATATAATAGAGCATATTAGTCATCCATAAGTGTAGTTACAAGCTATATGAGAATGCGAATGGGATTTTTTTAAAAAGTGGTCTAAAATACAAGATTTATAGAACGGTAGAACAGTCTTATCCTGTGGCTGGTATCCCAAGTGCTGGAAACTACCTTCTGTTAGAGGAGTTGAGCACTGTGCAAATCACAAATGAAATGTCCTCAAAGGCAGTATTCCTCTGTGGTAGGGTTTTACAAGTGTTGATCCGTTGCAAGATAGATGCACTTGCCAATGTCTTTTTTGCTTGAGAGGGACCTATTTTTGGGACTCCCCATTGGCTTCTTTCCCAGATTTTGGAGAGACTCCAGGTCTCACTAGAACCTGGCCTTGCTGGCAGAAGTGAAATATATCTTCCAGTCTTACTTTCACAGGATGCATAGGAAGAGAAGTTGGTTAACTGGTGGTGCTCTTAGAAGGTGAGGCTTTTACAAGAATACCTCTTAATTTAAAACTTCCGGGGCAGCTGACTTCACTCACTAAATGCTTTATACAGTCTAGTAATATTTGAATTTAAAAATGTTTTTGAAGCATGCACATGTGCATATGTTAAGAATACAGTTTCATCTGATTAATCTAAAATTCCTGAAAAGAGTTTTTAAAAACAGAATAGATTTGAATTCATTGATTTCAGTGTATGTTCTTCCAGATGAAGAAAATTTGTGGAAGCTAAAGAAGCCATAATAACTTTCAGAAGCATACACTGGATTGATATACTTTTGCTGTTTGCCCATGAAAGGAGATTAGCTTAATCAGCAGAGGAAAAATGGAACCTGTCTTTCAATTAGGAAAGATAAACATGCTGCATTAAAAAGTAGAATTACCAAATCAAAAAGGAGGGTATGAATATCAGTGGGAACAATGTAGTCCTTAGATTAAAGCCGTTGCCGGTGGCTAAGTCTAGACCAGAGACACATTTTCTCCAGCTGTGAGTAGGATCTACACTATGCTACATCCCCTCCCCACCCCACTCGTATGAATGCACCTACCGTATACACAGTACCGTTGGGTTGTTGCTTCCTGGAACAACCGGTTGTGCACGGTACTGATCAGTTGCAAAAGTTGCAAATACTGTCCCAGCTAGAGAGCAGGCAGACACAAGTGGCTGTAGCTGGAAGATTTCTTCAATGTACAGTTGAGGAACAGTCCTGGAAAAGGCAGCCCCAAGGGAGAGACAAGTAAAATTGATTCTTACACAGTTGATATTTACTTCATTTATATTGCATTCTTATTAAGAATCAATATTATATAGTGCAAGATAAACTGTTTTACCAGTTCTGTCTTTTCAGGAAACCCACTTTTGATGCCTCTAAAAGTCTAGTCACTTCTAAAAATAAAATGTACGTGACTGGTATGCAGATATGACTTTAGGTGCTTAACCTTGGGTATCTAGATTTGAACATTTTGGCTTAAGCCAGCTTGCTTTGTTTTCCTCAGCTTTTCTTACTCAGTTTTATCTTTCAGAATAAGCATAGTTCTAAGGTTGTACCGTATAGGAGAGCCTCTGTGCGTATAAAACCAAATCTGTTGATATACTGTATGAATCTGAAGGCAAACTGCAATTATACACTGAAGGGTTGTGGAAATTTTCCCTGAATATTTTACATAAACAAGATATTTGTTCATTCAATGAACCTGGAGCACTTCAAAGCAACTGTTTACATTAAAGATGAAACAGAAAATTTTGGTTGGCAGAATTCCACCCTCATGGCTGGAGAGTTGTCAAGCAGATACATAAACATTAGGGAGGTAATATGTTTATACTGAAGGGACAGCTCAAGCCAAAAGCATAATTTTTAGATGGAACATCCTGATGTGTTAGTGCTTACACACCTTTTGGTGGAAACAAAGAGACCAGTGTTGGCTGGCAAGTCTGGTTTTGGAGACCTGGCTTGAAAATTCTATGCAAGCAAGTGTTCAAGCACAGGCTCCACTTCAAATTACTGCAGGCAGAAGCATTTATGCTTCATACTGTCATTCTGCTTTTAGAGCTATAGTGAGGCATTTTGGGTCACAGCTTCTGAAATGGTTATGAAGTCTAAGTTGGGAGGAGGTGGCTATAATTTCTAGAAGAGAGCAGAACTGGTGTCTCTGTTATAATGCAGGAATATGTGCCTCTTTCATTAGTCCTTGGGAAAAAAAATGAGCTAAAGGGTGAAGCTAATTAAATACTGTAAAGCTGTATTCATGGATATTTATTCAGATGCACTCGGTTCAACCACACTGAGAGTTTTTCCTTTTTATTTTTCATTGTGCCTTCATGCATATGGGCTTTTGTTCATCCCAGATCCTGGGAAAGGCTGAATATATACAGGCAGTTAAGAAAAAGAGGCTAGTGATTTATTTCCAGCTTGGAGGAAACAATAACTGACCATGTAACTCACAAGCAGCTTCACAAAGTACCAAAATAGACAATATCAATTAAAAAACAATAGTTCTTCAAATCCTGCCAGGCTGTGATATGCTTATGAATAAAGTTATGCATAACCAACAGCCTCATAAATACCAAAGTCTGTTTGCAGAAAATTATGAACAAATGTTTTAGTCATGCCATACATAGTTTATTACAGACAAAACCCTGCATATCTACTTGAGGATTTGCTGTGTGTTCTTCTCTTGTGTGTGTAAGAAAGTGAGGAAAGTAATTACGGTGGACCATATTTGCCTGCAAAAAATAAATCCTCTGAAGGAAAGTGGGCTAGTTGTATGAAAGCCTTTTACTAGTTGTAGAACTGTCTCTGTGGAGCTAACAGATTCTTTTTCATAGAACCCCTCTTCGAGAGGGTGGGTTCTTCATTGTAGAGAAATATCTATGAGAAAGAAACTACACTGAAATTTTGGACTGCACTTGTTTTATTTCAGAAGATCCCCAGAGGATGTGGAAATTTCTTGTCTGAATTCTAGTAAGCCTTTTTTTTTCTTCACTGAATATTTTGTGATCCCAGAGAGACCAGCTTCATGATTCATGTATCTAAACTGGGTACCTAATTTCAGCCAGTTGTGAATGCTTCTAAAAGATGGAAAAAGCTAAAAAATACAGAATTCTGGTCCTGTTTTACTTAGTAAGTCTGAAAATCATAAATTTATTATCAGTGTAGTATCCATTACTTGCTTTTTGTCTTCTAGAGGATTTGAGGTGTTTGAGATGAATTGTGTTGTTCCTGGTCTATCAGGATGGCTAATGAATCATGTCTAATTTAGGCTTTAACAGAAGCAGCTTTTAGACACTGTGGTGCTTCATGAAGTAGGCTGAAGGAATAATAAGAAAAAAAAGTTGTATTTCTGACCAAGTGATACATACATCATGATGTCTCAGTTGTATTCATTACTGTGTAGCTTCTATACAAATGTTTCTTTATCCGGTTTTGGAACCTAAGTACTATACCTAAGCAGTAGAGGGATGGTATAGGGGATGTTCTGCTGAGCTTACAATAAAGGCTAACAGTTGTCGTAAGGGTTACTATTGTTGATGGTTGGCACCAATACCAAGTAAGTGCATCTGTGCATAGACGAAGCCATGGAAAAGTTGAGTTTCTTGTCAAAAACCTCATTGAGATCAATTTGTTGAAATAATACAGTTTGCAGCATTATCCTGTTTCCAAGTTTGATTTGTACAGCTGGAGCGGTGCAAACATATAAAATGGCAAAAAACCTACACCAAACCAACCTATCAAGGCTTTCAGGGACTGAGATGTTTCTCAGCTGTTATGAATCAAACTAAATAGACCACTCACTTCTTGCTGTCTTCCCAACACAGGAGATAATACACGGGCATGAAGGGTGGACCAAACCTTTAACTGCCAGAAATTAGACCAACCGGTAAACTTTATCAGGTTATAATGAAGGCCAACACATCCCCTGCTGGCCTGGGGGAGCAGGACAGTGGTGTAGAGTTCAACTCAGTTTAGAGTCTGGCTTTTGTGCTGCTAAGTAAGTGCCTGTGTTAGTTCTGTTTCATTTAAGCAATGGAAGAAAACAAGTCAGTCCCTGTTCAATACAGATAATTGGTCCTGGATTGAGGCAGGGTAATGAACTAATAATCTCTTGACATATCTTCTAGCTCTATGTTCTAGAGAACAATAATCCAGTGACTACGTTTTTCAAATGTGGACCAGAACTTTCAAATCATATATATTAAGCTTTCAATTCATGATGCTTCCTGGTGCTGAAATGCAAGGGCTTATTTTTAATTGATCCAGCAACTAAATCTCCCCTAATTCTTATTTCCCATAATCCAAATCCCTACAAAACCAAAAGTAAAGATAAATCACACCTTAATTTGTTAAAAAAGAACAGAGAAAGAAAGAAAAGGGAATAAGGTGATGTGAGGCTATTTCTCTTCTTGAGAACCCCAAAGGCAAACTTACTGGCTGCTTGCTCACTGTGGATGGGATCAACCAAAGAAATACATCCAAGGGAATCTGAACATCATTCTTTCCACTTTTTTACATTCTTTTATGATGCCAGGTTTTTGAAAGGACATTAAGAAAAAGTTGGCAATGGAAGGCGGGAGGGGAAAGAGCAAGATCATAATTCAAGCCTTCAGCCTGGCTGTTTTTCCTGTAACTGTGGTGCAATGCCAAAACCACTTGCGTGCAGACTTCAAGTGTAATTCTGATCACTCTCACCTCTGATAAATTTCAAGCCAAGAGGTGGAGATGGTAGAACATCCATACTGTCAAGAATGCTGGCATGCTCCATAATCTTGTGAGCAAGATCTACCTGCCAGGCGCTGATTGATTGAACCATCTGGCTTTGCATTATAACTGCAAGAATGCAAAACTTGCGCAAAACTAGAGGCATCATCTGTGCAAGGCACTCATTGGATTCAAAGTCACTACATTAACATTGAAAATGGCATGGCAAAAATGACTGATTTGTTATGTCTGATATGATCCAAATGATTGTCTTCAGTGAAACACAGTTATAGAGGAAATGCACGTCTGATTAGAAAATTAACCTCAGCCATTAGACATTAGAGAGAGAAAAGCTCTACCCCATCAGTGATAAATAAACACTGTATTGCTCTGTAATTGCTAGTGCGTATCAATCCTTTCTCTTATGTGACAGGATTTTAGAGAAGATAAGTAAATTTAAGAGGTAGTAGTTTTACAGTGGTATAACTTACATGAAGGTTGAAAGGTTAAAAAAACCCTGACACTAAATTAGTTCAGTTTAGTTTTCTCTGTGCTTGTTGAGGCATGTCACAGGCAAGGTCAGGGATTGCTTTGACACTAGCAGTGTTTATCTCCAAATGAGGGTCTTAACACACCCTCTATTGCCAGGTGAACCAAGTAGCACTCTTAGTATTTTGTTAGATAAAATGAATAATATTTTTTCAGATCCTAAAGAAAATAGGCAATTCTGACTCTTTGTGCTTCCTTCAGCAAAAATTTCTCTGTAAGGCTTCTTCCCATAAAACCAGCACACAATGCCTTTGAATCATTCAACTTTCCCAAGTGGTGAAGTGCACCAGTGGCTGATGAAGGGTGTGAGACTGTATCAGTGTTTTCAGGCATCAAAAGAACAGCAGAAACAGGACAGAAATATTTTACAGTGAAAATAATGGATTCCTCAGTGATTATTTCTAGTGCTCTTTTCTAGTGCTCTTCTAGAGAAATATAGGTGTGTTGCAAGCTTTGATTAGGGATTTGTGCTTTTAATCTGTTGCATATCATATAGTTAATATTATCTAGTAACATGGTCCGGATTACGCTAGCTGGAAGCGCTTGTGTTTCTCAGTTCATGAAGAATACCTTCAAAAGTATTCTTAAGGCTGCAGTTCAAAGTTGTGCATATATGTAGGGAAAATCCAATGTGCATAGGGATATGTCAGTTTATTCAAGTCTGTGTAGCCTTCATAGAGTCCTTTGGCTCTGCTGCTCATTGAATTGAAGGGATCACGTGTCATAAGTATCATTTAAGTTGTGATTCAAGACTCTCTCATAATGCAGAAACTCAAAGATACAGAATTAAGACTGTTCTACTGCTTGACTTTGCAGTAGGATTGATATCCCTGGAAATTGTGTCCATGTACGTGTGTGTGTGTGTGTTTCCTTTGACTTTTAAAGCAGGTGAGATGAATGATGTGTTTATAGTGTCTCTTTCTTAGTTTGCAAGGGATCATGAAAGATGTTTATTGCATTTCAGAAGGCATGGACTTGTTTCTGTTCCACACAGAACCATCTGCAAAGGATTCCAACCAGTAGCCTTATCCCATAGGCAGAATATTGCACAAGCAGAAATATTCCGAAACTCCATTTAGCCAGTAATGAAGCAAATGCAATATGGTTTACTCAGAAAGACATATTATGAAAGAAGTCAGTACAGAGGAAAATACAGGTATTTTATAAGAACACCACCCATGTATTTCATCTGAAAAGCTAGTAGCTGTGGAGACCAGAACAAGTGAAAATACTGAAAAAATGGGAAAAATGGGTACAGCTCCTTTCAGCCTCATTAACTCAGGTCAGATCTGAATTTATTCTTAAGCTTTCAAAAGCTCTTCAGTATTGATCCTCTCTTTTTCTGTAGTTTTCTGTGCTTTTTCTTCCTTACCTGTGCTGCAGAGAACAGATAGGGATGCTGATGACTTGGATTCTGCTCTTGGATTTGCCACACTCTACCAATGGCATTTGACATATTGAGGCAAATAGTCTCTTTATGCTATAATACAAAATTAAGATATTTATCTACCTACCTCAGATGTTTCAAAGTAAATTCATTAGTGTTTGTGATGCTCCCCATTTTGGTGAGTGCTACAGAAAATACTGATAACTTCACTCAAAGTTTCCAATGGCAACAAATAATGGAGGCCGCATTTTTAAACCTTTGTGGAAGAAGTTTATGCTTTTACACAGAGGAAAATCTCATTTGCAGACGCAACTTAATCTGTCCTCCTTGCTGAAGACACTTGGAGGCAAAGTAACTGTAGGTTGAAAAATGAGTGAAGAAATTGATGAAAGAAAAATCCACTGAAAGCTATTAAATACCAAGATACGAGTTCTCAATCAGGAGATCTTAATGTGGTAAACTAGTATTTTGAGAAGGTATCACTGTAAGCTTCACTCAGCCTTCGCTGTTGACAACAGCCAGAAGCAGGGTGCTGGGGTAGCCGGGCCTGTCATCTGACCTTTGCTGCCATTCTTAGTTCTTTTAACTTTGTAGTATTAGTTTTAGTATTCTTTTTGTGTCCAAACACAGATCAATTTTACTGCCTTGTCTTGAGTATATGTGGATATCCAAAGCACTAGATTCTCCTTAGTATCCTACGGTCTCTCATGTTTATATCATAATATCACCAGACACATGTCAATGCAAAGTCCTTCTGAAGAATCTGCAATTAGACGTCACAAATGTTATGCATTGCTTCTGGTGTGACAGGTTTCATCTCAGAAGTCTAAACCACTGGCACTTTGAAAGACAGTCTGTGGAACAATAATGCACCAACCTTGTGAGTCATTCCTGTGAACAGGGACCTTTACAAAGAATTAAAAATGGAAAAGAATTCATAGTATGAAAACACTGTCTCTAATGCACTCTCTCAATCTGATCTGTTGTAGAAATTCGTGAAGAGCGCCTTACACACTGATAGAGCTAATAGAGGAGGAGGTGGAACGCTAATTACAGTACAAAGCAGTACTTAAAACCCCTTGGCAATACTTAGCTACAATAATGTACCCGATAGAGTTTTTCTAAGCTACAGCATTTCAACCTGGGGTTCAGTCTCTCAGTTTTTACTCGAACAGCTTCAAGCAAAGAACCCATTGACGTCAGTGGGAGTTGTGCCTAAATAAGAACAGCAGATTCTGGCCCCTGAATTGTAACTCTTTGTGTAACGTAGTTTTCCTGCTAGTTGGGACACACATTTATGTACCACTTTATGGAAGATTTTAATTTTTCAAGCTTGCAGTGGGACAATGAAAACTGACTAACCTTATCCATAAATTTAATGGAGCCCTGGGGGCATCTGGAAGGGATGGCTGTAAGAGCACTCACTGCTTTCCATTTGAATGTTACATTATTTCTTGAATTTATCTGAACCGAATTCAGTTAAGACACTGTCTCTTCACTTTCATTATTATTGGGGGGACATAAACTCAGCAACACGTGTTTGGTCCTGTTTTCTCCGAAGCAGTGAATTTACAGCACGCACATGCTCTGAGGCAATTATTCCCTTACAATTTATGGTATCTAAACTTTTCCTGATAAATCCAACTCATATGGATTGACGGTTCAAGCAGTGTGTTTTCTGGGTCTCAGGAGGAACCGTATGGCTCACTTTTGGTTTAGTAACTTACAGAGATTAGGTTTTGCATAATGTAAATCTGAGGTGGGTGATACTTTGTCTGTAATGCTGTGAATGCAATTAGTGAGATAAATACAGAGCTAAACTAATTTTCTCTGAAAAGAGGCAATCTGATTGCTATGCAAAAAGCACCTTTAGTTGCAATACTGGTGGTTCATAATGTGGTTAGCAATGCACAGAGTGGCATTTTGATTTGCAGCTTTAAAGAATTGTGGGATGAATAAAACATAGAATTAATTGCCAGAGAAGAACCTCTGCCAGACTAGATGAGATCTACTGTGCTGAATAAAAGCTATAACCTATGACAGGCTCTGTTCCACTCTCAAAGGAAATGATGTCAATACCAGAAAAGGTTAAATAGCACTTCAAATAATTTTCAGTGCCAGAAGTCCTTCCTCTTCAGTTGTAGGCTGAGGGTAAACACATATTCATGTGTCCTATCATCCCACAGCAGGTACGATTAGAACAGAGCTACGAAAAATATCAAACTCCATGCTTTGTATTAATAAATTTGAATCAGTGTCGCAGTTGATTTTGAAGTAGGAAAAGCTGTTGAATTGGAAGGGAGAAGAGGCAAATTTAGATGTTTTGATATACGGGGGATCCTAAGTCCATATGTGGGGTTGTACTATAAAATGTTCTAAGTACCTGCAAAACCCTGCTGAAATCAAGGAACACAGCATGTTCATGAGGAATGTCCCAGTATCAGTTTAGGAATCCCAGTTTATGCATGTGTGTTTGAAAAGGCTGGAAGACTCTGGTTGTGAATCTTCATCTAAGTAGCTGTTGTTGAAGTGAGCTTCCTCTGTCAATAGATGGATTTATAGAGGAAATTTAATGAAACAGTTCTGTGTCATGGTGGGACCCCAGAAGAACAAATAGAAGATGCATATAGAATTTTAGGAAACTTATAATAGTGAATATTATTTGGGTGCTATTATTAAATTCATCTGAGGTTTGTGTGGATTTGCCTAGAGCTGGTGCATATAGATGAGTACAGACCAACAGTTTTACTTCTTTTCACTCGTGAACAAGTAAAATTTGGTTTGTTTTATTCACA
Organism: Phalacrocorax carbo; assembly: GCF_963921805.1. NCBI lineage: Eukaryota > Metazoa > Chordata > Aves > Suliformes > Phalacrocoracidae > Phalacrocorax > Phalacrocorax carbo. The sequence continues at coordinate 10,337,691 of NC_087526.1, read as the reverse complement.
TTGTTCTTTTTTAGTTTGAGTCTACTTGAACGCCCCATAAAAGTGAAATCTGGGAAAGAAACAGGTACGGAATAAAATAGGGGAAAAATGCAGATAAATCTTTTTAAACAATATCCAACAAGTTTTAAGCACTTGGAAAACTGGTCAGTAGAGATGTGTGAGAAGATGCTAACTCCATTGCCTGTCCTTGTTGTACTGTTTACAAGAAAGAAAAAAAAAAGCTAAGAAGTTGCATGAAGGCCTAGCAAGCATGTTATGGACTGAAAGAGATTTGCAGAATTTCTGTGGAGGTTTTTGTCAGTGCTGCAGCCCATGGAGTAACTGGCAGCGCAGGTTCCTCACCTTGCCCAAACAACGCTAGAAGCCTGCGCTGTTTCAGAAAGGTGAACAGGACCTTAAAGCTGCACATCGTTGTCTTCTGGCAGTTCTGTATTAGTGGTCATTTCTTGACAAATGCAACCATGCTGAGGAGGATCTATTAAAATAAATAACCTAAGAAAATGCCAGTCCCCCTGTTTATCCTCATTTTTCCAATGGTGTATTTTTGTTGCCTGGTGGTATGTCTTTAGGTTCATGAGGGGAAGGAAAGAGAACAGAAATTTTTGTGGGTTCTCACAGATTTCACTGGCTGCACACAGGTAGCTCATGTAACAAGCCTAAAGGAGTGCCCAGTGTCAGTGCTCACACATTTGTTGTGTTTGTAAGGAATGACAGCTAGACCAGCACAGCAGCACAACCATAACGTATTTACGGGGCTTTTGCTCTGGGGGAATTAATAGTCAGTCAGAGGAAAAGGAGCAACATCTTTCTTTTTTTCCCAGACTTTTACACAAAACAAACACACACACACAGTCTCCTACAAATCTAGATTTGTAAGATTTAATATCCCAATATGCTTTCTAAAAGCCCATAAAAGTACTGTGTATATGTGTCTAGCATAATTTGGTATGGAGAAGGAGAAAGATTATTTTAAACCGCTTGCTCTAGTGAATGGTCTAGAGAATTCTCACTGAAAAACACAGTCCTTCTGGAGGCTGTGAGAGGAGGGAATCTTACTGATGTGGAGTATGAGAATATGAACTCAGTTGCAGCTTAATTCTTTTGTTTATAACCTGAATGATAATAGAGATGGAAGAAGGAGGTGAAATGAATTTTAAAGAAAGGAGTGCATGACCAAAGACTTTTTTGCAAGATATGTGTAGATTTCCTGAATTCCTATTTGTTTATATCTAAATGATGAATAAAAGGTAGAATGCTTGGGGGAATCACGGGAGCATCTAGCGGAAGAAGAGATAAGCAGAATATTTAGCTGAAGAGTTTTGGAAGGAATAAAACACTCATATGAAAGCAATTTTGATATCAATATTTGTCACACTTTTATTCATGTATTTTAGCTGGATGTTTTTCTGCAGATCTGTGAATACCAGTGAGATGACGAATCTTTAAAGAAAAGAGAGAGAGAGAGAAGCTGGAGTTTTTTAATGAGAAATGAATATCCATACCCCGGATATTCAGGGTTGTGTCTGCAGTATAATTAACTAGAATTTGAGCTCTTTCACATGTAAATTAAGTCATGAGAGTGTTACCAGCCGTAATCCTTTTTTGCTTTGTTTATGGGACTTCCAGATTTACAGGCTACCTTTTTAATTGAAAATTCTTAAAATTTAAATATTTTGTCTTTTGTGTCATTTCAGGGTTTCGCTACTGTCATGTTATGTTATATGAAGCAAATCATACCATGGACAATTTAATTTGAGGCTAATGAATATGCCTTTTTAGACTTCTCTGAGGAAAGCAGTTAACAGGAGGACTGTCAAAACACTGTCTTATTTTAGAATTTCTAGTCTCAGGAGTATTTCCTCAATATAAGTGTATTGATTCTCTGTAGCTGACCTATTTCAGTTGTAATAAATAAATGAAATGTATTTGTTTATAAAAAGCTTCAGCTGCCTACCAGAGCAGACATGAAAGATTTTCGCATATTAAGATCTCACTGAATCATGAAACCTAGATATAAGCCTACCATTCCATTTTAGGTCAGAGCGTTGTGGATCAAATTTTCAGCTGTGGCCACCACATGTATGATTATTTGTCCATGGAAGTATTCAGTTTACATCCGTAAGCCTAGAGACCAGTTTGTGGCTGTTTAATATTTTACTTGCTGTGTGCAATTCTCACACTTTCCACTTACCTTATTGATCTCTGTGCAGGTAGCATCTCAAAATGCTTAAGGAAAGAATGCATGAAAACTCTATAAGGGGTAGCTGTGAAACAGAGACATATGTTTGATTGGCTGAATTAAGAGGTGATGGTTTGGAAGACTCTGGACAATGTTATGTGGTTCTGGATGGAACCATAAAAGCATCCTCCTATTCAAAGGCCACGTGTACATTTTTGGAACTCTGAGGCTTGCCAAAGACCGTGAGTTGTTTACACACACAAATTATTGCATCAAAACATCACAAGCATCCTGATGCAGCAGTGTGGGTATCACATTAATTAACATTTTAATAGCTATTCTGCTGACGAAAGAGTTTGTCATACTGGTGTAAAGAATCTTTGTATATATTTACTGGTGTTCATGAAAGGGATTGTGCAAGTATCACATTTTAATTAAAGAAACAAAACCTAAAAGCCCAAATCTTTATGCCATGTACTTAGACTGCTTCCAAAACTGGGTTAGCCAAGCATAAAAAACACTAGAGGGAGGGAGAAAAAAAAAATTCAACTTCGGTAATATTGCACTGGATTAATGAGATTTTCACTGAATTTAAACTGACCCAGTGACCCTCTAGCTTGTGGTATCCTAGTCAAATAGGGCCAGAAGGGGTGTTGAGGGATCATCAGAACATTCCCTGAGTTCCAAACCAGGAACAACTGCCCTTTGCAAGATGTTTGCTTGACCTGTACTTAACAACCATCACAATGTCCACTTAGTGATCTGTCCCAATGATTCATTTTGCTTGCTGTTAGAATAGTCCTGTCCATTCCCTACACAGATTTATAAGCTGTTACCATGTTTACCCTTGGTCTGTAATGTTTAGGATGATTCATTTCAGTCTCTTCTTTAGGTCATGTGTTCTGGTCATTCTTGTTCTCCTCTCCATTCTCCCCAGATTGTTCATGTGTTTCTTGATATCTTGTGGGCAAATTTGACATTGCACTCCAGCTGAGGTCTTAGCAGTGCTAAGTAGCCCAGAATAATTATTTTGCCTCACTTGTAGGTAGTATTAGTCTTTAAGCAACCCAGTACTATGGTCACACTTTTTTGTAAAAGCGTGACATTTTTAATGTATGTTGGCTGATATTTCTCTTAAACCCCCCATCCTTTACAAACAGATGCCTACTAACCTTTTCTTCATACAGTTGATTTGTCCTACATGTCATGTATAGCTACTGTCAGTTTTCATTTTCACTGCTTCTCTTAATTATTTCTCCAGTTTTCCAATATTATTTTGCATTACAGTCCTGTCTGTGATCAGTACATGAAGGTACTTGCTGATGGTTAATTTTATACAGTTCAGTGCTTTTTCCTGAAATACCCACCTTACTGTATCTGCTGATTGGCAAGGAGGCAGACAGATCTGCATTCCACCTGCTCCTTTGTTGGGACTCGTGAGAAATATGTTCATGCATGTGTGTTTATGTTCTGATATATGTGATGGAGGTTATGAATTTGTCTCCTGGAAGATGGAGACTTCACAGAGGGTGCCAGCTGTGTAATGTAGCACTGAGCCACCTAAGACCTGTGCATTTTGGTGAACTCTACTATAGAGTGACTGTATTTGTGCTGATCTGATCTCATAAGTTGTGTAGTACAGTTGCCAGCTCACCTTGTATCTGCTTTAGCTGGTGGACCTTATGGCCAGGCAGCAATTTGTCTCCTTCAGACTTGTTTTGATTTTTTATTCAAAGGTTAATTCTGAAAAGCTAAAGAGTGAAAATTTCCTAATCTTCAGGATTTGCAAGATGTATCAATACACAGCTTAATACTATCATCTGAAGAATGCCAGAGTGAATAAGAAAAAATTGATGTTTCTATAAACTGAGAATGTGATATTTCTAGTGCTATATATATTAAACTGCCATAGGGGATTTTTCTTTAGTTCTGACAATTGAACAAGACTATTAAGAACAAGTCAAAAGTAATTTTGTTTTCAGCCATTCAAATCTGCCCAGTTTAGACACATTCCTTGTTTGCTTTGTGCCTGTTTGAAACTGCTTTGTTCTACATCTGTACGGTCATCTCGATTAAATTTTCATGTGAAAGCCTGCTACATACGGCCTGGTGAACTAACATTCAGGGATAAGGTCACCATCTGCTCATACAGTCAAACCTTTGTGCTTAGAATTGCTTTTTACATTGACAATGACAGGCTCTGAATGGCTTTTCCGAAGGGTCAAATGAAAACAGGAAACCAACAGAAGGCAGATTTCAATCGTTCAGAAACCTGTTGCATAACTTCTTAGTGACTGGTACAGGCAACCCGATTTTTCTTTAAGATAGAACCTTTTCAACCATCTGTACATCAATTCCAAGCCTCAAATTTATCCTTGTTGTCAATGCATTGACTTCCCTGAAATTACACCAGGGATGCTTTCGGCTTTTGGTTTGCTTTCAGCATTTTCTTAGCTCACTCATTTACATCTCATTCATGTTCTGTATTGTTCTTTGCTCCGCTCTACACTGTTTTCTTGTACTGAAGAAGCTGGGACTGACTGATTCTCATGGTAACCCAGACTTTCCTAATGTGGGGAAACGGATTGTACAAAACTAACACTAATACTTTTCAGTGAAACTTCAAACTTGTTGTACCAGAATTCATTAAAATTATGTGGCATTGAGGATAGAATAACTGGATACAGGAGGCAAAGATATGACTTGTGGTCAAAGTCATTCTAGAGCATCAATCTTCATCTGTAGGAGAAAGTTCACCTACAGTCTTAATACCTTTTAATGAGTAAACATGAGTTAGGCCAATGGTAATTTATGCTGGAGTGTGAAGCAGCAGAATCCCACCTGGAACCAGAACTGCATGGATCCTTTTTGTCTCTCTCTCACACAGATAGGCGAGGAAAAGTTATTTAAAAAAAAAAAATAATAATTTTTTTAAAAAATATTGAAGTCAGTGTTGCAATATAGCTAGTGAGGGTGTGAAAACCTGTATTTTTACAATGAATTTCATATTCTATATTGATTTGTCAGAAGTCAGGCATTGACATGGAAGCCATGTTCTAATGGAGGCTATATATTTCTGTCTTCTGCATTTCATTTTGGAGTATTTTTTTCTTTTACAGAACTTACCATATTTGAAGCATTACATTGTGCAAATTAAATGTATTCTACCTATTGCCCACTGATTTCTTCTCATTCTATTTTTAGAATGGTCTATTTGTTATTATTAGAAGGTTGAATAACAGACCAAGTAGAGGAGTTATTGCATAGCTGTATGATCTGAGAAACAAAGAAATAATAGGAAAAATTATCTCCTAAACCCTAATAAAATTGATGTAGTCAGTTCTAGAAATGTTGTTGATACCATTGCAAAATTCAGGCTTTTTTCATTGAAATGTTAGGAAATGTTTCTTTACCAAGAGGGTGGTCAAACCCTGGAACAGACTTCCTAGAGAGATGGTTGATGCTCCAAGCTTGTCCATGTTTAAGAGGCACTTGGACAATGCCCTTAATAACATGCTTTAACTTGGTCAGCCCTGAATTGGTCAGGCAGTTGGACTAGGTGATCGTTGTAGGGAGGTCCCTTCCAATTGGAACTATTTTATTCAAAACTTCAGGAGGAAATCACATGAAGAAACTTGATCATTTTGTGAAAGCGATAGTATTTGCTCACAGCAGTTTGCCATTGCTATGCATAGCACAGCACTCCGAGTGTCCCTGTAATTAGGTGTAATAGTAATTTCATGTATAGAATGTAATATACCAGATACAGAATCATGCATGTAGAACTGTTTCTCCCTCTATACTGTGGAAGCAAGGAAGATCCTGTGGAATTTCTTTAAAACTTGTGGTTTCAAATCATACGTTAAGTTCCAGTGTAACAAAAGTTAATGCGTACAGGTGTGTGTCATGTTGCCGTCGTTGAACATAAATCTGATTGTGGGATATATGTACATGTACCTGTCTGCATCTGATTTGATTTCTATGTGAGGAGGATTATGTCTTTTGGTGCTGAGAATTAATAGAAATCTAAGTAAATGGATTTGGACATACTTAAACCATCGGAGAATGTGGCCCGGTGAAAGGACTGAAAATATAACCACCTTTTTGGGAGAGTCCAGTTTTTCTTTTGGGAATCTGTTTCTTGAATTTTTCACAGATAAATTGCATTTGAAGAGCTTAATGTATTTATTATATTCTCATACTCAAAGACTGTGGTTATTTTATTAGAGCTGAGTTTTTTGGGCTGTTATAGGCAGTAAAGTTGAAGCTGAGCAGATGGATAGTACTGTGGAGCCAAGTCAGAACCAAAAAAATGGTGAAGTCAATGAAATAAAAACTGCAATAAATAAGCTGAAAGAGGAATGCGAGATAGAAAAAGCATTTGAAGAAAACAACAGGGAGAAAATTTTCTGTGCTCACCTTGAGAGAAATGATGGGCAAGCAATGCCACAGTCAGGAGTATCTGCATGCCCTCAGCTCCTTCTGACATCATGGAAAGTCAGTGACCCGCAGGGTTCCCAGAGATGGTTGTCACTGTGCTCTCAAATTGCCCTTGCAATTCCCTCCTTCCCCCTCTTTTCTAAAATCCCCTAAGCAAGGCAATCCTATTCTCATATGTTTGTTCTCACACATGAATCTCATTACTCCCTTAGGCAGCACTTTGCTCTTCTCAAAACCATTTTTTCTTGTTGTATCCTTTTTTAAGACTGTGGGACCTTACCTGACCACAGCGCTCCAGATGAGAGTTTACCACTTACATTTGGTTTGGGGATTATCGTTCAATCAATTCCTAATGCTTTTCTAAACACCTCTGATCTTTCTGATGGATTATCTGTGTCAAACAGAAGTTTTTCATTGAACTGTCCACAGTGGCATGTGGCACTTTCTCCTGAGTGGTAGAAGTTAATTTAGTGCTCTTGAGTGTACATCGGCTGTTTTCTATGTAACTGCTTTCTGCAAGGAAATTGGTTTGGAATGCAGGACAAAATGGTTTCTTGAGCTTCTTACTCTATGGACTACCCGAAAAAGTTATTTGAATAATTTAAATCATTCATTGCCATAAACAAGCCATATTATATGTGAACTCTTTCCAACAATAGGCAATGTCCCAAAAATTAACCTTAAAAAAATTTTGTAATGTAGTTTACTAGTCAGAGGTTACATCAACCACAGGAAGAAATATGAAAAATGGAGGCTTGTTCTTGTACTTTATGGTAAAATTCAAAACCTTAGGGTGAGATTTCATCTCAGAGAAATGTTTTGTCTATATAGGTATGTAAATACACATATAAAAATGTTTTAAACAGAAGACTAAGCTGAAGCCCAATTTCTGATTGCTGTAGAGTGTTATGTGCCATTAAAATAGCCAGGCAGTTCCATCATTGCCATTGCCCCCTGCCCCTGCTTATGAAGAGTGACCATGTCATGCAGTGTTTCTCCAGCAGAGCTAACGAGTTATGGTTACACTCTTCTTTCTTTACCCTGCCTACACCAGTAAATGCTTTGAGTTGCCTTATTATAAACCAAATGAATTCCTGTCCTATATGGACTTAGCATCTTTTGAAAATTATTTATGTCAGAAGCACTAAGTTCAGAAATTGAAGCCAAGAGAGATGAGATTTATAGCCTAGGCACTGAAGCCCATATTTGTTTAAGCACCTGTATTGCTATTTTATTAATATACTCTTGTCCTCATTATTTTTCTCTTTACTCTTTCATTAGGTACACTTTCTCCTCAGCAGCCCAGCGACACAACTATGTTTCAATTCTAGATTAAGTGCCTTCCACAAAATTAACTTTTCAGTAGTCTTCTGATGCATAGCTTAACTTGTGTATCTCTGAATGCCATGAACATTATTTTGCAGCTGACATTAACATTATGAGTCTATTGTTCCTAGAAACTGAGAGCTTCTTCTAATGAGTGATCGAGGGAAGCCTGAGTCACTATGTAGGCTTAATTGCTTGAGATGGAAGTTATTCAGCAGCTCTCCAATGACATTTTTAATTAAGTGCCAAGGAGTGTGCACGTGTCGCCTGGTGCCAGGTTTAAACTTTTTGTATCAGAGGGTTCTTCCCACTCTTCTACCCCACAGACCATGAGAACGTTAATGCTGTTGGTTAATACATCTTCATTTTAATATAATGTATTTAATCTTTTCATGCACTAGTTTTTAAATAAAGAAGAATTCAAAATAATAGGATGAGGAAAAAATATCTTTTTTTTCTGCTAATTAAAAATACTTCCAAATGAGAGAAACTCTCAGCAAATTCCATCTGGATAACTCAAAGACAGAGGAAAATATGCCAAGAAAAAATATTTTTGAAGGAAATTCAATTATAAACACCTTAAAAGCGTAAAATGCATAGCACTAAAATTAATGCGGATGAGAGGATGGAAAGCCACGAAAATACAAAGCAGCAAAGGATCTAGAATGACAAATGCCATGCAGAGTGGGAGTATAGGCAGATATTGAGAAAGTAGAAGGCAGGTAAACTGTGAAAGATTACAGTGTGGTTACTGTACCTGTTAGACACATTATCTGTCCCAGTAAGGATTCTCCATCATTACTCTAGTGGAGACTCAAGTGGATGTATAGTAAAGCATCCCCAGAGAAAGGAAAACCAAGGAACCAACCAAATCTAAACCCCATAATCTACAGTTACTGAATCTCTCTGGAATATTAGACATCAAGATAATTTCTTACAAGAAAGCCAATTTAAGAAAGATAGATTCAAAATGCCAAACACAAAAGTCTGCAAATGAATATTGTTGTCACTATGCATATTAAATAATTCTCTGTTTTCAATGAAGAAATCTTCATAAGTATTGTCAGTTAATGAAAACACTACTTGGGATTAACACACACAGGACTTGCTGTTTTGTAGATAGTCAACATTAGACGATGTTTGTGGATGTGTGTGGACAGGGCAAACGAGTTTCCAAGTAGTGAATGATTTGCTACAGTTACCCAGAAAAAAGTACGTGGTTAAAAAAGGTGTACCATAGGCAGAGCACATGTAATACAGCTTTTTCTCCTGCAGTGATAATACTGGAACTGAGCTGCATTATGCATTTGATTCTCCTACAGACACAGCATGAAACTCAGTGGAATAGTTGCACAGGCATGTAAAGAGTGTTCTAGGCTTTGAGACACACTTATTTTATCCAAATATCGTATTAAACAGTCATATAGTGAAAGTTAGAATCTCTTCAGTGTTCTCAATCCTCTAGTAAAATTGCTACAGATAAAACAGTGTAAAAGAAGAATCGTAAGCCTTTTGATTTCTCTGTAGAGCTGTTTAAGTTGCTTTTGCCTGTCCTGTAAGAGGGAGGAGCAACCATCTTCTTCCACACAATTGTGCCTCTTGGCCTTGCCTGTGGGTATGGTAGGTGTGTAATATTTGGAATCAAATACGCATAAGTGACTGACATGTGAGCAAGGCAAGGATGCAAGTCATTGCAGTATATGTGTTCTACTGCAGTTATATATACACAAGCCCTTATTTGCACACCTGGTTAGTCTAAAAACCTGCTAACCTGTAGCAGTGCTACCTGATTTCAGTCTTCCCACATTCTCCTTATTTTCAAAATACCGCATTATATACTAGTGCAGTATTTTGCTGTTGTAGATTTTATTATGTATAAAGATTTTCTGTGTTAAAGAGTATAATTGAGTACCATGTCGGTACATCTTGTAGTAAATGGAAACGTGAAGACAGATGTCCTGGATTTTATATTACTGGTCTACAGCGTATGTGAAATATGGTGGATGAGGAAATTATTACTTGGCATAATCATGGAAAGCTCCTTGGTTTGTCTCCTAGTAAAAAAACATTGCAGTTTTGAAATACAATTAAGTTACTGGTATGGGAATTGCCTCAAATTTATAATATGATATGACACGAAGTAATAACTGTCATGAACTCTCTGGGGCACCAGATGTGCAAATACATTGCCTGGCTAGCTCCTTTCAGATTTGCTTAGTTAAGCTGGTAAGCGACAGTGGAAGGACTAACTAAGAAAACATCATAGAGCAATTTGCTTTACAGTTTAGTTGTGATTATTTTGAATAATATATGTTGTATTTGAGTTTCTTTGGCTATTTATACATTAGAATATTTTCATATTGTCTATTACGGAGTTTAAATACAATCAAAAGAGAATAGCTACAAACCAAGATTAAAATTATGCCAGCACATCTCCCTGCTGATAATGTGTTTCAAGGTTTTTTGTTCTAGGAAATATTTAGCATTACCAGAACGTTTCAGTTGTAGACAGGATTATTGACCTGAATATCAATCCTTGTGGCTTTGAATTACTTCTTTATGCCTACAAGGCCCTTCTTTCCATTCCACCTATGTGAAATACTTCAAAAGGTGGGATAATCCTATTCCTGTATCTCCTGTGAAACTACTCTGCTTATCCAGCTCATCTGTTGGGTCTTGAAAAAATCATATTTGCAGAGATTTGGTATCACCTCATGCACAAGCTCCACAGAAGATTAAAGTACACACTTTTGGAAACACTGGGTACAAGTGTGTGGCACAGTAGGTAAATATATCTCAGCACATTAAAAAATATAAAAATTACATAATTGAAAATCTAAGCTGAACCGTATCAAATTATTTCTTTATGCTAGTATTAGTGAGGAAGCTGGTAGCTGCATTTAGTTACCTGACACTTCCCAAATAGGCAGAGTTTTTAAGAAGCTCTCACTCTGCAATACTTCAAGCAGATGTTTGCTATTTCTCATCAAGAAACTCCTTAAACTACCAAAATGCCTTTTCATTGTTTCAGACAATTATTTTCAGAGCAGAAGCAACTGCTTTGGGAATAGAAAAGAAATTACTACTCACAAATTTAAGGCTACAAAACCCAGAAAATACAGGGCTTAATATTGACAATATGTTAGCTCAATGGTTTTGCACAGAAGTTACATCTTATTAATATTTTCAGAGGTGACAAGGAGTTGGATAGCATACTGTGTATAGTGACATACTTGAAAATTGTGACTTTTCGTTATGTTTGCCATTTCTGTTACTACCACCACTACCTGTTTTTCTATGCTGTACCTTCTCCACTCGGACTGATTAAATTGACAACATTCAAGGGTCAGAATTCTCAGTAACAAATGCTTACTAGTATGAGTGATGCCCATTTTCAGGACAAATTAAATACCTGGCCCTAGCTTAATGAAGGGAAACACCACAAGGGGTTTCCAGTGACTATATTAATAACTTCCATGCTTATCAGAGTAAAAATAGTGCACTTGTTTGTGTGCATAGCTTTAGGATGCTGTGTTTTAAAAGACTGGTTTCTGAACCTTGTCCCTGAGTTTAAATAGGCCAAGTTGGAGAAAGATTCCTGGCTGTGGATCCATTATCTAAGATACTTCCTGGATTTGTGCCATGAACTATAGAACTAAATACTATTTTTAAATGTAATTTTTATATTTCAGAGCCAGCATTTCAAAAGTTTGCATGTATGAGTGTCCATAAGTATGGTTTGTATCCCTGCTTTTGAAAATCTGGTTCATATTCTCTTTTATTCTGATGAGATTTTTTGATGCAGTTTTATTATTTTATGTTGTTCAGCGTATTGTTTTAATAAAACTCTTTGTTCACAATGAGTCATCATGAAAGCAGAATTAATATGTTGGCTGTGACACATTAAATACTAAAACCTATGGACTTCAGTGTGCTTTTGTGAGATTTTAATCAACACCAAAGGAATTTGCAAATCATACTGCACTTCGGGTACTTTTCATTGCACCGTTTAAGAATGCCGTATTTCGTTACAACAGTGGTGAATCTGGCCATGAATTTACAGTAATTTAATGCAAATAAAGTACAATCGTTGTTCTGGCATCATAAAAAAGGATTTAAATAATGAAAATATTTAGCTAAAAAATTATATAACCAATGGACACAGACATACACAGTATTGATTTTACTTTAGGCTTAGAATCCTGTTTCTTGTCCTATAAATAAATGTTATAATCAGTAGTTACAGAATCACAGAATGGTGGGGGCTGGAAGGGACCTCTGGAGCTCACCCTGTCCCACCCCCCGCTTGAGCAGGCACCCCCAGAGCAGGGGCACAGGGCCGCGTCCAGGCGGGGTGTGAATATTTCCAGGGAAGGGACCCCACAGCCTCCCTGGGCAGCCTGTGCCCCTGCTCTGGCACCCGCACAGGGAAGAAGTGTTTTCTCATGTTTAGGAAGAATTTCCTGTGTTCCAGCTTGTGCCCGTTGACCCATGTCAGTTTTTTAAAAAGCATGACTTCATCTTCTCATTTACAGGAATTGCAATGAAATCACCACAGGTAAGACAGACTCTTACCTATCAAAGGATACTTCTCTTTTCACTATCAATTATGCACAGAATTAACTTATTCAGAAACTATACTGGAAGAACATAAGTATAGAGAAGTATTTCAATTATTTATTCTGGCAGCCTGCCGGACTGATGGTGTAAGTCCTCCAATTGATATTATTTTTAAGCTCAAAGAAATACATAAACTCCAAGTCAGTTTTTCCAGTAACTCTTTCACCTCTTATATGCTCCTGACATGTTTCTTCAATTCAGCATTAATTTGAGAGTTCACTTTCCAGGAAGTTTTGTCATATGATTATTCCAGCAAGACATATTGTAACAGTAATAATAAAAACAAACCAGGCTTTGACCGTGCAAACCCTGAAAGTTATTTGCACCACAGGGTTGTGGTGGTGGAGGCGAGGATTATAGGAATAAAACACTGAAGACCTTTTTCTTCAAAAAGCAAAAATGTTCATGTTTTCTTTACTGCGTGATAAAGCAGAGATTTTATAGTTGCCTCTCTTCTGCATGATAGTTACAAAGCAGAATTTTCCAGTATAATTTCCCTTACAAAATGGCAGCTACTTTTACTGATTAGCCTAAGCATGCCTGCTTTCTTCCTTCTCTACTTACCTTTGAATGGTAAAGGAAATGTATTATGATGTTCGTGCCTCATAGGTTCCTCCTTTTTTCACCTCAATAAGCATTTGCCTGCGTGAAGATAAAGGGACAAGGTAGAACTTAACAAGTTCCATATTTGCGACTGTTTTGATGTCTTTGTAGCACTATACATTCTTTATGTGAATCACGTTTAAAACTTATAGCTCATGAGTCGTTATAAAAATATCACATATGTTTGTCATGGAAACATTATCAAAGTGAGATTCTTAGTGAAGTAGCACAGATGCTATCCATGTGTATCACGTAAGACCTCTGTACACACAGAGATTCATTAGAAGCACTCTGACACGTGCTTAACTCATCGCAGTGCTTCCATTGATTTTGGGGAGTTCTGGTTGATATTCTACATATGACTGAGTCTTATAAAGCAAAATTTCAGCATTTCAAGGTAATTTGTCCTATGTGTACAGAGCTGTATTGTGAGTATTTTCCTTAGAGCTAAAGGTCTTCTTACAGTAGAAATACAGAGCACCCACACAGATATGTACTTACTGAGAAATGTACAGTAAAAGGCCTAATGTAGAACTGGAATTTCTGGAACTCAGAAATAAAATACATAGAAATAAAAGCTCTGAAGTTTTTATTCTGAAGCCAAATACAGAACAGGTGTGTGTCATCTGTAAGAGCGCTGAGGAGCAGAACATCATATCACAACATCTGGAATCAAAACATGAATTTGTGATAAAGCAATATTTGGAAAATATCACACATATCCGTGACTCTAAAATTAAAGACAAGATATCCATCACCTATCTGTTCTCCCTTACTTAATATTTTTCTTTACAATGACTGTAAGAGTCATCCAGTCTTTGGGCTATGTGACGCATTATTATTTTTTAAGTCAGTACTTAGAAATGTTACACAGCATGATTAACTACAAAGCCCAGTGACCAGTCAAGCATGCAGGAGGAGGAATACCACCAGATATTTTACATAAAGTTTCGACAGTGTACAATGGAAAGTTGCACCAGGCCAAGTTGCTTTGGTGTGCTGACCTGTGCAAAAACACTGATGGAGTAATAACACCTTGTGAACTTCTGCTTTCCTTCCAGATGTTTTTATCTTCTGTATTACAGATATGTTTTGTTATAACGTATTCCACCATAGTGCAAAGCATAGTAGAGGAAGGACAAAATAACACCTAGTTTGTGTCTGCCAGGATGCTAACTACCTAATCTGCTTTAACAGCAATGGATTCTATATGAATCTGGGGAAAAGCTTACTGTCAAAGTATTTGAATATTTATCTTTTAGCAAAGCTGTCTGGAAATTTGTTACTTGAATAGATTTCCTGAAAATAAAAGTCCAAAAGATCAAACAACCCGTAGCTGGCTTACCATACCGATGGTGACTTGAATGTCCCGTGTTGTTACTGCTGTAAGAGTATACACTTGGAATCTGTGTGTTTATGTATGTGTTCATCAATGGAAAAAATAGTGGAACAAGGCTGCTGTTTCTCCCAGATTTATCAAGTTCTTTGAACCTTCTTTATCTACTACAAGGGAGAGTTATAGGACAAAAGCCTACTTCTTTAAAAACACGTTGCATGCTCTCTTCAGACAGGATAGCTGGCTGCTATGAATAAGATTAATGATGTGAAATTTTTGCATTGGTAGTGATACATTTTGAATACTCTATTAATGTACTGTTCCATATTCATGTTTTTTTGCAGTAAGGTCTATGGTGCATTGGTTAAAAAAAGCAGTTTTTTCATCAGCATTGGAACTGATGAAGCCTAGTTCGTAATGACGTTGTGTCCCAACTCACTCTACGGCAACAACCCACATCTCTCTACAGTGTGTCCACTTCCATCCCACATTTCCCTGCTCCTCAGCATGTACCCTCTGTTCCTTCCCATTTCCTTGTTGTGCGTATCACGAGAAGCAGCATGTGCTGTGGCTGATGCTAAATGATATGTGCTGGTATAAACGTGGTGACTGGGTAACCACAAACCAGAATACGGGTGCAGAGGAATGAGCAGAGATGGCCTCACCTCTTAGGACAGACTTAGTTTCAGTTTCTCTCCTTTACTGACATCTATAATCTGAAGGAGTTTACTTATTCTCAAGGCATCTGAGTGTCAAATATCACTGAAATTAGTGAAAATTGGATTAAATTGGATTGAACCTGGCTAAAATGCCGTGAGATTTCAAATCCACCAGATCTGCAGGAAGCACGGCCTGGGATATTGCATTCCCAGGTATTCAAACAGTGGATACATTGTTTTCATGGAGTGTGTGTTCGTGTTGTTACAGTCACGTTAAAGGCAGGTTGGTCTGATGGCGAGTTTAGTGCTTACATTTCAACTTTTGTTTCTGATCTGGTGTCAAAATAGCTTCTGAAGAAAATTTTTTTCCTTGAGGTGGGAGAAGAGGGAGAGTTAGAATTTCCCATTTCCTCTGGCCCAGGGTGGGACTCTGCCCGACTTGGTTTGTCATAAGGAAACAAAACGAAGGGTTGTAAACAGGGTGAAATAAAAACTATTTTCAAAGTAGAATAGACTCACGGAAATGCTATTTCACTTCCATCTTAGTTCCTTCATACACTCTTCTGAGACTGTCAGCATGGGTTAAATTTTTTACAGGTAAGACCACAACAGCAAAAGAATTAGTCGGAAAATAACATGTTGTGTGCAAAGATCTCATTGCACTGCACCACCATAACATTTAGTTAGAAAGGCAAGTTGAAATTCAGTATTCCACAGCAAGAAGGAAACCAAATTAAAACATGAGAGCAGTTCTGAGATCAAAGCTGCTTGAGAAGCATGGACCAAAAGCAACAAGGTCGTAAATTTAAAACAGGTTGAAAGGTCTTCCACCATGCCAAGCCCGATGATACTGTGGCAGTGACCTGACTCTTTAATTAACACAATTGCTAATTAATCCTACAGACCTTTGGCTTCCAAAGATTCCAAAGAGAAAATCAATACATATGGCCCATTTTTTCTACTTTAGATGAAAAGCTACTATTGCTGTTTGGACACATTTTTCTTCTTTGCGGTTTGAATTAATAGCTTCCAGGCTATTGTAAACTATTCTTCTTCTGTAATTTTTTCCAGCCTGTGAATATTTGAGTTGATAAGGCAAGACACATTCCCTATTTGTGTGTTGTTCTGTTGCCTGGGATATGTTATGGGCTTTACATTGTGTCCAATGGGATATGCTTGTATGAAACTGAAAGTTTACTGAAAAATACGTAAATTATTTTTTTCCTCATTTTGCCATTTACCTTAAAACCCTCTTCCTACTCCAAAGCAAAATCAACCATAGAAAAGTGTATTTTCTATGTTCATTTCCATGTGAAGATTGGAGGTGATATCCCCAGGAAAACATTTTTCTCTCATATTTCCATATATGTGAGAATCTCAGCTTCTGTGTTGTGCATACTCTGAAATCTTTTGATCATTCATCAGACTGTTCTCTTTACCACTTTCATAAATATTTCCCTTCCATTGCATTTGTAGGCAATCATACTTATATCACTACTCCTTATCTTTTGGGGGGATGGGATTTGTAGGTAAAAAAGTTGATTTCCATTACTTTGCTGGCACGAATGGTGACAGTTTAAATGCTCATTAGCTGAAGAAATAAAGTGGATTTCAGTAAGTATTTTAAAAGTACCAAGTGTGGAAAAAAATGGAAGTAGTACCTTGTAAGAGAAAATTTGCACATGCAATGAAATTGTTTGACTTTTGCTTTAGTTTTCCTTTGTGGTTTTGGGAGTAGCAGGTGGAGGAAAGGATTCTGTTGAATATATAGATATATATAGATATATATAGAATATAGATACTTCCTATTCCTGCCCTAATCCTTGGTTTTGGGCTGGCTGTATGTTTTGATTGCAAAACCAAATCTTAAATCCTGTTATTTGAACCACCTGAAGTAAGGAGGAAGCAAGACATCATGAGGTAAATGGAGAAAACAGACTGGGTACATTGCTTTGCTTTTGACATCTCTTTTTTATTTTCTTCTGGTTTTTAATTAAAATTTCCTTTAAATTATCAGCTCTCTGAAAGCTTGGAGACTTGGTGAGTAATCTTACGTGATGGTGGTTGTAGTTACTAGTATGTGCTTTTTATCTTAGGGTGTGATCCTATTCCTCTTCTAGTCAAGGTAAATCCTCCTGATTTACAAGGGAGCTGAAACTGACTTTTCATTACGCAGCAGATTCTAGCACTTGCAGCTCCACTCCGGGTATCTGTGGCACTGTTCAGGGACATTTTTTCACCTTTTTTCTTTTTTAAAATCTAATCTTTGATTAGCATGGTCTTTTAGTAATATCAAACCTACAAATGTGTAAAATGTTTATTTCTATGGGTCCATTGATTTCCTGTCTTGCATTACTGCTCCTGCTGTAACCCTTTCTTCTGGGACCCAAGCTGAAAAATCCATTTAATGTCTTTTAAGTTCCCTATAGCTCCTGCTATAGGACAGGCTCGCTCTCAGCCTGGTGACTGCAATCATCAGAGCAGTGGCCTCTTGTCAAGATTTGGTTGGCCCTACTGAGGTACTGCAGGGCCCCATGTCCCTGTAGCCAGCGTACATTTAACCCCTAGAAAGATCATCCCATTTTTAAGAACATTTGTTGTGGAGAAATATTTCTGATTTCTTTTTTTGGGGCTTGGTTGGAAATCTTCAAAGACTTATCCTTACATTGTCCTGAAGTTTTGTTCTATATGGCAACAGTATGGCAAGTCCACACGGCCCTTTTGGCCATTCAGGAGATCGATAATGCCAGGAACTGAGGCACAGGGGTATGTGCACAGCCCTCCGTGTCTAATTCCACTGCCCTTCCCGGTGCAGTTCCCACTTTAGAAGATGGGATAAAGCTGCAGACATGGGGTGGAGGATTCCTTTGATAAGTACTTGGTTTACAAGGACTCATTGCGTAAAAGAATGTGTAGTTTGTTTCAAGTGGAGATTTTAATAATTTACCAAGATTTTGTTCACTACTTTTAGATATTTATTCCTTCAGTTGTGCTGCATCAGTGGTCTTTTTTTACAAATCATCATGCCTTCCAACCATGCCATGCAGTTTTATTTAACTTTCTGTAAGGCATATTTTATTTATATTAGTAGATTTGTTTGTGCAAGTCAGTTTTCATCCATATTTTTGTAAGTGTTAATATTTCTTCAAGGCATAATTGTACTCTTATGTTGATACATACAATTGTTTTAGCCATCTGAATGTGGGCTCATCATAATTTTTATCACCTATACAAAAGTGCTAGAATCTGATGGCAAACCTTCAGAATAGGTATGCACATATTATTACCATTTGTGCAGGCAGGGAAACGAAGCTTTATGCTTTTATAGTCACATCCTGATGGAGCGACAGCTGCCATCACTAGATCCCTGTGGATCCCTGCTTTGTAATGGGCCGATCAATCAGCACACTGTTGTCATCCATTCCACCTCGAAACAGTTTATTTTCTGGTTTAAATCCAATTATTTTGGCATTATTTTGAACAGAGCCCTCTAAAAAGGAAAACAGTTTATATCAATTAGTAGAAGCAAACATATGTTCCATATCTTTGCAAAGATCCTATTTAGAATTCTCAAGCAAAGTTAGGGCATGTACATATTTTAAAATAAAACGTAATATGTCACATATGATTGCGACAGAAGGGGAGCTGAAATGTAATAGTGTTGTGAACACCACAGATGAGGCTGTGTAAAAACCTAGAAATATTGATATGTCACCTAGTTATTGAGAGAGACTCTGTGACAGACTTGTGCAGCATGTGCTTTGCAGGACAATTTCTTCGGCATAACAACAGTTAAGAGGCAGCCTGCATTATTTGTTTCACCTGAGGACTGGCAGGCAATACCACAACCAAATGTCTGACTGACCAGGACATACATTCATGCTGGTTGGCCGGGTGGCCAAGCAGCCAAGCCGTACATCCACTCTAGCAGAACAGCTGCCTAATGGAAATGACGAACTCTGAATGAGGCAAACAGCCTGTGCTGCCTTTTGCGGTGCGCTGCATGTGTCAAAGTATGTGGAGTCATCTAGTATATGATAGGTCTGTTGCTGCATTTTGGGACCCTGAGCAGCAAAGGGTAATTGAAAAGAGGAGGCAGGCAAAAAGGGATCGATAGGGAGGTACTGCAAGAGAGGGAAAAGACAGAAAAGCTCAGCCTTTGCTATTGTAAAAGGGAGATGGTGGGAGTATGGATTGCTTTGGAGTGTCTGAGGACAAGAGAAGGGGGAGACATTGTGGGAGAGGAGGGAAGGGGATATGGGAGAAAGTTGGAAGATGGCAGAGGTAGGAAGTTTTCTCAAAACACAGGGGAAGTACGGATCACGAGATTCTTGACAGCAACTGCGGTACGAGTATGGAGCCAGGGTCTGGGCAAGAGATTCATGGATGGAATATTGCTGCTCCAAACCTTACACTGGAGTCTTGAAGAAAAACACCTGGGAGATAAAAATGGCTTACCAGATAAGGCAGTCATGTATATGTGTGCGTTTTGAGGCCTTTGGCCAGGAAGCAAGACATTTTAAAGATGTCAAATAATTGGTCTTATTAAGAAGAAAACTAATTGTCAAATACCAGGAGATGTCACGGGCATCATTTGCAGGGTACACTTCATGGAGGATCATCTGTGGAAGTTTCTGTAGGAATTGGTTATCCCAGTGTGTTGGTACTGGTAAGCATAAGAGGAAAGCTAGGTGTGTCTAGCATTTTTCATGTTTTCAAGTAGGAAGTATGTTTGCATTCTACTAATAAATAATTTGTTGTTGAAGGAAGGGCACTTTTATTACCAAAATTGTTGTGGAGGAAAGTACAGGTGCGTATCAGGCTAATGGATATAACATGGTTGATACACGGTGACCCTTAGGCTAATCTGAGATGAGGGAAATCTCATGATTAACATATCTTCTCCTAAATGAGAGGAGGTGAACCAAAGCCTAACATGTGGTTGAAGAAACTTGGAGTTAGAGTTTCCTGAGTAATTATGATGGTCTTTAGCTGAGATCTGAATTAGATCATTCAATCATCATGAAAGCACTGTTTTCAACATCCCATAGCTCTCAACAGATGGAGATGTATTTCAAACTGTGTATACATTTGAAGGAGACAAGGCAAACATACAGATAAGTAAAAATAGACTAGGGCCCAAAGTGCGTTTGTTATTTCTCTTTAAAATTGAAATACTACTTGACAACTCCTGAACATCTTGTCCTCTTTGAAGCATTTGTTTTCTCCTCCATGAAGCTAATTTGGTCACGTTTCAAAAATGTTACTATGTTGTGATCTCAGTTCTTGTTTGATGCATAAATCTTGCCCACAGGGTCTCTGACTAGAGAAATCAAAGTTATGAACCCTGAAAGTGTTGAAATTTTGCATCCATTAAAGCAGTTTAATTACTATTTCTGTACTGTAGGCAAGAGAGGCTCATGTTGTTTCCTTACCTGGCACCAAGGAATGACAATCTGGGTGTGGACACCTGAATGGTAACTGACATTCATAAGCCTCCAGGAATATACACGCATCACGTGTAACACTTGACATCCTGAAGACTTAAATATTTTTTACCATTACTTCCAGTCTTCAGGAAAACAAATTCTAAGGAGTGCAATAAACTAGAGTAGGTGTATTTTTAAACTGAGCTCTCTCTAAGATAATCACAACACATATGGCTAGTGCACCACTGTTACATGCAAAATATGGATACACATGTATAGACATGATTTTCACTCGCTGCAGAGCCTTAGTTCCTTTGTAAAGCACTTTAAGGTCTACTAGTGAAAACACAGTATAACAGCTAGGTATTATTATCGTTTATTACTTTCTTCAAAAGACTGCCAAGGGCACCTAGGGTGTTGAATGGTGTTCTTGTATTAGAGACTATTAAAAATGCAAATAAATAACTGAAGCACTTTTTATGGGTTTAATTACTTTTAGATATTTGAACAATATAATTCCTAATGGAAATGTTGATGAACCTCTATTTTATCACCATTTGTTACTCTATAGAGAACCTTAAATAGTGGGGGATTTATAAATTTTTTATTAGATTTTGATAATTCATCTTGGGGTACATGTGTATTCAGGAAATCTGAAACTTGAAAGAGCATAGCTAATCAGATGGATAATGCTCATCGCTCCTCTAGCTTCAGCCCCGGGTGCAGCGTGCAGTTTCACGAATGTTTGATTGTGGTAACTGGTACTCAGGGGCGTTTGTGCAGTTTTTAAGTATGGCTGTACATATGGTTGACCAAGTTTTTAGGTTATGCTAGATTGCATGATTTTGGCTACATTTTTTTGAACCTTGGCAAATACATGCAGAGAAGTATAATTTTAAGTTGTATGTACATTCCCCATGACTGTGGGTGCAACTAAATATGGGAATCCAAATGTACCTGGTTAACTGATTGCAGTTGAATGTATAAGGTGTCTGTGTACTGCTACTGAAAATATTTGCATAACAGACGTGTATATCCCATAGTAAAATATAGTTACTAAAATCGAAACTCATCAGCTCATCGACACATACAGGGTAGGAATACAAAAGAGAACAGTTTTGGAATTGTAATCTTCTACACTACATTTCTTGAATGTGCAATTTATCATTTAGAAGGGCCTTCCATCAGAAGGTTGTTTTGGCACAGAGGTAATGATGTTGTGTATTCTGAAAGGATACAAATGAATTGTTCCGTAGCTGTTATGGAAATAGCTCTTTACTTAGCTTGAAAGCAGGGACAATACAGGCTAGAATGGTGTAAAATTGTAATGAATCCTATCTAATATCAATCTATCTTCATGACAACAGATGCAAACTTTGCAATACTTCAGCTGGCTCATAATGAATATGTTATATCGCTATGCTAACAAGTTGCTTCAGTGTTTTTGTGGAGTTCAAAACACTATTGAGGGTATGGAAGATGTTTGTTCCTTTATATCTAACTAGGAATGAGAATAAAAATTGATATGACTGAAATCCTTTGCAATAATAAGTTCGGTTTAGATTTGTATAAAGCTTGAATGCTTTTTTGAAACCTATTTTCCATTCTGAAATGGGTGACAATTAATGACGTAACTGAAAACATTAGCCAAATCAAGATTTTAATTTTAACATGAATGGCATAGTATTAACTATTTTAGAAATAACCGGCTATAGAGCATGTGTTCTTCACTCCAACTTATGATAGCTATTTTAAAATAAGCAATATGCTTACTGTTAATGTAACAAGACCAGTTTTATCCCTCATGTAACACCCAACAGAAGCCTGCTGGGTTTACGTCAGACCCTGATTTTAAATTGTGGGCTTTTTGTTTTGAGAAACAGTTTCATATTTCATTCTCCTTCCTGGAGACGGCTATATAGTTTTGGAGTATTCTATAACTTCAGTAAAGCCTTGACAGCCAATGTCTGATCTCGTTCCAGAGATTCATGCTTGCCAGCCTAAAAAGAACACGGTCAATTATTTTCCTTTTAATCCCACTGGATTTCCCCAAGGAGCAAGGAAAAGAGTTACTTCATTACCTGGCACATCAGGATTTTGCAAATGCACTGCTGCTATTTCAGTCCTGGTGCTCAAATGGAGTGGGAGAGCAAGTCTTGAAAGCCTTGTCTCCAGAGCTGCAGAGAGGGTGTATGTCAGTGCTTAAAAACATATTCTAACATTCAACCAAGCCTAGTAAATTAGTTATATTAAAGTAGAAAGAAAAATCTAGCCAGAAATATACTTTTTCATTAAGTTTCAATAATTTATTACATGCTCTTCCTGGACTCTAATCTCTAGGTTTGAAATATGTTGTCACAAGGGCAAATCCATATATGGTACATATAACACATTGTATATCTATATGAATTTATCTGCTCACAAAAAAAAATATAACTCTACAGTGTATTCATTATCTAAGATTGGCTATGATTCAGCTATATAAGAGAAGTTTTAAAAGCTTTCTGGAAAAAATAAATTCTGCATCAGCAAAAGGTTGCTCAATGGTCTTTTTATTTTGAGCTTTTGAGGAAAACCATCACCACTGTTCTTATGCACCATTAAAAGTATTTTTCATGAAATCTGACTTCCAAAGTACAGCCTAGAACATCAGTTCTGGTGAAGGCTGGTAAAAGTCCTCTTACTTTGATACCTCAATAAATAAGATTGCTCTATATGTGAACACAGCGTATTCTGGTTACCAACACAGGACACCCCCAGCTCTCTTACAGTAGATTCAGATGATCCATTCCTTCTTTAGACATTCTGATAAAACAGAAATTCAAGAAAAAGAAACTCTAAAGAGAAAAAATAACCATTATCTGTCAAGAAAAGCCTTCTATTTAACCACTTCATTGTAGACCTGTATCAGCTTCAATACACAGTTATAACTGAGAGAGGGATCTGACTATTCAACACTAAATCAAGCAACTTCTTTCATGTATATTTTGTATAAAGCCCATCCTCTCTTGTTTTAGTAGGCAAAGAAGACTTTGCACTAAAGCTCAGAAGAGCTTGTGAAATAGTAATGGTTTTGTCTCTAATCTTCCTCCTCATTTTCACTAACACAACCATCTACCTTTTGTAGGACTCAAAAAAGCTGGTTTTGCTTTTTGAGATGAAGAGATTTAGGTCTGCAGCCACCAACACAAGGCAACTCAGATGAACATATTGCTACATTGCATTGCAGTCTTTGAATTGCATTGATACCTTTCAGTTTGGAATTTTGGCTGATTGCTGACACTTCACAAGTTCTGGGTGAGGCAGATAAGCATTATCCTTATGTTACTGCTGGAGAAACTGAAGCACAGAGGAAAGAAACCTGTGCCAGTGAGAGAGGTTAAGTCTAGATCTTAGAAGTACTAACTCCAGCCTGTTACTGAATTCAAGGTGAAAGAGTGTGCTGGTGAAAGTCACAGGGAGGAGCTTTTACAATATTTTGCTTCTAACAACAGAGGGAAGGATGCTCTGAGAATAAGCCCCTGCAACTACACTGCTTATGGGTGGGCATGCTGTGTAAGTCGTGCTGCTGCTGCCTCAGTTCCTTGAGTGTGGTGACTCACCGAAACTGATGGTTGTAGTTTAGAGTTTAGGGAACAGCAGCTCTGTTTTCTTTTAAAAAGCGCTGAAAAGAAAGCCTTAGATCCCAAACTCTGGCATGACTGGCCCCTATGAATTGAAATAAATGTAAGATATGAGCGTACCACACTGTTTGCCTTTTTCTGCCATGCTAAAGCCCTCTTTTTGCTGTTAAAAATCCAAAATCCAAATATGATTATTAGAGCTTGAGAAACAAGAATGGTAATACATTATTTACCTATAGACTAGGAAAGATTTCCTGCTAACACAAATGAAGCTTCAGGACCTTCAAGGGTCATAGAAACTTTCTCACTGTTGGGAGATGAGGTTTGATGAGAAGCTCCAAAGTCCACTTGGTCACCCAGCAGTAATGGTGACAGACTATGCCTGGTACTCTAGTTTGCTTAGCTGTCTTGGGGAAGAATTTTTTACCTGAGGTTTTTCTCACACTACACTATAAAAAAGAAAGCTACTAATA
Source organism: Phalacrocorax carbo (assembly GCF_963921805.1). NCBI lineage: Eukaryota > Metazoa > Chordata > Aves > Suliformes > Phalacrocoracidae > Phalacrocorax > Phalacrocorax carbo. The sequence goes on along the minus strand of NC_087526.1, from coordinate 10,313,003 downwards.
TGTTCAACAAGTAATAACTGGAACCATGACCTGCATCTGTTGGTATAGACCCATTAAATTATATTAAGCTATTCCAATTTACACATGCTAAGTATCTTGCCCAAGAATGATAAAGCAGTAAGGTGGTAAAAAATGTGAGAGCCATAACACGTTAAATATAACTAGCTGTGGATCTGTTAATGACAGACAGCAGGGAGGATGTACCTCCATTGTATCCACTCCGTACCAAATATTATATATAGCTTCACTGTGTATTTCTCAGCCTACTTTTTCACTATGAACTCTTAACAAAGCTTTTTTATTAAGTCTTGTTTCTCAGTCTCTCCTCCAATTGATTATGGTTGCAGCATGGCCAAATGTCAGCTAAGAAACAGCAGTTTCAGGCAGTTGTAAACCTGTATGCATTTCCTAGACTTTGCATAGTAAACATTGCAGATGGGAGGCTTTTTTTCATTTAGACTTATTTCAGAAATCCAAGGTTTTCTGTCCAAAACAGTCCATTCTTCTGTAAAGCCAGTGCTGTTTTATTAAATGAAGCTGTTCCTTTTAATATTCACAAAACTTCGGAATGTGAAATAACGACCAGACCCCAAACTAGGCTTTAAACTATTAATGATCTGCCATCTGGTGGCCTGTCTTGCTTGAGCTGTTGCACTTCTAATTTACAGTGATGTAATTCCACCAAAGCCAATGGCTTTAATGTGCTCCTTGTGGTTAATGAGCTTGGTGTGGGAATAGCATCTAGTCCACTTCTGTCCCAGACCTTATCACTGTGATTCACACTAGACCTGTGTGACCTGTAGGTAGTCAGGCCACCTGAAAAATCAATAGGTAACTTCCTTTTGCTGAGGGAGCAAAACCTGCACTAACCTTGCTAAGGATGAAATTTCCCTTTAGCCACCCTCATTTTAAATAAATGATGGTCAGAGATTGTGTGGCCTCTTAGGTATTACTGAGATGGCTGATAATCCACTTCTTCCCCAAGTTGTCATGTATTATTCCTATTTATAGCTAAAAAGCATTGCAGTAAGTGCTGAAAAATTGAGATTTGTTTATACTTCTTTCCTGTCCTTTTCAGTTCTTCCTTACAGCCCAAAGGCATGGCAGATTTACAGACTGTCTCAGTTCTTCATTTCTGTAAGGGGTTAAGATACATTGCACAGAGCCCCATCTAAAGATAAGATCATGTATTATTTCAGGGTTACATCTTGTCTAAGACTGGAATAATTTAAACCAGAAAGAAGCAGATCAATCTGACAGAATGGATGTACTTTTAATTAAATATTATGGGGACATGGCTTGTATACTAGTGGCATAAGTAGAAGTGTAGGTCAGGTGTAAGAACAGATAAAGGTCTTTTCCAACCTAAATAATTCTAACTGTAGCAGAACTGATGTACCATCCTTGAATATACATATGATTTACCACTACTCACATTTAAAAGATTAAAAAAGGTTCCTTGGCCACGGGCACAAGTTGGAACACAGGAAGCTCCACCTCAATATGAGAAAAAGCTTTTTCCCTGTGTGGGTGCCGGAGCAGGGGCACAGGCTGCCCAGGGAGGCTGTGGGGTCCCTTCCCTGGAGACATTCAAAACCCACCTGGATGCAGTCCTGTGCCCCTGCTCTGGGGGTGCCTGCTCCAGCAGGGGGGTTGGACGAGATGATCTCCAGAGTCCCCTTCCAGCCCCCGCCATTCTGTGATTCTGTGACTCTGTGATTTTTGTTTGTTTGTTTGTTTTGTAAGGTTCAAACACAGCAAGAACAACAGAACTCAACCTTCATGCTGGATGTTGCGTTCTCTCTTCAAAAGTGCCTTACAAATCTAGACAAACTAATCCTCATAGCACCCTTTAAGGTAAATAGGTACCGTCATGAAGAGGGTTAGGTAAAAATGGGTGAAAAATTATGCCAGTATTTCTACCTATATAACTTGACTATATGACAAACTTACACCAAAATGGGAGAATATTTTGTGATATGGATGTGATTGTTTCATTACACCTGGAACGCCATTCAGCCCTGGAAATCTGCAGTGTCTTGGCTGGATGGCTCTAGAAATGGATATACTACTAGTATGCTACCAACAAAGATGTATTTTTATTTCTCCATGCTGGTGCTTTCTCTCCCTGAGAAGGAAGATTAATGTGAACACTTGAAAATCAATACCCCCTGCCCCTGCAACTTCCTTCAGAATTAGGACTTGGACACTCAATTTTAATAATTTCACAAACTGGCAACTAGAATCTGATGAAGCTGCCTGAACTTTCTTCTCTTGGCCAGTTGGGAATTCCACTGGCATGCAGAAATAACAAATGAGATGAGACGGAATGATACAGAATCAATTGCATTAATTTTATCTGTCAAGGAAGTAGAAAGAAGGAAGAGCTACAAACAGAACATACTGTGCTCTCACATTCTGTTGTCATAATGACTTCTTAACTTCTCCTGGAGGCTGTTCTAAATATTGTTGCCCAGATGCCGTGCTATTTTACATGGAGGGGGCTATAATCAGTTCCCAGTAGCAAAGGACAAAGTACACCTCTGCTTGGCACAGGAAGCTTTTTGCTGTATGCATTACAGCCAAATGTGAGTATTGGGATCTGTCTTCCTTGATAATCTCCTTTATAATTCAGTTTTGTTTCTTTGGGAGAGATACCTATTTGGCGGTTTTCAACAAATCATTTTTTGCAAGCGTAAATAAAAATTATTAAGTAATTATTTTAGCAGAATCATCCTGTACTCTCAATAAATTACTCAGACTGTCTCTTAAGAGCCAGTTTTCTCTTCAACCGACATGTCATTCTTTGTATGCCAGGAAAATATCCTAGTACTTTTCTAAACAGTATGTAATTATCCTTTAATTTCTACCTTAGCCTTTCCTATCATGAGTATGTCTTCCTCTTCATTTTGTTGTCCTTTCAGACTTCTCACTGTTGAATATTTTATTCCTCCCCAAAGCCTCTTTCATAAGCTTGGTTAGTCTTTGCAAATGGTCATTCATAAATGTTGACCCTTTTTTAATGTTAGCATATTTATTATTGGTTGTGGAATATATGAGTCTAGGGCTTATTATATAAGCCTAGGGCTCTCACTCAATTTTCCCCCCACTTTTTCTGCTTTGTTTAATTTCATTATTTCCCACATAATTGCAAAATTGACTTTTCTGGGGAAAATTGCTTTGTGACACTTGCAGTGCTTTCCCTATAACCTGACTTTTCTCTAACTGAGTGTTAATTTTCAAAATGGAGTCTCCAATTAGTGTGCTCAGATACGTTTCACTGAGATGTGACCGAAGTAATTTTGCTTGGTCTGTTGTTCCTTTGATTTAAAGTATATGATTCTCATTTACACTAACTCCCTTTTACAGGGGGCTGGCAATATAAAGGAGATTTATGTTTACATTCAGTCTGTTCTCATCGTAGACTGATGCTAAATATAAAAATTTGATCCTGGAAGTTTTGGGTTGTGTCCAGACAGTCAAAATATTCCCGTTCGTAGCAGTTTGTTGTTCAACTTTATGAGATTTTCAGTTAATCATCTCAGCATGGAGATTCTTCTTCTACAGTGGGTATGATACCAATATTATGGTTCATTGGGACTTTCTGCATCCCTTAGATTTTAAACTATTCACACCAGTTGTATTGGTCTTTAAGGACCTTTAATGTCAGCAGTATGCTGAATTTCTGTAGTGCTTTTATTCTTTGATTATAGTTCATTATTACTACCTCTCAATCTAGCCATTGTTTCCTCCAAACTTTTGTCTGGTTTCTTTATGAACTCAATGTTCACTTTTTAAACCCCAGAGCTATTAATCTCCAAGAGTGGTCTGTGGTTGCATCTTCCTAGCACATTTATTTCTAGATGTCAGCTGTGATATGAAAGTGAGAATTCCAGAGAAAAGTCTGGCTTCCGTCACTGCGTATGCCGTAGTCTATCTCTTTGTGATGACAGGTCATCATTTATTTTGCTTAACTTCCTCATAATTCTTGAGGTAGAAGGTGATTGTCACTAGCCAATCAAAATTCTGTCAATGTGACTATTTATACATATCTGGCTTTTGCATTTAATCAATCCAGTCACATATTTCAGATTCTCCTGCTCTCATAATCACTTCTCAAAATCTCAGCTAAGAAGTCTCTGTTGGATGGATAATAGTGACAGCTTAGAGTGTCCTTCTCAGATTGTTAAATGAACAGAGACCTTATCTAGTTGCTTCACAGACCTCATAGCTAATCCTAACTCACTCAACAAATGAGTATTTTCCTCTGTTTCTTATCTTTAGTACTCAGCCTGTTCAACAAACATGATCCGATCACGTCTGCAGATGTTGCACTCACAAGGCATTGCCAGTCATAATCTAGTTAAATCCAGACTCCTCTGCTTTGAGATTGCTACAAACTCAAGATTTCTTTTGAGAATACTTTCCATCTCCCCATTTATCTTTAAGTATTGAGCCTGCTTTATTAAAGTCAAGTACCAAAGATGGCATAAAGCCCTGAGCAATCTGTTCTGACCTCATAACTGGCTCAGCTAGGAGAAAAAGTTTGAACTAAATAAAGTCTTTTCCAACCTAAATTATCCTAGGATCCTATGATCATTCAGTGGCTTTAGTAAAAGAGGTATGATGTCTTAACTCTTCTACAACAACAGTACAAGTGACTTACTGTGAGGAAAATATTCAGAATTAGCAAAAGCTATATGGAGGTTGTTAGCAGAACATGCTTTTCCGTTCATGAGACACATATCAGTTTTGGTTAAGATCAGCATTAAGAGGCGTGGTTTTTTTGTATACAAAATTATGTGTTCCAGTTTTAAATTCATAAACAATTGTGTAGAGTGGGGGACCTTATTTTGAGCTTTGTGCTTTCCTCGCCTTTCTGTGTGTCCATATGTCAAATGTTAAGTATTTACAGCGCAGCACACAAGTAGCAACCTAGGGAGCCTAAAGTAGCTTTTGTTTCAGCACAATTTGGGGCTGCCACATGGTAGGAACATACGAAAAATACAGCAGTTCATCAGTGATCTTTCCTAAATTATGTCTGTACATAGATTTTTTTCAATGATATGCACTCTGCATTCTAGGTGTCTGAGCTCAAGCATATTTTGGTCTTATGTATGGATCCTCCAGAGGCACAGGTGTGGCATCTTAAGCTTCTGTACCAGTAAGATCCTTCCTAACTTATATCAAATGCTTCTGGAGCTTTTTCTTTAGTTCTAAGGAAGTGTGTGCCTCACTGTGCTCTCAGTCAAACATATGGCTGCCAGGTTCGAAGCTAGCTATGAAAATATGATCTTGTTACTCTTTTGTACATATTGGAAAATATTCTTCTAAATAGCTGCTATACTTATTTGGTGCGACATCATTTTTCCCTCTAAAGTGATTTTTTTTAAAAAAGCATAACTTTAGAGTAATTTTTTTTTAAGAAATGTGTTTTAAGCCCAGCGGTCCATCCCTCTAAGGCCTGGTAGATACCTGCTCTTGGTCTCCAGAATGAACAGCCTTCACCTCTGACTCTGTATTTGTATTAGCATACTTCCACCCTGAGCTCACTTCCTTTGAAATCAAGCCGAAATGTCTTCTTTGTATAATGGCCACATTTTGAATTCTGGTATGTATCTATATATAAAGACTAAATTAAAAAAATATATGCATGAAAACAAGCATGATCCCATAAAGGATCATTCTTTTATGCACATATTTTGAAATTCCCAATATGATATCTTGAGATGTTTTCCACAATAAGTTTTGGACTGAAATAAAAACTCCTTTGCATTTAAAATGCATCTAGAGGAACAATCAATAAAAGTAAAATTCCAGCTGTGCAGCAACTTATTTCCCCAGTGAAGTTAATACTTTATAGTGGTAGTAACATACTGCAGTACTTTGTGATGGCCAGAGATTGTAGTTTGTGCCAATTTTTTTCTCCTTTAGGCCACAGTGAAAATCTTCTATTAGCACTGAAAATCTTTACTGAGATTCAGGACATAATTCTGGAAGACTTGTATTGCTATTTTTCAGGACTGAGCAACCTCACATCAAAAAACTATATATTTGTGAATGGAAAAACAGTAACTTACTGGATTACTAACTTACTGTACAGTCATTGGGGCTTGGACGAGATGAACTCCAGGGGTCCCTTCCAACCCCACCATTCTGTGTGATTCTGTGATTCATATGGAACCATGAAAAAGTTTTGCCCCATCTTTTATTAGGAACCCATTAGGGTGTTAAGCACAACAGTCCTCTTTAGGAGAGCAGAATTTAATGCTACATTGTCCATCATGGCCGTGAGTTGCTAGCATTTGAACTCAAGGGTTGTGTGCATTAGTTTAGTAATTTTTCATTTCTTTTCTACCAGACCCATGAAAGTTAAAAAAACAGTCACAAGAAGCTTAGCAGATGTGACATTTTATTTCTTCCACTTAAAAGAACGCTTGTGATCATATCCTAAGGGATATGTCATTTGATTAAAATCTATCCTCTTCTCAGAAATTCTGGAAAATTTACTCTGCCTTTGAGATCTACACATTTCATATCTAGTAAAATAGGCCAGGACTGGTCCTTTTAAAATAAGGTATAAAGACTGAAAGATAGCTTCTGAATCAAAGGAGATGGGGTGGAGATCATGATCTATGTTGGCTGCCTGTAGCTGTACGCTTCTACGGGAGAACTTATCTTGGGCCGCATACCGCCGGGACACAGGGCTCTACCCACCCTGGGGACAGTGATGCACAGACACCAATATGATGGATACAAATGTCCGTTTATTTAGCTGCGTCACACGCTTATATAGCTCTTGCGGTTCCTGTTCCTGCCACTCCTATGGGGAGGAGTCTATCTTTCCGTCACATCCTGTGATCTTCCGGTTGCCGATCCCTGTCTATTCCCCTACAGCTGCCTTTATAGATACCGTATGAAATCTACACATTTTGTTTAGCTGTTGGGTAAAAATCCAACAGATTGTAATGAAGAATAAACTTTAGGAAGTATGGATGAATACACCTTTATTTCCTTTGAAATGCCTTTCAAAATGCAAGCCATGACAAAAATTTGCAGACATAATTGCTCTTTTAAAAAAAAAAAAATCCCCATCTTATTCTAATTTTTGAGCAAATACTTGTAAATTCCATAGTTAGTGCAAACCTGATTTCATTCAGTAAAATTCCATAAACTCAGTGAAACCTATGCTCTTCTTACCAGGTTGAATTTCTTCCACTGTTTTAGCAGAGGGGGTCAATGAGATCCAGTACTATCGCATTTGTACATCAAGTGCTAGAATCACTGAGTTCCTCTGTCCAGTGATACTCTCACCTGAAATTTGTAAACACGTCTTTCGTTAGGTTTAGCAATGCAGTTATTTATGCCACCCTTGGCTGAAGAAGGAAATATCACTGAAGCAGATGTACATAGTGTGTGGCCATTTGCAAAGATGTTTAACATGTTGTCTATGGGCACGTGGTGACATTTGAAAGGAAACAAATGTGAAATGAAATGTTGATTTCCCATACCATTTTGTGACACCAGAAACTCTGTCTTTTGTTCCTTCTTTTCAAAATTAAGAACATTCCATCTATAGCAAGACAAGCTGGAGTCAGTATCTCAACTTCCAAGGAAGCCGACAGGATTTATTTAGATGTGATGCTATCATTGTCCTCAATTAATACAACCATAAGACTGTTGGGGACCCACAGGATTCTGTGTCCTGTTGTCGTATGCAATCCTGTCATACACTCTTGTTCATTTAGCAAGATACTTCAGCACACGCTTAACTTTAAGTCTCTAATAAAACTGTATTCAAGGGTATGTATAAGAATGGGATTTTCAAAATCAGGCAAAACTAACCTAATTTTGGAAACCAATGGAAGTTTCACCACTAGTTTTAAGGCAAACTTTAAGGATTCAGTACTAGTTGTGTAGTTTCTCAGTAAAAAGGAATTTGAGCACACAGTCACATTGTTTGCTGAAGTGGATTTATTTTGTTACGGTTATTGCTACTATTTATAAAGCTGTAGCAGCTCAGCTGAAAGCAAGCTCCAACACAGATGATTCATCCAGTCTGTACATCAGTAACCAGTTGTTTGAATGTTTTGAATATTTTTCTCTTTCAAAATTATTCTGCTGAAACTACATAAATGTAAATGAGAGTCATAGAGAAAGTAACCCTAACTTTTGTGCCAATGACAATAAATGTCAGTGTATTTGGAGGCTGACAGGAAAATTTGCTAACCCTATTTTTAACCATGCACATTACAACATCGCATGACAAGTAACTGTTCTTTTACTGGGTCAAGCAGCTTGTTCAAATTTTAGTTTTCTTCAAGTGTTGGGTGTCCTATGTTGGAATACCAGAGAACGAGTCTCTATACGCTTCTTGTGTTCTTTACATCCATATGTAGCAAAAATGTGATAAACAATCCTTCAAGAATAGTGTAAGAAATAATGATGATAAACTATATAATAATTTTAACAAAATAGAAAATTCTTTAGCTAAATCATCTGTGCAGTGAAGTGAAAAGTAAGATGTTAAGGGCTGTTACATTGTGATGTTTGGGATGCATTTGCAATGTAAATAATGTGAGGAAATGGGGAAGAATCACTGAAAGTAGTGGCTGGAAGGGACCTCTGGAGATCATCTCGTCCAACCCTCCTGCGTGAGCAGGCACCCCCAGAGCAGGGGCACAGGGCCGCATCCAGGTGGGTTTTGAATGTCTCCAGGGAAGGGACTCCACAGCCTCCCTGGGCAGCCTGTGCCCCTGCTCTGGCACCTGCACAGGGAAAGGGTTTGTCCTCATGTTCAGGTGGAACTTCCCGTGTCCCCCCTCAGCCTTCTCTTCTCCAGGCTGAACAAACCCAGGTCTCTCAGCCTTTCCTCATAAGGGAGATGCTCCAGTCCCCTGATCATCTTGGCAGCTCTCTGCTGGACTTGCTCAAGGAGTTCCCTGTCCTTCTTAAATTGGGGGGCCCAGACAGGACACAACTGGACACAGAAAGAGTTTCTATGATCTAGGAATCTGAAAATTCAATGTTGTTGACATAAACATTGTTGGTTTTTTGCATACCTCAGTCTGTACCCAAAAATAGCATGAGAAAGGTGGGTAACTTGATATGCTAGGGAGCATGATAGACCATTAAAATTTAGGGGCAGCCTATTCAGTGAAAATCACCTTGTGGAGTTCATTTACCCTGGGTCATTAACAAGATGGTACTAATTCCTCTTATCTCAAGGAGAAAGGGGAAATTATAGAAAGTTTATAACGGCAGTGTGTGGAGGGAACAGCAAGGAAAGTTTCTTTGAAATGAAAACATCAAATGCAGTGTTCCAACATTAAATGATTCTGAACTAGAAGCCTGTTGAAAATGCCATGTTCCCCTGAGACTTGGCTTTGACCAGTGCTGTAATGACACTGACCTCCATTGTAAAGCAATTTGAGGTCTACTGATGAAAAGTTCTCTACAACTGGTAGGTATTGTTAAGAAATCTGAGAAAGAAATCCTAAGACTGAGATTATACAAAGGATTTCTTTACATGAAAGAAAGGTGTATCCCCCTGCTTTTTAGTTTCCTGTATGCATAATAATTCTATGGGTTTCATTTTAACTCTCTGTCACTTTGTGTGTCTCATTTGAGCCTTGGCAAGAGAATGAGGCATTGATGAGCAATAGCGCAGACCATTAGTAGGTTACTAAATGAGTCTGCTGAAGGAGATAAGAGTTCTTTACAGGATACTGTGCTTGGGTTAGTCTGACAACACAGGAAATAAGAGGTTTATCTGGGAAGAGATGGCTGGCAACTGTAAACTCCCTAGGTACTGCCTACCAAACTGCCTCAAGTCCCCCAGCATATCTGGGAAAGGCAGAAAACCAGAAAGCCTTCATAGTCTTCTGCCACCTACCAGTACAAAGTTTGTCTTCATTTGGATGAGTAAGATTTGGGATAGGTTTGTATGAAACAGCCTAACTATTGACTTCAGCATTTTACTCCTGACAATCAAGTCCTGAAATATTCTGATTTCCGGTTTTGTTACAGCATAACTGTGAAGCCAACTTCACTGGAGCTCTGGTGTTCAATGAATCAGAGATTTCATGTTTGGAAAGTAGACTTGAGTTCTGTCAATTTTCTTTCATAAGTCTAGGACAAAATAATATTCAGTCACCTCTTGTTTTTATTACCTCGGTTAAAATTCAGCCCAACATAGTACTGTGTGCGTTTACTGTCCCATTGCAATTTGCTACAGTCACTCTTGTCACCATGCCTGGTTTTAATTCCAGATGTCAGGAATATATACAGTCAGTATATCCTTTTTGAACTTAAAAGTAAAATAAAAATTGCATTTTTTTCAAAGCAATTTATATTAGTTGGCTTGAAGGATTGTAGTCATAGAAAAATCATGCTTTCCCTTCTAAACATAAGCACCTTTTCTATCCCAGCAGTGGAAATATGACGGGTGTGAATAAATTCCATAATTTGAAGAATATTGATATTCAACACAATCATCTACAAACCACCAGATTTATCTGCCACATATACACACTTTTTCACGTGCCAAGCTTTCTTACCTGTTCATTTCTTCTACGTTAACACAGAGCCAAGAGTAAGAGCATGATACATATTTAATGGACTATATTCTCTCAGCCAAATTATTGCTGGACATGGGTATAGATCTGAAGCAGTTGCTTTGAGGAATTCTTCCAATGCTCCTAATTTAGTGAGATTTGATTGACACTTAATATGAATGTCCAGGCTTTCCAGAGTACTCTGATTTTTCCACCTGTGTAAATTCATTTACTATTATGCAGTTACACTGATCATATGCATATGGGGGTATATTTTTCGGGGGAATAAATTATTCTGGTTAAAAGCTCAGAACCGTCCATGTGTTTCTGCTTGTGAAAAGTAGGTATGTTCATATGTATCAATATTGTTTGGAGAAGCCATGAGTACATGTAGCATTGTGCTAATTTCACATGTTGACATGCACATTTGAAAATGCACGATTCTGAGAATGTGAAACAAGAATATTTTTCCTGATTCTGTGATTGAGTTTGGTCAGTCTATATCCTGTCTTTTTAGTACCTCTTACACTTGCAGCTATTTAATTGATGGTTTTTGTATTTCCATTTCATTCCAGCGTGACTATTTGGAGGAAGTGCAATCTCACAGCTTCATTATTTTGATGTTATTTATCTTTCTATCTTTTAGGGGATCTACCTCAACTGCATAATTATCACTAGTTGGTTTTGCACCTCTCTATATATCAAAATAGAGCATTAAGCTCTTTCTCCTTAATAACTTTACACTACCTGACAGTCCAATTTAGGCTTTGTTTATACCATAATTCACCAAAGCCGGGAGATTCTTAAAGCTCTTCAAGAATTGCTTGGGATTTATGTAGTTTTGTGGCACACACTGTGAAACACATCTTCCATTTTTTAGTTATTAAATATGCTGCTAATGTGCAGAGAAAGTTGAGAGGAAGTTATGTCCAGGAGCTGGCTCGCTCACACTGCATCACGTATTAAATTATACATATACCTTCTGAAGGAAGTTTCAGTTATTTTGGTCGATTGTAATCTAGGTTAGCCATTATGAGAAGAAATGAAAAGTGACAAATTTATTGGCAACTTTGCTGCTTTCTAGGAACTGGACTGAGACCACCAACTCATTTACAGTAGGCCTCCAAAGAGCTATAAAATGAAAATTAGTTTTGGTCATTGTTGACCTGCAGCTAAATTCTACTAGTGCTCTACAGCTGAGCTAAAAAATTCCCTATCCTCACCCCAACCATCTGAAAAAAACATCCTGTATAAGTAATTGTTGATACGGGTTATTCTTTCCCTGCTGCAGAAAGTTGAAAAAGCAGTCATATATCTGGATAATGTCACAGGAAGTCTATAGCTTACCTTTATGCATTTCTTTTTTAAGTCCAATACTCCAAAAGTAATCAGATAAATGAGACTCTCTAATGGCTGATGATTGGATGAAAGCTTCACTGATTAAAGACCAAAACTGACGGAGTATCAATCACTGGTGTTTTTGATTAAGTACCTCACTAATCTCTGTCACTGTATAATGACTATCCTGGCAAACAGTCTGATTGCTGCTGGCAAATCATTTACATTAATCAAATAAAGTAAAAAAGATACTGATGTACTTCGCTGTTCAAGAAAAGATGCTGGATGTCTCTTGCTGAAAGAGCTGGATGGACATCATGCCTTTAGAAGAAAAACCCTAACCGAACTAGATTTAATGCTCTGTATTCTAAAAGCTGCTAGTAAGAGCAGCAACTTTTGCTCTCACTGACCCAGATCCAGATTTCTAAGTTTGCGATACACAGTTCATCAACAAGTCAAATTAAGTAAGTAAGAAATTCCAAATATAAGTAGCAATTAACCTGAAATCACTACAAATTAACAGGTATTACACTTAATAAAAGGAAGGGACCTTTGCTCTTCTGACCAGACCAAAGAAATGGCAGATCTTGTCTCCTAGGTAGCTTTGTTATTTAATAATTTCTGGAGTTTTCTTGTTATTTGAGGATAGGGAACTAGCTATACCTTTCAGGCCTGGGGAAAACACTGAAGCACTGCTGGGATCCCAAAACACGTGCTCCTCTGCAGCAAAAACCTCTTGGAGCTTAGATGCAAGTAAGGAAGCATGTACCTTGTAACTGCTGAAACTGCCAATCTTCCTAAAGAAATAATTCACAAATAATCCCCATGGGGGTTTCAAATCAGTGTTCCTTTCCCACCTGTTAGTTCAATCTGATAGCTGCTTTGAGTGCTTTGTCTTGGTGCTTTGCAGAGAAAGCAGCTGCGGGTTTTTTGGTGAACATACACCTCATCAAATCCAAGAGCCTACTGTAAAGCATTCACTCTTCTACGATGTGAGAGATTTAATCCGATTTGTAGCAGGGCCTTGAATCCAGATCTTCCATCTGGCAGGAGAATGCCCTGCTATCAGGCTTTTGGGTACTCTGGGAGTAAGGGCACCCTTTTGAAGCTGTTTCATCTAATGGAAATAACTAAAATATATGCAGTGGATGCAGAGTAGAAGAGGTGCTTTTTAGCCTATTGATATTGAGGCTGCAGTCTGAAAGGGTTGACTGAGGAAGTTCAGTACAAAGTGAAATGAAGAGAGGTCCTCCATTCCTTAAATAAGACACCCTAAACATTGCACTGTCCCTCTTCAGGGCATGGAATAGATAAGCTGTGGTGGCTAACTGTGAAAAGGCAGATAAATAAATGGGATGTGAGCACGTAATTCATTGCTGTTGTGGTGCCGTTGGAATCAATGACGTTACCTAGGAATGAATTTCGCCTGATGCTCATAAAGCTATCAGTAGAGGTGGGAAAATTACATTTTTCTTCTTGGCCATGATTGACTGAAATCTTTCTCCTGTCATATAATCAGTAATTGTAAGAAGCTATGTACAGCAGTGGTGCAATAGAAATAATAAATAACCTCTGTACAAAGGATATATGGTCAAAGACTCAGAGAACACAGCAGCTTATTTGAAACAGCAATACATTACTAGTCTTTAAATTAACAACGTAAGAAAAATGAACTCAATCTATCATGTAACTTACCTATCTCAAGTATAATATGTATCAGGCCTTTGTATTACTCAGTGAACATTATAAACCAAGCAAAGATGGTTTGTCAATGGTAATAAAGCAAGGCAAAAAAGATTTTGGAGAAACTTAAATTTACAATCCAAAGCCTTGATTTTCCATCACTTCAGAAGCCTGGTGGAATGGAATTGAGTGTCCAATATTCAAGCGTAGTTGCTGTAATTTTATGTGCCTGTTAGACATTTATTCATGTAAATGGATGGGTGGTGTCCAGTTAGTCTGTGCAAATCAATATTCTATTTCTGTGTTCAATTACAGTAAATTAATGTAACCCTATGCCTTTAAAAAATATCAAAATCATTTTTAAAGGCAAAGTTTGGAAGAATGAGAAGCCAGAAATGGAGCTTTCTAGTAAGGATTCATATTTTAAGAAGCTTCTCTTGACATTTGAGTTTTGGCCTTGAGTAACCATAATGGCTTTTGCCCAGATCTCCTTTGGAGCTTAAGCAAGCCAAGGTGATAGAGTATTCCAAACCTTACACGTATAGAGACTGAACATTAAAGTCACCTACCAGGTTACATCTCTGCTGTATACAAATAGTATGAAGACATTTGCAGGAAGGACCAGATGTCATTTCTTTATGTGAAGAGTTTTGTGTTTTAACGATATGGTAAGATTAAAATGAAACTAGTTGAATGTAAAAATTTGAACTAGAGGGCAAATTAAGAGGTCTAATTTTGGGTAAGTCTTGCATGCGCATTCGAGAGAGAGACCATTCTTTAAGTGACAGCTTTTTGATTATATCAACTATAATAATCTTTTAATGGGATACTTTGTGACAGGCATATTCAGATGTCAGCAAAGCACAAATTTGCTCTTTTGAAGAATAAAGACACGTCTTCACCTTTCTTCCCCCCAAGTGCTCCTTCCATAATATAAACAAGCTTCAAAACAGGTAGGTTTCTTAAAATCTAATTTTCCAATGACTGTGGAAGAGATTTAATAGTGAAAGTGAACATTCAGGAAGCAGTGACGAAGTGTTATTCTGGAGTATTTTGGTAAGGCTTTCTTACCTTATCTTGCCCTTCTTGAAACATATTGTTCCTGTGAAGGAATATGATAGGCAGACCTGGAAATTAATAAGTGCAGCCTAAAGGCTCTGTAACACACAGTAAATTTTTGTTCTGCTCTGAAAAAAAGTTTATCCAGCTAGCCATAGCAGGTAGAACATATGGCAGGAGATAAAGCCGTATAGTCACTAGAGGATGATGAGAACTCAGTGAAATGATAGCCAAGCCTTAGTAGTCTATGTTCAATTTGTTCCATTTCCGTTCAGTACTTTTCAGTGTGCCAAGGAAATGGAATGTTGTTGATGCTACGTTTCTGCACTTGTCATAATAATACACCACAGGAGCAGGGAAATATCAATGATTATATAGTCATGAGATAACATACTGTTATACAACTGATTCTAGCAGGAACAGAAAATGCAGCAGACATCCATTATTCTGACAGTGTCTCTATTTTGACAAAAAAGATTCAGTAAAAATAGGAAAATATATTAAAAGAATGTTGATGAGATTTTAATGTCGTTTCTGTTACTGGAGGGTGCTGAAAGACTGAAGGAAAAACAGGTTAATATGTTGATACTAAAAAAAAAAATCAGAAACAACAATCCAGTCCTTGAAAGACAAAATGGGCCAGAACTAATAATTTAGGATTGTGCAGTGTAGAGCAAAGATATATTTTTAAAGTAATAAAATATGAATGTGAAATTATGAACCTAGCAAAACCCACAATTGTATAACTCCATCTCTTCCAGTAATTTCCTTAACATTTTATGTGTCCCAAATTTCCCTTTGTTGTTTTCTCTTTGACCTGCTGAAGTCCTCCTAATCTCTTAAGGCAACAGGAACATGGAACACAGGAATTTCCAGCCTGGAGGAAGCTGGAGGTACATCTAATATAAAATATAATCTCCAGCAGTACCCAAATCCTATTAGCAAGAAAAGGTGTGTGATACAAGCATTCCAAATTTCTCAATCAGTTTTTTATGACCTTATAATTACAGAAGAGCTGATGTTCACCGTGTACAGGATTTTTTTCTTTTCAGTTTTGCATTCTCCACTTGGTTTGGAAGAATACAAAGCCAATAGCAAATGTCTAGAATTGCTGGTCTTGAAAATACAGTAGATATAATTATACCCATAGGCCATAGCTACTCTAGAAAGGTCCACTACTTATAAATTAATCTTGAAATGATTCTGCAACATTTCTCCAGTATATTGCAAACACTCTCCCACCTTACTAGCACATCAATGGCACACACTGCTGATGAAAAGCATTCTTATCATGTATGTTCCAAATTGTCCTGATTACCTGTAAAGGAATATACCAAAAGTTGACTCAAATGAGCAACAGCTGTCACTCGCTCTCAGAATAAGGCACACTCAGACTATGGCTTGTGACCAACAATTTCTGATGCCCAAGCTGGGTGCCAAAAGGTATAATTCATTGTCGGTCAAATAGGCATACCTATAATGAGGCTGCTTATCATGTAATTTAGAAATATAATGAACATTTTTATTAAGCAAAGCCAAATAAAAGTAAGACTGCAGTGACTGAATGACTGGGGTCTACTTTCTTTACATCACTTTGCATGCAGAGATCACTCTAGTGTGGTATATGCTTTTCATATGTGTGTGTTCACATGTATGTCTTGAGCTTTCCAGACTGGGAACATTTTACTAAACAATTGCCTTTGGTAGCTCTTAGTCATTTTATCATGTGATCATATGCTTTTTCTCACTGCTTTTTTTTTTCACCTTCTGAGAAGTCAGAGGCAACCTCTTAATTTATTCAAGAGTTCATTTAAGAAAAATCAGCAGAGAAAGCTGTAGCCAAAAAAGAATGCTCTTCTGTAGCCTCTGCATTTGTTTCAGATGCCTGTAATTTGACTTTGTAGGGGAAACAAGGCCCCTTAGATCTCAGCACTAGGCATCAGAGGAAGTGGTTTGCAAAGGTTCTATGGGAAAATGAATCTAAATCAAAACTGTAGAGAAAGGTTCTGTTTTAAAAAGGACCTAAATGAAATCCCAGATACAGACGGAATGGGACAGACTGAAGGGGTGAGAATTCTTATTTCTGACTGAAATCCTGGGCTTAAATTAGAAAAGCCCTTAGAAGTGTAAAGGGTTTATATTTTTTCCTGTGCCCTTAGACCCACTACAAATTCATAACACAGCCTTTAAACACTGTTACACAGAATGAAATTCATTTTCTTCTGGAAGTCCTTTAAATTAATACTTTGATAGTCTTATTTTACATCCCTGCCATTACTTTCTGAACATGCACTAGCTATGTTACAGAGGCTTTTCAACCTGCCAGCTCTGACTTGTTCAGCAAATATCCAACAGGGTATAAATAGGAATGATATTCAGTAATGGGAACATCCAGGTTCTTCACCACACTCAAGACACATTCTGGCTTTTTGCTTTTGTAAAAAGACAAAAGTCTATGAAACAGTGTCTTATATGCATCCCTTTCTACACCAGCGGTGTTTCTCACTCATCATAAAAGTTCAAAAAAAACCAGAAACCCCATGAAGCTACCCATTGCTATGAACTTTTTGCCACCTACTGTCTCCAGTTATATCCCTATGCTGCTTGATAAATTAAAAGAGTTTTCAGACGTCCTGCGTTATTGATGAATATTCATGCCCACTTGAAGTCTAATTCTCAATTATAAGGAGGAAAGAAGTAGTGCAGATTTTGTCTGAACCCTCCAACAATGAGAAATGTTTCAGGGGATGTGCATTTAAGAGAGCAGGGCCAATGTAATCCAAGGAAATAATTATCTCTGGCCCTAATAGTTGACTTATTCTATCCAACCTCACGAGTCCCAAAGCAGCACTCTGCAGAGGAACTGGAAAGTGGTATGTTACACTGATTCATCTGCTCGGTGCAAAGCAGCACAGTACCTGTGTTTGTACAAACCTATGTTTGTTGTTATGTTGTGGTTTTGTTTTTGTCTTAATGAGAGACAGGGCAACTGAAAATAAAAAGGATAAAGATCTTCCTATTTTGAAGGTTTCCATCCCCCACGGTCCTTACATGCAATGACGGTAACTACAGTACTTTTAAAAAGCTCCCATTAGGAGAAATCCCAGAAGCAACAGGTTACAATCACTGACAGATACGCCTTTCTCCTGAGAGCACAAGAAAAACCCCATTCATTACAGAGTTAGGAGAGCACAGATCTCCCTGGCGTTCAGTCCTTCTATGGGTGCCCAGAATAGCAGCATAGCTCACACAGATCTCCTGGCATGCATTATCTTGCAGCTGGAAGAAGGTGAAGAACCACCTGCTAGTCACTGTAGTCCTTATGGGAAATAAATTAATTAGATAAATTAGGTTAGCTGCAGGCTACAGTACATAGATGCATAAGCAAAGTTTATTTTCTGAGCTATACAGAAGGCCATCGCTGCAATAAAATTTCATTTATTTTTGTGGATACAGGTGAATACTAAGTCTAACACATTTTTTGGTTTTATTTTGGTTTGTTTGGGTTTTTTTTAATTAAATACTTCAGGGAGACAGAACTTGAAAAATGCTTTGTAGGAGATACCTATAGAAGATCATGCCATCAACACAGATTTTGCAGAGCTTTTGAAGTTCCAAAAGGATTTTAGAGGAAATTTTCCAGAAAACCGTTGCGTTGATTTGTATGCTAATAAGCATGAAATTATTTACCCATCTTCTGCATAAGGTTAATCAGTCAGTTTCTCACCTCTCTATTTCTGTATTAGTGCTAGATAAGCAAAAGGGAAGACAAATAAGAAAAACCTCCAGGAGATTAGCAAGCCCCCAGTAGTTTTCCATATGTGTGTACTTATCACCATTCCATAGTGAATTTAGTTTATTCTTCAAAGTGCTTTGCAACTAACAAACTGAAAACTTCCCTACAGGCAATTCTTACAGAGTAATTCAAGTGCTGTCAGTTCATGCCACTGGTAACCTCATGATAACATCACTGTTCCCTTGTATCTTGTGTGTTCCCTCTCCACCTCCCTGTTTAGGACTGTCATTTTATACAGACTCAGGTTTTTTTGCAATCTTGAATTGGGTCAAAACAACCTGAATTTCTTATCTAGAATAGAGTAACAGCAAGAGATTTCTCAGATGCACCGTTCCAGCTTTGGGGATTTGTACTGTTGAATCTGAAGTAATTGTTTCTCTCACCCATTGAGATGTAATTACAATCTGTAGCCACCCATTAAAGGTGTATACATTCATGACAATACAATAGGTTTGAAACGTTATCTAGGTTGATTGTGCCTGCAGCTTCTTTCCAAGCCAAAATAGCAATTATAGGTATATATATAGGGAGCGCATTTTTTAGCTGGATGGAACATATTTGTTTCCTTTTATAATTTCCAATTTTATTTAGTCAAATAACTGTTTTGAAATTTCCCTCAATCTATATTACTTATAATGCTTATATTGCTTTGACAGTGGTCTTATTCTTTATCAGTCACACCTATCCACTGGCATCCGCGTATTATTGGGTCTTTTATTCTCACTTGTTTAACAGATTCCAATTAGTGACAGTATCCCTCTTGTAAACTTAAGAGGATATTTAAGGTTTATGGTACAATGGGGAAAGGGGAATAAACTTTCTTCAATGCATTGTTGGGCTTTATCATTCAGGTATGTAACTGCTGGGGGATCCTAATGCCGTGACAAGAACATGCACTGATAGATATTGTGACTTAAGGTTTGTGGTTACCTTTGGAGTTCTGATGGGAGACAGAGGGGAACCAGAACTCTGCTCTGGGGCACTCAGCCTGAGTGTTACACTTGTGGAATCATTTTGTTCTGCATGCAGCAGAAGGAAAGCAGTATTTGGAGTGGTTTTGGTTTGTTGGGTTTTTGGGTTCAGGTTGGGGTTTTTTTGGTTTTTTTTTGGTTGTGGGGTGGGGTTTTTTGTGATTTTCTTTTTTTCATTTTACTGCCATTTTTACAGACCTTGAGATTTGTAGTGAAATTTTTGCAATTACATAATTAGTCAGGATTTTTTAAATGTTTATTAGCGCTTAGGGAAAAGATGTTTTGGGGATTGCTGAATGGAGACAAAATTCCATTCAAATACAAAAGCTTTAAAAATGTGGGGCCTTGATCCTAGAAATGCATAATTCTATGCTTGGCTGTGCAAACGAGTTTTTAACTTAAGTTCTCAAGTTTCAGTGTGGTGGCTTTCTTAGTGAAGATAGAAAAAATGGATCAAGATGTTAAAGTTCTCAGCATTCAGTGATTTTTGATTTGGTCACTTGAATTTTTGGGGCCTGATAATTAAGTTCACAGGCAGATCCCGTTACAAGGACCTGAAATCACTCTAGATGTGCAGGGCTTATTCAGTTTGGCATGGGACCGGTTTTAGTTTCTAGGTCTGGATTGATGGTAGTTATTGTAATACATTCTCATTGCAGTGCTAAGTTTCTTGAGGAGTCACACAGTTCTGGAAATTAATCTCTTAATTTATTTGCATAGGATAAACTAAGGTGTACGTTAAGTGCCTGTGGTGATTATCTGACTTCTGATATTTTTGTGAATTTCAAAGATATAAACATCAATGACTTGGTTAAATCTCCACTAATTAGTTGAAGTTCAGTTACTATATGTATTCCTCTAGCAATTAGTAGATGTACATTGGTGCCAGTGTCAAAAACTGGAGAGAAGCCAGGCCAGGGCTCATTATCTCACCAGAAATCCTTGGTCGCTAATCAGCATTCAATAAAGATTAGACAGTTCCCTGCTGGCACTTGGCTATTAAATTCCATTTATACTGTTGCTCCATAAATACTATAAATTCTCTTTCGTTAGCAGACTGTTCACAAAATCCTTTGAAAATAGAAGTTTCATTTGAGGATGACTGAACAAAATGGAATCTAATTAGGCTAGAAGACCCCAAACCATCATAATTTCTCACAGCGTAATGCCAAAGTAATGCTTCTAAAGCTGTTCTGCTACAGTATTTCCAAATAAATGTGTGTCATTAAATTAGGAGGGTTTAGCAAGCTGGGATGCATGATAGTTCTGGTGTAAAGGGCAAAGATTTATAGATGTCTATGAAAAGAGCTGGGACTTTGCAAGTTAAGTTGCAGCCATGGTGCATCGCTGCATTTGATACAACCAATTCACTTTACAGCAGTTTTAGATGATCGGTTTTCCAACAGAAGAGGCTACTAGCAAGCTTTCACACAGGGAAACTGGAGTGACACAATCCCTTCATCTAGGACCTGTAGGATTCATTATTGTGAACATATTGTATATACAGTGATAAGAACACCTGGTACTTCTTCTTTCCTAGTTATAGTATAAGCTTGGGAAGGATGAAAATTTCAACTTGTTCCTGTTTTTTGTGTATATAAGAACAAGGTTGCAGAAAGAGCTGCTAAAGAAGGTGTTCGTGTTTCTAAAGTGGTTAGACCTTGGGGTTAAATCAAATGCCATGCCACCGTGTCAGTCTTTGTGAGCATTTATCTGTAACCGTAGTTTTCTATAGTATTTGAAAGAATTTTTGGAGATCACACATAACTGAGCATATTGCCTTGGTATTCACAACAGGGGCAATGCTGAATCTCATTGGCACTTATTTGTCATTGATAATCAGACAAGAGGTGCTGATATCTTAAAACCTTCTGCAGAACAAATAGATTTCTGCCAATGCCATTAATCTTTCATTTATTTTCTTCTTTTGCTTTTCAATTCCCTTCTCTGCTTACTTGCCAATCCAACATTGGGTCCCCTTTCCACAGTTTGGCCCTCAGGAGATTTAGAATTGTTGAAAAAGTATCTGATCCTTGATCTCAGTACAAACCAATTTGAGTGCAGATGAACATTTGGCAGCCGTGCCACCGACATTTAATTTTAATTTCACTGAGGGAAGTATTTGTTTGTTCTTCATAAAGACATTTCTTAATGTGCTGATAAATCTTTCTGTTGCACTCACTGGGTGATGTGTGTAATGGCAGATCTGTCTTCAGAAATTATAGATATACAATGCAGGCCACAGAGAATAATAGCCTGGTAAGCATAAATACTGCTAACTACACCCTGCACCCAGGTGCTGCATTCCTCCACTAGTTCCTGTGCTGACCTACAGGATTGATCTTGTTCCTTCTTAATAGCAACCTTGAAACAAACAATCACTGTGCTTACATCCATCTTTGGAAAGGCTGTGCCGTACTGCTGAAAGAAGAAAGTAATTTGGGTGCAGAACCACAAGGGTATTTAGGGACAGGATTTCTTTAATTAGATGTAGAATTCTCAGTTAAATTATTTGTATTTGGACAGGAAAATATGAGAAAAACTAAGATACAATCTAGACTCTCACATAAATATGCTATAATTTTCTATCACTTGGATATTTAAAAAGATAAAAGGACTGTTAATTTAAAAGTTAAGTGTGCAGTTGCAACATGCAAGAAGTTATAATTACGCATTTAAACATGTTTACATAATCAGATGAGTCACTAAAGAGCTGATACACAATCAAGTTACTGTGGCTTAACGAGTTACCACATTACAACTGAATAATAGTAGAACTACGTGCACTCTTTTGGTCTGTTCTAAATATGGACTCAAAAGCATTCTTAAGTCTCTTTCACCAAGGTTTACTCTAACTGATTTATGTCACATTTGTTATTGGATACGAGTATGGATTTGATAATTGCAGTGTAGATGGGTGTAATGTCATATGTATTTGATGCATAGAGAATAATTAAATCACAGAAAATTGATTCAGCATCTGAGTTCTGAGGAGTGTTTTATCTCCAACGTTTCTGCAGTGGATCATTTCCATCAGAATGACTTTGTCTTTATGACAAGGTTTGTAAAATCCTTGGAGATGCCACTCAATTTCTTCAATAATTAAAACTATGTCCCTGAAACTTTCTGAATATTTAGCTCTGTTCTGCTGTATTTAGTTTTGCTCTTTAGGAAATGCTGTTCCAATCCCCACCTGCCTGCCTTGCTCCCTCAGTTTTTTTATTCATTTCTACATTAGACACTGATGGAGAGTTTTCAGATTCAGAAGACCAGCAACTGTCATTGGTGTTGGAATAAGGTCTGATAGGTATCCTGAATCCTTGCTGTTAGAGAAACTGTGCTAGCAGCAGCTGCTGAGACTGATGTTGCTGGTCACTCAGGGACCCAACAGCAGGTACCCCAAATGCCTTCTGCCATTTGATTTCCCACCTATGAACTCTTGTTGAAGGTCCCTCTCCTCCTTGGCCCCCTGAGCGAGAGCCTTGTGACTTTTGACAGAGAAGATCATTATATGCAGCTTATTGCATATAGAAGACTGATCATACTGTTCTTCTGGATTGTCCTTTCTCGTTTCCCACAGAAAATTCAGTCTTGATCTCAGCAGCATATTTCTAGGGTATGGTGTACTCTAGGGAACATATAAGCAGGAAGCCAGACCAGAATATTTCACCAATACTTTTATAATAAACCTGTAATCACCAGAAATTATGCTGCCTCTGACAGCACGCTAAACTTCAGTGACCAAAGGGGCAAAAAAGGCTCAGTTAGCAATGGAAGATCTCAGACATCCCCTTGGATAGTGATGGGCACACTTGTACTTCATTCCTTTATGTTAAAATTCTCGTGAAGGTGGCCACAAATTCTGCAAAGTGCTAGTAAGCAAGCATGGTCCCTGCTTGTTTAGAGTGGAAATGACATCTTCATTTTTTAGCTATGCAGCAGTTCTTCCCACTGAAATGAAGCGGTTAATATTATTTCATAATCTTGAGAGCAGCCACATATATTTCTTGATCTGCAATAAAAGACTGGGGAACCAGCAAGGCTAGGGAAAGAAACAGCACAAGTGAAGCTGAGGGTGATCCAGATCTTAGGTAAAGGAAAACAAAGGGGTGTCTGCACAGCACAAAGCAGATAACTGAATTACCACCAGGGAGCTGCCAAGGTTGAGCTGAGAAGCCCTGCCTAGCAAAGTCCTTCTCAACAAGGCTATTTAGCCCCTGTGGAGAGCTGCACTAATGCGATTATGTGACTTCTGCTGTGCAGGATTTCTTGCTCAAAGGTACCTAAAATCTTTACACAGGATTAGATCTTATGGCATAGAAATACTGTTAAAGAATTGCTTGACTGTACCTGAGGATATGAAAAGCAGGTCAGTGTCCTCAAGTGCTTCATCGAGCTCAGAGGAGAGCAATGAAGCAGCAGAAAAGATGTCTATACAATACAGGCATTCTGCTTTGTTTTAGACTCATCCAATGAAATAAATACAAATTTTGACATTTAATTTGCTAGAAAACACCACCAAAAAGATACTCTCTTGCTCTACGTGTTATGGTATATCCTGTAAAAATAAAGCCTGTTTTTATTATTGGAACTGGCCACAGTAACACCTTAACTGCTTTCAGAATCTTCAATGCCATTTTATTTTGTAGGCTTGCGTCCACCTGGACTCAGGATTTTCATACCAAAGTACCTTCTGTCTTTCATTTACCAGCTTGTGTGGTTTCACAAAAATGATTAATCATTCTGTCCTATACAAAAACCATAATCGGTAATGATAGTGTCAGAAATGAGTGGCAGTTTGTGAAAAGTAGAACACGCCGAAGGAATGTCTCTATTCCTTGTTTACAATGAAATATGTGGTGGGAGGAAAAAGTGGATCATCATGTTCTTGTGCATAGTAAATGACAATTGACATATATAGCAATCAACTGCCAGGCTTAGAAATAAGCCTATGTTTTCTCCATAATTGGACAAAGCCTGTGATATCACTCTCTTCAAATTCTGTTGTGAGTCTCTTTCTCATTCTGTAGGGACAGAGGCCGCTCTGTTTCAGTGGAATCCTTGAAGATCCAAGGTGACTTCTTTCATTAGGAACACCACAATTTTGCTGCGTAGCTGAATTCCCTGCCTTTCAATGTAGAGATGTTCTGTATTGAGTAATGACCAGTATTCTGGTAATGACAAATAATGACCTGGATTCTGTGCAAGTGCATTAACTGTATCCCTGCTTGAGATTTCCTTCACACATATGTCCAGCTGACAGAATAACACAGAATATAGTGTCAGTAATCTCCCTTTTCAATGGAATGCGGATCATTTGTATTGCTATGTATATAGCTTATTATAACATCAATGTAGCATGTCACATGGATCTATCAACATTTAATATCGAACTGTAACTGTAAAAGTATTTGTCCAAGAAAAAAAATTTGTAAAATCTGGATTAGGTCCGTACCCTGACAAACATACAGAGTATGTTAAATGGGCATAAGTGTATGGGTATTGACTTTGTGAATGGGTATGTAAGCATCCAGGCTATTTAGTGTATGCAGTTTCTAAAAGTGCTCAGGTGCACTGAGGTACAGTGCTTATGGTCAGGACTGAGCATGTGAAGACAATAGAATGGCAAATGAAGGCTTTATTGGTCTTCTACAGCAGGTGGACTTTCCTTCTGCCTAGAAAAGACCTTTTACACAGATATTTCACGTGTAATCATAGGATGATCACTTTAAGTATGATCATATATCAAAGCATTGGATCTCCACAGGTTCTTGTGAGTGATTGGACAAGGAAGATATGATACAGCCCTGTACTACCTCTGAGCTTTTTGTCTTGCCTTGTGGTAATGTCATTCTGCTCCTAGTTCTGCTCAGGCTCATATGCTAACTCTACTTCCATTCACATCAGCAGGGATGCTAATGGTAATAATGCTAAGAACATATGTAGGTCTTGACAGGATATTAGTTTATGTGTGCACAGGATGAAGTGCACATAAGTCCAGACTTTCAGCATGTTAATTTTACTTGGTGTTTGAGTAGGCTAACACATTCTGACTTCTGTTTCCACTTCTCAGACTTGCAAGCAATTAAAATCGTGGCAGACATCACTTCACTACATGGGTAATGAGACCAAATCAGGTCACAAGTCATTTGAGACTACCTGATATATATGATTAGTAACGTGTGAAGTAATGCTTCACAAATTTATGAAGCAGTTTTGCAATACCTAGAGGGCGGCCACATCCAGCTCATGGACTCTTGTAGAGGATCTCTAATCAGTTACAAAGCCACAGCATCTCTTTTATTCAGCAATTAAAACTATAATCCTCCAGAATTAGACTGTTAGAAGGATTTGAAATCTGTACTCAACCTACAGATATAAGTGGTGTCCTTAGCTGGTTTGTTGACCACAGAATACAATCATAAACTACTTTTTCTAATTTAGCAGTCGTATTTTTTACTTTTTGGAGTGATCTGGAAACAGGCAGAGGGTATCCTGCATTATTTTATATTCAAATTTTGAATCTTGGAGGATTTTAGCAATTCTATATGAATAATGTCGTCCCTTCCTCCCTTCTCAAATATTCCTAAAAATAGCATTAGTGAAAATAATTTATTGTTTTTCAAGAAAAATGCCCTTGCCTGGTTTAAATCATAATCTGTTCAAACACTGCCTTTCTCACAGCCTGAGAGATGTTGATCACTTTTGCATTGCACCATTACGATGTCATCCAAAGAGACAGCAAATATTGCAGATTAATGCTGCCAAAATTGAAGTAATTACTCTTTGAAAGTGACAGGCATGTTATTAAGGCCATATGGCATTATACATGGTTGGTGTAATAAGTAATAGGAAACAGCAGTATTTCTAGGACACGAATGTTTGGTAACACAAACTTGACTAGGAGTCTTAGTATTGTAAATATATGCATTTCTTGCCAGGAAACCAAGGAAACCACCTATCCTAAGGAGGGAAATCACATCTCCCTTCTAACAACAGCAAATATTTGTGAACTTGAGGTAAAAGTGACATTTGCCATCTCTTTTCTGGTCAGTTAGGACTAAGAATGGTCATTATAATCCATAAAGGCAGGCTAGCGAAATCTTTCTATAAGAATTTTTGTCCTGGTTGCAGTCTGAGAGTGCACAGTGTACGTAAATGGTACAAAATTACCTCGTATTATGAAGGACCCTCAGGGAAACCACAGAGACCTCCGCTGCCCTGGGCAGGCTGGTGAGCTGGGAGGACAGGACAAGTTTCTTGCGGAATCAGGGCAGCTTTGACGCAGTACAGTTGTCTTTCTGATCTGGCTCTTAGCACCTGTGGAATAAATAAAAGTAACAGTAGTGAGCTTTACTTGCTTCAGATGGGTCTTGTACTGCTCTAAATAGAGTGCTGGTTCTGAGAGAATTTTGTTAACACTGTAATGATATAAATGCATTGGGACTGCAGTTTCTCCAGTCTCTGCAGCAAGTCTGACCTTGTAATGACAGAGAAACTAAACGTAGAAAAGGAAAGCTGAGCTAACTGCTAGTAAACAGACCAGCCTCACACATGGGGCACAGCACACTGCTCCATGAGATGTTTCCAAAATTAAATTTCTCATCTCTTCCTCCTCTTTTGCAAATAAGGCAGCAGGAAGATGGAAATTTCAGGGCTGGATTTTTTTCCATCCCTTGTATCTGACTTTCTTCTAGGCAAGGTGTCTTCTGCTTCAATCTAGGTAACTGAGTGAAAAAGAACACCTATGCCCATGTCAGATTGGACAGCTGAGCTAGCACTTTTCCTCTTGTAAAATCAGCCTATTTAGCCTGGGAGCTGTGAGGATCATTTAACTACCATTTATAGAGTACAGAAGAGCTGATATGAGTTAGACACTTTATATTCACAGTATCCATGACCTTGCTAACTTCTGCTCCTCTTCAGCCCTAGAAATTGGTTAGACTTGTGAAAAGAAGAGAAAAAAAAGATATTTCTAATAATTCTTTTTCACTTGTACTTGAATTGAAGTTACTAAGTGGTCACGTACCTGACTTTGCTTTCTCAGGGCTTCAAGATATTTTATTGTTCCATCAAAGATACCACAATGAAAACCCTCTGATGCTTTTTTGGAAGGCACCTCATGCCACTGATACTTTACCTGTTTCAGTTACAGAATGTTTAATCACGCTCCTAACATGTATTCTTTTTGGCACCCTTTCAACTCATTTGTAGGCACTTAAAATGCCAAACGTTCTAATTTTTTTTAAATGAAAGAAAATGGAGATAAAATGTACTTTTCATATGAAAGAAATTACAGAAGGACGAATTCATAGATGTCACTGCTCTGTAATTTCAATGTAGTTAGATCAGAAATTTAAACTTAACCCATGTTTGCTCAAAGTGATACTAGTGAGAACAAATATACACAGGCAGCTTGGCTTGTTTTTATTGAACTTGCAGACAACGGATTACCATTTTACTCCTATCTGCGTATTCTGAGAAACAAAATTGCCCTTTATCTGGGTTGTCGTATCCTGACTACATCCACTTTGAATCCAACATGGCGATGTGTTGCTCGGAACTGAGGCACAGAATAGCAATTCCTCTGTTCTTGGTAAGTCAGAGAGGGGAAGGAAAGCTTCCGTTGGAAGTCTCTGCTCTGGGAGGACTTTCAGTCCTATATGTAATGAGTACCACTGCTGTTCCACTTGAGCAGGCTGTCGAGTTAAATGTGTTTCTGGAATGATGCTTCTGGCATAGCCTGCTTAATGCATACGCAATACATGTATTCAAGTAAAATAAAATAAAATGTGCAGTGAGTGTGTGAGCTAGAAAAACTTATGCCATTTTTATGACTAACATTGATGAGCTTGGGTGTTAAGCTGTATTTCCCTAGTGCAGGAGGAGAGGCCTCTGGTGTTTAGAGATGTGGCAGTAGTACAGCCAGGTTTCCTGGAGACGTAAAACAGAAAATGTAAGACTACGCGCCTATCCCCTTGGGAATAAAAGGCAGAGTGACAGATGGACTGTAATCGTTCCAGCCTAAGGACAAAGGAAGGACATATTATGGTCTTCTTGCTAAGGCAGACATGTCTGTGGAAATAAATGGCAAAACCTATGTTGTAAGCTGTGTGATGAAGAGCCTGACTTTGAGATCCAGAAACATTCAAGTGAAGTGAAAATCTCCACAGACGTCTATGAGTTTTGGACCTGTCCTTTCACAGGTGCACTGACGTCTGTTCTAGCTTTTAGCAACTGGTGACCAGAAACTAATACAGATGCTCTTTTACAACTGCTGTATGGGCCTCCCTCTATCTGGGAAAAGTTAGAGTTGGCACTCTAGGAGCTAACATGAGCTACAAAGATGGGAAAACTCTTCCTATGTAATGCTGTTTTGCCTTGTCTGTGTTAAAGGGTTTTACTGAGCACCTCCTATTGTTGAAACTGGGGCCAATCCCTATCTGATATGAGATCCTATAGTTTTATTCCACAGAGATGGTAACTGCACAACAACCCCCCTTCCATTTCAGATATGAAAAATGCTTGAATGAGGCAGACCAGCTTCTGTTTACTGTTTAGCAAGTGAATACTTAGTGTGCTGGAGGGCACGATGGGGAAGGGGGAAACAGAAAACAAGATTGGAAAAGCAAGGACATCTGCTGCTTAAAGACAAGTCTGGTGTAATTGGAGTAACTGAAATGTGGCCAGTTCAGGAACAAGCAGTAATATTACATTACCCAGATATGGAGTTTAAGGACAGGCAATTCTCACTGAGAAAGGAGAAGGAGATATGACAGTATAAATTAGGAAGGATATTATGCTGAAAACAGAATAACATTCACATGGATGGCAACTCAGAGGCACCTTGAACTTGAGGCTAAAGACTGAAATGGTAAAATGATTATAATAGAAAACAATTACTGATCTTCCAGGGCTAGGTGAAAAGACAGATCAGGAAATATTTATGCAGATGGAAGACTGTACTTGGGCTAGGACATTGATCATATGAAACTGCAATTACTCTGACATTGACTGGAATGAGAATTACAGAGGGACTTAGGAAGCTGAAGCTATGTTTATTGACAGATTTTTTTTTATCCTGCAGCTTGAAAACCAATAAGATTAGAGGCCATTTGGAAAAAGTTGCAGTTGTTAAGTGAGGGGACACATCTGCTCTGATGCCAGTGCTCAGGTTGGAATAATATTAGCTGAAAGTTAGGATGGAAGGAAATTGATGTTGAGTGTGAGCATGACTGTGATTTCCAGATGTGGGGAACTCCATGTTCTATTGTACTCTTGGAGCCGTAACTTTTGGGTGAATTGAAGTGGATATCATTTTACTGGATGATATACCCAGTGGTTTTTAAGGTTGTCTGCCCTGACCTAGGTTTGAAATGGAATCACTGACCCTAATGGGTTTTGGTTTTCTTTATCTTAAACTTTTAAGAATATATAGTTGCTGTAAATAGGATTTCTGACTAGGATCAAGGAAGCAGACAGCAAGTATCTGGCAAAAATTGCAAAGGCTTAGCTTTTGTAAAGGGCAAATGAAAAAGGACAGTTATGCTTGTCAATTGGGGAATAGACTACAAAATATTGGAAAATGACAGGCCTGGGGCACAATTTAAATCACAGTTTGTTTTGGTTAGACAAAAGGAAAAAACTTGGCATTTTTAAAGGAAAATGTGAAGAAGTAGTCTAGACAAGACATTGTGAAGCGATTCCTTCTAATGATCAAATCTCAGTCTGAGGTTAAATAAACACGATACACTGTCACTGTAACATGTTACTCCAGTTATAGTAATCACATCCAACAAAAATACAACTTCTCACGCTTATCATCAGTATTATATACCGTATATCTATATGCAGATTATTTTGCAGTAAAACAGCAATGGAAAATGACTCTTTGGACCTTTCCATTTTGCCTGCTAGTCATATTATTTCTGACATAATTGAGTTGTGCTGTGGCACCTGTCTTTGGAACTAATTGATTCTCTCACTAAAAACAGTTAACTCATAATTTGTTTCATGTATTGTTGTGGTTTAACCCAGCAGGCAGCCAAACCCCACACAGCGATTCGCTCACTCCCCCCTCCACCCCGTGGGGATGGGGGAGAGAATCGGGGGAAAAAGTAAAACTCGTGGGTTGAGATAAAGACAGTTTAATAGGACAGAAAAGGAAGGGGAAATAATAATTAAAAAAGAATATACCAAATAAGTGATGCACAATGCAATTCCTCACCACCCTCCGACCGATGCCCAGCCTGTGCCCCGGCAACGGTCGCTGCCCCCCGGCCAGCTTCCCCCAGTTTATGTACTGAGCATGATGTCATATGGTATGGAACAGCCCTTTGGCCAGTTGGGGTCAACTGTCCCAGCTGTGCCCCCTCCCGGCTACTGGCTGGCAGGGCATGAGAAGCTGAAAAATCCTTGACTTAGTGTAGGCACTACTTAGCAACAACTAAAACTACGTCCAAAACACAGTGCTGTACCAACTACTAGGAAGAAAATTAATTCTATCCCAGCTGAAACCAGGACAAGCCAGGACAGCCTTGTATTTGCTTTGATGATTTTGCGACCATATGGGGATAAATCCAACAAGCTGACATGAAGAAATGAATCTTTAAAACCTCATCAGATGGCCACAATATAAATGTAGACCAATATATAATCAATGATATTGTATAATCAATATGCAGTACTGCTAGTGAGGCAATAGATGGGAAGTATACAAAGAATGTAAGAAGTGTTTAAAGAAACTTCCCAAAAGCAAACTCTGTGAGTAAATACTGGCTAATGGGAGAAAAAGTCTTCACTCTATATTGATCAAATAGTGCAGTAATGTTGTAACAGTTACACTTTTTAATGTGCATGTGATAATACACCATAAAGCAAATAAATATGAATACAAAGTATGTTATTTCTCTCTTTGGATTATTGTAAGACAGGATAATAGAAGTCTAATGGAGAGATAATGCTAACCTCTTCCATGTTGTTTTCATTAATGCTGCGGCAGTGTGCTTCCATCAAGGTGACACACACTGAGGTACCCAGTGTTGACATATATTTTCAATTCATTAAAAGACTAAAGGCTGCATTTTATTTACATGTTATGGCTGAAACAGAAGTTGTCACTCCCCTTAGCGACAGACTGAAATAGCTACCCAAATGCAAGTGCAATCTTTTTGAAGCCAATGGAATCATTCAAAAGTTGGTTCCTCAGAAAACCTTTCAGTATCAGTTATTGTCTAACTCATTTGAAGGCACTGATAGTCTCTCCAGACAGGGCTGGACTGTGGCCATCACAAAGAACTTCATTGCCCCTTAAGATAAAGAGAGATCCTAAGTGGAAACTGGTTACAGCCACAACTAGCTAAAACTGGACTGGCTTTTGTAGATCCACAAGAATTATTTTTAGAAAAGCAATACCTGTCCTTCACCCTCTGGGTGATGTGAATTTACTCCACAACACTCCAGGCTGTGCTAATGTGACTTTTCAGCTTCTTGGCTTCAAATAAAGTTTAGCCAGTTGCTTGGAGCACACACAGGGTATGCTCACATTTACTTGCAAAATACCTTCTTGACATAGTGTGATATGGCATAAAACTATTGAATGTAGGACATACTATCTGCAGTGCTTCAGTGTAAGCCTGGAGGACACTATAACCTTGATGGGACTGGAATTTATATGTTTGGGAGATGGAGGATGGGGTGATATGGAAGTAGCTAATGCCAGCCTGCAAAAAGACTTGAGGAATTTTTCTGTCTGGGTGGTAGAAGGAGTTTAGACTGACAAGGCAGGGATAAAGGCTTTTTCTATGAGCTGCAGGTGACAGCAGCATTACATGGCTCAGACAGACCACTGAAATCATCACACATACCTATAGAAAATAAAATCACAAAGAAGCAGAAAGGCCCTATTCCAACAGTCCTTGCTTACATAATCTGTCCTGCATAAGTCTTAAAATCCACTAGACATAATTTACAGAAAGACCCTTGCCTTTTCTTACACTGACATACCATTGTTGACTAACTGGTGGTGTATATTTGTAATGATGTAATGAATATTTGATGTAAAAAATGTCTCTCATGGGAGCTTCTGTGAGCTGTTTGCCAGGAATGTTCATCATTACTTTTGAAACATTAACTCTTTTGACTGGTGAAAGGGTGAGTGTTATATTCCTCCACTCATTCTGCCAGATTCTTGGTTGGTAAAAATCAACATATATCTTTTGGACTGAAATGAATGGGGCAGCATCCATTATACCACACATGGATCTGTCATGGTAATTTAATAAATTTATAACTCTTGTATTTCCAGAATAAATATGATTTTGAAATGTGGTTATCATTAATACCTTTTAATAGCCACACCAAATTCAGTATATCTTTCAGCAGTCCTGCCTGGATATTCCCTCTGTAGAACATTTCCAGAACTTGAGCAAAATGAGGGAAATACCGTTTCAAAAGATTTTTTTTTGTGCATATGGATTTTGCAGACCAGAGAGTAAGAGTTTAAGGCATAGGCACAGAAATCCTACTGTTTCTTTCAGAAGGCAAGTTCAGGAGCAATGTGAGTAGGGTGAAAGGGTTGGCTGAGACTGAGGCTGAAGAGGATTTACAGAACATACCCAGGCTATGCTCTAAGGATAGCACAATAATTGATGTGATCCATCTATAAAGTTGCAAGGGGGAAGACGGATACAACACAAAGGGGCAAGAGCATGGAGGAGTGCTGCTAAGCTGTGTGTTTAGAGCCACAGCACTGGTACAAGAATATTGTGCATTTCACTGTGGAGGTGCCTGGGGAAAAGGTGGTCTCTTCTGCATATTCAAGTTCTTTCTAATGTACAAGCTTTTGAGCATATTTTCCCAAATAACATTAACATACAGCTGCTGAATGCCAGCTAGAAATGTGTTGTTCTTTCTGCAATATGCAGATGTGATTAGTGCTAAAAATAATACCTAACTGAAAGCTCTGGGAGCTGTGTATCTTTGCAATAATTTGTCTTTCTTTTAGAAACCAAAGAAATAGTGAAAATAGTCACAGAAACAAGAGCTCAGGTATATTCCTTCTGTTGGCTGCAATGTAATTTTAGTCACTTAGCTCTAGCAAGCTGTTTTGTGAATTTCTTCCTCCCTCCCCTATATGCCTTGTCTGCATTTCTGAGTATCTTTTTTGTGCTGACTGATGCAAAGGCAATTACTGCCATCTCCTGGTCAAGCGACAGAGAATGATAAAATACCTCCACCCACTCCTGAGCTGTACAATCACCCCACCCCATGGAAGCAGGGATTTTCAGTGGGGATCCCCATGGATTAGGTGCAGGCCATTCCAGTACAATTATTATACCAGTTTTTTATCAGACCATTCAGAGAAAAAGGGACCACTTAACTCATTGTATGTTGGCAGCCTGGTCCAATGGTCCTGACTAATCTGAGATTCGTACATGGTTCCATCATTGCTGTAATATGTAAGTGGAGACAAGTCAATTATCTGTGCTATAAAAGATAGTTCAAGCATTCTTTCATTACACAATGTCTTAGACTTCTTCAACAATATCTCTTACAGAGCAACAATACGCCTTTGTGTTACAGGTCAACATAAATTTTGTCTGTACTTTTATTTTTGCTTCCTGAAGTGACCATTTCAGCACAGACCATTCAAGAGCTTAAAAATCAGTTGGGGTGAATGGCTAAAGGCACAGCTGAAGTTCAGCAGTTCCTCTCAACTAGTCATACGCTGCCAGTAAATGCCTTAAGTTTTCTTTACTGCTTAAATAATATTCCTAAAACTGCATGTGAAAGGGGACAAAATGATTGCCTTTGATTTATTGGGAACAAGCATTTCTATAAGGCAATTATATTTACCCTAAGAATCTAATCTTTGATATGATTACATCTTCTGTGATTTTTTATTCATCAGAAAATTCTGGTGTATATGTAAGCCAGTTTAAATATTTGTTTATCCAAATACCAGTTTGGAATTATCATCTCCTAATTTTTATCTTCCGATACCTTGCCTTTATTGTGACCTCGCTGCTCACAGGCAGAAGCAGTTAAAAAAACCACTTAAGAAGCCACCTTCAGAGTGAATCTGCCAGCTAGCAAAATATAAAGGTTGATCTTCTAAATGCTAGCATGCATTGTGTACTGTGTTGTCTGGAAAAGACTAATAGGTAAGGAGGCAAATCTGGAAAGTACCATTACAGCATTTTGAGAGTTTGACTTATGCTTTACAAGAAAAGAATTCTTAAAAAATGAGGCCAGAGGCCTGCAGCCATGCACAGCATTCGATTTAACATTTAGATTCATTGTGCTTATTCACATCCTTTCTGTGCTCTAATTCCACGTCTCTCAACGGACTCTGCATGCAAGAAGATTTTTAGCCAGAAGTTGACACTTCTTCTCAACAAGACTAGGAGAAACATTTAATCTTATTTTTGTTTATTCATAGTTCCCATCCATATTTACAATGAAGTGCAGTAGTCTTTTCCTCCCCACTGCGTAGTCTGTGGGACTTTCAGCATAAAGGACTTTGTGTTTAATGGTCTTCATGTTCTTATTTCTTAAAGAGCAGAGAGTAATTTATAGCATTCTCTCTCATACTCAGTAGGCCTCTGCTCGTCCCATTAACTGTTTCTAGTAAATAAATTATCTCAGAGCACTTTGTTATGCCCTGAAGATGCATGTTTGTACCCTATGTATTAGCCAGATGTTCCATAGTGCAGGAAAAAACAAATGCAGCAGAACAGATAATTGTAAAAAGCCTTTCAACAGGAAATAATTTAGAAGAACTCAAACCTGACCCCAGTAAGTTTGGGGTTTTTTTAAAATTCTCTTCAGTAGATATACAAGATGAATGCAGATTTAGATTTTTGACCTGTCTTTGATATAAAGCCTGCCAACAGCAGACAGCAAAGCAGGAATGGTAGCAGATTTAATCACGGGTTTTGCCCACATTCAGCAGACCAGCAGGGCACTCATTTCAGAGACTCATATGATTATTCTTTTCCCCCGGTGTAATCCACTTGCTGCTTTCTGGTTCACTGACAGCATCTGAAGATGCGTTCTGATCCAGTGTGGTGCCACTGACAAAGAAATTCTCTCTGCAGCTCCTCAATGCTAGAAATTGCAAAATATTTCACTTCTAACCTGGTAGCTGATCTTTAAACTCACTTTAGAAAAACACTTGCCAACCACGCTGAGCTGGGAGTCAGTGGAAGATTACACTTGTTTTCCTGTTCTGTTCTACAGCACCCTGCTTTGCTGTTGGTCAGAGAAAAACAGTGAACACAGCAACAGGTTTCACCCTTCAGGTTTACTGCCAAGACTATTTTTCTAAATCTCTAAACAGTACAGGGCCATTGCTTATAGTAAGCTTATCGTAATCTTCAGTATTTCTACTGAAAAAGAAATCATTATTGTTATAATCTTTTCACAGGGTCCTGCACCTTATCTGAACCTCCTCATCTCCCCGCATTTCCCTTCAGCTTTCCCTTCCCTCCCCTGAGGCATAAAACTGAAGGCCATGATCACTATGCAAAAGATGATGGATGTTACCAGAGTTTTCACTATGCCTTTGGCAGAGGCACAAGCAGAGCTGACAGGGTAGGTTAGCCATCTGCTCATTGTGCCTTTTGTCACAAAGTCAGCCCAAGTTTACCAAACAGCCTTCAATGGTGGGATGAAGTGCGCGCTCCAACTTTGCACTGAAGCAGATAAGAAGTGCTGGCATGAGCTGTTTGCTCACCTGTAGGACCCTGTGCTGCGGCAGGGCGGCAGCGGTAAGCCCATGGCAATGGTAACATCCTTAGCTGCCAGCAGCCGCCTTCATAGTAATTGCAGTGCCTATGGCTGCATCCCTCAGCTGACCACCAGGAAAATCCTTTCTTAGGTACGTCTGTGCTGAGTTCCAGAAAGGCGAATACCAGATTTTACTAAAGTCCCTCAGGGTGAAGTTACACAACATGGAGAAAGCAGTACAACAGCTCACTTCTGCTGAAACAAGGACAGCCTGCTTCCCCCACCCCTCACTCCCTGCTTTCCTCCATCACCTTGTACTGATTCACTGAACCTTGCTATGAGCTGATTCAGCTTGCTAACTGAACAGGAAACACACCAGTGAAAGAATGAATAGATTTCTGCTGAGTTAGTGAGTTGAATCAGCTCACAGAAAAGTTGGATGAGTGCCAGAACCGGCAGAGGATGGGGCTAGAACCATGCAGCTGGACACCCTTCTGGCTGCAGCAGTGGCTCTCCAAGTACCCTTGCTCTTAGGCACCCAACCCATTTGACTTTACATTTAAGCATGCATTAACTGCTTTGCCAAGCAGCATCTAGAATCAAAGAAAGAGATTTTCAGGGAACTAAATTAAATGAACAGGAATCTGTTGGTTTCTGTTGAGTTTTTGTCTAGGGAAAGACTAAACAAGAGCTAAGGATTTCAGTGTTGCAGGACATGTCTATCACACGGGTGAATGCCAACCTCTCTCTTCTCACTGTCGTATGTATAAAGCGATGATGTTTTGTGGTTCTGCAGAGACAGTTATTAAAAATCTCTTCCATATAAGATACAAGATTGTGAAGAAACTATAAATAGGAAAAAAAGAATTTATTCTTTTACAATCTGGCATATTGTCATCTTTGTTCTACAACATCCCATATTAAATCCCACTGTAGCACTTACTGCAGGACTGAAACAGCTGTATACAGGGTGATCTGAATGCAGGGAACCAAATCCTCCTTCCCTTTACACTGACTATACTTTCACTGCTTTCAGTGGAGACACATTTAAAAAAGAATTAGCCAAAAGCTTTTTAGATACTGTTGATGGGATTCATCTGTAGGATTAGCCATTGATCCTTTAGCAGTGATTTTAATATCAAATGATCATTCTCCCTGTGAGGAAGCTGGCTTAAACAGGAAAAAAGTGCAGCCTGATACAATTTTGTGAAGCAACCATCTCTTATAGTATTTTCAATCAGGAAATGAAAGAATGTCTCCGTCTTCCCTTTGGCAGTCCCATGCTCTTCACTGTTTTGTGGAAAAGGGGAAAAAAAATTAGGTGATTAAAACATAACATCCCTTTTTAACCCTGCTCTTTCTGAGACTTTTACCTTTCTCATTTTTTTTTTATTGCAAAAGCTGATGAATTGTAAGTGGTTGGTAAGAGAGTGATT
Source organism: Phalacrocorax carbo (assembly GCF_963921805.1). Classification (NCBI taxonomy): domain Eukaryota; kingdom Metazoa; phylum Chordata; class Aves; order Suliformes; family Phalacrocoracidae; genus Phalacrocorax; species Phalacrocorax carbo. The sequence continues at coordinate 10,275,433 of NC_087526.1, read as the reverse complement.
GGTAAGAGAGAGAACAGATTGTGCACTTAGTGCAGGCTTAGTTAATCTTCCAAAAATGCAATTTATTCTGAGTGCTAACTGTAGTGAGTTTAATGGAACACAGGGTTAAAGTGAGAAACTGGAACCAAATGCTCTCTATCTAAAGGTCAATCAATAACTGAATAGTTTGACAATCTCAAACCTCTGCCACTTTAATGTAATTGGAGTGTATGGAAAAGACATTACGTTTCAGCACCATCATCCACTTCCATTATTGCTGATGCTACTCCGAATACATTCAAGTCATACTGCTGCAGTAACGCCAAAGGAGTGGGACTAGAGGTTTGTGCTGTCTTTTAAATCTATTTTGAGGGATTTTGCCGTTTTACCCAGCTTGCACTTTGCTGTGTATATTGGTTTTGGGACACACATGGAACCTCTCATGATGTTTGAAGATTTTTATGAGCTGGTCTGTCTAAAACTAATGAGGCTGAACATGTTTGAAGCCAGCTAGGGGGAGTTTCTAGAGTAGTCCGTCATCTGGGGTTTCTCCAGATGAGCAAGTGGGGAAAAAATGTAGTACTGCTGGAGTGATATTGTGCAACAAATCATGTGAATGACCTCATGCACAAAAATATATGAACAGTGAAATTCATTTTTAATAATCACCCTAAATAGTGATCATTCAGTTGTATCGATCAAAAAATTGCTTTCCAAAAACAATTTCCTGTGGCTGCCGGTATGTTTCCTTCTTACTTTTATTAATAAGTGGTAAAATTCATTTGGAGAGAGAGAGACTGGGAGAGATTCCCCTCATTTCCTCTGGCTTTCAGAGGCAAGAAACAATTTTGCATCTGTTTGAATGTCATTCAACTGCAGTAAAGAATGTCACTGGGAGGACCAGTTTAAGGCAGTTACAACTAACTTACCTGCTTTGTCATTACAGCTCTGTTGCATCTTCCTGCATAGAAAAGCCAAGTTCTATGTGTATCTCTGTTTTGGAAAGCTCGTTATTTTGTGTGTGTGTGTGTGTGTATAGCTATATGGATTATTCTTTGAAATGTCCTACTGACAAAACCAGCCAATTTATCCCTGTGGAGATAACTTAATATTTACTCCTCTTCTCTCTTTAGGGGAGCCAACTACTCCAGACGGCATCGAAAACCTAGCCTAGTATTCTTAATGCATTGGCGTGGTTTAACCCCAGCTGGCAACTCAGCCCCACCCAGCCGCTCACCCCCGCAGCAGGATGGGGGAGAGAATCAGAAAAGTAAAAGTGAGAAAACACATTGCTTGAGATAAAGACAGTTTAACAGGGAAAGCAAAAGCCATGCACACAAGCAAAGCAAACCAAGGAGTTCACTCACTCCTTCCCACGGGCAGGCAGGTGTTCAGCCACCTCAGGAAGGCAGGGCTCCATCACATGGACTTGGGCAGACAAACGCCAGCACTCCCAACGTCCCCCCCTTCCTCCTCCTTCCCCCAGCTCTATACGCTGAGCATGACGCCATACGGTGTGGGATGTCAGTTGGGGTCAGCTGTCCCAGCCATGCCCCCTCCCAGCTCCTTGCGCACCTGGCAGAGCACGGGAAGGTGAAAAAGTCCTTGACTAGCACAAGCACTACTTGGCAACAACTGCAACATCAGTGTGTTGTCACATTATTCTTATACTAAATCCAAAACACAGCACTGTACCAGCTCCTAGGAAGAAAATTAACTCTATCCCAGCTGAAACCAGGGCATGCATTCTCCTTTCAGTTTTAGATCTAGACAGCATAACTGTAAAGAGATACTGGAAATTTTTTTTGCTTATCAGGTTTTTTCAGTTTAAATTCTACACCCCCTGCCAATTTTCAAAACCTGACAATGCAAAGTTCAGACGCACATCTAATACGGCATGAATTTGGAAGAATGCGTGTCCTTTTATGACTTTCCTGGAACGTGAATCCAGAAGTATATTTTCAGCTGTGATTAAAACACAACTTTAACGGTTAGCTAGCATTTGGCTATTCTGGGAGGAGAAAAAGCCTGTGTGTGCTGGCCACCAGTGGCTTTCTGGAAGCCATAAACAAGGTGGCTTGGCCCAGCAGAAAATCAGACTGAGGAAAAGATGAATCTTGTCCTCTCCTTTGCTATCTTGACGTGGTAATTTACCTTTCCTGTAATTAATTCTTTCACATGCAAAGAGGGATAAAGCTATTTATCAGTCAGTAAATGCCCAGCCTCTGTAGTTGCTATGGATTGCTAATGCAAAGGTATCTGAAATTGTAGCTTTAATTCCACTACTAACTGGGAATTGGGAAGCTTCCTGGAACCTTTATCAAAAGATGAGTTAAGTGGGAATGCGGTTTTGCAAGTCATGGTAACTTGTCATAAAGTCTTTCCCCCGTCTACTTTATGTCTGAAAAAGGCTGTTGAAACCAGCAGGGGTTTTACTTACTGATGCTAAATACTGATATTTCTATGATTTAATGCTTTTTACAATTTTATGAGTATCCATGAATAAAAGTTATCCAGTAATCAGGAATGAAGCTAAAAATATGTAGTTTCCTGTAGCTTTTTTCATCACACTGAGACCAGACTCTGACAGTTAAGGTAGATTCTAAACAGTATTTCTGACATTTTTTAATGGGGGAAACAACCTCCAAACTAAAGGAAAGTCATTTGATGGAGAGAGAAGCCCAGAGCTTCTCAACAAGAAGCTTTCTGGGGTATATACAGAGAGGAAGGGCAGGAGGAACAGTTTCTGATTTTAAAGTAAGGATGGTTAGTGGTCCAGAAGCCTAGGCTCCTATGAAATGGAGTTCTTTCTGTGCTGCACAAGAAACTTCTCGTATGGCACTGGGCATTTCTTTGCAAGCAGATTCTTAAGGTTCTTCAAAAGTGTTTGGAAGCCTAAACCATAAGAATAATTCTTGTAGTGTTTAGCACTTGGGCACCATGGAATTAATAAGGTTTTCTGCTATGGTTTCTTTTCCTTTCCTAATAATTCTATTGCTCTAGTTTCTTTATGATTGGCACAGAGGTCTGAACTAATGTTCAGAGACTGGGCCACAAAAACTCTGAAAGGTTTTCCAAAGCTTGGGTATCAAATTAAAAACTTGACTTTGTACATCCAGTGCCTAATTATTTATTTTTAATATGACCAATATTCTGCAGCTACTGATATTGAATTTTAGTTGCCATTTAATCACTTCAGCCAGTCATTACTGCAACATTCTTCTGCAGCTTTTTTCAACTGCCTTTGGACAATGTGCATGTGTGGCCCCCGAGCTGCAGTACCAACTTTTGGCATGTTGGTAGGTCAGATGTCCTCAGCAGATGACCACAGAGCCCCGATGGTTCCATCCTAGCTCTGTACTGGAGCGTAGCCCTGCACTCCCTGCCGCTCCTGCCAGCAAGCGCCACAGCTGCACTTTGCCGCTGGCAACAGGCAATAGTTGGTAGGCTGGATGGGCTGTTCTGCCAATGTCGGGCGAGCAGCTCAGTTCCTTTGCCTGCCTCATTCACCTCCTTAAAATGAACACTTGAACACTCGGTTTCTTTAATTCAGACTCCTCTATGGATCTCCTGGCCTGCAGGACCGGCGAGCAACATAGCTCAAATACAGTGCTGGCAGAAATCCAGCTGTTGCCTTGCTTTGATGTCGAAAGGCTTTTGTAACTTGAACCCCTGATTTTTTTGGCATCAAGACTGCAAGGCAAGAGATACACCTCTACCTGAACAAGCAAGACACCTGCCAAATAGCTGTGCACAGTGATAAGTGGCTGCCTGTGACTGACTTTTTCCGCTAAGACCAGAGCACAGGTTTTTCTTGTTTGGAGATAGAGACAACTTTGAGTTCAACCCATTTTTTCAGCCAGCTTACTTTTTTCTGATCTCTTCAACTTCAGCCATAGCAATTAATCTAAAAAGTAAGCATTATATCTTTCCTTTTTCACATATGCAAATATGATTTTAAAAAACACGGAAACGAACAAAGCTAAGCCAGATACGGGTGATAATATCCACAGAGTAGGAAAGGATCACTTAGTCCTCAGTGCAGGCCTTAGGCAACAGAAATAGCAACCATTGTTATCAGTAGTTACCCTAGCCAGCCAGGTGGGAACATCTCCTTCTGTAGGTATTCTTGGTATTACCAAGGGTCAGCTAAATTGCATTTTTGCTTTTGCTTCTTTCATCCGATTCAGTTGCCATAATTCAGAAAAACCTGCTCGGCTGTTTTTCTCTGTCAGGATTTGCTATTATTTATTCCATTTCTATAATAAACAATAAATTTTGCATTGCAAATGAGATGTTTATACCTATATTTATGTTCTTTTTCTCTTTACTGTGCTCTTTTTTTGTTTTTCTTAAAGGACAGGTCTTAATACATTTCTTGCCATCCCACATGACAGCGTAAACGTCTTGGAAACATCAAGTATGGCGGTTAAGCTTTGACTACTGGACAACTAGGAGCATCCCCTAATATTTGCCTGCACAATCCTCTATAAATTTTTTTTCTATTCTGATTCAATATTATTCTGCTGTTCAGCATTCTCTCTCAAACCCTCATATATACCTGCTTAACCCACAATTCTCTCATTCTTTTAAGTACATGAAAGAGCAACAGCACTTAATTTGCTTCCCTCACTTTCAACCTCACTACCTTTTTCATACCTCACCTAAACTGTTCCTGTACATGGATGCCTGCCTCAGAGAGGATGACTGAAACGACTGACTGACATCACTGGGTGGAGCTGCTTCTGGTCAAGTTGTTCCAGCAAAACAAACCAGAGACTAATGAGGTTGTGAATTTCAGAGCACTTCACAAAAGCTCCAAGTGAGATTGATGGAACCACTTCTCCTGACGCTACTTAAAGCTTCATTTCTCTATTATTTAGGACGTGCTTCTTGTCTAGATTGGGTTTTACACCTTACATAAGCTCCATAATCTTCTGTGCCACATAGCCAGGCAGCTCCACCTGTCCCTCCAGCCTTTACAAACCTTTTGGTAAAGATGGTAATTCATAACATTTTGTGACAGGTTTCCAGGGACATTCTGGAGTTGGTGCCGATAAGGGGGCAGGGTCCAGAGGTGTTTTGGGGCCTGAGGGTGCTGGGGCAGGGTTTGAGGGTCATTGAGGGTTTTGGGCAAAATACATTGGTGGTTTAGGGTCTTGCAGGGAACTGATCAGGGGGGCTCTGTTGGGCCCTTAGGGAAGGGAGGTGCTAGTATGGTGTGAGAATGGAGGTCCCATTCCAGAAGGGTGCTTAGCGCATACCAGTGACTTTGGGTCAGCTGTATGGGCTGAGCATGGCTCAGCATGGCTCATGCTCACTGTGGTTTTCAACCAGTTGGTGTCCTGGTTAACTGGCTCCCACAGCCTGTGCCTGGGGGTGGGAGAGGGCTCAGGGTGCCTGCAACTGCCTGTTTTGCTCCTCCCAATACAATGCTCAAGTAGTTAACTCACAGCTGCACTCACTGTGCCTGACTGAACACCGACCTTGAATCTGTTCAGTACATTGGTCTTAAACCTCCTTGTGACTTCCCAGCACTCTAGGGCACGCCTGCCAGAAGAGAAGCTGCCCTCCCTGGGATGCCGAGCCAAAATCCTGCTCCAGTGCCTCCCCGTGCTTCCAGGCTGTGTGCACAGGGGCAAGCGCACGCACGCTCTGGTGCTGGGGAGGAACCGCGGCCCTAACGATGATACGAGGAAAAGGGAAAGTCAAATCCGCGCTCTGGGCAGGCCGTGCCCTGTGCTCCCGCTGAGGAGCAGAGCCCAGCCAGGGCGCTCCACCTCTGCCTCCAGGCAGCGATGGCCCCAACGGGCAGGAGACCTCCGGCCCGCGCTGCCTGCAGCCACCCGAAGGGCCGCACTGCCCTCACAGGGACCCCGCGGCGCTCGGCACCAGCCCGCCCCGCCTCGGCGCCGTGCTGCTCCCGGGCAGCGCGCGCTCGCCGGCCGCGAAGGCGGCGATGGCGCCGGAGAGCGGAGGGACGACGCAGCCCCCAGAAGGCGCCTGCAGCACGGGGACACCCCACGTGCTCACGCCCACACCGGTGCCCGCGGTCAGCGGCGCAGGCCTCGTGCGTGCCCACCAGCGCGTGCTGCTCACAGCCGGCACGACGCCCAGCAACGCCTGCACCGGCAGCTGGGCCCGTCCCAGGGACGCGAGCGGGGGGGGCAGCGGGCAGACGCAGTGCCGTTGTGCGAGCACTGCGGAGCAGCAGCAACCAGCTGCGCGGGCGGCCTGCGAGCCCCAGCAAGGGGCGGCAAGCACCGCCGCCGCCCACAACTCCGGCCAGCCGACCGCACTGCCGCAGCCTGACGGCGACGCGGGATGCACTGCGCACGCGCGAACCTGCCGGCTGCCGTGCCGGGGAGGGCAGCGGGGGGCGGCCCCGTCAGACTGCGCTTGCGCGGGCGGGGTTGGCATCAACAGGGCGCGGCGGGTCGCGCATGCGTGGCGCAGCCGGCTGCAGGCCTTGCGGGCGCGCGGGGGAGGGCGGCAGCAAGCGGGGCGGGGGCTGGGTGTGCGCCCGCGCCCCGCGCGTGCGGTGCCGGCCGGCAGCCGGCAGGTGGCAGCAGCGCAGCGCAGCGCCTCCCGGACACCCTGCGCACGTGCCGCGGCGTGAGCTCTCCGTGGGCGGCGCGGAGCCGCGCGCCGGTTGGCCGCTGAGGGACGGGGCGCTCGGGGCAGCCCGAGGGGGTTCCCCCTGCCCCGCCGTGACCCCGGCTGTCCTTTCTGTCACCCGCAGGTGCCGGCCCCGAGGCGGGGTGCGGAGCGATTGAGGGTCGGTGGAGCTTTGGGACGAGGCTTGTGCGGCCGCTGGGAGCTTTGCGGACCCCGAGTCAGGCTTGGTGGGAGCTTCGGGGCAGGGTTCGGATAGCGCTGGGGGCAGTTGGGAGCTTTGGGGCAGGGCGGGATGAGTTTGGGGGTTGGTGGAAGTTTTGAGTTACAGCTCAAAGCTCCGAGGGCCTTTGCAGAGGTGTTTGCGGTCTGACCGTTCTCCCCTTGCGATAGCTTGTAGAGGTCTGCAGGCCTTAGCCTGTAGTTGTTCGTGGCGGTGGGCAGTCAGCCCCTAATGTCCTAGGATTAATGTAATTCGTAAACACATACATGCTACTACTGTAGGGTGTTAAAGCCAGACTAAAAGTTTCTGCAACTGCAATAAACCTGTTCAAGTCTGACAAAATCAGCTGTAGTCACCAGTGCCTATCGGTCAAGCAAGGCCAGCAACTGCTCCTAAGCAGTATTCGCCTGCATATCTCAACTCCGCAGTCTCAACTCGGACTCTCTGTTATGGCATTGCAAGTTTGTCAGCCAGCACTTCTTGATGGAGGTGTAGCAAATCCATCACCCTACAGAAACGTAAAGGCAGCACAAATCAATGTTCTGCAGAAATACGTGAAGAAATAAAGTAAGCATATAGGCCAATCTAATATGCACAAGCAAGGTAAATGAGAACATACAAGCCACAAATACACCTCGCACTCACCCCCTTCTAGAAGCAGAATAGGATGATATTTGGGCATGCTGTAGGAGAGAAGGAGGGCCAGTTACGTTAGACTAAGAAGCCTTTAGAGGTTGATTTTTCTGGAACTTTGTGGCCACGTTTTGGGTATAACTCTGCTCTGTCTGTTGTTCAATTAATGCACAAGCGAGATGATCCCACTTCTTGTAACTCATGTACAGTAATCCCTATGCGTTAATATTAGTGTCTGCTGTGCCGCTTGGGCGGATGGTACTCTGCTGCCTACTCATTTCACGGGAATTATGTACTTCAGCAGCGTCTAGGCAGACTGGATTGCAACGAGGCTATTGAGTGTGAAAGACTGCTATAGTCCAGACTGCTGCTAAACAGTGTGGGTCTCAGACTGGGTGAAGTTTTGATCCAACCCCAAAGTAGTGCAATTCCAATGCTATTGGTACTCGCTTTCACTCACTTCTACTTTCTAACAGTGCCACTCCCGTAGTATCAGTGAACGTGAAAATCCTTACTGGAAAAGGCTTTCCTTGTCTCAGGAATTTTAAGGTGGGAGTTTACAGCTGCATATTTAAATTCAGTGAAAGCAGCAGCATATTCCTTGTTCCAGCTCCATTCCAAACCTTTCCAGTAATTTTCATTGTGGTCTGCTGATACCAACAAAGTTACCTTGCACTGCTGTGAAAAATTAAGTTCTCCTAAAGCTGCTTTAACTTGGAGTTGAGAAGCAGCAGCTTTTCTTCGACATAAAGCTTGAATCTTTCTTCTACCTGCCTTCCCGTTTCCCCACTGACAATTCCTGGGGCAGCACTAATTGAGCCTTACTAAAATTGATCTCTCAACTTTGTAATTTAGATAGTTCTCCCACTTCCTCTTCCGTAGCCGCAGTCACTTGACAACCATCTACCTAGGACAATAACTTGGTGTCTCGTAGTTTTTAAAAATAGTGCTTCATCACACACAAGTATATGTGTATGTATCATACTTCATGTTACATATTCAGACTTTGCAGTACATGTTGGTGAGCAATTCTCCTAATCACCATGAGAAACTTGGTTTCTCTTATTTGGAGGTGGAGGTGCTTTCAATTGGATCTGTTTGGTTATATTACTTTAGTTTGTTTATATTTGTCTGGTGTCGTCGACTTCAGCCATGACAATCTAAAAACTAAGCATGGTACCTTTATGTTTTAACACATGCATGTAAGATTACAAACAGAACCATCCGAAGCAAAGCTAAACAAGATACAGTTAACAATAGTGACAGGGTGTAAGTAGGAGACAGAAATAACGAACAGTTGTTACCAATAATTATCGTAGTTAACCAAGCTGGAACACTTCCTTCTGTAGGAGCTCGTGGCGATATCATGGGTCTGCTAAGCCCATTCACTGATCTTCTGTCTGTTACCTTTTAACATTTGCTGTCTTTGGCTCCATCTGTGTAACAAACAAAGAAACTTTACTTTTCATTTTAGCTGAGATGCTGTTCAATCCATGCATGTTCTTTTCTCTTTAGCATGGTGGTGGGGGTTTTTTATGGTTTGTTTTGTTTCCCTCCAAGGAAATGTCCTAATCCATCATTCATGCACTACAGGGTTAAAATCTTGGAGACATCAAATACAGCAGTTAACCTTTGGTTATTAGACAGGTAGGAGCATCATCTTATACTCACCTGCAACATCTTCCATAAAACGTTTTTATTCTGGTTCAAGATTATTGTACTATTTGGTATTCTCTCTCAAACCCTCATATGAACATGCTTAACCCCTAGTTCTCTCAGTCATTAATTACCTACAAGATGGATGCCATTTAATGAGCTTCCAGGAACTGTAGGCCATTATTCAACCAAAACCAGATCTATAGGTGAAAGAACAGACAAATCTACTGGTACCTAAATTCATGAACTCCTCTTACAGAAGCCTGTATAGCACTGTTGTTACTGTTGGGTAGTGCTCAATGGAGCAATAGTATATGAAAGAGCACTGATACATTTCCAGTCATTCCAGAACATTCATCTTACTGTTCTCCTTCCCAAAGTGTTCACAGCATTGAGTTTGGTGACTAAAAACTCACCAAAATCCCAAGCACATTTCATGCCTTAACAAGTGGGTGAGCTAGTTTACGCTGATGGACTTTCATTGGTAATGAATGCTATTCTGTCAGAATGACCAGCGCAAAAGTCATTCCAAATGTAATTTCAGTGTGACGGGTACAGTACTCAGCCCAGGATACTCTCTATAGCTTGTCACCTGTTTGAGACACTGTCCTTGTCTCGCTCATTTGTGTGAGCTGATGTACTTCTGTAATGCAGAGATTTGTAATAGAAACATTAAGGTTGAAATGAATAAATTACGTGCAGAAATATATGTATGAAAGCACCAGAAGGAATTACAAGAAAAGAAGGGACAAAAGAATGATGGGACTTGACAGCACCAGCAGGTCATTGAGATCATGGTCAGAGTCTTGAAACTCACAGTCTGGGAAAACAAAGGACAGCCTAAAACTAGACTACTCGCAGAACAGGAGACAAAAAGACAGGCAGTCAATCAACAACATTGCTTAATGACTCATGGACCTGGATCCCTGAAGGGTACAAAAGGCACTTCCAAAATGAGCACATGGTCACCCAGCAAAAAGAACCCAGGAAACGTGATGATGACTCCAAATCTGGCATCCTTTGTCTCTGCTTCACCACAAATAATCCTGGTCAGACTAGCCAGACATACACGTCTTGGTCCTTGTTAATATGTGGGTATGGAAAACAAGTATGAAAGACTGACTGACTGAAATCTGTAGGAGAATGAGCATGAGTGGCTGAAATCAGTCTTGTTTAAAATAAAATCACCTTCCCCTTCTATGCAGTCTCACATTTAGCTTTGCTATATTCATTTTACATCAGTACCTGTTCCCAGCTGATTATTTAAAAAACTCAATAAAACCTAATAGCGTGTGCTTACAGAAGAACATCAAAGAAGTGAGGACACAGCAAACTTGAAATAGCTTGCCTTTTTGAGGCAATACTTTTTTCCCCCTTTTTGCCCAAAGGAAGAGATTTGGCATGCTTACATCTTCCGCTATTACAGCAATAACTTCTTATTTCACGGTTCACAAAGAAGAAATAACTGTTAAAACAAGTTGGTTTCTCAAAACTTGTCCTGAGTATGAAATTACAGGAAATGTCCTAAACACTGTTGTACAGTGGCACATGCACAACTGTGCTAATATGAGTAACCTGAACAGAGGGAGGGCCAAGAAAACGAGTATTTCTGTTTACCTGAATACGTGAGGCTTAGAAATCAGTTTTCAGATGCAAAACATAAATTGCAGGTTAAAAAGCCCTGCAGATTTCATGGCTTCTCAGAATGCTACTGAGTATTTTTAATCGAATGGAAAGAAAAAAGAATAATTTGCAATTGTCAATGTTACTGTTAATACCAACGGCAGTAGTTTAAAAATTGTGGGCTATTTGGTACCAGCGACCTGTTCTTTCCCTGTGTAGCCACCGAGTCATGCCACTGGTTATTCTGCTAAATACAAAGGATAAATTACTGCAGTATCATTTATTACAAGGTTATTTGCTAAAGAAATTTCCAAAGGGAAACATTATTCCAATATTTTTATCATGAAATGCATGATTAAATAGGACAAAAGGGCTGACAGTAATGTACTGGGATTGGATTTAGGATGTCAGATTACTTACAGTGCCAAGTCATGGCACCTATCTTGCCAGTTTCCCTGGCTATAAAATAGGAATCCTAGTCACTACAGATACTACCTTTAAAAAAAAAAAAAAAAAGAGTTCAAGGTAGGCTGATAAGTGTTATGGATGTTCTTAAAATTATGAAGTGAAATTATTGTGCTTCCGGGGACACAAAATGGATAGTATCAAAGCTGTAATAGCTGCAAAGAACATGTTACTCACCCATGTCCCTTCCCCTCTTTCACAGTTAAAAGTGGCTTCAGACTTTCAAAAGTAAATCCTGTCCAAAATAGTAAGTTTCTGCTGTTGAACCTGTCTCCTGGTTACAAATGACAGCAGCCACCTTACAATAGAAAGCACTTGCCTTCCTGTACAGCTAGAGAAGATTCATTTGCCTCATCCATAAAAAGAAACAAACAAGGCAGCTTCTTTAACGTTTTAATGCTTCTTTAAATCTGCAGTGAAACTCACTTAACTTTCTAAAATGCAAACATAGGCCTTGGAAATAATCCTCAGAAAGTCCCTTGGTTTGATTGTTGTGTTTCTTGCTCAACAATCTCTCCCCAAAATTTGGTCAACTCTACTCCAGTCAGACTAAGATTCAGTCTAGTTTGGAAACTAAATGGATTATACTCCACTGTAGCCATAGTCATGCATTCCAAACTGACCAGATGCTGAAGGAACTCAAACCAAGCACAGGACGGCCTCAAAGCTAAGTAAGATGACACACTGGTGTCCAGAGGTTTCTTCAGTCTGATTTGAAACTGAGAAAAGTCGTGCGGCTGTGAGTAAAGGTGAGCTACAGAGGCAGCGCTTGTGTACAGTGCTAGATTCTGCAGAACAGGTTTGGTTAGCTCAGGTTAATGCCATGCCAGTGAGTGGGGAGAAAACCCATGATACAGTGTTTGTGGCCCAGTATACTGTGGGCATGACCTGTTCCTTGGCACTCATAGATTCCAAAGAATTTTCTTTCAGAGACAGCGTCAGACACAATTATCCACTATGGAATATACAATGAACTCCTAACTATCTAGTTACAGCCCTTCTAAACGCCTAAACTCCTGTCTGACTGCCTCCACTGCAAGATAACAGAATAAGGAGAGGGAGAGATGCATGGTAGAGCTGTGGGGAGCACCCAGGAGAAAAGGGACTGCTGGTGTGGATGGTGACCAGTGCTTCTGGGAGAGGCAGCCCCTACTCCTGCAGTAGTTGCCGCCCCTGGCAGCAGTAAAAACTGTTGGGACTTTCCAGCACTCTGACAGAAGAAAAGGAAGGCATCTTGCTGACTCCCCAGCAGCCTCTGTCCTTGGCAGTTTCCTACTTTGCCGACTGCTAGGTGCAGGTCCACTGCCAAAGTTGCTGCATAACATCCTAGTTATGCAGAGCTCAGCGCTACATGATTTCAGCTAAAAGGAGAAAATGTCTAGCTATGAGTCAAAGTATTTGTGGACATAGCTGCGAGCTCTCAGTTCCAGGTGAAGTACTGCTTTAAATTCTTAGGACAAATTCAGCATTCCCAAAATACCAGTGAAATTCTAGTAGTACTGTTGCTGTAGCTGTAATGGTCCAGGGTTACACAACAAACAAGATTTGCAGAGTGAAACAGTCACTTATGAGACCAGCAGATGCAGCTGGAAAACATGGAAAAGCTATGGGCATATGAGATTTCTTACATTAGGTCTTGCTAATTCTATTTTAGAGACCATGTTGGATTTCATTACAGGAATTGAAATACGCTCTTTGTATATATGCTAATGATGTACTTTTTTACTCACCATTTCCTCACTTTTGCTTGATTTGGTCTTTGAGACTCTTAAAGCTTCCATTTCCTTTGTCCCCTTTCTCTCTCTCTCATACTTATATCCTGCCAACCATCCTCAGGCTAGGGGTTCTCCCAGTACCTCCTCCTGATGTCATTTCCACAAATTTCATTCTCCTCTTCCTCAGTTCTACTCTTGTTGCACTTTAATGAATACCAAACCGTCATTATGGTTCAGTTTTCTCCATCTTTGCCTCACCCCTAGGTTCCTTCATTTCTGTGATGTTTTTTCCTCTTGCAGGGGAATATTTCTTCCGTGAAAATATATCAGAATGTGTGATTTTCCTCTTCCCCTTAGCTGTACTCCTGCCTAACTTTCCATCTCTAATTTCTCTATTTCTCTTTTGTCTCAAATGTATGAATTTTGCATCTTCTTCACTTCCTGCTATGCTCCATCCCAATTCCTGTTCTCCTTAATCCTGCTCCTCAGTCTCTCACACTTGTTTCGCTTCTCTCTAATAACAATATTCTCTTCCATCTCAAACAATTGATTCCGCTTGCCTTTCCATCTATTGCAGCATTGTCCTTGCAGTTATCAGCTCACTGAGCCTGTTATTTACAAGTCCCTTGCAAGTTCATTTCATACTCTCCAATCCTGTCCTTTCTTGTTATGGATTCCACCCACCAGATTGTTGTGCAGCGTCTCTTTGCAAGATTTCCAATATGCCTGTTTTTACCTGTCTACACATCTAAATATCTTGGCCAGGGTCATGTTGTTTTATATCTCATTATGACACCGTTCCTTTGTATAAGATGAACAAATACAGTCTTGTGGGCTGAGCTGAGCAAACACTTGACTAACAAACAAACAAACAAAAATTGTATTAATAGAAAATAGATCACAAAATACTAAAAATCATTGTCACCATCTTATTGCTAGTGTATTCTCCCTGCTGCATCACGTTCAATTCTTTTTCCTTTATATCAGAAGGTATACGGAAGAAATGGAACAAGTTTCAGAAATGCATGACATATTCAAGCTTAGACATAAGCATGAAGAGAGACTGAAAAGTCTGGAATTACGTAATTTGGAGGGTTATATTATCGTATCTTGTGGCATGATGTTATAGAGGAATACAATAAAGTGAAGCAAAGCCATGGGTACCTTTTAACCCCGACAATGTAAGGACTAGTGGATCTTAAATGAAGAAATGAAATGTTTAGAACATTATTTGCACAACTCATAATTAGCATGTGTAACATTGCTGTAAGGCACAAAAAAGTCAATGAACTTTAATGGATTCTAAAAAGGAGTCAGCTTTTCTCTGCACAAGAAAAATATGTGGTTATTTTCAGGTCACTTTTGTAAATTCCTTCTTTCAGGGAATAAGTATCCAAGTGACTGAAGACAGGACAGGTTTTCCCTTCACAAGATAATCAAGAAAGACCACTGTGGGGCTTCCTGGTGATTCTTGTGAACTGGCTTATAGTGGCAGAATCAGGAATCTCAACTGATTCAATACTGGGCAGATACAGTGCTAACATTATTTCGCTGTGAAACATTCTATTACTTCTTTGAAATGAGCAGTCCTTAAGATGAACATGACATGCAAGCAGTCTGGAGGCTTGTGTGTCATATTAGTCAGGAACTCAGTAACCCTTCACCATCGGACACAATGTGAAGTTTATTCACCGTGGGCAAGCCGGTCACAGCAATAAAGCAATAGCAAGGCAAATGAGACTGACTCAGCACTGGACGCAGAATACTTAGTTTCCCTACTAAGGCCACACCATACAGTTCAGCGTCAAGTCCCAAGAGTATGCAAACGAGGGAAAAAGTGTAATTGTCACAGCTTTGACATCGAAATAATTCCCCAAGTACAGCTCAGCTATGCACATATATATTATCCTTGACAAATGTGCATTCAGTCCATTCTTAATCTCCATGGGAAAAATTACTAAAGTTTTTACAATCTACCTAGAGGGTCTAGCTGAGTACTTTTCTGCACGGCCAACATTTTCATTTTATGCTCCACTTCAGTGTCTTTTGTCAAAGACTAAAGTTTTTAAGACTGTGACTCCTCAGCTGGCCCCCTCTTTCTATAACCACTTTTCACCTTTTTCAAAAATCATCATCATATCTCTGCAGTTGCCTCTGTTTTAGACAGATCCAACTTCATCATTCTGATTTTTTTTAAGCTCTCCATTCTCTGTATTCTTGACATTATCCAGCTGAGGTTAGCCCAGGGCTAACATAGTACTTCAGCTGAAGTCTTAGTAACTACAGAAAGAGCATATTTAACCAATGTCAAAATTCCAAGGCAGCTTTTAATGGCGGTTCAGTGGCTGTGCCCTCCCAGTTTGAGAGTGATCCATTGAAACGATGCAGCATTTGTTTTTACACAACAAGTTATGAAGTTAACTAATAGAAATCTTGTGTAATCAGTGTTTCCAAAGTGTGCTTATGAAAATACCATGCGGGATCTTGTTGCAAATGAAAGTCAGTATGTATGATAGCTGCCGCTTCTTACTTCTCTGGTGTATTGATCTGTCAAGGACCAAAAATTAAATGGGCTTGATTGACTTCTTGGCAACCCAATGCTAGCTGTTAATCATCTTCTAGATGCTAACAAGTTCATCTATTTCAGTATTTTCCAGGAACTGCATCAAACTAGTTGAAGTCAACTATAATTTCTCAACTCTCTCATGCTCTTGCCCCATTTTATACATAGATATTGTGCTTGCCCATTTCTGATCTTATGAAATTTCTGCCCTTCAAGTTCTTCAAGGTAAGCACTAACATTCCTGAGATTGCTTCAGTCTCTTCTCTTTGTAGATAAGTGAGATGAAGTAATAATAAAATGAGACAAAATACCTTGTTCAGATCTGTGTAAGTGTAAGGAAATGGAAGTTCCTGTATAAGGAGAGAGAGAGAGATCCGTGATCAAATTGCTAGAGGGCTGATATGAAAAATGAAGAATTAGACTGAAAACCAGAAACATTGTAAGGCCATGCTAACAAATTCGTTTTCTTTGTGTCTATAAAATGTCCTATATGTGCAGATCAAAGTATTTTAACATATTTTGTTGTGTCTTTATAGTCAGAAACTAGACGAGTAACCACCATAGAAGCACAAATTATAATTGTAATTTGTACCTGCTACAAAATGAGTGTTTTATTTTATGAGGATGAAGTTTCTCTTTGTGCAGGGAGAGTTACCACTTGAGATCCACTCCTCAGAGCTATTCAGCATTCAGTGGTTGTCAAGTTAATAGTAGCTTACATTACATTTACAGCACTAATACCATTAGTATAATTCACGGACACTCGAAGGAGGGGCTGACACCAAGGCATTACTGTGGTGATCCCCAAAAAAGGACTGATGAGGTAAATGAAAAGTTTCGGGGTTTTTTTCCAGACTTACGAGTACACTCATATGGAGGGAACCCTACAAATTTTATTACGAATATGTACTTTTATTGCATGAATACTCATCTGTGGATCATACTGGGAAAATATATTAATTCATATTGACTCAAAAAAAATCCCTTCCCAAGTGACGCATCATTGTATATGAAATTCTGGATACCAGGATTGCAATTAAATGCTCTTCTTTTCTAAGCATCTCAGTCAACCCTCTGGATAAATAGCCTAAATTGCATAAGTGCAATGTGTTAAAACCCATGAGCTAATATATGGTCACTAGGAAGTTTACATGCCCACTGGTATGACTTATCCGCCTCACCCACCTAATGTGAATTATAATTGGTTTGAACATAAGGAGAGGCCTAAAGTTTTCTCTATAAATGCTGCCACACAACCAGAGCTTCAAGTCTTATCATATAGGCCTACAGTTTCTCACAGAAATACAAAGTCCAAGGCACAGAGGAGAAAGGAAGCATGGCTGGTAAGTAAAAAAAGGAAAAAGAAAAAAAAAAGAAAGTCTCTTTGTGCATAAGGAACGGGCAACTGAATAATGTACCGTATGTTAGCTTTCTCTGTGGGATTATGTTTTGTGAAGGGCTCTGAGTTGTTGGAGTACACTACATTTTGAGATTATGAATAGGTTGTTTCAGTATTTTTCTTTCCTGAATTTTCCAAAAGGGACAAATAGGGAAAAGAAGATAATCCATACATTGCCATACAGGAGTTAAATATTATAAAACTGCAAATAGAGCAGAAGTAGTCACGGCAAACTGCAAACTATCTTTTTAGCATGAAACTTAATGAATCAGAGAATAGTTCAGGTATGAATTAATCTTGTGTTAATGGGAATATCTGTGCCAAGAACAGACTACGGGCTAGATTCCTTCCTGGAGATTCAGAGTCAGCAAACTGCAATGCCATTTTAACTATTTGTTAAAATTAGTGTGAAAGGCAAAGGCACTTTAAAATACAGACAAAGTAAGGAGATGTCCAGCAGTGAGGTCTTAGGAGGAAAGATATTAAATCAATACACTTAAGCAAGACTGGCCATGTTCTCACTTGCTGGGACCTGTGTAAAAATGTGTAATGAGGCCTGAGTGCAGATGACGCCACTTTACCTCTTCTAGGCATAGAGCTCATGCTGTGCTGGCTTTATGTGGCATAGGCTTGAAAAGCTGAGGAAATTAATAAAAAACAACCATCCACAGAGCAGAAGCTTGAGGATAGAAATGACAGGTATTGTTTGTCCCTCATGGAGCTTAAAAGAGGCACGGTTACCCCATTCTCACAGTTTTAGGAGAACTGATTGCACGAACTCGTAGGACACCAGTGTTCACCCATGTACTATTATTTGAAATAATTTGCATTATTGACCTGACCTACTTGTGCTAGCATCCCTCAACAGCATCTGCTGTTTGCCTGGTTTGATGGTGCTTACTTAGTTAATGACCGCCTCAGTGCATCTGCCAAGTGTAATACCATCGAAATGCTTACCTGCTTAAGAGCAGAACATAGGCTGGGAGGGAATCAGGTGCATACGATGGGCAAAAGGCTATTGATTCCCTCATAAATCTCCACTGAGCAGAGCTTGAATAAATGGCAACACACATTTGAAAGCTGAAAGATTGGACTGAGTAGAAAAATCCTTCTTTTTAACAGAAGAACTGTACGGTAAAGTGGACAGTTAAAAACCTTCATCTATAGCAATGGGGAAAAAACCGCAAACCAATTGTTTCTGCATTGTAACACTTCCTCTTAAGCAATGATGTGCCAGTAACTTAGCCAAGATATTTTAGCAAGGTGATCCCTAAAAACTTCCTCTTTAAGTGTCATACACCAGGCTATCCTTTTTAACCACAATTTTCTCATTGCATGAAATAAAAGAAGCGATAGCAGCATTTAACGAACAAACTGGTATTTGCTGACTATGGCTAGCACTTGCTTGAGAAATACCCAGCACCCAAGAAATACCCAAGCCCAAGTTGAGTGGAGATGTCAAAAGTGCCTGGGGATGCTCCTCACTGTGCCACGCACAATTTCAGTGTAAAAAACTGTGAGGGTCTGCGTGCAGGTGTGTGTGCGGATATCTGCTTTCACTCCCGCTCTCTCACTCCCCCTCCTCACACCCCCCCGACACACACATCCTGCAAATGCACACCTTTTTTCCTCAAAAACTTTTATGCATCTGTGGGCCAATCTCTAATGGATCTACTTAAACAGAATCCAGAACGTGTTGCTTAAAGACAAGGGAAAGCCACCTAGAAAGATCCTATGAATTTGACAGGGTGATTTTTTTGAAGGGTTTTGATAGTCTGCAGCACACTACTGCTACTAAGGACTCAGCAATTTGTTTCACTGTCTCACACTCAAAATAATTATCTCAGCTTCTGTCTGTCACTTTTAAGCTTCAGTGACATTACAACTAAGGCGTGAGTCACACCTGCAAGCATCTTGTTTGTGCATTAGAATTAAAAGCGCTTGCCCACAGAACGGCACAACATGTCTTATTCTCAGAAGAAATGAGCAGTGTGACATAGTGATGGGAGCCTGCAAAGAGGTATTCTTTGCTGATGAGTGTGCAGCAATAGCTGGAAGTTAGAACTTCCAAATAATATCTTTACTCCATTCCGATGGAAATGTGTGCGTAAGTGGGAGAGGTAGGGAAACACATTTAAATATAATAGACTATAAATAACAGGTTGCGTGTGACCATGTGGGAGCTGTCTGGGGAGCCTAACATAGGTTCATCCCAGTCTGAGCGCTGTCAGTTTGGCTTATTCCTGTGTACTGGTCCCATGGCAGTTCTTGAAGTTCACATGTTAGTACATGTCACTGCTACGTCACTGTCAGTCTCCCTTCTGGAATGAGCTATCTTGTCTGGAATGAGCCAAGATCCCAAGAGGAAATCTGAGCCCAGCTAACAGGGTAGCCTGCTTTACACAGACAGTATGGGAGCTGACTGTGCCAAGTTCAGGTGCCTTCAAAGTCTGGCTATTGGAGAACTTCAGGAACAACCAGGAACTTCAGGAAGCCTTCAGGCAGCAGCAGGCTGCAGGCTTCCATTCAAGATGCCCCTGCTGCCTGGGCATTGTGAATGGAAGAGGAAGACAGAAAATAAGAAGTACGTCTCGGACAACACATAAGACCCAGAAGAGATCTCAGCCAAACGCTTTTCCACATGGGCTTGGCCACGCTACGTCACGGGGTTCTAGTCCTGAGGATGCGAGTCAATCCATACCACTGTTCCAGGGCCCCAGGTCTCTCTCTAGTGTAGTTCACAAATACAGTAAAACTATAGAAAACTACTTGACTTCCTGTATCTAGGATAGCAGGATTGGGTTTTCCTGCTGAAATTTCTTGATTAATTATCCAATGAGGGAACGCGAGGGGAGACAGAATAGCTCAAACTTCCCAGGTATTGAGGCGGTCCCCAGTGAGTCATGGCCATGTGGTTGTAGCGTGGTGCTTCAGGGGTATGTAAGGAACAGCTGTGCTCAGAAAGAATAAAGGAGCAGATAGGCTAGTCTAGGGCCTGATTTTCCATCCTGAAACACAGGCACAATTAATAGGTGACATTTAATAGAATTCAAGTGTCACTGTGGATTCATACAGAGTTGGTGGGGAAGAGAATGGCAATGCAAACAAAGAAGCAGAGAAAGTAATACTGAAGGGAATTAGGCTATTGTCCTTCACCGTTCAGTGCTGAACTTTTCCTCCTACAGATTCATTTCTTTAACACAGTTACTGGAGGTCGGGAAGAAATCTGGGTATAACTGGAAAAGGACGTTCTGAGTTATATGACTGAACTGGTTTGCAAAAGCTGATTCTGATATGGCTTACTCTGGGTACACGAAACAAAATACTAAATGGCTTTTAACTTTCATTTTCTGAGGTCCAAAAGAATCTTCTCTTGTTATCCACCAGAGTATGGTGGCACTTACAGCCACCATACAAGCTCTGCAAATACTACTTGGCTTACAGGAAGCTGCCTGGGTCAGATGCATTCTGCTTGACTAGTATTTTGACTAGAGTCAGTATTTCTCATTACTTCAACCCTCATTCTCAACCTTTGCCCATAATCTTTAATCCAAAGGTCCGGTATGTGTCATTCATCTGTTTTACAAACAAAGCACACCAGAGGCCTGCAAGGCAACTTAGCCACAGCTGGGAATAAACACCAGAAGCTGATGCAACAGACGCAACTTGTTCTCCTTGCCATTCTGTCTTCCAGAATAAATGGACTGTATCTGTTTTTTGGAACATGCTGCTTGTAACTATACTATCAGACCATCAGATACCAAAACCAATTATGCCACTGACCTATAGGATGATGATATCCAGCACACTATTGCTGTCACACAAAAAAAGGTGAAACACGTGATCAAATAAGCATTGGCAGCTGTTTGGTGAATAATCGCTGACTTTTTTTTCCTTTCAACAGTAACTAATCTTTCTATCAAAGAGAAACAGTTTGCTATGTATCCAAGGATAGGCTGGAGTCTTAAAGCAAATTTATTCTGAAAATTGTTAGCATGTCATTTAAGAG
The DNA here is from genome assembly GCF_963921805.1 of Phalacrocorax carbo. Classification (NCBI taxonomy): domain Eukaryota; kingdom Metazoa; phylum Chordata; class Aves; order Suliformes; family Phalacrocoracidae; genus Phalacrocorax; species Phalacrocorax carbo. The sequence goes on along the minus strand of NC_087526.1, from coordinate 10,254,553 downwards.
AATTTAAAAGTATGGGTAGGCGAGTATAGCATAACACCTGAAACCGCTAAAGTTTGGACTTAGAATTTTATAATAAAATTCTAACAAATTTTAAATTTAAGAATTGAAGTCTTATAATTTTAAAATCACAGTTTGGCTTTGCGGGTGATAAAACTATGGTCCCTCTTAAGATTAAATATTATTAATTAACAGAGATTCAGAGCAGCAGTCTGAATTATACCCAGTTAAAACTGTTTCTTCTAATAACAGCTTTTTATAGGACATAAGAATAAAATATGTCTGCATACGCAATGGGTTGAGCAAGTTCCTGTTCTGGAATTTCCAAACATGATCCAAACCTGAAACTAGAACAATTTACTGAATACTGAGCCGAGCCAGTTAAAACTCTGCATTTGGGAAGGTGTTTAGCTGTGGCCAGTCCAGCATAATGGGTGTCACTCAGTGGCATCCTTAAGACTGTACATTAAGTACATCAGATTTTACGGTTGTTTCATAAAAGTACCAGAATTAGTCTCTCTATTTCTTAACAGAAAGTGGAGCCACCTCCAAAGCATAAGAAGAAATCACTCTCCTTGAAGTTAAGTGAAAGGTATTTGTGCATTTATTGGCATTGCCAGTTGCATGTTCAGAGATAGCCTAGCAAAAAATAGTAGTGTACCAGCTGAAAACAGTGATAGCTATTTTATCACAAGTCACAGATGTACTTGGCTATCATCTCTGTAGTGTGTCACACAAATATGACATGGACTGCTTGTGTATTTAACATTGTTGAACAGTAATTATGTGATAAATGAAAAATTGGTTCTTTAAATTTGGGGCAGAGGCAATATCTTGCTCATTGTTTTGCAATTACTACAATGCAGTGGGGGGGTGGTGGAAAGCAGCTCCAGGAAAACAATGTATTCAGTGAATTATTTCAAGAAAAATTCACTGTAAATATTGCTCAAGAAGTATTCCAAATTAAAAACAATGTGTTGCAAGAAGAAGTTACGCTATTCCTACAATTTCATCATTATAACAGAAAGAAAAGCAACTAAATGCTGAAATTCTTATAAATTGAAATACATTAAGAAACTATTAACAAGTGGCCAGATTGTTAGGGATAAATATTGTCCAAGCTTCAGATGTTAGATTGCAAGGAAATGAGATCAGGATGTGGGGACTGAGAGAGTGAAAAATTCATGAAAAATGAATCCTCAAGCCCCTTTGGCCAGAGAAAGGCCAGGGGCAAAGAAGGCTGTTCAAGCTCCACCCCCACAGGAAATATTGCAAACAGGCAACTTTACACCTAGACTTTTAAAGAAGTGAAAGGCACCAGCCATTCCTTGAGTCAACTGAAGTAGAGGAGGCCATTCAGAGGAAAGCTCCAGAAGCTGCTCATACAGGACGTATTGATCAGATATGGGCCAAGGTGAGCAAGGGGCAAGCCCCTTCTGTAGTGCTCTGTTTGCTATTTTCTTACATCAATACCTCATATTCAGTTCTGTAATGGACACTGGAAGATCACTACGGCTCTAAGGAGCTTTGATCCAAAAAAAAAAAAAAGGAAGAGAAAACTCTTCCATCAAGAGTTAGGAGAGGGATTTTCACAAGAATTGCATTTTTTACTTACTGTGCGCATGGGAGAAGCAAGCTTATCAGAATGAGATTTGGGAGAAGAGGTGTATTATCTCGTGTAAAAATGTTGGATTTGCAAATAGGCAGGAAGAGAAAGTCTGTGGCTATTTGAAGTTGTCAGACAAGTGCAAAAGAGAGACTGACAAATCTGACATAAGAGGAAGAGCAAAGCAGAATTTGAAGAAGGTATCATTGCAAAGGCTGAGGGAGGTACAACAAGCAGAGACGGTTGAAACCTGAAGTTAAGGCAGAGAGGGTACAAAAATTTAGGGGATATATTTTTTTGGTGGTTTGTTTGCTGCAGCGGGGTGTGGGTTTTTTTTTTGCTTACATGCTAATAATTATACATATGCAAATTGACCAGTTTAATAATTATTAGTAGTAGTCCCATGTTGCTTTTCCAACCTTGCCAGATAACTCCTGCCTTTCTAAAGACAAATCTCCCCCACCCCTCAGTTTGTTCTACAATAGATGTGCTTCATTGCTAAGTTTCTGAAGACATTCTTTTTTTAAAGTAGGTATGTTCCTGAAAAATCAGTGTGTGCTGCTCGCCTTGATACTGTAAAAAAGTGTTCCCCCATGTGACCTGTGACTGCCTTGCTAAGACTACTAATGTAGCCATTTCAAGACTTGCCTAAACTTGGTAAACTTAAGATCATGATGTAAAAAAATCTTCACACTGATAAATCTGTATGAACATGGGATAATGATTTTTTTACTCAATAATGACACCGGTAGCTGTGGTCTACTACTGAGGACCACACTGTCACTCCTTCCTATTCTCCCTCTTTGGGGGGGTGGGGGGTGGTGGGGAAAAATAAAAATATTTTTTAAAAGCACACAGTGCCCTTAGGAAAAACAAAATCTCTTTTTCTTCTGTATTTCTGCACTTCATTTAAACCATGGAATTATCTTCTACTGGAGAACTCTCCATAGGCTCTGATGATGTCAGAGCCAAACCAACCTCAGATACTTACTCTTTGGCCTCTGACTGAAGCCATAGTTCACATGCAAGAGCTTCCTGCAACATATTTTTTCACATACACAATTTTAGTAGTGTTCTCTCTCCAATTCTGCCACCTCTCCCACTGCCAAATGACAGCCTAGTGTCTATCAACATATTCTTGTTAGGTCCCTCCAACAGATAGCAGCTGTCAGTTATATCAGAGGTACATGACACGTAAATGGGGCTAGAGATCAGATGTCATGGTTTAAAATGCAGAAGTGTTTCTCAGCTCAGTCAGGTTTCTCTATTTCTTATTCAGAGGCAGCAAGGCTGTGCCTTTGTTAGTATAACACCATGTCTTGGAACAGATGACACCTTGAAAGAATTACCTGAGTTCAGCCAGATTCTTTATCCAAGTAACTTACCCGTATTTAATTCTCTCAGGGTTCTCTCCTCTTAGATGCCTTTCTGATTTTCCTTTAGTACCGATATACTACTCCTTCTATATTTAATTATGCAGGTCTATGCAAGGCAGAGTGTCTCAGACAAAAAAAAAAAAGCACCTCTGAATATATTATTTCTATTTTTGGTGGAAACCTCACATGGGTACTAGTTACCTGTAGAAAGTAACAAGTTTCTCCTTGTAAAGTGTGTCTGTGCTCCTTCCTCCTTGGATGTACCCTCAAGTTTTCTTGCTTTTCTCACTTTTTCATAGCTGCAACGCAGCCAAGTACCAACTGGCACCTGAAAGAAAATGCAAGAGATCACCACACAAGTAAATTTCGTAGCGAAGAGTTGATTGTAAGGAGAGGACAGGCCTTCATTATCTCCTTCAACGGAGTAGAACAGCCGGAGCAAAACTTAACATTCATCGCAGAAATAGGTATGGCTCCCAACTTCTTTCACAGAAAGAGTAATGCTGCCTTGTGGCATTCTTTTGGCCTGATACGCACTACAGGGCAGCCAGCGTGCTGGTTCACATAGCCATGGAACTGTGCGAGGTGTTTGTTGTATTACTCCCATCTCAGCTAGCAGTGATAGCGTTCTTCAGTTTTCAACATATGGCACAAATTCATCTGAAAGGAGGGTTACATCCCTGCTGAGTTTGTTGACAACTAAATCTCTATTTCAGCAAGCTGGGGAAAAAAAATGTTGTTTATTTTCCTTAAAAGGTCCAAAACCCTCAAAGCTGACTAAGACGCAGGCTACATTTGGTATCTCCAGCACAGTGAGCAAGGAGAGCTGGAGTGCAGTTCTACAGTCTACCAGTTCCAACTCTGTGAGCATCTCTATTTCCAGCCCACCTAATGCTGTCATCGGACGTTACAAGCTGAGCGTTCAAAGTCCTTCAAGTGGCAGCTCCTCTCCAACAAGCCTTGGCACTTTTGTTTTGCTTTTTAACCCTTGGTCTTCAGGTATGAACATGTTGAATCTCCTCTGAGAGAACTAAGTTGCTTGTAGCTTCATTAATATTTGCAGCTTCTCCATTCGATCTATGCTGCTTTAATAGGGGGGCTGAACATTCACCACATAATATATCAATGGGAAAAGAGAAGGATTTAACAGTTTCTTAGGACCTTCTGGTACATAAAATTAGGTCTGTATCATGTACTAACTGGAGAGCTGCTTGCCCTAAAAGATTAAGTTCTGCTCAAGCAGATTAAGTTCTGCTTTTTTTGGAGCTTCCCTACTTCTGCACAAGTTTAGAAGAGCGTGCCTGGTCTCTGCAGAACCCAGAAAAGAGCCATATCTACCAGCTGCCATCTTCTCCCAGATTTGACAGTGTCATATCTCTGTCTTCACTCAGGCACTCCCCACCCTTTCTCTAATTATAGGAAATCCTGAGTTTCATGGTCTGTTTATAACAGCAAAGGGTGGATATCTGCAAGCATTCTTATTGATGGAGACCAAGGCTCCTGAGGTTTAGTTTTATTTTGCCTGCCGTAGTTGTACATACCTCTGTTTTGGCTTTTCAGGTGATGATGTGTTCATGCCTAACAAGGCTGAGTGTGAGGAGTATGTGCTAGAAGAGTTTGGCATCATTTATGCAGGCAATAAAAATCGTATCAGCAGCTTTGGATGGAACTTTGGCCAGGTAAATGCAGCACTGCAACATCAGACAGTGATTCGTGCTCTGGTTTTCATATGAACTGGGTGGCCAAGGCTTGCTTGCCTTTTCCAGTTCATCATAGTCACACACCTCTGAAGAGCAGGAGTCTGGTATTGAAAGCAGGACTCATGTGAAGCCCTGTTATACTGATTAATATGGGGATTTGTAATTGACTGGTCAGTGATATGACCTAGGATTTGGAGGTACAGAAACTTTAGTGTCTGCTAGGTGGTAAAGTACTGTAGCAATGCTGAGAGGCAAAGTCCCAGCCTTAAGTCCACAGATTCCAAGTTTTGAAAAGCTTTTTGTGTTCTAATCTTCACAGTTTGTTGAGGCCACATTTTTAGATGGTAATTCTTGTCTGAGCTGCAGCACTTCATTCACTGATTAAAAATAACATTAAACACTTATATGGGTCTACTTTTCCTGAATTTAGTAAAGTAACCTGTGTTTCCAAAACGCTAACTTATTTCTATAACATAGTTTCAAGATGATATTCTCAATATTTGCCTTGCCATGCTGGATCGAAGCTTAAACTATCGTCAGGATAGTGTCACAGATGTATCTCACCGATATGACCCCAAATATCTGGGCCGTGTTCTCAGCGCAATGGTAAGCAAAATGTTCAAAAAGTCCAAACTACTAACTGTTCTTTTAAAGTAGTTAGTGAACATAAGTCTGAAGGCAGGTCTCAGAAAATTTTAGGCCACTGTTTGTATGCACCAGAAGTATGGGCCAGAGAAACACCTAAGGTGTCGTCTGCTCTCAGCCTGCTAGACTTCCCTCATCTGTGGTATTTCTGATACTTATCACTTTGATATCCAATAGTCAAACCGAAAGTATAAGACAGGGTGGTATGTTGAGGGACCAGTCCCTTGGAGGCCTTTAGTCCTACCTCCCATTTGAAGTGGAACTACCAGTGGTACTACATCAGCTCAGCCATGGATTTGTCAGGCTGCCTTGAAAATGTCCAAGGATGGAGGTTTCATGGCCTCCCTGGGTGACTGGTCCAGAGCTGCACTACCCTCCTAGTGAGGAGTTTTTCTTTTCTGTCAAATATGATTTTCCCAAGCTACAACTTTCTGCTGTTGCCCCTTGTTATATAACCTGCCAGAACAGAGAAAAGTTGGACTCTTGGCAACTTACTATGTTCCATTCAAGTAGTTCTAAGCTGCTACTACATTTCCCTTATCCCTTTCTTAACCAGACTGAACTAGCCCAGTGCTCTCAACTTCTTGTAGACTGTACTCCAGGGCCCCTGACCATCTTGGTAGCCCTCCCTCCTGGGCCCCCTTCAGCGTCTCAACACCCCCTTGAACTCAGGGACCCAAAATTGGAGATAGGATTCCTGGTACAGCCTCAGTAGGGATAATTAAAGGGGGTTAATAGCTTCCCTAAATCTTCTGGTCACACTTTTCCCAGTGTAGCCTAGTGTGGGCTTTCCCTTTATGATGAGAGCACAGTTGGCTCAAGTTCAACCTGGCATTTGCTGTAACTCCCAGGCCCCTTTCTGATGGGCTGCCACTCAGCCAGCTGCTTCCCAGCCTGAACCAATGTGTGGGGTTATTCTACCCCAAGTAGAATACCCCAACACCCTCAATCTACGCCTTTTCTTCCTCACCTTCATGACATTTCTATTGGCCCAGTACCCAAGATTTTCAAGGTGACTTTGCCCCATTTGTTGTGTCAACCGCTTCCCCTAATTTAATGTACATTTGCTGAGGGCTCACTACGTGGTGATCCAGGCACGTTCTGAAAGCTCAGCTGCATGATATGCGTTGATGACACCATTCAATCATACAGTAGTAATGTGGCCACCTCACGTCAGGAAGGTTCACTAAAAAACAGTGTTTGCCTTCTTGCCTGGTGCTACTGTACTTGGGTGGGAGAAACAGTAATTAAATGCTCTCCATTTCTTGAGAGGACACATATTTCTTTTCCCTGAAAAGATAAGGCTTCTTCCTAAAGGCCAGCTGCATGAAGCAGTGACTTTTGTCCACTAAATGTCATTCAAGGCTCTTTTTCTGCCCACTCCCCTACCACTGCTACATCTGTTGTAAACTCTTAATTTATCTCATAATAAATTTATTGAATGTTTTTACAGGTCAATGCCAATGATGACCAAGGGGTGCTGCTAGGAAACTGGAGTGGAAATTATGAGGGTGGGAAAAGTCCAAGCAGCTGGACTGGAAGTGGTGAAATCCTGCAAAAGTGGAAGAAATCAGGATTCAGACCTGTTAGATATGGACAATGTTGGGTTTTTGCAGCAGTATTGACTACAGGTATGTTTTATGTCATGCACATCACTGACACTGCAGATTCTGCTAAAAGAAGCACTAATAATACTTCCTACATGACATTCCTGCAAGACATGTTACAGGAAACTTTGTATTCCAGAAATACTGCTTTCTGACTATGGTTTTCTATTCACTCTTTAGTGCTTAGATGTCTGGGGATTCCCACTCGCACAATTACAAACTTCAGCTCTGCCCATGATGCAGACGGAAATCTGCGTGTGGATGAGTTTTACGATGCTTCTGGAAATAATTTGAACAGATCAGCTGACAGCATATGGTAAGGCTCTACAATATCTAATAATAGGACCTATCAATGCCTATAGAGTCTTCAGGTGCTGATTATAGATTCTAATGACAAATGCTGTGTTACCTTCTTTAAAATTGCCTTTAAAACTATACACACAGAGGATCAATAAAAATATTACAAATTATACTACAAAACTTGGTGTTTTCACTCTTTCTCAGTTAAACTGAAAACTGTGACATGAGTTACAACCGCCAATTGAAGCCAGGGCAGGCAAAGTTACAGTTATGATGCCACAGATGACTGAAAATTTGTGATATTATACCGGAACTATCAAACAGTGGGACTTTACTTAGTTTGGAACTTTTCTTCAAAAACAGTTCACATTAAACTATGAAAGTTCAACAGAACAGGCTTCCCTGACTCTTTGTTTTGGTTTGGGTTTTTTTTTTTCGTTTGTTTGGGTTTGTGTTTGTTTGGGGGTTTTTTTGCCATGCCATGATTTGCAGTGAAGATCATTTAATTATTGCCACTATTAAGCATCAAATGCAATTCAAACAAGTTTGCATGCAGCAAAGAACAGGCGCAGTCCCGCGCCTTTTGCCTTGTTTACTCCCCTGCTTGTTCTGGACCCATTCTAAATATAAGTGATAAGCATAACTGTAGCATTGTGCTATAAGGAAAACAGCTAAAACTAAGGAAGTGCATGTGCTCAGAACTTTTGGAGAAAAACAGGCCCAAGACATTTTGTATAATTTTACAAATTTGCTTTCTGCCCTTGAATATTTATGTCTGTTCCACAATGCAATTTTCAGCTCTGATCTGAAGGAGCTATAACTCCCATATAGTCAGGATCAGAGTGGAAGTGGTCAGGGTCAGATAAGAACCTGTGCCAAATAAGGCATTTAATGCGTTTAACTAAGATGGCTGATTAATGGATGTGAACAGGAATTTAGAAACACATGCTAGTAGCTTACTTTGTTCATTCCTGCACATAGGAATTTCCATGTCTGGAATGAAAGCTGGTTTTCCCGCAGTGACTTGGGCCCTTCATACAATGGATGGCAAATTCTGGATGCAACTCCCCAAGAAGAAAGTGGAGGTACACATATTTTATTTCAAAAGTAATGCTGAAAAATATAAAGTTAGTCACTTTCAGAGAGATGAAAAAAGAAAAAATGTAAAACCATTGAAAAAGTAATTTCTCATCCTGCTCAGAAATAGAGTGGCAGAAGAGACTATTTTATGTATCACATTAGAAAAGCCTCAGATCATCTGTGATGCCAGGAAACAAATGAGACTTCTAGGAGTACTCTTTTGCAGTAATTCCTATATTTCCAATGTAGATATCCAGAGCTATTGAGAATCAAGCGATAATATAAAATAAATCAAGTGTACCTTCAGAATAAAGACAAGATGCATTAATGATTGGCCTGGTATTAGGGTCTCCGTGGGCTAGAATGGGACAACAGCACTGGGCAATTCATGAGTCATTGATAAATATCTGTCTAGTAATCTGCTTACTGTCAAAGATTTGATTTGGTCTGAATTATTTTTTCTTGACGCCGTAGGAATTTATCAGTGTGGTCCTGCCTCACGGCACGCCATCAAAGAAGGAGATGTAAATCTGGACTACGACTGCCCATTCGTATTTGCAGAAGTGAATGCAGACTGTATGTACTGGAATATTGACCTTGCAACTGGAAAGAAAACATTAATATTCTCTCAATCTACTACAATTGGCGAATTCATGAGCACAAAGGCAGTCGGCAGAGATGATCGTGTAGATGTCACCAACGATTATAAATATGAAGAAGGTAAATACAAACAGTGGTTCTTGCGGTTACATAGCTGCTTCATTCCCAAACACATAAACTTTAGGCTAGGAGTCTCTTAGTGGGAAATTTTGGACATCTGTAAGGTAGGAGCAAAATTTATACTCAGTGTATTCAGTTCTAACAGAGAAGGGAAGAGAAGGTAAAGAGTAAAAAATACTGCCTTGCCCTTTCTGATATGGAGCTTCTTTGTGGAACCTAAATAAGGCAAGCCCAAATATCTCTGAGTAAAGCATTCACCGTTCTGCCTGCCTGTTGCTAATATGCACTATCTCTGTGAGAATTAGTCTACAGCCCAGTTATTTGACAGCAGGATGAAAGGCCTATTACAGAAACCTAAGCTAAATCAGCACTCAGGCCCAGGAAAAGCAACTTCAAAAGGTCAAACAGCATATCAACCTGTCAGAGCTTTGGGTTTGATAGTGCAGAAAAAAAATAAAATTACAATCACGAACTGAATTTGCAAGTGCAAGGAATGAACACTGCTAAGGGAAATATATATCAGAAGGTTGAAAAGCAGAGCCCAAATAACTAGCTTCCATTGTGTACTGGCTCCAGCTGGGATGGCGTTAACTTTCTTCATAGGTGCCCCCCTAAAGGTGTTGATTACACACCAAGGTTTGGACTACAATACTTGCAGAGTGTCAAGGCTTTCTCACCCCTCCCTCTCCCTTCCTGCCACAGTGGCTGTGGGTGGGCGAGAGGCTGGGAGGGGACCCAGCCAGCACAGCTGACCCAAACTGACCGCAGGAATATTCTACACCATGTGCCTTAGTGCTCAGCAATAATAGCTCAGCAAAAGGCAGAGCGAACAGGTGGGAGGCATTCGTGGTTGTAGCATTTGTATTCCCAAGCAACTGTCACATGTGTTGAGGCCCTGGTTTCCAGGAAGTGGCTGGACATCTGCCTGCGGATGTGGAGTAGTGGATGTATTCCCCTTTTTGCATTGCTTACGCGCAGTTTTGGCTTTCGCTGTTAAACTGTCATTATCTCAAGCCACGAGTCTTCTTATTTCCCTCTGTTTTCTCCCCATCCTGTGGTAATGGGGAGTGAGTGAGAGGCTGGGTGGATGTTTGGCTGCTAGCCAGAGTCAACCCATCTTATGGTGCCATCAGTCTTCCCTTACATTACGGGCCTTTTCTGTAGTAGCAAATAAGAATTGACATTTCTAAATATTACAACCATAAAAAGGGATACAAATGGGAAGAGTGAGAAACTCTGGTCTTAAGATTTTGTGTTACAAAAAAATGTGCTTAGAAGGGTAGTGACATTAATGACTGCAGATCCAGAAAATTAGGCGTGGCTCTGGAAAACAGAGGCTCTGTTCATCTGTAAGTACAGACACCACGTTCGCCTGTCTTGTCTCTAGCAGTCATGTAAAATAAGAGATACACGTTAACTGTTGAGGATAATTTTCGTGGTTCTCTCTGTCAGGTTCTAGGAAAGAAAGAGAGATTTTTAAAAAAGCCCGTAAGAAGCTGGGTCTTGAGGATAAATTTGACCCTACAGCACCGACACAAGAGGAAATAGATCAAAAGCCTGACATCTCCGGGAAGTTTAAGGTGGCTGGTCCTTTAGAAGTTGGCAAAGATCTCAATCTAATTCTGGTTCTTGCAAACTTACAGTCTGATGCTAAGACTGTTCATGTAAATATGACTGCTTGGAGCACTGTGTACACGAGAAGACCAGTTAATGAGATCTGGAAGGACTCTATATCTGTCACTGTGTCTCCTAAGGAAGGTAATTTTTCAAATTACTTTTAAATATAATTGTATATTTGTTTTATCAGTAAATGGACATTAGAAGCTGGTCAACTTGGGTGAAAAATCTCTAATAAACTACAAGCATAAAAGGCTGAAAAAATTGCACTTGTAAACATATTAAAAAGTCATGTTTCACACCATCATTGCCTTAAGTACTCTGCACATTTTGGAAAATGTATCTCAGGAGTGAAAACAAGATGGTGAGTAAACACGAAGTGTCATTTAACAAAATTTTCATAAAAAAAAGATAAGGACAACATAAAAACATAGAAATCAAGTCCAGCTAAATGTGTTCTCATCAATCACAAGGGGCCTTACTGAAAAGTAACAGGACATGGCTAACAGCACAAGAAAAACCCTCATCCATTAGCACATTAGAATGGAACTGAAGTGTGAGGCATTGGTGACCTGCCATCTTTTCTTGTGTTTTTCATCTGCTATATACTGCTGCATGTAGCATAGCTTCTGCACAGTTCTTCTGAACTTGATGTTTATTGCACAGATAGCAAAAATGCAGAATTGCTGGGATTCAGAGACAGAGAAGATCCCTTCCCACCCAGTATTCCTTGATTTGAATTACTGCATGGAAACTACTGTAAAAACACATGATAATAAAAAGCAGATAGGGCTAGGAAAGATAAAAGAAATATGAAGACATCATTCAGCTCGTCTCATTATATCATGAGCAAAGAGGACCGATGAGGCCTACCAGAGCATGTCCCGTAACAAATGGAGTAGCACCGGTAAACTCCTTGAACTCCAGCTATTTTATCTTTCAGAGCAATTGGGAGGAAAATAAGCCAGGCAATGTAGGGAATGGAGGAGGGGTGACACTGAAGAACTCACTCTTTCTATAGCAAACTGGTAGATCTGCATGAATTGAGTTTGGCAGTGATGGCTGAAGGCCTTCCTAGTCCCACTAATATTAGGTGTGAAACTCTGTGGGCTTATATAAATTCTTTTTTATTTTATCTTCCAGAGAAACAATTTCCCATTAAGATACCATATCCTGAATATCAACAGCAGTTAACTACAGACAACATGATCCAGGTAACAGCTTTATGTCATGTAGAAGGTGGGATTCAAGTGCTTGTGCAAAGAGACATCAGCCTGGACAATCCTACCATCGACATACAGGTAAATTGCTGTCCCTTTGCTCTAACTGCAGTGGCAAAGAAAGAGGGAAAATGAGCTCTTATAAGCACTTTCTTTCCCAAAAGAGATATTCTGCTCACATTCTGCCATGGTCCACCATAGCATCTCATAATATCTCCTCTTCTGATGACTGAGAAAGCTTGCATAGAAAAGAATACTGAGAACCTGGACTTTCAAGTGTTTTCTTTGCACAGATACTTGGTGAAGCAAAAGTGAATAAAGAAGTGGATGTGGAAGTGATATTTACCAATCCTATTGATACAGACGTGATGGCCTGTGTGCTGCAGGTAGAAGGCAATGGCCTGCTCAAAGAAATCCTTGAGATAAAGTAAGTACAAGCAATGCCTCCTTCCTGCCATTAAAGATACATGAGCAAGAATGTAAGCATGGATGACTTGGAACTGAACAGTGGGATGAGACAGCATTTTCTTCTTGCTGTAACTTAGGAGGCCAATCAACGTAACTTCTTGTAATGAAGCACACAGCTTTGAACCAGCTCTTCATCTAAGCTAGGCTTTGGCTCCATAGTTTGGGAGGTCAAATAACTGCTGTCATAACTGGACAGGACTTGTTTTCCTGCCTGTCCACAGTGCCCCACAGTTCCAGCAAAAAGTACATTCTTAGCCATGCAGTGAACTTTGCTGAGGCTGTCTATGCTGCTATAGACCAAACAGGTTGAACCTTCTTGTTCTGCCCATAGGGCCAACAATAGGATACGTGACTGTTTCTGTCCATGCCATACCCAAATTATAGCATATATTAACAAGGATTTTTCTTTTTTCACTTTATTAAATAGACTGCAGGTGCCAGTCTGGGAGTCAGCCTTCTAAACATTTTGCTTTTACATCAAAGAGATAGACATACTTGTAAAAAGAAAATGCACCAATGTCCCAGCTTTGGGAACAAAAATGAACACAGATTGTTTAGACACAGGTTGTGATCTCAAACGGTGGTACCTCTGCAAAGTACAACCCCAAGTATGCTCCATGCGTAGCTATTCCAGACACAACAGATCACAACTAAGGAGGATGGCTTATAAAGAACAGACTAAACCATGACCAGCAGCTACTTCTTAGATTATTTAATTTACTTTACTAAGGCCTGGTAGTTGAACACAGCTGAAATCCATGAGGCAGGCAGGAAGAGAGTTGGGAAAATGGTGAATATTACAATAAAAGTTTGGGTTGCCTTGGGTTGGGTTTTTTAACTAAAAAAAAAAAAAAACCAAAAAAAAGTTTTTTTCCAAAACAAGAACTACAGACACACTGATTTTCAAGCACTGCTTTCAGAACTATACAAAATAATTATTTTAGGAGATTAATAAAGACAGTCAAGAAATTATTAGATGGTGTTGACATGATGAATGAGAAGACTGGAATAAAATAATTTCACAGAATCACAGGTTGGAAGTTTCCTTTTACTTTAGATCCCAGGTTCCTATTTTTATGCTTTGATGATTTTGTATCTTGCTCTTTTCCTTCAGTATTTCACAACTAAACCAGAAAGGTTAAATTTTCACACTGTCCCTCACTTTTTAGATATACAAAATTGCACACAAATTTTGACATATTCTAGCAAATGCAGTTATTTCTGAAAAATACCTGGGATATGGGTGTGCACTTTGACTGAATACGCACACACAGAGACAAACACAAACAAACAAACACACCAACTTAACATTGCCATTTGTGCTCGAGCAGCTAGGAATGATCTATCCCATCATTTAGAAGCTCTCCTGAGGGAATTTAGCAACCTTGTGTTGTCTATCACATATAACTTTTTCCTCAGGCAAGACAAGACAATACGACAGGGTAAGGCTCTTTGGGAAAACCGTAAACATGAGTTTCAGAAAATTACAAAATACACTGGTTTAAAATATTTTAACTTCTGTTCAGAATTTCCTGCTGTGTAAGCACTGAGGTTTTCTTGGTGCTATAATCTATTCTAATTCAGGTGTTTGTATTAACATTCTTCATGGTCTCAGATTATTATTTTTAATAATTCAATTATGTGTTTTACGCCCTGTGTTCTGCATGAAGTCTTATCTCATTATACTAGTATGTCCCCCTTTGTGTTCTTATCTGGGTCACTGTGTAATGTATTTGTGAGAGACCTTAATGCATGGGTTTGAGTATTTAAATACATATCAGATAGCCAAACCCTGTATGGTCTTTTCATGGCCATCCTAAACTGAATTGATAGGAATTCTTACTTAAGATGGGAGGTGGTTAGCAAAGAAACTCAAGCATGATGCATAAGCCAGTTTGCAGCTTATATTTTTCCCTTTGTTTCCTATTTTTAGTGTACCACCAGTGAAAGCCAGTGAGACATCCAGTACAAAGTTTCAACTCATCCCTTCTGAGGCAGGTCTCAAACATCTGCTTGTTAATTTCTCCTGTGATAAATTTCCAAATATCAAGACCTTTAAGATGGTAAATGTGATTGACTAACATGAAGATACACAACAAATGGTCTGTGTGTGTATAAATTGAATAAAATATCATCAGAAAACGATGACAAGATTACTAAAACAAAATCCTCACTTCCTGTGATAAGGGGTTACCAACATCATATCATTAAAATTTTACATTCTATTTTTAAATAGACTGAGGAATAGTTGATTCTTCATTTATTGTGTGTGTGTCCACATTATTAAAAAGAGCATTTTACCTTCTACTCAGAGACTGTTTGTTTGTCTTTTGTCTGGTTTTCTTTGGAAATCATTCTTTCTAGCTCCAGATGTCTCTGCACAAACATCCATAAACTCATTTTTACACATTGAAAGCCTTATCTAGAGGACTTTCAAAGCAGTGTTTCTCCTTACTGCAACCATGATACTTGAAAGTAGCCAGGATGAGTTGCACAATTTATGTCATTTAGCTTTTTATCTTTGGGTTTGTTTTTTTTTTGCTGCAAAGTCTGTCCTGACATTTTTCCTTTTTTGGTAAATCGTAGTGACTAAATGAGGCATAGAAAATGTTCAGAAGGAATTTGGGTGGTGTCCAATTTGAGACCCATTTGACAAACACATTAAGATAATTGCCCAGCTCAACATACATGATATTTTCACATGCTGGTATTTTGCACTTGCTGAAAGTGTTCTTTGGGAATCAAAGGGAGGATAATCTTAAGTCTAAGGGTATTTTAACTTGAGAAGAGTTAGGAACTCTTCATTATCGATGTGTGTCAGGAAGTCATCTTTCAGAGTTCAAGTTTAGTAAAGCTTATTAAATGGTTTACGGGAGGATAGGTATGGACCAAGAGCTGGATTCCGGGAACAAGTCAGCTAGGTGTAGCCCAGTGAGTGACTTGGTTTATGGCCAATAATTGTACAACACTAAGTCAATCTCTAAAAATTATCTGTGCAGATGAAGTGAATGGAAAGTCAAGCTACTGCTCTATTGGACTTCAGATTGCTGGGCCACGAAGCCAGTGAAATCTTAACAAGTGCCTGGAGCCAGCTCTGTGCCCCCACTTCCACCACACAGCACAGGGTACCTGTGACTTGCCATAGGGACTCCTCACTGGTATATGAGCAGCCCAAGCTCAGCTTGGCTATAAACTCCGTTTGCCCTTGTAGCCAGAAAAATTGCTTTAGGAGGGCACTTGCAGCCACCTAGTTTTCCACTGCCAATCACATGATGTCAGCACAAGACCATACTGGATATATAATGAGATGAGCTACAGAGAGGCTGTACAAGTAGCCCACAGTGGTACCCTCTCTTTTTCTCCTCAGCTTCCCCAAGGCTCACCAGAGCCAAGAGCCCTCATCATGTAGACCAAACAGTAGAAGTCCAAGGTCAAGCATAGCCTTGGATTTAGAATGTGGATATACACTTAATGACTTCCTTTTACATCTCCTGTGTGTGTGAAAACAACCAGACTATGCCAAAATCGAGTGAATTGCACTAGCAGAAATGAGAGAAGCTTGTAAATTGGACCTCTAGGGGAACTAATGGGAAGGCAGCACCCTTCCCCTGCAACACTTCACACGCACATGAAGGTAACATTTCTAATTAAATGTGTGCTTACGTGGGTACAGACTCATAGAAGGGACTCTGCAAGGTTTTTTGTAGAAGTTATACTGATCTCCTTTTTCTGGCAAAGAGTAGCAACAAGACAAGTGTAAGGTTCAGTATGGTTACCCTGAGGATATGATAGTGCAAATCTTGAACAAGAGACAAAATTATTGAGGAGATGGCTGAAATAAAAGAGTATGTTTTTCTCTAAAAGTTAGCAACCTGCACTACCTGAAATTTCAAGGCTCTGAAACAAGGGAAAAGGAGGAACAAAATATTTTGAACCATTTTGGATGACGGGTGGGTGGAATTGAGCTAGGAAAAACACCTGTGACAATGTTACATCATTAGTCACTTAGGAACCATGACCGCTGCATTCCAAAGGGATTACAAAAACAGCTCCTGATGCTTTGCTGTGGTGAAGGTGCGGACTGGCAGGTGCCAGTTTGGGATGTAGGCCAGTCTGAGAGAGGTTCTGGTGGCTTGGTGAACACCACTGTGGGTGTGTCATACAGAGGTAAAGGAGGTGGTTGCAGCCGAGACAGAAAAAGTGTTCTGAGACTTAATTACTTATGTGAGTAGCAAGGAAGAAGAGAGGAAATAGTCATACTCCAGTGGGAGCAATGTGTAACGTCTGAAGCAATCACTATAAGTACCGAACACCTGAACTTAAGAACTGGTCGATGCGGTTTGTCACTAGGGCTGTGTGTGAAGATCAGGTAACATCAGAGGCTTGTGGCTCTTATGGTTTCCAAGGACTATGAATTAAGGAAAAGAGAAAAAGACCAACCAAAGTAGCTCTGAACAGCAATCAAATCCATTTGAGGCGATTCCTGGAACAAGTTTTGACAGCCTGAACATCCTGGAAACTTCCAAGAGGAGGACGGACCTCTGAATTATAATGTAAGTGGAGATAGACCATACCAGATACACTGCTGCCAAGTGTGAAAAGTTTTAATGTTTTTCTTTCAGGATAGGGCTAACATGGATGTCATATGAGTATGTACTCTTTTAGTTTTTGTGGTAGCAAAACAAAGTTTCTGAAAAAGATGCAAGAAACCAATCTTTTTTTCAAAAAAATACAGCTGTTGGAGCTTAATTTCTGCTTCTTTTTCAGGTTTTTTTTTTCCTTTGTAATTTCAATTCAGACTAATTTACTTTTTAAGTCTTTACTGAGAGCTAAAACTTGATCAGTGGAGCTGTAGACTCTTAAACAGATAAATATTCCTCCCCACAACAATGTCACTTTATCACCTGTATATTTTTAAGTGAGGGTACAAAACTAAAAAGCAATATAATCACAGTCATGAAGATAGACAGGCTTAGAGTTTGCACTGATAAAAATTACTCATGGTTCATAGTTTGGGGGTTCTTTTTGAAATAAAACTTATGCTGAAGTAGTAGTATGGAGCTGCCTAGTGTAACAAGTAAACAGACATTTATTTCTGGTGGGAATTTATCATTTAACATAAGTCAGGGGGCATTGGAGACAAGCTGAGACCCAAAAAAACCTTCTAAAGCCAATTCACAGCTGTTGAACAGAACCAGAAGTGACATTAACCAATCTGGAAGTTAAGTAATCAGGAAATGCTCCTTTTCCCTTCATATGGCTTTTACATCCCACCACACTCACTGTTTCCTCATCCTTAAAGATAACTTATTCATGGCACACCTATTATCCTTTGTAGGAAGTTCTTCTTGTCTCGGGATTCAAGAGAATGCATTTCCTCTGAGTAAATAATTTTGGTATCTCCTCCCATAATTACACCCACGTTGAGTAGGAACATTGGCATTAGACATACATATATTATAGGAACTAGCTAATTCATTCGACAAGTCTACACGTATTAATAACAACTGCTAAGTACTTCTCCCTTCTCTCAAATTTCAGCTGACGGCACAAAAAGATTGCTGGGTTTTTTCTTTTTATGATTAATGTGACTTGGACAGCCTTGAAGAACAAAGTAGAAGTTGTATGCAATTCTCATAAGCTGAGGGAATGGCAGGTGAGTTCTGTGTGTCATTTGCTTCCCTTCAGCAGGTACTTTATTCAGGACTCTTTCCTTAAGATACATGCCCTGTAGGTATCTGCTCAGATTTCTTATCTGAAGGAAATCTTACATTATAATTTGTTCTTGCACTTCATTTTCAAAGTTTTAATGTGGTTATTATTAAGACCTGTTTGAGAAGAATTTTTGAGCTAAACAGAGGATATTTTGGGGGGAAAAAAAAGAAAAGAAATTCCCATTACTTCAAAAGGCACCATGCAGAACTCCATCTAAACCCTTTGGTTTTTAAATGCTATTTCAGAGATGTATTATGCTTTGTATTAGAAAATCAGTGTAATTCGTCCTAATGGAGCTGTGAGCATGGAGCCTACAGATGGGAATTCAAAGATGCATTAAAACCCTGCCAAAGGAAAACAGTAATGACTATATCTCTGCTTTTTAAAGTTTAAAATTAAGATGATTATTGAACTGGGCAATTGCAAAGCAGGGTTCTCTCTTCTGTAATGATGAAACAAACATTTTCAAATCAGTTTTTAAAATGTTGCTTTGCAGGGAAAACAGCAGTGCTCTGCAGTCACTGTTGTCCCAGACAGTCATGTTAAAGAGTCTCCTTTTTTGCCCATCAGTGCTTACTCACATTACTTCTTCATGGTCTTAAGACTACAAAGAAAAAATTATTCTTCCTTGAATTTAATCATGACACTTTTCTGCATAGTTTAGATTTTACTTTTATTTCTTCAAAGATTATAGGTAAATTGTAATTTAATACGCAGCTATATTGGTTCAGATCTGACTTAGTATTTCATTGCTATGCTATATGGTATGAGACAGGCTTGCAATCTTGTGTGAAGATCCCTACCATAATAGTGCATAGTGCCATAGGCCTCAATCCATCCTTTCCATCTCACCTTTTTTGTTGTTATTCTGTTCTTCTGAATTCCCTTTAATATGGTGGTGGTCATGTCCCCTATCCTGTGTGTGTGTCCCCCAACCTCATTGCGTTTATGATACTAGCATTAATAAAATTATTTTGAAGCCTCTTCACCAAGGTACTTGCCCTGAGCATTTGCCAAAACTTGCAACGCAGTGCTCCAGGTGTACTCTGTGGAGCCTCGTAGGGCAGGTATGAACACAGAGGATGGTGTCCCTCAGAGCTCCCAAAGACAGAATAACTGCTCATGTCTGAGTGTGGCAATAAAATATGAACTATAGAAGGGAAAACAATCTTGCAAGGAAGCTCATATACATACTCGCTTGCCAAAAAGGTAGCTTAGCATTTAAGGTGGCAAGAGCCACTTTACGGGTTTTAAACCACAGACCACAATAACATTGTGTGTGCAGGAGGACACTTGATATCGGAGAACTCTAAGCACACTGTAAGTCATCAGAATTCCTCTAGGACATGAAGGTAGTAACTACTAGAACAGGAGTCCCAGTGGTCCAGTTGTCATTTGGCTAGAGCTGAATTCAGTCGGATTGATTTCTCCGTCAAAAGCTCCAACTTATGTCCACAAATACCTCTTGTTCATTCATATAAGACAGATGATCGCTCACTATGTATTTTTCCCTGCTCCAGGCCAAATGGCATCAGGATGTAAGCAGGAAAAGTAAGATGCCCTAATAGCCATTTCTGGGATCCTAAAAATATATATGTTGAAAATGTAGAGGGGCTACAGGCCACTTTATTTGGTCCTGACAATGACATGACACTGATTTGCTCCTGTAAATATTTTTCTAAGTCCAATGATGAAAGAGCACCCAGCACTGTATAGGAAGTATATAAGTCCTTGGTGTATGACAGCCCTGTAACAAAACCCAAGCAAAAAATTCCTATTATTGACCACTAGACTTAATCAATTTAATGGAGCATCTGCTTTTTAGTTGTCCTTCCTCCAGTAAAAGATAACTGCTCTTAGCAACCTCATCATGCCACTTACCAGCAAATTACTTCTTTCCATGCCGGCTGCTTCTTCATAGCTTGTCTTCTGTTTTACAGATCTGACACCAACACATATCAGCTGGCAGCCATCAGTAAACGCAGGCGCGCACCATACTGACAGATATGCCAACACTGAGTTGACTGTGAGGCGAGGACAAGCCTTCACTATTACCCTGTACTTCAACAGACCAAGGCAGACTGGGGAGAAGCTAGCATTTGTCACTGAAATAGGTAACGCTCCCTTAGCTTAATCCATGTTCTCACAGAACAGTAATCTTTATCCCTTGTAGTTCTCCCCTAATTCTATTTAAAGATGTGGGTTTCTTTTCATGTATTTTTAATGTTTTTCCCCCCTTAAAGTGCTTATTTCAAGTGTGAGGTTAATATTGTAACCACACTCTGGAATGGAAACCAATTACCCCTTCTTTCTGGCAGGACCAGCCCCCTCAGAATCTCACCGTACAAAGGCTGTATTTAACCTCTCTGAGGTGGGGGCAAGTGGTTGGACTGCTGCCCAAGCACCCAGTGAGTCCGGCTATATGAACTTTACAATATCCAGCCCAGCCGATGCTGTCATTGGACGATACAATCTCACCCTCCAGGTAACCTCAGGGAACAAGATCTTCTCCAGATACCTGGGGCAGTTTGTGTTACTCTTCAACCCTTGGTGCCCAGGTAGGTACCGATGCCTCTGCTCTTGAACATAATCGACCTATTTGCTTTCATAGCTAAAGGGAGCTTGCTCCCTCATGCTGTTTCTCTTTGGGTCACCAGCAGCAGCAATCCTAATGACATGTGCTGTATGGGGTGATATCACAGACTCTTTCTTCAGGACTGAGCAGATCACTTTTTCTGCAGACGAGGGCAGACAAACTTTCATAAGTGCATGTACGTCTCAGAACTTGAAGCAAGCATACAGTAGCAGCCTTGGCTTCCACCTAAATCAAAGCAAGGCTGCTCTTGTAGATATTAACTGCAAAGACAATAGCTCAACTAACTTGATAAAAGCTGATAGAGGGCTTTCATCATGGGTTGAAAAGGGACATCTCTTGCTGCTCCATTTTTTACTTCTGCAGCCTCAGCCTGTTGCAGAAGAAATGCAAATCCCTAAACTCAGATTTTGCAAATATGGAATAGTCTAGAAACCTAGATTAGCCTTAAAATATGCCACTCTAGAGTTAAGGGCGCTCTTAGCCAGCCAAGTGCCTAAACAGCTTATAAAAGAATAGAAAAGTAACCACAACCATCCACTATTTTCTTCTGTGACCGTATGTTAGTCAAGGGCCACTAACAAATATATCAAGAACCAAGATGAAAAAAAGCTGCTAATTAACTCAGCATGTCTTGGAAGACAGGAATAATTATAGGAGTATGTTCAGGAAACTCAGACTGTCTCTGCATAGACAGTCCTGAGGGGAAAACCTTCCCAGAACCCCCTGAGAGATCACTTGTGGCGTAACTTCTAATTGATGGAAACCACACTGCAGGGACTGCAATATTTGACAGCTCCTGAACTGGAACACCGGAGTAGCAGTGGTACTCACAAGACCAGAAAAATTGTTCTCAGATGAAAACTGAGAAAAATTAAGCTGCACCATTCCAGTTCAAAACTAATGATTTTGCAAAAGAGCCCTCCAGATTTGTCACACGATGTAACGACCACTGCCAAACAAAAGGGACTATCCTTAAAGCAGGATGCTGCTGAATAAGCTTCTGCAGAGTGGACTAGCTCCCTGATCCTGACAAACAGGAACAGATTCAGTTTCAGGGTACATTACCGCTGTAGTGTCATTGCAGAAGGGAAACAGATAATTTATTTTCTCAGCAAAGGATAATCGGCAGATCTGGTCTGTAGATGTGGTTCCACATGGGAGGGTATTCATTAAGCTGGAAAAGACAGGAATTAATTCATAAACTGTAATATCAGTAAAGAACTACTTACAAGGAAACAGTCAGGACTAGAGATGAAAGGAAAAGCACTGGGTTGGAGAAAAACTACTAGTGGATCCTTAAGTGTCATCTGAAAAAACAGCTCCGATCAAATGGTTTATTACTGACTTTGATATGCTGACATTAAGCAGCATTGTCCATACACAGATGGGCTGGGATACCACACAGAAATAACTGTCTGACCTTAGAGACTGGAGTGGTTAAGAAGGGATAAGATATAATAATACAAAATAAAAGATCATACGTTTAGGGAGAAGTAACGATAATTTCAATGGCAGACTTACCAGCTAGAAATCATGAAGAATGTGAAAATACTTGTTAGTCAAAGAATGAGAACTGAAGTGGAATGGCCCTGAAAAAGGCAAATGCAATCTTAAACGGTATAGGAGGAAACAGTTACTAGGGTTTAGATATTAATGCCATTGTACAAGGTGACAAGATCTCATTTGGAATTGTCTTTCAGTTAATCTTTCCTGAACAGGAATTGTGAATTAGAACATGTTCAGTGAAGGGTTACTAGGATAACTGAACACATGGAAAGCCTTTTGGACAAAAGAAAACTTCTAGTTTAGCAAGTTGAAAATAATTAGTTTCACAGGTCATATATCTGAAATAATATTCCGTGTCCAAATTCTGTGTCCAAATCTGAATTTGGACACAGAAAATACCTATCTTGCCGTAATGGTAACAAACCAATAAGCTTATTAATTCACTAACATATTTGTTTCAAACTTGTGGATAAAACAAAACTGATACTTTAACATCAATGATGTCTCTTAAGGACATTTAAAGAGAAATCTAAGATACTTGCAAGCCAGCCTCTGGTAATGATGCATTATGTCCTAATGGCATTAAAGGAATGTACAGTTAACTACTAGAATAGAGAGTGCTAATCAGGAACTAAATGAATGATCTGCTTATCTATAGCTCACAGGTGAGCGTATCAATTGTAAAGCTTTAGGAGATAAAAGGATTTGTATGTTTGAAAGTTTTGTAGAATGCATCTTTTTCCCTAGATGGCTGACCCTTGCCACGTGTTTCTGTGGCAAAGGTTATATGAAGAAATTACTAGAAGTATACCTATGTTAGAAAGTGTACTTACATATTAATTAAAAACTGTCAACAGAAATTTACATCCTGCTTGTTTCTCACTATGCCAGGCTAAACTTGAAGGACAGAATATATAATAACTTTTGTATTTCTGTATTAAAAGAAATTAACTTAATAAAGGATTAGGTCTATAGTGGTCTGTCTTTCTATAACTGTGAAAAAAGAGGACTATCGTGGCTGATGGCGTTTTTTTCTCCTTGTGTGCTGACAGTAACAGAAGAAGGGGTTGTTACTATTTAGTCATACTGGGAAGGAAGAGATTTGTTGTGGTGTGTTGTGGGTTTTTTTTCCTCCTTTTAAACTAATGTTAATTTTGCTCTGAGTTAGTGGTAGGAATAGCATTATTATTTAAAAAGTCTAGGTATACTTATTCAGAGGACTGGATCTAGAACATTATAATTGAGAGCATGGACCTTCAAAAAATGATGTTCTTCAAGTGATTATAGGATATTTAGATTGCTCAGAATCATAACCTCATAAATTAGTTACCTAGTCCCACACCATGCTCTAAAGCAGGTTCAGTTTAGCACTTACGTCATTCCTGACATCTTGAATTCCTTCTTAATGATCAGCCATTAGGGAAGCTCCAGTACCTCCCCTGGCAAGTCACTCCAATAAAACACTAGCCTTTCCATTAGATTTTTTCCTATTAACTAAGCACATTTTTTTGCTTTGATTTCAGCATATAACTACTCATCCTATATACAATAGACACCAAGAACAGATTTCCTTCCCCGCCCCATCCTCTTCACAAGAATTTCTGGAATTGATTGTCATGCTTGCCCATTCCTCACCCAGATTTTTTTTTCTACCTTAAATAATTCTGAGTTAATTCATAAGTTACATTTTCTTCATAAGTTGTATTTGCAGGATTGCTGAGCATTTTCCGCGATCCTCTCACTCTTTCCAACCGGTCCACACCTTGAAGTGCGGCACCTGGAACTGCTCACAGTTCCCTAGGCCTATGCTGGCCCAAAAGCTTGGGAATCAACAATGATTATAGTATTAAAAAAAAAATAAAGTGTGGACAGCCACCACAAAAATAGACTTATATCATGTGATATAATTTGCAAAATAAATTACACAACCTTTTTATCTGCAGGAAGGGAAGGATGGGAAGTTCCTATAGGAAGGTAAAGTTGACTCAATAAAATAGAAAAGCTGATTTTTATATGTATTTCCTGAAATCCTGAAGCTTTCAGAAAATAATTTTAAACATTATAAAATTAAACACAGAGCTAAGTAGATATTGCTACCTAAAGAGTGAGCAAAACGACCTAAACATCTTTAGGAAGCCAGTGCTTACACAGCAGCTATCTGCTGTGCCATAGACAAGGGAAACCAATGCGCAACAGTGAAATCAAAGTGAATTGTTGAGCAGGCTATCCTAATAACATTCCTGATAGCACTTTGGATCAGGCAAGTAGAGGTCTTCGTTTAGGAATCTTAAAACAAGACGAACACCAGTGGAAAATAGAGGAAAATGTCATCTGTGTGATTCTTTTCAAATGTCTATTCTATGTCTAACTACTGTGAGAAGGCAGAAAAATCCAGTGAGCTAGCCTGTACTTTCCTCTATCTTCCTCACAAAAATACAACGTACAGCTAGGAGACATTTAGATAATACAGAAAGGTTACTGATAGAGTTAGAACTGTTGTGACTAAAACTTATTGCTTTGGGGGAGTCAGAAAGGCTTCAAGACAAGAAGCGCCTAAACAAAAATTTATGATTACAACATTTGACCTTAGAAAAGCAGATGTACTGAACCATAAAGATAAAGAAAAAAGTTAAAGTTATATAACATGGATTCCCCTTGCCCCAGGCTATATACAATAGCAGGCATTTTCTCTGAACTGTACATGTTCAAGGAGCTATAACAATGCATCTTCCAAATAGTTTTCTCCCTGCTAAATCAAGATACAAATGTTTTTGAAAGGTTGCTAGTATTCTCAGCTTTAAGTGTAAAAGCATGTCCAACTTGGCTTGCAGGTGATAACGTCTACATGGCTGATGAAAACGAGAGACAAGAATATGTTCTGAATGAAAATGGAATAATCTTTGTGGGCAACGCAAAGTACATTGAAGCAAGAGGATGGTACTATGGCCAAGTAAGCCATAAAGAATTCATTTGGGCTCTTATTCTGTCTCCAATAGCATTTTGTTTTACCATTATTTGCCTCTCTGGTAGGCATGTCTCTATATATGAAAACTGAACAAACCTGGATAGCCTTACTTGTGGTTTGCTCACTGTGTGCCTAATAGGACTTCGGTGTGAGAGATGGCTTAGCACAGCACTCCAGCTAGGACTGACTTCTACATGTACTTGATGCTCATGGTACAAGTGTGGACTGACATTGACACAGAAGCATGGAATGGTTTGGGTTGGAAGGGACCTTTAAAGATCATTTAGTCTGACCTCGCTGCGATGAGCAGGGCTATCAACTAGATCAGGTTGCCCCATCTAACCTGACCTTGAATGTTTCCAGGGATATAATTCAAGAGAATCTAATAACTGTAGTCAGAATAAGCTTGGCAGTTTTAGTTTTGCTGCAGTCGTCTCTTCTGATGGCAGAAGGCATCCTGCCAGATTTTTGCTTTATTTAGTTAGCCCTGTCTTTAGCCAATATTGCAGTGGGAACTGCATACTACTGTCTTTGTGCCTCACTGTGCCTATCACTTTTGGGCTGGAATATCTTACAAAGGAGGAACTGCAGTAGAACCTTCTCTAAATGTGTTTGTGAAACTATCCATTGTCTTAAAAATTTATCTCTCTGATCACAGTTTCAAGATGACCTTCTAAACATCTGTCTTACCATGCTTGATCTGAGCCTGTACTATCGTCAGAACTCAGCCATTGATGTATCCCGAAGAGGAGATCCTAAATATGTGGGCAGAGTAATCAGTTCTATGGTAAGAAATAGCTAACTTAATCTTAATTGCACATGCTTAAGCAGAAAGCATTAGTTATAGCACTGAGACTCAGCCACCTGCACCTTCAGCAATATAATTAACTAGATATGGTGCATTACACACAATTGATTTTGTGCATTGTGTCCATTGGCCTATTTTTAGATCAATGGAAATGATAATGATAATGGAGTTCTCCTGGGAAAGTGGCAAGGAAGTTTCCATTCACATGAGAATCCATCCAGATGGGATGGCAGTGTGGTAATCCTCCAGAAATGGCGTCAGGACAACTACAAGCCTGTTCAGTACGGCCAGTGCTGGGTTTTTGCAGGTGTGATGTGTACAGGTAAGCTTAAAGAATAGACGACTGTGGTGAAATAGAGGCATTTGTGACCTCTAGTTTTATCAAAACTACAAAGCAATTAATTTTACAAGCAAAAAAGTGCTCTGAAAATTGCAAATGCTGAAGAATCACAAAATATGTAGACATTTAACTGTTTCTCATATATTTGTAATCATTGAAAGCGGTGTGTGGTTTTTGTTTGTGTTTGGGTTTTTTTGGTTTTTTGTTTGTTTGTTTGTTTTTTAATATATTTCAGTTCTGAGGTGCTTGGGGATTCCAACTCGTTTGGTTTCAAATTTTAACTCTGCCCATGATGTGGATAGAAACCTGAGTATTGATAAGTACTATGACAGCTCTGGAAAGAGTCTTAACATCAGCAAGGATTCCACATGGTAAATATAATTTTTTGCATCTCACCAATAATTAGAGGATTTATGAGACTTAAAATCATGAACACTACTAGTGCAAAAGCAACTGAGTGGAAAAAATTTAATACAAATATCTAAATTAATACACTAGATATCCATTTGGAAAGAAAAACATACTTCATGGTTTTGAAGTAACAGTTACATCAAACAACTAACCAGCCTGATTTTTGCAGTCCCTGACCTCAAACAAGTTGCAACTTTCTTTAAAAATCATGTTTCCATTGACAATGTACCAGTTCCCAAGGCTTTTTTAATTATTGACACCTAACCAGTCTGTTCCTGGTAATGCAGCTCTGTACCTTCCATGCTCTTACTGGTTTACTGCTCTCATAATTTTCTCTCATCATACATCCAAAGCCTGTGTTTCTCAGCTTGGCCTGTCATGCTCCCCAAGTAGATGGGAGTCTCCCCAAGAAGTTTTTCAGCACTCCTTTAGCTAGATCTTCCCTGTGTGGGAGCTGAAAAGGAGAACAGTCCCAACACCCTCCAGACGTGGTTATTGGTTATTGGTTATTGTAGTTCAGTGCTGTAAACTGAAAGTGACTCACGATCATCAGTCAAACCCCAAAATTTGAGTAAATTTAGTTGTGCTGCAGTTTTAAAATCTTTACTTTGCAGCCACTTCACTTTTCAGAAAGTAAACTACCCAGGCCCAAGGTTATATCACATAGCTGAAAGCCTCTGTGCACGCTACTTTTTGCAAAAAGTATCATCTTTAGTCTGCTTCCTTTCACTGAGTGTACGTCGTTGAAGTATCCTGGGAAGTCTTTCACCTCTTCACTTCTTTAAAAGTATTCGCTTCTGAAGAAAATTCAGCCAACAAATCTTCTTTTCTGGGTCCTCCTGTGATTTACATTTTACCAATCTTTTGTGCTATCCTTTCCTTTCAGAGTTTGTAGAACTCATTGGATGCTGTTGAAAACAAAGCTATAAAGAGTTTTTAAACAGGGCAAAAAAGATTCATGGAGAATAAGATGACTAATGACCATTAAACGCAGAGGCTTCAATGTAATGACTAATTCAGAAAGTCCCTAATTCTCTGACTGCAAGAAATCGTAAAGCATATCGGGATATTTTCTATTCACGTGCTGGTCTTACCTCTTTTCCAAACGTTTGCTGCTGCACACTACTATAGATGGACTATTGGCCCCTATAAGCATTTTATATGACCCAGTATAGCTATTTTAAGTTTCTTTTAAATGAAGCATTTCCCACATTTGAAGATTACTGAACCCAATCACCAAGTGTTGCCTATATCCAAGGCTTAAGTCTTTCACTTATAGTTCATATTGCTCCCAAAGCAAGCTGCTGACATCTATATTCTCTCCCTCCCCATCCTGAGGTCTACAGCTGAAAAGAATGCAGTAAATCTACCCTTTGAAAGAGGTAGTGAGTCGCTATAACTAGACAGCTTGTGTCACATCTTGGAGAATCTTTAAAAACAAAATTCCTTACTCCTTTCAAATTGGAAGCTTGTATGACTCTATGTTACTATGCTTTTTAGACATTGTTCTTTGTCTCCAGGGATTATCACGTCTGGAACGAAAGCTGGTTCATTCGCCCAGACCTGGGAACGTCATACAATGGATGGCAGGTTTTAGATGCGACTCCACAAGAACAAAGCAAAGGTAACAGTAGGAGTTCTTAGCATGACTTAACATTCTTTCTCCCAGGTGAGCACAACTAATAGTTTGACATCTTTTTTTCATATTTTAGGATTATTTCAGTGTGGCCCTGCATCCGTCATAGCCATCAAAGAAGGTGATATACACTTGGATTATGACACCTTATTTGTGTATACGGAGGTGAATGCCGATTGCAACAGATGGATTGTATACAATGATGGAACAAAGAAAAGAGTTTATTGTGATACTGAAATAATTGGCAGATTTATCAGCACCAAAGCTGTGGGCAGCAATTCCCGTGTGGATATCACCTGTAATTACAAATATCCAGAAGGTAAAGGAATTTTCACAAATTATCTCCTTGTTATCACAATTATCTCCTACTGAGTTATTGGTGCTAGGAAGAGCTAGCAGGGTAGTTCTTCCAGGTAGAACAAGGACGGGTAACCTGGTTTGTTTGAGCATCTCTCCCCTTCCTTCAGAAAATATTTCTGCCAGTGTTCTCAGACTACTTTCTTAATATGAGTATTATATTTCTGGTTTTGTGTATTTAGTAGTTTCATTTTTAAGACACAATACAAAATATACTTTAGTCCCTTAGACAGAAGTACAAGAAGTAATATATACACAAAACAGGGCTAGAAAACACATTTTACTACCCAAGGCAGACAAACTCTCAAGCTGTCATACCAAAAAGTCTTAAAACCAAGTCCATCATGTATCACAAACTGTGCAGAGGTCTGTAGTATGGCAAGTAGCAGATTAATAAGTACTAGTTTTCCAGCATATCTGGCAGAGGGAGTGGGGCAACAATCAAACCGCTAATCCAAAATCTTAAACTCCAGTGCTCTAACACTAGACATCCGTCTCCCCTACAATGTCATGCTCAGTCTCTCTCAGCAAATAAATTCTGCTCCCAAGAGGAGTCACTCACTCAATCTCCCTCTCTGACTGTATAAACTCACCAAGTTAGGATCTATTGTGCTCCCGGGCTGACATCCAGCCAGTCGGTTGTTATGTGTTTGCACTCCCGGTGGACTCAGTCTCCACATTATTGGATTCTGGAAACAAAACTACTAGGAAACGTTAACGGGACTAAGTGCCATTCATCTGTATTTAGGAAAACAAAGCAGCAAAAGTTAAGAACTGCATGGCCATATGTTTGCAGGAATATTTTTGTCTTCCCTCAAAAACTTTGCACCTATGTCTTTCCATCTTTTTAAAATTTAGGGTTACAGATTTCATATAACAGTTTGCTTAATGTTTGTGGCTCAAAGTCTCAAAAAAAAAGAGGAAGATGTATTTAACATTTTTAAAAGTTTGCCATTCAGAATCAGTGGCCATATTTCAATACTTTACTCCTCAAGATTTTAGTGCAACCATATTTAATACAGAGGCTGGTTATCATCAGATTAACAATGTAACACTTATCACACTGCATGTTCTGACCAAAGAAAAAGAAATCTGGCATCCTAAACAAATACAAATGCAGCATATTTCTTTTTAGTGACTTATTACAGTGTGTTCATTACTTTCCTGTGAAAAACCTGAACAGAGGCCTAATAAAAAAAAATGGGGAACTTCCAGGTATTGCACATTTCTGGGTGATGCAGAGCTGACACCCTGTATCATTCTGAAAGCCTTTACACAGAGAAGGTGAAATGGCAACAAAACTATGAATTTTATTTGGTTTTCTCCTTCAATCAGGTTCTTCTGAGGAAAGACGAGTTTATAAAAAGGCCTTGGCCAAGTTATTTGGATCAAACACCACAGAAGGACACACAGAATCTCCACATGAAAGACCTTCAGAGACAATTAGAAACCCTGGGATCTCTGGGAAATTCAAGCTGGCTGAACCTCCAGTGTTTGGCAAAGACATTACCCTAATCTTAAGTCTCAATAACCTGTCTTCTGACCACAAGACCGTGAAGGTGGACTTCAGTGCGTCAACCGTCCTGTACACAAGGAGAGCAGTGACAGAGGTCCTGAAGGCAACCACTTCTGTGGATCTTGGTTCTAAAAAAGGTAACTCTTAATGTCCCTAAGGAGCTAATATAGCCCTCCTCTTAGTCACATGAAAGCAACTGGAAGGAAAAATCATCAGTGTCATATTTATATCAGCCTTGTAGTGCAGCTACTTGGTCCATCTCTTAATAGCATTGTTTAAGACTGTATTTTATAAAATTTCTTTTTCCTCTGAAAACTTTTACTAGTTCAACCAGGAACTGAATGTCTCATGAAATGTTATATAGAAGGCTACATTTATATTATAGGTCCAGAAGCAACACTGTGCATGTGTGTGTGTCTGTGTCTGTGTGAGTATATGTGCGTGTGTATATACATGTGCACATGTGTCTGTCTGTCTGTGGTGATTATTACATGTATAGAAACCCATTTTACTCTTTTCAGAAATAAAAAAAGTCTGATGTATGCTTTCTGATACTCCACAGGCGACACTTTAATAGAAATTAACCAGGACAAAGGTTAAAAGTTATAGCAAAACTCTCCGTCTCTCTTTTGAAGAGTCAAGGCTATTAAAACTGTTATAGAGATATATTCATCCCCAGGGGCTACAAAGATAACCCTTTCTTCCATACACAGCAGAAAAGTTGTAGGACTACAATAAGCAGCTGACCAGGTCACTTGAAAAGATTCTCTGTGAAACTTGACCCAAACTTTCTTCTTGACTGAAGTAAAACAAGTAGGATATAAGGAGGGAATAGATAAAAATGGTTACACCTCTAATTCACCTCTAATTATAAGAAGTACAAAGGGACAGGAATCCAGTGAAATGCAAGATGAGCAGATCCCTCAGTTTCAGGCCAAAATCATCCATTCAAAACTCTAAGGGTCAAATGAGTTAAAGTAGAACAGGATCACCAGAAGAGGGAAATGCATAACCAGTCTCACAAGGAAGAAATATAAACAGACTCCAGCTGTTTTATCTAATGTTCTCTTCAATAATTTCAAAACCTGTCACAATAACTCTCTTTCCTTTAGCATTCTTTGAGAATGTAATGGTTCCTAAATATATGTCTGAATTCCAGGGAAACATATCCGCTTGAAGATCCCTTATTCTTCTTATGGAAAATATCTGACTACTGACAAAAGGATCCAAGTTACTGCTTTGTGTGAAGTCATGCACATGCATGGGGTGAAGTTGCTGGTGGAGAAGACAATCATTTTAGAGGACACAAACATTATCATTAAGGTAAACAATTCTCTCCCTGATGACCTGAACAGACACAAAGAACTAAAGAGTCTTTCTGGAGCTTAGATCTTAAGATAAGATCTTAAGATGAGGGGGTAAAGACATTAATTTAGGCTGCAGTTTCAGATGTTGCTCTAAAATTCTGCCTGCTTGAATTGAGAAAGTAAGCATGCGAGAGACCAGTTTTAAATCTTTGCCGGAATCTGCCCCGTTATTCAGAACAGCTCTGTCACCTTCTTTCTTTCTCAGTCGCATGCCACTGCTTTCATGTTTGCAGAACTTGTTTTCATTTCATCTGTATTCTAGTTATTGGCGAGTGCTTGTGTTGCCTTTAAACAACTTTGCCTACTCCCAAAAACCAGACTGAAACCCTTAATTCTAATCTATGTGAGGGCTGGTTTATATTGTTTTAACACTTTAATCCTAATCAACAATATGCCAAAAAAAGGCACTCAGCAAATAAAAGATCAGACAAGTTTAATGAGATGTGTCTGTATAGTCAGGGATCTATTTCTCTGAAATTGTGCATAAAATATTGCACATCTTTTGTCCATTCAAGCAATAGATCCTGACAGTACTATTTAGATAATCCAAATCCAGCTTCAAGTATAGGAAAGGCGTACCAACTGTCAGTTAAATGTCGCTGCTCCTACCAGTATCTTTTTCATCCTCAAATATGGGAGATGTTCTGCTTACAGTTCGACTCAAGTCTGACTCCAGAAAAGTGTAAAACAGTGAATGATCAGAAACGTGTCTTTGCCATTTAGATTCCTCGTCGGGTTGTAGTGAACAAAGCTGTTACTCTAGAGATCTCATATGCCAATCCCCTCCCTGAACCTGTGAACCACTGTGTACTACTAGTGACTTTGATGAATCAACAGGTCAAGATACAGTAAGTGAAAGCTGTAACATTTACTCAGTTCTTCTAACATGACTAATAGCATGACTAGTTTCTCAACAAGAAATATTCATGGTTGAATTGTCTTCTTCATATTTTCTATTTATGAAAGTAAAAATGCCACCAAACGTATTGAGATATTAAGATTTCTCAATCTTGTATTATTTTTTCCACATAGGAACTTCTTTAACAACTAAAAACTGCTAACATTCTTCCTTCCTGGGACAGCAAATAGGCATGTCCAATTCTTTTGTCTCTCTGATATTTCTTCTACAGCTACAAAAGTAAGCCTGAGTTAAAGCAAATAAGACACTGCCATAGCTCCCCTCGTTTCAGTCCAAACAAGAAGTTGCTCTGTTCTCCTTTGAAGTAGAAGATCATGCCTTTTCAAAACATAAGAGCAAAATATTCTATCACTTTTTTCTTTTCCTCTGGACTCTGCTGCTTTTTGGATTAACTCAGTGTTGAGTAGTTCGTATTTCCTAAAGCTTGTTTTATTATAAAACAGCCTGACTTGCTATGGCTCTGGTAATATTTAGACATAATAATCCATAAAAATATGGAAAACATTATTCCAGTGAAAGACTAATTTAGGGCAATTTAGGCCAAAAGGAGACACAAAACAAGGCACCCCAGCCATTAGAAAAACCATACTATTGCCAAAATGGATATGAACCAGCAGGCATTGGACAGAGTGTTGACCTTTGACATCAGAGTTTTCCTATTCTGAGTTTGTGTTGACTATCCAAACTTGTACCCAGCCCTAACACGGAGGCATGATGTAGCACTTCTCATTTCCATCTGTCTATTCAAGAGTAAATGAAGACGGTACTATCTTTTCTCATTTCTTAGTCTACACAAAGCCTCAGATCCTAAGTAATTCTCAAAAACCAAGGCTGGGTCTCAAGTAACTGTTGGTGCCCTAGCTATCATGCAGTTCTGCTTCTTGGGAATCTCAGGGAAAGACAATGCAAGCCTGAATTAACTGACTTCTAATTTTTTTTTCAGTCTGGCACGACTGGGGCCGAGGGAGAGATCAAAAATTTATTTTGAATTCACACCTCGCAAGTCTGGGCCCTTACAGCTGCAAGTAGACTTCTCTTGTGACAAATTTTCACATGTTAAGGGATTTGTAACCATTGCAGTAGCACGTGCATAATGTGACGGAATCAATCTCCTACTTCAGCACTGACATGGCAAGACATTCTCCTCTGAATAGGGACAGTAATGACAGCAAGAAACTTTCCACAAAAATAGGTGACTTCTTACATTGCAAAAGAATCAAGTCTCCTGCTTTAACAGTGCTTAATTATTTAGATTCTAATTGTATTTCTTTTTTTTTTTTTTGTCCTCTTGTCTAGAAAAATGAAGCCTTTTCCTTGTAGAAATAGTTTCACTGTTTTATCAAATCTCATTCTGTTAAGCTCCTGGTTTTGACTTTTCCATCAGATAATTAATACAATCTCTTTGTGACCACGTTCTAATTGCGAGCAACAAATAAAAACCATTCCTCTAACTGTATTCTTTTGTAATGAATTATACATTCCATGGAAATATGACAAGAAATCACAAGATAGAGGAAAGTTCTTTTTCCTTCATTTCACAAGCTTCTTACATTAAAAAGTAGAACATTTCCTCCATTGTTCATTTAATTTCTGTATTCTGTGACACCTCTAGCTCTGGGAATGGGGAGGAAAAAAGCCTACAGAGGCTGGAAGAAGTAATGTTTGGGGTCCATGACAACAACGCTTCTGTGGCCTGTGGGCACAGCCCTGCCACAGAGCAGACAACACATGTACATATTCAAATCAGTAACTTAATTCCTATGTAACATGACAGCATCCCCACGCACCACAAAGCACAGGGAGAGTCTTGCATTAATATCGAAGTCCAGCAACACAAGGTCACTTACGCTTTTTGCCCACCAGCACAAGGTCACTGGAGACAAGGAACACATCTGTCTTCAAACCTTCCCGATGTAACTCATTCACAGGCAGCCCCTACTCCACACCTCTGTTGAGTGTTTGCACGCGGATGCCTGCTTTGTGGGTTCCCGATCCTAACATTGCCAGGTACCAGGTCTCACCTGAAACGCACTTCCAAGGAGCCTTAAGGATCCTCTATTACTGCAGGCAACGTAGCATCTCTGGGACTGCTATGAAAGCTACTGACTGACAGGGCACAGTAACCACCTGGCCACGCTTCAGAAGTAGGGTGTGGGGCAGTAATGGTGTACAAACAGCTCTGCCAAGCCTGAAGATCTAGATTTGTCATCCAACTTATCAAATGTTTAAAGCAGAATTAATAAGGCCAAGATTCTGAACCACAGAGCCATCAGGATTTCGATACGGACAACTTTTGTCTGACAGGTGATAATATTTCAGAGTCTGACGGATCCAGACATGATCACAAATTTTTACTGAAAAAAAACCGCACAAGAAACCATAACAAAACTTTGGATTCCTTTTTTAAAAATACATTTAAGCTGCAGGTGAGTTGCCTTTTTGGTTGCCAGCAATGTTCATATGAATGTGGAAACAAAACAGAAAAGAACAACAAAAAGACACAATGTAGAGATGAGGAAAATAAGGGATCACCCCCTCTCCCCTTACTCCTCAGTCACAGCCATTGAACGTTCAGGACAGCGTGCACCCTCCCATCGGGACAAATGGCAGGGCATTTTTCTAGATAAGTTGTGACACAGGAGGAGGGAGGAGAAAACACGAGGGAGCTTCAGGACTGGAGAAGACTGTCGGCAATTAGGGTGGGCAGGGCTTACACCAGAAGAACAGCTCTGTAGCTTCCTCCAGGGCCCAAGTCAAGACGCCATGCCAAATAGCTACAGAGAAACTATGTACATGAATTATGAGCGCCGACCTATAAAGAAAAATCATTAAAAGCAGAGGCAGCCATTAAACACTCCTCTGTACTTAACAGAAATCCCTGATGTACAGGTGACTGCATGACAACACCCTCTCAGTGGGATTTATTGCTTCATATGTAAGAAATGCACATTATAGGTAATCATGTCAGGAACAGATAATAAGAATGTCATAACTCTGTGTGCTTCCAAGAAAGAATGAATTATATGCAGTTATGTGAAAGATCTTCAGGCAGACATGCCAAAAAAAAAAGGTGGTTTATGTTATGCAAAGTCATGATGCTACTGAGGGACAGTAACACTAATATATTATAAATCTACTTAGAACACTCCACATCCCATACATCCACGTTGTACGATAGGTATATTTGTCTACACCTGCCCTCTCTATGTATAGTCTCCAAAAACCCAAACCGACACAAACCAAACCATCCAAAATTAAGTTTCTTCTGTCTACTTAAGACCATATTTCCTTCATTAGATCCAATTTGGGACGTTTTCCTCTAAATAGTTAAGACACCAGGATACTCTTTAACATCTTTCCTCAGCCATTCATGCGTTTTAAATAATCATAATTAGATTCAAGATTATGCAATTAGAGCAGTCATAAGTAGACGCTCACGTAAGACATCAGTACAAAAACAGTAACTAGTAACCACAGGTCACACCCAGCTTGTATAAACTCTAGCTTATGTAGTGAAGTCAAGAGACCTAAGCCTTTCATCAATCGTGCTGGTGGAAGAGGATTCAGAATGTTCTTGCACACTTTTGTATCTGTAACCTGAACTACGCACAAGTGTGGAAAAGAAGAAAGAAACCTTATGGGGGGTAAGTTAAAAACAGCCTGATTGCTCCAGACATCACTCTTCCAATACAGATGAGTGACATTTGCTGAGGAAACATGATAAATTACATCTAGTTGTTCTTTTGGCAATTTAGCCCTTTTTAGGTTAAATGCATTTATAGTTTATTCTACTAGAACTGATTTTCTTTTTTTATATATATATCATGGGTCTTGAACGTATTCTTTTTTCCTGTAACATAGAAAAATAGAGTAAGAAAATATTTTTCTATCATATCCATTAACTACTCTATACAGTGCATTTGCAGCCACCTAAACAACATTGTTGTCTAGTGCTTTGGGCATCAAACTGCCACATAGAAGTCCCAGGGTCTAATCCCTCTCTGATATGGAATTGGTGTCTGGCCTCAGACAGGTCACTTGATGACCTCTGGACTCCGTGTTCACCTCCCTACAGAGTGGCTGTGTTATTCTGTGTGCTGTTTTGTTGAAGTGCAATCCCAGTATCTATACATTACACTGCACTTGCTCTCACTCTCAGGCTCTCCGGAAAGTTCTCTAGTTAGAAAGATGTATCATATAATACATAGGCACACAGAGAGTCTATCTACAATTTAGCCTAAGGATTTTTTTCTGTTATAGCTTCAGCTTTCTGTCAGAGGCAACAAGAACCCTCTGTGCGTAATGATCAGCATTTCCAACAGTGATCACCAATTCTGCAGACTTTGTTTATGAGCATGCTCCCAATGTCCACCCATTAGAGGATAAACACTTCTTCCAACAGATTTTTAGATGTTTGACCAATCGTACATTGACAGGATTATTGAAAATATGTTTTTCCAGCAGAGGGATACTAAAAGCAGAAAAAGAAATTATAAGATTTAAATTGAAACTGCAAAGATCAAAACAAGGAGAAATTTGAAGTACACATGGACAAAAGACTGGTATCAGGCTTTATTGTGCTCTTGCCCCATATGTAAACCGGTTTTTGCTGACGTCCTGCACATATTCACTGGAAACACCTCTGTCCCCGTGGACTTTGTAAGGCAAACCAAATTATTAATGCAGTAAATTCTAGAACTAACCAACACTACCCACTGCCTTCTTTACCTTTCCTAGTTCTCCAGGTGTTCCCTCTTACTCTGTTTTATGTCTTCTCTTTGCCTATGATGTTCCACTCTGAAAGTCTTAGCAGCACTGTTTAGGTCCCTAAATGTCAGAGTCCCACTTGTACCAAACCCATGGCTCAGTTGCTATTAAATCCTATACGTGCTACATTTTTATTTGCAGACATGCAGAATGCTCTTAGTTATCTGCATCGCTGCACAACTAATGACGCACATGGTCCCCAGCCCGAAGAGCCTGGACATTTAACTTGCACCATTCAGGATACGCAGGGGTAGGATATACATCGGTAAAGTGTTGCAACGTTAACTTCTTTTCAAACTCTGAGCCCAAGTACACCTCAGAAATATGTTCTAATTAATTCTTAAATTAGAGGATCTGATGTTAGGAATGCTGTTTTCTGTAGGTCCTTTTCAATTAAATATATTTAAGTCAGGAAAATAAAGTGATGATGCAAGCTAGAAACTTTCTAGGCATTTTACCTCACATGACTCAAATGTCACACCCCTATCAATGGAATTTTTTTCTCCAGGTGACATATCTGAAGCACGAGCCTTCACTTAACTGAAAATACTCAAACATGTTTGTCCTTACAAACTACAGGAAAGCAACTTGCTCAAAGGTCTTACTGCAGCCTCAGAACTGCATGTGCACATTCATGTTTCTTCCAAAAAGATGAAAAATTAGTACAGTTATGACTACATCAAGACTTCACAAAACATAATTCTGTGCTGCAAACACAGCAGAAAACTCAGATCCCACCCCTCTATTTCTATAGCAGAACCCTACGGATTCCCTCAGCTATGAACCTCATTCCAGATGATTCAAGGTGTGCTAAACCAAGCCCTGTACCTCTGTTCAGTGAAATGATGGCAGTGTTGCTTACAGCAGCATTAGTCTGCAAAGGGCTAACATGCTTTAGTCCTGCAGGAAATTTCCTTCAAGCGAAATTCCTCAGGAATATCAAACTGGGGAAGGACACTTCACAAACACATGTGTTCATAGAAGGGTCTGTATTTTTCTCCTTTGTTTTCGCTTGTTTGTTGGGGTTTTGTTGTAGTTGTTTTAATTGCCTGAGGAACAAGAAAGGTTGAAAGCTTTTGTGATCTGTGCTTCAGTGTCCCATTTTGAAGAGCAGGCAACATATCATGAGACAACAGAGCGACCCATAGCACTGCCTCAAGATATGCCACTCCTAATCCTACCATCTGTCCTCTGCTGGTTATCTTTTTCCAACAGTGTATGAAATAACACCCAGCTTCAAGCAACAAGAGTGTAAATTAACGGAGATATAAGATACATGAGAAGATAATGTGCAAGTTCGACAATGAAGATACTAGCCTTCTGTTCACCACCTGTCATACAGTGTTTCCAGGATCAGGCACGCACTTGCTCATGAGAGCAAGTCTAATACTTCTTTCTGTACAGCTGTAAAGCATCCTGGGAACTAGAGATCCCCACAGGAAACGAGCAGGAACATGGTGGAACAGAACAGTCTCTTCAAACTTTAACAAAGTCTTACCTAAATACAACAGGGTTTTGATTTTTTTTTTTAATCAAAGATGAATTCTCTGAATGGATGTTTTCTTCTGTCTCTGAAAGATGCCTGCAGAAAAGACATTTTAGCTGTTCCTTTCAGTTGTTATTCTGCAATTTTTAGTAATGACAGTGGATTTTTCTGTTTTCTTAGAGCATATAACTCCACCTTTATATAAATATAATAAAACTACTACATTAGAAAAGCTGAAAAGATGTACAGGTTTGAAGGAGAAATGTTTTTCATTAACTTGCCTTGTGTCTTTCTAGTCCTGAAAATAGCAAATGTCAATTGGCAATCCAAACTAAACAAAGCTGCACACCACACCTCGGATTACAGCAGCACAGAAGCAATCCTGAGGAGAGGACAGGCCTTCAGCATCACTCTGAACCTCCAAACAGCGGTGCAATCTGGGGACAACTTCACCTTTATTGCCAGCACAGGTAATTTTCCCGTGGCACTCACCTCACTTCCAATTCACTCCAGCACCAAAACACTAGTGCCGTACAGCTCTATGTGGTGCATTCCTGAATCATTAAGCTTTTCCTGTACCATTCAGGATTCATTGTCCTTTTAGCCTCAGGAGCTCCCATTTTAAAGTTCAATCTGTACCTTAAGGCAATAGACAGTTAAGGTAATCATTAATAGAATGGTAAGGGCCATCCTCATCTAAAAATGAGCCCGTATCTCTGCTCCTAAGGACATACCTGCAATACTGCAAGTTGTCTTCATTCTGTGGCCCCTGAACATTTTCCAGCTCTACCTCTCACGGACCATCATCCCCCATTTGTCTCCTCTCCTGACTCTGTACTTCACCTGTTTAAACTCCCCTTGATGAATTTAATGTGTTCCCTATTACTAAAACAGTCTACATGACCCCTCCATTCATCAGACTCCCACTTGCATCTTCCCAAAAGGCTTCTCCACAAAATCCTCCAGGCAGCTGCTGACTCTTAATGAAATGTGTACTAGCATGTGTGGCCCATCCTGCCTACATATTTTTGAACTGCCAGATTTTCAGGACAACAAGCTTGCCTCCTCACTTGTCTAGAACGATTATGGGCATGCTCACCTTTACTGGGTCGTGCACATAACGCGGAGGGCTGCATAGTACGATTCTATGGATTGGAGTGCAGCTAGTTTACATTGAATAAGCATTTGATCTGATAAGACACAATCTTGCAACGTAGTCATTAAAATAATACGGACTTGCGATCATCACTGACCCCCAGTTTGTCCCCTGCAGCTGTCATTCAGAATTGCTGTGCTTCTTCCCTCTGGCAGGACCTTCTCCAGCAGAATCACAGCAGACCAAGGCCATATTTAACCTTTCTGAGGAGGGTGCCAGTGGCTGGAGCGCAACCCAAGAGCCCAGTGAGCCTGGCTGCATGAACTTCATGATATTCAGCCCAGCTGATGCTGTCATTGGACGATACAAACTCAAACTTCAGATTGTTTCTGGGAACAAGGTCTCTTCAACATTCTTGGGCCAGTTTGTGCTACTCTTCAATCCCTGGTGTCCAAGTATGTTTTGATGTATCACATCCTTCAAAAACTCATTGTCTGAGTCAGGAAATCTGGGTGTCACAGTAAAGCACGTACCTGACGGTCATAGCTACAGAAAGATATTTTTTTTGCTCAAAGTCTAGGATCGAGTTTTTGCCCTTTCTTCAGTGCTGCAATGCATCAAAGATCCAGCCTCTTGCTTGCAGAATAAAAAATCAGAGGCAGGAAATATTCCAAATATTTATTTTATAATTTTTTCCTACTGATACTTGTGTTCAGTTGTAAACTAAGCAATAACTACTAGTAAGACCCATACTGATATTAGTGAAGGGACAGGAGAATAGTCAGTTCCGTCAAAGGAACTTCATGCTTATTTTATTCACCGTAGATACTCTCTAGAGGTATAGCAGGGAGCCATAGGCCTGAATGCACAGGCAGCCTGACCTGTTCCCTAGAACTCCCCTTGAAGTGAGATTTTCAGTTACAGCAAAACAGCTTTCCTTTCAGCAAGCATGTCTCATTCTGCTTCTAGATGATGATGTCTATATGGCTAATGAAGAGGAGAGACAGGAGTATGTCCTGAATGACAGTGGAATCATATTTCAGGGACTGGAAAAATATATTCAACAAGAAGCCTGGAACTATGGACAGGTAAACAGCATCACCTATTCCGGAACTTTGAAAACAAGAACAGTGGATATATAGGGTTTTGAGGAGAGAGAATCATTATCTCATAGTGTAAGAGTTCAGGATTCCTCTCACTTATGATTTTATTGCAGATATATGTCTCACTTATCAATACATTACAGCAGCACCAGGATCATTTCACCTGTCTGGCATAAAATAAATATAAAATAAAGGAAACAAAGCACAATTTTAGTTTCTTTTGCCTATTACACAAACTGGCAAAATTCTACTTGTTTCTTGACCCTTGTAAAGGGCAAAGGAAGCCATTCCAGTATTAACCTCTACGTATTGCGAGGCTAATACATCTAAATATTTACAGAATTGGTTCAGTAATGGGGCAGAAGACACTAAAAGGATACCCCAAATCTACTCAACTGAAACAAGTTGGAATTTCTGAAAATCAGTTTGGCCTTCTAAGCATAACTGCTACAAATACAGTCATAACTACAGCCCAACTGTAGTCACATAGCTATCCTGCAACTTGTTGGGCCAGTCAAAACATTTCTGACCACTTCACGTCTTACAACTGCACCAGCAGTTGCACAGACAACATTTCTATTAATCCTCCTGATCTCTGTGGCTACTATTATACTAATGAATGAAACAGCTAGATCTGCTTTGTGTCTCAGAGGTCAAGTGGCATCCTTGCCTGACCACATCCATACAGCATAGCACTTTGGCATTCTCTGGGCCTAACACAGTATCTCTGTGACCCTAATCCTCAGTAATGATTCTGTGGGTTTCTTTCAGTTCCGATCATCTGATACAAGGTGAAGGCGGCCCATCAGAGTGAAGCTTTCACAACAGAGGGGTACCTGTAGGGACATGACAGGATGTGGGAGGGCAAAGCCTGCTGAGCCAGACCTGAAGTGGGCTTGTCTGTTCCACCAGGCCACGTAATGTCTTCATGAATGCTAGTAGCTATGGCCCCAAACCATGCTCATAAACATGCCGTCTTTAACATACTGTGGAGAGTCAGCAGCCTAGTGCTTATGCTTTCCTCTTGGCTCCGTTTTCTTTAACAGTACAGAAAAACACCTGTATTATCAACATCATTCTATTGTGCTAGGAGAAAGAAAATAGGTAGGGAGGTTATCCTTGGGTTTATTTATTAAATTAGCCTTTAATATATTGCTTGGTTTGATTTCAGTTTGAAGAGGATATCCTTGATATCTCTCTGGCTATACTGGATCGAAGCCTGAACCACCAGGAGGATCCAGCTGTTGATGTATCCAAGCGGAACAATCCTATCTATGTGAGCAGGGTTATCAGCGCTATGGTAAAGTGATCAATTAATTACAACTGTCCAATGCACCTACTAGCAAAAACCCCAATACTTTATTGTGAATGCCTCAATGTTTCTTAGGAGTACCTAACTTTTCTGCAAAAAATAGCAACAGAAGAGGTAAAATGGAGATTTATTCTTAAGGAAAAATACCCCAAAAGTTTAATTTACCTGCTTCCCAAAAGCTTCCTTTTCACCCTTTTCGACAGCGCTCACTTTAGGCAATTTCAACTTCAACATGAAGTAAATATACATGAAAAAACTCTACTTAGATGTAGAAAATTACTAAAAGTACAAATACTTAAGAAAAAATCATTAAAAGAGAACTGTTTTCTGTACAACCATACACGACACTTAAACAGGCCTCTCAAATGGATGTGTGCAGATACATGCAAGCACATCTAACAAATTTGATCAAGCTATATGTTCTATATGCACATTTGCAACAAGTGCACATTCAGAGAAAATATGTAGTTCTAGAGGCTTCCAAATAATCACTTGAGAACGTGAACCAATACTGAATACACCGTGTAACAGTATTAATGACACACAGGGAGGTTAAATTAATCAGTGAATAAATAGGCTGGCAGTCAGTACATTTGGGAACATTTGTCCTGAAAAGCAAGGCAGCTTTGAATCATCAAACTCTACAGTCTGATCTGGGTTTGATCCAATTGTTGCACTTTAGCAGATAAAATTCTATCTAAGATTCAAATACTGTGTCCCACCACGCAGCCAATGAGAACAGTGGTACAAAAAGGGTAATTTCTGCCTATTTCCCTCTCCCCTTTTCTGTAAATATTCTAATTCTCTCATGAGAAGAACTCTTTCAGGTTAACAGCAATGATGAAAAAGGAGTAGTGGAAGGGAAGTGGAATGGAAAGTACCGCTCAGGAACCAACCCCTTGCAGTGGAGTGGAAGTGTGACCATCCTTCGAAAGTGGTACAGGGGGAGATACAAACCTGTCCGCTATGGCCAGTGCTGGGTCTTCGCAGGAGTAATGTGCACAGGTATACGTGAAAGGACGAAGAATGCTATCACAAAGGAAGCTTACTAGAATTTCTGTCGTTGTAACTTTGTGATATTATTGTTGAAGCTGTTTCAGCTTTAACAGAGAGAGGGAAGAACCTATGCTCTCCATGCATGAAGGGTTATTTTCTTCTATTTTAAACAGCCACAGGTTGTGATACTGCACCCCAGTTTTGTGAACCGTCAAACAAAACGCAAAGCAGTTTGCCAGGCTGGACTGGTGAAAAGAGCAAGGTTTCCAGTTTCAAA
This sequence comes from Phalacrocorax carbo, assembly GCF_963921805.1. Lineage (NCBI taxonomy): Eukaryota > Metazoa > Chordata > Aves > Suliformes > Phalacrocoracidae > Phalacrocorax > Phalacrocorax carbo. Next base: position 10,211,044 of record NC_087526.1, on the reverse strand, counting down.
GCTAGGATTCAAAGAAAACCAGTGCTCTTTTAAGTCTGTCTCCTCACAGTGTCAGCTTTCTACTGTTGTGTTTTACCTCCTGGTGGCACAAAACCAAATCACAATTCTGAGGACCTGTAAAGGGAGCTGCAAGTCAGGAAAAGCACTGCATCCTAGCAGTTTCCATTCAGAGCTGCTCTGAGAGACAACAGTCACTTTGGGGAAAATACAAAGGAAAAATAACGCAATCGAGAGGTGTGTCTCAGAGAGGAAGAGTGAAAAGAAGCAGGTAACAGAAATGAAGACAGGGAATAAATAGGGGAGAGAACAGAATGAAGAATGAAAGACTAGAATAAATGGGTGAATTTAACACTTCTTAAAAAGAACATGGCAGCTAAGAATGGCGTGTGAGTGGAACTGTTTTCTAAGCAATTTGCACAATGACTGTGACTTGCATCATATCTGAGAGGAAAGCATCAGAGGGTTTGTTTCCCCACTGAAAACATATACACTAGACTACTAAGCCAAGAAAAACAGAAAAATACTTTCTAAATGCACTTTTATGGTATTCTATATTGCAGTTCTGAGATGCTTGGGAATACCTACTCGTGTTATTACAAACTTCAACTCTGCCCATGACAAGAATATAAATCTGAGTATTGATAAGTACATTGACGTTTCTGGAAAGACCCTGCACTTGACTGAAGACAGCGTGTGGTAAATATTATTTTTTTCTTAATGTTTCTTCCATTATATTCTCCTCTAATTAAAAGACCTAGAATTATACTCCTGAAAAACATCCCCAACCTCATGCTCCCAGTGATATAAAACCCCATACCAAAGAATAAACAGCGTACAGTGTTCAGAAATTCAAAATGTAGTCAGCTTCATCACTCTGAAGAATCAACAGAGATACTTTGTACAATTGCTATTCAACATAAAATTTGAAAACATAACTGCTCATTTTGTCTTGACTGTATAAAAGTTTAAATTAAAAAAAAAGAAAAGTTGAAGAGTGACCAACCTCTTGCCCAAAAATATCAGCTTGTGCCTCAATTCCTAAAGCAGAGCACTCTCAGAAGCCCATAAATTTTAGACCCAGCTCCTGTGCTACACGCTGTTGTCTCAGTCTTTCATGATTACCCTTATACATCCCTTGCATAATACTGAGAAGTTACTAAAGTAAAGGTAATATATTTAATGCAGCTGAGAAAAATTCCATCCCATCCTTTAGGAACAACATGCTGTTTCTTTCACCTCAGAAAAGCTGTTAAAAATTATGCTTTTGACAAACAAGTGCACCGAAAGTATCACACTGCACATGTGTGCTGTACTGCATGCATCCGTGTTTCAGTCACCAACCACCCTAAACCGTGTGGACTGAAAGGGACAAGGGTGACATGAAGTAGGAAGGAACTGTGAATTAAATACCAACAGATAGCAACGTGAGCAGGAGACCTTTGGCTGACCAATATGTTGTTCTGGAATGTCCAGAATTGAATACCTGACTCTGCAATGAATTATTTTCCTTTTAACGTTATTATTTTCATAAGTCCCAACATTTCTCAGAGATCTGAACACAAAAAGCTGGCAAAGAAGGGGAAAGAAGTACTCAGGGAAGGAGTCAGCAGCTGATCTCTACAGAAGAATTTTCATTCACTTGACTAGGGTTACTTCTTGCATTGCACCACAAATGTATCATATCTTTCAATATAAAATTAATCATATGAATCAGGGATTCCCCATTCTACCTCCCTTACAGGAATTTCCATGTCTGGAATGAAAGCTGGTTCATTAGAAGAGATCTTGGCTCTTTTTATGATGGATGGCAGGTTCTGGATGCAACACCCCAGGAAAGAAGCAAAGGTAACACTGTGCTAAATATAAACAGCTGTTGATATCGTTACTCCTAAAGATTGCTACTTAAATTTCAGGACAACTCTCTTCCATCTACTCCCTGGGGATGTAGCATTAATTTGGTGCACAAGGAAAGCAATATCCACATCAGTCTCCAGCAGGTTGCCTTTCTATCAGCCTCTAAATTACCTACCAGCATGCGAATTCCTACTTTTTTTGATCCTCTGCTTCCACAAAACCCAGTGCATCTTAAGTTCACTTATCTCACCCTTGCTTGTCTTAGCTCATAACATTAGACAGATTCATAAAATGACATAGAATAGCTAAGGTTGGAAGGGACCTTCAGAGTTTGTTTACTCCGACCCCCTGCTCAGCACAGGGTCAGTTAGAACAGGTTTCTCAGAACCAGGTCCAGTTGGGTTTTGAATATTTCATATGATGGAGACTCCACAAGCTCTCTGGGCAAGCTGTTGCAGAGTTTGACCTCCCTCATAGAAAAAGTTTTTTTCTTATGTTTAAATGGACTTTTCTGTGTTTCAGTTTGTGCCCACTGCCACTTGTCCTTACACTGGATATCACTGAGGAAAGTCTGATTCTGTCCTTTTTACCTTCCCATCAGATATTTATACACATTGACAAGATTCCCCTGAGCCTTCCCTTCCGCAGGCTGAACAGCCCCAGTTCTCATCCCTTCATCATTTTTGTGGCCCTTTGCAGGACTTGCTCCCTTATGTCTGTATCTTTCTTATACAAGGAGCCCAGAACTGGACACAGCGCTCCAGATGTGGTCTCACCAGTTCTGAGAAGAAGGAAAGGATCATGTCCCTTGACTTGCTGACAACGGTCTTCCTGATGCAGCCCTGGATGTTGCTGGCCTTCCTTGCTGCAAGGGCACATTCCAGGCATTTGACATATTTGCTGGCTTGCATTGGACAAATTTAGTAGCAAAACAAATTGAATCCCCTTTTAGTAAGCTGCTAAGTAAAGATTTTAGAGCTTATAGTCACAGGGTTGAAGCAAAGAGTTTACAACAGGAAATAAAATATGCCCTATGACGCTACCTGATATTTTACAGGACACACTGGAATGTGTAGAAAGATATTTCATATGATGTCCCCATGGCACGCAACAACATGGCATATATGTACAAAGCTACATGAAAGAAGCCCTAAACTATCCTCTGGTTCTGAAACCAAGTGACATAGAATGGCTTTTGTTCACAGCACTGAACTACCCCTCCCAGACCAAATTAATAGCACAGCCTGCTGCAAACAAACCCTGGTCTGTCCCATTTCCTGAATTCTTCACAGCCACTGTCTGAAAGATCACTCTTTGACAAGTGGGGGGGGGGCAGAAAAAAACACACTAAGGAGCTTGCTAGCAAATAAACAGTGTGGACTTGGGTTCACGCTTTGACTCTGGTTTAATTTACTAATACAGACACAACTTCATGGATCTAGTTTGATGACCTCCATCAAAAGATTCATTTGTTTGGCCAGTTAAAACCCATCAAACTTCAGATAAACTGCTTCTCATTCCCCACTTCCAAGTTTACCAGATTTAGCTTTCTGGTTCTTCTCAATGCACATACAGCATTGATGACTCACACCTCGTAAGTCTGTACTTCTGACTTGGCCCCCATCCTCTCCTCTCCTTTCCCTAGACAGCTTACATACAGCCTTGCAAGCTTTGGAGGGTCAGAACACTTCACATAGCACATATCACAAGAAGTGTTAGCTATCCCTAAACATTATTAGCCTTACAACCTTCTCTGTGCTCCTACTTTTTGACAGAAAATGCATGTGGAGTCTCTGGACTTCCTGTTACCATAATGCACAGATTAAGTAAAAACACACTTTATCTAAATGTGTCTTTGGAGTGACTACCTCTCCCTCTTGCTGTCAGCATGAGGATTTGTGTTCTTTCACAATAAGCAGTCATTTAACTTCTCCCTCTCTCTAATACAGGCATATATCAGTGTGGTCCTGCCTCCACCAGAGCCATTAAGGAAGGGGATGTGAACCTGGATTACGACAGCTCATTTGTGTTTGCAGCAGTGAATGCTGACTGTGTTACTTGGATTCACTATAGCAAAAAAAGAAAAGAGAGGATTTATTCTGATACTAGGAAGATTGGAAAATTTATCAGCACCAAAGCAGTGGGCACCAACTCCCGTGTGGATGTCACTGCTAATTACAAATATCCAGAAGGTAAATTCTTTATTACAATTACAATTCAATTTCTTTACTTCTTCTGGAGGAAAGTAACTGTGAATTTTCAAAATCTTAAGGCTCATTGTCAGCTGACAGTGATTCACTATGGCCTTTGTGAGTCTTGATGAAATACTAATATATTCAATACAAAGTCAAAGCTACTTCTGTAAAATGTTCTGTCCCAGCTGTTCTGATCAGCTGGTACAAATATTTCTGTTATGACATTAAGCAATAGCCATTCCGGAGTGTTGTTTGGGGACAGTTTCTGCAAAAGGATTTTTTCACCCTTCTTAGTTTCAGAGGAGATGGCAATTGCCCCAGCTTATGCAGAACTCAGCTCTCCCAGGAGTTCTTTCTACTGCTCACAGCTTCTAAGAGGTGCCCATGAACAGCCAGCTAAAACCAACAGGCATGTTTTACTTTCCAGCCTTCATGACCATGTATATTCATTTGCTTTTGTGTCAAAATTAGCATTTAGGTTAGACCTCACTTTCTCCTCTTGTGTATCGTTGCCTCAGCTTTCCTAAGCTGTATTTACTGAGAGCAGTTATGGCTCCATTGCACTATACCCAGCATGCATGAGAACTCTGACCATGTTATCTTTCAAAGCAGGAACCTCAAAAGAAAGGCAGGTGTATAAAAAAGCACTGAAGCTGCTTGGTGTGAGAAGGACTGGAAAAAGAACCAGAATTAGAAGACGATCTTCAGTAGCATGGAGACAAAATATGACACAGCCTGCTCAAAAACCCGGTATCTCAGGGAAGCTTATCCTTGATGCGACTCCTGTAATTGGCCAGGATATCCTCCTTACCTTGGCACTCAAGAACTTGATCTCAGATTTCAAGACCATAAAGGTTAAACTGAGGGCTTCAGCCATTCTCTACACAAGAAAACCAAAGGCAGAGATTTTGCAGTTGTCTAGGTCTATTAAACTTGGATCTGAAGAAGGTAATTTTAATTTTATTACAGCTTAGGACAAGAGATAGCTTTGATTTGTGGCCAAATCACATAGAAATAACGAATGGCTCAATAAGTGCTTGACATGCAAATGGTTGGAGGTTAAGGCTATTCAGGGAAAGAGAAACATATATATTTGCACTGTCATAAGTATTCACTTTTGGGCACTGTTAGAAAGGATACTGAGCTGGGTGACCTTTTGTGTGACCCAGCACAGCCACTATTAGTTCTACATTATGACCTTTTTTGCTAAAAGAGAACAACTAAGAGACATACACCAGAGATTATTCAGCTACCAGCTCCCCATAAGCAAAGTATAAAGACAGATTAAAGGGGTAAACATACGCCTATGTCTTTTTGCAGCAGGACAGTAACTACAGACTGCCGTAAGAGCTACACCACCTGCAGATAATGGCCTTTGCCCTGCTTTTATAGGGACACTGCTGAAAAATGAGATGTATAGCACAGATGAACTTAACTACCCTCCCAAGCTAACAGACAACACATTATAACTCTTTCCACTGCTCCAGCAGTAGATGAACATTTTTTCTCAATGTACTGAGATCCACTGCCTTCCTCACGGAACAGAGACTTTGACAGTACACCCTCTTTAAGGCAGAGGCTGAACAGCTGCATCAGCAAGGGCATTTGCACCAACCCATCTTTTCACTGCTGCCTTCTTTGCAAGGAAGGAGAGTTAAATGCCCATCTTTAGAGAAATGATAAAAACACCAGCAGGGGTTGCTACACATATCCAACCTCAGAACTGTCCAGCTACCAAATTGTACCTCATCATTTCGTGCTCAATGTGAGCGTACGTAGAAGTCACCTATGAGCACCATTCCTGTCTCTTGGCTGTCAACACCCACAAATGGACAGCCCCGGGGTGACAGCATCCTTGCTGCTTATAATACAAACATATTACAGATAGCTGGTACTTAGACACAGAAGAAGACAGGGAAATTCTGTTTCTATTTCCATTCCAGTGAAAGAGATTTCATTCAAGATCTCCTATTCCCAGTACAAAAACTCTCTGATGGATGACAGGAAGATCCTAGTGACCGCTGTGTGTAAAATCAAACAGGGAGCCTCACTTCTAGTGGAGAAGGATATTGTACTTCAGGATCCTTTTCTCACCATCAAGGTAAAAGCTAGTCCCCTTTGTGACCCTAGAGAGATGTGTTGAGAAGCAGCAGCTAGAATCCTACCTCCATCTACTTCTCATGGGAAGGAGTGTGGGAAGTGAAATCATGCCCGAGGGTGATTTGATCTTGTTGCTCTAGTAATAGGCCATATGACACAAGTGAAATTAAACACACTAAGGAAAAGCAAACCTCTGCAAGGCACAGATGTGCTACGGTATTCTTGCCAGTGCTTGTTGACATGGCACTGATAAAGTTCTCAGTGTTACAAGGGTTACAAGGTAAGATTATCACCGGAGAGACAGATGGACAGACAGACAGAGAGAAACAGAGAGGGACGGAGAGATCTAGTCCATATCTAAGAAGTCTGATCATTCTCTTCCAGTTTATTTAGGAAGCCTGATTTTTACGAAACATCTTCACTGACTAGCTTCACTGGTAATGCCAGGGGCTTTATTACTATTATCATTATTACTAATATTCAAATAAGTTCTTTTACCTTATCAGGTAAAGTGGCACTTTTCACCTTCTGTAACATCTTCCCAAATGATTAATAATTAGAAGTGAAGGCTTTTTTTCCACTTAAGACTGACTTCTGACAAATGTTGTTCAATGGGTAAAAAGCAATTCTTAATTTACAGGAAAGACCATGCACTATGTCTGCCTGGGGACAGTCCTGGGTTTGCATGGCCCATCACATCCACAGAAACTAGCTTAACTTGTTTTGGACAGTTCCGCACATTCATATGCTGTATCAGACATGGAATATAATGCTATCTGCCTACTGTACTGCAAACAACATAGAGGGAATATGATAATTTGCAGCTATCCCAAACCACTCTGTCAGTAGTGTACAGGAAAAGCAAGGTTACACACAGGAATAAAGAGTTTGGATTTTTGTAGGTCTGGAGATTTCTGTATGCCAAGTTCTAGTGAGACTCTGTAAAAAGCCTTCTGTGCTGAATCATGCAAGTAACAGTCAGCTTATATAGGGCAGGCACCTGAATTAAACCATTTCAATTCAGTGACTAAGTTTCAAGAAGGGTTTATGTTTCTGTTGATTGAAACTTCTGCATAAACATACAGTCAATAATACAGAAATGCCATTGGGGTGCTTGACTTCTCCATTATGTTAATTAATATCACATTATCTACAAAGATAACCAGATATGCCAATTCTACTTTATCTCAGTCAAAATAAGGTAATGAATATGCTTATTTGCTACTTGGCTTTCCATTTTTTTTCCCTGAGATGCCACAATTCACCTCTGTCTCACACCTCCAATGTTTTCTAATCCTAAGCCTTTCATTTAGCCTATCTAAAGCTAATTTGAGTTATGGTGCCTACAGTAGTTGGCCATATATGCCAAGTTAATACTTGTATTCTCATTCTGTTCTCACTCTGATAAGTATCAGATACTGTGTTATACATAACACCATACAATGACCTAGTTAAAAAGTTAGGACTAAATGGTAGATTATACAGTAGTTTGTTCTTTCTCAACCACGCTGGATGACTGATTCAAGCCTGAACTCTGATGCCCAGAAATATGTACGTGTATTAATTCCTGAATCCTTCCTGTCCAGGAGATCCTAAGAGGTCAAGCAGTTTGCAATGGGAATGAAAAGAGAAAACCATACGAAAGAAGTGAGACGAATGCCATGGCTAAGCAGATTGTTTTCTCTCTGTAGGTCCTTGGTCCAACAGTGGTACGCAAGGCTGTTACTGTGCAGGTCACATTTACCAACCCACTGTCTGAAGTGGTGACAGACTGTGTGCTGAGAGCAGAAGGTAGCGGCCTGCTCAAAGAGCAACTCAGAATCAAGTACGTAAATGCTATCTGGCTAGCAACTCATTCACTTTGGTGGGAAATCCGGAATAAAAGCGGGATTTTAAAAAAGATTCTGTCAACCTCATGACTTTTGTTTGCACCGACCTTTGACAAAATACCATCACATCAGTACTCTTCATATACTAGCTGGAGTTTTTTACACCTCCTTTGCCAAGATTTGAATTAGAGAATGCTCAGGGAGTAAAAAGATGGCCTGCTTTCAACAACAGTATGTAAATCAGAGTGCTGTAGTTAGTAACTGAATTATATAAAGGGCAAAAATTTAAAAACTTTCTTCTTTGTGTGGTTTGCAAAAGGAAAACCAAACAATCCTTGAAGGGTAAGTGAGAAAGTGACATCATCTTTTTTCCTTCAGATACTAAATTACTAAAGAGCCAGGACATATACTGCAACAAAATAGCTTAAAAATGTGTCCACTGTATCATACCAGTAAGAAATTGTTCCCCCATCTCCTCCAAGGTTATTATTTTAAAAACATTTTTAAAGGTCTTTAAAATATTTATGCTGGGGGAGATAGCACCAAGAAACTGTGAGAAGAAAACAAAAAAAGATAGCAAAAGGTGGATAATTATGTGAATCACTACAGCTTCATTTACACTGAATACAAAATTCAGGTCTAGATCCTGACCTTGAACCTTACCTTGCCTTACCAGCAACAGTATTGCTTAGCTTCAGTACTGCCTTAGGCCCTTTCCCCCCACTCTCTGTTTCCTGGTGCTACTATTGGTCTCCTTGTGTTGGACAGCCAAGAGTCATTTCTAACTATGGACATAAAATCAACAGGTAATTGTATTTACCACACCAAAATACAGCATGAGCATATCTAGACTACTATAAATGTTGTGAGTGTTGAGGGTAACACATACAGTGGGATTTGAGCTCTTCTAAAGATAACCTTTCTGATCATTCCTCAGGTGCTCGATGCGTTTTGCCCTCATGATACAACCCCTAATTCTCTATCACTGGTTGAGAACTGCAACTATTGCACCACATCCATTACAGCTTGATTAGTTCTTCAAGGAGGCTGTGAACATGGAAGGTTATGTCCAACTGTGCTAGGAGCATACAAACACAGCAGCCACTTACTCTGACTCTTCCTTTCCATACTGTCTTAGATTTGGGGACTCTGAAGAACATTTAGCAATAATTTTTCAGCTGCTTGAACTTACAAATGTATTTTCTCTTTTAGTGTGGCAAGAATGGCCCCCATGGAGAGCTCAACAGTCCAATTTGAAATAATTCCCTACAAAAGTGGCACTAGGCAGCTTCAGGTGGACTTGGTTTCCATCCATTTTTCAGGCATTAAGGGGTTTGTGATGCTTGATGTGGCTCCTGCTCAGTGATACAGCCTGTACATCAGTTCAGTTTTGTCTCTGTTTATGAGACTGGTGCATTGTTTGTACATGATTATGACTGGGAGCACAGAAATGCAGACTACTCAGCCAACATAAAGCAAGGTAATATGAACGGAAATTAATAAAAAGGTACTATACACTATATAAGTGTCATCTTTTTCATTCCCTAACCCAGTTTATGGATATTCATGAATAGAATTAGTAGTGGAAATCATTATATAATTTAACTTGAAGGAGAGGATCAAGTGTAATGGTTTTCAGCATTAGAGCCTGTAGCAATGATAGCAGCTAGATTTCCAAGGAATACCATTTCATATCACTGGTTTTGTAGGCTTCATTGAATATAATTTAATTATATTCACTAAATATAACTTTTATTCAGTAATAGCCAAAGTACTATCCCAGTAGCTGACATAATTCAATTCTAAAATTTTATTATTTTCACCTAATTACTAGAAGGAAAATAGAGCAATAAAATATGGCAGTCTCTTCTTATAACTGGAAAAATGAGAAGCTATTCGATAAATAATACTCTTCAGTCCACAGTTTCCCTATTCAGATCATGATTTAATCATGTGATAAATTATAAATAATGAAATATTTGGCAAAGAAATTACTGGGAGTAACAGTATAAAAGCAGTTAAAAGAAACATGCCCTTGATTAAGGAGTGGCAAACACTAGAGCACCTGAAATAGTAACAGGCTGGAATAGCTATTCCTGAAAATAGGAATGAAGCAGAACATCATTAAACAGTAAATAGGTGATCTGTCGTCTGGACTAAGACATTTATTTACACACATAGCTCCTCACGCATGCACCACTGTCTCAAAATGCCCATAGTTCTTTCTGGATGAACTAAATGAATGAATGAAACTTCTCCAAAGATAAAAGTATAAATCGTTACCACAGCCAGCTTGACTGAGACCAAAACACATTACATTTCTATCACTGATACACTACAGTTAAGCACTATGCAAATTTTCATGTATACACACCGTACAAATTCACCTCCTGTTACAGCCTCAATTATCACTTACTTTAGTTGGCTCTACCAGGAAAAAAAGAAAAGCATTTGGCTCTTGACAGGGGAGAAAAAGGTATTTAACAAGGAAAATATACTGTGAGAGATGTCTTATAGCCCCTATACTACAGATTCAATCCCAAATCTTGTTCAGTTGGCTACATCTCTACAGTCACGCTCTCCCAAAGTAGCTTCTGGATTATAAATTTGGTATTTTAATGTAAAATTTTATTTGAATCAGTTGACATTTTAACAGCAGCTTCCATGAAATTGCTTGCTGGATAACACTGCATTCAGGTATGAGACACCCACTGAGGCAGGAATATATGGAAATTCTCATGCAAGTCACAAAATATTTTGAGGAAATAGAGATTTTACAGCAAGTGTACTCCAAAGGAGTGCAGGAGCACAAATAAAATCTCCTCTCTTCAAGGAGCAGAATGTTTTATCCAAGTCTTAAACCTCCATTTGCTAAAGTTTTCTTCTTCTATCAATCACATATGCAAAAGTATCATTCCTAGTGCTATCTAAGACAATATAATCTTTAGAAATATATTATTTATGTAGCTGGACAGATATACACAGTCTTCCTTTAAAAGATGTGGTAAGAAAAAGTCTTTGCCCCAGTTTACCCTTTTTAATGAGCACTAAAAGGAAAATATAAAGAACTTTTTTTTTACCAGGTGGTTAGACCTTTAGAACATGAGAAATGTTAAGAATTCATAGGAGAAGAGAGCCCTGAACTCAAGAAATCATTTTGTTTTAATCCAAACAAAATGCATTTGGTTTCCATAAGCCTAAGAGAACATGACTGCAACTGGCCCTGTGCAGTGGTGGAGCCACAACTGCCAGAAAAGCTACCAACAACTCAGAGAAAAACAAAAAAAAAAAAAAAAAAAAAAAAAAGAAAAAAGTTCACTTTAAAAAGAATCTACAGGAGAAGAAAAATTGGTTCCTATTCCCATTAGGCAGAAAGAGAAAAAAATGCAGCTGATGTAATGAATAAGTAAATTTTTCAATATTCTGCCAACTTAGGTCCTCAGTTTCGCAAAGTAGCTCCAGAAACAGTTTCAGACAAAGCCAAAACTGATACCTATACTGTAGGTATTACCTAAATATTTTCTATTATAATTTTTTTAACTTAAGCACAACTGAAATCTTTCAGGACTTAAGGCTGACTGCTATGTTTCATTGCATTTTAAATACAAATGGTGGACAAAACAAAGGTGCCAATTTGGAAGAGTTATTGCAGGAAAAACTGACTAAGCTATCATACTGGCCCACAGCAAAGGACCCCAAACGGCATCCTCTTCATAAGGAACTGCAGCATTTGCCTTGGAGTAATTACAGAGGCTTTGCTAAGCATAAACACAAGCAATTTCCCAAAGAGAAAATTAATGTGTGTGGGGACCCACTTTACAATGCTATCTGGCTTTGTAATCTCATCCTCTGCTAGTCTGAATCTGTTCTAGGACTAACAGGCAGTCTAGTGATCAGAAGCTGTAACCATCACAGGCAATCCATCAGTGCATTCGTCTTAATTATTTTGGCATGATGTATTTTGATAAAATTGGAGTGGGGGCTGGGGGAAAGGTTGGGTGTTTTCACTTCGCTCCAGGTCAGAAACGTCTCACTATACTACCAGGAGAATTGGCCAAACTTCCCTATGAGACCACTTGAGAAAAAGCCGCCTATGACATGTATTTTTGTTTTGTACTGGCACTACCTTCAAGGCTGTTACTTGCCCACGCCTGCTGCCACACACTTCACCCAGCCCTTTATCTGTATCTTACAGAACCATTGTATCTATCCTCCTAACCTACGTCAGAGGAAGTTCCACCTGTTTCCTTTCATGCAGGTATCATAAAGAAGACAGGAAAAAAAGACTGATTTTTCTGTTTGCAAAGGCAGATACTTTGCAATACTTCCAGAAGTGCTCAGAAAGAACAGGATGGGAAGAAAAGGCTCAGAACAATATAATCAGAAGGATGTATGAAAATTCAGTTAACAGCCACATATCCTCACTCCACGAAGCTGCTTAAAGTGGATCATCATCCTCCAGGAGGAAGGCATTATACCACCCATATCTAAATCCCAGCATTGTGTCCATGTATTCCTTGCAGAGTTAACAAGCCAAATCAGCAAAAATCTGAATGTTTCTAAGAGACAATTCAATGTTTTCCTCCTGACAACACCTGGTACTGTCAGCAATGCAGTCCCAGCTTCCCCAGAAAGAATGTATCGTGGCACAAACTGACTCTGTGACACAGATTAAGCTGAGGTCTCATTTAAATTTCTTTGATTTAAAGCCAACAAAATCTTCAAAACATGTAATCTCCCATTTTATTACATCAACTACAATATTTTGCCACCCACACATATACACAAGGGTTGCGGAAGCTTGTCAAAACTAGTCAGCCCAGAGAGACTGGAATGAAGATTGAAAAGGACACGCACACAGGAATTCAGATTTCTCCAGGCAAAGGAGAGGGGAAAAGGTAGCTGTGCACCTATCAATTAAGTCTTCCAGGATCTTGGAAAGTCAGGGTATACAATCCTCCACGAGCCTCAGAAAAGGCCTTGAGGCAGTGATGGTATTTCACAAAATCTCACTAAATCTTACAAGAATGCAGACTGTCATTACATTCAACACACAGTACAGCCAAGCCATTCAAATTCCTTCACTATTTCTTCTTAAATACAATCCAGGAAATTATTTCAGACAGCATTTGTCACACGAGCTTGGAATGACCTCATCCTAATTAACTATTTGTAAAGGAAGCCTGCTGTTCAAAAGAAAATGAGCCTGAAAGCTTGTGCCAAGTTCCAAGCTTCGCAACACCTGGGGCTGCTGAGTTGTTAGGGTGTCAGCATTATTAACTGCCCTCAGCAACCACACCCAGTTCAGTTTATGTGTTAAAATGCAGATCTGGCCAGTGCCATGTACAAGAAATAAACATTCTTCCTTTTTAGACATAAGACAACTGTTCAATTAAACTAATTATTACTACAGAGGAAAATGTGTAAGTGCCCAAGGAAGGATTTAAATAGCTTTTGCCAAACTTAGAATCTTTACACAGCCCTTAGTCAGAAGTCATGAGTTGGTAGAGTAAAATATGGATAATTATCAGTATTTTTCTTTATAAATACGCAGTTTAAATCTGAGCATGCCCAAGAGGCTGATCCACCCTCATTCCATTCTGATCACTCAAAAGAAGTCAAATGAGCACTAGCTGTTATGACCCATTCATACTATGAGATGGTCTTGAAAGACATTAAAATCAGTCTCCAGTATGCTGAATGTTTCTCCCCACCACTCTGTTCTCCTGATCTAAGTTTCTAGAGCCTTTGATAGAGTTAGAACTGTTGTGACTAAAACTTGTTGCTTTGGGGGAGTCAGAAAGGCTTCAAGACAAGAAGCAGCTAAAAAAAAATTTACAACAACAACATTTGACCTTAGAAATGCAGATGTACTGAACCATAAAGGACTGCAGAGCAAACACTAAACCAGAACAGGCTATCCCTCAAGGATGGTATATATGTGATCTCAGAACTGAGTTTGTGCAAAAGCAAAAGGTAACTAGCGGACACAGTGAGGAAGGGTATATCCTTCATCCAGAGACCCCTGACGACCACCCAGAGACACCAACAGGCATGCGCAAAGTCCATTTGCATATGATAATGAGTCCTCGGAAAACTACTGAATACGTATGTAAAGCATGTATAAGTTACGCAATTAACCCTGCGCGGGCAGGCACATTAGGAGTGACCCCCTGCGCGTCCAGCGCTGCAATAAGGAAAACCTGCTTAATAGTCGTGCAGGCTATTGAGTCCTGATTTTGGCTTTTCATGGCATCACTTTGATGCAGGCAGTCAATTAAATTACTACCCTTTTACAGATTAAAAACAAAACAAAACAAACAGAAATACTCAAAGCTGGTTCTGTCACCAAAGCTGCACTGCGTTACCACCTGGTATCTATCGCTCTTGTGTACTGAATGTGGAGGGCACTGCTCACTATAAAAGACAAACCAAAAGGCACAGCGTAAGCATTTCTTGTTGCTCTAAAGAAACAAGAAAATCCACCAAAAAGGAAAATTCACATCTAATTCATGGATGTGCCATGTCAGAGCTGGAAATGTAGACAAAATAAATGGGAAACTTAGATGTATTTATTTTTTGATCACAACATTCAGAAAGAGATCCAGTTATTAAAGATGCACATGTACATTTTAAGGTTCTATTTTTATAGGTAAGAAAGATGATAAAGGTTTTTACAGGTTTATGTTTGCACATGCAAAACAAGAATCCCAAGCACTATAAAGATAATAACACATTACATCCATGCAGGATAGATACTTTCAAGGATCCTACGGATCACTTTTCCTTTAGATTTCTGCAAGCATGTCAGGGACACAGTGGATACAGAACAGTGACAACACTTGCCTAGACCTCGATGAAGTTTTTCAGAAGCAGCAATGCAATAAGTGAGTGCAAAAAGGGTACAAAATCTGCTCATGACATAAAGCCATTTAAATTACTGAGGACTAAAAAACTATGAGGAACTTCAGATGGTCCCAAACAAGGCAAAATAAATTACGATATTTCAGTGAAATTCAGCCTGGTAAACGCACAGCAGGAAAGGCATTTTTTAGTCAGCCATCATGCAGAGTGTTACATCAGCCATATCAAGAGCAGAACAAGAGCTTGGCATAAACAGACAGCTCAACTGAGATGACAGCACCTTGTGTTTCTATGAGTCCCACTAATGACATGTTAGACTGAAAAGTAGATGGGAAGGGACAACTACAAAGAATATTTATGATTAACAAGAACACTCAGAGTGATATTAAAACTTGCATATCATGAAATACTCAGTCTTGAAAATCATCTACTATGAGACAATGCCTCACTTGCTGGGGTGAAGCTCATACACATTCTTCTAAGGCATCTGGCGTTGTGTACTGCCAGAGACCGAATTAGACTGGATGAACGTGCTAACACTGATGTTAACAATATTGCAACCTCAAGTTCAGAAGTTGAAATCAGCGTAAGGAGGATGCTGGTCTATTACAACTGTAGTTTTACAAACAATAGTACATATCAGAAGCATGATTAACGTGTGTTAAATGCCTGAGCAAATTATGTTCACAGCTAGCAACTGTACAGCACAATGCAGTGGAATACATCTTATAATAAAGGACAGCTTGAACTCAAATGCTTCAACTTCTTAAATAAAAGGAAGCCTGAAAAATAAACCTGGTATCGAGTTGGCTTTGTGACTGGAGAGGTCAGTGAGAAGGACTTACAGGAGAGGTGGATTTTGCAGGGGAAAACCAAACACAGTCTTTTAAAAGAATGTCATAATGAATGCTGTTCCTGGAGCTCCAGCAAAGATAAGTTGTTCCTGCTGAGGAGACTTTCTCTTTTTGGAGCCAGAAACACCTAAGTAACAGCCATGTGGAAAGCAAATGAAAGAACCACCCTTAAAACAAATCTGCAAGACAAAGTAAGTCAAAGGGTTACTGAATTTGCCCTTTACAGTTCAGACTAAAAAAAATTACTATTTTTCTGCAGTGTCTGACCTTCTTTTCTGGAGGATCTTAGGGCAACACCGTTGAAGGACCCATATGTCATTGCATCTGAAGGATTGTCCATTTGACCACTTCCTGACACAGAACGTATCACTATCAACAGACAGTGTTGTACTGAAGCTAGACAACCAGTAGAAGAGGACAACCTTTGTGCACCACTCCAAATACAGTTATGCTGAGTGCACGGGAAGAAATACTACTCCAAAGTGTTTGTGTAACCACCTTTTAACCACCAACATATAAGGAAAACAAATACTTGTATGTACACTTTAGAAATACCTATCAACATGTCTAAAAGTTCACAGTGTGTGCACAGAGACACGCGAAATGCTGGTTGAGGACAGCAAAATAGCTGAACCAATCCAAACTCAGCTTTTTGCCAGTGTGGTTACAATTGCAATATACAGAAATGGTTGCTCCATTTTAGTACCATCAGTAATGCAGACAATGTTTTGGGGTCTGCCTTGACCAAACAGAAGTGCTGAATCAGATGTGAATGGCATTTAAAGTAACAGATGAAACAACTGATAACTGAAAGCAAACCAAAATATGAGAAAACTATGTTCCAGACAGAGAGAAATGTGATTCACAGGTAGGAAATCTCAGCACTTCTGCTGAATGTTTTGACTTCTGTACTGGCCAATTCCTGTTTCTTTCTCTCAGATGTTGGATGGAAAACCTCAGGTATCTAATGTAGGACCACAAATTCTCACCAGATGGAATGCTAGTACAAGCACTTGAGCACTGCATGCACAAGTCTCTTTTGTGTGTTTAACTTTTCAATGGGCCTTTTTAGCCCATTTCTGTGTAATGAAGGATAAAAAGGGACAATAACAGTTTTCTGTTTACAGTTTACACAGTGCATCCTATGTAGTAAATATTACTTGCAGTTGCCAGTTTGACCAAGAGATGGTACTATGCGTATACACAGCCATTACAAGGCGCTGGTGATAGGATAAACACCTGCTTGCATCTAAATCACTCTAATTTACATGTTCATAAACACATACACTGCAAAGGTGCATTTAAAATAACTGATCATGCAAAGGAAGTCAGACTTTAAGCACAATCAATTGGCTTGCAATTTGCATACACTTAAAGAGCATGAATCAGTCATGTGCTGTGTTTAGCTCTTTATATAAAAAACAAGTTCAAGAGGCATACTAAATCACACATAATTGACATTGAAAAATGTATGTTGACAATAAACTCACAGAATTATCTAGCAGATCTCCCACTGTGCTTGTATTTAGTGTTTACCAATTTCTGCAAATCTGGGGACCTCCATGCTTCCTAATAAAAGTCAAAGCAGTCAAAGTTTACATGAGCCAGCAATGTGCCCTTGCTGCAAAGAAGGGTAACGACACCCTGGGGTGCACCAGGTGAAGTATTGCCAGCAGGTCGAGGGAGGTGGTCCTTGCCCTTTGTTCAGCACTGGTGAGGCCACGCCTGGAGTGCTGTACCCAGTGCTGGGCTCAGCAGTACAAGAGACATGGACGTACTGGAGAGAGCACAAAGATTATGAAGGGACCGTAGCACCTCACATAGGAGGAAAGGCTGACAGAGCCGGGACTGTTCCGCCTGCAGAAGAGAAGGGGCAGGGGCAGGGGAGGGAATTTGTTGATGTATAGAAATACCTGAAGGGAGGGTGGAAAAAGGATGGAGCCAGGCTCTTCTCAGTGGTGCCCAGTGACGGGACCGGAGGCCATGGGCACAGATGGAAACACGGGAGGTTCCCTCTGAACACCAGGAAACACTTTTTCGCTGTGAGAGTGACCAAGTGCTGGCACAGGTTGCCCAGAGAGATTGTGGAGTCTCCATCCTTGTTGATACTCCAAAGCTGTCTGGATGTGCTCTTGGGCAACCAGCTCTAGGTGGCCCTGCTTGAGCAGGGGGTTGGACAAGACGACCTCCAGAGGCCCATCCAACCTCAGCCATTCTGTGATTCTGTGAATCTATACAATTAAGGCCATGCTGCAAATGACTAAAACTAAGAGAGTTTGTATTTAGCCTAAATGACACATAAGAGCAAACCATTGTAAAGTTTAATATCACAATACTAAGAAAACACCAAGCTCACTGGACCATATTGTGCAGCAGCTATCTAGTATAAATCCAAATCTCATTCTGCAATGTCTACAACTACTTCTGAATGCATCACTGCTTATGTATGATATTGTTCCCTTTTTCCTATTGTATTTGTGCCTACACTGATCTCTACTTGCTCTCTTATGGCCTAGTCATTCAATATCTTCAGATTCCTCTACAACTTTTCCAAAGCTGCCTCCTTCATCTTTACTACTTAGAATAACTGAGCAAGCTTTGCCACCTCATGTCTTTTTATTGTTTCTCAAATTATTCATTAATTGGCAGAAGATCATAGATTTCTGCAAAACTACTGGTGACACACTCTGCAATGAAAACTGTTTATTTCTGCTGACTATCTTCCTGTCTTTTGAGCAATTATTTATCAATGGAGTGACCTTCCTTTTATATTATGGCAACTTTAAGAATGCATTTAGTCCAAGTCTCCAGTGTGATATTTTTAAATAGTCTGCATTATGCTACAGAAATTCTACTTTTTTAGTTGTTGCTTTTAACAAGTTTCCTCATTTCGAAGTGGTTTCACTTTTTTTAATTAGGCAAAAGGGCAATGGATGCAATGACTTTTTTTTACTGCTTGAAGGGTTTAGGATCTAAGTCACTTAGGGTCAGTGCTGGAAAGCAGCTCTTCAACGCTTACATTTGAAGTGCATTCTGTGCATTGTTTAGAGCCAAGTTAAGATGTCCATTTCCTACTCTGGGCTCCCCAGTGCACAGCTCTGAAGAAGTTGTCACTGGCTGTCTAAAGGCTTCACATCCAGCTGTGGAATTTAACCTTATCTGTAGGTAGGAAAAGTCACCCCTTTCTGTGGGTCTCTTTACTGTGGTCTGAGAGATAAAGGAGTCCTCAACTTCTGCACAGCAGGCCAGCAAGATAAGCTGAAGGAGAGGCGGCAACATCACGTCCCACCCTGAATAAAGAAATCAAGCAAACAACTTTGCAAGTGGATAATTTTTAAAGAAAGCTGAAGGAAGGAGCCATTGCCCACCAGAGCGAGCAGAAGCTGAAGACTTTCACAGTACAGGGAACTAGACATGGGTCAAGGTAAGCAAAAATCACTTTGGTTAGTCCCAAGCATTTGCCAGTTGTCTGCCAGGAAAAACGACTGTCCCTGCTCCAAGACAGCGTTCATGAGGCTAGCTGAAGAAGTGAGCTTCTTACAGGGCAGGAGCCAAGAAAGTGCTCTAAAGGCTAAGGGAGTTCAAGTCACATGGAGGACTGTACAAAAAGGGACAGCGAGCAAAAGCTGGTACCAATACCTAAGAGGAGTTTGAGAGAAGCTAAGGCAGACTTGAGAATTTGGAATTAAAAGCAAGAGAGGTATCCTTACCATAGGGGATGGGGGGAGGTAAGCCAGAGTACAAAACTGAAGCAGAGGGATGACTAAGTGGTTTAGCCACTTGAGCAGGGAGAGGGTCCAGGTTCCAAGTAACCTTGCAGAAAGTGACATTAAGATCCATGAAAAGTCATATGAAAGATAGAGAGCCAGACTGCATATGACTCACCAGTCTACAAGATAGCCAGAACAGCCATCTTCAGCACAGAGAAGAAAATATGTGAGGTTAGAGGTGGCTCTGTAAAGCTTAAACTGGTGCAGGGCTATGAACTAGGAGAGCCATATTAGGATTTGAAAGCCAGACCAGAATCATTCACTGAAAACAACGCACAGCAAAATTCATATGGGAGAAAAGAAATGAAGCACACAATCCAGTGGGACTCCCACAACAAAGACAGAAGGGACAACAGCAATGGGAGAAGGTATCAATGCAGAGGACAAGGCAAGTTAGACATAAGGAGAGAACAGACCAATGAAAACTGCAAAGGGAAGTAATTATGGCTTTAGCACAGGACCAATGGCTTTAGATAGCAGGGGAATGCTCTGTGGATTTATTTTTTTTAGCTGGAACAAAGGGAGGAGCCTGGGTCAGCAATAGGATGTAGGTGACAGGATGTGTCATATAAGGGGCAGAAGTTACAATCGACAGGTTCAAGGATCTTAGTGATGAGTTGGGAGCTGCAGAGATAAGCAAGGTCAGGATGATCCCAAGGTTGAGAAAAAAGAGTGTTATCTGCTTCTCAGCAAGAAGTCTGAAAGGATTAAAACACCACCAAAACCAGAAGTGCAAGTGGCACTTCAGCCACTGAGCATGAAATTTGGTGTTTGAAATTGTGGCAAATTTTTTCTCTCTTCTGGTGTTGGACAGAAGCATGTATGATGTCTATAATGCACGTGCAGGAGATAGAAGAACTCCTCCTCCTGTCTCCTGCAGCTCTGGGTGTGAGATTGCCAACCTATGTGGTGCAAAGAAGGCACAACTGGTGTTTGATTTGCCGTGATCCAGCATAGTCCCAGGACTATACAGCCAGACTGCATTCAAACCAGCAGTGAAGTTCGCACCCGTTGCTCGTCTTTGGTGCATATCAGACATACATAGTGCAGTAACTGCTGGAAGAGCTTGCACCCACATTGCAAGTGGGGTGTAGTAGCTTGTCTCCTGTGTATAATTTCAACCGTGTATCCACATGGAAAGATGCTGCTTCGAGTGCCTTCAGTGCACTTGAGTACAGAGTAAGAATTCAAATGTAGTCGCAGTGCATGCTCAGTGCTAACCATAATAGCTGTATCATTTGAATGCTCAGCTCTGTTCCGTGTCCTTTCCTGGGCAGAAATGAGCTTTTGCATAATGATTTGGTTCACTTAATGATGCTACCAGTATAAGCAAAGGCAGCTCATTAGCCACTTGACACAAGAACAACAAAGCTCAGAGTGACGGCCCTTACAGTTACTGAGCAGAAAGTCTCAAAGACAGTGGGACACTGTCTGAGTGGAGAAACATGATCAGCTCTTTGTGTGTCTCAGGATGTGGCCCAGGGCCAGACTGCAGGCAGCTCACAGCCCCAAACTCATTCTGTATCTTCTCACACTCCAGGTCTGAGCATCAAAAAATGTGATTTCAATATCACAATGAACAACAATAACCACCACACAGAAGAAATCACCACTGAAAGGCTTGTGGTGAGGCGGGGGCAGCCATTCACTATCACTCTGAGCTTCTCAGCTCCAATACACAGCTACCTGCAGCAGCTGAAGAAGACCTTCTTCATAGTACAGACAGGTAACATAATCACCAGAGCTCTGGTCCTCCACCCACCTGAATAACAGAGCTGGTGGCAAAAGCCATCTTCAGAGCTAGTCAGAGGTGCCCACATTTAGAAGTGAGGCCATTGAACTGTTTATCTAAGGCAGAGTGGAGTCTCCTGCTGCTGGGACTGCAGAGTCAAAACTCGATCTCTTCCCAGAAGAGACACTGCAGCACAATAACCAGTGCAGGTTCGCTACTCTATGATTTGAAAGTACTCATGGGATCTCTCCTCTCTCCTGGCTTTTGGTTTAGAAACGTTCAAACTTAGCTAGCCTGTTACAGATGTTTTTCTGTTACAGAGTGTTTTCTAGTAAGACCCCTGAGAAAAGCAGCAGGATTCAGCTCCAGCTTGTTTTACCATAATCTGAGCATTTGGCTGTGACTTTCATTACAAGACACCAAATCCCAGAAGCAGCAGGTCTGCACTATTCTGGCTGTTCCTGGTTTCTACAAGTCTATGAAATACACACCCCACTTTCAAACATGGAGGCCTGAGTGCAGTACTAACCTTAGGAATATTCACTAGGCATTAAGCTGCTAGAGGGTTAAGACTCTCTCACAAGAAAGGAGAGCTATGGCTCCAGATATAGATAAGGTCCCTGCGGTCTGCATGGGGTGAGGATGCATGTCTGGAATAGACACAACCAGATCTCTTTGGCTGCAGGATCACATCCTTCCAAAGCAGATGGAACCCAGACTGAATTTCCCATCTCCAGCCTGGGAGACCAGAAGCAGTGGAGCGCAGCACTGGAAGAACAGGACCCGTACTTCTGGACCATCTCCGTGAACACGCCTGCCAATGCTCCCATTGGCCAGTACACTCTGCTTTTACATGCCTCCAAGTCTAACCGTTTCCTGGGCAACTTCACCCTTCTCTTTAATCCCTGGTGCCAAGGTATGTGGTCAGAAACAGAAAGGCAGGCCAGGATCAGTCTCTTCACAAAGCCAGCTTTTCAGCTCTGGCACTCTGCCTCTGTGGAGGTTGAGGTTGACTCACCTAGTGCTCCCCGCCACTCCTGCCCTGCTCCTCACAGTGCCTTAGGAAGGAGGTAGGGGCTAATCAAAGCCGAAAGCTGCCTGCCTCAGGATTTCCATCCCATTCCTGGAGTACTCCACTGCCACAGCCCTGTCCTCCTGCTAAGGGAAAAATGTTTGATAAAGTATTTCCTATAATAAAGATTTTAAGATGAGTTAAGATTATAATTAGTCTAATTAAGGCCACTGAATCTTTCTTCGGGATAGAGAAGTCAACAACCAGGACAGTAAAAGAGCTAGCTAGTGCAACAGTCTAGGTCTGGAGGAACTTTCTGAACAAGGAGACAGAGATGACAATGAAATTCTTCTTTCCTGTCTGATTCAGAATCTGTGGTATTTTTCCAGGGCAGAATGCCAGGGACTGCCGAAGTCCCTGCGGTGCAGTGGAGTCTACTGATGTAAGAGAGAGATGCAAGTGCATCTGAGACCAGGAATGCTTTCTTCCTGATGCTTTTTTCCCTCTAATCTAGATGATGAGGTGTTCTTGGCTAATGAGGCACAGCGGCAGGAGTACATTTTAAACCCAGAGGGTGTCATCTACTGGGGGACTGAAAATGCAGTCCTAGCACAACCCTGGGACTTCAGTCAGGTAAGCAAGAGGTCCAATATGTCTGTGCTCTCTTGCAGCCACCAGCAGAGGAAGTGTGCATATCTGCTGTATGCTACCCATTTCCATACTGTGGCTTTGATGAAAGAACTTGCTCTCTGCACTCACTGTCTTTGTCTAAGACTGTACAGGAGAACAGGGACCTGTGTATGAAGTCCCATAAGCCAGTATATGTCATCTTAGCTACCTTCTCATGCTGTTCTCTATGAAGAAATGCATTGATGTATATCTGGGTTTTGTGTGCCTTCATTTCATCAACAGATATAAAAGCATTTAACAGAGCTTAGTAATACTGTCTCTATTTTACAAGTAAAGTGGGGACAAGTAGATCTTCCAATTTGCCCAAAGCCATCTGACACAGCCAGTGATTAGAACGGGATTTTATTCCACTCTAGTGCCACCAGATCACAAAAGTACCTCTGTGCCAACCTAAAGAGTGCTCCAGAAAAGCATCGATTTCCCTCAGTCAGGAGATGCAGTATCATGCTAATGCATTTCCCACTTTGCTTCAATAAAGCTGTAGGTCTGCCTTTAATATGTTGTGCTCCCCTTCCAAATCTCTGCCTGGAGCTCTCCTCCACAGCCCACTTACATAAGACTATCAGCAGAAAGGCAGAAATAATCTGCACAGTTACAAACTCTTGCA
Organism: Phalacrocorax carbo; assembly: GCF_963921805.1. Lineage (NCBI taxonomy): Eukaryota > Metazoa > Chordata > Aves > Suliformes > Phalacrocoracidae > Phalacrocorax > Phalacrocorax carbo. The sequence continues at coordinate 10,187,537 of NC_087526.1, read as the reverse complement.
GGGACTCCACAGAACAAATGTTGAGGCTAAATATCCTGAAATGATGTGTTCTTGTTTCAGTTTGAGGAGGATATTGTTGACATCTGCTTCACACTGCTGGATGTAGGCGAATGCCGTCAACGAGACAAGGATCACACCCAGCGCAAGAACCCCATTTACATCTGCCGCACAGTTGCTGCCATGGTAAGGAGAGCAGACAGCAGCCCTGACCCTAGCAGACAAGTCCCAAATGCAGAGCGAAAGCTAGCGTCTTCTCAATGCCAGTTTATGGCAACCCACTGACCAACAAGGAAGCCTGCCCAGGGCTGTTCCAAACAACACCTCCTGACCATTTCTAGCCCTTCCTGATATTCTTGCAGCAAAGTAGTGCTGCAGGAGTTTCTTAGCAGTGACAGTACTCTTACTGAATAAATCTCTGGGGAGACTGTTGCACCTATTCTGCTCACCCATGACCTTCATGCTTTGCACAAAAAATCCCTGTTTCATCTGCCTTGGGAGTGGCTTCATCAAACAGGATGAGGTATACCTACCAGACAGAGGCAATTCCTTAATCCTTCTTCCTTTCTCTCTTTCTTCCATGCAGCTGAACTGCGATGAGTTTAGAGTAATCCTGACAGAATATGGGACTGGGCAATACTATAATGGGACACCCCCTTCCAAGTGGCTGGGAAGCAGCCCCATCCTCCGGCAGTGGGTTGCATCGCAATGCAAGCCTGTCCGCTACGGGCAGTGCTGGGTATTAGCTGCAGTCATGTGTTCAGGTACAGTGGTGGTTCAAAGACTTTTGTGTTGAGCAAAGCCTTATTTGGTCTGCAGAACTTCTAGCATATGCCTAAACACCTGGATTGACACTGATCCCAGTAACATAACCTTTGATCTTTAGGTGAGAGACAGGTCCTCAGAGATTCTTCAGCAACATTCAGCATCACTAGCTTTGAGATAAAAGAGTATCAGTACACACCATTCACTGAACGCACTTAAAATAGCGTATTTCCGCGGGGGCAATGCCTCTTGCGAAGTCCACACAGCAGGCCTGGTGCCACTCCTAATAGGCCTAGCACCAAAAAAGGCTCTACATCTATCAGCAGAGGCACCCTTAGGGCAGGATGCACAACTGATCCACAGCTCTTTCTTCTGCACAGTTCTGAGATGCCTGGGAATTCCTACCAGGGTGGTCACAGGCTTTACATGGGCTCACAACACTAAGAGCAGCCTGAGTGTGGATGAGTATTATGACGAAGATGGGACACTGCTTACACAAGACAAGAGTGCCTGTATCTGGTAAGAAAACATGGCAGGACCCAAGCAAGAATTTGAGACAATACCTGGATCTAGGAAGTCATAGAGGGGGTAAAAGAAAGAGGTAAACAGCTGCAGAGAGGTGGACAGGAGACAGCTCAGCTGCGATCCTGTCTACATGACCCGCTCTTGAGAAATCGCCGCAACCCGAACTGAAGTGTGCCCTATAACTAGGGCCCACAAAGGAAGAATGATAACCCAGTCCAGCTGGAGAAACTCCACTTGTGTCAAAACCCATGGTCTCTGCTCTCCTCAACATGCACTGAGCTCTTTCAAAGGAGCATTAATTGGCTGTGGTTTGGCTAAAACTTTACTGTACCTCAGGGCTCAGTCCTTTGGTATAAGCACATGATGCTGCCTCTTGCAGGACCTTCCACGTTTGGAATGAATGCTGGATGGCTCGATCGGACTTGCTACCAAAGTACAGTGGGTGGCAGGCACTGGATGCCACCTGCCAGGAAAAAAGCAACGGTAAGATATCAAAGACGGGCTTGGGAAGGTGGGAGTGGCGGAGACTAGAAATGGGGGGAAATAAAGCAGTTCAGTATTGCTCCTTTCTCCAACTTCCAATGGAAGGATGCAAAAGGACAGGGACTTACCCTGTTGACTTTACGCACTAAATCATCATCAGTTTGGTTTGCGCAGTTTGTATAGTTCTAAGAGCTCTATCACAGCACTGGTCCCTAATGTCCTCCTAAACCAGATACTTCACCACTCCCAGTATAGGTCTGAACTAGGCATGGGTCTAGTCGGGAAAGCATATGGATCTTAACTGGGTCATATTTTCTCTTCAGGTCCATCCTTCTGTGGGCCAGCCCCTGTTAAAGCCATCAAAGAAGGGGACACAGAAGTTGATTACGATGTCTGCTACTTCTTTGCTGCCATGAACGCCAAATGCCAGGTCTGGATACAAAATGCAGATTACACCCTCAAGCCAGCTCTCGGTGGCACAAAGTACACTGGCAACAACATCAGCACCAAGAGTGTGGGCAGCGAACGCTGTGAAGATATCACACACAACTACAAGTATCCTGAAGGTACAGGGTAGGCAAGTGCCTGAGCACATTCCCTGTCAGTGTTACAAGTGAAGAGTAAAGGACTAGAGAGCAGAGCCTTACCAGACGATTAGGGTCATCCACTTCTCACTACTTCCCCTTCCTGAATGGCACACAAACACCTTACTCTTACTGTCTACAGAATCAAAACACACATACCTCAAATTTCATCCTGCTTAATTATATTAACCAGCTGTCTAGAAGGCCAGGCCTTTCTTTACCAGGCACTTTTCTGCCTGTCTGGAAAACCTTCTTTCCTGATTTCTGTAACCTGTACATGCTGTACATTCACCTCCCATTACCCCTGTAATACATATAGATATATTTCAGGCTCCAGCTTTCTGAAAATGACCGTTGTGCTCCCAGAAACAGTCTAAATCTCTCCCTTAAAAAGTAGCTCCCCTCCAGAACCTATTATTGCGTGCTGCTTCCCTGACCCAACCCTACTCATCTCAGCCTACGGCATACTGTCTCCTTCGCTGCAGTCCATCACAAGAGAACACAGTGCTGTGCCCTAGCTACAGCTATAGTTAGAGGCAACTGCCTCTTTTACTCAGACATATGTTAGCACCAAGGTACTTTGAAAACTATGACAAATCTTCCCAAGCAGAATCTTTCAGGTACATCCAATGAATGGTCTGTTAGCTGAAATTCTTAAACTGCTCCAAACAGAAGCACAACAGGATATCTCTCTGCTCTTAGAGACAGTTATCTACAGTACTGCCAGGATAATTCAATGCCATCCTACTGTTCACACTAGTAAACAGGAAAGAATACTAAAATATGTGCTCCCTTTTTCACGACAGGTTCTCTTCAGGAGAAAGAAGTACTTGACAAAGCCTACAGAAATATAAAGAAACTTGAGACAACCATCAGCGGCAGCAAAACACAGTTTAGCTCCATTCCTACTGCACTTGAAGAGGTAGTTAACCCTTTCATCGACCTCCAGTTGAAGAGTTCTCTGCTACTGGGACAAGATGTTCCACTTTCCATTGAAGTGTTTAACTACAGTGGTGGAGAAAAGGCTACTCACCTGGTAGTTGGGGCCCAGTCTCTACATTATAATGGTGTGCCCATTACCCAACTTTGGAAGGAAGAGTTTCATTTTATCCTCAAAAGCAATGAAGGTAAGGACTCTACTGGGTGCCTGGCTAGAAAAGTATATCTAGTTCTCTCACTTCAGCAAAAAATGACTTAGCCATGTTTGCAAACAGTTGGCTGAATAGTTGATTGTAGGTGACTGAAATAAAACACTTTGGCAACATCACCCTAGTGATTTTGAATCTGCAAATCCTGTTTGGATCACTTAAGCTTTTAAATGCTGCAGCTTTTAGTACAATGTTGGGCGCTACATACTCCTAGGTGCCATGCAGGCTAAGACGAGACTGTACTTATCATCTGCATTGTCATCTTTATTTCATCACTCTATTCCAGCTAACAACTGGCAGGTCTCTGTGCCTTACTCACAGTACAGGAAAGAGTTGGGAGAGAACAATCTGCTTAGGCTGACTGCCATTCTGAGACACGAAGACTCCTACGTGTACTTTGCACAGGAGGAGATCAGCATTCAAGACCCCCCTCTCACTATTGAGGTTAGATCAGTCTATTATTCTATTATTGCAGTAGTGAGAAAACAGCTTTCATAATCATAAGCAGCAAAAAAATTCTGCTGGGTTGAGTGGCTCCCCTCACGCTGTTTTCTTTCAAAGCACTGAGACATCAGTTTGGGAAGGGTGAGTTGTGCCACACTGTTGTATACAGTACTCCCACTTCTACCTTGTCTATGCGTGAGCACAAGGAAATCCCCATGACTTCTAACTCACTCACCAGACTGGAAATCAGAGCCTGCAGTAGGAAACTACAGGTAAAGACTGTAGCTGAGAAGGAAGTAAGCTGGACTTTGCCTCTTCTGGCAACTGGCAGCTCAGGCTGAGACCTCTGGCACCAAAAAATCATTTATCTCCTTTTAATCATAAAAGAATCTCTTTCTAGTTTCAGCTCTTTTCCTTCTTTCTACAGTTTCCAGAAAAAATGGTACAATATCAGCCAAGCACAGCAAAGATCAGCATCTCGAACCCTCTCACCGAACCCTTGGAGAAGTGTGTAATAGTGGTTGCAGGGCGAGGGCTCATTTACAGGCAAAGGAAGTACAGGTAAGTGCAAACCGATTGATCTAAGAATGGTAAATGGAAAAAGAGACACAATGCGAGCTAGACAAACCCTTACACAGAAAGGCTGTACTGAAAAATAAGTGGACAACAATGTGGCAGGAAGAGACTGCTACAGCATGAAAGCCTCAGGCATCCAGTCATTTATTTACAGATAATACAGAAGATTTTCACACTGAACAGGAGAAAAGCCAGATAATAGAACTTTCAACAGAGGTATAATACATAAGTTGAAGCCAGTATGACATTTGTGAAAGCTTCAACCCCAAAGGCCTAGACAGCAGAAGCAAAGGCCCCTGCTAACAAAAAGGGTAACAAGAGATGTACCACTAGACTTAGGCAAAAATACACATTAAATAAGACAAGTTACAGGTCACTGAAATGAGCTATGGAATTTTGAAATTATTTGCTGTTAAGAAATCAATTGTTTTTTAGCTAGCCACTTGAACATCTGTAAGTGGAGTAGAACTACATTGTCTGTGACATATCTTTCCACCCGTTACCCACTGTCAGCAATGAAGACAGTCCCTGGGTACAATTTAACAGCATCTGCCCCTTCTCTACTGAAGAGCCAGGCAAACCTGACTTAACCAAGAGTCATCCATAAAGGCATGCTCTCCTTCACATGGAAAAACCCTCACATTTCTCTCAAGAAGCTGCATTAGGACAAAGCAACCTTAGATGCCTCCATGGAGAGTTCAACCCTCCTGTCATGTTTCCCTCCCAGATTACTGTCAGATCACAATTCCATTGTGGTAGTTTAAATAACTGCTAGCCTTCTATTTCTCTTTTTTTCTCCCCTTCCTTTTTTTGGCACCACACTCCTGTCTAGCAAATGCATCTCCTGTGCCCCGGTAACTAGAAATACAGAGAGGTGCACTTCCTGTATAATCCCTTCTTGCCTTTCAGGTTGGGCTCTGTGCAACCTAAAAGCATTCAAGAGCTGCAAATCCCTTTGACCCCCACGCAAGCAGGACCCAGAAGACTCACTGCACGTCTTACCTGCCTTCAACTCCAGAACCTGAAGAGCTACAAAACTATCAACATTGCAGCTGCCTGATGCCCAATTTAGAACAGGTCCTGCTCTCCTGTTTACAGAGTGGTCATGATCTGTGCCCTGATCTTAGGCAAGCATAGATGTTAACAGTTTAATTAAAGTTATATTTAAAACCATGTCTGACTGATTATTTGTACAAGTCTCTCCCATCTGCCACTATGCCCACCCTCCAGTTTTATAAATTGAACCTTACTGTGACAAAGATAGGCTAAATACTAAAGCAAATGTTGCATTTCTCACCATGCATATGAGCTGAACTCACCACTTCATCATTTTTCCCTACCTGTGGCAAAGAAAGATATCCTGGAACTTTAAAGTGATGATAGATGCAGCACTTCTCCAGTCATACACCCTTATCTCCCTACAGATCCTTGACATTGGTAAAGTAGTAAATATTTACTACTGCTTTCTGAGGAAACAGAAAAGAGAAAGATAGTTCACTCTTCTCTAAGGTTAGACAGGAAACGGCAGCAGTGCTCCATATTTTTTCATGATTCATCAGCCTGCTTGCAAAAGCAGCAAGACTCTTTCCTTCTGTATATGTGCTCTGCCACCTGAAAAGAGATAAAGCCACTCATGCAAATCTAGCAATATTTTATTGTTCTTTGAACCCCATGGTAGCTGTAATGTCTGACAAATGGGGCACATTCACAGCATTAAGATGCAGCATGGCACCATCCCAGGAATCTAAGCAAAATGACACTTCCTGCAATGGCAAAGAGCAACTTCCTGGGTAAGTTTTACCAAGTGGCAGCAAAGTTCTCCTAAAATCATTGTTCTCATAATTCTCCCAGTAGCTAGAAAACAGCAAGATTCACTGGAAAAGCATATGCCAGAGCCAGTGACAGCAACACATGTAGACATAGAAGAGCTAAAGTTGACCCTGTGTGAAGTTCTTGATTTTATTCATGTTGTGATCTACTGCACCAGTTAGAAACTGCACCCAGCCTTCCTCTGATGGTGGACATACATGGCTTGTCCTGCAAAAGTGGAGGAAAATTCATTAGGAAAGCCTCCTGGGTGTCTTATTCCTATGCATCTAGACAGCATGTGGGTATTGTGAAGTGCTGAATTACCACACCATTAAAATAGGACTGCTATAGCCCCAGAGTGCTTTGAGCAAGGAAGAACCCATATGCATGTCTCTAGTCCCAAACCTTAACACATATGTGTGTGTCTTCAGTGAGAACCACTTTCATCCCTATCCTCCTTTTCTTACTCCCATCCCTTTGTGACTGGATAACATCATAATTATTAAAAAAATGCCAGCATTTACTGTCTACAAATTAGTCATCTTTGACAAGAGGCAGAAAGATATCAACCTTCATAGCAGGAAACACATGCTTATAAAACTGTAACTCATACTCACTTTGTAATCTCTAAGACTTTCTTTAATACCGAGGCCAACTTAGCAGCCTAGAAAGAAACAAAAGGGAAATAGGGTGAGCCAAACATGGGAAAAAAGAGGCTGAGCAGTACTGGAAAAAAAAAGACGTGCAGGAATGCCCGACACAACCAAGAAGGAGTAGAACTGCCACAGATCCTGATGCAGAAGGAAGCTATCTATCACTGCCATGCTGGGAGTGTCTCTCCACCTAATGCTGGCTGGGACAAGTGAAAATAAAACCACGCTGTTTTTTAAAGCATACGTTAAAATGCTTTTTTCTTTAAAAAGATAAGCCTATTAGAAATTGTTAACTGATATTAAGGCATGAAGTTACAAGTAACTGACTGTAATGCAATTTGATATTAGGCAATACTTTCTTTTTTATCGCAAAAAATCAAGCCACTAGACAAAGGCATGAAACGAGAATTAAGAATAAAAACTCTCAGATATGAGAAGACATGTACTTAATTTATGATACAAGGGACCCCTGGAAATCATCTGGTACAACCTCCTGCTCAAAGCAAGGCTTACCGCAAAGTTCAGTCAGGTGGCTCAGAGCCTTGCCCAGCCAAGTTTTCAATACTGTCGAAGATGGAGATTCTACTGCTTCTCTGAGCACGTTGTTCCAGTGCTTAACAACGCTCACTGTGAGAATTTTTAATTTGTATTTTTAATTTAGATAACTTTATTTGAGCAAGTTGTCATTACCCAAGAAACAAAAGCAGACACACAGTACATCGGCAGCCTCAGACCTCACTTTCCTGAGGTGCTGTCATTGGATGTCTCTATAGATTATAGTTAGAGCCAAAGCTTAAATGGCCATGCTCTTCCCTGAAGAGGTAAAGATGAGGAATGCATTTTCACTCGAAGGAAGCTAAGCTAAGAATCAAAGGCAACTCTTCATTCCTAAGAACTCTTTACTGAGACAGTCACTAACACCCACCTCTCCCTAACAGTTACGTAATCCCTCCAATGTGATTTCTTCCCTCTACATACAAGAGTGTAGACCTGCATGCAGGCTGCAGATACTTACATTGAGTCGCACAGCCAGCTGGTTCATAGGCGGATACATGCTCAGTGCCAGCTCATCAACACTAGAATAAAAGAGAGGGGAGCAATGGAAGAAAAGTCCTGACAGCATAACTCATGGATCCTGGTCAAAGCCTACACTCATCCTGAATGTTAAGTCAGGAACAGCAGCACATGACAAGGAGACAACGTCAGTCATACCCATGGGATGCTTCTCACTGGCTTCTCAGACATCTGTAACTCTCACCTTAGAGTGAGACATGGCCTCAGCTCCACTCCAAGCTGCAACACATGTTCCTCTCCTAACCTGCACAATTCTCAACAGCCTATGCAATAACAGTCTTCCCACCACACTTGCTTCTACCACCTGCTCACAGCTTCAGCATCATAAAGGTTTTCCTACTCCATTCGCTAGCCCTCAAGACAGACAGACTGCTCTGGAGCAAAAAGTGGCATGGGGAGAGACCTGCTTACCTTGGACTGATCTCATTAGCAATGTCTGCAAGATCATCCAGCTGAGCGATCTGCTCTGGAGAATCAGCTTTGCCATAAGCCTTCACTACACCCAAGACCTTCTTCAGGCAAGCTTTAGAAGCCTTCATTAATCCCATGCAGGAGCTAAGCAGCTTCCGGTCAGCCTCTGACCAATATGTATCTCTGTTGCCCCGAAAGCCCAGTTCTTCATCTTCCATGATGTCACTGTAGGGGTCTTGTCCTTCCACCAGAGCCTGAGAACACAGATGCATGGAAAACTCAGAGCCTAACATCAATTCCAGCAACACCCAGGAGGAAAGGGAAAACATAATCTAGAAATCATAAAATAATTTATGGAGGAATCTCTTTCCAACCAGCACCTCAGTTGCCAGATTCTGTTAACCCTAGCAGGACTGGATTAAGAAAAACGAATCCCCCATTCCAAGTCAACAGAGCAAACAGCAAGAACCTGGCAAACAGTGCCATTCTTAACATAACATAAACTGCCCCACTGCCACCTTGTTCCTCTCCCCCGCTATTTAGGAGATGTCTTACGGAAACCTATAAAGCAAACCAGGCTTGAGCTTAAAAACTCATTAAAAATCCAGGCAAAATACAATAAGCTAGCTCATATCAGAACAAATTTAAATCAAAGCCTGTATATAAAACAATCCCTGTGCTCCATCACTGAACCATTGCTGCAGTCCATCACTGCAGGTTCCTCAACGGCTTAGGGGCTTCCTTACACGTTCCATCTCCTCCAGAGCATCCTTGACCACACCGAGACATGCAGCCAGAGCTGATGCAACCGCTGCCTGGTTATCTGCAAAAGTAAAAGGATGAAAACTGAGTAACTGCACTGATTCAAATCAGCTTGCAACAATGTTCATGTAGGTTTGCAATCATTAGATCTTGAGATTATAGGATCAAACTTTTTGCAAGGCTCAGAGCTGCATGTTTGCCATGCAGAGAATCCGGCCTGACTTCCAAGCTTATAAATTTCAAACACAGTCAGGTTTTGCAGAATGAGTGAGCCTTCATTGTACTAGCTAGAATGCCCCTTGCAAGTGCAAGGGCTATTGATATTCCAAGACAGCGTGTCCCAGTTTTGTTGTTCTGCACATACAATACTCACCTCGTGGCAGGTTGGACACTTGCTCGCATGCCTCCCACACACCACCAGTTGATATAAGCTGTTCCTGAGACAAGCTGAAACAAAACAAAGCCTCCCAAAGTTAGACTCAGTAACACCACGCTGCTAGACTATGTTTTTATTTTCTGCACCAAAGATGATGCACACTAGTAGAAGCTCTGCTGGAAAGATGTCACCAACAAGCTTGTCAGTAGTACCTCATGTCTGTGTAAAGCAAGAAGTGCTGGCTCCTACTAAGTTTAATTATCTGTTGGAACAAGAAGCAGGAGTCTCTTACAAAGGCCTCTCAAGGTGCTTAGGCCTATTGTTTATCTTTCAGAATCTATGCAAATCAGAAGTCTGTGTCAGAGATTCCTGACCTCTGCATAATCCATAAGGAGAGAAAGCGGTCCATAGTGGTCCAATAACTAGCTTTATGAAGTCGCATAATCTTTGCATATGACAGTTCACTCCAAGGGCAAAAAGTGCCAAACAATGCAAACGCTATCCAGCACCTTCATGGGAATCCTGCTCCCAGCATCTCTCCTTGCCACAGACAGGATGAAAATCTATTCTCCATGTAGGCAAATGTACCCAACTCGGTCACTAGGGCAAAAGGGTAATGTCAGGGCCTTCAGTGTATTCCACCCTCCTACTTTAGTTGGCTCAGTTGAAGTTTAGCTGGCTAAGTACAAGATCAGCTCCTTTGCTGACAGGAGGTATTGTGAAGAAAGCTAGAAATGAGGGCCAGCCCTTCTTTACCCTAGGAGATGGTTTTACCTTGATGTTCTTTCACTGGGCCCTGTTTGTGCTAGGGCTGCACAAACTGTCTGCACCCAGTCTCGTACCCCCTTGATTCTGACCTGGATCCTGACGCACAGATTTCATGTTCCTGCCTTGACCTCAGACCCAGCTCATTGTAATGGAGGTGCTGGGCAAACACTGGATGGTGTCTGATGCTGGTTACTCTCTCTGGACCTGACCCTGACTTGCTGGCCTAACTTTCCAGCTTGACCTCATTGCTATGGGCTTATCTGATGATCTGGACTCTCAGCTGAACCTCACTACCCCCACCAGCACTGCTCTGCTCACTCAGATACTGGGGGACAGGGCCTTTGCTGATGTAGCCACTGCTTCTTCCTGCCTCATAACAACAGTCTGCTTCTGCCCTCCCCCTTCCCTTAGGAAGCAGTCTGCACTTGCTGCTTCCTAACAAGTCTACTTGTAACTTTTTCTTCCTTTTTTTTTCCTGGAAAATTACTACCTCTCCAATGGAGCACTGAGAATTGTTTCTGTGAGTTGGATCATTCCTTCCACTACTTCAGTGGTAGCATCTCGTACCATCTTCCGAAGAGTAGTACCTGGTTGAGATTAAGAGCAAGAAAGTTGTCATAAAGTCAGCACTGACAGAAAACAACTGCCGAAGATGAACACATAGACGGCTCTGCTTGTATCGATACGCTATATATAAGAAGTTACAGGTATTTTGAAGGAAGCAACACGTTTCCCAGTTCCAAAAGGACTTTGGACAAGGATTTCAACACTTTATAAATATGAAAGCTCAATCAACCATACAACTTCCTACACTATCACTCTTTCACAGATAGAAATCTGCAGGAATAGACAGACAAGTGTTTCACTCATAAACATGTTGCAGGTCTACAGAACAGCTGATAATGGGACTGCCTGCTCATGATAACTTGCTTTCCTGCAGACGCCATATCTCACTAGACTCTGAAATATTTGGTTTCTTTATATAGTGGTGAAAGAACCACCACCCCATATAGTGGTGACTGGCCTGCTGTCACTATCTCACCTTGGCCCTTGGGGAGCCAGTAGTACACTGTAGCAACTGCAAGAATAGCATTCTGGACATCTTCACTCAGCTTCTGGCAATCCTGCAAATGGACAGGCAAAAGGATTAACTGTGAGCAGTGCAATGCTGCACTGCATTTAGAAAGTCTCCCAAGCAATCACTTATATTCAGATTGTTTTGAAAAAAGGGAAGTGTAGTAACAGTCATCTTGCTTGAGAAACAAATACAGCACAACAAGAAGATACAGTAATCAAGCTGTATGCATCATAAGCCGCCCCATGATTTGGTAGCAAAACATGTACTGGTGTGGTGTTCATGCATCAGAAAGGATGAAGTAGCTTAGATCATTATTTTAAACTGGAGATCTTTTTTTTTTTCCTCCAAACACAGGTGTGATAAAAAATTAACAATCTGTCAATTAACAGCAGCAATATTAAGTATTGTGCATTCTTTGTTAGATGTAAGGTCTGTATTGTCCAATATCCTGTCTCAATCAGCAACCGGCTGTAGGTGTTAAAGACAAGACTGTAAGAATACCTCTATTTGGTTATGTCTCCCTAACTTAGAGAAATTAGCTCTCCGGACAATTCTTGAATTGGATTAATACACTCTATAATGCACAGCCCATACTGACATCCCTTGCTTGCACTGAACCGAATTACTTTGTTTTATTCAAGTGAATGAAAAGATACTTGAAACTTGTCACACACACTGCAATTTCACAGTCTGTGGGGGCTTTCACTCACCTCTGCAGAAATTAGTGGAGGCCTTGAGAATGCCAGACTCAGCTTTGTAGCTTCCTGTGACGTTACTTTGAATGTCTGATCTAGAAAGGATTCAATGGGAGCAAAACTATAGAAAGCAACTTGGGTAGCAGGTAAACAGAGCAGCTAGATGGGCAACACCTCTGATGCTGCTTTGCTATACTGATTGACTACCACTCCTTCCTTCCAAGACATAAACTAAACCTCGACACAGAAAAAGAAAAATTCCATGGTGTATTTGTGCCATGCATGTTGCATGTGTCCTAAGCCCGCTTTTTTCCCAGTTTTTCTACTTAGCTAGTAACGACATTCACAACCACATTTTGCTTCCCGGTCCGTGCCACCTTCACCAGGACGTGCTGCGGGGCTTTAGCAGAGACTAAAGGCTTTAAAAATCTAGTTGCGACAACAGTTCGGCACCGGCCGCTGCTCCGCCAGGGGTGGAGCAGGTGGAGGGGAAGGGCAAAAGCCGGAGACCTGCCGGGGGTCTCGCTCGCTCGTCAGAGCCCAGCCGGGCACCGGCACCCGCCCAGGCCCCGGCCCCCTCAGAGCCCGCCCGCTCCCCCCGCCCCGTACCTAGCGCGTCCCAGAAGCGCGGCAGCTCGAACGGCTCGCGGCCCTCGCCCGGTTCGCCCTCTGTAACGGCAGAGAGAGGCCTCAGCCAGCGGAGAGCCGGCGCGGCGCGGCGCGGCCCCCGCCCGGCCCCGGCGCCCACCTCGGACCCGTGCCAGCACCGCTCGCAGCGCGCCGCGCAGGTCCCGCAGCGGCTCCCGCCCCTCCATGGCGGCGGGACCTGACGCCGGCGCCTCCCGCTCCGTCACGGCCGCCCATGCGCGCGCCCACGTCACTTCCGCTAACGGCAGACAGGAGGCGGCCCCGCCTCTACCGCCGAGCCCGCCCTCTCCCTGCCCCGCCCCCACAAACCGCACCCGTGCCAGAGCGCACCCATAGGCTTTATTAGATTCAGCAAAATTCAGCAAAAAAGTGACAAAAATAAAGAGGTGATGCGGCGCCCTCGGCGCGAGGGTCGGGGGAGGAAGGGGGTAAGGAGCGGGGCTGACACCCCACTAGAGCAGGCGGCGGAGATCCTCGAAGTTGAGGAGGTTGTTGGCCGTCTCGGACCAGGCGGCGTGGGTCGCACCATCCATCTCGGAGGCGAGGCTGTTGGTGCTGTCCAGGGTGTGGTTTGTGCCCCCGATGACTTCGTGGCATTCGGGGCACTTGCTCCTCTCCATTGCCCCCCCGCAGTCCCCAATCACATAGATATGCCCATTTTTGCACTTGAACCAGTGGCCACGGGGACAGCCAATAGCACTGACAATCTGCACCCGCTCAGCGTCAGAGATTCCCAGCCCTGACACAGGCAAGGCAGTGCAGAGCCTCTCCAGGTCAGCCTTCACCGCAGCCTCATCCTTCTCTGTGAACTTCCTTGGTGCTTCCAGGATCTCACGTACCCTGGCAATCTCTGCTGCAAGCGCTGGAGTGATCATCCCACTTGCACCTTTGCACCTTACCAAGAGGCTCTGCAAATAGGTCAGTCTCTGGATCTCAGCCTGCAGGTCAGACAGCTCCTGTCCCGTAAAACTGAGGCGCGGCCTATCCAGCCACTCCTGAACTTCCTCCAGCCGCTTTCTCTGCCCTTTCCTCTCACTTGCTTCAATTTTGCTCATAGAATTGGTTAGGTCCGCTACACGTTCATAGAAGTTAAGCTGGTTCTCAATCAGTCCGATAGTCTTCGTGGAGAGATCAGATGCCTTTAGTTTGTCTTCTAGCATCAGGTACTTACAGGGTAGATTCTTCTGCAGAACAGCATGCCCTGTCAGTGCAGCCTGCAGTCTTTGTCTGCTAAACTCAATTTCCTGTGCTGGGCCTTGGATTTTCTTTTTCACTTTTTCTATCTCATCTAGCCGCCTTTTCACAATGGTACCATATCTCAAATTCTTTCTGATAGGTGTCTGACACATAGGGCATACCTTCAGCTTGATGACATCATCATCTTCATCCATATAATGGTCAAGGCCTTGGGACTCAAAGATATGGCCACAGTCTTCAAGCTGTACAAATCGAGCATCTGGGTCTTCCTCAAAGCCAAAAAAGATCTGGGTGAGTTCCTCATGGTCGCAAACAAGGCACTTCTTTGGGCAGGGCTCTCCACACAATCCGATACAGGGATGACCACAGGACAGTAGCTTAGCACATGGTACATTGCAGCGAGGCCTATTGCATGGTTCAGAGCAGAGATTGGTACACTGGTAGTGCTGGCACCGCCACTCGCATGGCTCAGCACATGGAAAACAGCTCTCTCCACATTTCTTTTTACACCTGCTGTGGATACAGTGGTTCTGACATTCCTCCTGGCAGGGGGGGCATTCTGTAGTACAAGGCTGCCGACACTTGTGTCCGCAGACCAGGAAGCGCTTGCATGGGCTGTTACATGGTTTATGAAATCTTCCTTCAAAGCAGGTATGACAGGAACCTGAGCATACATGACCACATGCCAGTGTGACAGAACACTTAGCCTTACATTCCACAGGCTTCTCATGTTTCATCTCCTCAGTGATCCAGCATTTAACTTCCTGGTTGTGGCCACATTTCAGCGTGACTGCAACCAGTTCAGGACACCGCTCAGTGCATTCATGCCCACAGAATTTGTTGCACACGTGGCCACAGTTCAACTTTTTCTGGCAAGGTTCTTTGCAAATAAACTCATTCTCTGGAATAGAACATGGCACCATCTGCAGGTGGCCACACTTAGAGATAGTTTTCTCTACCATCACCATGCATCGACCACAGGGCTCATAACACGACCTTGGACAGCGATGCCCATCTGCACAAAGCACCTTTTGACAAGGCTTCAGACACTGGTACTCTTTGTGCTGTGCGTCATATGGGTGACATGCCCTTGTGCAAACATGTCCGCAACTCAACCTAAATTCACAGGGACGAGTACAGCCTCCTTCTGGGACTTGGCTGAAGTCTGCTGCTGTAGATACCAGTGTCTTGGTTTCAGGGTGGTTTTGACAGCAAAGCACCAATGAGTGGCCAATGTGACCTTTCTCCCGAAGGGTGTGAATGATCTTGCTCCAGAGAGGAACCTTGCCAAGCATTCTCATATTTCCAATACAATACAGCCCTTTCTTAGCTCTGGATAATGCTACACATATCCGATTAGGGACTTGTAAAAACCCAGTTCTCTCCTCTTTGTTGCTCCGCACGAGTGACAGCAGAATAATATCATTCTCCTCCCCCTGGTACTTATCTACTACATGAACCTTCACACCTGCAAAGGTCTTGGCTGGCATGAGCTTACGCAGACAGAAAAGCTGTCCAGTGTAAGTAGTGAGAATGGTGATCTGAGAAGGTTGATAATCCTGACACAAGAAGTATTTGCACAGTTCCACTACAAACTCGGCTTCATGTAGGTTCTGGTGGCTTTTCCCTTCCTGGATCTCTTGCTCAGGAAAGTCATGTTCCACAAAGAAGAGGTTAGATAAAACCCCCTGAAACAAGAGAAAGAAATGTCAAAACCAGAATTTTAGCCTCTGTCACTGCAGCCTGTTTCCATGTCCCCAGTTATCCACTGACAGGAGGACTCTTAAGGAGAGGACTACAGTATGCAGTTACTGCATACTTAGGTGATCTCCTCTTAGATTTCCATAGCATATTCATCAGATCAGAGTTTAAGCTTATTAATCACATTTCAGCTTATTAGTGACATTTCACTAATAAAACGAATATGAAATCAGTTCCTGTGGATTATTTTATTGCCTACCTTTTCAGAGTTGCTTCTACTGTATCTTCTCAGGTTGTAGAAATGAGAAGATTAAGTGCTAGTAACATTTCTCAAGGGATCATAGTTCCATTTCACATTTGTGAACAATGTCTTGTTTTGGCCACGTGGGAAAGAGATAGTAAATTACCCGTACACAGGCTTAGCAGTTGCCTAAAACTGCCTAGCAAAAAACATGCATTCTCTGTTACTGCACTAAAAACATAAAGAAGCAACAAGGATTGCTTTGCCACCAGGATAACTAGGAACACTAGGGACTCCAGTAGTCACGTACCAGCTCCAGGGGTGTAGAGTTACCTACTCACCTGTTCAAAAATTCCATTTGCCTTGAGTTAGTGGGGACCTTTATTTTTTGGCTATTAACTGGAATTCTACCCATATGAAATTCTTGGGCTGCATGCCAAAACCTAGAGACTGTTTTTATCAGGAAAGAACAGTTTCTGTAGATCAGACACAGATCTCTGGTTTTCCAAGGTGTCCACAGTGGCATAATGTCCACTGCTGTACAATTTAATTCAGTGATCACCTATATTGGTTGCTGTATTAGATGGGAAGATTCAATTCTGATGCCTTTTGGTATCTCAAGTTTGTTTTAAGGCCAGATGGAACCATAAGATTCTCCAGAATAGCTTCTCATAGGAGAAATGGGATAAAATTTTGTGGTCTCCTAAGTTGTTGTGGTTTTGGGTGGCGTTTTTGTTTTGGTTGTTTTTTTGATTGGTTGGGTTTTGAGGTTTTTTTATTTGTTTAATGAAAGCATCTTCTACAAAATACTTGATCTGGATTTCAAGATACCAAAAGAGGACCTGCCACTTTCCCAGATAGCTTATATTCTAGTAATTAAATCATCCTCAGTATTAATTTTCTCTTGCCTGGCTTCAGCATTCTGATATAGTTTTCAGTGTGCCTTCCTCCTCCAGTTAAAGAGCTTTTAACTAATTAGTACTGTCTTTTCATGAGGAGATATTTACGTAGGCTAAGCTACTGTAATCCTCCTTCTGTAGCTACCTCCAATTCTTCCTCCCAGGGTATTCAGTCACTTGTGTTTCAGAGATCCAAGGCCTAGCTCTGATTCAGCATGGCAGTGTAACCTGGACTCAGACTTCTGGGAAAATAATTAAGTTGTGGCAGAGAGCTGCGAGCAAGTCTGCAGAACAGGGCTATGCAAGACAAGAAAGGTAAAACTACACACAGAGATATGATTGTTAATAATTCAAAGATGCAAAAAAAGCATCAACATGGAGAGGTATGAAACCCTAATTAGGGTGGGGAAAGAAAAATCGGAAAACAGGGAGTTAGTGTTTAGATGGAAACTGAGTAACATTAAGGAAAAAGCAGAGGCTGACACTTCTTCTGACTGATACCTACCTGACTATAGCAAAGACTCTTCAAGCATCTTATGGTGTGGCAAGGATACTAATGCCTAGAACTTATTAAATTCTAGCTGTTATTGTGCATGTTAGCCAATAAGTGATTGCTTTATTAAGCTGAATAGAGCTTGTTTGCAGATGTTGTGTATCGGTAAAATGCCCAAACAGAGAACCCAAGGAAGGAGGGTTCCCGTAATCAAGTCACCTATCTTATGTTGGAGTTTCACATATTATGCTTTAAGTCCCTCATTTAAGATTTCTTCCTAGCTTTCAATTGCCTACAATTCTTTTGGTTCCTCTTCCATTTTTTCACTGTTCTTTTAAAGTCATCGGTACTGGATCCATTTCCAGTGTCCACCATCACGAATGCCAGAAGAACTACAAATTACTTGCTTAATTCTATATCATATTTCCTTGATTCAGGTATAAGTTTCAATAAATGAACTTGATCTAAGAATTTGAAATCCTTGAACACCATAGTTTACAGAAACTCATTTTAGTCAGTAACAGGGGACTAAAGCAATTGCTTGGATTGCTGAAAACTCACTTTTATGTTCTCGTACTTCAGGACAGAGGGATGGTTCTCCAGCTCCTGGTATATATGAGAACTGAGAAGCCGGGCAATTTCAGGACGCATGCGGTGCTGAAACACAAAGCAACTTTATCAGTCTCAGGGAAGGGGCACCATATTTCCCTGTCAATATTCTATTGTTCCACTGTACAGACTGGCTGAATACAAGGCAAGGATGACTTTCCAGTAAGAGTCAAGAAGGGTGGACATCCCAATCCCCACCCTCCCCTCATCGCTGCCACTACCAGCAATTACCATTCAATTCTTGAATGTCTTCACGAAAATCATTTGGCAAGTTTGGTGTATTAAGAATGCTGGTTTTAATGTGAATCTAGGAACACTGCTCTAAATAAATAAAGCCAGCACCACATCCTAACCACTACATGAGCTCTTCTATGTAGTTTTAATACGGGACTGCTGGAGGTAGAATGAACTTCTCCAGGCACCAAGATAGATGATTATAGCAATTTAGCAGGAAGCAGCCTGAGAAGACTTGTGCTGTCAGTCTCCAGAGATCTGAAGTTTCAGATGCCACAATAAGCCATGTTCATTGCACTAAAACATGTGAGAACCACAGCGCTGTGCACGACATCACTGAATAATTAGAAATATAGTGGAACACTGTGGCGGTTTCACTGCTCTTACCATTCTTCCTGGGAATTAAATAGCACATTCTTTTCTTTTAGGCTGCTCTGAGAATAGAAATATGAACCTAAGCATACTACAAACTTAAAACAACCTAAATGCAAATGCAACTGAGGTTTTTTTATAGCTTTTCCTCACTTGGTATTTCAGTTGGACAAAGGGGAAATCAACTTTCACCAGCCGTTCAAAGAGAGAGACTTCCAGATTGAAGTTCTTGGCCAGGTCATATACATTTGTACCGGGCTTCAGCTGAAAGAGAAGGGATAGGAAATCCATGTTTTAACACTTTTCCTATGTATTAGTAAGATTTTTCACTCATTTCTTTTTCTGTCACTGGTCCCCCATAGAAAGGCCAGAGGCTGCATTCTTGCAGAAGTGCTAAATCTCAAAGTTAGATACAGTCACAACTGAAGTGGATACAAGAACATGTAAAATTGTATCAGTTAAACTAAAAGACAAGTCCCACAGGAGCTCTACTCCAAATCTACAGGAGATTGGACCTTCCATATATATGGACGCTGGGGAGCAGTAAGCCTTGGCAACCTTTCACATATGGTGTTTGGTTAAAAGGTTCTAGTTCATTTGCATAACAGTTAGAAGCTTTAGTCATGGATGTTACCTGCTGGTGATCTCCAATGAGGATGAGATGCTGGCAAGCTTTACTCAGAGTAGTAATGGTGTGAGCCTCAAGCACCTCTGCTGCCTCTTCTACAATGACAATTCGCGGCTCTGCTTTTTGCAAGATCTGACGGTATTTGGCAGCACCTGAGCCAGGAGAGAAGATAAAACTTAGCAGAACGTAATTACATGCAGGCAGTATGACAAGCATTTTCAGGGAGGGGAACAGGCTGTATCCCACAAAAGACTGGGGTTCTTCCCAAGATTCCCCATTTCAAGACTCAGCTTTTTGAACTTTAAAACTGCACCATACCAAGGATGGCTTCTATATGAAGAGTTATTGGAGAAGGCAGGTTGGGATTAGAGTCCTATGCCTGCCGTGGCCCTTTCATGACTCTCTCTTCCAACATAAGATATCTAATTAATACATTGATCAACACACATAAACAAACCTAAAATTGTCTCTCCAAAGGGTCATATTACAATGAGCTTTACACTATCATCACCAGAAGGTGATGTGGGGATGGCAGTGCAGGTATTAGTTTTACTCAGCCACAAGAAGTGAAGCATTTCTCTTAGAAGAATGCTGCTTGAGATGGAGGGAGTGCAAGAGTGCACAGAAAATGCTCATGCAGTTAACTGACGACTCACATAATAGCTACATTTGCAAAGCGAGTCAGAGGTTAAGAAGGCTGCAGACTAATGCAGAGCCTGACCCAGGCTGTCAAGCAGCACATGGTACTAATCTTTCGGCAACAAGGTCCTTTAACCATTACTGGATGCAGTGCAATACTGGTTTGCTTCCCAACTGCTGTGCACCTGTAGTTGTCATCCCCACAATTTGGGCCTCCTTGAGAATGCAGAGATCTTCCTGCAGCCTCAGTTCTGCCAGCCTTTCTGCTGCTGCCTGATACTGCTGTTCATGCTGCAGAATCCTCCGTCGAATAAACCCCTGATAGGTCTGCAGCCAAAGCCTGAGAAGAAAGTGCCATTATCGTACAGAGCAAGGGGAACAGAATGGCAATCCAGAAATTCTGAGTGGATTCCATTCAAAACTTCCTCTGTGTCTTTTGGTCAAGAGATTATTAGCATCTGTACTTAGTCCCAAACACACACATAGTGGAGATGATGGCACTGCCCGTGCAATACAGGGAAAGTAAGAACAAGCATGTTCAAATAAGGAGCTAAACAGGTATGGACAGAAACACTGTGGCTTGACAGAAAGAGTTTGCAAACTGGAACAGCCCTAGGAAACATTCACCTGAGAGACCCTGCAAAATAGGTTTGTCACCTGTAAAGCCTCCAGCGGGAGCTCAGGTCAAGTTGCCACAGATCCTGAATAGCCTCGGCCTCTAGCTCTGTCATTGCACTCAGTTTACGGAGCTCAGCCTTCATCTTCTGTTTCATTTTCTTCCGCTGGGCAGCGGTTACCTGCAGAAAAAAAGCTCCCCAATAAGCAGTTACAGCACAGAGATTCTTCCATATTAGCATACCCATGTTATTCTTTACATAGTCAAGCATAGCCAGAGCATGCTAGTACATGCAGTTACCTCCCACTGCATAGCCTTCTGTTGTGGTTGGGCTGTTCTTTTTTCCTGGTCCTCCAGCCTCATAGCCAACAGCATGGCAGCTAGTTCACGATCAGCTCTGTGATCCTCCTCCTTCCTCCCCTGAGGATTTGCTGCCTCTTCATCTTCAATCACTCTGTCGGCTTGAATCAGGTCAGCCTCCTCTGGGATGTCCAAAAGCTCCTCTTCTGCTTCACCTTCCCACTCCTCCTCCTTCTCCTGCTGACCACCTGTGAGAATCACCAGTCACATGCAGTAAACCACAGCCACTCTAGCAGAATCACAGTGCAGCAGTCAGATCACTATGTGGAAATTAAGATCAATCTTCTTTCCACTACCTTACAGCATCACACATCTTTCAGTGTCTGTTAAAGTAGCAGTGTCTCTTTTCTAGCACACATGCACTGCTTAAGCAAACACACCTGTAGAGGATGAGGTGGGTTTTTTTGTCTGGTGGTTTTTGTTTGGTTGTTTTTTTTTTACCTGGATTCTCAGCATCTATAGCCTCTGCAGCATTCTGGGTGAAGACAGTTACACCAAGGCCCAGCCACTCCAGAATCATTGAGTGTTGTGAAGCACTGTAGTAAAACTCCTCATCATCCTAATATAAGGAAAGTCACATCAGCAGCCAGGCCTATTGCACTTCAGAGTCTTAGGATGATGCCAAAGCAGCACCTTGTAGCAGCAGGCAACTAGGACAAGTCCCCTGAGAGACCTCCAGAGCAAGAAAGTCTGAGCAGCCTCAGATCTTCAGAAAGAGCACCCCTCCTCCCCTTAAGTTTAAGAGGCTTTCATTTGGGCACTTGCATTTTTATGCTGATAAAGATTACTTAGAATCTCCACAGTTTAAAGGAGCAAAATTCAAAGCCCCTGCCTGCCCCACCCAGTCTAGACTACTGTCACTTGGCACAGCTTGCTATTCAATCTCTCACTTTCCTAGTAGCCAAGTGATGCTAAAAAGAAGTGTGCCTGGGGAACCTCAGACTCATTAGCAGAAAGTGTAGTAAGAATACATTGAGACTGCTTGACTCAGAAGAAAGGGACCTCTCTTACCAGGCCATTCATCAGACTGTCCCAGTGCTGGGGTGCAATGCATGCTTTCAAGTGGCGCTCATGCAGAATTCCATATGTTGTGCACTCTAAGTGCTTTGCACCTTCATGGAGCTCCTCCTCCGCCAGTTTCATCTCACTGGTTATCTACTCACAACAAAGATAAGGGAGGCATCATCATACTCAGAGAAGCAAAGTTCAGAAACAGCAGGACAAGAAACTGATAAAGTGAACGTGGACAGAAGAATTAAGAGACTGCCTTCAGTGTAAGACAAGGTGAAAGAACAAGTGTGGAGGAAGTTTAGTTAGCTCCTCCAATGCACAGGCAATACAGTCCCATCATCTCCAGTGAAGTCTGCACGTACATTCACATAGGCTCTGCGGAGATGCATTGGCAAGTTGTATCGGAATTCACCCTGCTTCCTCAGCTCCCTCAGGGTGAATTGCTTCAGGACCTCACTGCTACTTCTGCCCCCAACACGCACCATGCCATGTTTCTGAAATGTGTATATTCCTGGTAACGAAAGAGAAATATTAGTACTAAAGAGGCAAGCTCTGTTTTCTACAGTAGGACAAGGGGTAGGGAGAATGCCCTTTGTCTGCAAATGCTACACCGGATTGGTCTGAGTGAAGTTTCAGTGTATCAATAGGGCTAGAGTCACTAGAAAAAGCCAAAAGGGCAGGTCATCATGCCAGAAGATGGGCAGAGTAAGACTTATATTACAATTTCTACCTGACCCTCCATCATACTTGTCAGGTACTCTTACCTTCTAAGAACTGATCCAGTGCATGGTTAGTGTAGCAGACTATAAGGATGGGAGACTTCTGGACAGTGCTTTGCCATGCGTGCTTATTAGTCAAGAGAGCCTGAACAATCTTCAATCCCACGTAAGTCTTCCCTGCAAAACAAGCTCAGAATCAGAAAACAGTGATCCATCCTCCACAGAGTGCCTTGAAACATAGGAATCATCAAAAACAGATACAGGACTTCCTTCTAGGCTGCAAATCTGGTCTGTGCCAAGAGCGCTCACCCCAGAGGTAACTAGTTTACAAAATGTAAACGAAGTAGCATGACACTGTCTTTCCAGCCTGTAGCTGAGCAAGGCCATGCTCTGCAAGAATGTTGTCTTTTGGTTAATACGCTCGACCTGGACCCAGGGTTTCCTCTGCCACTGTGTCCCCCAGCCCACTCTGATATGGGCTTCATACATGACATTTGGCTGTGCATGAAACATCCATATACTAGTAGAACACAAGCACTGGTGCTTGTTGAGTTCAGGTACCATTCAGAACAATTACAGTTAATCTTGTAATGCTTTATTTACACAAAGGATCATGCCTGAACACTCCCAACGTTCTAACATGCTATGAAGACAAAACAGGACTGTTTCACAGCAAGAAGTACCATGTTATTGAAGATGGTTGAAAATTGTTTCTCCCCAATACACAACCAGAGCCAACAGTGCAGTTGATGTCTACTTGCCACTAGGTCAGCAACGTGTAAGCTGAGATATGAGTATCTGAGGACATTTTAACCTTCTCCACAGCTCATGCTAACTGGGCTACTCAAGCATCAATTAAGCATGGTGCTAAAGCTTTGGAGACAGTACAGCTGGCTTTCTCTGAAGTTAATCTCCCTAAATGCAGGAATCAAGGAGAACTCCTTAAAAAACAGAGACTTAAAGCAAATGTTTCTCACCAGTCCCAGGAGGTCCTTGGATAATAGCCAGCTCCTTGGTGAGCGCAAGACTCAAGGCCTGCATCTGAGACTCATCTAATCTCAAGGCTTCCATTGAAGGCCACTGCTTGGGATCTAGAACACGGACATTTTCTCTTTGCAAACTATCAGGGTGCATCTCTTCATCTGACAAGGGATCTTGCATCAAGGGTGCAAAGTTGTAGGCAGTATCCATTGTCAAGTATGTTGGCTCCTTCACCTGTGCATCACATTCCACGATGTACTTCTGGAATGGGATATCTTCTTCCTGGATTTCCTGTAACCCTTCTAACACATGCCGATAGGCCTCAAAGTAGGCAGTTGTCTCTACCATGAGGAAGGAGTCTGAGGGCTGAACCTCTGCCAGCAGTGCCTGGCTCTGTGCATTAAAACACAGCTGCACAATCCCCTGGGTAAGGTCTGCATTATCACGATTAGAAACAGTGGCAAAAAGGCATGTTTCAAAGTGATCTTTGGACATGCAGATCAGGGATCCATATAGCAGCCGTTTGGAATTCTGCCATCGTACAAACTTCAGTGGTTTTATGTCAAACTGGACCTTGTAAACAATACCAGTTGGGGAACAGAGAGGGGTAATAATCCGTGTGTCAAAGTAGATCCTGATATCATCAAATTTTTTCTTTCTCAAACCTTTGTCCTCAAAGCTTTGCAGAAGGTCCAAGATACCTTCCCTTAAAGGCCTTACAAAGTCTTCTCTCAAAAGCCGGAAATGAGTGTCAAGATAAATGCTGGTGCTCTCATATCTTCCAGAAACAATATTGGGACGTAGAAAGGGTTTCTCATCACGGTGTACCTCATTGTATGTCGGGTAAATGGTCATTGTACGATAGGTTTCTTCTTGACCACGAGTCTGAGGCTGCATAAGTGTATAGTTATCAGCCCTCAGTGTGCCTTCACGTCTCTTCTCCTGCAGATGCTGCACAAGCATCTGGACTTTGTTTAGATTCTTCTCTGTTTCTTCTGTGATGTCCACACCAGCAGCTCTCAGGGCATTTATGGATGCTGGCAAGACTGTTAAGAGAATGGAGATTTTCTGCACAGAGCTAGCTGGGAAAATACTGATCAGGTCCTGAAGAATTGAAATGATGTTGCTAATATGCACAGGGTACTGATGACGTACAGCAGGGACTGCTTCTGTTACCATGTCAGACACATACTGTGGCAGACAGATCTTGAGAAAGTTGGAGTCCTTCACCACTCCAAGAAGCTGTTGGACACTCTGTCTATCCATTCGGGAACTGCATGCTTTTCGAAGCACCTGGCAAATGAGTTGAACGAAATTGGGTTTCATAACCATTTGGGAAAGAAGTTCCTTCAAACCTGAACTGGAAGCAAGTGTGATGACAATTTCTGAAGGGTCTTTCCGGAGGAGACTTTCTAGGAATTTATAGCCAATCCTTTTGACTTGCTGAGGCTGCTCACTGAGCCAGGCACCACCTGGGGTAGGGTTCTGGTAGAAATGAGGATTATCCTGAGGTTGCATCCTCCTTCCCTTACCTTCATTTTCCTGCCCATTCCTCAGCCCTCTAGCTCCTTCCTGGGCTTGTCCACCTGGATACCTCCTTCCCCTACCTTCATTTTCTTGCTCATTCCGGGGTCCTCTGGGCCTCTCATGTGTTTGTCCACCTTGATACCTCCTTCCCCTACCTTCATTTTCTTGTTCATTCCAGGGCCCTCTTGCCCTCTCATGTGCTTGTCCACCTTGATACCTCCTTCCTCTGCTCTCACTTTCTTGCTCATTCCAGGGTCCTCTTGCCCTCTCATGTGCTTGTCCACCTTGATGCCTCATTCTCCTTCCCTCATTCTCCTGTTCATTCCAGTGTCCTGCAGCTCCACTGTTGGCCTGTCCACCTTGGTTTCTTGGTTTATTCTTGCTTGACTGAGGAACACTCCAAATCCAACCATGAAATCTCTCCTCTCTTTGGCCAGGTAGAAGAGTATAATTACTGGCTTGTGGGCTTTCCCCGAACTGAGCTGCCTGGCCTGACATATTATTTGTTCTGTTTCTGCCTCTTTGTATAAAGCCAGTATCCCCAAGATCTGCATGTCCTTAAAAATAAAATAAATTTAGAAAGACACTTCTTAGTTATAAATCAACCACATTAACCTGCCTCCCAGCACAAAAGCATTAACTTTTTGACATGTTTTGGACAGTCAGCATCAAGTTAGAAAACTACCATTATATCTGCACACAGACTTTCAAATTGGTGTTTCCTTTGTACCCCTTTTTCAAACTGCTAAAAGGTGTGCCATGGCTAGAGTTCACTTAAGCTGTTAAAGCCACAAAGACACTAAAAAACTAAACCGTTTCTATCGAACAGAAAGCAGAATTAAGAAAGGCTGAAGATGAAGTTTCCTGCACAGGACAGGACTTCCTCAGGAGTTCTCAGCCATGGAAATAATGACAAAGGCAGTAGTAGCCCACTTTGACTGTATATAGCAGTTAAAACACAGACTTTCTGGACAAAGTCTGGCCTCTCAGAGTAGACCAAGCATAGACCATATAGCCTTTGTCACGGTCTCAAGAGAATACTTTGGGAGGCACTGAATACTAGCAGAAACAGTTAGCAAAGAGATTGCAGCAGTGCATCATCACCTCATAGCCCCAGCTAGACTCCAAGGGGAAATACAGAAATGCTGGGATTTAGGCTGGAGAGGAAATGTCGCTATACACAGGCAGGGAAGGAGCAGAACCCCCCTGTACCCCCAGCACCATCCCCCAGGCTTCCACAGCCTTCTGCCCTGCATTCACCGGGCAACACTCACCTCTCCCTCCAGCTCGGGGCCGCCGGGAGTGCGGCTGCTGCCCGGCGCCCTCCATGGCTGGGCCCGGGGACTCCTCGGCGGGGCGTCGCAGCTGTGCGGGGCGAGGGCACCGCTCAGCGCCGGGGCCCGCGCCGCTCCTGCACCCGAACGCCGGCGCCGTCGTGCTCGGCGCTGGTGCGCTCCCGGCACGGCTCGGGAGCCGACGGGCCCGCCCCAAGTTTCGCTTTCCAGTTCCCCGTAAGGGCCGCCCCGCCGCCCCCGCCCGGCCTCGGCGGGCGGCGCCCCCGCCCTCCCCCGGCCCCGGTGAACATCACCCCTGCCCCGCCCCTGTCCCGGTCCCAGCGAGCATCGCCCCCCGCCCTCCCCCGATCCCGGTGAACATCGCCCCTCCCCCGCCCCCGTCCCTGTCCCGGTCTCACAGAGCATCGCCTCCCGCACTCCCCCGCCCCCGTCCCTGTCCCGGTCTCAGAGGGCATCGCCCCCCGCCCCCGTCCCTGTCCCGGTCTCAGAGGGCATCGCCCCCCGCCCTCCCCCGCCCCCGTCCCTGTCCCGGTCTCAGAGGGCATCGCCCCCCGCCCCCGTCCCTGTCCCGGTCTCAGAGGGCATCGCCCCCCGCCCTCCCCCGGCCCCGACCCCGTCCCGGTCTCAGAGGGCATCGCCCCCCGCCCTCCCCCGGCCCCGGTGAACATCGCCCCTCCCCCGCCCCCGTCCCTGTCCCGGTCTCAGAGGGCATCGCCCCCCGCCCTCCCTCGCCCCCGTCCCTGTCCCGGTCTCAGAGGGCATCGCCCCCCGCCCTCCCTCGCCCCCGTCCCTGTCCCGGTCTCAGAGGGCATCGCCCCCCGCCCTCCCCCGGCCCCGGTGAACATCGCCCCTCCCCCGCCCCCGTCCCAGTCCCGGTCCCAGCGAGCATCGCCCTCCGCCATCCCCCGGCCCCGGTCCCAGCAAGCATCGCCCCCCACCCTCTCCCGGCCCCGGTCCTGGTCCCAGTCCTGGTCCTGGTCCCAGTCCCGGTCCTGGTCCCAACGAACACCGCCCCCCGCCCTCCCCCGAACCCGGTCCTGATCCCAGTCCCGGTCCTGTTCCCAGCGAGCATCGCTCCCCGCCCTACCCCACCCTCCCCCGGTCCCAGTCCCGGTCCCGGTCAGCATCGCCCCCCGCCCTGTCCCCGGTCCCGCTCAGCACCGCCCCCCACCCTCCCCCGGTCCCGGTCCCGGTCCCGTTCCCAACGAGCATCACCCCCCGCCCTCCCCCGGCCCCGGTCCCGTTCCCAACGAGCATCGCCCCCCGCCCGCCCTCCCCCGGCCCCGGCCCCGGCCCCAGCCCCAGCAAGGATCGCCGCCCCCGTTCCCACCGAGCATCGCCCTCCCCATCCTCCCCCAGCCCCGGTCAGCATCGCCCCCCGCCCTCCCACGGCCCCGCTCCCGGCGGGCAGCGCACCCCGCCCTCCCCTGGTACCAACCGTTACCAGCCGCCAGCGTCCCCAATGCGGAACCTCGCCCCCGTTCCCGGTGGGAAGAGCAGCCCCCCGCCGCTCCCACCCAGCGCCGCCGCTACCGCTTTCGGTTTGCCTTTCCCCCGGCGGGGCGGGGCCAGGCGTCTCCCCGCCCACAAGCGCGCGCACGGGCGCCGGCTGACGTGGTGGAGCGCGGTTCCGGGGCGGGGCCGTGATCGCGGCCATGCTGCAGAGCCTGGGGCTGGTGGGCACCATCGCGGAGGGGGACGCGGGGCCTGAGGATCCCGAGTCTGGGGGCTCCGAGGATGAGGAGGTGGGGCTGAGCAGGGTCTGCTGCCTGGGCCTAGCTGGGCTGGGCCGGGCCGCGATGCGATCGTTGCTCACCGGTTTTACCGCAGGAGCTGCGCCGGGCGCCGGGCCCCGGGCGCCGGGGCCCCGCAGGAGGAGACTTCAGCGCTGCCTTCATCTTCGGCGAGGCGGAGGCCGGCGGGGAAGGCGCCTGGGCGGCGGCACTGCGCCAGCTGCGCGGCAAGGTGAGGCCTGGGCCGGGGCCGCAGAGCCTGAGGCCGCAGCGCTCCGCGCTCTCCCGGGCTCCTCTTACAGCTCCTCTTGTGTGGTTTCCTGCCTAGAGAGCGGCCACGACGCTGGATGAGAAGATTGAGAAAGTGAGACAGAAAAGGAAGTCCCAGGTCAGGATCTTTCTCTCTCATTACTGAAAATACTGGTATGGGCTTGGCCTTCCGGAGGCACAGACTGAAAGCGTGCTGAGCTGCAGTGCTCGAGCCTCAGCTCATCACCTCGACTGGGTCTGCAGCCGCACCTGATGCGTTGCTGAACTGAGGAGAATGCAGAATTGTTAGCGTTTAAGGCTATGCAAAACCATGTATCTGTGAATGGGCTCATAATAACAACAAGCAAAAGCTCAAAACTTCTTTTTTATGCTTTTATTTTAAACTTTTTTGAAAACTTTTAAAAAAAATCTTTTTCTAGGAAAGAGAAGCTAAACAAGCAAAGGTGAGAGATGAAGATGCAGAGACTGAGGATAATCAAATCAAAAAGGAGTGTGAAGATTTCAGTAGGGACGAAGAAGAGGATGCAGAGTCTCAGTATTCATTAGATGATGAAACTATCTTCACAAAAGCAGGTATTAGCAGTACGTAGAGAGGTGGTCAGGGGCAAGAATCTGACAGAGCTGGTTCACTGGAGAAAAGTCTGGGGTGAAGCCTTGCTGGGAGTGGGCAAGAACCTCTTATTTTTTGTTGTTCTCCTTCTGTGACATTCCTTCTGATTTTGGTCAAGCTTATTTTGAGTGGTAGCCATAGCACTTTCATTGAACTCGTCCCTGAGGAAGGCTATTTGCTTGGCATTTCACTCTATTGCATGCCTGTACTTGTTTCCAAGGTTTTTCCCTCAATAACACATTCAGGGCAAAAAGTATGAGATGAAGGTAGTTACCGTATTTGTTATGTGTTTAGCTGTGCTTGTTAATTCCTGTCACGTTTCTCTTTTTCTGCAGATACGGTCAAAGTGAAGGAACGGAAGAGATCAAAAAAGGGAGAAAAGGTAAGTGATGGACAGAATGATGGTAGGTCATTCTCCAGCACGTCTTCTGGAGGAATTTGGCTTTGGTTAACACACCGTAGCTCAGAAACAGCCCAGAGCCCTTCGGTAACATGTTTTGTTGCTGCTTGTGTTGTTCCAGTTTTGTTATTGTTGCTGTTTCTAGGAAGCAGAGAGCTTTTTTGAAGATGCCTCTCAATACGATGAGAACTTGTCATTCCAGGACATGAATCTTTCACGACCTTTGCTAAAGGTATTTACCTAGTTTAGTTATTACATATGTTACTCTGGAGAATGTTGTACAGCCTCCACTCCACCGGTCAGAACCGTCAAATTCCTATTCTCTTCCAGCCTTTCTGAAAAGGAAATTATGTGGGAGCTAGTGTGATAGTCCTTTAGGAGCTGTTATTCTGAAATAATGGAAACCATTCTTTGATTTGCAATATGTCAATGCTATCTTTAGTGAAACTTGTCACAGAATCACAGAATGGCTGAGGTTGGAAGGGGTCTCTGGAGGTCGTCTTGTCCAAACCCCTGCTCAAGCAGGGCTACCTAGAGCTGGTTGCCCAACAGCATGTCCAGACAGCTTTGGAGTATCAACAAGGATGGAGACTCCACAATCTCTCTGGGCAACCTGTGCCAGTGCTTGGTCACTCTCACAGTGAAAAAGTGTTTCCTGGTGTTCAGAGGGAACCTCCCGTGTTTCCATCTGTGCCCATGGCCTCCGGTCCCGTCACTGGGCACCACTGAGAAGAGCCTGGCTCTGCCCTCTTTTTGCCTTCCCTTCAGATATTTATATAAATGGATAAGATCCTCCCCTTCTCTTCTGCAGGCAGAACAGTCCCAGCTCTGTCAGCCTTTCCTCCTATGTGAGATGCTCCGGTCCCTTCATAATCTTCGTGGCCTTTTGCTGGACTCTCTCCAGTATGTCCATGTCTCTCGTGTACTGATGAGCCCAGCACTCCAGTTCTGGCCATACCAGAGGCACAGTTTAATTGCTCTGTCTCCTTTGTAGGCAATCACAGCAATTGGCTTCAAGCAACCAACACCAATTCAGAAGGCCTGTATCCCAGTGGGCCTTCTAGGGAAGGATATTTGTGCCTGTGCTGCTACTGGGACAGGTAGGGGGTTGAGCAGGACACAGGAAACTTGGAGAATCAGCTATGCCCAACAATTGATAATTCTTTGTAATTATTCTTAATTTTCTTCTTTAGGTAAAACAGCTGCTTTCATCTTGCCTGTCCTTGAGCGCCTGATTTACAAACCTCGTCAGGCTCCAATTACACGGGTGTTGGTTCTAGTGCCAACACGAGAACTGGGTATTCAGGTGCACTCTGTCACAAAACAGCTGGCGCAGTTCAGCAGTGTCACAACTTGCCTTGCTGTAGGTGAGTATTAAGTTGCTTGTGTGAACCGTACAGCCCGCTGTAAACTGCAATACGGAACTGGGAGTTCTGTGGTATAGAACTGGAGGCTGTTCAGTTATTGCAGGCATGCTTCTAGTAGGTGTGCTATGGTTTAAAATCTCACTTTCCAATACTGTGCCATGCTATTTATTTGTTGGTTTCTGAGAAAGAAAAGGTGGGGGTCACTTCTATCGTGAATGTGTTATTCATGTGAGTTGTTTCCTATTCCTGAGGCAATTTGGATCTGTGTACTCTGCTGCAGCATGCTCAGGGAGTCAGCAGTCCATGTTCGTTCTCTTTCAGGTGGCCTAGATGTGAAGACTCAGGAAGCAGCTCTGTGCTCTGGGCCAGACATTCTCATCGCCACTCCTGGGCGACTGATTGATCATCTCCACAACTGCCCTTCTTTCCACCTGAGCAGTGTTGAGGTGCTGATTTTGGATGAAGCGGACAGGTAGGCTTAGCAGGACGGCAGTGAAAAATAAGATGGTAGTGTTCTGCTTTTCTTTTCCCAGGCATTAGGGCAGTCTTGCTGCCCTGCCTTAAGTAATATTTCTTACCTAGAACCAGAAGAAGGTGCCTTACCTTGCTGTTTTTCTCCTGTGTAGGATGCTGGATGAATACTTTGAGGAACAGATGAAGGAAATAATCAGGTTGTGCTCCAACCACCGTCAGACAATGCTTTTCTCTGCCACAATGACAGAGGAGGTAAGACAGGCTGCTGAGAAGCATATTGACACAGAAAGTTGAATAAAAGTTTATCTAGTCTTTTACCAGAGACTGTATGGACTTTTTTCCTTAACCTGTTTTGGTAGGTGAAAGATTTGGCTTCTGTTTCCCTGAAAAATCCTGTCCGAATTTTTGTGAACAGCAACACAGATGTTGCCCCTTTCCTGCGGCAGGAATTTATCCGGATCAGACCCAACCGAGAGGGGGACCGTGAGGCCATTGTATCAGGTTAGCAATGAGCAAGGAAAAGCTGGAATCAGTAGGTGACTATGAAGCAGGCTACTGAGAGGACTTTTCTTTCAGCTCTACTGACACGAACCTTCCCAGATCATGTGATGCTTTTCACCCAGACCAAGAAGCAAGCTCACCGTATGCACATCCTGCTTGGGCTGATGGGTCTACGGGTCGGGGAGCTTCATGGGAACCTCTCTCAGGCACAGCGGCTGGAAGCACTCAGGTATTAGCAGGCTTAGTTGGCAATCATAGGCAAAAAAAAGGCAGGAGTTGGAAGTTTTAGGGCAGAAGTGGATTGCTGTATTCATTGCTAATGCATTTGCTATCTCTTATCTCAGGCGCTTTAAGGATGAGCAGATTGATATTCTGGTAGCTACAGATGTGGCTGCACGTGGACTTGATATTGAAGGTGTTAAAACAGTGAGTATTTAGAGTGTTGAGCTTTTTAATGAGTCCATAAGTATCCTTTCCCTACTAACACTGTTTCTGTTGTAGGTAATCAATTTTACCATGCCCAACACCACCAAACACTACGTTCATCGAGTGGGGCGGACAGCAAGAGCAGGCAGGGCTGGTCGTTCAGTTTCACTTGTGGGTGAGGAAGAGCGCAAGATGCTGAAAGATATTGTGAAGGCTGCCAAAACACCAGTGAAAGCCAGAATTCTCCCGCAAGGTATGCACTTCACTGAGGTAAAAAGCAGGAGAGCAGTAGGCAGGGGATATCATGGTACAGAGGGGACACTAAAAGGAGTGCTACAAACCAGGATGGACTTTACATGAGCTGCTTCTGATGTTCACGCCATATCATTTTCAGATGTCATACTAAAATTTCGAGAGAAGATTGAGAATTTAGAGAAAGATGTGTATGCAGTTCTGTGCTTAGAGCGTGAGGAACGTGAGATGCAGCAGTCAGAGGCCCAGGTAAGGGCTCTTTTTTTTTTTTTTAGGAATTTTATTTATTTATTTATTTATTAGGATCTGGACTACACATAGGGCATAAAGAAGTTACCCTATTGTGGTTTAGCCCCAGCCAG
Source organism: Phalacrocorax carbo (assembly GCF_963921805.1). NCBI lineage: Eukaryota > Metazoa > Chordata > Aves > Suliformes > Phalacrocoracidae > Phalacrocorax > Phalacrocorax carbo. The sequence continues at coordinate 10,154,824 of NC_087526.1, read as the reverse complement.
CAACTAAGCACCACGCAGCTGCTCGCTCACTCCCCCCACCCCTGTGGGATGGGGAGAGAATCGGAAGTGCAACAGCAAGAAAAGTCATGGGTTGAGATAAGAACAGTTTAATAATTAAAATAGTAATAGTAATAAAGGTGATGATGATGATGTTAATATATAAGGAAAATGAGAGAGAAATGAAGCCTGTTAAAATAAAAAAGGGGAAAAAACACAAGCTCACCACCTGCTGACCGATGCTGCCAGTCCCTGAGCTGCGATCGCTGTGTCCCCCGGCCAACTTCCCCCAATTAATCACAGAATCACAAGTTGGAAGAGACCTCAGGGATCATCTAGTCCAACCTTTAAATATACTGGGCATGATGTCATGATATGGAATATCCCTTTGGCCAGTTTGAATCCACTCTTAGCTGCGTCCCCTCCCCTCCCAGCTGCTTGTGCCCCCGGCAGAGCATGGGAAGCTACAAAAGTCCTTGGCTAGTACAAGCGCTGCCCAACAACAACTAAAACATCGGTGTGTTATCAACATTGTTTTCATGCTAAATCCAAAACACAGCACTGTGCCAGCTACAGCGAAGAAAAATTAACTCCATCCCAGCTAAAATAATGACACCTAATGTACTTAACCTGCCTACTTTAGAAAGGGGAGAGGTATTTTTCTAGCCACCACGAGCTCACTTGCTTGAATTATCTCAGATCAATAGGGCAAAGAAGCAGTTGGAGACAGGAAAACAAGAGGCTGCGGGTGAGGGTTTGGAGCGGAGCTGGTTCCAGACCCGTGAGGAGAGGAAGAAGGAGAAATGTGAGTCATGACACTGCTGCCGTGTTAAATTCCATAGCTGCAACTGGACTCTGTACTTCAAGAGGTTCTTTATCCTTTGTTTTTCTTTGTCTCTCCAGTGGCTAAAGCCCTGCAGGAGTTTGACCTAGCATTACGAGGCAAAAAGAAAAGGAAGAAATTTATGCAGGACAGACAGAAAAAAGCCCAAATGACAGTGAGTACATTTATGAACAAGCAGGACCCTGGGTGGACCATCCTAGTTCTCCCTTAGCAAAACCTCACATCACTGTAAACTTGCATTTTAACACCTTTCAGCCAGAGGAGAGGTCACAGTTTGAAATCTTGAAATCTCAAATGTATGCTGAGCGGCTGGCAAAAAGGAATCGCCGAGCAAAGCGAGCCAGAGCCTTGCCAGAAGAGGAACCAGCAGCAGCACCAGCAGGTGGAGACTTTTGTTTTACAGCTGACTTACCTTCTGCCAGTTACTTTGTTACAAATAGGTAAACTAAACTAGTTTGTCTAGAGGGAGGCGCTGATCTTTGAGGGGACGGCCACCAGTGCGGGCCAGGGCGAGCATTTCCAGAGAGGAGTCGTTGCTTTTCCTGCTCATTAGGCTAATTGGTGTGCTCAAGACTACTGGGCTCTAGTAAACAAGATGATGCTGTGGCCTTGTCTTTACAGCCAATGTTCTGACTATTGTCTCTGTGTTAGGCCCCAAGCGGAAGAAAAAACTGTCTGTGTTTGACGAAGAGCTTACCAACACAAGCAGGAAGGCTCTGAAGCAGTACCGTGCCGGGTAATGTTTTAGCAGTTGTATATTAGTCCAGACATTATTAGGTGTGACTTTTGTTTTTTTGCATCTCTGGCCTTTCTCAGGGGTACTTTGATATTGGGGAAAAAAGGTGGGCAGAGCAGAAAAGGGATTCTTGCCAGAAGTACTTGTGCTATTGATGTACTTCCATAGTTTTTTGTCTTACCTTCCCTTCTCTCTTAAAAAGCCCATCATATGAAGATCGAAAACGCTTGGGTATGACCCAGCATAGGAAAGGAGGAAACTTCAAATCCAAGTCCAGGTATAGCTCCTTTTACTTATTATTTTTTCTGCTGTCTCTTTCCTCCTCTTCTGATTTTTAGCAAGGGCCTTTGAACAGGGTTGTTGGCTCTGCAGTAGCTTAACCGCCTACCGCAGGTCTGATGCTGGGGCAGTCAAGGATACTGCCTTTAATAGCACATACCTAGGCTTCTCTGTGGGAGAGCATTGCCTAGAAAATGCTCAGTGCTGCTCCTTATCTATCATTGAGAGTCAGGCTGGTGGAATGTAATTTCAAGTATCTTCTCTTTCAGGTACAAGAGAAAGTAAGAACTCTTGGCAATTACCAAATGGCTAACTTGGACATTTCAGACACGCTGTCTCCAGGGCCTGGATTTCTTTGTGTTGCAAGGAGACAATTTCAGTAAAATGGAATAATTTTTCTTCAAGTTCTGGAACAGCTTTGGGATGTTTGTTAATACCTACTTGAAGACCCTACGTGAAAACATCTTCAGCAGCCCATGCAATAAAGGATTGATTTTTTTGTTGTTGTTTTCTAAAATGTTTGCTCTGGTTTATAGTATAGCTAGAACACCTGAGGGCTGGCATATGTTACATCTTTCTATCAGACTTTTAGTACATCTAAGTCAAGTTGTCTTTAGGGCAAAAACTGGAGAACACTTATTGCTTTGTTCATATACTTCTGTGATCTCCATGGTTAGCATGGCTGAAAGCCATTTCTATGGTGGAGAGCCTATTTCTAAAGTAGGGGAAAAAACATTGAAAAATGTTCAGACTGACTCTCACAAAGATGGCTTCAGAGATAACAGTCACAGGAGTTAAAACAAATCTCCAAGAGGATACTACTGTCTGAACACAGGATTATCCCCAAGGGGCCAGGGGCACAGACAGCTTCCTCCTAACTGAAAAGAAAGCAGCTGTAAGCTGAGGCAAGAAGGGAAGACTACAACTAGAGTGCAGGGTGGTTTACCTGACCGTACAGAATTAATGATAATTTGCTCATCCTGGCTTGTTTTTTTTTCACATGCAGCTCCACCTATAACTAACAAGCAAGTTTACTGTAGGCTATTAAGCAGCAGCTTAATGCAGAGCATCAGAGATCACTGTTCCTAATATAGGCACCATTTTACTTGTTCCACTGTGAATGAAGCGGGGAGAATTCTGATCAGTAACCCATAGTTAATTTCAGCAAAAATTCAAACAGTTTAATATTTTGATATCTCCACCATCCCAATAATTTTTTTTCCATCAGGCTTGCTACAATGTCATTGATATGCTTTAATTCCTATAAGGAACACAGGCCAACATTGACCTAAATCTGTTAACTTCTGGGCTGTCAATACAAAGTGAGCTTTTTGCTTCAAACTTGCTCTTCTACGGTGACCCAAGTGCAGCAGTGAAAGGTAAGGGCTGCACTCCTGAAACAGACCAGCACAACAGTGACTCAAAGTATTGGGTTTTCCAACTTTATTAAAAAGGGCCAACTTTACAAGCAGTAAATATAAAATATACATAGCAAAGTTCTGACAGGTGGTACTGCTTGGTATATTCCCTTCATCAGTCTTCTCACAGTTCTAAGGTACATTACAGAATATCTTACGGCCTTGGAGGACGCATGCCAGGTGGAGGGGGTCCTGGGAATAAAGGAACGAGGTGAATATTGAAGAGGAAAGAGGAAGCAAGGCTAAACCAGAAGGACGTTTTTGACATGCTCAAAAGGACCCCTTTTTTGACACTGAGGCATTTACTGACAACTACCAGAGCAAGGGAGGCACTGAAACATAGCACCCGTCAAACATTTTATTTGTTATGGCTTCTTACAGCTTCTAGGCATTTAAGATAACCTCTGCTCACCTCTCATTCCTGGGGGTGGTGGTCTCATGCCTGGTGGGGGCATTCCCATCGGAGCACCTCGGCCAGGTGGCATTCCCATCGGTGGGCCCATAGGTGGTCTCATGCCTGGAGGAGGTCCCATCATTCCTTAAGCCAAAGAAAGAACAAGCACATAAATCCAGCTGAATATTCAAAAATAAATACCTCTTTACCACCAGCCTTGCCACATAATGTGAGCTCCTTGCTGCCCCATGCTGTGGAGTAATTCCTACCTGGAGGAGGTGCTCCTCTGCTCATGGGTGGGGGAGGACCCCCACGCCCTGGCGTGTACTGAGTTGGGGCTCCTGCTATGCTAGCAGTGGCTGCTGCAGCAGCAGCTGCAACTGTTCCACGACCCTGAGGTGTCATCACCTGTAAACAAAATAAACAGGCTCACAGAGAAACAGCACAACACCTGCTTTACATTAATAACTAAGAAATAAGCAAGATTTAAATTATTACCTCTTCAGAAAATTATGCCAGTCTCTTCTTAGCATATTAAATAATGCTACAAACCTGTAATATAATTCCATGGATACCACTTGAATTCTGTGCAAGAAGCTGCACTTCTCAAGCCTTTCCTCCCACTATGTAAGACAGAGTTCCTAGGGTGTCAGGGTTTCAGCTGGGGTAGAGTTAATTTTCTTTGCTGTAGCTGGCACAGTGCTGTGCTTTGGACTTAGTATGAAAACAATGTTGGTAACACACCCATGTTTTAGTTGTTGCTGGGCAGTGCTTGTACTAGTCAAGGACTCTTCTAGCTTCCCATGCTCTGCTGGGGGCACAAGAAGCCGGGAGGGGAGGGGGCACAGCTAAGAGAGCGGATTCAAACTGGCCAAAGGGATATTCCATATCATGTAATGTCATGCCCAGTATGTTAACTGTGAGGAACTGGCTGGGGGAGGCTGGGAGCAATCGCGGCTCGGGGACCGACAGCATCAGTCAGCAGGTGGTGAGCGGTTGTATCGTTTGTGTTGGTTTTTTTTTTTCCCCTTTTCCTTTTTTATTATATGATCATTATTATCATCATAATCATTATCATCATCATTATTATTTTATTTTAATTATTAAACTGTTCTTATCTCAACCCACAAGTTTTTGGGTTTGGGTTTTTTCTTCTTTTGCTCTTCTAATTCTCTCCCCCGTCCCACAGGGGTGGGGGGAGTGAGCGAGCGGCTGCGTGGTGCTTAGCTGCCGACTGGGGCTGAACCATGACAGTCCTTTTTGGTGCCCAACATGGGGCACGAAGGGTTGAGATGATAACAGTTGCTGGTCACAGCATAGGCTCTGCTCTCAATAGTAGTTTATCTGATCTGCATCATGCTCTTGTATTTGCTGTGTCTGTTAAAGATTGGTGTTGGTTTGTGTGGTCTGCTGTGCTCTGCAGGGATTAGCGATGTTTTGCCTGGGAGAGTTATTTTTAAAATATTGGCCTTGAGTTTTGTTTGGTATTTGAAGTTTATATTGAAGCTGTTACTGTACGTCGGGTACCACCTCATGGAGACAATTAGCAATTGTAACTCCTGCTCTGAGAGATTTTTATGGAGGAAATACAGAATGGCACCTTAGCTACCATCTGCTGTAATGCCTCCTCCTTCATTACAACAACTTTTCAGTATCTTGAACATCCTTGGGTAGTCAAGATACATCTGTTGATATTGCTTTGGCAGACAGTGTCAGTTCTGTCTAAGGTTAATAAGCACTTTAAGAATATCATCCAGAGATCTGTCCCAAGGCTCGATAGCTATGTGTGGCAGGGTATGTGGGATAGTATGGGCAAATGCCTAAGACGGTGGGCACCCCCCGTGATGTGGGACTTTACTCCTGAACAAGTGCAGAATCCTGAAAAATGAGAATATTTGGAGGAAGTATGTTGTCACCCTGGCAACTCCAAAGAGATACAAATCACTGCAATGTGCTGGGGCCTGGCCCATGCCTATTGAGCCCTGTTTAACACTATTCAGTACCCCCAAGGGGAAGAGAAGGCCTCTGGATCTAAAAAGACAAAGACAAGGAAAGCAACAAGCGCTGCAGCCACTCAAACCCCCACGACAGACACTGCAGCTACTCCAACCCCGGTGACAAGTGTTGCAGCTGAATCAGAGGATCAACACGTGCCAGTATCAGTCGCCCCTATACACAAGAAGAAATCCTGGAAGAGAAAGTCAACTCATTTAGAAAGAGATGATGAAGAAGCAGGGCCATCACAAGGAGAAGAGGAGGAATAACTCGTACAAGAAATGGAAACTACCCGATCCCTGTCCTTGAGTGAGCTGCGATATGCGAAAAGATTTCAGCTGTCATTCAGGTGAGCACATTGCCACCTGGCTGTTCTGATGCTGGGATTACAGGGCCATTAGCCTGGAATTAGAGGGGAAGGAAGCCAAACAACTGGGATCCCTTTCTAGGGAAGAGGGCATTGACAAAGCAATTGGAAAAGTAACACAAGCCCTCAGCTTCTGGAGGCAACTCCTGTCCAGTGTAGGAGAAAGGCATCCCTTCAAGGAAGATATTGTATATTGCCTAGAAAAATGCATGACTATGGAGAAAGGTACCCAGTACCTGAGGGAACTAGCTGTGCGTGAGGTGATTTATAGTGATCAACAGTCATCCAAAGATCCAGACGAAGGCCAGTGCACACGACCCATGTGGTGGAAGCTTGTACAGAACACACCATCGATGCACGGAAACTCATTGGCAGTAATGTCCTGGAAAGATGACGAGGCACCAAGGGTGGCAAAGGTGATTGATAAACTCCGGGATTACAAAGCAAATCTCTCTTCCTCCCTCGTCTCAGCTGTGGAGAAACTGTCCCGGGAAGTCCAGCAACTCAAAGAAGATATGTCCTACTCCCCACTGGTACAGACCAGTATCTCGGACATTAGGAATAAGCATCCTTCTGCTCAAGAGAGAGGACATACACCACGGGGCACCCTATGTTTTTACCTGCGTGACCATGGCGAGGACATAAGCAAGTGGGATGGAAAACCTACCTTGACCCTAGAGGCATGGGTACATGAGCTGCAAAGAAAAACAATCACTAAGAGGGGTTACAGGAAAGCTGCTGCTCCAGTTTCCAGTAAGCAATTCCCCAGGCAGAGGAGTAGAAGTGCCGATTTTATTTCTGATCCTAACAGAGACACTTGTGATTCATATTTCCAAGAAGTGAGTAACAAATACTATGATCAGGAATAGAGGGGCCCTGCCTCCAGCCAGGTGGAGGAAAGGGACAACTGGGTTTACTGGACTGTGTGGATTAGATGGCCTGACACGTCCGACGCACAGGAGTATAAAGCTTTAGTGGACACCAGTGCACCCTAATGCCATCAAACTATATAGGGGCAGAACCCATCAGCATTGCTGGCGTGACAGGGGGATCCCAAGGGTTAACTGTATGGGAGGCCGAAGTGAGCCTAACTGGCAATGAGTGGCAGAAGCACCCCATTGTGACTGGCCCAGAGGCGCCGTGCATCCTTGGCACAGACTGCCTCAGGAGAGGGTATTTCAAGGACCCAAAAGAGTACAGGTGGGCTTTTGGTGTAGCTGCCTTGGAGACAGATGAAATTAAACAGCTGTCTGCCTTGCCCGGTCTCTCGAAGGACCCTTCTGTTGTGGGGTTGCTGAAGGTCAAAGAACAACAGGTGCCGATCGCCACCACAACAGTGCACCGGCGGCAATATCGCACCAACAGAGACTCTCTGATTCCCATCCATGAGCTCATTCACCGTCTGGAGAGCCAACCCTTTAACAGTCCCATATGGCCAGTGCGGAAGTCTAATGGAGAGTGGAGACTAACAGTAGACTATCGTGGCCTGAATGAAGTCACTCCACCGTTGAGTGCTGCTGTGCCAGACACGCTAGAATTTCAATACGAACTGGAGTCCAAGGCGGCCAAGTGGTATGCCACAACTGATATCACTAATGCATTCTTCTCAATCCCTCTGGCAGCAGAGTGCAGGCCACAGTTTGCTTTTACTTGGAGGGGTCTCCAGTACACCTGGAATTGACTGCCCCAGGGGTGGAAACACAGCCCTACCATTTGCCATGGACTGATCCATAATGCTTGGACAAGGTGGAGCTCCCGAAGACCTACAATACATTGATGACATCATCGTGTGGGGCAACACAGCAGAAGTTTTTGAGAAAGGGAAGAAAATAGTCCAATCCTTCCGAAGGCCAGTTTTGCCATAAAACAAAGTAAAGTTAAGGGACCCACAGAAGTGATCCAGTTCTGAGGAATAAAATGGCAAGATGGACGTCGTCAGATTCCAATAGATGTGATCAACAAATAGCAGCCATGTCTCCACCGACTAGCGAAAAGGAAACACAAGCTTTTTGGGGCATTGTGGGTTTTTGGAGAATGCATATTCCAGGTTACAGTCTGACCATAAGCCCTCTCTATCAAGTGACCTGGAAGAATGACTTCAAATGGGGCCCTGAGCAACAACAGGCCTTTGAACAGATTAAATAGGAGACAGTTCATGCAGTAGCCCTTGGGCCAGTCCGGGCAGGACAAGATGTAAAAAATATGCTCTACACCACAGCAGGGGAAAATGGTCCTACCTGGAGCCTCTGGCAGAAAGCACCAGGGGAGACCCGAGGTTGACCCCATGGGTGTTGGAGTCAGGGATACAGAGGGTCTGAAGCCCGCTATATTCCAACTGAAGAAGAGATATTGGCAGCATATGAAGGGGTTTGATCTGCTTCAGAAATGGTTGGTACTGAAGCACAGCTGCTCCTGGCACCCCGACTGCCAGTGCTGGGCTGGATGTTCAAAGGAAACGTCCCCTCTACACACCATGCAACTGATGCTACGTGGAGTAAATGGGTTGCACTGATCACCCAGCGGGCTCGAGTAGGAAACCCCAGTCGCCCAGGAATCTTGGAAGTGATTATGGACTGGCCAGAAGGCAAAGACTTTGGAACATCACCAGAGGAGGAGGTGACACGTGCTGAAGAAGCCCCACTGTATAACAAACTGTCAGAAGATGAAAAGCAGAATGCCCTGTTCACTGATGGGTCCTGTCGCCTTGTGGGAGAGCACCAGAGATGGAAGGCTGCTGTATGGAGTCCTACACGACAAGTAGCAGAAACTGCTGAAGGAGAAGGTGAATCAAGCCAGTTTGCAGAGGTAAAGGCCATCCAGCTGGCCTTAGACATCGCTGAACGGGAAAAGTGGCCAGTGATCTGTCTCTATACTGACTCCTGGATGGTGGCAAATGCCCTGTGGGGGTGCTTACAGCAGTGGAAGCAGAGCAACTGGCAGCGCAGAGGCAAACCCATCTGGGCTGCTGCATTGTGGCAAGATATTGCTGCCCGGGTAGAGAACCTGGTTGTAAAAGTACGCCATGTGGGATGCTCACGTCCCCAAGAGTCAGGCCACTGAAGAACATCGAAACAACCAGCAGGTGGATCAGGCTGCTAAGACTGAAGCAGCTCAGATAGATCTGGATTGGCAACATACAGGTGATATATTTCTAGCTCGGTGGGCCCATGACACCTCAGGCCACCAAGGGAGAGTTGCAACGTACAGGTGGGCTCATGACTGAGGGGTGGACTTGACCATGGATGCTATTGCGCAGGTTATCCATGAATGTGAAACATGTGCTGCAATCAAGCAAGCGAAGCGGGTAAAGCCTCTGTGGTATGGGGGACGATGGCTGAAATATAAATACAGGCAGGCCTGGCAGATCGACTATATCACACTCCCACAGACCTGCCAAGGCAAGCGCCATGTGCTTACAATGGTGGAAGCAACCACTGGTTGGCCGGAATCATACCCCGTGCCCCACACCACTGCCCGCAACACTATCCTGGACCTGAAAAAACAAGTCCTGTGGCGACATGGCACCCCAGAGAGAATCGAGTCAGACAATGGGACTCATTTCTGAAACAACCTCCTAGACACCTGGGCCAAAGAGCATGGCATTGAGTGGGTGTATCCCATCCCCTATCACGCACCAGCCTCTGGGAAAATCAAAAGATACAATTGACTATTAAAAACTACACTGAGAGCAATGGGGGGTGGAACATTTAAACACTGGGATACACATTTAGCAAAAGCCACCTGGTTAGTCAACACGAGGGGATCTGCCAATTGAGCTGGCCCTGCCCAGTCAGAACCCTTACGTACTGTGGAAAGGGAGAGAGTCCCTGTAGTGCACATAAAAAATATGCTGGGGAAAACAGTCTGGGTTATTCCTGCCTCAGGCAAAGGCAAACCCATTTGTGGGATTGCTTTTGCTCAAGGACCTGGGTGCACTTGGTGGGTGATGCAGGAGGATGGAGGAGGCCGGTGTATACCTCAAGGGGGTTTGATTTTGGGTGAAAACAGCGAATGATCTTAATGGTATGCTGTTAATTGCTATATTATGTTTTATGTCATCACTACTATGGTCGCTATATGCCATATCAATGGTATCATGGTGGGAATCTCCCAAATTAAAAATAATAAAAAAACCAACTTTCATTGAACCAAGAAAAGGGCAGTGGTGATGGAACAAGGACTGACTTCAGCGTGCAACAATCCAACACCACATGCACCATCTCTCCGGCCCTGAAAGACTTGTACAATAGATGGAGCCCAAAGTCATGGACTAAATTAACTAAATGGACACTTCACAGACATTTTACAGGGGTGGTCCATAGACATGGGGAATAAATGAAATCTGTATATTCTATTAAAGGATGAGAAGGCAGGTGGGGGTTATTGAAGTTGTATTGGATAGTATGGGACCTGAGCATGACATAAATGGTATGGAATAAGGGGTGGATACTGTCATGGTTTCAGGTGGGATAGAGTTAATTTTCTTCACCATAGCTGGCACACTGCTGTGCTTTGGACTTAGTATGAAAACAATGTTGGTAACACACCGACGTTTTAGTTGTTGCTGGGCAGTGCTTATACTAGCCAAGGACTTTTGTAGCTTCCCATGCTCTGCCGGGGGCACAAGAAGCCGGGAGGGGAGGGGGCACAGCTATGAGAGCAGATTCAAATTGGCCAAAGGGATATTCCATATCATGTAATGTCATGCCCAGTATGTTAACTGTGAGGAACTGGCCAGGGAAGGCTGAGAGCAATCGCGACTTGGGGACTGGCAGCGTCAGTCAGCAGGTGGTGAGCGGTTGTATCGTTTGTGTTTCTAGTTTTTTCCTTTTTCCCCTTTTCCTTTTTATTATATTATCATTATTGCTATTATCATAATAATAATGATTATTTTAATTATTAAACTCTTCTTATTGTTCTTATCTCAACCCACAAGTTTTTGTGGTTTTGGTTTTTTTTCCTTTTGCTCTTCCAACTCTCTCACTCATCCCACAGGGGTGGGGGGAGTGAGCGAGCAGCTGCGTGGTATATACACATAGGGGAATCTAGTACCAAAAAGCCTTGCTAGGCTCAAACTCCCTGGTAACAGAAACTAAGATTACAGTTCTTCCACTCCACCAGTTTCTTGCATCACATTGGTACCAAGAATTAAAAGTGACCCCAGAATACAACAGACAACTCTTTTCTAATGGGTCACGACAGCTCACCTGCTGGGATGGTCCTCCTACTCCTCTGACAGGGCCAGCTAATCCTGCTGGAGCCTGTGGCATGGGTGCACCGGCTGGGACACCTCTCCCTGCTGCTCTCCCAACTCCAGGTCCTCCAGCAGCTCCGGCAAGAGGTACACGGGCAATTCCAGTCTGCAAACAGACCCCCCCCAAAAGAAAGATTTATCAAAGGAAAAATCCTCAGATCCTAGGGATGCCCACAGCCCTCTTTTGCCCAATTAATGTCCAAATCCCCAAAGGGATTAGAACTTCCTGCAGTAAAATTTGTTGGACCTAGTCACAAGAGCATCTGGAAGTCTAGGACAACCCTGTAGTAGCATTCTCCTACAAGGAAGCAAATTTATCAGAAATCCCTCCGGTCTCGTTAGTTCTGTGCTCATTCTCCTTACGTCTTTTGGAGGTGGTCCTTCAACTGTCATGGACACCAGGTTTTCTCCTCGCAGCAACACAAGACCAAGGACTCGTTTCTCTTCCCGCTCCGGCTGTTTTGAATTTTTAGGTCTAGTGAGAAAAGAAAGAAAACGTTGCGGGGAGGGAGGGGGGGGGGAAATCAATGCTCTTTGAATTTGCAATAGAATATATGACTTGGCTATTCTAGAGAGGAGAACCTACCATAAAAACCACATTTTTATATGCCTCAAACTAAGCACACACAAAGTCTAAGCCAAGATGTGTATATTCTCCATTATTTTTCTCCTGTGATGGGTAACTGTTAGAGCGACTACATTGGCATCACATGCAGGTGTATTGCGGTTATCGGGAAAGAACTGAAACAACGTCCCCCTTGAACCTTGGTAGTCTGGGGATTTGACAAACGAGACTAAAGCCACGGCTGTTTCTGCAGAGGCTGGCAGCATCCGCTGCCGTGTCGGCTCTCCGCTCCGGGCGGGCAAATGTCCCCGCCGCCTCCCGCCGCAGCGGAGCGGGCAGGGCTTGGGGCGGGGGGCACCGCGGGCCGCGCCGCTCACTTGATCTTGCGGAATTCGTCGCAGTCGCAAAGGATGAGGTTCATGTGCTTGTCGAAGGCCTTGAAGGTGCCGATGAAGACGCGACCGTCCTGCAGGATGCACCGCATGCGGTAGTCGATGTGCTGCAGCATCTTGCTGCTCTTTCCCACCGTCTGCAAAAGACACACACATCCCCCCCACACGCACCTCCCGTTACACCGAGCACCGGGGTCCAGCGGGACCCCCCTCGCCCTCGCCCCGGCTCACCATGGCTGCAGCTCTCCGCGTTCCCTCCCGCCGCCGCCGTTACTCGCTCCCGACACACCGCCCGCTCCGCCGGAAGCTCCTACGCGCGGCTCTCGCCGCTTCCGCCCGCTCGCGCCCGCACGCGGCTGCCCCCCCAGCCCCGCGCACAGCCCCCTTCCGGCGCGCGATGGACGCATTTCCGGTGGCGGGGAGCGGCCCGGCGGAGTGGGGGCGGTCAGTAGCGGCGGAGGGTGCCGCGGCCCCGCTTTCGCTTCCGGAGGGGCAGGTGTTCGTGCGCGGCGCCGCTGCTCCGGTTGTTCCCTGCCAGTCTCCGTGTGGTCGGCAGAGCTGCAGGGAAGGCCGCTGTGCATGAGCCGGTGGAGACCCAGCCCGGGGCGGTGGCAGCCGGTCCGGGAGGCGGGGCGCCGTAGGCACGGGGAACCAACGTGAGCCCTCCCGTGGCGGCCCCGAAGGAGCGGTGGGCGCAGGGACGAGGGAGATTCGGTTGACGTAATTGTCTCGGGCTGCCGGGGGGAGAGTGTCACACGCGAAGGGTAACGGGGGCCGGCGGGTGGCGCGCGCGCCGCTTGCCCGGCGGGTCTGCTCCGCCCCGAGGCGGGGTCAGCCGCCCGCGGTTTCCATGGCAGCGTGCTGCGGGCGCGTGACGCGCGTGTAACGGCCAATCGGCGGCGAGGCGAGCTGAGTGACAGCCGGCGGCACCAATGACCGGCGGCGCCTGGGCGGGGAGGGGGGGCCGGCGGAGGTGCCGGACGGCCGGAGCGTGGAGCGGCCGCGGCGGCGCTGGGTGAGCGCAGGGCGGCGGGCGGGGGCGGGCACCGGGCGGGGGCCGGGGGGAACCGGGCGGCGTGCTGCTGGCCTCGTGCCTGGCGGGTCCCGTCCCTGGTGCTGCCTTCCCGGGCCCGCCGCGGCCCTTCCCTCCGGCGGCCCGCCCCGCCGCCAGGCTCTGGCCTGGGGTCCCCGCCCCGGAGCTCCCGCTGTACCGCGGCTCGGGGGGGGGGGGGCGCGGGGCCCGCTGGGCGGCCGTGGGACCGGGGAGGGGCGGCGGGCGGGCGGAGGAGCCGCCCAAGGAGGGCACAGGTCGCGCCCCCACCCCGGGAGCCGAGCGGACCCGAACGGACAGCGCTTCGTCAGGGGAAAAAATCGTTTAGTGCCTCAAATTGAGTTGTGGCCCAAGCTTCGGGGGCTGCTGGATGCCAGGCTGCTTTCAGCTCGCTTGACTGATTAAAAATAATAAAAAAGCAGTCCTCTCTCTTTTTCCTGTTGCTATCAGTTTCTGTCTTTGCCAAGAGATGGTCTCTACCCAACTCTGTTGGAATGCGCAATATAAGAGACCAGAGTCGTAGGCTTAGTGTTTTGCAGCCAAAGTGTGGCTGTGGAAGGCCTTGGAGGAAGGTAGGGTTCCAGAGACAGAGAATCTGAGCCACCTGGTTCTTTGGTTTCTCTAGTGGTGGATGTTTCTCTTTGCATGCTAAATGAGGTGACGCAGCCCTCGGGTTGGACTCTGCTGTGTGCTACCCTCTTGTGCTGCTTGGTCAAGGAAGCTGGCTTCTCTGCACACTTGTCCAGCAAGTCACTGCTAACATCGCTTCTACCTTTTGTTTGGCCCATTGGTACCACCGCCTGGGGACTTGCTGAGAACTGACTAGGATGTTTTGTCGCATCTACAGGTTTCAGAAGCTGTAGCTTTTCACTTGTTGACAGGGGGATTCTACCAGGCAGCTTTTCTTCTTCATGGAATGTTCTTTCATCCTCCTCATTTTCATTCTGTATGCAGCACACTTTGTTCTCTATCTCTAGTGAAAAGAAGACTGAGTTTGTGAATAGGGAAGTTCTGTTTTAGCTTGCAGCTTCTCAGAAGTCTCTTGAATAGTGTGTTATTAGTGGCTCTGCTGATTTCTCCTTGCCTTGCAGCTACCCCTACACCACTGCTTTGTACGAAGGAACTTGCTCTGCAGAAGCAGAGTGAATTCATCTTTCATGGATTGCAGCTTGGCTGCTGTCTCCCTGTATAAAACTGTGAGAATTGCTTGCGTGCTGTTGTTGAGAAGAATGTGCTGTGAGAGACCCATAAGTGACGGATAATCACAATTAGGCAAAATCGCAGCCTGTGCTTCTTCCCAAGAACTCCTGAACAGTCCTTTTATTAGATGTATCACTGGTGCACTGCAAATATCCATTGCAAAATTTAAGGTATGTCACCTCTCTTGTCTGCAGATGTACAGCGAAATCTTTTCAAAGAATGCATTTGACAGACAACCTCATGTTACGAGGCTGACCTGAAGTACCCTTTGTATTTGTAGTCTAGTCTTCATTGTCCTCTTCTGGAAAGCTGCTTCTGCTGAGCCACTGATCTGCGTGGGTCCTTCAAAGGGTTGTTTGACCCAGACTGCTGGAGAGTTTCCTACCTTTGTTAATTTTTAGTTCCTGCTTCTCTGGGTTCTGCTTAGCCAATTGATTTTAATGTTTGAATCTCTTCTTTGGTAGGCTCATGTGATATCTGTTCAATGGTGCTGCTGTGCAAAAAAACAGTCCTTAAGCTCTATTTCTTCCACTGCATATTTGCTCTGCCTCAAACTGATTGGAATAGGGCACAGGGTTTCCAGTCATGATTGGGTGCTCATTTATGGAAGAAGTTTGGGGCAGAAATAGTCTAACTTGGGTTACTTTCTGAGTTTGTATGCAGCTGAAAGCTTTTTTGAGACATGAAGGCAGTGTAATACAACTTGATTGGTTACTGGTTTTAGCGGTGAGGTTATCAAGGAAGCTGCAGACAGAGTGCATTACCTCTAGGAGCTGTGGGCCAACCTCTGCAGTACTTTTTTTGATGAAACAGGAGACTTTATTTATATTTATACGGTACCTAGTGTCATGGTTTAGTGGTGGGCTTGGCAGTTTTAGGATTATGGTTGGACTCAATGATCTTAAGGGTCTTTTCCAACTTAAATCATTCTATGATTTCTGCAGAATTTCCCATAATATCAGTGCTTTTGTTTTAATGTGCACTTCCTCTCTGTGAATGATGCATATTCTTTGCAAGGGAGAAGACAAGTTAGAGATTTGTAAAGGCTTCTATAGTAACCTGGGCTTCTTTCTTATGGCATGTGAAGTACTGTATTTCCTTGTACTCTTCAGTAGCAACTTGCAATGTAAGTTGCAGTACAAATAAAAGACTGTGGCTGTACTGCAAAAGGCTGAAGGGAGAAGTGGTAATTAGATGCTAATTACTTATGAGTATATTAGTGAAAAGAGTTGCAAATTCAGTTCTTAATACTCAAGGATGTGATCTTTGAGCCTTGCCTCTTCACAGTATATTTGCTGTGCCTTGAACACTGAATGGATTTAGATTATTTCTAGTCATGAGTTGGTTCACTCGTGGGAGAAGTAATTATCAGTTCTGTTATTGTGAGCCAGTCTGATTATTGGAGCTGATGTGTGCTGATGCTGTATGACTAAGATTTCTCAGGTTTTCAGGTTTAGGCCATCATAGGCTTTAGTTGCTGAATGGAGCAGTGTGAGTGGAAATCATATACCATTTGGGAACTGCCTGTCTGTTTCTAGACTTAATGGGTGGAAACCCATATATCCTGCAGATCTGGGGGTGTTGTGCGAATTAGGCACTTTGTCTGGGGAATACGTACAGAGCTGTGCTACCGCTTGTATACCAGTAATTGCCATAGTGTACTTAAAGATTTAGTTGATGAGTTATCCTTGTTTTGAGCTATTGCTGCAAAAGCAATTTGAAAGTCTAAATGAATTTTAAAATGTATTTATTTATTTGTGTGTGTGTAATTCAGGAAAAAGAAGTGAGGAAGACTGATTCATAGTTTTTTAGGCTCATCTATCTGCTTGCAAGACAGAAGAGTCAGGTAAGCTTCAAATTCTTCCAGCTCATGCTACAGAGTGCATTGGTTCAGCAGGCTTTCTCGGTTCTGCCTTGTCTATTTATTACATTGTACTTGGATGTTAGAAAAAGTCAAAGTTTTAAGATCAGGAAGGACTCTTCTAACTTGCAGTACAGCATGCTTGGCAGACTTTTCCTATCCTCAGAAATAGCAGGTATTGGGTGTTGACTTGTGAACAGGCTGAGGATAATTGGTATAGGTAGGCTTGCTATGGATACTAACCCCAATAAAAAGTGCTGTACAGGGGTTGCAGTCTTCTAAATATATCATGTTCAAAGCATTCTTGTCTTTATGCAGGTTCCTAAGTGCTTTGCTCTGCTTATGCAATGAGGCAAGGTGCTATTCTGGCCCTGGGTTCCTTATGCTTTATTGCCTGAATTCCTAGTTCACTTTGGACAGAAGAAGACTGGCTGCTTCAGGATGAGTGTGGAAGAAAGGAGTAGAGTCCTGATTGTAATGGGTATGAAAATAGCACCAGCAGCTCTGTATGGGTTTAGGGTTCTTGAGAGCATATTTGCTGCAAGTTAACATTTCTCTCTTAGCAAAGAGTAAATGGTGTGTTTCTGTCTTGGAGTGGGAGAAGAGAACACTGATAATAAAAATTTGTGAAGGAAGGGGGGGTATGTTAGCACATGCTCATGGGATTTGGAGACAGTGTTTCCATAGGATAGGGTACGCTCAGTGATTTCTGTGAATTAGCCTGGCTCTGTGGGTGGCAAAGGCTTCTTTGAAACACTGATTTAAATGAGCTCTCATGAGCAGCCTTCCTGTGTGTGACCTGACCTTGTCCAGGCTGGAGTTTTTTACCTGATGCACTTCGTGTGAAGGACAGGCTTCCCTGTTGGTTGCCAAGATGAGAGTGGTAAAATTTTTATCCAGAGCGAATCTTGGAGAGGGAGGTGACTTGGTTGTCTTCCCTCCAGGATTAGGAAGTAAGATATCAGATGTTGTTTGTGTAACTGCTTGACTCTAATTTGCAATTTTTTATGACAGGGATCATATAAATGCTTTTCTGTCATTGCCCCTGAGACCTGCTTAACCTGGTTGGTACACCAAGTCTGTTGCTTTTCTGAGGCCAGCTCTTTCTTGATATGTTAGTCTGAGTTAACACTGTGCTGCTTGTCTGAAAGGTTGGAGATGTTATTTTAAGAAACTGGCAAAGCTGAACCAAACTTGACTGGCGCTTTTCTGCATGAGATGTGTTTAGTCTTACAGTCATTTTATGGGTTTTTAGAAAACATAAGCCGCTCTCAGGATTGATGCTAAAAAGGAAAGAGAAGGCCACAAGGAGTACTGTAATAATTTCTGTAAGTTGAGGTAAGCTGGCTTGCCAGATACTTTCCAGGTGGTGCGATGGTAGAGTGGACAAAGTCTGGCTGTCATAGGAGTGGAGGAGGATGGTGTTCCTGTGCATATGCAATACCAACCTCCCTTTTGGGTTGGCTGAAGCTCCAGACAGCTTTGGAGTTTAGGCTTCCTGGATTCATGCAGGAACTGCAAAGACCGTACACTCGCTGAGAATAGAGCAAACTGAGCAAGGCAGCTTCAGAAGGGCTTCTCATTGAAAACAATACTTGTTTTAATAGGGGAATGGCTGATCTCTCTCTCCAGCAAATGCCTTCGTTGTAAAGCAAGTACCTCTGATCTGGTGGAGACTTGAGGGCAAGGCTAGCTCAGTGATAACACTGGGCATTTCTAGGAGGTGGTATGAAAGAAATTCTAAACTTGCACCCCTCATCTGCATTTGCAGCCAGCAGGAGTGATGATAATTGTGTAACTATCTCAGAAGGTTGCACCAGGAGATCATAGCATTCTGTTTTCCTAGGTGAGGAAGCTGCCTCAACTGGATCGAGAAAAGTCACAAGTAGATGATAAAGGGGTTTGTGTCTGTACAAATGCAGAGAAATGTTCACGCGCCTGAGTGTTCATATCTCTCCATGCAGTGATACCAGTCTCTGAGGGAAGGAAGTGTTATATGAGCTTCATTGATTGAGATCATCAGTGGATCTCTAGGTCAACATCTTATACAGGCCAGGCATACCTGCCTTTAGTGGTAGACTCAGCTAATTTAATGGAAATTCCCTTTTCCAGGGTAGTCATGTAGACTGGGCCAAGTATCTCTGCAGCTGCTTGGTCTTCACTGATCCATGTTTCTAGTTCTCTCTTCTTTACTTGCCTTGCATCAGGAAAATTCCAAAGGTTGCTGGTTTCCCTTCAAGTCTTAGCCTGTTTTAGCATCTCTTTCCCAGTTGATCAAGGAAGTTGGGAAAGTATGTTACTTGTGAAACAATGTCCCTGCTCAGCACTGTCTCATCTCTATTCTGGGAAAGGGGGTTGGGTTGCTCCAACAGGAGAAATAGGAGCTTCCATAGGAGCTGGGAAGTTGTTCTTTGGATGTTTACCATCTCATTCAGGGTATGCTGGAAATTGAGTCTTAGGAGGAGTCCTTAAGGACAGGACTATTTCTATGTCTGGTCAGATCTCATTTTTGGCAGCTTGAAGTCTTTGTTCCTGAGAACTGCTTATGGAGAGTGTTGTCTCTCTCCCAGTGGCTCTGTGGGAGAGAACAGGGCTACTCCCTCCATCCAGGAGAGGATTAAAAAGGAACTGAACAAGTACATTTCTTTACAGCCTCTTACTACCAGATAAAGCACAAACCAGCATGTCTGACAACTGTCTGGGACCAAACCTTGAACGCAAGCTTATGCTCTAAGGCAGATAAAGGAGTGAAAGGTAGACCTCCGGAGGAAATGCTGAGTTAAATTTTCTTCTGTGAATGGATGTTGATGTTTTGGATTTATGATGTTATAGGAAGGGAACAGGATAAAGCTAGCTGCTGCTGCTCTGCCTAGGAGCCTGTTTGGGTATCCTGAGTGGATCAAGGTATCTGAAAAATATGAATGGGGCATCAGTAAACACCACCCATGAGAGGGAGTCTACCTGGACAGTATATTCCCTCTCTCAGTACAGACAGTAGCTGAGCCTAGGGAGCTGTTGCTTTACTAGCCTTGTAAACTGACCTGGCGGTACAGACAGCGGGTGGCAGATGGGGCTTTGCCGATCAGAGTGACTCTCCTTGTGCAAGGACCCCAACAAGCTCTCAGAAATGTTTCTTTGGTGATAAGGTTGGGCACACCTTTCACAATGTGCTGTTTTAGTGTGAGGCCTTGATATCTGGTACACTGGATGTTTTGTCCCTGGCAGGCCCAGCAAGCCATAAGGCTGTTCTTATGTAGTGTTTTGAAGCTCGGTGTTAGATGCAGTATGACAATTGAAATAATTTTCAAAGAGCTGCTCACTATCCTTTCTCTTAACAGGTGTGGGGCCGTATGCCGTTGTAAAGGCACCCAGAGGAGTCTGGAGCAATGCCACCACCTTCGGACATTGTAAAAGTAGCTGTTGAATGGCCAGGTGCCAATGCCCAGCTGCTGGAAATAGATCAGGTGAGACCTGGTAACCAGGTGGGGGAGGAAATGCACCACAACCTTGATACGGGAATGTGGAAAGCATAGAAATGGGCAGTATTCCTTTCTGGTTGAGAGGAACATGGCTACTGAGGACACTCTCTTTCTGTTCTAGAAAAGGCCTCTTGCATCCATCATCAAGGAGGTCTGTGATGGGTGAGTCATCCTCTGCTAACCCTTGTGGAGAAAGTCTGTCCCCCTGGCAAATCTTCCTGGGGTACTGTGGAAAGTCTCTGCTGCTTGTCAATGTGCTGCTAGCATGATCCATGCAGCCTGCTGCCAGTTTTTGCCATGGAATGGGGCAGAGTTTAAATCAGGAGCAAAAGGATCTCCTGGAAAATAGGGGCTTTGCATCTTTATTTTGATTCTGAGTGTGTGCATATGTATGCCTCTAGGGTCAGTGTCTCTGAGGATTGGCCCACCTTGCTGTTCATAAAGCACAAGGCCTCTTCAGACATTCCACAGAGCTTGACTTAGAGCAGGCTGAAGTCCTGTCCCCTCCTCAAGAGGAAGGCATTTTCTGTCCTCTTTGGGAGACCTAATTTCCCATGCTAAAGTTTTGCTTCAAAGTTCTTTTCCACCCTCCTGGGATCAAGTGCCTGTTACTGAGAGCCAGAAGAAAGAAGAAGAAAAACCTTATGTGCCCATCTTCTTCCTCTGCCAGGTGGTCATTGTCAAACCCAGAATACTACACCTTGCGGTATGCTGATGGTCCTCAGCTGTACATCACAGAGCAGGTCAGTGTGAGAGGTAGAATTTACTGATGTCCTGGGCAAGAGTGCAGAATGCCTTGGACTAGTGCCACGGAACAATACTGTCCCTAATCCTTGAGGCACCTCCACTATCAAAAATACTCAGACTTGAATGGTGTCATGCAACCGAGGAGCCTTGCACTTCTCCCTTTGCGTGCTCGTAGGTGTGAGGACCCAGTGACTCAATTCAACACCCTCGGTAGGGTTGTGTGGTATAGGAACCCCTTTACTTGTGCATACAAATGTGCACTGTAGATCCAGTTGCATTCTTTCCCCCACACTTTGCTGCAGTTTAAAATTTATGTTTTCTTTCAGACTCGCTGTGACATCAAGAATGGAACTATCCTACAGCTGGCTGTCTCCCCGGTAAATGCTTCCTCACATCCCTTCTTCTCGGTAGCTATCCTCACATGGCAGGCTGTTTCTTGCCTCTTTGCTTTTCTTCTTCTCCTCCCTAAATTGAAGGGGGCTTACCTTTGTTGTGGGCCTTTCCGCACAGAGGTGTACAGTCTTGATTTCCTTCCCGGTTGTGGTGTATACCTTTCCTTTGGATGCTCTGCCCTTTAATAGGACTTTCTGTAAATAAATGCAGTCTACATTTTTATTGTATTTTGTAGGTTAGCATGTTATAAAGCATTGACAGGCACACTCTCAATATGAGTGCAGTTAGAATTATCAGTGAGAAAGCAACAGTACTAGTGACTTAATGCAGAAATTAAAATAAGAGACAAATTTGATGCAGAGGGGGTTGTGCCTAGTGACTTCTGCTATTGTGACCTCAGCAGTTGCCTTTTGCAGACTTCCTGCAGCTTCCTTTTTACTGAAATTCTTAGACCTTTTTTGTGCAAGTGTCGTGGCATATAGCTGAGAGTGAGTAGAACAGGAAGAAGTTATTTGGGCAAGAGGTGGTTTAAATCTATGAGAGATACAATGTTAAAAAAAAAGTATTTCTTTAATAGTCTCAGTCCATATTTCTATATCCACCTCCACTCACCTCACCAAGAAGAAAAACAAGCATTTACTCTAACATGTAAAATAGCATTTTACTCGCCTCCTGCTTGGCTGTAACTGTTGCTGAGTGCAGCCTTTTTTTAGTCTATCTTAGACTTGCTGACTGCTACTACTTATCCTGTCCTTGCTGGTATCTCTCTACCTTTGCTGTGCTCTTTCTGCCCATCCATGGACTTCTGACAGAATGCTGATGCTGGTAGAACTCAGTCGGCAGGTGGCTGAGTTCTGTAACTGGCATCACCCCTCTTTCCTCCCAGTCTAGGGCAGCTCGCCAGCTGATGGAGAGGATCCAGTCGCACAACATGGAAGCCCGACTGGATGCCATGAAGGAACTGGCTAAACTTTCAGCAGATGTGACCTTTGCCACAGAGTTCATCAACATGGAAGGGGTTACAGTGCTGACACGGCTTGTGGAGAGCGGGACCAAGCTCCTGTCCCAGTAAGTTTCCTGTATTCCAGGACCCTGGAACAGGGCCTCAAATAAGGTGCTAATTTTGCTTGCTGAAGTGGCATTAATCAACTAACCTCATAGCAGATGCTGATCTGTTAATTGAGACAAAGTCTTTCTAGTAGTTTGCTGAACCTCATGAGGCAAAAGAAGAGACATTTATAATATGTGAAACTTGTATTGAAAGGTCACTTTGATAATTTAAATTATTTTTATTACCTTCCGTGTGGTCATAATCTCGTCAAGCAGCTATTTTTCTGTGGTCTGAGGGAGAAGGTATCCTATGAAAAACCTACATGCAGTTGCACACAAGAACATTCCTGTAGAACTGGCAGCATGTGTATGCCAGTCAGCAGCAAGCTTGGTGCTGGCTTTTGTGTATATGGTCAGTACTTTTTGACCAGCATCATAAGAAGAGTTGCTCTGAAGGCCAAATTTCTGTTTATCTTAGGGAATGGAAAGGGCTAAAGAATGTATAGCACAGAAAGTATCAGTCTTCAGTCTCCAGAAGTTTTCAACTTTTGGGTTTCCTGAGCAGAAATTGTGTACCTCTGTTTTAAGAACCTTTGGGTATTTCTTCCATAGATTTTTCTTCTTAATTTTTAAGTAAGTTTATCCTTTTGACATCTACAGCACTGTGTGGAAATTAAGTTCCACAGTTATTTGTCTTATAAGAAAAAAATACTTACTTTGTTTTAAACTTGTCACCTAATATTAATTTGATTCCCTCTACATATTTTGTTACGAGAAATTGTAAATTCCTCTGTCTTCTCTGTACCATTTATAACCTTATAGATCTCTTTCTCAGATCAACCCTTAGTCATGCCTTTTCTAAGCTGCAGCCTTAGTCCATTAACACTGTAACTATGGCAGCCGTTCCAGAGTGCTAATCATTCTTCCCGTGCCTCTCTTAGCTCTTTCCAGTACCACTGTGCTGTTGTGAGGAAATTTGTTTGTAACTTTTCACTAGTTTGAAACCTGACCATTTAATTTCTACCTTTTTGTTTCTTGTCTTTCAGTCTCTTGTTAATGCAAGAAAGGGCTTTTGTTTTTACTCTTTAGCAACTGAGTGTTTTGGGTTCTTTAAGATGCCTTAGTGAAGCACCTCATAAAAATCCTCTTCAAGGTCCAGGAGTTGTACTTAACTGTTCTCATTCTGACTTACTGATTTGTTCACAGACCTTCAGTATTGTGGTGGGTTAACCTCAGCTGGCTGCCAGCTGCCCACCAAGCCACTCTCTCATTCCCTGTCCTCAATAGGACAAGGGAAGAAGCAGCTCATGGGTTGGGCAAAACAGGCTTGACTTGGGGAAATTATTTTTTTTTTTGCCAATTAAAAAAAGAGTAGGAAGGTGAGAAACAAAGACAAAAGTACAACCACCTTCCCACCACTCCCTTCTTTCCAGGCTCAACTTTACTCCTTCTCTCCCCACTCTTCTGCTGCCTCCCCACATTAACCTGCACAGGGGGATGGAAAATGGGAGTTGTGGTCAGTCCATAACACTTAGTCTCTGCTGCTCCTTTCTCATAACACTTTTCCCCTGCTCCAGTGTGGGGTCCCTCCCTCGGGATACAGTCCTTTACATACTGCTTCAGTGTGAGTCTCCCACAAGACACAGTCTGTCAGGAATAGGCTGCTCCAGCATGGGTCCGCTGTTGGCCACAGTTCCTGCCAGAAAACCTGCTCCTGCATGGAGTCCTCTCCACAGGCTGCAGCTCCTACCCGGAGCCTGCTCCACCATGGGCACCCTGTGGGCTGCAGCTTCCTTCAGGGCATCTCTACCTGCTGCAACATGGGGTCCTCCACGGGCTGCAGTGTGAATATCTGCTCCACCATGGTGCTCCACAGGCAGCAGGGAACAACCTGCTTCACTGTGGTCTCCACAAGCTCCAGGGGAATCTCTTCCAGTACCTGGAGCACTTCTTCCCCCTCCTCCTTCACTGATCTCCATGTCTGCAGGGTTGTTGCTCTCACATGTGTTTTCACTCCTCTCTCACAGCTGCTGTGCAGCATTTTTTACCCTTTCTTAAATATGCTTACGCAGAAGCGTCGCCAGCTTGGCTGATGGGCTCAGCTTTGGCCAGTGGTGGGTTCATCACAGAGCTGTCTGGGACCAGCCGTGTCTGGCACAGGCAGCCCAGCCTCTCATCTCAGAGGCTGCCCTGCAGCCCCCTGCTACCAAAACCTTGGCACATAAACCCAATACACATACACATGTGAAACATAACTTCCTTCTACAAAAGCTGTAGAAATTATCTCCTTTCTTTTTCTTCTAGTGGTATTATTATAGATTCCACCTATCTTTCTGGTTCCAAATATCTAAATACCTGATTTGTCCTTCAGATTCCTGCCTGAGTCCTCTGTAAAAATTTGCGTTATATTTGCCACTTTCCACAGAGCACAATGAGTAGTTTGGCAGTGTTTTGTTTCACCATGGTTCCTTTGGGATTCTTCAGTGAATATCATCTGGTTCTGGAGACCTATTTTTCATATTAATATCTTGTTCCAGAATGTCCTCTAGTCAAATGACAGATTTGAAGACTTTTCTTCTCTCTTAAAAAACCAAACAAACAAAAAAACCAAAAAACCCAAACTCTGACCTGGAAGTTTCCCCAAGCACATTCACAGTGAACTCTGATGCAAAAAATTCACTTGGCTTTTCCGCTGTAGTTGTTCTGTTTCATTGAAAGCATTTTTAAAGTCTTGATAACTTATTGTCATAACATTTATAGGTCTTCTATTTACTTATGTATTAGCAACTAATATGTTTTCAGCATGTTTTGCAGTCTTTCCCTCAGTCTTTTTTACCTTTTTGTCTTGAGGCTATGCATTAAATTTTCCACAATTCATGCTGTATTTTCATTTTGTTTCAAGCCAGGTCTCAATATTTACAGAATGACAACTCATTTTTCTTTGTTTTTCTCTGATGTTAAAACATATTTGTTCGGTTTTTATGTGTGTGTGGAGGGCTTGTAATTTCCAAAGATCTTTGCATGTTTCATGAGATAAATTTACTCTGAAGCTCAAATCTGACAACAGTTTAAAAACCTAAAGTTTGCAGGTGGTTTAAATGTTCAGTTGATTGGCTTAAAAAGTCCTTTTCCCCTTTTCAGGTTGGTCTTTTTTTAACTGACATTGTACTGAATATTCTGGGTTTTCCTGGTTTTTGGTTGGCTTTGGGTTTCCACCCCCCCACCCCCGCCACATGAAAGTGTTGCATTTGAGTAGTGATACTTTGCACTGCTCCAGAATAAATACTGTGTTGCTGCTTCTGCTGTTATTCCTTTCACTAGCCAGCTACTGATCCAGGTGGTTCTGAGTCTCTGGTGGCAGGACTAGAAACTTATTGTTGCTAGTTTTACTTTGTGCTTGTAATCAGGGAAAATGAATTATGATTCCACAAAACAGTAAGGTTATCTTCATAAATGCAAAAACTTTATTGCTGCCCTAGCTGCCAAACTGTAACCTGTTTTATTGGAGAAGATGGTGACGTTTGTCTCATACCCAGCTGATTCAGCTCGGACAGGCTTTTTCCTTGCTACCAGATCTCTTGTAACTGCATTCTTCATTTTCTCAGTTATAGTGAGATGTTGGCTTTCACCCTGACTGCCTTCTTGGAGCTCATGGACCATGGTATTGTCTCTTGGGACATGGTCTCCATAACCTTCATCAAACAGGTGAGTTTGGGTAAAGGGGTGAGCGGACACAATTTCTTTTTGTGCTTTAATGCAGCTTCCAGGAAGAGCAAGATGACTCTGAGAAACTGAGCACTCCTTGAGAAGCGCAGTGCACCCAGCTTTCTGAGCCCCATCTCCCTGGGCTTGTCTCACTCACCGCAAGGTTTCCTGGATGGGCATCTGTTGACCTGCTGGTTCATCTGTTTTTAGATTGCAGGGTATGTGAGTCAGCCTATGGTAGATGTCTCCATCCTCCAACGATCCCTAGCCATTCTAGAAAGCATGGTGCTAAACAGTCAGACTCTGTATCAGAAGATAGCAGAAGAGATCACCGTGGGGCAGCTCATTTCTCATCTGCAAGTGTGAGTGTCCACCCAACAGTGGTGTGATTTAAATCAATTATATGAATATCTGTTAATTTGAAAATACATCCTTTTATGTTTAAAACACTTAAAGATGCTATTTTTAAAGTATTACTGATATGACATCTTGCTTGAACTTCTGGATTTCTAACAGATTTTTTTAAAAGTGAGATCCTGGAAAAATATGTTCAGTGTTCTGGAATTACTTAAGCATGTGAGGATGTGTCCTGAATAAAGATATTTTGCTTTAACAGCTGCACAGGTGTGTTCAGTGTTAGGACGAAACCTGCATTTTACTGAACTTCCCAAAGCTTCTGAATCCAGTTGTCTGTCACCTTCACCTCTCTTTAAATTGTCTCTACTAGAATCCAAGAGCTCATCATCTTCTGGTTTTTGTCCTGCATATTAAGGAAGAAAGCAATGGCTTTTCTTGCTTCTTTTTTTTCCCCCTACCTCCCCTTCCCCTCTTCCCAAACAAACTTGACAAATTATTATTTGGCTTTTAAGGCTGTTTGTCTAGGACAGTTCTACCCTTCCATGAAAAAGAAGCGTGCATTTGTTAGTTTTAAGTAGGTTTTTTTTTTTCTCTCAAGCCTTTTAATTCTGAAAATGTGGAAAAGAACCATTTGTGAATATGAATAATATTCCTTAATCAATGAACAGTAGTTTAACAAAATTGTAGTGTAAACAATGTATTGCATCAATGTCACTATGTGCTTAGAGTGTTTACAGATTTGAAATTGTTAACAGACAAGCTAACACTGCAGCAGTTTTATTCTGCGTATATGTTCTTTCAGCTTTATAATTTCTGTTTTAGTAATACACTGGTTTGGCCCTAACACTGAACACGCTTGTGTAGTAGTTTAAGCAAAATATCTTTGTTCAAGACATACTCATATGCTTAAGAGCTTCCAGAACAGAGAAGGTTGCTGAAGAAAGTATCTGCAGGGAATACTGTAAAAAGGGAGGCTGGAGGGTGAGTCAGAATTTGCCGGTGTTTGTTTGGCAAGACTATTAGGTGGGAAAAATCTTTAACAGAGGATAGGCTGTGGAAGAACAGGTCCATGGAAATAAACCTGAAAGAGACGAGCTGGAAGAGGAGAAATTAATTTTAAAATTGTTTTGCTGTGTCTAAAAGCAAGCAGTGTAGTGAAAAGAGCAGCAAACCCCAAAAAAGAGGATAGGAGAAGTGAAGTGACAGACTTAAGACACCCGCAAAGCTTGGAGGCCCAAGGAAAACCTAGGATGATGCATGAACATTTGCATGCTTGAAGTATGGCAGATTGATCAAAATGAAGGAGATTTGGAAGAAAGCAATAGAAGAGAGAATACAGTGGTTATTCACAGATATGCCACGGATAACTGCCAAAGTGGGGAAGGTGTTTTTGCTTTAGATGTTTTATAACAGGTTGTTTTGGGGTTTTTTTAAGTATACACACGCACACAAATTCATGTAGGTGATGCACTGGATTCCTGTTAATCAAAAGGGCTTGAAGTCTCCCAAGAGGAATAGTATAGCAAGAAACAAAATTGGATTTGATAGAGCATCAAGATGGGGGTGGAAAAGAGTGTGATTGGCATTTGAAAGCTTATTCAAAGCATCACAAGTGAAACCACATGCTTTGCGTGATCTAGGAAGGGACTAAGCACCCTTTACCTGAAGAAGCTCCTCAGTGAAAATAAGAAAAAGGCGTGTGGGTTGTGTCAAACTATTGAGGTTGGAAGGCAGCGCCATAAAGAGAGGCATGCCTCTCCCTTAGTTCCACTTGCATTTGGTGGCTTCTCTTGATACAGGGGAGAAAAATTACTTGCTCCATATAAGTTTCTAGCTGTATCCGTATAACAGATGCAGTATAACTAGGCTTTACAGAGGTAGTTTCAGGATTGGAAACAACTGGTAGTGCTGAATTCTGAGCTCTGCTGGGCTGCAGTCTGCACTGTCTTCTCAATAATGGAGCTATCAGTCAGCAATTTCTGTCAGCTTTTTGCAGGCCTTACAAAGAGTTGGATGGCATGAAAGTAGATTACCTGAATCATGCTTGCCCATTGAATGCAAGATAGCTGTAGTAAATGTTCTTGCAGCAAAGCAGCAAGCTGTAATACTCTATACTGCGTGTTCTCTTATGATCCTCCCATTTTTGTTTCTGCAGCTCAAACCAAGAGATTCAGACATATGCCATTGCCCTGATCAATGCCCTCTTCCTGAAGGCACCTGAGGAGAAGAGACAGGTTTGTTCATGCTTTCTGACTTTAAACCTGAATAATGGTTACTGGCTGGCTGTTTATGCCTCAGAAATCGTATTGGCTGGGCAAGGCAGACCTCAGACCTTGCCAAGAACTTATGTAGCTGTTTCAGTGTGGCAACATAGGAGAAAAAGTACCATCCCACTATAAATGTGTTCTGGAGTAGCACATATATGTTTAGGAGGTGCTCAGAAAGGAGTCTGGAAGGCCTTGAGAGACAGAAAGTAATCCTCTGTATAGCATGGATTTTTTTTTAAAGAATGGTAACTCCATATGGGAGAAGTAGGCTGTGTAGAGTCCTTGGGGTTGTACATACTTACTAAATAAACACCCCACTTCCCTCTCCCCCTAAAAAAGGACCTTTCTTAAGTTGTAGGGGGATATTCCCACTGGCAGATGTGAGAAATGAAACACCTGTCCTGCTCTGAGGAAAGCCCCAAGATCTCAACTACATGCAAGATGTGCATATGTCTGTATTGTGTAGCTTTGCTGTGTTAAGCCTTTCTTCTGTAGTGCCCCGTTTGTGCCTTATTTCTGGACTCCGAGCTAAATCCTGTCTGCTTCTCTTTGTGCCTTTTTTTGCTTTCTGCCAGCAGGACAAGCTGCTTAACCCACTAGACCTGCCCATCACTGTAAGTAACTCAAGCCTGGGGGCTGGTCATGCGGAACTGTAGGCATGTTAGCTTTTCTCCAGTTACGCCTCCTCGTATCTCAGAAGTTATGCATACAGGCTTCAGATGGCAGATGAGCCTAGGGAGAAGGGCGGGAGAGCTCCTGGGGATGTACTGGGATTGTGAAGGAGAGAAGAGTCAGTAGCAGGAGAAATCTTGAATGACTCATTGTGCATGCAAGACAATAAAGCTGATCGTAAAAGGAAACTGATAGTACAAGACTGACCAGATGAACCAATTTTAAAACTGGGACCAGTTCTTTAGCAGTCTGGGGCTCCTTAAACTTAGTGCAGCCTGAGCTGATACTCCAAATCTCGCTTCTGTTAATGACAGTTTCATATCCAGCTGCGTCCTTCTAAAGATAGAGCAATTTGTCTGTGAAGAGCAGTCACAAAACTTAGTGCTGGTGGGGGCTAGAGCATACATTCTGCCTAATATGTGACTTCTCCCTTTGGGGATTTTACTATAAGAATGGTTTTTGCCCCATGCTATCTCCAGGGGAATCACCACTCCTGTTAATAGGTTGATTTGGAACCTTTTGTATCTTAAGATTCTGTTATATTTTTTAGATTTTCTGGGTGGCACAGAGAATGCTCCACTTTTGCCAAGGATGCAGTGCCTTCAGAGGGGAAACTATGGTCTTAATAAATGTTACATAATTTCTAACATTAATATATGCTTAACACATGAAAATATGGAAGAACATACTCCTTTGTTGGTAATTTAGCCAACATACTACACTTCATAGCAAATAAAATTCTAAGGGATCTTTCACTTTGGTTTTTCCCCCCCTTGAACACAATCCACATGACCACAAAGGGAATGGAATATCTTTCATATGAATAGAGGCCTAGAGATTTGGGATAGATCAACCTTGAGAAAAGAAGGCTTGGGGGGTCTTATCAATATGTATAAATGTCTGATGGAAGGGAATAAAGAAGAGGGCACCTGAGTCGTCTCAGTAGTGCTTGCTGGCAGGACAAGAGGCAATGGGCACAGCTTAAAACCCAGGAAATTTCACTTGAACACATACACACAAACAAAATGAAAAATTAATATGAGGGTAGTCAAATACTGGAACAGGTCATCCAGGGAGATTGTGGAGCCTCCATCAGTGGAGATATTAAAAACCTGACTGGACATGTTCCTGCACAACCTGCTCTGTCTGATGTTGCTTGAACCAGGGAAGCTGGACTAGGTGATCTCAAGATGTCTCTTCCAGCATAAATGGTTCTGTGATTCTGTGGCCCCATCCAGCAGAAAAGTGGGCATTATCAGATTCTCATCAGAATGTAGATCCCTTAGCAGTCATTAGGCTGTGTGTGCTCATGCTTCTTACTATGCTATTTAGAATTGTTTAACTGTCTTTGTCCTTCCCACTGTTTATCTGCTTCAGTCACCTGTTACTTCATTCCATGTACAAACTAATCCAGAGTAAGGATTCTTTGTGTTGCATGCGTGAACAAATCCTAACAGCAGGCCTTGTTCTGTTCTTAGTACTACATCTCACAAATCATAGTAAAACACAATCACTCAGAGGGCAGTGTTTTATCTCTGAAACCACTTCCTGCTTCATCTAGATGCTTCTTTAGATATCTTCCACTCAAGCACTGACTCATTTTGGTTGTAACATAAGTGCTGCTGAACTTGCAGCCATTATGGCTTGGCTTTCAGCCAGAATATCGCTTTCTTGTTTTAGGAGGTTTCTGTCTGTAGCAAAAGTGATAACAGGGCCTTGGAATGAGGCTAATATACACATTTTCCCAGGCACCTTATAAAGACTGTCAAGAGCAGGGTTGATATGACCAGTTGGAACAGTCTTGGATTGCTCAGAATGTAGAGCTTATTGAGTTCAATTGTCTAAGACTGCACATCTGCTTCCAATTCTCAATCTGCCCTGCACAGGAATGTGAAGAGATCTCAGACTGGCAGTTCTTTTGGACTTCTTCCAGATGATGTATTACCCAACAGATTTTCCTTACTCAAAGATTTTGCTTATAACAGCAAACTTCTGATAATATTCCATCTTGACATTAGTGCTTGTGCCACTCTCCTAGCAGGTATAATGAGATCGCTGGTATTTTACAAAGTGCATCTTCACAATTTACAAGGAAAGCACAGGTTAGATTTTTGCAGGTGTCCGTGTAATTGGTCACAGAACTGAAGGCTTGCAGCAGACACTTGCACCTGCTGTGACAGTTTGTCATCCTGACTTGATAGTTGGGAAACCCTCCTCATCTGGGGAAGGAAGCCATGATGTAAAGAGGGAAACTGGAAGCTTTCTTTTAAGCATGAAAATTATTTACCCTTTATCTTTTGTAAACTGAAGTGCTTCTGCAAATTGTCCTTAAACTGACTTCTAAACGTCTCTTTAGGAACTGGGAAAAAGGAAATGGAGATTTCAGAAGGAGAGTTTTTGAGAGGGAAAAGACCTGAAAACTACATCCTCTAGCCCTTGTTGTCTTGGATGTATACCTAGGTATAGAAAGTTGTGAAATGCTAATTGAAGGAAACTCTCGTAGATGACAGATTTTCTGGGCAACCCACAGTATGGTCCCAGCTGCCATATCTCCTGATACTGAAATATCATTAGATGTCCAGTGTTAAGCTAAATTTTCTTCCGTTCTTTGACTACCCTAGTGCCTTTCTCCACATTAATGATGTTTGACAGGGGAACCATCCATGAGTTCTGCCATGGTAAAGATGACCCTTGCATCCCAACTTGATGCTTGCTTTGTGGTGAGATGCCATGCTAAATTGACAGTCTGTAGTAAAAGCACTTTGTTGTGTGCCAGTGCTATCTCCAATTCATAGGCTTCCTTCTTTCTCTTCTTTCTGCACAATGTGGGCTTTTTGTTTATATTTCACTCATGTTATTTCATCTCTAAATTCCACAACAGGAAATGGCTAATGCATTTGCCCAGAAGCACCTGAGGTCTATAATCCTGAATGTAAGTATGGCTGGAATGACAGAGTGCTTCCTAATGTTCTCTCAATAGAGGTTTCACTTGTGCAGAGTAAATTCTGCTGCCCTCAGGGCACTTCCAGAAAAGTGACTCTTTCAAAGGTGAAATTGGAGCCACTTGTTCAAAAGGGAGTTATCAGGATGCTTCTTTCTGCTGTTAGAGAGCATTAGCATTAAGCTTCTCATGGAATATGGAGGTTAAACAGCTGAATCTTCATATACAGAGATGTACATGCAGCATGGTATATGCCTACAGCTAATACCTCAGTTTTTATGTGTATTCTCTTCAATCTACCCTATGCTTTATTTTGCAGCACGTGATCAGAGGAAACCGCCCAATTAAAACAGAAATGGCACATCAGCTGTATGTGCTACAGGTCCTGACCTTTAATCTCCTGGAAGAGAGAATGATGACCAAGATGGATCCCAATGATCAGGTCACTATTAGAGCTGAATAAGATCTGATAGAATAGGACATACAAGGGGCCTTACTCCTGCACTGTTTAGAATTTGCAGTAGATGGTTCATAAAGTTTCAAAACCAGCCCTCACATTGTAGTCTTTGAGATTAGGGTGTGCTCATGACTATCCTGCTGTATGCTATGGGACTTTTAGAGATGAAAGTGGTCAGTGGAAGCCACGTGCTCTGTTCTTGACCGGTGTGATGCCAGCTGTCAAACTGATTACTCCACCTCTATGGGTGGCACATCCTTTTATCCATTTGCTTGCAGTATACAAGGAAGCTGAGCATTTTTAAGGTATCTGTTACTCCATTTTTAGATGTATTGTAGCCTTGAGTGAGAAATGCCTTAGCATTATCTGAATGCCTAGAAATTGCCTTATCTAAACTTGGGGCAGTTAAAGGGAAAATGCAAACAAATAATTTGCTTTACCCAGTATACTGAAACTTGCCATTTTTAAATGCATTGCCTCTTCTTATGTAATGTTAATGACCTTTGGCATCTCTCTATTCACTGTGTGAGCTCTGGAGAGAGGTGGGGCTGTGCGTTGTATGAAAATACTGCCCAATTGATTGATCACATGTTACCATTTCCCTGCCTTCTGTCCTTCAGGCACAGAGAGACATCATATTTGAGTTGAGAAGAATTGCATTTGATGCAGAGTCTGACAGCAACGCCGTCCCTGGCAGTGGAACAGAAAAACGCAAAGCCATGTACACCAAGGACTACAAGATGCTGGGATTCACTGTAGGCATCTAGAGAGAATGCTGACTGTAAAGCCTGTAAAGGCAATTAAGCAATCTCCATCAGACTTGTGGGGAAATAAGGAACAGAAATAGCTGTTTGCTTTACCATACTTTGATACCTGAGTTTTAGAAATTCAGCCACACTCAGACTCGCAGGGAAGATCATTATGAACTGGCTGATTGGTTAAATGCCAGGGGTCATTAGACACGTTCTCTGGAGATACTTACTTACCACACGCACCTATTCTATGAAGAAGTCGGAATCAGCTTCTCTTCTAGAAGGGTCGGATAGCATTGTCAGCTGGTGTCCAAAGTACCTCTTGGATAGATGTGAGGGAGTGCTTGATGGGCAGGCAGTTGTAAAATTCCTTCAGAAAAGGTTCTCATACAATTTCTTTGAGCTAATTTGTTTGGGTTCTTTCTACACACTCTTCACAGAATCACATCAATCCAGCCATGGATTTTACTCAGACTCCTCCAGGGATGCTGGCATTGGACAACATGCTCTACCTGGCCAAATTTCATCAGGACACCTATATCAGGGTAAGGGAAGGTGCTGGTTTTTGCAGATACCAACACCTTAGCAGGTCTCCTTAGTGCGTGTTGCATTCTCTTCTTGTAGATTGTTCTGGAGAACAGCAGTCGAGAAGATAAGCATGAGTGTCCCTTCGGGCGCAGTGCCATTGAGCTTACCAGGATGCTTTGTGAGATCCTGCAAGTTGGGGAACTCCGTAAGTACCATTTATTACCCCAGCTCTCCAAGTTGCTGGGCTGATACTCTGGAAGTAGCTTCCAGGCTGACCAATATTCACAAGCATTTGTACCTCAATCTCACTTCTGCCATGTAACAACAGGGGGAGCTTGGAGTTGCACTGTCAGTCTCCCAGTGATAATACCAGTATCAAAGTAAGAAATTTGTTGTGTGCACTCTGGTTCTCCTGAAAAAACTGACACAAGCGGAAGGCTTCAACTTCCTGAAGCTTCTAGAGTGTATAAAAAAACACTCCAGAAACCATCATGAACTTGAGGAAATTTTAGTAGCTCTGACAGTCTCAAAACAGCATTCTGAGACAGTTAACCACTGTAAGAAGTTCTACCAGAGGAGAATGTGAAACAACTGCAAGCAGTCATTTGGGGGGACTAGTATGAAAACGGCATAAGAGTCAGAGGCTTGCATGGTGAGGTGTGGGGATAGTTGCCATTCCCAATATAGGCTGTCTATGGGGAGACAAAGCATTGAACTGTCTTAATCTCTGAGTTAGTACTATTGTACACCATCAGGTTTCTGTCACTGTAGTGGATTTTAGTTACCCTTAGTAGCTCTTGTGCAATATGCTCACATGGTTGTGGTTTCTGTTTCTTCCTGAAGCCAATGAAGGGCGGAATGACTATCACCCCATGTTTTTCACCCATGACCGTGCATTTGAGGAGCTGTTTGCCATCTGCATCCAGCTGTTGAACAAGACCTGGAAAGAAATGAGGGCAACAGCAGAAGATTTTAATAAGGTCAGAGTGGAGAAGAGGTATTTTTGTAGAATCATTGACAGAACGTTGTTCACTCAGCCTGTACACTTGGTCAAAGAGTAGGGTGCAGAAGGTATGGCAGGGTGTCATGGTTTAGCCCGTCGGCAGCTAAGCACCATGCAGCTGTTCACACACTTCCCCCACCCCTGTGGCATGAGGAGAGAATTGGAAGAGCAAAAGCAAGAGAACTAATGGGTTGAGATAAGAACAGTTTAATAATTAAAGTAAATTAGTAATTATAATAATAATTATTATGATAATAATAATAGGGATTATATAATAAAAAGGAAAATAACGAGAGGGAGAAATGAAGCCCAGCCACCTGCTGACTGACACTGCCAGCCCCCGAGCCACGATAGCTGCCTGTCTGGCCAACTTCCCCCACTTAATATACTGGGCATGACGTCATATGACATCCCTTTGGCCAGTTTGAATCCGCTCTCTTAGCTGTGCCCCCTGCCCTCCCGGCTTCTTGTGCACCCGGCAGAGCATGGGAAGCTAGAAGAGTCCTTGACTAGTACAAGCACTGCCCAGCAACAACTAAAACATGGGTGTGTGGATGTTGTCTATCTTGACTTCAGTGAGGTATTCGACACTGACTCCCGTAGTATCTTCGCAGGCAAGCTAAGGAAGTGTGGGTTGGCTGAGTGGACAGTGACGTGGACACAGAACTGGCTCAACAACAGAACTCAGAGGGTCGTGATCAACGGAGTAGAGTCTGGATGGAGGCCTGTCACTAGTGGTGTTCCCCAGGGGTCTGTGCTGGGTCCAGTCCTGTTCAATATAGTCATCAATGACCTGGATGATGGGATAGAGTGTAACCTCAGCAAGTTCGCTGATGATACCCAGCTGGGAGGAGTGGCTGATGCACCAGAAGGCTGTGCTGCCGTCCAGCGAGACCTGGACAGGCTGGAGAGCTGGGCCAAGGGGAACGTGATGAAATTCAACAACAGCAAGTGCAAGGTCCTGCATCTGGGGAGGAACAACCCCATGCACCAGTACAGGTTGGGGGCTGAACTACTGGAAAGCAGCTCTGTTGAGAAGGACCTGGGGGTGCTGGTGGGCAGCAAGCTGACCATGAGCCAGCAATGTGCCCTTGTGGCCAAGAAGGCCAAGGGTATCCTGGGCTGCATTAAAAAGAGTGTGGCCAGCAGGCGGAGGGAGGTTATCCTCCCCCTCTACTCCACCCTAGTGAGACCACATTTGGAGTACTGTGTCCGGTTTTGGGCCCCCAGTTTAAGAAGGACTGAGCTGCTTGAGCAAGTCCAGCAGAGAGCTGCCAAGATGATCAAGGGACTGGGGCATCTCCCTTATGAGGAAAGGCTGAGAGACCTGGGTTTGTTCAGCCTGGAGAAGAGAAGACTGAGGGGAAATTTCATCAATACCTATAAATATCTAAGGGGTGGGTGTCAGGACGATGGGACTATGCTCTTTTCAATAGTGCCCAGTGACAGGCCAAGGGGCAATGGGCTCAAGTTGGAACACAGGAAGTTCTACCTGGTTATGAGAAAAAAATTCTTCACTGTGCGGGTGCCAGAGCAGTGGCACAGGCTGCCCAGGGAGGCTGTGGAGTCGCTTCCCTGGAAATATTCAAAACCCACCTGGATGCATTCCTGTGCCCCCTGCTCTAGGTGTGCCTGCTCAAGCAGGGGGTTGGACAAGATGATCTCCAGAGGTCCCTTCCAACCCCAACCATCCTGTGATTCTGTGTTATCAACATTATTTTCATACTAAGTCCAAAACACAGCTCTATACCAGCTACAGTGAAGAAAAATTAACTCTATCCTAGCTAAAACCATGACACAGGACATTGACATGGGCTGTAAGGGAGGATGGT
The DNA here is from genome assembly GCF_963921805.1 of Phalacrocorax carbo. Lineage (NCBI taxonomy): Eukaryota > Metazoa > Chordata > Aves > Suliformes > Phalacrocoracidae > Phalacrocorax > Phalacrocorax carbo. The sequence continues at coordinate 10,118,288 of NC_087526.1, read as the reverse complement.
CCAGCTTTTATTTGGTATGACCTGAGGTCATTCTTTGCTCTTCTGGATCTTCAAAGTCACGAGTACATTGACATTTTTGGCCTCAGTTATTTTGTGTCAGTTCTTTGCTGCTACTGAGCTGTGCCCTGGTTCTCTGTTGCTACTGAGCAGCAAGAATGTGACTTCTTTTGTCTCCTGCCCAACCTCTTTAGGTTATGCAGGTTGTGAGGGAACAGATCACACGGGCTCTCCCCTCTAAACCAAACTCCTTGGACCAGTTCAAGAGCAAACTGCGCAGCCTGAGCTATTCTGAGATTCTGCGACTACGCCAGTCTGAGAGAATGAGCCAAGATGACTTCCAGTCACCACCTATTGTGTAAGTGCCTAACAAAACCAGTTGCTTTCTGTGCTTACTCTTATCTCCATTTTCTACTTACTCTTCCATATTTGATGGCCAGGGAGCTGAGAGAGAAAATCCAGCCTGAGATCTTGGAGCTGATAAAGCAACAGCGCCTGAACAGGCTTTGTGAGGGAAGTAGCTTTCGAAAAATTGGAAATCGCAGAAGACAAGGTAAGGTGACAGCATCTACTGCATTTTTTCACCTGAAGAACTGTAGACAAATAAAATCTAATATATTAATCAGTTAGCAGGTGTGTTGCCAGAAAGGAAAGCCAGTTACCTGGGCTGTCTATACCAGCCAGTAGTTTGGGGTGGAACAGATGTGCGTTGCTTAGAATATTGTCTCCCCCTTGTTGAACAGGAAGCAGTGCTGAGGAAGTGGGGGAGTAGAGGGATTGGATCGGGTGGGGTGACTATAATGTAGTGGCTGTATGACCTTACGTGAATGATCTTGCTCAGCTTATTCTACTTGATGTATGTTCCAGAAAGATTTTGGTATTGTCGCCTGGCTCTGAATCACAAGGTGCTGCACTATGGAGATCTGGAAGATAATGCCCAGGGAGAAGTCACCTTCGAATCTCTACAGGAAAAAAGTAAGTCCTGATTAACGCTCTGAGCACACTGTGCTCTGCCGTCTAGAGGCTGCTATGAGTCCCATCCTAAAAATGAGAGAAAAAGAGCTGTGGCTGAAGCCCTGAGATGAGATCAACTTTTGGTCCTTGCCCAAATCCTTTGAGTCTTGGAATTCCTTGGTATTTCTTACAACAGCCAACCATAGGGCTGCCTTACTGGTAATGTGTTATGGAAAACTGCTGTAATAAGCTACAAGAAACAGAACAACACTCAGTTGCAAAGACAAAACTGTCTTCTCATGGTTAGGATTTCTTGGTGGTGAGTTTTACTTTTTCACTGTTAGTTCCAGTTGCAGACATCAAAGCCATTGTCACAGGGAAGGATTGTCCACACATGAAGGAGAAAAGCGCACTGAAACAGAACAAGGTAAGTGCCCCCTTTTTGCCTGTAATTAATATCCAGTGCTGTAAACTTGAAGACTTTGAAAGCAGGCAACGGGAGCAAATGGTCTTCTACACTGCAGGTGTATTGTTTACAAAACCCATCTCGTATCTGGGCCTTTTCCTAGCACTCACCTGTGATTGCTAGGTGCTGTGGGCACAGCCTGGCTGTGCTATAGGCTATGCAGAGTTGCTCAGAATACTGATGTGGGAAGTGCACTGAGCTGCAGCAAGGTAGCTTCTCATGCTGGGTTATCAGGCAGAAGGTGCTGTGATGTTTTGTTCAGTCAATGAATGAAAGATTTTGTCCATACAGGAAGTGTTAGAATTGGCCTTCTCGATATTATATGATCCTGATGAGACCTTGAACTTCATTGCACCTAATAAATACGAGGTAAGAAACATAGCAGTTGAGCAGTAGAATATAAAGCAATAAACTTCACAGATTAAATAGAGTAGTTGCTTCTCATTAAAGGCTTGAACAGGATGTCTCCCACCAGGGTAATTCTTAGAAAATGTTGCCAATGCTTAGTGTGAGTTGTCTTTTTTTTTTTTCTCCCAGTTACCTTCCTCTTTAAAAAAAAATAATCCTACACTAATTTGCCTTAGTCTGGACTGCTACTTTCTTTCCTACTATGCAAGTCAGTTGATCCCTTTTCCCCGTTCTGTAAGACACTGATGCCTAAAATAGCTTTGCTTTTTCTGTTGTTAAGCCACAATAGAAACCCTTGGCCCTCTCCTAGTGCCATGGGGTCATGCTTACCTCTAGGCTTCTAACTTCCATTGGAAGTCTCTGTGGACACTGTTCTGGGGTTGGGTTTTTCTTCCCCATAGGTTTACTCCCTCCCATGTTTCCTGTTTTGGAGCTGTATATGAGTGTCTTTCATTGTTGTACAGATGGAAAGATTCAACCAAACCTATCATTTGTGCCTGAAGTTGTGAATTATCCTTTCTTTTTCCCCCCTCCCCCAGTACTGTATCTGGATTGATGGGCTGAATGCGCTCTTGGGGAAGGACATGTCCAGTGAGCTGACTAAAAGTGACCTGGACACACTGCTGAGCATGGAAATGAAGCTGAGACTCCTGGACTTGGAGAACATCCAGATCCCCGAAGCGCCTCCGCCCATCCCCAAGGAGCCGAGCAGCTACGACTTCGTGTACCACTATGGCTGATGTGGACCGAGCCGCTCCGGGCAGCCTCGGCCCGCGGCGGGAGGCCGGCGCTCTTGTTCCTGTGTTTGGAGCCCACGGTGGGCGCAACCCTCTGAGCGCGGCCTGATGCCGCGCTCCTGCTCCTGGCCCTGCGCGGCGGGGCCGCCGGCCTCTTGCTGCTGCCGCTGCGGCGGGGCGGGGCGGGGCGGGGCGGGGCTGGGTGGGGCCGGGCGGGGCGGGACACGCCTTTCCTATCAGTTACAATAATAACCAGTAGCGCTCTCGTGGCTGCTGCCGCCTCTTTCCGTTTAGGCCCCGCCCTGCGCGGCAACGTCACCGGCGCGGCCCAAGTGTCGTCACACCCCCCCGAGCGACGTCACCGGCGCTCCTCCGGCCCCGCCCCTCAGAGGCACACCCCCCCCCCGTTCCCTTCCCCGCTCTCCCCCGGCGCGGCGCCGGCGGCGGGCGGCCGGGGCGCATGGCGGCGGGGGCGGGCTGCGCGGCGCTGGGGCGGGCGGCGCTGGCGGCGCCGCTGGTGCTGCTCTACTACGGCTTCTCCATCGGCATCACCTTCTACAACAAGTGGCTGATGAAGGTGCGGGGCGGCGGGGCGGGGCGGGGCGGCGGCGCGCGGGGAGCGGCGGTGACGGCGGCTGTCGGTCCCGCAGAGCTTCCCGTTCCCGCTGCTCGTGACCCTGCTGCACCTCCTCTTCATCTTCGGCCTCTCGGCGATCGCCCGCGCCCTGGCGCGCTGCCGCTCGGGGCGGCCGCAGGCAGCGCTGTCCTGGGCCGACTGCCTCCGCCGGGCGGCTCCCGCAGGTACGGGCGGCGGGGCCGGGCCGGGGGCGGCGGCGGCGAGACCCGCGCCGGGGGCGCCCCCTCGGGCCTCTTGAGGGGCCGCGTTCGAGTGCGGCTCCGGGCCGGGGTCCGGGGGGGGGGGGGGGGGGCTTCGGGGCCGGGGGTGCCGCAGCAGCGGGGCCCCTGCCGCCTCCCCGGGCGGGCGCGGAGGCGGGGAGCGGCGGGCACCGCTCCCGCGGGCGGCCCCGGCGCTTCCTCGCCGGCTGCAGGGTAGCGCTGCTTAAACCTTTCGCTTTAGCCGTGCCACATTTATCGGTCATAAAAACTAGTTGGAATACGGAGAGGCCGCACCGAATGTATTTTTCTGAAGAAGCCAGTGGCACGGAGCGCGAATCTTGCACAGTACCTCCATAAGTTGTCTCTGCAAGTTGCTTTTTCTGTTTAACGTTGGTATCGAGCCACGTGTTTGTGTTATTTCAGGCGCTTGCTCTGGTTAGAACTTGGTCTTTCTGATGCAGAAGTTCATCATACGTGACACACAAAACTGCTGTAGCTGAGGCCAAGGAGCAAAGCTCCTACTCGGAGCCCAGAACTCTCGCTACTCCAGCAGTTCTTTGGCTCTGTATTACGTTGGTTCAGTCGTCATCATACTGTCTCCCACAGAGCAGCATCTGGCGTAAGATTTCTGGCAAGGTGTGCAATACCTTACATAACAAGCCACGTGGTTTCTTGAAAAGCACTTTCTCCACATCAGTAGCAGCACTACCTTTCAGCATAGCATGCCTCTGGATCAGTAAAACTGTTTCCTGCAGTAGGAAGCTTATGTCCAGCAGAGAATAGACTGTAAGAAGAGCTGCACCAGGATTAAGGGTGCACGCTGAGGATTGTTGCCAGGCTTGCTTCTTCAGGCTTCTTTCAGTGGCCTTTGTACTTACAGTTGTCATGCTCTGATACGTTCAAAAAAGACTATGCAAATTTGTGGTGGCTTTCGGTCACAAGGAGGGCAAGGGCTATTTCTGCACTTCTGCATAGTGTGCGCTCAGTGAGCACGGTGCTGAGCCCGACTTAAGTCACAGGGAACAGGACAGAAACGTAAAAAGCTGAGGGTATCTGAGCTATGTTGGTACTGAAGAGTTAACCTGAGGGAAATGTTTGGGGTTGTTTTTTTTTTTTCTGGGTCTGCTCTGCTCTGCTCTCTGTGTTCACGGTCAAGTAGCAGGGTTTTTGGTTGGTTGTTTTGGGTGGTGTTTTTTTTTTATGTAGTGGAAGACAGTTAACTTCAGGATTTTTTCTTTGATTCTTTAGCTCTGTCAACTTCCTTGGATATTGGGCTGAGTAACTGGAGCTTCCTATACGTCACGGTCTCCCTGTGAGTACAAACACCATCTTCTCTGGGAGCCCTGTGGTGGGGTTTAGAAAGCGCTTTGTCAGGGTCAGTATCTTGAGCGGGTGTATGGCTTGGTGGGGCTGCCACGCAGGCTTTGTGAGAACTTCCTGGGAGCAATGTAGAAGTGGGTGATCTGGTTCCTAACAATACTTTGCTGGGAAGGACTATATTGTAGGAGACTGACAGTGTATTTTGGTCCTTACAGCTACACGATGACCAAATCCTCAGCCATTCTCTTCATCCTGCTTTTTTCACTGCTCTTCAAGCTGGAGGAAGTGGTAAGGGTCCCACGTAATGCTTTAGGGAGGGAGGTCAGTCCCAGGGAGATAGGCAGTGTATGTACAAGAAATACGTAAGTAGAGGAAGAAGGCAGTTATGTGGATGAATCTGAAAGACAGGAGGTATCTGTCTCTGTTCAGCTCCAGGAGCCTGTAGTGACTTTGTGTTTGCTCTCATCCAGAGGGTAACATTGCTGCTGGTGGTTCTGCTCATCGCTGGGGGGCTCTTCATGTTCACCTACAAGTCCACACAGTTCAACGCACAGGGGTTCGTGCTGGTGCTGTGTGCGTCTTTCCTTGGGGGTATTCGCTGGACTCTCACACAGATACTTATGCAGAAGGCTGACCTGGGTATGTAGGGTGTTAGGAGGTGGGTGGTGGTGCTGGTAACAGGGAGGGGAATAAGGATGCGGTAGCCCTTGCTGCAGAAACAAAACATATCGTGTAAGGGGCGGTGTTTGAAACCTGGGGCAGGGGTTATCTGTTAATGGGTACCCAAGGTGGCTTGGCCTCTGCAGCAGCATAGGCATGGGCATGACAAATAAGGTGTATTTCTAGGAATGGTACTAAAAAAGGCTCTAGGAGCTATGTTATTGGCTGGCTTGTTGCTACCTGGTCTGTTATTGATTCTCTTCTTTCAGGGCTCCAGAACCCCATTGATATCATGTTTCACCTGCAGCCGCTCATGTTCCTGGGGCTCTTTCCGCTCTTTGTGGTGTTTGAGGGTGCGTGAGTTAATTAGAGAAAGCAGGGATAGCTTTATAGAGTGGTTGGGGAGATTGCCTAGCAGTTTTTTGTTTGAGATGATTCATTTAGATAAGTGAACAGCTATGAACATTACAAAGTAGTTAGAGACCTGGAATTACAAGGACCCAGATACACCTTATGCTGGCAGAGCATTAAAGAGTGTGTAGGAATAGTAGCCTGCCACACTTCCTTACCGGGAGTAAGGGCTGTGAAGAATTGGCTCCACATCCTCCTGACACTGGAATGAGCAGCCCACCCCCATCTTGTTGTGAGTGGGAGTTGGGAAAGGTACTTTGCTACTCACTGTCTTGTTCCTAGGCCTGCCTTTGTCCATATCAGAGAAGCTCTTCCGTTTCCATGAAGCAGGAATGCTGTTCTCTCTGGTAGGGAAGCTGTTCTTGGGTGGAATTCTTGCCTTTGGTCTAGGCTTTTCTGAGTTCCTCTTGGTTTCCAGAACATCTAGCCTCACCCTTTCCATTGCTGGCATTTTTAAGGTAAGGCATGGTTCCTGTGCTAATACTAGAAGGCAAGTACTGGTTAATCCCTAATGGGCCTCATGTGGTGGGAACTTTCTTAGAGCCTTAGAAATCATCCCATTACTCTCATTCTCCTTGCACAGGAGCTTGATGCTTTGCCTTGCAGTCTCTGCAGTGAAGTCCCTTGGTCCCTGACAGCAAGGAGCAGAGACTAGTGGCTGTTCTGTAAAAAACAGCATTAAGGCCCGAAGTTTGGTGGGATCTGGGATAGACTAAAACACATGGACCTCGTGAGCAATGGATGATGCGGGAGGGAGAAGGGGTGAGAAGGGCATGCTCTTGCATCAGACCTGGATATGAACAAATGGCTGGTTTGAGCTATCTCTTTAACCTAGTTTGGCACATTCTCCCCGCCTTTGAGGAATCCAGCACACATGCTTTCGAGCTGAATGGTGACATCTGAAATTTGTCTGATCCAGAAGTCACAGGATTCCCATATAGCCCAGCTATGCAGAGGACTTAAAATCCCACATCCCAGTTTTAACAGGTCATTCTGTTTCTAGAAACTGTTTTTAGAACTCTGGACATGGAAGAATGTGCTGATGGAAGTTAGCAGTCCGGCATCTTAATCTAGGCTTGAGCTGTAAAACATCTCATGCATATCTCTTCAGGTCCTGCCCTGCCACTTGTCATGTTTTTTGTTTCCACAGGAAATCTGCATTTTATTCCTCGCCACACGTTTGCTGGGAGACCGCCTCAGTCTTTTGAACTGGCTGGGCTTTGCTGTCTGTCTGTCAGGAATCTCCCTTCATGTCATTCTCAAAGCCATGAATTCCAAAGGTGATTCTGTTTTAAATCCCCTTCTCTTTCTGTATAGGCATTCTCATAGCGTCACTAGGAGCTGTGTCTAGTTCCAGCTCCTTGCCAACGCCAGGTTTGATGGGTTCTCTAGTGAGTTTGTCACTAAATGGGCTGTCTGCATGCAGGTGAACAAGCACTGACGCTACACAAAGAGGCCAGCTCCGACCCTGACCTGGAGTTGCTGCTGCGCCACACTGGACATAGTGAGGAGGAGGAAGAGGATGTTGAAACCCCACAACACTGAACATGAAGCACAAAGCCCCCTGCTCGGTTCTTACCAAACCTGCCTGACAGCTGTCTAGGAGGGTCCAAGAATCTCTGTCTGTGGCCACCCAAAGGAGAGCCAGGGCCTGGTGAGAGTCCTGCTGTTCTGCTACAGCGTGGATCTGTAGATGCTGCACAAGAAACAGGCAATATCCCTTTCACAGAGAGCGAACTTGGAAGATGAGCCCTGGTTCAGTGGAAGTAGAACAGTGTGGTGAGACTGGGAAATCCTATAGAAAGTTTGTTAGGGAATCCCGAAGGCTGTATATTGAGAGTGTAGACCATGAGCTGTAGAATGTGGACATGTCTGGACCCGCAGGCTGAGTGTTTCAGGGATGATTTTAGTGGTGTTTAGGCTTTGGCGTCAAAAGAGAAGGTAGATATACCTTCCCATAATTTTGTTACGGTCCTGCTAAGTAGGAACTCCCAACTTGGAGGGAGCAAATTACTATATATAAATACATAGATTTGTCCCAGTGAGAAGGAGCCTCTGTGCCTGGTGACCTCCATGTTCTGTGTGCATAGTGAGAAGAGGACCAATTGAACACAGCCAAATGAATTGGCTGGGGGAAGGACAGGGATGCATGAGTACTTCTGACCCTACAGGCCAAGGGGAGAACGATGCCACAGGAGATCTAGCTTGAGCAATAAGCTTATCAGAAAGTATGTGGGTATTTGAGGGGGGCGTTTTTTGTTTTTTTTAAATAAACTGTTTTTCTGATTCCCTTTTGTCTGCACATTATGCACCTACACTTCATCAAGCAGAGGTCATTTGTCTTCTGAACTCCTTTCCTTTTAGACCCACACTGACCCTGTCACTGCATGCCCAATTATTTTTGAGGCCTGGCACACAAAATACTTACCTGTGAACAGGGTCCTTCATCTCTAGGACTAGGGGGATCTTCCTGCAACCTGTCATACTGTGCCAGCCAGGAGATCATACTGACTTGTTTGCCTTCATGTGTGAACAAGACACCATATCCTAAGACGACTTTTGGTATTGTGGCTTTTTGTAGGAATCTTATCTCTTTGCCCCATTGGATTTGATCAGTTAGGGCTGCAGCCTTGTCCAGGAAAGGGGAATGGCGCAGGACTTAAGATGTGTCTTTTTGCTTTCTGCTAAGCCACAGGTAGTGTTGGGCAGGTGGCTGGTTTTTTGCATGGCAGATTTTTTGCCTCTTTGAAAATTCTGTTTGATGCTAGCTTTTGGAGTTTTTGGAGTGGAAATAACTAGAGAGCTTCCAGAGGGATAACAGTGCTGTCTTTCTCCTGAGAAGAGCTGGGTATTGAAGTGCACTCATATTCTGTTTGAGAACCTGAACCATTTTGACTAGACTGGCCCTCTGTTGATCCTGCTTCATCATTTTCAGATATGAAGTTCTTCTTGAAGACTTTAATCAAGAGCATGTCCTGCAAAAAACTGAATCGTAGAATCATAGAATACCAGGTTGGAAAGGACCTCAAGGATCACCTGGTTGAACCTTTATTGGCAAAAGCACAGTCTAGACAAGATGGCCCAGCACCCTGTCCAGCTGAATCTCAAAAGTGTCCATTGTTGGGGAATCCACCACTTCCCTGGGGAGATTATTCCAAGTAGTTCTGAAGAAGAAAACTTTTGTTAATGATCATCTTTAATGATGTTCTATTAGACACTGGTAACTTGCTTCAGAGCAGACAGCAGGTGGTGCAACTACCTCATGTAAAGCTACTGAACCAGCGGTTCCAGGCTGGTACACCAAGGGCTCTTGTGCACCAAGTAGGATGCCTGGAGTTGAGAATGGCTTGGTCTGTCCCTATCTGGATTTTCCAATAGCTGGGACTTGTAATGCTTCCAACAGGATTCACCCTGCTTACCCTACTGATAGGTGTGAGCCCCAAGCACTAACTCTCTGTACTTGATGTGGGGCAGTGATGCTTTCTGCACGTGATCTGTGTTTAGCAACACCACAGCTGCTCTTTGCATTTCATTTTCCGCTCTCCTAGAACTGAACCTGGGGCATCCGTCTACTGTGAAACTCTTAGACTGGGATTCCAGGTCTCTGTAAATCCAAGGTAAAGGCAACTTTGTTCACAGGCCAGGATTTGCACCACAAATGGTGTTTAAACATGAAATTTTATTATGCCAATGCAAGTGCTTGTGAACCGTAGAACCCTGTAGTCTGTTGCTTCCAGTCTCGTTTCCTCTTTAACATAGAGGGGATGTCCTAGAACCTAGTGTCCATGCTTAACATTTCTGATCTAGACACAACTTTTTTGGTAACAAATATGACATAGTCATTCACTACAGTGAGGTGTGCTCGGAACAGCTTTTGGGACAAGCAGTTCTGCACCCTTCCCTGGAAAGCTGCCAGCTGCTTGCTTCCAGTGAGGCTAGGTAGGTGTCTGTTTCTATGTTCAGTAAGGTTTTGTTCTTTTCAGAGATAAAGGTAAGAGAAACCTAGTAAAAATGTCTACTGCTTCATGATTTTGCCACAGCATATGGTACAGGTAGTCAGACCAGTTTGCTTGTGAGACTGACTGGGTATCATTCATCTTGCTTGGGAAGAATCCTATTCTAGTTCCTTCTAGTATTCAAATAGGATACTAGTGGCAGATCCAAAAGGCACAGGATCTCTGTACTATTCCTGACCGTGAATTTAAGAAGCCCTTCTGCACAGCTGGGTGATAATCAATACTTAATTTCTCCTTGAGATTTAGTGGTGGAAGAAGTTTTCCCGCAGCCTCAAATCCAGGTAGGGATCTTGTGGTGCAAGGAGGCCCATGGTAGGGTGTATTCTGCAGGTGCTTCTGTGACCAGCACATAGCAAGGAGGCCCTAATCCAGCTCATGCTGAAGTACTTCTGCTGTTCTGGGTGTGCAGTGCTAGGATGGAACGTTTTTCACTCAGCGGCAGGTTGGGACCTGCTGAAGGTGGTCATGCAACAGTTCCTGCCTGTGACTCTGATCCACAAGGTCCTCTGCTTCTGGGAAAGCATTGCTGTTTTGCAGTCTTTATTTTACTTTTCTCTGTGCAGTTCTTTCTGCAGGAACCTCACTGGTGTAGAGTTGACTATGCTATGACTGCTTGTGTGCAGAACAGGCAGGATCCATGTTTGTGCCAGTCCTGTCTCCCTTCATCCATCCAACACTTGACTTTTTTATGTCCCAGCTTCTTTCAGGAGTAGTGCAGGAATGAAGTTTCTTCCTAGCTCCCATAAGCACCCAGTAGATCCTGCAGGGACTTCCTCTTTAAAATGTCTTGCCTGGCAGGACTGCTGGCAGCAGCAGTACTGTCGCCAATCTGGGACTCTGCCTTTATCCCCAAAATTCAATCAGAAAGTCAGGGCTAGAGCAGACCCAGTGTCAAACAAAATCAAATGTTAATTAGACTGTGTGTAAACGTAGTTCTTTGTGACCAAGAACCTACTGTGTCCTGGACTGAAGAAATGATGTGGCTGAACAGCTGCCTGTTCAGTGTCCCCAGTATCCCTCTTACTCCTACTGCAGTAAGTGTAAAATGAAGGTGCTACACCACCCCAGCAGATACCAATAGTCATGTTTAATACTTCTGCTCAGCGTGGTGGACGCTTCTTTGCAGGCTTATGGAGCAGAGGTGACAAGACTTGGGAATCCCGGGAGAGAGAATGCTCTAAGGGTTTCCGAAAACTGCATTGATGCTTTCTGTCATCTCAGTTCCAACTTTTACTTCATCTTTTCATTCTACCCTGTGGGTGGAGCTTAAGAGCTTGCAGGGGCAGGGAATTTGGGCCATTGCCTTTGCACTTAAGATTTGGGATTTTAAGTTGTATGTGCTTTAAAGTAATTAAAATGTAAAAACATTTTGTTTGGGTTTTCTTATTCCTGAGGATTGGTTTCTGAATTATTTTATAAAGAGAAAGAGAGAGAACATACACTGACAATCTGATCTCCCTATTCTAGACAATTTAAGGAAAAAAAATAGCAATTAGATCTCTGTATTTAGGGATGTTTTAGCTTTTGTGTGTTATGTTTGTAAATGATTGGTGTTGGGTACCAGGTTAATTGCTAGATGTAGGTGATGAGTTCAATAGCAGATGTTCAGGAAGAAGAATTTATAAAGGATGGATAGTGGTCTGCCTCAAATGTCTCATGATAAACTTCTTAGGCTGTAAGGGATTGCATATGAGGAACTAGCAGTGAAGAGTGGTGCCTGCAAAACTGTCCAACATATAGAACTTAGAATCAGCATATCCAAAGGATGTTTAGACTCAAAATAAGTGTTCTGTTTGGAAAATTCTGTTTGGGGGCAGATATCCTGATAGGGAACCTGAAGAAGTTACATTTTCCTGCATACCTGTGGGAGATTAACTTAATGTGTACGTGGCTTTTCTACCACTTTGAAATCCTTTTTTGTCTGTTTTATGCTAGAACTACTCCTACCATTCAGATGAAATGGCACATCTAATAACATCATTTGGGATAGCATGTTCCTTGCTGGCCAAAGCTCCAGAATGTTAGAATCACAAGGTCTAGGTCAGTCAGGCTTGCTAGAATAAGGTGGGAAGGGGCAGCTGTTTCACAGCATCTTCAGGACTCATTTGAGGCATAGAAAAAATTGCATGATAAATGATCAGAGGGAGAAGGCACAAGCCCCTGGGTAGGCATAATTGGAAAATGCAATTTATTCTTGAGCACTGATAGCTTTGGGAGTCTTCTAGTATTCTTAGTCTTCTAGTGCTAGGAGTCTTCAAGTCACCTTGCATATGATTTAGCCATTGAATCTCTGTTTACCTTCTACTTGAACAGCTAGATCAAGAATTGTATGACAAGCAGAGGTCCATCTGCATACTAGCCTTGAGTCAGGTCTCTCTGAGGTGAAGGCTCACAAGCATGCTACAAAGAGGTGAGAGTAGACACTGTTCACCCTTCAGCACCTCATTCCACAAGTGACCAAAGCAGGAATACTAACAAAACCATGTGTCCAGCAGGAATGCTAAACATATGTGCCCATCTATGCATTAAAGACATGGACCTGCCCTTTGAAGAAAGGATCTTCCTGGAGTCCTATAAGGAACAATGCAGCTTGACCGATTTTGAGGGTCTGCTGAGGCCTCTCTGTCACGTCTTGGGGTTCTTCTGGCATCTGTGCATCACTGTGTTTTTCTGAGCAACAGTCCTGGATCTAAATTGCTTTTCCTAGCCTGGAGCATTCCTGCTGAGATCTCTGTGCACGTACCTTCATGGTGCTGTCATGCACTCCCAGCAATGTGTGCAGGGGTAGCTGTAGATCTGTAATTTAAGAATGGAAATGCACCTCCTTCACTGGAGTTTCAGAGCTCCAGCATAGAAGTTTGCATTTAAAAATGGTAGTATTGGGTATAAATGTCATTGCTGCAGGTGCCTGACTGGGGTTACCAAACAATAAGCAGTGAGTAGCTCTGCTTAAGTCTCTTCATCTTCCTGCCATTAACTGACCAAACAGAGGGGATTTTTGCACTCTAAACTGTTGTTCAGTGCTTGGTGTTGCCTGGGAAACCTAGAAGGAAAATGAAAGGATCCTATTGTTTGTGGGTTTATCTTGCTTTTGTAACAGCTTCTGGTGAGAGCCTAAACTTTGGAAGGGAGGGAGCACAGTCTGTATATTCCCCCTCCCCAAGCCCTCTGTGCCAGCGTTGCTGTTCTTGGTTCAAGATCTGCTTGCTCTGCTTTTGTTCACCTACATCCACTCTGTCTGTCTGTTCTGTGTCCCTCCTTCAGCCCGGGCAGGAGCACCCTGATGGAGGATGGGCAAATCCTGTGATTTGTGGTGAGTGGAACTCAACACTCTCAGTGACCCGAGACCAGTTCTCGCTGGCAAATTTCAAGGCTCTGATTAAAGGACATGCAGAGGTGAGGCGTAGAGATGACAAAATGGGGAAGCAGTGTTGGTACTTTGGGAAATGGACAAAGATTTATTTTAAAGCAGTGAGGCGCAGCCATCCTGTTGGCCAGAGCTGTTTTTCTCAGCTCTCTTCCCCTATCTGTTGCACCTCAGAGTCTTCCAGAACCATTTCCATTCTCTACATTTGGAAAAGCAACAAGTTAGGAATAGAGTGTCTGTGGTGAATGCTCTCCTGTCACTTCCTGACCTTCCTTGCTGCTTGTTCCACTCTGCTTTCACTTTCACTGACTGGTGTGTCTGCAAGGCTCCTCTGTATTCCAGAGCTTCACCGGGCCTCAGCTATGTTGGCTCTGAGGCTCACCTGGTGAGGACTTCTGGTGGAGATTGTCCTATGGTGCAGGGCAGAGCACTCTGTTCTTGGCTGCTTTAGTACTAACTCTCAGCGAGAAATGTTTTAGAAATAAAGTGGAAGCACTGGCTGTATGGAGAGCCTCAGGAGAGCCCGTTTGAATCCACCATAAAGCTGATGGGGATGCTCTTCCGTTCAAAGGGCCTGATGCTCTCCTGAGTGCCCCCTTCCTGGGACTCTAACGCCCTGAGAGCTTGAGAAATCTTGGTACACTGGCTACCCTGAAGCTCTCAGAGCAAATCTTGATTGCTTGCAGTTAGGTGTACCTGATTTTGCAGGGTCAGCCAGTGCAAGCAGCAAGTTTAGTGTAGGAGATTGATGACCAAAGCAAATGCAGGAACTGGCAAGAAGGAAGGAGTAAAAGCTTTGTGATTCTTTGACAAAATGGCAGTGTTCCTCTCTAGGCAACTCCACTGGGGCATGGTGTGGCACTTCTTTCTGTCCACGTGTTCCTTGGCTCCCCTCCCCAGAACCCCTCAGGGATTGAGGTGATGGGTCCTAGGTGAGAGTTCACTACCTACTTCCTAGGGTTGATTCCTGGAACAGGTCTGTAGAGGAAGTTGGTGGGCCTCATTCTCACTTTTGCTGAAATTGTAGTCCTACCTTCAAGCTGAGCCACCCCGCACCTGGATGTGGTCTCACTCAGGAGGAGGACTAGGGTTCTGGGTGGCTTCTAGGGAATATGGCAGAGTTGTGGGCAAGCTCAGGAGAGGTGGGACTGTATGCTGGTGCAGGGTAGTGCAGCACAGTGATAAAGAAGCAGCGCAGCTTGTCTCTTGAACACTGCCCATCTCACTTGAATGGGCACTAAATGAAAGGGAGAAAGAACCCCTGCCCCCACCCTCTTTCATATAAGTAAAAAACCCTACTGTGCATTGAAAATGCCAGGAACAGAAAAAGAGGCAAGGATGAAGGACTTAAAGGACTCAGGAGGGCTGCAGCAATGGCACAAAGAAAATGAGAATGCACAATCTTGCAGTGATAGCAGCGAAGTGCGGACTCTAGGCATGAAGAGGTGGGGTTGGAGTCTACTGAGGAGACAGGATAGAAGTACGGAGGGGGTGGTAGTGGGGAGTTGGAGCTGGGAGTACCAGTAGGATCCTGTTTGCCTCTGGAAATAACCCTGGGTGGCCGTGCAGCTTTTTGGCCTTGTATAGAGGTAGCCAAGGCCTGTTGTCATTGCTGAAGCTGTTTCAGATTTGGATCAATGCAGTGGGCTTGGGATTGTAAAACTGGGTAAACCTAGCCCTGCGTGCAGGCACAGGACTGTGAGGTCTCCTGCCTTTAAGAGGTCCCTTTGTCTCTGCCACAGTGGGGTCTCTGTGGTCTTCCAAGAGGAGTGATGAAGCTCATTGGTCATGCAGACTGTTTTCTAATGAGCCCTGAGTCAGGGGATGGGAGAAGTAGTTTTCTGTACATTCAATCGTTGTGTGGCACAGTTTGGTTCTGCCCCTCTTCCTCAAAGGAAGAGCGTGAAGGCTGAACATGCTGAAACCGCTCTTGAGCACTGCAGTGCTGGGGAGACCCACATGTGCATGCAGCAGCACAGAGACACGAGCCCCTTGCTGGGGGGAGCACACACACGTATGTTCGTACCGTGCAGGCCTTCCCCCATCTGTGCAGGCCCACACACTCACACTGACACACAGCCGTACACAGGAAATAGAGGGCTGTGATTGAATATTGATGGTGTTTGAACTAATTAACCAGCAGAAGCAAAGCTGAATGAATCTCAGAGGTGCTGCACTCCTTCCGCAAACTCTGTTCTTGCCTGTAAGACCAGGTGTTTACAGTGTGCTGATTTTGCAGCCCCTACCCATTCCCCTGGGAGACCTCTTTATTTGAAGAACAGATGCTTGGCTTCCTGCTGAAATTTCAATGCAGTAAACATCCTGAGGGCAAGGAGAAAGTGTCCCTGCAAACCCCTCTGCACTCCTCCAGTCCTCTGCCCAGCAAACGAGGGATCATCAGCAAGCTTACTGTGGGAAAGTCAGCCTGGCTCCAAAACGCGCAGGAGTAGCAAAGTAAAGCAGCAACATGAGGCCTGGTGCCCTGCAGTAGGTCTGCCTCAAGCTGTGCGTCACTTCTTGTTTCAGCTGAATATCTCTGTAGTTTTTATTACGTGATTTGTGGTTGGTGCCTAGTGAGGTGGGGAAAGGGGACCTCAGGGTACAGATGGCTGGAAAGCTGGTTACCACCCAACTTGGGGCTGTAAAGCGCTCACATTCATCTGCTATCTTTGCCGTGGCAAATAATTGTCCCTCATTCTATACCCCTGCTTCTGGATTGAGGCTCTTTTGTTGTTGTTTTTTTTTTTATCCACCATCGGGGTATGCAGGTTTTGATGTTCACAGCCTTGGGTCTCTGCAGTCCAAGGAAGTTGAAAGAACCTTTGCTCCTAGTCTGCACCCTGTACTTGGAAATGGCTCACTTTTCTGTAGTCATGCTAAACTGAGAGGTCTGTGTCCTGCGGTTGCTTGTGGAGTCATATTTTGGGGGGTGAACTGTTTGTCTTGCTTTGCATTAGGAAAGGTGATGCAGCCAAAACTGAGCGGTGTCTGGGACTTAGGAGAGTGATGGTGTTTGTGATGGTATTTTCTGCTGAGGGACCAGCTGTGCAGAGTGCAGTTAAGCCTCCTGTGAGGAGTGTGCTCTTCCAACAGGACAGGTAGCTGTGCCACTCAGCTCCCTTCTCCCAAACGGCTGTCTTGTTGCCAGGAGCTACAATCTCTGAACGCCTGGCTGGGCCTGGCCTTTGTTGCCAGCCTGGCCTCCCAGGGGAGCAGTCTGTACCTGCCCTTCCTCTGGACCTTGCCAGGAGCAGAGGCTGCTGCCAGCTTCTGGCTGCTTGCCCAGTGAAAAATAGCAGAATTGACCATGCAATTGTTAATGAAAATCACAAGGAGGAAGATGCAGCCAAGCCCTGTAATTGCACTAATTGGAGCCATCATCATGAACATGCTAAGAGCTGCTCTCCTGGTCTCAGCCTAGTAATTCTTCTACCTCCATGTTTCAGCACCTCCTCCACCACCCTGCACAAGGCAGACCCACCTGCCACATGGACATAATTCACTGTATAAAGGAAGCTGGAAGGTGCTATGTCCGTTGTCCTGTGGAGCTGCTGCTTTGTTTCCAGATGTTGAAGGTCTTCAGTGGAACTCCCCAGGGAGAATAAGGTGGAGCTGGTGCCAGGTGTTGGAGACTGTGCTGCACAGCACTTTGCTTGCAGCCTTGAATTCTCCCAGTGTCAGAAGACGAGATGGATCAGCCTTGGCCAAGCAGGAGCTCCCTGGACTCTGAAAGTATGGGAGTGCAGAAGCAAGTGTTCAGCTGTCCTGAATGGCAGGGTTGGAAAGGCAGTAAAGCGCATGCTGGGAGGGGACCTTGTAGCTGATGCAAGCAGCTGATACTTCGCCTCATCCTGCCCTGTGAGTTTGGAGCTAAGAGACTCACTCTCCTCCTGTGCTGAGCTGGAGATCACAGGATAATTCAAATGGGAAGGGACCTCAGCAGTACTCTATGCAGGCAGGGTCAACTATGAGATCAGACCAGGTTGCTCAGGGCTTCATCCAAGCAAGTCTTGAAAACCTCCAAGGTGGGAGACTGCGTAGCCTCTCTGGACCCTTGGTTCAATGCTTGACTGTCCTCACGAGGAAGAGGTTTTTCCTTATCTGGTCTGAACATGTCTTTATAGTTATGCCCATTGTATCTCATCCTCCCACTGAGCACCACTGATAAGAGCCTGGCACTGTCTTCTCACATAATTTCCTCGTAGGTACTGGAAGATTGCTATGAGGTTCCCCTCAAATCATCTCTTCTCCAAGATGAAGCAGCTTCCCTCTCTCTGCCTTTCCCTACATGACAAGTGCTTCAAGCCTTGAGGACCTTGGTGGTTCTTCACTGAACTCCCACTACTTTATTCATGTCTTTCCTGTATTGGCTGCGGAAACTGCATGCAGTATTACTTCATGGGGACTAACAAGTACTGCTATAAAAGGATAGTCACTTCCCTTCACCTACTGGATGTGTTCCTCTAATACGGTGTAGGATGCTGCTAGCTGCTTTTACTGCCAGCGCACACAATGTTCAATGTGCTGTCTACCAAGATACCCAGGTTCTTTTCAGATGAAGAGTGGGACAGCCAAGCATGATTCTGGAAGCACTTGGGTAGAGCCCTACGGTGCACCAATACATGTTTTAGTCTACTGCCTTGGCACAGACACTGCAGAGGAGTTTCCCCCACAGGGAGAACTGCAGCCTGCTTGTGAATCTTCAGTGATACCATCCAAACCCCAGGTGCTGGAGTTTGGTATCCACAAAGAGTCTCATCTTTGAGGTAGATCAGGGATGAAGATCCTGGGCTGTAGAGCCCAGGTTGTGGGGAAAAGCAGGGACCAGAGATCCCAATGATCTTGAAAGCTCTAAGCCCCCTAGGGAGGAAGGAAAATGGGCATGGTTTTAGAAGCTTCATGCGGTTTTGGAGGATTTGACTTGCAAATTTGGTAAGCTAGGGCTGGTGACATTGGAGCCAGGACTGAAACAGGGGGGCTTGGCTGCAAGACCATACAGCACACTGCTCCGTCGCTGTGCCAGCAGGGCTGATGGTTGGTTGCCCAGGGTGTGAGACAGGTGCAGGCTGGTCTTGCTAGTAAGCTCTGCAGGCAGGGACTACTCCCAAGTTTTGGGTTAGGTACAGCAGGTCCTGAACCTCTTCTTGGCCTCTGCGTATCCTGTGGAGATAGATACTGCTCTTGCCCAGCACTGTCTGCCAGAGCAATTTCCTGTGGGAGAATGAATCCTGCAAACCAAGCACAGCTTCTGCCCTGGAACGCAGGTCTTTGACTTCCTTCTGATGCTGCTAAAGTTCTCTTCACATGCCCTGTCCCTCCCCAGGCACTTGTCCTTAACTTGCCAGTGCCTCCCTCAGTAGTCACAGCATCTGACCCCACATCGGCAGGGTGGGGTTGAATTCCCTTTGTAGCTCCTGTACATCTGTTTTCTTTGATTCATTCAGCAGCCTCACTTGTCCAGTCATACTTGGATGAGAAGCTGCAGCTGCACTTCCCAGCCACAGGTGTGGCCAAGGGGGGCAGTTATGCACCGTCAGTCCGATGGACTTTGGTGTGGGCAGCAGGGACAGTGCAGTGAGAGAAGAGCACGCATGGGGAGGGCTTGGGGGAATATTTTTCATATCTCTCCTTGCACAAGCCTCACAGGGAAGGGGGAGGCATTGCCACAGGCAGGGGTGACCCTAGCCAAGCCACCAGCCATGCCATGTCGTAGTGCTGCCTTTTCTGGGTTTGGACAGAGGCAGGCCCAGACTGGGAAGCACTGCCATTCCTGGGTCTGCCCCAAGTGCCTGGGCTTGTTCCTGCTGCGGTCCAGTCACGTGGGGACATCACGCAGGGAAGCTCCCTGTTTGCTGCAGGCTACCTCCTTATGCAGTACTGTCTGTAGCTTGTGCCCACAGTTTCATATATTTTTTAAGGCCTGAAGTGACCATTCATTTATCTAGGGCCCCTGTGTAACTCCAAGTAAGAAATACCGTTATTCTGTTTGCCTGTAATGAACCCAGTGTCTTTCAGCTGATGCATTTTCCATGACAGGGTGGAGGATGCAAGGAGGCAGAGCAGATGGCACTTCTCAGGTAGCATGGCCCAGTGCCGTGTTTCCTATTTACACGTCTCTTGACTATAGGCTCCAGACTCCTTTACTAATAAAGTTAAAGAGCTCTTTCACACCAAGTTTTTCTTCTCTGTGCTTATAATCAAATCACCTCTCAGACTCCCTTTTTGGTCAGATAACAGACTGAACTTTTTCATTCTGTCCCTGGCAAGTGTTTTCTCCAGCCTCCAAATCACATTTGTAATTATTCTGCACATTCTCCATTTTTTTTCAAAATAATTTTAGAGATGTGGGCACGATATCTGACTCACAGCACTATGCAGGGAGGAACCTTGCCAGTCTGTTCCCACTTGTTGCTCCCCATCCATGTCTTTGAGCTTACTACCAGCATATCCCCTGCTGAGGGTGTACAGGAGGCAAAAGGTGCTCTCTGTAGAGTAAAAAGGACTCTGATGTGGTCCCATGAAAGACTAATTTCTCCTCTACTTGATGCTGGCCCAGGTAGGTCAACCCTCTTGTCATCGTCCACTGAGATTCTCCCAAGGCACTGTCCTTGCAGGTCAGCAGTTACTGGAGGATTAAAGACCAAGAAGCAGCGGGTTTTTGCTGTGAATTGCACCTACCATTGTCCTCTTCCTATCATCATGACACAACCCCTGGATCAGCCACCTTCCCCACTGCCACATCATGCCCAGAAGGCAAAGGGGCGCTTTGAGCAGAGAAGACAGGGGAAGGCAGCTGCCCAAAATGTGCAGAGAAACTGGGCACAGAAAACAAGGGATGTGGATGGTTAGAGATCACAATCACAGAATGGCTGAGGTTGGAAGGGGTCTCTGGAGGTCGTCTTGTCCAACCCCCTGCTCAAGCAGGGCCACCTAGAGCTGGTTGCCCAAGAGCACATCCAGACAGCTTTGGAGTATCAACAAGGATGGAGACTCCACAATCTCTCTGGGCAACCTGTGCCAGCACTCGGTCACTCTCACAGTGAAAAAGTGTTTCCTGGTGTTCAGAGGGAACCTCCCGTGTTTCCATCTGTGCCCATGGCCTCCGGTCCCGTCACTGGGCACCACTGAGAAGAGCCTGGCTCCATCCTTTTTCCACCCTCCCTTCAGGTATTTCTATACATCAACAAATTCCCTCCCCTGCCCCTGCCCCTTCTCTTCTGCAGGCGGAACAGTCCCGGCTCTGTCAGCCTTTCCTCCTATGTGAGGTGCTACGGTCCCTTCATAATCTTTGTGCTCTCTCCAGTACGTCCATGTCTCTTGTACTGCTGAGCCCAGCACTGGGTACAGCACTCCAGGCGTGGCCTCACCAGTGCTGAACAAAGGGCAAGGACCACCTCCCTCGACCTGCTGGCAATACTTCACCTGGTGCACCCCAGGGTGTCGTTACCCTTCTTTGCAGCAAGGGCACATTGCTGGCTCATGTGAAGGTGCAGGGGGTATGCAGCTAGAGGGCATGAGTGCAAGAACTTGCCCAGTCTAGCACTGCAAGAAGGGTTGCTGGGGCACAGAGCTGTCCTACAAGAGCCACGCTAGCATAAGTAGCGTTACCATCTCATCTTGTGCTTTCCAGCTTAGCAGAGCTGGGTAATTGCTTTGTCTATCAGAGCTCCTTGCATTAACAGGCAGTAATTGGCACCTGTGTTAAAGAGCCTGGTTTCAATTACTGCTGAATGCAGCTCAAACTCCAGAGCTGGGAGATTACATGGGGGAGGAGCGGTAATGCTCATGTTTACTCTCTGTCTTTCCACCAGGTGTTCCTCTTCCCCCAGGGATGAAGCTTTTGCATTTCTTGCGTGTGCCTTGGATCTGCAAAACCACCAGCAAGGGCTGCATGGGAAGCGTAATGGTGTGCCTCTCAGGAGCACAGAGAGCAGGCATAGCTGGCACGGTGCTCAACCCTATTCTTTTTCATGTGGATGTTTCTTACAGAAGCCTCTACTACAAGTCCTTCGCTGAATGGTGGGCTAGCAAGGTATGGGAGGGAACTGGTGTAGATGGTGGTGTTCCCCCAGCCCCATGCAACAACAATCCTGGGAGCTTTCCCAGACTCTCCTCTCAGCTATACATCTCTCTTCGGCTTCCCCTGCGTCAGCACTCCCCTGTGTGCTGGGCTCAGCCACCTCCTGCTGCCATTCATCATTTCTGATCCAATAACTTACAGCACCGTTCAAATGCACAGGGAATTGTTTTCTGTGTTTTAGAGCCATGAGCCCTTAAATTTCCATTTGTTTAGTGGGTGATGAATGGGCAGTTGTGGTTGGTGCTGGAGCCATGTGGAGAGCAGAGCAGCTAGTGCTCCCTCTCACAAGCTTTGCACCAGGGGCATTATCAGTTTGTGAGGCAACAGCTGTCTGGGGCTCCCTTTCCAACAAAACTCCCTGGTTCAGTTCCTCACAGGGGTCAAGGGAAGGGTTTGGAGGGGCTAAGGCAGAACATTTGGGCTTTATTTCTGCTCTGTGGGGAGACTTTTATGCCTGATGTCTGGGAGGGCAGAGGGAGCTGCTGTTTGGGGTACCAAAGCCAGGACAATCAGTTGTGCTACAGAAGCACCGCTAGGAGTCTTGGGCCCTTCAGCTGCCTGAAAGACTGATTCAGATAGTGGGTAGGAGCCCTTACATTGGGAAATGGGGATAAATGGAGATCCTCAGCTCAGAGTGCGGGCAGTGGAACAAGGAAGAAGGCTGGAATGGGTGGCAGAAGTGCAGAGGGCTGGCTACAGGCATCTGGGGAAAGACTGTGCTGGCATCCAAGGAATGCTATAGCTTAGCAGCTTCCCAGCGGCAGGAGAAGTCTTTCTTGATGCTGGTGGCTCTTGTAAGATAGCCATTGCTCATAGTGAGGTCCAGGACTGCTGGGAACAGTCACCAGCAATCCTTGGGGAGGCTGGCCCTGAGCAACCCCAGCATACAGCAATGGCGATGACACAACTTGTTTGATTTGGCAGCTGTTATCCAGTGCTGAGAATGGCCATCCCGAAGACAGTGAGTTATTTATCACTTATCTGTATGTGTTTCCGTGCCAGTCAGTCCATCTTCAGCTAATGGACTCTTTGCTGGGTCTGTGCTGCTTTTGCCTTTCTTCTCCCCAGTAACCTGGAGGCAAAGGCTGCACCTGCACCACAGTGCTTAAACTGTGGAGATGTGGGGCATGTGGGGGGCATGGCTTGCTTCCTTCTTTCTCTGTGTGCCTGTGTTCTTGCAAATGTAGTTTTAAGTCAGTCTTACAGCACTTTGGACCTGTATAATGGTTTTAACACTGGATGTAAGCTTTGCTGCATGGCTTTTGTCCTACAGTGTGAGTCTAAGTCCTGCCTTGAGCTCTAATAAATTCCTGATCTAAGCTGCTCTGCCTGCACTGCTGATGCATTTTAGTTTTTCCCCTTTTCCCTCTCTCTTCAGGCTGCAGGCCACTGGGAAAAGAGGCCCCTAGCTCTGTTCTCCTGCTCCAAGGCACAGTGCAGCAGCCATTCCTCTACCCTGTACCTCCAGTGCTTGCATAAGTGGCAGGAGTAGGCACAGAAGGAGTTAAACAGTGCTGGAAAAATTGGTATTTAATCCATTGCTGTCCCTTCTAGCAAACCTAGATGGGAAAATGCCTCCCTGTTGGAAATAGCGCCTCTCGGAAATGGAAATGCAGGATGGCTGGGGATTAGGGTGCCTATCGCTGGAAATGGGTTTCTTATCGTCTCTCTGAGCTGAATTGGTGGGACAGCCTCTGAAAATTGAATTGCCTTCCCTGTTTTTCTCTCTGCCACTGCATTTCTCCTGTGCTCCAGCATTACACCCACCTTCCCAGCCTCCAGCCTCCCTTGTCCCCATCCTCAGCAGAGCAGAGCCTGCCTCCGAGAGGGTGCGTGTCTGTGGAGAGGGACCGTCCCAGCTGGAAGGTGGGCAGGACTGGCTACCTCTGGGAAGATTCATCCTTTGGTTGCTTAAGGCCAGGAGGGTGTAGTCCCTCTTTCCAAGCTTCCCTCTCACCTTGCAAGGACAGTGGTAGCCTGCCACAGCCCAGTTTAGGGCAGCATGAGTGAAGGTGTGAAGCTATCAGAAGATATCAGACACAACTAGAAACGAGAGCTGGGGGCAGGGCAGGGGGGAGGCAGAGGGAAAGGTAAGGGTAGGTGGAACAGATCAAGGAGAGACCAGGTTGAACACATCAGAGCAGGAATGAGAATGACTCTATAAGACTAGGAGCAGCCTGAACCCTAGGTCTTTGCTCTGTTAGCTGGAGGCATCTCCATCAGTGCTCAGGCTCTGTCCTGGGATGGCCAAGGTGGCTCTTTCAGTTCTTCCTCATAGGTTCTGTTCATGGTTTGAAACGTCCCACACCACAAGCACCAGTCAGCCTGTACCCAGCTCTGCGTTGGCCCCAGGTGTCCCCACAGAGCCCAGGCAGTTCACCGCTCCCCGGGCCCAAAGCAGGTTAGGCTGAACACGGACTGAAAGCTTTCTCACTGTGCAGACTGCAGACCACAGCCAAGGATGTGGGTATGCTGGCTGTGGGTGTCCAGGCGTAGTGTCAGGGATTTATTTTAAGGTTTTTGTTTCCAGGTTTTGGTTTGGGGATAATTCTGTTTTACTGAGCTGTATTTTACCATAGGTTGCCAGTGCCTGATTTCATCCTTGTCTCTGTCACAGTATGTTTTTTTGAGGAATTTCCCATCTCTGTTAGAGTTACGTGTAAGCCATAAGCACAAGAGGTGCTGACTGTACACCTGTCAATGGCTTTTCAATGTACCAACATGCAGCCATGGGTGCTGCTCCAATGCATAGGTGCTGCCCTTGATTCTTCATCTGCCAGAACACATTGAGTTTGAAAATAAAAAATATTCAGGACTAACTGGGGAGTTTTTTTGCTGCTTTTACAGGGCTACCATCCGTGGTTAATGGAATCTGAAGCAGGACTCTCTTTCAGAATAGCCCCTCTGCACTGAGCTGGAACACATAAAGTAATTGCTGGCCATCAGGGCAAAGCCCTAGCTAAGGGCCTGGTTCCTCTTGCGAGAGCAGGCTTTGCTCAGGTTGCATGGGCTTGCTGTCTGCCATCTGAAAGGGTAGAAGTCCTCCCTTCTTCCTCTTCTTGCCCTCTGCTGAAGGACTGACTCAAACTGCTGACAAATAATGGGAACTTTGATTGTACAAGTGTTTCCTTACATGCTGAGGGGTAACTGCAGCCAGGTCTAGCCTCATCAGAGAGGTGGGGAGCCTTTATCTCCGCAGCAAAGGAAATTATGGACAAAGGCATTATGTTATTTGATGACCCTGTTAAAGAGCTAACTCCTGGAGTAGGATGCAGATCTGCCTCTTGATCCCTAGCAGCATCCACACTTGCATGGGGGGACACACTGCTTTGTTATGCATGATGCAAGCTCAACCTCAAGTGGTGGCCTGGAAAGCAGGGTCAGGGTTGGGGGCAGACCGCTGGCAGCCACAGAGCAATCCTTAACGCAATTTCAGAAAGTTTCATTGTTCCCAGCCCCATATGCTTCTTCACAGCCTCAGACCTGCCCCACGGCCCTGTGTGTGGGGAATGGAGCCACGGAGTTACCCCAGAAGTATTTTGCAAGGGGGTCGTTTCCCCAGCTCTTGGTCCAGAGCCCAGTTCCTTAGTGTCCAGGTCCGCCTGCGCTCTGGCACAGGAGCGGTCTCTGTGGGGGCCAGCACAGAGCTGCCTGGGTCACCTGTGGATACGAAGGGCCACCCAGCTGGGCGCAGCTGTGCCTGGCCTGGATGTGTATTTTGCCCTGTGGGGCCATTGCGGCCCCCTGGGTGTGGTCGTGTGTTTTACAGGTTATCCAAAGCAACTTCTCTTCCATTTTGGACTAAAACTGATAAATCAAGGTGACTTTGGGGAGAGAAATAATTCCTTTCGCAGGATTTGCATAATCCTAGCTGGTGATATGATAATGGTGTTTGTTAAAGACAGAACACAATGAATTAATACTGTTAAGTTACTGCTGCAAAATGCAAAGCAGGTAATTTACTGTGGGTGCAAGGAAGAGTGTGAGTACAGCAGGCATGGCTGTGGTACCATCGGGCACAGCCAGGGTGTAGCACACAGTCAGCAGCAGTTACTGCTTGCACTCTGCTTGGCCCTGGCTAGAAGCTGTGCTGAGCCTGTCCAGGGGAGGATTACCTGTTTCAATCCATTTCCCCACTGTGTTTGTGGAGTTGGGACCTGCTTTGCCTCCCAGATCACTCTGGAGAGCCAGCCCTGCAGGGCCAGTCCGTGCTGGAGGAGGGACAAGGGAGCTGAGGATGAGATGCATCATGCTGGTGCTGAAGGGGACCACCTCCAGGTACAGAGATGCCCTGGGGGGCTTGCAGTGGTGAGGAGATGGGCCCTGGCACTACACTTCTTGCCACCTTGGCCACCCCCAGCAGCCAAGAGACTTTGATGCCATTCAGCCCCTAAGAGGTTTTCCTCCCCCTGCGAAGAGTGAAGGCTCTGTGGCAGGTAAGCCAGCCTGGAGACCTGCTGGCTCTAGCCCCAGTCCTCAGCTTTCACCTTGTGCAGCCAGGCTCAGCTGGGGAGTGGTGCTGCAGGACAAGCAAGGAGGAAGAGCTGGTATGAGGCAGAGGTGGAGAGGCTTGGGAAAGGTACACTGGTGCCCCACTTGTTCCCTGGGCTGGTGCTGCAGTTCCAAAGCCATCCTTGCCTGCCAGACCCCACTGGAATCCTAATGCACCATTTATCTCTGCAGCTCCACAGCTCTATCAGAGGGAGATGCTGTGCAGGAGCCAGAGCAGGATTTCAAGCTAATTGGATTCTGTGTCTCCGTGGTTTCCCGTGTAGGCAGGCGACAGGGATTAGTGCAGTGTTTCTGAGGAATAGAGGAGAGCGAGGATGACCTGCATAGGGATTTCCTCCTGCATAGTCTCCGCTGCTAGCTTCAGCAAAGGACTTTTTTGGAAAGGCTGTCAAGGTGGAAGGGCCCAAAGCAACATGTCCCCACTTTATGGTAGCACTGCTGTCCGAATCGTTTGTGCTCATCCTAAATCTTTGAGCTGGGTGCAGTCCCCTTCCCAGGGAAGGAAACAGCTCAAACGCCTCCCGAGCCTGAGCAAGCCTGACAATGGTCTGGTCTCTTCTGCTCACTCCATGTGGGGAGAACCAGACAGGGAAGTCAAAGAACTGTAGCTCCTGTGCGTAACCAGCCAGCTGCCTGAGCTTGCTCCCCTTTCCCTCCCCGCTTCCCTTCCCAGGCCTAGCTGCTGGCTGGGAGCAGTGCGCATTTGAACCTTCTCCCTTCCCCCAAGTTCCTAGCCTTGTTTTAGAGCCTGTCAGGGCGGGAGCAGGATTCACCTCATTAACACAGATTTATTCCTCTATAAACATTTCATTCCTTTAATTGCAAAGCAGTCATACTGCAGGCAGCAGTGGTAATGGCTCCATTTGCACTTGGTGTTGAGGCAGTGCGCCAGGTGTGAGAGCCTGCAGCACAGCACGCGTGGCACACAGCTGAGTGCACATGTAGTTATGACATGCCATGGTGTCTACATGTAGAAGTGTGTGCTGTGCAATGCAGGGTCAGCCAGTCTGGATAAGCGTGTGGCCCTGAGCACCCTGCTATCCCAGCAGGTATGTGGTGTCCCTAGTTCTGCAGTAGGGCCAGAGTGTTGCCCACACTGTGGAGAGGAAAGGTAGAGGCCCAGAGGTGCCAAGACCCTGACTCTACAAGCATTGGTAACAGAACATTGAACGGGCCCACGTCAGCTGTCCCTTTGCCCTGTGCCCACCCTGTGACGTGCACACGGACATAATCACCTTGCTGTGCACCCTGAAAGCTGTCAGAGTGCTGAGTGCCCAGTGTCTGCTGTGCTGAGGGACAGTCCTCAGGCACCTGGGTGGTGGGATGGAGTCCTGGGGCAGCAAGAGCAAGGCAAGGTCTTCTGAGGTCTCTGGGGCAAAGGGGTGTGCCTGGGGTCACCGTTTCATGGCTCCTGGTGTGACAGTACATATCTTGGGCTCCCTGAGCTGTGATCTGTGGAAAAGCATGTTCCCCAGGTCCCATTGCCTTGCCAGATTCAGTACTTGCCCAGACAGCACAGGCTGACCCATGCAGAAAACTGAGGGTGGAGAGAGGGTCTGAGCCTTCTTTTCTGGTCTAACCCAAACTGAGCGAAGATGCTTCCACCACTACGATCAGGGAGTGATCCCCCAAAGAGATCTGGGATGTGGCCTGTTCCTGCCCTTGTCGCTTACTCCCCATGGCACTACCAAAATGCCAGAATCTCCTGAAAGCTCCCTGGCAACCCCTTCCTGGCAACAGAGCAGCTCTGGGGCCCCGCTCAGCGAGGCATCGATGCAGGAGGATGCACCCAGTCAACAGTGTCTGCTGGGCTCTAAATGCATGGGCGGCAGGTATTTGCCAAACTGCTGTTGCAGTTCATGGTCTCTGTTCTTCCACATGTTCATCCAAATGTTAATTTTATGGATGCCTTTATAAATCTTGTGGCTTTCCCCTGTCCACAGGCTACATAGATTTCATCTTGTTGAGAGGTGACACTTCTGGCCTTTGGTACCAGGCTATCAATTTAATACTCAGAGAGTAATAAAAAACATGGGATCATATTAACTTGTGATTAATCTGCTGCTCCTTCCTGTAACTCCTTCTGTGCCATCTGAAACCCTAGGATGCTGAATAAGTGTTTCAGCTGCCGGCAGAGCCACAGGCTTGGGGCAGCAACAGCCAGAGACAGCCTCCCAGCTGGAACAGCTACACGGTTTCCAAATGGTGAGCTGCTCCTCTGCTTGCCAAGAAGATGGAGGTTTGTGCCCACCTCTCTGTTAGACCTGGAAATCTGGAGAAATGCATGTATCCCACCTCTGAGACCCTTCCACGTGTTCTGAGCAGGGCACACCTGCAAGTCTGCCAGCCGCACAGAGTATTGGTTTGCCAGGCTGAAGGGAAAGGCATTTCTCTGCTCGTTGTGAGAGCCTTGCTGCCGAGGAGCCTGGAAGAACACGTTTAGGTCATTCCATCAACATAAAGGTTAAATGTTTAGCTGCAGCTATTGAAAACAAAGCAACAGCAGCAGCAACAACAGCGAAAGAATTGGATGCCTTATCAATGTCTGGGTTTAAGATCTGCATCTAAGCACCTACCAGGTATAGTGCACTGAGGTCCTCACGGGACAGTGCCCTGTGCCAAGAGCACTGCCTCGCAGCACTTTTTCACCTGCGGGCAGCTATGCAACAGCTCAGCCCCACTTCACCCCAGTCGATGGCTTTGCAAAATGGATTTTTGGGCTCAAATTTTTGCCTGGGGATTTTGAAGAAGTGCCTGATGTTTTAAAGCACGTCCATATAATTTCTGTGCTCTCTGCTGATTAAGAGGGCCTCTTTATGTTTTAGCCTTACTTTCAGCCTCTCAACCTCTGTGAGAATGCCAGTGACCTACTCTTAGAGTTATTTGAATATAGATCCTTTTGTGGATGTAAATAGGAACCTGGAAGAGTCATTTTTTTCTACCCTGCACATCTCCTGTTTCAGTAAATCAGTAGAATTCTCATACATTTAACTTGCTTTGCAAAAAAATACTTTATAAATTTACATTTTAGCATCATAAAGCAGGTTGTCTTATGGACAGCACGGCACACTCCTTTCGTGTCTTCATAACAACTTGCAATACGCATATTATTAAAAGAAAAAACTAAAACCTCATCATGATGCAATATGTTTAACAGTCCCGTAATGCCTGAATTCCCTCTTCCTGCCGCATTTGTGGGCATGTCACAGCAACTATCCTGCTGCCAAGCCATTGTCTCTGGAGTTTGGGCTCACCCTTTGCAGTCCTAGAAGACCTGCAGAATCCAAGGCAAACAGCAAAAGACACTTTCAAGACACAGGCAGAGGTCCTGCTCCATTCCTCCCTGTGCTCTGTCTCTCTCTGAGCCTTTCCGTGTCACGCTGTCTCCCCAGAGCCGGAGCTCTTCCAGGCTCTTGCTAGCGCGGTCTGCCTATGATAGGGCTCTTTGTGCTTCAGCTGTGCTCCAGTCACACCCTGACAGATGAGGGGGCTGCAGGGGCCTTTCCATGCTCAGGAAGGGTTGTTCAGTTTGTAGTCCTGTCTGCAGCATCCAGAGAAGCACCAGGTGCTCAGAGCCCTCTCTTCCATGCCCAAGGCCAACTCTTTGCTCCATGCAGGAGGCAATGGCTCCTGGCAGCACCTGTGTGAGAGCTGGCGAGGGGCTATGCTGAACAGGCCTAGGTGCTATGGCTGCCTTGCAGTGGCAGCTGGCACCTCCTTGGGGATGGTGCCAGGTGCTCTCGCTCTGGTGCAGGTTGTTGGCATTAGCTGCTGGTCTGTGTAAACTGCTCTCTATACCCTGTCACCATTTTTTTTATTGGTCTCTGGCAGTTGCTGCCCCGTTAGATTGAGTGTATGATCCACTACAATCCACAGCCAGCTGGCCCTAGTGATGAGAGAAGCACAGCAGACTGACCCATTGGGGGGACTTCATCAAAAGGCTCAGTGGGGAGCCGCCATGTGACTCTACTGGCTCAGAAACTGAGCTCCAGTGTGAAGCCTTGGCCCCCACCATGCTGCTGTGCATCAGCCCAGCCACAGGGAGCTGCTGAATGAGGTGGCTCTGGGGTGCAGGTACCTAGTAAGCATCCAGGTCCCAGCTGAGCTGTCACCTGAGTAGCAACACCAGATGGATGTGGAAAGCCTTCAAATTCAGCACGTGATCAATACTAAACTGATCTTATGGAGTCTCTTATAAGATTACCCCAGCCTCATGCATCCAATTGTAAAAAAGTCACTCAGCACACTAGGGAGATGTGAGAAACGCTGCAGACCCCATTTAGGATGCACAGAGCCAGGGTAAGTGACTTCACAATGGTTTCTTGCAGTAAATAATTCATCTACTTTACATTTGGTTGTATTGCTACCCCCATGCTCCTGCCTCCATTCCTTTCTACCAGTTTCTCTCTCTTGTCCTGAAATTCCTGTGCTGGGTGGTTTCTGATTCCCTATGACACACATGTGTGCTTGTACGCACACAGAGGCACAAATCTGTCCTGGTCCAACTTTTACTGATTGCCATACTAGGGAAAGCAATGCTGGGTAGAGATGATGCTGTTTCATTGCTCAGCGTCAGAACTGGGATGGACTCAGTCCGGGCCCTGGCCTGGCTTTTCCACCGTGGTCTCTGCCCCAGTGCTGCTTTTACATGGTGCCAACATGCAGAACTGTTTGGAATGCATTAACGATGCTAATAGTAGTTCTATACTAATTAGTAATGCCGTTTGAACAAACTCTCTCTTTATGACACAAATTGTCAGCCAGCCAGGTGCAGAGTAGGGGCTGCAGCTGGCACATAGAGAGTGGCAATGAAGGGGTAGAAAGCTACTCTGGCATGGGACTAGGCTGTGGCAGGCACTCCTCACCTGGTGCCCATCCAGAAGCCCTGGGGTCCCCCATGCAGTCAGAGCCAGGAGGGACAAGGCAGCAGCTGGATGGGAACCAGTACGTGGGGCATGCCGCATCTGGGCTACGGTGTCTGCTGGGCTCTGCCCTGATCACACACACCAGTGCGGACTCTGGTGGCCTTGCTGAACCGGACGGCTCACGTGTCAATGTGGATTGCTACAGCTGCTAAAAACAGGTTGATGGGAGTCACTGCCATGGGATGAAGCCTGTCTGGCCCTGTCAGCTGAGGCAAGGCTGTTACGTGCATCTCAAGCCCTTGGCAGCATGCTAACTCCTGGGCCATCCTGGTTCTGGATAGTTTTGTAGGAAAGACCGAGTACAAATTGGCATGTGTCTCTTTGAGCTGAAAAATTATTGCAGTCTGGAAGAATGTCAGGACAAGCATCACACCTGCTTGTCCTGCCCTTGTTCTGCTCCAGGCAGTTGGTCCTGGCCACTCTGGAGACACAACATGGGCTAGAAGGACTCTTGGGCCAGGCTTTTGCTGCTCCCTGTAGGAACCATTTTGACTGTGTCTGGAGCCCTGTGGATGCCTTACTGGGAGTGCTCTCATTTGCACAGGTGGGTGCTGTGAGTCTCTGATCCCACCTCTGGTTCTGTCCACCTCTGATCACTGTGAAGGGCAGGAGAGTTGATATCATGGTGCCTGTGGTCTGACCCAAACTGTATCTTCAGGAATAGATTGTCCTTTTCAGGTGTTGCCCAGCCATCTCCACTGGCTCTTTTAACACTCCTTCCAGCAAGGAAGCAGGTGACCTTTTGGAGAGAAATGGTCCCATCATCATCATGGTATTTTGCATGCTGTCCCCTTGGGATCTGTAAGTATAGGCCAAATCAGAGTTATTCTAGTCCTCTGCTTTGAGAGGTGCCAGAAGGATCCCACCATCTGGGAGGCAGTGGCTGCTCTGGGTGTTTTGGCTCCAGGCCAGACTCCCTGAAATGCCTCCAGGGCGTTTCTTGAGGTGCCTCTCAGGGGCACCCACCGGGCCCTGGGCTGTTGAGGGCTAGAGTGCCTCGGGCACAAGCTGCTTTGCCAGTTTCTGACCACTGTTGCTCCTTGCACAGGAATCTGTCAGTCCAAGGCCCCCATGCCTTGGGCATGCAGAGCATTACACTCCCAGCAGCTCCCGGTAGGCACCTGCACATCATGGGCAGTGTCCCCAGGAGTGACCTCTAGGCAGTGCAAAGGCAGTCTCCACCTGACCTTGGCTGGAGGCTGCCTGTTCTGTCACATCAGCAAAGCCTGGTCCCTAACCCGAGATCCTAACCAGGGTGGGTAGGGTAAGGGGGTGCATGCACAGCCCTGCTGGCCCCGCACTGCTCAGCTGGCTGCCAGCAAGTGGAGGGGGATGGAGGAGCACAGGGCAGGCACCGGGCATCTCTGCTGTCTCTGGGGCCAGTCCCTTGAGCAGAGCACTCTGGATACCCCTGCAGATGACAGCTGGTGGCGCTCAGCACCTCTGCAGCCATCATCAAGGCTCTGAGTTTGCTTTCCATTCAAGGTGTGTGCCTCAGCCTGACCCCACATGCTTCCCATGGGTTTAGGCATGCAATGCCCATGGGGCTGGCTGCTGACAGTCCCCCCGTGCCACCAGACAGCAGCCTGCGGATCTGGGGCTGCACACGGCCACGTCAGACTGAGCTGACAGGCCTGGTGTGAAATAAGATGAATGGGCTGAAGTTGGTGAAAATGATTCTAATTTATAATCTGCTGCTTTGTGGAGCTCCCCAATTAATTCTCCCTAGATACATAAGTAGGCCACATGTTTGCTTTGCTTCAAATGTAATAAACATTACACTCTGTCCCCTGGTTTTGGTGCTGGTTCCTGTCAGAGCATTAGTCCCTACAGCTAATTCCTCACACCTGTCTCCCAGGCTCCTGGGACCTAGGCTGAGCATGGGGCGGAAACGCCAGGCTCCAGGAAACTTGTGGCATGGAGAGATAAATTGCTGATCAAAGGGCTAGTGCACAGTGTCTCTGAATATTTAGTCGCAGGCAAGGCAGCCCAGCCCACTCAGGAAAGGGCTTTGTTCCTGGCTCTGCTCTGCGGCAGCAAGCAGCTGGGGTGCGATGGGGCGCTGGGATCTGCGCACCCTCAGGCTACAAAGAACTGGCAAGGGGTGGGGTCAGTGGGGTGTGACACCAGTGGGGTGCTGTTCTTTGCAGCTCTGCTGGGGTCTGACTGTCAGCATAGGGCTGCTGCAGAACCAAGTCACTGGCCTTGTGCAGGAAGAAAAGTCTCTGACTGGTGCAGAAGTGGCACCTGCAGCCATCTTCAGGGTAAGCGTGCTGCGTAGCCTCTGCCATGGAGCCAGGCCAGGAGCTGCAGTCCTGTTGCCCAGATCTCCTGGAAAAGCTAGGAAGAGGTGGGGAGGGTCCCAGCGGTAAGAGGGAGCCTGCCTGGGACATGCATGGCCCTAAAGTGTCAATCGAGATGCCCAAAGAAAGGCCCGTACTGCCTCTACAGCCAAAGACAGTACCTCCCAAGAGTTTGGGCACTGCTGGCCCCAGAAGTGCCCTTACCTTTGTCAGGTAGAAATAGAGGTGACGAGCAGTCCCTTGTTCCTTCAAAGGCCTCCTATGCATGTAAAAATAGAACCAATCTTGCAATGCCTTGCTGATCCCTCTCACCTCCTTCCTTACCTGCAGTGGATGGAGGCTGATTCCAGATTTGCTGATAACAAGGGTGCAGAGAGGTTTCCATGAGAAAAAGCCAAGTAGTGGACCTCGAGCTTTAGTGTGTGTTTTGATTGTTTTGTGACTGATCACAATCTTCACTCTCACTGCTCATTGTGGTCTCTCCACCTACCTAACGAGTCAAGCCCATCTCACAGGCACTGAGTGTGAAAACGGGCTGAAAAGCCCAAGTTTTGTCTTTGCCATCACATCTATCCTTCATCTAAATTCCAAGGTTGCCAGGACTGAGGCAGCAAGTTCTGATGCAGAAGCATGCATAAACTTTTGCTGACTCTCCTTGTCCTGTTGCTTGTGACTTCCATGGTCCCCGGCCATCAGGAGACCTTTCCCAGACCTTCCTCTCCTTTCCACACCCAGGAAACATCCTCCATTCTTGCTTACTTGCCCCAGCCTGCTCAGCACCCTGGCCTTGCTCTGGTTGGTTCAGCAGGTGAAGAAGCATAGAGCTCCTTTGCATGTTGAGGTGCCTTTGGTGGAGGGTGAATGAGTTGGAATCAGTGTGTGCTGGGCGAAGGTTCCCACTTCCATCTGGTTTGATGCAATGATGGCTTATTGATTGATGTACAGAAAGGTGGGGGCAGCTTACTCGGCACTGTGTTTTCACCATCTCCATAGGAAAGAGAACTTTAAAAATCAGTTTGGAGTGTAGTTCGCTCTACACACAGAGTGAAACAGTGAATTTCAGCACTCCTGCCACTAACAGCCAGGCCTTGCTCTTCTCTCCCTGGCTTTACCTCTTGCATCCACAGCTTCTCT
The DNA here is from genome assembly GCF_963921805.1 of Phalacrocorax carbo. Lineage (NCBI taxonomy): Eukaryota > Metazoa > Chordata > Aves > Suliformes > Phalacrocoracidae > Phalacrocorax > Phalacrocorax carbo. The sequence continues at coordinate 10,084,161 of NC_087526.1, read as the reverse complement.
GCTGGCATCTCAGTGTAAGCGAAGCACTTGCCTGGCCTTGGGGTCCCAACCTGCCCTGGGTGGTCCAGAGCCAGCCACTCGCGTTCTTCAGTCCTCCTTCGAGCAGGGACAAATTCCTTGAGCCCTGGTAGGCAAGAGGTGCTGGCTTCTCACTCTGCACCACAGCACCCAGTTCTGTGCTTGCTGTAGACATGAGGAGCCTGTCTCAGCATCTGCAAAGTGTCTGACTGCACCAAGGATACACACTTCCCACCTACCCTTAAGGTGTAGGGGTGAGCGTTCACTCTACACTCCCTGGGGAGGTTCTAGCAGGAGGAGCTGTGTTGGGGGCTCTCAAGAACAGAGATGCCAGCCTGGCCTTGGGGCCGGGGGCCCCCCTTTTCCTGGAGCCCCAGACACTGGCACTTGTGTGCCCCATGCAGGCCTGCCAGGGAGAGGAGCCAAGCAGCAGCTGTTATCAGTCTCACGCAGACCTTCTCATCTGGCTGCTCTTCTGAGGAGTGATCCACGCTCTCTGCAGGTGCTGGGCAGCCTTCACTGGGAGGTGCAGCCAAGGCGGGAGGTGCAGCTGCTCTGTCTGCAGAGTCTTGGTGAGCAACAGTCTCAGCCTGCCCCCTCCAAGGCAGATTGGTGCAACCCTACAGTGCCTGCAGCCCCTTTTCGCATCTCGGATACACAGATGGGAGCTGATATGGAGCCCCAGGATTTGAGTCGGCTCAGGCAGCTTGAGCTATGTTGCAAAAGGCTGGAAATACAAAGCTGAGCCTGGATCTGGGTCCAGAGCACTGGGGACGGAGAGCCAGTGGGCTGCAGCAAGCGGATGCACAAGGCCCTTGGGACTCTAAAGCCACCACTTCTCACAACTGCTGTGAGGCGCAGTCCTCTCTGAGTCCTCCCCTCTGCGCTGCGGAGGTCTGCCAGGGCACACAACACCTGGGATCAGGCACCTGCTGGCAGACATGGTCAGTGTCTGCATTGCTGCTCTCTCTGTCCTCCCCGCAGTCGTTTGCAGCGTGCCACTGGCAACAGGTGAAGGTGAAGGGAGAGCTGCCCGCCTGTCTGGACAGAGCTCAGACTGAAGACCTTCCCCGTGGTGTTGTCAAGCTCTGTGACTGCAGAGCCACTGAGACTGAGCCAGGACATTGTCATCTCTCTGGTGTCTCCTGAAGTTATCCCCAGAGCTTCTGGGAGGGGCTGAGCTAGAGGGTGCCCACCACCCTGTTGTCAGGCTCTTGCTTTTGCAAAGCCTGGCCTGAGGCAGAGGTGTGGGACTTGCGGTCGTGCTGTGGAGATTGAGCTGTGCCACTGGCTGCAGCCGCTTCTGCACGGCACAGGGCAAAGCAGCGGTACTCTCAGGTGCCTGCCGCTTGCTCTGACCCTGGCAGGTGGGGAGGGGTGCTGGCTCCTGGGGACCTGTGCCAGAACATGTTTCCAGGCCTGAGATGGGAGTGTTTCTCCCTGATCGATGCAGTTTGTTTCAGAGGTGATTGAGCATTCACTGCAGGAGCAGACTAAAGCTGGTGGGCACAGGGGCAGCCAGGCTGGTGAAGCAAGACATTTTAAATGCTTTTCATTCCAGCTCTCTGCAGCCTGTGCCTTGCCAGGAGCTGCTCTCTGTTTCTAGTTAGCTTTGTAACTGTGTTAGATCACAGTAAACAACAGCTTTCCAAGTACGTTGCAGGAGCCAAGGCAGCTCTGGGCATCTTGATTGTGTCCCTGGGGATAGGGCTGCTGGGCGCTGCTGGCACTATGACACAGCTGCTCCACACCTTGTCTTTGGGAATCCCCAACACCTTCTCTGGGGAGACTGAGCCAGGGGTCTGGCTACAGAGAGGGAGAGGGCAGTCCCATGACTGTCACCTTGGAGAGCAGGACTCCGCTCTCAGCCTGGGTTGGGCACTCTTAGCACAGCTCTACTCCCTCTGCATGTGTTTACTGCTCTTTTCTCCATCTACACCACAGGGAGAGGACAAAGGACCGTGAGGGGTTACAAGAGGTAACAGAGCTGAGCACCCAGGACCACCAAGCCCTACCAGCCTTCTCAGCCTCAGGTTCCCTTGTCTTTTGTGGTACCTGCCTCACGCGCAGAGAGTTGCCAGTGTCAGACCCTGCTTGCACCCAGCTTTACCATCCTGGCCTGGCTCCCATCCTGAATATATTTTTACGTTTTATGACTCTCAGAGGTTTTTAAATTTAATGGGTTCTTTTTTTTCTTTCTTCCTTCTTATCACCTGAGCTAGATCCTCTCTGAGCTGCTGCCAGCTTCAGGGATTACAAGTGAATAATTTAGGTCTGATGGTGCGTTTGAAGTTTAAGAGAAGGAAGTGGCATCTGTAGCCTGCTCCTCATCCCTGCCCCAGGGCCGTGGTGCAGCCTGCTGCTGTTTCTCCAAACACAGCTTCAAGGATTCCCTAAGGAGCCACACTCTGAACATTGCATGGCCCTGCTCAGGCATGGCCTTCCAGATCCGGGCAGCCTAGAGACCAAGGCTCCCAGGGCACCACAGGGCAACGGGCTCATTTTCGGCCAGCCGCCCTTACAGGCCGCTGCTCTGCAAGGAGGCAGCTCCCCAGCACTAGCACTGGATGATTGCTGTGCATGCCAGGGACTGAACCACAGCACCATGCCTGTCTGAGGGTCTCAGGGCCTTGCTTGCCAGCCCAGGGACAGGAGGGGTTAAATGCCAAACCAGCGTGTGTGTCTTGGCAGCTCTGAAGCACAGTGAAGAAGGCAATGGGCAAACATGACCTGCTGCAGAGCTGACTTACGGGATAGCTGTTGCTGGGCGAAAGGAGGTGCATTTAGGGTCAGCAGCCTGTTGTCCCCAGATACTGGTGGAGGAAGGAAGGACTTCCTTCAGTGTGCTGAGCAATGGCAATGCAGAGCTTTTGGCTGGCTTGCTCGTCTTTGCTGAGTGCAGAGCACACCGCTGCTTGACTCTCCCAGAGTGCATTGAACTCCACAGGGTCCGGAGGCAGATGAGACTTGCCTCCCCATGTCCCAGGGGGTGTGCTGCCATCGGTGGTCTCTGTGGTCTGTGCTTGCACAATGTCAAGTGTTGCTAGTTCTCAGGACAGGGGACACAGAACGATACTCTGGGAAATTATTTTTTATCCCCTGCAATTCACTGTTCAGAAAGTGAAGTCACTTTTGCCAGGACTCGTTCAGTAGCAGCCCTAATGGAGGCAATCTTTTCCTCATAAATACACTTCTCTTTGCAAGGTGGCTCTGACAAAATCTAAGTATGAACTTTAGTGGTTTCCAGGAGCTCTTGGAAGAACTAACAAGCATATCACAGGGTCCAGCATTAAATCCTTCCCTGCTGGGATGCCGTAGAGAACGGAAACTGTCAGGCAGTTTGAGATCCACTTAACAGCAATTAGTGCAGATGAAAGAAGCACTAACGCGAAAGCCCCAGTCTCTCTGCCTCGGGTGGGAGGAGGAAAGGAATGTGTAAGAGAAAATGTAAACATGACAAAATGTGGCTGTGTATCCCACAAAACAATGAATCATTTTAACATTTCCAATCCTTTTCATGCAAGCAGAAACAGCCGATCAATATGTGACAGAATTAAAGACCTGCAGTAAAACCTTGGAGCTGAGGATGTGTGAGAATTGTGAACACAGACTAATCTGCAGAATTCTGCATACAGCATAAAAGGAAAGGCAAGTGTGTATACAAGAGCCAGAAGCTGCAACAGCAGAAGTCTGCTTGGCAAGAGGACTCCTCTGCCCACCCAGAGGAGCACCCCCATTGGAGAGGAGAAACCATCACTGGCAATGGATATGGAGCACCTACAGAAAGTAGGAGTATCTCCCAGAAAACTACAAGTTACAACAAATGTGTCCCTAAACCATATCCGTGTGAAAGCCTGCAAAATGTGATTCAGAATGTGTATTCACAAAAGCTGCAGCCATAGCCAGGGCTCTGGAGGACTTTCAGACAGTAAGAGCATCTCAGACTTTACCCTGTGAAGTGGTAGCCTGATGTACCCAGTCAGGAGATGCCATTCTATGATTCTATGCCACAGCTAACTTCAGGGGAAAGGCAATTTCAAGGTAGGTCAGTAGGACAGTATCCCTGGAAAAGAAAAGGCAGGCATACAACAGCTAAACAGGCGAATACTTAGTTATGTGCACAAAGGGCGTGATGGACTATATTTGAATCTATTCTAAAAATATCTATACTGGGCCATTTGAAGGGAAGACACAATGGCACAGTTTGGAAATACTAATATTTTTAGAAAGTTAGGATCATTCTCTGGATCCTGGTAACTGAGTGAGCAGAGGAGCTCAACATGATACACTTACAAGTCTTCTGGGAGGTTCGGAGTCCTGCAGTTGCACTCTGGAAAAGCTGTAGAAGCTTATCATATATGCAGAGAAGCCTGCTACTGGAACCAGCAGAATAAATGCACAAGGAAAGAATAACTTTTAAGAGAACTCAGCACAACAGGGGCTGCCAGGGGGATGAAGGAAGCTGAGGCATTGACTGGATATGCACATAGATTGTCTGTTAAAAGCAGTGGATGTAATGGTGGTAGTGGCTGAGCAGGATTTGAGTCAGAGGGGACTGGGCATGATGAAAGATAAGCAGAGCTGGGTCTGATGCTGCACCTTCCAGATGTAGACACTGGATAGGGCTTCCTTTCCCTTGGCGTAGGAGGGCTTTGCCAGTCCCTCCCAGCCACATTATGGTGGTCTTCCCAATCCAGAGTGCATATCCTGCAGAGTGCCGGATTCAGCACTAGTGTACTACGGAAGTGGTCAGATCACTCAGTCTTTCTGGGATGTGAGTCCAAAGACCATCCTAGTACCAAAAATAAGCAACTATTTTCCAGCTTACAACTTCTCCACAGCTTCCAGCAGCCAGAATTTGGCTTTCACCACACCACAGTTCTACTACCATTGTTATGGGAAGACTATGATTGCTTTGAGCCCTGTTTCTCTGTGCTCTTGGCTGATGTCAAGGCCACAGAAGAGTATGTGTGAGTGTTGTGCATGTGTGTGTGAGAGAGAGAGAAAGCGTGCATGCCTGTGTGTTTACTAGGGAGAGAATGACAAGGAGGCTGTATCGTGCTCCTAGCTGGGACCCTTGGATGCAGCCCAGACCCGATATTCTGAACCTCTGCCTTTCCTCCATTTTCTTTGCTCTGCTTTGCTATATTGCATATCTAGGGCATAGCTTCAGTTATCCATGCTCTTGCAATGCTGAAGTGGTGAGCTGTGAGTCTAGCTGTAGGTCTTGGGAGCAAACAGCTTGGAATGAGTGCCTGTGCCACAGATGGAAGGGCATTGTGTGAACAAGTCCCAGAGCAGGGTGTCACTCTCCCCAGCTCACCTCTCAGCCACACTGTCTGCCTGCCCACTGGCAGAGCTAAATACTTGCCATTGGGCTTTCTTCAGGCCATAGTCTGGGACTGGACCAGCAAGGCAAATGCTGAATGACTGCTACAAATAACTGCCCCAACCAGTAATTTTTATAGACTGTGTGGCAGCATTTCACACTGGGCACAACCAGAAGTGAACATGAAAGCTCGAAGCCAAACAGACATCACAGAGCTGGTACAAATACTATTTATTTTAGAAGTGCCTGGATTGCAGAGGAAACAGAAAAGTGGGTCTTGAAAGGAACCTTTAACACTCATGAGCGAAAAGCAGCAAGGGCTGGGAAACAAGGGGAGCTGCCAGAAGCAACAGCTAATGGACGTGGTCCTGGAGTGGGCTGGCAGCAGGGAGGATGTGGCTGGAAGCCAAAGGGTAAGTTGCACTGCTTCATCTGTAGCCGTAAAAGCAAGAGCTGAGCAAGGGGCTGCCCAAGATGAGCTGAGAGGCAAGAAGGTACTGCTGGGGAAGGGGTATCCCCAGGTTCCCAAGGGAATTGCTGTTCTTTACTATGGTCTGTGTGCATCCATGCACCCCTGTCAGCAGGGTACATTGCATTTTGGTTCAGAAATGCACTGGAGCTGGGACTCCAGCTCCCACCTCATAGTCTGGATCCAATGCCTCAGCTGCTGAGCTCGTCTGAGCAGACTTCCCCTCCATCCCTTCCCAGTGTGTCAGCATAGCCACTCCAGGCTAGTCTCCAAGCCCTCCTTCCCCCACCACCCTCATCATTGGAAGCCTGCCCCAAGCAAGGGCAAGTTTCCAGCTTCCAACAGCTAACCAGTCCCTCTCTTCCAGCTGTACATACTCTGGCTAGGTTTAGGACACTTATGGGGGTCAGCACCACACAGGCCACTGTTACGTTTTTCCGAAACACTTCACTGGCCTCAGGCCTTGCATTTTCCCTTGCTAGCCCCCCAACTGCACAGAGTCTGTCCTGTCACGCCAGCCTCTCGGCTGGGAGTACTGCATGCGCATGCCTGTCCCCAGCCCCGGAGTCATTCCAAGCAGCAGAATCTGCTGCATTAGGTCGATTTCAAGAGCCCCTCCAGGTCAGTTAGCAATTACCTGCACCAGATATGCGCTTGGAAAGGAGCTTCTGATCTCTTCAATGCACTCGTTTTCCTCTTTCAATTTCAAATTCGCCTCACTGGAAATAGGCACTTCAGCCTCTTTTACAGACCACGGTAAATTAGGATTTTGTCCAGTTCTGTTGGTTTTGCTGATACAGATGTTTTTCCCTACAGAGGCAATGCCATGGCCAATCCAAGGTGTGTCCAGACCCCGTCCATTCAAACTCTTCCAGCTGAGCCTGCAGGTGATGTCATGGTACACAGAGTATTTCTGCACAGACCTGTGGCCCCAGTATGTGCTGAGGAGCCTCTCCTGGGATGGGCACCCTGGTACCAAAGCGCTTGTTACCGATTCAGACTGGTGCCCCGTGTTGTTGAGACATGGCCAGTGAGCGAAGGCATTCCTTCCTTCAGAGAGTCAGCTGCAGTGCAAGTTCCCCAACTGTATTCTCCAGTCTTGTCCTGGAAAGAAAAGAACTGGCAAGAAGGAAAGCCAGTGTCTTTGCATCTGTCCTTATCCTTGTGCTGAAACCTGACTGCCAACAACTTGTCACAAAGATGTTTTCTGCAGTGACACACTTCATACAGGGCTCTTCCAAGGTAGCACTGGTCACACTGTGGGAATGTTCCAGCTGGTTCGTTCTGCTGCTCAGCTGAGGGAGACACGTTCTGCTAGTGCCCGAGGACACGCTCCCGGGGAAGGGAGCTGCACTGCAGCGTTGCAGCTGATGCATCTGTGGGAGTCTCTGGGGCCGGTGCAGAGCCATCCCCTAGCACTCCCCTCCAAGGTCTCAGCTGGCAGTGGCCAGGGCCAGCTGTCTGCATGCAGGCCACAGGCAGCTGGGGAAGGGACCTGGCAGTTTGCTGCTAGCCTCTTCATGGGGCTGCCGGGGCCTGATGTGGTCACACTATACCCTATCCTAAACCAGTGGTTCAGTGCTCAGAGGCAGAAGCAATTTTACATAAAGTTCAATTAAATATTTGCTTTATAATTGCGCAACAAATTATTCATAAAGGCATTGGAATCTAATCACAAGGCTGACACCGTGGAGTCTGCAAATGACACAGTACTTGGGGAGAATAAAGATAGGGGGGAACCTGCCAGGATCTGGTGACAAGCAGTACCTAAATGTGTGGGACAGCAGGAATGCTCCCAGGTAAAAGACTCAAAGCAGCACCAAAGAGCCTCAGCAAGGCAGGGCTGTTTGGCTGGCAGGAGTAAGTGGGGCAGCATGTCAGAACTGGCTCTGGGCAACAGATTGGGGGGTTTTGGCCCATGTGTGCCCAGCAAACTTAGGGCAGCACTGGGCTGTGCCCCTCCCAGCCATGTTATGTCAGCTCTGGCTTCATATGGGCATGCTCTGTGGTGTGTTACGGAGTGGCCCCAACCCTGCAGTCGAGCACGGAACTGCTGCCTTCAGTTCTTGCCCCTATCTCCAGCAGGAATCACAGTGCTGGACCTTTTACAGGGTGCACAGGCCTCTCTGCTAGCCATGAAGAAAGATGCAACCAGCCTGTGGCTCCATCTTTCTAGACCTGTGCCAGAGCAGCATCCAGGAAAAGGTGGGAGGCAATCTGGGCGTGTAATGTGGCATCCCACATTGCAGCCCCCAGGAGACAGGCAGTGTGACGCAGGGACATGCTGCTTGCAGGAGGTGTCTGCTAAGCACAGCAGGAGCAAACATGACCACCCAGGGACCATCTGCAGGGAGTTTGGCAGGGGGACTTGCTTCCATGCAGCCTTCACGGCATCCTGAGCCACAGCTCTGGGAGCAAAGCTCTCTCTGCCTGTCCTAACACTCAGCTTTCAGCTCCTTTCAGGGTAAACTTGGAGGGCAACAGACTGAATCCCACACCCCATGAAGAGCGAGACTGGTGAGACTGAGCTGTGTGAATCTCTGCTCTGCTGAGATGAGGTGGGGTGAGGTCAGAGAATGAAAACAGGTCTGCTGGGCAGAAGCTGAGCCCAGCTGCAACTGCAGCCAGATTTTGCTTTGTCTAGCAAGCACCCATCCATCCCAGATTCTGTCCCCTACTGTCATCCTGGGCAGTGGGCTGCAGACTGCCCCTGTCCTGCCAGGGAGAAGCCCTGCAAGGCACCCAGCATTAGGCAGGCTCTGACTGACAGGGGAGCTGGATCTTGGGCAGAGAGCTGGACTGGAGATGGATTGCCTGCCAGCCAAATGTGGACATTAGACAGGGAGTTAGATTAATGGGAGCTGGTTCTGCCAACAGAGAGGTGAGTCACAGAGCTTGTCCTACGCTGAATCTGTTTCTCCAATAGGGGACAAGTAGGAGGATTTAGCGAGATTAATCTCTCGTAGAGTTGTGAGAATAGCCAGGATTCATGGGCTTCTCAGCAACAAATTTCCAAGTAAGCAGACAGCACTTTGGCGTGCTCCATGTGACACAGCACAAATCTGTACTGGTACCTCTGGAATTCCCTGCCACAGGTCACAGGTAAGATCGACCATACTTCCATGCTCACACATGATCCCTGCAAAGCACAGGCTGCACAGAAGCACCAAGAGTGGCTCGAAAGCACTTCTTCCCTGAATTTTCCTGGAGTCGTTGTCTGCAGCTGCTCTACCCCAAACAATGCTGGATGCTGCACAGAGCAAGTGAGAAAGTGGTAAGAAAGAACTCATTTTGGCAGCTGAGAGGGGTTGGTGACACACCACCTGGGAGAGCTTGCCAGGTCTCTGCCATCTTTGCATGAAGGAGGAGCAGGGAGCAGGACTGGACAAGAGCCAGCGCATCTTTCCTGGTGTGACCAACTCTTCCCTCTGGCTAGCAGTTTGTGATACAGCAGGAATGATAAACCTGGTGGGAGCTTCCAGTGGGGTGGGAGGGAAAGCAGGTTGGTTATGGCTACTTTTTGCAGGAGGTGATGGGCAGCTCTTGGGCACCTCTGTGTCTGCCCCTCCCAGCACCAAACTCACCGGGGAGGAGGATGAGGCCAGGAAGAGGAAATCCTGGTAAACAGTTTTTATGTTGGGTTTACAAGAGTTGTGAAGAGAAAACCTAATGCTAGTGAACCAGGGAGATTTTCCTGGAGAAGGCAAATTTCCATCCCATGTAGGGAGTTCTGTGTCTTTCTGATATTTCTTTAGTTGTTCATGTCATGGCTCTTCAGTCTGAGCAGTTTTACAAATGTGTTGTGGAGATGAAAGCACCAGGGAAAGCTGCTCAGGATCAAGTTGGAAAAGCTTTTAACTTTCAACTGCTTACAGACAAAGGCACACAGGGGGGTGCAAAGACTGGGAAAAAGGAAGAGGAAAGAGCAAAAGGAGATAAGGAGAATAGATGAGTAAAAGAGACAGAGCAGAGAAGGCAAATCACAAGAAAAGGAACAAGTCACTGGCAGAAAGAAAGGGAGAGATAGGGAGAGAGCAAAGCAAAGGGGCCTGGAGTTCAATGGGATGGGGAGAGTATTTCTGAAAAAGGGAAGAATGCTGCAGGAAGGGGAGAGCTAAGAAATACAGAGAAACTATTTGAATGTTGGGATAAAGCAATGCTGGGAATAAGAGGAAAGGAGAAGCCAGATGAGGACTAAATTCCTATGGAGATAAAGGGGATGGCAGCAAAATCAAAGGATAACGCATCCATCCTTCTGTCACAAGACATGACATGACAGTGACATGTCGACTTCTGAGAGAGGTGCGGGACAGATCTGTGGAGGCTGCGTTCAGTGTTCACGCATGTGGGGAGCTATGTTCCCAAAGGGAGAGATCATGTCATGGGTGGTCCTTGTTCTCCTGCTTCGCATCCTCCATCATCCCTTCCCCACAGTGCATGGGATGGCTCCTGGCCTGCGCTACTGTGTGACCTGGGCATACACTGAAGCATTCCTGATTTCAGGTTTCATGGAAGGACTGTCATAATGTGCCTTGTTACAGTGCTCTCTGGGACTCGTCTGGGAGCTGGGCTGGGCAGGCCTGGCTGGCCTTATCAGCAGCCTGCAGGGCAGCAGCAAGAGGGCATAGAATCATAGAACCATAGAATAGTTTGGGGTGGAAGGGACCTTTAAAGGTCATCTAGTCCAACCCCCCCCGCAATGAGCAGGGACATCTTCAGCTAGATCAGGCGTGGAGCAGCTGTGACATGGGGGAGAAGGTGATGGCAGGAGAGACAAACCTCCCCTGGCTCCAGGGTAAGGGGCTCTTAGCAAAAACAGATTGGAAAAGGGCACCACAACTACAGACGAGTGCTGGAACTGTCTCCACCCAGTATCGCACCAGCTTATTGGATGCTTCCTGCCAGGTGGGCTTAGCTCCCTCTGCGCTGCCACTGCAGTGTGAGATGCAGCCTCTTGGCTGTCCCAGGGAAAGGATCTGGGTGTTCCCAGTGCCTGTGTCAACGCTGGCACAAAAGCCTAGCAGCTGTCCTAGGGCGAGACTGGCATTGAGCAAGGTCTGTGTTTGCAGACAGTGTTAGCGGTGGAGCAGCTGTGCTCCAGGCTTTGCTCCTTTCCCTACAAGAGCATCAGGCACAAGTGGGATCTACTTTGGCAGCAGTGCTTGCAGCTGGGAAGTTTCTCGCTTTCACACTGGGACTGAGGACATTTCTAGATGCTTCCATGTCTGAAGGGGCTCATATGGAGCATTTCCTAGGTCATCTTCAGGTCCCCATCAGCCTTTGAGGGTGGTAGTCATACGGTAGTATGAGGATGGGAAACTTTGTGCCAGCCAGTGCAAAGGTAGGGAGGACAGATGCCTGAGCCTGCTGCTGGATCTGTGCCCTGCTTGACTCTTGGCCCTGGAAAGGAGTTGTCACTCCTCCTGGATTCATGCTGTGGTTATAAACCACTCTTGCTTTCCATCCACCTCTCCCTGATCTGCAGGCTGCCTGCCTGTGCAGGAAGCACCATACCCAGGTGGCTGGTGGATAACCTGCTGATGGGTTACCACTGTTTCTTGGCCCATATTGGCCAAGCAGAGGATCTGTTTGCCTTGTGCAAGGTGCTGCACTCATGGAGCAACAGGGCATTCCCTTGCCCAGTGTTTACTCATGTTTCTTCCAGGGCCAGACTCCAAGGCCCAATACCAGAGACCGCTGTGGAAGCAGGAGAGCATTTTCCCCAGGTAAGATGTGAGACCCTGGACAGTGGAGACTGGAAAGTGTCCCATGGGGGCTGTTTGCCTGAGTTGTGGCTAAACCCCGACTTACATGATCAGATTTAGCTGTCCCAAAATGATATTGCAGCCTCACCAGCCTTGAGCTTCTTCCCTGCTTCCACCTTCCACCTGTCCTGACCATGCCCAGAGTGGTCTGTAAACATGGCACTCTGCTGTGGATCCTGCTGGTATGTAATTCGCTACTGCAGGCAGCAGTAGCTGCTGTGCAGCCGTACCTGCCCCTGCAACCCTGAGCGCTGCTGAGCCTGGATGGTGCCCACTGTGGTTCAAGCAGGGCTCTGGAGGAGGCACCTGAGACCTGAGGATGCCAACTGCCATGACCACCCAGGTGCACATCAGGACGGGGGCCCCCAGCCTCTGCGGTACCAGCAGCCTGCCTGTCATGCCCGGAGCCCCCACTGCAGCCCCTGCCAAGCTGCCACTGGGCCATTGGGATCTGGCCCTATTTAAGGGCTGGGAAGGGTGGACTGGGGTCTCCCTGACCTGCTGGGTGCCCCGCCACCTCGGCCCAGTGCTGTGCTCCCATGCACTGAGTTTGTGTGTTCTCAGCCCCGGGCACCGCCTGGCCTTGGTGCTGGGAGGTGCCTGGCCTGAGCCGGGGGAGGCAAGGTCTATCCCCCGTCCCCAGCAGCGGGGCTCGGCCGCTGCCTCCAGGGTGGCCCCGGCCGCTCCCGGCGGTCCCGGGGCAGGCACGGTACTGCGGCCCGCGGAGGCGAGGCGGGTGCCCGGGGCGGGAGCACCGCAGGGCTGCGGGCACCGCGGGGCGGGGGAGAGGGCCGGCCTTGCGGGCAGCGGCTCCCCGCACTCCCGGGGGGTCGCGGCAGCCGGCGGGGGCGGCGGGGAGGAGGCAGCTGCCCCAGGGCCGGGGCCGGGCGGGTCCCGGGGAGCACAGGGGGGGTCGGAGAGGGCGAGCCCTGGCGCCGGGTCCCGAGGCACGGAGCGGTCCGGGCCCCCGCGGCGGGGTCCCCAGGGCCGGGCCCCGCGGCCGGTCTCCAGGGGAGGTCCCCAGGGCCGGCTGCCCGGGGCCGGTCCCGGGCGGGGACCCGGCGCTGCATTCTCAGAGTCTCCAGCAGAGGCTGGGCTGGGCTGGGCTGGCGGGGAAGGAGGGAAGGAAGGGAGCGAAGGAAGCGAGGGGGAGGAAGGCGGCTCTCGCCGCACATGCATCCCCAGCCACACACCCCGCCGCCCGCGCCCCGCCTCGCGTCGTGCCCGCCCGGTGCCAGCAGCCGGCTCCGCTCTCCGCCGCACCGCCCGCCCCGCCGAGCCCGCCATCCGCTCCGCGCCGGGGCTCCGAGCCTGCCGTCCGCGCCTTGCTCGGCTGAGCCGGGTCGCCGCTCCGCGCCGCGCCGCGCAGGATGCCGCGGGAGGCCGAGCGCCCCGCGGGGGGCGGCCGCCGCCCCAGGTAAGCGGCGGCGGGGCGGGCGGCGGGGCGGGCGCGGCGGGGGAGCCCAACTTCTCCGTCCCTCGCCGCGCCGCAAACTTTGCCGCTGCTCGGCGGGGCCGCGGCTGGCGCTCCCCGCAGGTGAGTGCGGGCTCGGCCCTGCCCCCGGCCGCCCCGGGACCGCCGGCTGCGGCCCTGGGGTCGCTTCGGTGTTTGTTGGGGTTTTTTTTTTTTGGGGGGGGGGGCGAAACCGGAGATCTTATGCCCCTTTGGGCACCGCTGCCAGGGTGCTTCGCGAGTGGTGCCCAGGGCTCCAGCACCGGCTCTGCCAGCGGCAGGGTTTCAGCATAGCCTTCAATGAAGGCGCTCGGGTGCTTGAAGAGCTGCAGCTCTTTTCTAAACCGGTGGTATCTTAAAACATCCTCTTTGGGCTCCTTCCTACCCAAGAGCTATCTCCCCAGTCTTCTTACTGAGACCAGAGCCCTTCATCCTAGTTACCACAGGGGCTTTGCTCGGGGATGTGCGTGAACGTGCAGCCGAGATGCCTGAGGAGTCCCGCCCGAGTCCTTTTAGCAGGCAGAGTAACATCTCTTTACAGGGACACAATTTTCTAACAACAAACTAAAAATAACTGTGCTAAAACTAGCACTTTCCTCATTTAAAATGTGGTTCCCAAATGGCTGTGCACAGGCCTTGTGGGAGCAAGTGCTGCAGCCACGTCTGCTCCTCCTGCATGCCCAGCTACAGCAGCTCGTCCAGGCCCGGAGCTGCCAGCGCCGAGTGCATCTTGCCGAGCGTCCTGGGAGCACAGCCTGTGGCAGCCAGGCTCCCTCGGTTGCTCACGGTGCCGGCGGGGGAAGGAGGGATGCAGTAGATGCCTCTGTTTCCTTTTTTTTTTGTTTGATTTCTGACAGTTGTAACATCCCTTAAAATCCGGGGAGATCTGTGTTGTCTTTACTTCTAACCTCATTTTATGCATGAACAAGACCAGTTACAGGGATGATGGTATAGGCAGCAGCAAGGAGACGCAGGCTCAGAGTTCAGACATAACTTCATAAGACAGTGCAGTGCATCTCAGGGAAGCCTTTGGACCTGAGAGGGCTAAAAAGGGTGGCTCCACCAGAGCTCTGGTTCTCCAGAGCTTGCTTGCATGGCCTGAGGAGGTAAATGGGGAGATGCGCCTCTCTGTCCCTGCTACTAGGGCAGTACTATGCTGTTAAAATACCATGCATCGCAACCACCGCCAATACCGTAGTCTTGAACACCACAAGGAAATCCAAGATGATGACTGTTTCTTTGGGACCTGTTTCTGTCTCTTCAGAGTACCTGATGTTCAGAGAATGGCTGAAGCCTGCAGTCTCTGTACTTGCAGATCTTGTGCCCAGCTCAGACAGAGCCTGGGCTTTGCCAGGTTTTCCCTTAAGAGACTGGTGGATGCTCTCCACCTCTTCCATGAGCACTAGGTAAGGAGTGTTTGCAGCAAACAATTGCCAGGGTTGGAGATCATGATCCTGGTACATCAGTTTTCAAATGCTGAAGATAAATTGCTTCCCTGGCTTTGGGTATCACATAGCAGGGCGAAATGGAAACAAGACTCTGAAACAGTTTTCCTGTACTGATACTGTGCTTGTTTGTGTTCAAGGCCAAAGGGCGGTTCTGCTGCTCATTGACGAAATCCCTGAAAACGTTGACAGTACCCTGAGTGCAGCACAGGGTAGAGCCCACTAAAATCTGAATAACCTGGCCCAGATTCTGTACTGACTCTTGGATCGCGTACACCTCTTTGCTCCAGTGAGGCGGGGGTCAGAGCAAGCGAGGCTTGGTCTCTGTATGAAATGCTGGCTGCTGAATAATACAATGTTGAAACTGGTGGGCTTGTGAAAGAAGTATGTGCTGTTTCATAGGTAAAAAGAGCCAGCTTTGTTCCTGCCTAAAAAAAAAAAAAAAGCCCTTTGCTTTTTGGTGCATTGACACTTTATAATATGATAGGGTGATTTCATACCTAGGACAGAGAAGTGGCTACTGAAACAAGGTCAATTTTAAAACTCTTTTTCAAAAGAAGCTAGCAGGTCTCCAGAGGGGAAAAAAAAAAACCCATAAAAAAGGCTGTTGGTGGGTTAAAAATAACCGTTAAAATCCTATCTTTCCTAGCTCTGTATCAAATAATATGATATTTTCATGATTTAAAATGCAATATCATATTTGAAAAATCTATAGTTCCTTGTTTGTGTGTAAGGATTCTTAGAATAGGGTCATAATTTACTGTTTGTTGTATATAACATCAGATCAGCTTTTTGGTTTTTTGCACTTTGAAAATGATATTGAGCTAGTAGGCTTTTTTCCTAGCAAATTTTACTTTTGTGCTCCTAATCGCTAGCCCATAGTAGTAAAATCTGTTTGCGAATATTGTGTTTGTTTGCTTGAACCCCCTTTTGCTACCCATGGACTTTATTTTATTAGAAGGATTAGATTGTTCATGGAAGCTTTGAAACAAAACTCAACTTTAGGTGGGATTTGATCTGATGTTATTCCTTTAAAGTATAATTACATATTTTTTTCAAATAAGTATTTTTATATTTTTAAAGCCCATATTTGAAAAACAAAGAAAAACAGATTGAAGAAGAAATAGCGTGGTGATACTCGTGTTTTCGTCATCAGGTCGCTAAACTGTTTATACATAAGAATACAACCATGTATGAATTTGTGTCGTTATCTTTTAACCATGTGGTTATGCAACTGTGTTTGGGTTTACAAGCAATGACACTTCTCTGCGGATAAGTCCGTACATATCCTGAGACATGGGCCATTGTGAATGTTCTGCTTTTTTGAAAAATTATACGTAAAGATTAGGTGGGTGTGAGTCCCAACAAGGTTCCTTGCCTGAGGTGGTAGGGAACGTGGTGTACAGCGCCTTGCTGTTTGCTGGAGTTCTTGTCTCTACCACCAGTTTATTCCATGGCATTTAGTTGCGGGGAAGGATGGCTGATGGGGAGGGATGTGCCTTGGACCCTGTTTGCAGCCCTGAGAACGTCCTGCCCTGCACCCTTGGCACTTGCCAGCTGTTTGCTCTCCAGCTAGCAGGGTCCCCACATTTTACCTTGTCCTTGGGTGATGTCTGTGAGTGGCTCTGCCCTGGGCTGCAGGTGAGGGTGTGGAGCTCTGCCCCTTGGATTTGGCTACTCTAGCATTTGCAGGGCTCACGCCTGCATGTCCCTGTGAGCTGTGTTGCTTGTGAAGCACAGTCCCTGCTCCAGACCAGCAGAAAAGCTGGGGCTTTGTGGCTGGGTTTGGATAGCGAATTGCTGCCTATCAGCCTTCCCTGCTCCCATGCAGACTTGGTATATGGGGAGCTCATTTCAGAGGTTTGGACTGGGACTCACCTGCTCACCTAGCACAGGTTGGGTGCCCACTACCTGCTCAGCCCTGTGGGGCATCTGTATCTGCAGTTGCATCCAGTGTGTGGGTTGGTTTCCGCTTCAGAGAGTTGTGGAGGGGGCAGTGGAAGGGCTCTCTGTTCCTGCCAGTAGCCATTGCAGAGACCCGTCCTCCCAGTTCACAATTTCTTTTTCTATTAATCATCACTTTTTAGTATTTGTGAAGTCCATAAAAGGAATACAGTAAATTACAGTAATTTTCAGTCTTACCCTTTGCAACAACCCTGTTTATAGAGACTAGTCCAGACTTTACTTTAGTCTGGCTCTGTGTTTCCTTAATTTTTCTTTCTTTTAATTGTTGTTTGTGCTGCGGCTGAGAGGAGAGAGTTCTGTGTTATCCTGTTGGGGAAGGGTTGTTGGATGGCACTTTAGTGCTGATCCTACAATGCAATGTCTGGGTGGATGTCTCCTTCAGCAATCTGTGCCTTCACTAACCCCACAAGGCTGGCCCGGGTGCCTGCAGGGCGTGTAGGTTCTTTCTTTTCCTACAGAAGCTGTGGGTTTTCTTCTTGGTGATGCCATTCCTCTGATCCTCTTGCAGTGTGGTTTGAAGTTCTCCCTGCAAATGGATGTCTCCGGTGCTTTGACAGCATCACGGCACCTTCTCTTTTTCCCTTTGAGGGCACGTGGGACACCCTGGGCATTGGCATGGGGGGTAGGTGGCAGCCAGGTGTGGAGCCCACTGCAGAGCTCCCTTTGCTGTTAACATTACCTGGTGCACATATGGCAAACAGGGATACACAACACTACTAGAAGGGGGGAGCATGAGGAGAGACTGTTCACAGTGCATGGGTTGGTCTAGGGCTGCCTGTGCCTCAGTGGGCTGGGCATGACTTTTATCTTCAAACTTTGGGCTTCAGAGCGTCCACTGTGCTGCCTCCTCGCTGAGCTGACCCGGCCGCTCTGCCCGTACCCTGCTCCAGCATGGGGAAGCGCTGTGGTGGTGAGCAAGGGAGGTGCTGTGGTGGTGAGTGTGCGCACTGATACCAGCTGGGGATAGAGGCAGCCCTGGTGCTGTCAGGTGATTCTCCCCAGAGAAGCCTCTTTGAACAAAAGGTGGAGGACAGACCCTGCTAAGCTGAGGCCCTCACATTGTTCTTCAGAGCCGGGGTAGTTGTGCCCTTGGGCACAAGCAAAGGCAGCCTGTCCAAGGGCTGGGTTTGGACTGAATAGTTTGCTGATGCTAAAGCCACAAGCAGTGCTGAAATCAAGGTGCTTTTCAGAAAGTGTCTCCTTTCTGCTGGGTGCCCCATCTCAGGATAGCTCACTAAACACAAGTGAAGGTTATAATACTCATTGCAACCTAATGCCATTTTCTCAGCAAATGGCAGCACTTCTCTGGTTTCCCAGTCCTGCCCTGCTTCTCTTCTCTGTGGGAAGTCTGCACTTGCCTCCTCTCTGCGTGCTGTGCCCCATTCTGTTGCCATGCTTTTACTCACTTCCTTGCCCCTCGCTCTGGCAGTGCCATCAATGAGTCTGGAAAAATAAGCTCAACAGAATTCTTGACTCTACTCAGTGCTACTCTTTCTAATTTCAGATCTCTTGTGAGAGCGCTACGCCTTAGCTCACACACTGCAGGACTGAGACTCTGGCTAAAGTGTCTATTAACACTGCTATCAGTGTTGTGTGCAGGGTCTGTTCCACAAACAGAGAGCAACCTTGGCTGTCTCACACACCCTGCCACTGCTGACACCTATGCTGAATTTGGCCCTGACTGGTTGATGATGGAAGCTGTGGGTACGATGGAGGTGATACAGGGCCTGGTGCTTGTCAGCAACAGCCACGGATCCGCAGCTGCCCTGTAGAATTATTTGGCCAGGTGCTTACCAAGTGGAGCTGAGGGCATCCTGCCCCTGCCTTGGAAAGTGGTGTGTCAAGGCCAGCCACTGCATAGGGTGAAGTGGTCCTGTGCTCTGGCTACAGCAGCTGTGTGAGCCTTGCTGACTAGGAAGTCCCTCCACAGAATCATGAAAACAGAACTGTTTGTCCAGCACCCTTTTGCAGATACCCCATACTCCTTTTTGTTGCTCCTCCCTGCTACAAGTACTCCAGAGAACACTGAGGGAAAGGAGACATGGGATCACTCTTCACTCGCTGACATTGCCTCACTCATCATTGCCACTTCAGGTCAGGTTTTGTTAACCTGTTCCTAATTAACTGTAGCTGGTGGCATTAACAACTGCAGGTGACTGACTTGAAGCTTGAGGTTCTCAACACACCTGATACTGTTGATGGTCAGAAGCTTTCTGCAGCCACTGATGGGATGTGAAGGGAGTCGCCATAGAAACATCTTGGGCAATGAATGGAGCCTCAGAAGGTTTGAACTCCTTTTAGCAGAAGCCTATGTGTGAATGTGGGCACAGGCAGGTAGTGGTGTGCAGGTGGATGGGGAAAGGTGTGTACACTCAGCAGACCAAGGATGTGAGACATTTGGGAACAGCAGCTGTGGGAGCAAGCACAGGATTTAAACACTGGTTTGGTAAGCTAGCTTTTCCCTGAGGTTTTGATTGCAAAACTCAGAGCAGGAGTGTGTGATACGGTCTTGATACTGGTCTGGCAGGAGAGAACTCCTTGCAGATGAGCTGTACCCAATGCCTTAGAGCATGCAGCCCTTCCTATGTGCTGCAGCCACAGGCTTGCGGGAGCAGCCAGGGAAACCTTGTCCCCCAGTGCTGTGCACAGCAGTAGCTGGGAGCTCACCACAGCCTCTGCTGGTGGCACCCAATTATCTCCAGTCCTCTTTCTTGACCACTGCTGCCCTTCCCTAGGATTTGGCGCTCAGGATCTGCGTGCAGGCAGACCCCAGCTTATGGAGGGTCTGACGCCCCATGCTCCCCACCCCAAGAGGCACTGGAATTGGGTACGCTGGGGCATGCATCCTCCACCCCCAGGCCCTGTCCTGGGTCTGCTCCTCTCAGTGCCTGTCCTGCTGCCTTCCCTGGCAGAGCCTGGATTCCCCTTGCTGTGGCTGTTCACTCGCAGGCCACTTGGCACCTGCAAGCTGGCTGGAGAGCCTGGGCTTCCTGATTGCAGGCTGTGGGGCAGATTGCTCCTCTGGGTCTGAGTCCTCATGCGAGCCAGAGTCTGGAAGGACAGGTAAATTAGTTTCGGCTGCTCCGGAGACTTAGAAACCCTAATGGTCTGGCCATCCCAGGACAGAAGGGTGCTGGGAGCCCTGTGCCAGGCCCTTGTTCTGGCATCTCTTTTTGCTGCGGGATGGCTGTTCTCCCTCTGCAAGGCAGTAGATTCTCTGTGTGCCTGGGGATGCTGCGCTCCCTTCTGCAGTCCTGCTTCTTGCATCTCTGTCTGTCATGCTGGGATTATCTTCCTCTGCTCCTACTGCAGCTGCTTCCCGGAATCCCAAATCCCCAAAATGCTGTTTCTCCATTAATCCTTGTCATTAAAAGTGGCTCCTAAGCTCAGACCACCACCTCCTCCCCACAGCCACCACCCTATCATCCTCTTTAGAGAGGAGCAGTTTGAGATGGGCACATACTAAAAGTGAGCAGATGAGCTTGTTAACCTGAGACAGGGCACTGTGTTGTTCCCCACACCCCATTACCAAACTCCAGAGTTACCCTTGGCCTTGCATCCTTCTGGATTTTCACTATTCCATTTTTTAACAGTGTAAAAACACATTATTCTCTCCTGTTGTTGCGGCCCTGACAAGGCACGTGGCTGTTGGTGACAGTGTCCTGCATGTGCGGGAGAGGGAATTGTTTCCCCTGTCACTGGAGTCTAGAAGGTCAAGGACATACAGGTGAGGGGTTCCTTCAGGAGCTGGACTTTACCAGCTTTCTGAGCTTGGCTGCCTTCCCACTTACAAAATACAGCTGAACCATTTTGATAGCAGGCAGGTAGGAATAGCTGAGCATCAGCAGAGTCCTTAAGAAATTACATCCCTGCTTAAACTTCTAAAAGTCAGCTGAACACCCATTTGTTACATCCCTCCTGGGCTGTTCCCCAGTGGCATGCTATTTTTTGCAGTAAAACTCCTGCTCCAGTAATACCGTCCAAAGGCAGGGTGCGCCTTTGCCGGGTGTCCTCACCTGCACCGCAGCGCAGGAGACGGGGAATCCTCCCGTGCCGGATCTCAGGCCCGCTGCGGTGGTGCCCGGCACTGAGGTGCGAGGCCAGCTCTGCCCACCGCCGGTGCGCGGCCCCTGGGCCCCGCGCCCGGCTTTCGGCGAGGGGGGCGGGCGTGGGGCCCCTCCTCGGGCCCGTGCCGGCAGAGGGAGCCATGCATCCTTGTTTCGTATGCACAGCCTGACGTGCCAATTAACGAATTAATTCGAAAGGTGCTGTGAGAGATGAGATTAGAACTAGGATCTTCCACAGGGCAATAGCTCAGTTAGTCTCAGTGAGGTTGAGAAGCGACTATGTCCTTCCCAAATCACTCCCCTCTGCCTTGCCACCTGATTTCATCTCTCAGGCAAACCCTTGGGTGGGTTTGATCTAGCCCAGCTTCTGGTGGCTGTGCAAGGCATGAAGAGCCTCCATGGCAGGTATGGTGGAGGTGGATGCCAGTACCTTGGTCAGCTGGGCATGTGGGCGGTGGGCAAGCCACGGGCATGCAATGGACCAGGGCTGCAACTGTGAGCCTCCACGGGCTGTGGGATGAGTGAGCAGGGACTGTGGCTGGGCCTGCAGATGCAGACAAGGCCTTGCTTTGCTTTACCCAGGTCTTGGTGATGGACCAGGTAAGGCAAGCAAGAGCTTGTGAGCAGGAGCTGGGGTCATGGAGAGTGACATCGTTAGTCCTGCCTAGAGGACTGACTGTTGTGCTGGCAGACGATGCTGCTCTTTTCCTTGGTACCACAAAGCAATTGAGGCATGAAGTGAAATGCAAGCACTGAACCCCTCCCTAGCTGGAGTAGCAACCACAGGTGAGCATTTATGGACTTTGTCTGAAAAAGCTGTTTACATTATTGTGCAATGGGAGATTCATGTCTGGCTGGGAAGGATGCTGGAACCATCAGTTCAGGCTTGAATTGGTTTTGTGCCTAGAGTGCTGACATGCTTTGGTGAATTAGAGATTGAGGGGAGTGCTTCACTGGGAGGTGATGGTGGCCAGATGAACTGGTGGTGCTGGCGTGCTCCAGGGCAGGAGACGTGAGCTCACATCGCAGGACTGAGAGGCTCAAAGCATTGTGCAAGGAGAGTGGCAGCTCTGACTCTGCCATGGCTACTGCTTTCTGGTTAATGTATTCGGAACAGGGTCAGTCTGACTTTCTCTGCTCTGGCAGTGAACATGGCCAGCAGTGGTGCTGCCAAGTGTTTTGGGACTGTTGTGCGTTAACCCTGGTAAGGAACTGAGCACCACACAGCCCTTGCTCACTTCCTCCCCTGCTTCCAAGTGGAACAAGGGAAGAGGAAAGGAAGAGTAAAAACAAGGGAACTTGTGGGTTGAGATAAAAATAGTTTAGTAAGTGAAGGAGAAGTGGAAGAAGAGAGAAAGAAAACAAAAAGGAATGCAAAGGCAAACACTCACCACCTTCCATGGGTAGATTGATGCCCAGACAGTTCCTGGGCAAAAGGTGACTAACGCTTCTGAGCTCCCTCCTCTCCCTTTTTATTGCTGAGCATGACGTTAGATGGCATGGGTTAGTCTTTGGTTAGTCTGAGTCATCCACCTGGTTGTGTTCCCTCCCAATCTCTTGTGCACCCCTAGTGCACATGGAGAGGGGGGTGAGGGGGGTGGCAGAGTGAGAAACAGAGAAGGCTTTGATGCTGTGCACACACTGTTCAGCAATACCTAAAACATTAATATTTTAGCGTTGTTTTGGTCACAAACCAAAACACAGCACCTTACAAGCTTCTGTGAAGCAAATTAACTCCACTGCAGCCGGACTCAGTACAGGGGCTGTTAAACACCTTTTATTGCATACCCCTTTGGGGTGTCTGCACTGTAGGAAGGTAGAGCCCTTGTTAGACCTGGGCGGCGCCGTGGGAGATGTGGCCTCTGCCCTGTGAATCTGGTGGCAAAGACACACTCAGACTGTCCTGGGCAGAGGCATGCCACTGCCTTCGATGCTGCCAGGTATGCTTTTTGTCATGAGAAGCTAGAGAGACAACTGAGTGCCGGAAAGCAAGCCTCATGAAGCAGGGCTGCATGGATGCAGTGAACTGCTAGCTCAGCTGGTGGAAATTAGCCTCAGTCCATCACAGTGGTGAAGCTGGCAGGGCAGACCTGTGACCACTCTCAGGGTGCTGTAGCTGCTGCTGAATATCTCCCTTCAGTTCCTGGGCACAGGCTCCAGTCAGGTTTGGTGCTTCTAGGGATGCCTTTTTCAAACCTTGCTTGGACTGTCCCAGAACCAGAAAATCCTGCAGCTGAGTCTGTGTTTCTTATACCATGCGCTGTCCTGGTTGTGAAAAGCTGTCTGCTGTGAAATAGAAATGAGAGGGAGGGACCATGAAGCACTACCTTGGAAGGCCTTTTCTTTAAACCACAGCTGAGCTGAGCTTAAGCAGAGGTAGGACACAATGTCTGGTCCTGGCTTCTACAAGACAGCACGTGCATTTCCCTTGTGAGCCATCAAAGGCTGGTACTGAGACTCATCTCTATCTTTCTTTATATCTCGTCCATCACTGTGCTATCTGGTGCCTCCCAAGTATATTTAGAAATAGCAATGACAGTTTTTCTTCCTCCTTTTCTAGCCAGTGTGTGGAGTGTTTGATAAGTTTATATGTTTTTGTGTGTGAGGTCTCTCTGTGTCTCTGTGCACCAAGATGAGGAAAGCTGTCTTGTGAGCTAATGCTTTTGGTGCACCCCACCACGGGGGGCTGAGGCCTGGACAGACACAGTGCTTGTGTCTGGCTCAGTCCTGAACCTCTCAAAAGTTTGGTGTCAGCCCTGCTCAGGGCAGCCGTGTCTTGTCATTCTGTTTTTGAATCACAGTGATTGCATGTACAGGTGTGAGGTTTGGTGTCTGTTCACTGTGAGGTCTAATAGGAGAGGTGGGTGGTGAGAGATGTGTACAGCTTCAAGTCCAGCATGGGGGAAAATGGCTGTTTTGCTTGATACCGCTTGGCTTTGGATGCCCAAACTCTAACTGAGGCTGTTGCTGGCTCAGCAACCGGAGAAGAGCGGTTATTTGGAGGGGAGGACTTGAAGGAGCACGTTTGTCTGCACTGCCGTGCTCCCAGTTAGCTTCAGCCATTCCAATGTTTACCTCTGTGGCATTAGGACTGATGGGGGCCTGGATACCGGTGTGGGGGCATGCAGGGGAATAGCACAGCACGGCCAGGTGCCTGTGCAATTCAGGATTTCAGCACTTTGGCACCTGGCTGCTTGGGTTGGGGGCGGTGGGCTCTGGATGGACCCGTTCCTGCTCCAGCACACTCTGGGGACTTCGGGGCTATGTGACCGAGTTCTAATGTGATTGTCATCAAATGAGATAAAGAGGAGTGTGGAGAGGGAGGAGGAAGTGAAAACAGGCCAGGGAGTAAGGGGAGAGACAGCAAGGGTCTGCAATGTAGTGACAGCGAGAGCAGGATGCAAATGGACAAAGTGTGTGAGGATGACAAAGCCAGACAAAGTCATGTTTGTGTGTGGGAAGGTGGGAGTGTGTCTGTGTACGTGTGTGCTGCCAGTTCTGCCCCTCTCAAGCGTGGAACTGCTTTGAGGAAGGGGTAGGAACCCCTGGTGGGGGTACTTGCAGCCAGCTTCTTTCCACCTTTTTGGCTGTGAAGGTCTTTCACAGTCACCAGTACCGAATGGCTGTTGGGCTGTGTGCTGGATGGAGTGAATTAGGTTACAGGAGTCCTGTATGTGCACTGGGGCATTCCAGGGGAGGCCCCTTGCTGAAGCAGTGCAAGGCTGCAAACGTGCAGTGGGTCTGAAGGACTCAGAGCTGCAAATGGCTGCACCTGCCCATGTGGGTTTCTGTGCTTCCTCCTGTGTGCACACATACTCACGTGTTCTAGCACGATCCTACTTGCTCACGTGTATGCATATCTCTCCTTGGCTCTGTTCTTTCACATGCACTTTGTCCATTTGCTTTTCTGTCTTCCCTGTTGCTACTGTAATCTCTCTCTCTTTCTCCCTTTGTTCCCTGGGCTGCTTTGCTGCCTCTTATTCACCATGTCCCTCTCTATTCCTTTTGATAGTAATATTAGCACCTACATATGAGGCCCCAAGGTCCCTGCTTTGTGCAGATACATCAGGAAAGACCCTTCAAAGCCTGTGTGCTGGAGAGAGAAGATTCTCATAGTCTTACTATTGCCAGGACTGGCAGAGGCGAAGGGCCTGATTGTGAAATATGACCTGTACAAAACCCCACACTGTGCCCTGTGTCCATTCTGGGATGTCAGAAGTGAAGATGTCAGTCTTGTTTGATGGAGTTTTACACCAAAGCCCTGAACCCTTATGCCTGATTGAGGAATTGGCCAATTAATCTCCTTTTATCACTTGTGCTGAGCAGAGTTGTTGTTCCCAGAGCTCCCAGTCTGTCCTTTCCTTGTTGTGCCATTGGTTTCATAGTGACATTAAGTGAAGCTACTTGTGGATTCTGTTCTAGTCTGCCGTGTTCACATGCTTCAAGCTTTCAGAAATGTTCTCCTTTTCAACTGCAATTTGCACATTTGGCCTCTGCTGAGAGCTGATGCTTCAATGGGATGCTGAAGTCTGGTGGTTGGAAAGCAGCATTTCTAGTGACACACTGAGGCTGTCTTGTTTTGCATATGTGGTGCCCATTACATTTCCTTTGCTTAAAGGTCCTATGTGACTGCTGGATGCTGGTCCACAGTCTGCAAATACAATGGTGGAGGGGGTGGTGGCGGAATAAATTTTTTTTTGTTATCACCTGAAAAAGTGGTCAGGTTTTCTTGCAGAGGGATGGTTAGTACTGTATCTGGCTTGCAGAATCATATCCAGAGACCTAGGGTGTTATTGTTGATTTGTCAAAAGGACATGGCTCTGCTGTGCTAGTCCATAATGATATCAGTGATTCAGACTCTGGCTAGGGAAGGACTCTGAATTCAAGAGTCAGATTCAACACTTTAATTTTTTTTTCCTCTTAAAGTCCTCCAAGAAATGTGCATCCTGTCTGTAGTGGTCTCTTTCAGCTTTGTTCAGCCATACTCCACAGTTTTCTGATGCTTGCGTCCACTTTGGCTCTCTCATTGGTGAAACTTTTGTTACGCCTTTGTTGGTGCTTGTGTCCTGAATCTCCTTGCTGAGAAGTGGATTTGGGAAAGAGCAAGCAGCAGGCAGTAAAACTAAAAGCCATCACCTGTTCCTGGAGTTTGCTGCTGTCTGCAGCCCTTTTGATTTATACACAGCAAAGGTCACTGAAGCAACAGGCCATTTTGGCATATTTGCCTACACTGTGTATTCTCTGTGAGCAGCATGACCTGTGTGTGGTGTCATTACTCAAGAACAGTAAAATGAAACTGGGGGTGGGGTGTAGCAGCAGGACCCTCATTTCTTGTGTCTCTGCAGTAAAGGGCAGAAAGAACAGGGAGGCTGTAAAGCCCATGCCAGCCTCTTCGTGGGAAGTGTTGGCCACTGTGGAGCCTTTTTGCTTACACTTATGTTAGTGGCTGTATTGGAACTGGCTGCCAGCAGGACCACCTCTGCCTCTTTTGGGCTTTGAAGGATCTTTCCTGATGTATGTCCACAAAGGAGAAACTTGGTCTCCCTTCTGAGCCCCAGACCTGGAGAGATGTCATTTGCTGACACAGCAGCAGCATTGGCAACTCTGCCTGGGCCCTAGGCATGAAGATTTTGGGAATCCAGGCTGGGAACACCTGTATGTCCATGCTGGCAGCAGACAGCAAAGCAGGAGGCTCCCAGAGCAGAACCATAGAAAGTCCGGAGTTGGAAGGAACCCACAAGGATCATCAAGTCCAACTCCTGTCCCTGCACAGGACAACCCCAAATTCACACCATGTCTCTGAGGGCATTGTCTAAGTGCTTCTTGAACAGCGCCAGGCTTGGTGCCATGATGCCTCCCTGGGGAGCCTGTTCCAGGGCTCCACCACCCTCTGGGGGAAGAACCTTTTCCTAATATCCAACCTAAACCTCCCCTGGCACATCTCCCTGCCATTCCCTTGGGTCCTGACATTGGTCACCAGAGAGAAGAGATCAGCACCTGCCCCCCCTCCTCCCCTTGGGAGGACGCTGCAGACCACGATGAGGGCTGCCCTCAGCCTCCTCTGCTCCAGGCTGAACAAACCAAGTGGCTTTAGCTGCTCCCTCGTACAGTTTCTCCTCTAAACCCTTCACCAACTTCGTGTCCCTTCTCTGGACACTCTCCAGTAGCTTTATATCCTGAATGTACTGTGGTGCCCAACACTGCCCACAGCACTCAGGGTGAGGCCGCCCCAGCGCGGGGCAGAGCGGGACAATCCCCTCCCTCGCCCGGCTGCGATGCAGGGCTCGGTGCCCCCCAGGGCACGGCTGGCCCTCTGGGCTGCCAGGGCACGCTGGGGGCTCGTGTTCAACTTGCCGGTGACCAGAACCCCCAGGTCTCTCTCTGCAGAGCTGCTCTCCAGCCCCTCGTTCCCCAGTCCGTATGTGCATGCAGGGTTGCTGTGCCCCAGGTGCAAAATCCGGCACTTGGCCTTGTTAAACTTCATACAGTTGGTGATTGCCCAGCTCTCTAGTTTGTCTAGATCTCTCTGCAGGGCCTCTCTGCCCTCAAGAGAGTCAACAGCTACTCCCAATTTTGTGTCATCAGGAAACTTAATTAGTATTCTTTCAAGTCCTGCATCCAAGTCACTAACAAAGAGATTAAAGAGTACTGGCCCCAAGATGGATCCCTGTGGAACCCCACTAGTGACCACCTGCCTGCCAGATGTAACCCCATTTACTATGACCCTTTGAGCCCAACCCATCAGCCAATTCCTCACCCACTGCATTACGTGTTTATCCAGCTGCGTGCTGGACATTTTGTCCAGGAGGAGACTGAGGGACAGTGTCGAAAGCTTTACTGAAATCCAAAAAGATCACATTGACTCTTTTCCCTTGGTCAGCTAGGTCGGGGGACCTTGTCATAGAAGGAAATCAAATTTGTTAGGCAAGACTTTCTCATCATGAACCCATGCTGTCTGGGACCAGTGACTGCATTGTCTTTCAGGTGTTTTTCAATAACTCCCAGAATAATCTTCTCCATAATTTTGCCAGGCACAGAAGTGAGGCTGATGGGCCTGTAGTTACCAGGGTCATCCCTGTTGCCCTCCTTGAAGACTGGGACAATGTTTGCCAGCTTTGAGTCAACTGGGACCTCTCCAGATTCCCAAGAGCATTTAAAAATCATTGAGGTGGCCACGGTCCCTTTTGATGAGGTGTCTAGTTCCATCGCAGGTTCATCACCCTCCGTGGGGGGAATGGGTGATTTGCCTTTCTCTGGTGTTAGCTGTTGCTACCCTTAGATCTACCCATGGCATTTAGAGCTCTAATCTGCTCTGGGATGCTATGCACCTGTCCGCAGCTCTCAGGAGAGCACCTAATAGCTGAAAGTGGAGGAGGAGAGTGATTCCTCCCTGGGCAAGGCATGCAAGTGAAAAATAAACTGGATCTGGCCAGGTAAAGTCTTTGAACAGCACCTGTAAGTACTGGTGGGGCTGCTCTGTGGTGGCTGCCTCTCCAAGCACCTGCATCCCTTTGGACTTCAGCAGCTGTCTGCAATGTGGAGTGGCAGACATCATTCTGCTTGTGGTGGGTATGTGAGAAGTGTGATGCAGCTGACAGAGAAGAGAAAGCCTGGGTCTGTCTGGCCAGTACAGGGCACGCTACCTGGGCAGACAGGACAGAAATGGAGCAAGGCCTTGTCACGTGTTGTAGCATTTACCGGTGCACGTGGAAGAGCCAGGATCTGCCCTTCCTTAAAGGGAGGCAAGAGGATCAGCACTCCTCACCTCTGTGCACAGGGGAAGGCAGTGGGGCTGGCATGCCTTTCTTCAAACCATCCCATCTCTCCCGGTCTGCAAACTATCCTCCTCTTGCTAGTTAATATTAGTATTCAGTTTGTGGAATGGGCTATGCAATTAACACAAAGGTACAGTCATTCATTCTGACTGGAGGACTCATGGGATCAGATGTACTGGGGATAGGAAGCGGAGGCCTTCTGCTGGGAAAGAATGTCACAGCACAGCGGACACAGAAATGAAAAGCTATTAATAATGATCCCGGAACTTCACTTCCATCAGCTGTTTATTTAAAGGTGCTCCGTATTCAAAGCCTCCTGATTTATGTGGGCAATAACACTCACAGTCCTGGGATCACTTTTTTAAGCAAGGCTAATGGGGTGAAACCATCATACTGCGACAGTAGAGATCAAGCTGGGAAAATGATACTGGAGAGAAAAATAAACTATTGCCTAGATTATCCAGGAGCTATGCTGGGCTGGGAGTTGGTGTGAGCTCCCTGCTCTTTCAGCATTTATTAAGGCTTTTACTTCCTTTATTTCTTCTTCTCTGTGAACAGAATTTACCAGGCGTGGAAGGACACAAAAATTTGATTTTACCAGACAGGATGCTAAAAGCTTCTGGTTTTGCATTCAAGTGAAGTTTTGTCTGTAGTGCAATCATGTGTAGCTGTTCTGCCATGCAGGCCCCCAGGGGAGACAGCTTCCCCGTCCTTGTCTCCAGGGGTTCCCATCCTGACTCAGCCCCATTCCTGAGGGACTGGTGCCTCTGGGGAAAGGGGTTTCTGCCCTCTTCTGTTGTTGCTTGGTTTTTGCTTGCACACCTGTGGTATCGGGCCACCTCTGCCCTCAGCTGTGTGCCTGGAGGGATGGAGATGAACCGTTCAGGGTTCTGGCGAGGCAGGGGAGAAGGGCCGCTCTGCTCTGGGGAGGGGGCCAGTTTCCATGCGGATTCTCTTCACTGGGCTGTTCGCCCTGGCAGCGTCAGTGAGGACTGCTCGCTGGGGCCGTGAGAGCTGGGCCAGCACTGACCTGTCTGATGGATGTGGCACAAACTTGTGATGTTTACCTCATCCTGCGGCAGGGAGGTTGGGTTGCGGGTGCAAGAAGGGCTTGGGGTTGGAAGAATGCAAGAGAGCTGTGCCAGTTTCTTCTCAATCTGCCAAGCGAGCCCTTGTGGGACAATAGTTGGTTTTACCAGCTCCCTCTGGACATCTGGCAGCGTGCAGGAGGACTGCCAAATATTGGCCATCCAGCGTATACGTGACTTTGTGGTATCTGCAACGCAGTGAGCCGCTTTTGGCAAAACCTGCCTGCTTTTTCTGGGGAAGTGAAATAGCACTCACGCCACCGAGCTGTGGTACTGGCACTTGTAGTTCATGTTACTCTGGACAGGGTCTGACTCCTGGGACACCACTCACAAATGCTATGCATCATCAGAAACTAGTAGTGGTGATATAGTTAGTAGAATAAAGCAAATTATTCCAAATAAATAATGCATCTATCATTAATGGTCAAATGAAAATTTAGCCTATTGGTGTTGCCTGCAACTTGCTTGCAAGGAAGTTGTAATCGTTTATTCTGTTATAGGCTGGAGAAAGCCTTTATCTACAGCTCATTGGTGAATGGTGTGCTGTGAGGATTGCTTGCTTAGAGACCTGGCCCATCTGCTCCAGTGGTTAGGTCCGTGGTGCAGCAAGAGGGTCAAATTCCTCCTGGTTGTCCTTTGTGGGGGGGAGGTGGGCTTTGGTTTGAATGAGTGTCTGCCTGGGTGACCATCCAGAAGCCCTTTTGGGTCAGTGAAGCTCTGATGCCCTTTCTTAAGAACACCTGCTTGTTACTGGCCTGTTTCTGCTCAAAGTGCAGCCTTTGGGACCCAAGGAGGGACCTAGCAGGGCTCTCATCACCTGGGGCAGCCCCAAGGGGTGTGCAGTGGCCCAGTTCTTTCTGTGCTCCTCTTGGAGATACAAACTTTCAAATAGACATGGCCAAACATGCTGCCTGTGTAGGAGACTCGGCTGCTAGGGGTTTCTGCCAACTGTGGTGGACTTCTCTGAGCAACGCTGCATCTTAGCAAAGCATATTCGCTTCCCAGCTGGGGGGATGAGGCTGTGCAACATCCAGCTTCAGGTTCCTCTATTTCTGTGGTACCAAGATTCCTTCCTTTTCCCCAGTGTGTTTGCTCAAGAATTGCTGGAGAGCGTGAAGGTTTGGGGCTGGAGCCGCCTCTTCCACATGACAGAAAAGCCTGTGTTTAGGCATGACAGTATTGCTCGGGTGGTGGTGGTTGATGGTGATGACAGTGCGTGTGGGAGTGACGTGTGCTGGCGTGGTGTTCTGGCTGCTGCAGGGATGCTACGGGGCAAGTCTGGTAGCCTGAGTGGCTGAGGAGTGCAAATGCAGAGCAGTGGAATTTGGCAGGATATTGTTGCAGAAGTATTTTTCTTATCTGTTATACTATTTTGTTTCTAATTCTTGTTTAATGAGCTCTTCTGAAAATAAGGAAATCATTGTAACAGTTTTCTGAAGTGTGAAAGATCAGGCTGAAATTGGCATTAAAGAGACTAATTACTCTCATTCTTCCACCTTTCTGACAGCTGTTTATTGCTGCAGACCTTGTCCTGAGGTGCTGAGGAAGCCACTTGCCTCTTGAGGCTGCTTTCGGCCTAAGGTACCTGCAATGGAAAGCTGGTACCTGCATCTAATTTGGGCTTTGCCCAACTTGATTGTTCTATTTCACCAGAAAAAAAGTACTGCTAAAACTGCGGGTATGAGACCTGTGGTGCAACTCCCCCAGGTCTTGTCCTGCTTTTCACTGCTCTCTTGTCCGCTTCAGTGTGGATGATCCTATGCTGACTTGGCCTTAGTCACAAAATGACCATGTGCTGCCACAGGAAGAGACTTCCTCAGTCTCATGTGTTCTGTAAAGAGGGGTCACAGGTCTCCTATGATGAAGACTGAGAGATTTCCAGGGACAAAATTTCCAAGAGGATTAAAATGTATAGGGAAGAAGAGTGAGCAGCAGGAAGACCTTCCTGAAAGCAATGTGTGCCTGCCGTAGTATTTTTTTCACCAGAGGATTGAGTCTGAGCCTGACTTTGAACCCTGAGCAGCAAATGGAAGGGAGTTTCTTTGAACCCTTCTGGCTCAGGATAATACCCACTTGTTATTCTCTGTAGGAATTTGGGGAGACTTTCACTAGAGGTGGAAAGTTGCAGACAAGAAAGCTGTGAACATCTTCAATTTTCCATTTAATCACACAATATTGAATGATAAATAATTCATGCATCTGCCAAACATTTGCTTAAAAGAACCCAATTCCCTCCACATTTGTCAAAGTGCAAGGATTCCATTTTGTGGTGTGTTTTTTTTTTTTAAATTTTAATCTGTGCTTTAACTCCCATCCAGATGCCCACTTGTCTGGGCTATCGGCCTCGATTCCACTCACCGTTTTGGGCAGTTTGGTGCTTGTGCCTTTCCTTTCTTGTCCCTTTTGCTGGCCTCCAGGGCACAAAGAAGTGGCAGCAGGAGGCAAGGAGGGGAGTGGTGGTGTTTGCTGTGTGTCCTTGGGCTGTGCCATGGGCATCAGCTCTGGTGGTGGTAGAAGCCTGAGGGGCTTCTCTGCCCAGCTGTATGGGAGCAGTTCTGGCTTCTCATGAGGTAGTGAGGCATCAAAGATGTGAGGCTGTTGGGAATGCAACTTCTGACTCTGTACAGGGTGACTGTAAGGGGATGACTTTCAGATGTAGCTATCCAGATCCTAAAATTAAAGACCCGCTCTGAGCTCTGGAGCTGTCTCCACAACAGGAGGAACTCAGTCCACCCTGGCAGTTGTGACAGAGATGCTGCAATGGCTGCAGATACCTTCCCAATAACCAGCGCCACTCACCTGTGGCCTGTGGGGACAAAGGGTCTCTGATGCTCTCTCTGCCAGCGGTGCCAAGCCTAGGGCAGGGGTGTGCAGGAAGCGTGGCGGCTGGGTCAGTGCCCATTGCTGCAGGCAGGCGTTGGAAAAGCAGCAATGTCACCTTGTCCTCCTGCCCAGCTAGAGATAGGGTCTCCTTCATGTGCTCTCCCTCAGCTTTACCTGAGTGTTAACGCCAGTTTGGCACTGACTTTCAGTTCCTGTTTGGCCAGTCCCCTGGCTTAGTCCAGTTCTTCAGAAGATTCTTGCAATAGCCTTGACTAAGATAATCTCCTGTAATCTGTGGATTTTTATTTTTTTTTCTACATGGGGTCTCTTGTCATTTTCTGCCAGGTCATGACTGAACTCATTGCTTGTTTTTTCCCTTTTGGTTTTTATATCAGATTTGGGCTCACGGCAACATGGCTTCTTTTTTGTTTGTTTAGTTTTCTGTGTCTTCCCTCTTGGTTTTTTTTTTCTCTCCCCTCAGCTGTTGAGAACTCTGATTCTTCTGCCTCTGTTAATGATTCTGTTCACAAGCCTTTGAGAAGCTGGACAGATATGTCACATTTCCTTTCTCTGCTGAAGCAATTGCTGGGTCTGGCATGCACAGTGCTTAGCAGCGTACCGCTTTCCTGGCAAAGGAAAGACTAGCCATGCCCTGTCAGATCTGAGTGCTCGAGTGCTTTGTTTTGCTTTTTTGCTAGCACTTCAGGCAGTTTGTCAGGTTCACAGGAAAGAATGACTTGCCTGGAATCCCTTGAGTCATCCCTTGGGATCAGCCGTTGGGACAGAGGTGCCAGCACTCCCGATGCATGGGGCTCAGTAGGGTGGCAGCAGGAGTTTGCGCTGCAGGTTTTTTGCTCTATGCCAACATCTGCATGTCCAGCTGTGCCAGTGCTGATGGGTGTACCCTGAGCCGTTGAATAGCCAGGCTTTAGCACTGCATCAAATCGGCAGAGAGGGATGAAGAGGCCAGTGCGTGCTAGTGTTACGTTGTCACTCAGGTGTCAGAGGCTTCTGCCTCTGGAGCTGACTGGGGATTTGTGAGGCTAGGGAGACCTCCCGTCTGGGAAGCAGGAGGGAAACACCTTCTGCTACTGCTCCTTTGAAGCTGTGCTGCGTGTTGCATACATAACCACAGCAAGCAGGATCCTGAGGGGAGCAAGGCGAAAGTCCACGAGCAGGAGGGACTGGCATGGGGCTAGCAGAGCTGGTGTGTAATGAATGAGCAGTGCAAGCACTTGCAGTCCCTGTGCTGAATGGCAGGAAGGGACCTGGGGTGCTCAAGGGCTCAGAGGGTGAAACTGGGAAAGCAGAAACCACAAACAGCATAGCAGAGCAGTGGCTGCTGTCTCTGGGGTCGAGCCGTTCCTAGGCTCTGGACACGGACAGCACACCTCTCCGGGGCTGTGGCTTCTCCCATCCATCTGACTTGCCTACCTGGCGCTCAGAGGCAGAGCTTTCGCATACTCAGCTGGGACAGCAGTTTGTCCTGGAGGCAGATTGCTCTGCCTGGTTAGTCAGAGCCTCCTGAGAGCTGTGGTCAGCTGGCTCCTTGTCCGGGGATTGGTGCAGGTATGCTGGCCTGGCTGGTGCAGCTTGCTCTGCCCAACGTGGCTAGCTGCGCTCCAGCCCGCGGATGTGTTAGGCACGGCGTGGCTCCATGCTTTCTATTCCTTCTTGGCTTGGAGGTGGTTTCTCCCAGGCCTGGGCAGAGGGAATCATGTATGTATTCAGGGCCACAGGAAGATGCCTTTGCTTCCACCTCCTCTCAGAGATTGTTTTTAAAGACAAATTAAAAGTATTGTATTCACGTAGACAAGGCATGAAAATTCCATATTTGGAAAAGAATTGCTGCAGAGCGAGACCGTTATGGCTGTAAAACCCTCTTCCCTAAGGCAGACTTTGAGATTTTCTTTGCAATTAAAATTTCTTTGAAACTTGGACCAAAGAAGATTTGGAAGAAAAAAATCTCCTGAACTTTGAAAATACTTCTTTCCAAACAATGCTTGTGTGAGAGCCTTAACAAATACTGTTCCTCCCAATGTGTCCAACAGCAGAAAGTGACTGAACATGAGAAGTCAAAAGGTTGTGAATGGCTCCTGCTCTGACAATTGTCACACTCTTCTATTAGAATTTCTCAAGGCAGCATCAAAGGGCACAATAATTAAACGTAAAGCAACTTAAAAAGAAGAGAGAAAATGGATGTTTAGTCATACAGTCCTGGGCACTGTGTAGGTAGAAATTCCTCTGGAAAAACAACTTTACCTGGACTGTGTACAAGTTTTATCTGAGAAAAAAAGCAGAGGAATGATTCCCCTGCTAGGAGAATAATTCTAAGGAAACAGAAAGAGGAAACCCAGAGATTTACTTCAAGAACAAGCATGACTAAACTTTTACTAAGTATAATGGGCTTTCTGCCCTGTTGTCAAAGCCGAGGCCAGGGTGACATTAGTGAGAAAACTTGATTTTATCATTATCTGCCTGTCGTCTGTGCTCTGTATCAGGGCTGAAGACTTGCTGAAAGGCAGATTGCTATCAAACATTGCTTTGCACAGTCTGGACCTGCACTTGGGATATGTTCATCCAGTAACTGTGGTTACACGAGCCGTTCACTGCATAAGTAAAAATAAAAGTAATTTAAATAACTTCTTTCAGAAGCCTCTATAGTTTTGAATCCCTTGGCCACATAGATAATCCAGCATTTATACACGCTGTGATGCTATGTGCCACCCAGATCAATATCTCTAGCCACCTCTCACTTGATTGGCGAAATGCGTTGAGATTCTGGAAGGGATACGGAATTAGAGTATGCCTTCTGCAGAATGTATTTCAGCAGAGGGGTGCTATGGGGGCTCCAGAGCTTGCAGTGGTGAAAACCTGTCTAACTTGCAGATGCTCTCTGTGGCACAACAATATTGTGACACGTTGTCCAGCTTTGTTTTATCCAAACATTGGGCATTAAATGCCACATCATTGGTGGGATCTGCTGTTGAATGGGGACTTGCAGTGCAGTGGCTATGATCATAATCTGTTTTGATGTGAGTGGGCATCCCACACCTTTGCTCTCACCAGTGCTGATGTCCCTTACAGAATTAGCAATGCATGTTAATGTATTCCAGCCAAATATATTTCTTTATGGTGGCTGTGGGTACTGTAGTGGTGCAAAGGGAATAGGAGCAGCAGCCAGGTTGTAGTGTTGGTCTCTAGTGTTTTAAATCTGCAGAACACTCTCTGTAGGGCTGAGGGCTGGATGCCCAGACTATTCCATTGTCCAGCCCAAAGCGGTTTCTGTAAAATGCCTTTGGGATGCAGGAAGGAACTGTGGGAAGTTATGGGGATATAGATGGGTGCCTGGCCACGGTGCAGTGGTCCCAGGTTGGTGTGGTACTGAGGTGCGTTGTCAGAGGCAGTGTGTGGGATGTTGGATGTTGCAGGTGATACGCTTGCCACATGGTCTAGCCTGGAGTTGATAGTATCTTATGTCTGGTAAGATTGCCTCCTCCTTCGTCTCTAGATTTCAAGAAGTTTGTAAAAGGGAAACGTATTTTTGCCTCATCTTGTCTTACAATATCCAGTACAGAAAGTGAGCTCCAGAGAGCCTGAGCTCATGTCTTAGCCCTAGGCCTGGAGATTATGAACCATCTTAAAGCTTTGCAGCAGCCTTGCCATGCTTGTATTACCTCCACACAACAGATACTGGAAGCATGCTCTAGCCAGCCTGTTCCTTTTCCCAGAAAGGGGAGCATTAAGTAGATTTGAATTCTGTTTAACGGGAGGAGATGTGGTTACGCACCGCGTGCTGCACTGTAGGCAGTACTAGAGAAGGATTGCTGTTGAAGTAATTGCAGGTTTTTTTGCTGCCCTGTCTCCCAGCAAGGCCTATCTGAGGCTGGGCTGTCATGCTGCCCATGGTCTCGGGTGTGAGGCGGGTGGGCTCCCTGTGGATACAGACTCTGAGCTGGCACTAACATGGTCCCCAGAGCTGCTGTTGTGCTTCCACATGGCCTCAGCTGTTCCCTTGCAGCTGGCACGTGTGGATGGTGCTGGACCCTTTGCTGAGCTCCTTGGTCTCTGCTGTTATTGCTGCATACAGTAGATGACAAAGCTGCCCTTCGGGCTCACCCTCTGAGCCCTCAGGGAAAGGCACACTGGGGTCACGAGATGCTGGGCAGAGAATGGAGGGGCCAGGTTGGTGCTGGAGGCCTGCCCCGCTATTTGGAGAGGGTCTCCGGATAGACTTGCACATTTGGGGAAGGAGCTGGTGTGGACCTGTCCTCTTCTTGCTGTGCCAACAGTGAGGCATGTCTGGCTGCTTGCTGGGGAGTCTAGCAGGAGCTTTTGTCCATCTACCTCCTGTCCTGGGTCATCTCCA
Source organism: Phalacrocorax carbo (assembly GCF_963921805.1). Classification (NCBI taxonomy): domain Eukaryota; kingdom Metazoa; phylum Chordata; class Aves; order Suliformes; family Phalacrocoracidae; genus Phalacrocorax; species Phalacrocorax carbo. The sequence goes on along the minus strand of NC_087526.1, from coordinate 10,047,595 downwards.
AAGATGCTGTAATCCTGCCTGTTGGAAGCAGCACTGTGAACCACTGACAAGGCTGTGTCTATGCCCTACATCCATCTCCAACCTGCCTCTTGCATCTCCCTGTGTAGTAGTTATGCTCGGTGCCAAAGCTGACAGTGTTGGAGCAACCAACGTGGCATGCTCATGACTGCTCCAGACCAACAAGGCAGACCTTGGGATGCAGGCACACCACAGCTCTTCCCCGGCCCCACTTTGTCATTGTGTGGCCTGCCCTTGGGAAGCCAGTGGAGAGCACAGTGTGAGAGAAACTATACAGCCGCACAACAGTCCATAAGCTCCCAGTTTTCATCTGTGAGGTTGGACATGGGGGTCAGGACTGAGCTACTGTCTCTGATCAGCAACCTCCTTGCTGCAGCCTCCCTTTTCTTGTGTCCTTTAGGGTGTGGGTATGCCACGGAAAAACAGGAGAACGCCAAAGCTGTAGGGAGCTTCTGTCTTGTGCTTGGTATTCATTCTGTGGCTCTGCCCTCCCAGGAGAAGCGCAAGCAGTGCCTTACGCCCCAGCAGCTTTTGTAGCATCCTTGTGGCCATTCCGGACAGAGGGAGCAGTCCCAGTGCTCATGCAGGCAGTTCATGTATCTCTGCTGGGAGGTGCTGAGGAGCAAAGGCAGTGCACCCAGGCCTGCGTTAGCACAGACAGCAAGCTGGGGTCAAGGAGTGAGGGGTCTCCTTCTGCTCTGTTGCGTTTTTCATAGCTGATGGGGAGCTCTGCACTTCCTGCTGATTATAAGGGTTTGACTTAGAGGAACAGTACTGGTGTGGCTGTCCTTCTAATAGAGCTGCAGGCACAGGGAGCCCTGCATGAGCTCCCAGGGCACTCACCTGGCCTCTGGCTGGTGTCGCCCCTCCCTGGGCTCCTGGGGCCCTACTGCCCTGGCTCTGGGGCTGCAGCGGTGTTGGGCAATGATATAGTTTGGAGGTATAGGGCTGTGATGTACTGGGCAGTTCTATCTTTGTGTGTTGTTGCTTGCCTGTGTCTTCCCCCTCCCCCTGCCTGCTTTCCCCTGCATCAGCCTGCATTTGTAAAATGAAATAAATATTGACACGGATGGGATGCTATTCAATTTGTCCTGATCACTGGGCTGCGGTGAGTTCTGACAGAGCACAGTGTAAAACATAAGCTCAGGATGTAATTTCTACTGTCAACATGATGTACAGTATAGCTGTGCCAAATACACACCGACAAACTGCACAAGCTCTTGTGGGGAGGGGTGGGGGAGGGGGGGTGTGCTGATAATTGGGAAGTGGGGATCACAGAGCAGCAGGAGAGAGGGCATCACCCTGGGCCCGGGGTGGTGCAAGAGTCTGGTGCTTCACTGTATGCGTGAAAGCCTGCCTGGCACAGCGAGTGCGTGGGCGTGCAGCCATGCGTGTGCATGTGTGCTGTGCACCTGCAGCCGCATGCTACTGCCTGCTTGGGATGCTGTGCTGCGGGCTGGTTCTGCCTGCAACGGCAGCAGCTCCCACTAGTTATTTATGGCTTTGCTGCTCACGTGTGGCAGAGAGAAGTGGCACTTCCAGCTGTTGGTGAAAGGTCTTCAATAACACAGGGAAATAAATGTTGCGCTAGTCTTGGTTCCCGTGCAATGGTGCCTCTGTGGTGCTTTGCAGCCCTGGGGTACTTGGAATCCTGCTGCAGCATGTGCAGGCTGATGCAAGGGCACAAGCAGGACTTGGGGCTCTCCGGTCTGCTGCCTCTTGAAGAGGTCTGTGATGTGACAGCCAGAAAGAACAGTGTCCACAGTGAGAAGAGGTATGACACTGACCCAAGCTGCGGCCTGAAGCTGTGACAGCAGAGAAGCAGGCTGAGAATTTATGGGTGGAGTAGAGTCCAGTTTGTGACAACGAGCTTTGCTATAGATGTGGCTCTGCCAGTGTTTCTAGGTGGCTCCTGGGTATCAAGGGCTGGAGCTTGCAATATATATGCAGTATATATGGGCTTTGCAGTCTGGGACCTAAGTGTCTTAGAGGTGCATCAAGGCAAATTGGGTTACGCAGCCTCCATTGCTACCCACAGGAAGAGCATACAAACAGCTCAGCTGAATGTAGCTGAACTTTGGACACATGAGAGAGCTACCAGCAAACCACATTAGTTCAGACGTAGCAGTAAGATGAGAAATCTGTAAAATGTAAAAAACAGCATAATGGCCGAGATGCTAAACACAAGGTTGTGGTTCCCACAGCAACGGCAGCCCAGCCCATGCGTGCTCAGCGGGACTCTCCTCTCTGTGGCAGTAGCTGCTCTGTGGAGTGCTCAGATGCAACAGGGCTGAGCAAGTTGCCTTGGGAACTGTGGACCAGCTTGTCCACCAGCTGGGGAGCAGCTCGGCTGGAGCTGTGCTCACCCACTGTGGCATCTTTTGCCCTCGCTTCCTCTTCTCTGCCTTGCTTTAGTGCGTGCATTTAAATTGTTGCTTTTACTGGTTTATTGATACTGTTCAGGATTTAGCTACTTCCATTTATACGCTGTAACTCTGGCAAGGCTGAAAGAAAAGGCTCAGTGCCTGTTTCTGAATGAGTAGCAGTGCCGTCCTTGCGTGCATCCAGGGCTGGCTCCAGTGTGTGGCTCAGGTCGTCAGGTCATGGAGGAAATCTGCAGCTTGCAGCTGCCACTCAGGTGTGAAATGGTGCGATGAGGGGAATGACGATGGCTCCTACTGCCCTCACAGAGCCAGTGCTGATGCTGCCTGCCAGCTATGTGCCCTGAGCACTGCGTGCTGGAGACAGCCAGGGCAGTGTGCTGCCTTCCTGCCAGCTCAGGGCCCTTGGATGCTGACCTTACTCATAGTGCCTGGATCTGCACCACTGGGCTGACTTTCTTTCAGTCTCCCCATGTGTTCAGGTCTTCAGTGGTTGCTGTCTTGTCAGGCTTCTGGCAGGGCTTTATAAACCAGCATGGAGTAGCCTGGATGGCAAGGAGAGGGTGTCAGGGTGGGCAGAGTGGGAGACTTCGGCAGCTGGGGGCTGCTTCTCCATGAGGCTTTTCTCCCCAGGTGCTCACGGAATGCAAACTACCCTTGGCCACAGGTCTTGTATCTTTATCCCTTAGTGCCTTGTGGGTGGCTTGAAGCTTTCTCCAGAGCCCTTTCTTAAACTGTTAGCTTTAAAGTTAGCCAGGTGGTAAGTCCTTGAACAGATGCTTTTCTCCTAGCCCATGGCTGCAGAAGTGAGCTGCCAGGAAATCTTCTGCTGGGGAAGACTAGCAGCAGCGGCTGGACAGCCAGCACCTCCCACTGTTAGGTGCTGGCATCCCCTGGCATGAGTCTAGTCTGTGCATGCAGGACCCGTGTGGTCCTGCCTGTGCCTGTGCAGAGGCAGCCGCAGCTGTGCAGTGCCGGGGTGCTGCCTACAAGTCTCCCACCAGTGCAGGCAGCACTGGCAGCAGACCTCACTCCCCTCGGCAACGAGGGCAGCATGGTGAGGAGGTGCCCACAACAGTGGGGCTCCTTGGTCTCGGAGTCCCTGCTGGAGCAAATGTCCATAGTGATGAGAGCTCTACAGGTTGCTGCTCTCCTTTCCAGGGTCCCTGCTTTAGCAGGACCTGTGAGTCTGGGGTCTGCGGTGGGGCACCTGGGGCAGGGTGGGAGATACTGACCAAGGCTGCATGGGGGGGGCACAGAGCCCTGCTCTTACACCAGCACTGACACCTTGGCCTTTTCCAGACTCCTGGGGATGCTGCCGGCTGCCCTGCACCTCCCTGTGTGAGCCAGCAGAGGATGGAAGTGACTGGCATCAGCTGGGCAAAGGACCCTTCGCCAGGTGCTGGGATGTCACCCTCCTGAAGATGGGAGTTACAAATGGGCTTGTGAACTGCATGTGCGGCACAGGCACCTGCGCTGCCAGACCCCTCGTGCAGTAGTCTGGGGCCACCGCAGGACAGGCAGACATTGGCCACAGCAGCTCATCCTGTTAACTCCTCCATGGAACCGTACATGGCAAAGCTTCCCTTCGCTTCCCGTGAATGACGGTCGCAGGCGCCTGTGCCCCGCACACCACCGCGGAGCTCCCTGCCCGCTGGCGGGGTGGGCAGCAGGCTGTGCGTGACCCCGCTCCCCAGCGAGACCAGCGGCAGCCGAGCACGGAGCCGGGCAGCTCTGTCCCCGGGGACAAATGCCAGCTGCCAGACTCTTCTCTGGAGACCCAGGAGCAGCCTGTGAGGCACCAGCACTAACTGCTCCCATGCTAGCAGCGGGCGGTCTGGGACGCCTGTTGTCACAGATGTGACTCCAGCCTGCTGGGATGGGAGTGCTCCAGCTGCAGGACACGGCATGCAGCAGGGGTGGGAGCGCTCTGCATTGACCAGTGAGCCCCATGCTGCTAGTGTGGACTTTCTTCCTCCTCTTCCCTAAAGAATACTAGTTGCCTGTCCAAAAGCTACGGCTCATGCAGCCTCCTAAAGTGCAATGGCGAAGGGTCTGCAGGGCTTCTCGTGGACCATGCTGCTGCTGTTCTGCGCCATCCAGGATCTGGGGGCCTGGGCTATGCACACTGCGGTGGAGGGCCCTGGCCTAGGGCAGCCGGGGGACCCCACGCTGCTGGCCGGCGGGCGAGTGAAGCGTGGCTGGGTCTGGAATCAATTTTTTGTGGTGGAGGAGTACACAGGCACAGAGCCGCTGTATGTGGGGAAGGTAAGGTAACCCTATGACTCCATGGGGCTGACCAAGCCAGTGGCAGAGCAGGGCATGCTGGCAGCATGGTCAAACCTGGTGGGCTAGAGGGGGCCTGCATGAAGGTTGCTCATGGTGGCCTAGTTAGCAAAACACTTGGTGGACTGGGGTGGCAGGAGCCTGGTCGGTCCCTGCTGGGGGGTGGCGAGGTTAACGTGTTCCCAGAGACTTTAGAGCAGGAGCACACCAAAATTCACATCTGTGTTCTTCCAGTTGTGTGTTGGGTTCTCATGGTGTTTGGGGTGGGTGCAAGAAGGGGTGCAGCTCTGCGTGTTGTGGGGGTGGTGGGGAAAGCTCAACCTTATCTGTGTGGGAGGACCTGCTGGACTGGAGCAGATGTGCAGGCTGGGCCGGGCTGGCAGGTTGGCGTCTGCTCATGGTGGTCCCTGCTGTGTCTTGGGAGCCAAAGTGCTGCTGTAATGCCAAGGACCTTCTGCCCCCAGCAGTTGCTGCCCCTTCAGCATTGGGATAATGTGCTGGGTTTTGTTTTGTGGCTCCCTCCTGGTCCTGGAAGGACTGTGCTCTGTTGGATCTGCAGGCTACAGCAGCTGTTTCCCAAATATCTCTGCAGCCTGCGGCTGGCAGAGGTGATGTCACACTCTAGTTGTGGTGTGGAAATCCTGCTCTTGTTTGTGGCCAGAGTGAGGTGGTTGCGGGATTTATGTATCTGAGGCTGGCCTGCAAAACGTGGTATGGAAGGTGCTTGGTGTGGTTGTGCAGGGCTTGAAGGTACCCTGAGCGCCAGCACTGGTGATAGAGCTTTCCTGGGGCTTGCCAGGAGCCGTGCCCCTCAGGCCCGTACTGCGGGCGCACCTGGGTGCCGGCTGGGAGCTGCACTGTGGTACTATGCTGCTCCCAGGACCAGACCCTCGCTGGGCTTTGTGCAGGCAGTGGCACCAATAAACTTCCAGGGGGACACACTGGGAGGTTTCAGCCTTGCTGTAACCGGTGCATCCCGCTCTGCTGCGGGAAGGTGTGATAGTGATCACTGGAGCATGCTGGTCTCCCCATGCTGGAAAAGCCCTGATCTCCCTCTGGCAGTCTCCCTTCTCTGCAAGGGGGTGACTATTTGTGCTGTCCTGGCTCTTGTCATTGCTTGTGTGCCCTGCAGAGAGGAGTGCCAGCAAACCTGGAGCTGCTGGCAGGTAACAGTGCCTTGCTGGGCAGGACTGGGTCTGCTCTTGGGAACTTGCTGCTTCCCTGCTATGTGACCTCCTGGGGCATGGGGAGGCTGGATATGCACCTCTGCTCCCTCTATTCCTGGTGTCCTGAGGCTGAAGGAGCATTTTGTCTTGGGGTTGCTGGGCTTTGCCCTTTTCTGGGAGCTGTGGAGAAGCTGCCCTGTGGCTCCCATGTGCTGGGAGGACGTGTAATTTGTATATTGCTGAAGGCAGTGCTAGCTGTTGGGACAGTCAGAGGAGCGTGCTGCAAGCCAGCTAGAGCCAGCCCTGTGGAGGCATGGGCTCTCCCCAGAGAAAAATGTCCAAGAGCTCATGCAGCAGGGCTGCCTGATGGCCTCAGCTGTCTGGTCATGAGTCTGGAGGAGGCTTGAAAATGGGCTTCTTGGCTAGGGGCCAGCTGGGATTTCAGTGGTGATTTGTGTCCATTTCAGCAGGCACTCGAAAGCTGCACTCCTCCGCCACGACGCTCAATGCAGTTACAGCTAATTCACAGCTCCCCTGGGAAGCGACTGGAAGCATCAGGCCCTGTCAAACTCCAGAGGTAGCCTAGCAACCGCCTCATCTCCAAAATGAACCCAGGAACCTACAACTAACCCATTTTACAGCCCCTTTCCACATCATTCACCGCATCACCCACCCCACTCAGAATAAACAGCCAGCCTCCACTGAAAACCATTCCCTGTGAATATTGATCCCTTTGAAAGCAACCCAGGGCCAGGCTTTTCCCTGGGGCTGGGAGAAACTGGGGTGGCCTGGGTTGGGGTGGCCCAGGTTGGGGTGGTCCCCAGCTTCCCAGGGCAGTGTGCCAGCCCTCCTGGCACAGCCTGTGGGTCCAGCAGCCTTCCTGCACAAGGGACCTGCGGCTCCCTGCGGTGTAGCTGAGGCTTGCCCTCCATGGATGCCTCTTGCACACCTATATGTGCTTTTCGAAGGGCCAGTACCATTTCCATAAAATCTGGGTTCTCTAGCTAATCCTTCTTCTGAACTGTAATTTCCCCTGAGGCTGCTGTCAGTTTGATGTGGATTTCTTTGGGTTTTTTAAATAGAATTATGGGGTCAGCACTAGTTACAAACTTCTGCATGTGGACAGATCTATTTTAGATAGAGGAGAGGATTAAAGGGAAAAAAGCAGATTTAATTAAGTTGCTAATATTTAAAAAAAATTGATGAACTCCGGCTTTATGAGTTGGAGCAAACAGTGCGCCTTTATTACGGGCTAGTTTTATTTGATTTTCTTTCTTTTCCAGCCCCAGAGTCATTTTTTATTTGTGTATCTGTGCTTTCTGTTAATTGCTTTTAATAAGGAATGTGCACCTCTGCTCACATTTAATTTTGATTTAATTATTAGTAAGTAATTAATGGCATAATAAAATTCCTAGTTGTAGCCTTTCAGGACAAGGAAACTATTTTCCTGTTTAACAGACTGAAGAGATCAGCCTTTTGTCCACCTTCTGGATGGCCCTGGCTGCTGTGGACATTCTTGTCCTTGATCGGAGGAGCTGAGCTGCAGGTGGGGGATTCCCTCTGCTCCTGGGGTGCAGCACTGCAGATGGCCCGTGGGCTGGAGGGAGCTCAGTGGGGCCCTGGGGCCGGCACGGGTCTGTGCCATGCCAGGGCTGCCTAACTTTGCTCGCCTGCCGTGCCCAGTGATGACAGAGGTGCCCAAGCCTGCATGGGACTGTGGTGCTCCCTGAGCCTGCCTGCCGTAACGGCGAGGCCAGGCAGGAGAGAATCCCAGGGATGTGGTCTGGGCCTGTGGCATCTCCCCTCAGACGTCTGTAGTCTGTTATCCAGCCCTCCCCCATTAGTTGTTGTTTAGTCAAGCAGCACAGATTTAGCTCTTTTAATCTTCCCTTGTAAATCAATCTCTACAGCCCCTTGAGCCCGGGCTCCATTTTTCTTCCTAGCGTTCCAGTTTGCAGGGATGCTGGTGTCTGCTCTGAGCAGTCAGCGATGAGCAAATATGTAAAGAGGATATGCTGAGAGCTCATTGTGGTTCTGGGAAGAGGTGCTGGGTGGTTTATCTCTGGCCTAATTATTAATCATGAGCATGGTGTTCAGCAGAAAAATGCAGGTTTGTTACCTGCACTGTACAGACCAGGTGCACCTTTTTCTTTCTGAAAAGCTTGATCTCTAGCAGAGTATTAGTGACCATTAGGGAGCGGATTATATAGTGGAGGGGGCAGCAAGCTTTCTGGCAGCCAGTGGGGAGGGCTGGGGTAGGATGGCCAGGGCAGGATGCTCCTGCAGACAAGGGCAGACCATCCCTGCAGGCACTTTGCGAGAGGTGCTGCCCCAGCAGATCTGTGGCCGAGCTGCCACAGTGGTCCCAGAGCACTGCTGGGCTCACAGCCCCGTTTGCTAGCTGAGGGAAGGTCTCATTCCCGGACAAGCCTTGGGAGATGTTTCAACATGGGCAGTAATATGTGAATGTTGTGTAAAATGCATTAAATTGTCTAACGCGTGGGCCCCTCATGAAATAAATATATAAACTGTATCTAACAAGACAAATATAATGAAGGCATCATAAAAAAGAGGCAGCTCTGGTATAAATTCTTGCTGGTAGAGCTGTATGTCTGAAAGGTGGATTATAGAACTGCAGTTTAAAAGATTGAATGGCCCATAAACATTTTCATATTTCATTAGCTGATTAATGGACAGCTTTTTTCTTTTTCTTTTGGGGGGGGGGCGGAGGGGGACATACACGACTTTGCTGATTCTAAGCGGAAATTGTAGGAAGCAAATAAAGCAGCTGATGAAACCTTTCTGGGGGCCTGTCCCATTATGGATTGTCCCAATTAATGCCCGTGCTGCTCTCTATCAAGGTGCATTCTGCCTGTCCAGTTACTGTTAATAGATTTCTCATAAGTGGCTGGATTGTAAAAACCTCATAACTCAGTTTAATGCCACCAATAAAATTTTCTCTGGACGTCTGGCCTGGATTCCAGTCAGCTCCTGGTCCATGGGGAGCTGCTGTTTACCCTTTCTTGTCCTAATTTCAAGTGTTGTCTTAATTAGAAGATGAAGTGGGGACTGGCTACAAAAGCATCTTCCCCAGGGTCTGTTTTTCATCCTGAACAAGGCCCAGTTTGCCACACTGTCCTGCAGGCTTTGCTCAGGTGGGGGCTCTGGGTGTGATGTTGTGAGGGGTTGACCCCCTGCTGCCTGGCCACATAAACCCGGTACAGATATGCAGCGAGTGTGTGAGCTCTCAGGCAGGGAGACTTGTCAGCACTGACTGCCCAAAAGGCAGAGGGTGGCTGTGGCTGGAGCAGAGCTGGCAGATGAGATGGGCTTTGGGTAGCTGGCTGGGTACATGGGGACAGATGCTGGTGGTGAGCTGCCTTTACACCTTAGTCTGCTGTGCAGCTTGGGAAAGGTGATCCTCCACTGACAGGGTACTCTCAGGGACCTCTTTCTGGAGTGTTCTGAAGTTGTCCTTCCCTTTTCAAGCATCTCCTAACCTCGTAGTGGTGGGGTTTGCGGTGAGGGTGGGTACTGGCAGGACTTGTGATCTGCCAAGTGTATGGTGGCATAGGCAGGACTGAAGTTCCAGTTTATTGGGCCTTCCTCCATGCACAGGCATCGTTTGGTGGTGCTCTGTGCTGCTCTCCAGTCCAGCAGAGCAGAGGTAGCAGATGGGCATCACGCAGGGACCACGGGCACCTTGCACCAGGGGCTCCACACCCATGCGGTCTTGGCCGAGGGAGCACAAGCATGGCCCCAGCCTGCTCCCACCCTCTCCCTCTTTCCCTGGCAGATCCACTCGGACTCGGATGAGGGGGACGGCTCCATCAAGTACACTATCTCCGGGGAGGGCGCAGGGACTATCTTCCTCATCGATGAGATCACAGGTGACATCCATGCCACTGAGCGCCTGGACCGGGAGCAGAAAACCTTCTACACACTGCGGGCTCAGGCCCGCGATCGGCAGACGGACCAGCTGCTGGAGCCTGAGTCAGAGTTCATCATCAAGGTGCAGGACATCAACGACAGCGAGCCACGCTTCCTGGAGGGGCCCTACATCGGCAGTGTGGCTGAGCTGTCCCCCATCGGTAGGTCTCCTGGGTGGGAGGAGGTGGGTTGGGAAACCTGCGTGCCTCTCTTGTCAAACCTTGAGCCCTCTGTACCCCGCAAAACTGCCTGCAAATCCCAGGGATTCCAGCTGAGACGAGAGCTAGGGAGCCAAAAGGGAAAAATAAATAAGGTGGCTTAAGGAAAACAAGTGAATAAATCCTCTGAGCTGATTGCCAGCCTGTGGCTGAGCGCTCAGACTCAGCTATAAGCTGTGCCCTGGAGACAGGTTGTGATGGTGCCAGGTGCCCACTGTGCATTTACCCTGGTTTTGCACAGCCCCCTCGCTCCCAAACACTGCAGGGGTGAGGGGGATGGACTGAGCGCTTGCATGCCAAGGGGCTCATGGCTCCCTGCGGTTCAGATTATCCTGAGTGGGGTTTCTCCCTCTCTGCTTGCCTGTGCCCCAGTCCCTCCTCAGGCCATCCTCTGTGTGCTGCTTTGCTGCCCTCCAGAGCCCCGCGGCTGCCCAGCCATCCCTTGTGCATCCCCATGCAGCACTGCCGAGCCTCTGGCCTTCCTCCGAGGGGCCAGGCATTGTTGGCTGAGACTGGGGAATTCGTGTCCCCTGTGGTAGAAGTGTGGCTTCCCCATGTTACCCTTAGCTTGCCCATCCCCTCGCCACTGGGCATCTTTTAAGTCCATTGGCGATCAGCCTCGCTGAAGTGCTGAGAGCCAGGCTGGGACGCGTGCCGCGAGGCTGCATGAGTCCATGCCCCCAGGGATGGCAAAGGGGAGCAGTGAGCTTTGCACTCACCTGAGTATCAGGAGGGGTACAGGGAGGTGATGCATGAGCTGCAGTACTGCTGCCCTTGTTCCCTGTGCTGGCCTGATGGTGGGTTCCCACGCTGCTGAGCACAGCTTGAGTCCAGGGAGAGTGGCTGGCTTGCTGCACTGCCCAGCACGTCACGCCATTCCCCGTACACATGGGGCTATCTGTAATCCACCATTGACTAGCCAGAGTGTGTAGCAGACTACAAGTGCCAGCATGCGCTGCAGGCAAGGAGCTGTAAAACACTGTTCTCCAAAGTCTGCATCAAAGTAGAAGACAGCCTGCAAAAGACTGACCGACATCAAAGATAAGGCAGGTGCCCAACACTGTCAGCAAGGGGGAGAGTGCCAGCGCCAGAGCTCCAGGAGGGAGAGCACCTAGGGGGGAGCAGGGCTGAGCTGCATGAGGGGCTCGGCAGGTCAGGCGAACCGCCGAGTCCTCCTGTGCATGTGCAAGATCTGGCTGAAGAGGCGTCCTGGAAGCAGAGTGCAGGGGGTGGTGCTTGGGTCTGTGCTGCCTCAGGACAGAGCTCTGGCTCTCCATGGTTAATGTACAGCATATTGTGAGACTGGTGCATGGCCTCCAGCAGGTACAGATGTGCAGGAATTGCCCACACAAGAGGAGCTGCTGCTGCCTGGGTTTCTGTTGATGGATGGAGAACAAGCTCTCCTGAGGCATCCCAAGCTCTCCTTCCTCTTCCATTTACCTGCACAAATCCTCTCCTGAGTCAGAGAGTGACCTCTTGAATTACAGCCATGTGCTCCTGGAGAAATTAAAGACTGCATGTGGGCAGCAAAGCAGGAGGCATCCTGTTCCCAAAGGGAAGAAAGAAATTAAATTAATCTATTTTGCTTGAACAACATTTAAAAAAGAAGGAATTCTCAACTCTGAGTATTAGACAAGGATCCCAGTTCTTTGAAAGTCACTAACAATTATGGAGCTGCCTGATCAGACTGATGTGAACAAGACATATCAAAGGAGACAGTTTCTATGAGAAATTGGAGATCAGAGGGAGAAAGAAACATGGTTTCACAACATGAAAGGAGGCGATTCCTGCAAATTAAAATACTCAGAAGTTAAAAGTAAAGAGAAGTGCTGTGAACGGCGTGGGCTGTTTCCAAGCTGTGTGCTCAGAGAGGGGAGCTGGAGCCAAGCGCCTGTTCTGCTTACCAGGCTGATGTCTGTGTGCCTGTGACAACCTTGGAGCTCTCTGTAGCCTGGCCATCCCAGGGAGTGTAAGGGCTCCTCTGTAGCAGCCTAGCCCTGGAGATGGCCCAGCTAACAGGGCAGGGAGCGCTTCACGTGGCATCTTCAAGTGGCAGCATGAATGCAGAGCTGGAGGGTACCCACATGCTGCTGCTGCAAGCCCCCAGCTCCTTGGTTCTCCCACAGCTTACCGGTGCTTTGCCCAGGAACAGGTTCAGCAGCTGCCTTGCTCCTCCACTGTGGCCCTGGTGTGGACACACAGGGAGATGGGGCTGGTCATGGACCTGGTGTGTGAAGTTCAGCTCCGGTTGCTGTTGAAGGGCTGAGGATGCAGGACATGGGATGCTGCCTGGGCCAGGGAGGTAAAGTTCAGGACTTCCTTACAGGAAATACCCTGCCAGTCCCTGTTTGTGCCGGAGCGCTCCTTTTGTGGCATCAAGGCCTGGTGCAGCTGTAATTATGGGCTTTTTGTGGTTGGTAGTGGTAGTGATGTTTGCTGTCTCTGAGCTGGACAGATAATCTCCCCTAGGTCTGAGGGGTATTTTCATAAGGCTGAAAGGGGAGCATGCCTTGCTGCCTTCCTGAATGCGGATGGAGGTGATCCTCTGTACTGGCCAAGCAGGAGCAGGAAGGCTGGGCAGCTTGGGGAGAGCTTGGATTGGCTATTAATACATCAGGATCAAGGTCAAAGCCTGGGGACCTGCTGGCAAACATGCCTGGTCTCAGCCCCACTTAGGTGCAGATGTTTTCCTGGATCACCAGTGTTACTGGTTCAGCTGTGATCTCTGCTGGGGAAGGGGCTGGGAAGGGGCCACCCCAGGGGCCAGGGATACTCTCCAGCTTGGAGCTTGTTTGTAGGGAGCTGTTCATTCCCTGTCTCTGCTGCTCTGACAGCCTTTGTTCTGTGGCCCAGCCTGAAAAGTGAAGGATGACCCCCTTCCTCCTCCTCTCATGCTCCTGCCTTTCCCAGACCTCGCTGGGGTTTGTGCCTGCGGCTGCCCAAGTGGGTGGTTTTTTCTTCTCACTCATGGCAGCTCTCAGCCGCAGCTCCCCATTCCCTGCCAAAAGCATAGTCCCAGCTCCCAGAGGTGGATACCTTCTTGGGGGCATGAAGAGGAATAAAACAAATATGGTCAGATCTGCTCTGTGGCAGCAGGAGCAGATCAAAGGACATTATTTGCATAATGGAGGAGTACTAATTGGGAGGGAAAGTAATTTGATTTCCTAGTGTCTAAGAGGGAATAACAAATGAGAGAACTGCACAAGCTGTCCGAGTAGCTGGGAGTGCTTTGCAACACACCTGCCCCTGGCTCTGCGCTGGGACCAGGGCAGCACATTATGGTAGTGACAGTATATGTGCTGCTTGAGACTATAAGACTAACTCAGGGTGGTCTAAAGGCTTCTTTGTTCCAGAATCTTTTCTTAACAGTGGCCAAAGTGGATACTTATGGAGGAGGAGGAACAGTTCACACAGCATGTGTGGTGCTCCTCATAATACTCTCCCAGCCAGCAACCAGCTTCAGCTTGGGCATTTCTTCAGCTGTGGGTGGTTTCTGTGGGTTTAGTCAACTTCAGTGTCCGTCTTCCATGAAGTCATCCAGACTCACTGTAAACCTCTGCAAAGGGAAAGGAAAAGGGGTTGCTGTTGCTATCTGATGGATCAAAAATGGCAGGCGCAAGATGTTCAGGAAGGTAAGGCCAGAGTCTGGGATGCGTAAGGGGCAGAGGTGGTACTTGGAGCTAACCCCAGCCTATGGAGCCAGGCTGAGTATGTGCTGTGTCCCTGGAGAAGTCACTGTTTTCTACACACAGAGCACAGACCTGAGGTTGCCACTGAGCTCCTACACTTGGAGGGAGCACATCCAAAATGGAACCTGACCCAACAGTTTTACCTGGGCTCCCTTGGCATGGCAGGACCAGCTGCAAGAGCAGGCTTCAGATAACTTATCTCTAGAAACCTCACCCAGTCTGGAGCTGCTGGGGCATCAGGAGAAACAGCACGGCTGCTGAGGACCATTTTGCAGACAGCAGGGCACAGAGCCATCAAAAGCCGCTGTCGAGGTACAGAGGAGGCAGGCTTGACCTGCTGCTGTGTGAGGCTGGCAGGGAGGGCAGCCAGAGCTGCAGCAGGGCAGAAGGCTCTCCCTGCTCAGCCCTCCAGAGGGAGCAGGGCCTTGTCCTGCCCCAGGGCAGGCAGCAGCTGCTGGAGGCAACACACCGGGTCCACCTGGGCAGAGGAAGGCAGGTGCTGGTGGTGCAGCCTGGGAGCATTTTCGCTAACTCCCCCTGTGCCCGCTGCTAGGTCAGGACAGCTGGCTGCTGTGCGTGCGCGTGGGCTAGCCAAGGAGCAGTCTGTCTACGGGATGGGGCCTGAGCTGCAAAGAGTGTTGCAGCCCCACTGCTGTCCTGTCACCTCAAGAAGAAACTGTGGGCTAAGAGCTTTCAGGCTGCTCTCTGCTGGCACCCAAGGCTCAGCTTCTGCACGGATACCCCAGTGCAGATCACTCCAAAATGCCCGAGTTGAGCAGAGTCTAGTACCAAAGGAAGAGACCTGGAGCTGCAGAAGAAGGTAGGATGGGAGCCAGCCGACTGCCTGGGAACTGCAGGAGCTTCACCTTGTAACAGGAGATGCTAAAATTAGCTGTGTTTTGGGCTCCCTTCCTGAGCTCCCTGGGGTCTGCTTAACAGCTGTCTGCCGCACACAGGCGTGAGCCCAAATCCAGCACGCACTGCTTCCTGCAAGACAACTCCGTCGGTTGCACAGAGCGGGGTGTTGCAATGCAGGGCTTGGTTCTGGGCTGTCTGGGGGTCATGCAGAGCCTGGAGTAAGGGACGTGCTAGGAAACGTGCATCCTTTCATCAGAATATCACTCCTCCCTTGGTGCATTTTGCTTTCCTTATTTTTCTGTGTAGCACCAAGTCCAGATTAGAGATGATTTGGCTGTACAGACAGAAACTTGGGGTCAAGCCCTGACTCTAGCACAAAGCTGGCTGAATGCAGGAGTGATTATTGTGAAGAGAAATTGTTTAATCTCTGTGCTGGAAGGAGAGAAAAATACTTTGTTTAACATGCAGCCAGATCACTTGCAGGCAGTCTGATTTTTTTTTTTTTTTCCCCCTTCCCCTTGATAGAAAGTGCTCAAAACCCTTGTGTGCATCTGGAAGCTGCTGGGGCAGCAAGTAGCTGGGAGCTGGGGCTTGCCCCTTCCCCTTCAGTGCTGTGCTCTGGTTATGGTAGAAGCTCTGAGCCCTCTGCCCTGCACATCTGAGCACCTGCTACACCCTCTCTACATCCAGCCCGCATGTGCTAAGCTCCTCAAGCAACCTGTGCCCCCTTAATTTAATGCTTTGGTTTACTACCCAGGACACCACATTTTTCTGCTTGGTGCCAGAGGCTGGGGTGCCTTGTGCAACGGGTTTCTCTGGCCAGACACCCCAAAGGATGTTTCCATAGTTGTACGTTTGAGTGATTCCACCACTGCCAGGTTAGCTCCCTTGGGCTTGTCCTGCAAGGTGTGAGGGCTCTGCAGTGATCTCCTCTGGATTGGATTTGGCTTTCTACCAAGTCAGAATGTTCCTGAGATTGCAAGAAACTCAATTCTGCTCCAGTAATTTTTAAGCTCCTCTGGTTTATTTTCTTCCCTGATGTCCTGCCTGCTTGTTTCTGGGGTGCATCAGCCACTGCATGTGTTGGGCAAGACGAAAGCTGTAAATTGCATTGCTTATAAAATCTCACAGGCCTCCACCCCCACAGCAACCAGGTCCCGGAGATGAGTGCTGCACTCTGGCATCAGTCCAGGGCATGTGGCTTTGCATGACAAAGCACTCCGCTCAGGGTACTTTATATTCTGCAGGGCTGAAATGACCATGTGCTGTCCTGGAGCTAGCAGGATCTGCACAGAAAGGTGCTCTAAGCATGGGTAGAGAGTTGTCCTTTGGGCTCAGTCTGAGCTGGAGGTGCAGGTTGCAGCTCCAGAGCTGGTCTGGGGAGCGGCTGGAGGCTCGTACCTGCACCAGGGAAGGGGTGAAGGCTGCCATGAGGAGGGGCAGTCAAATTTAGCAGGTGTTGGCTTTTCCTGCTACCTGTTTACCTCTCTGCAGGCCTGGAGCCTGGCTGTACTTCGGTCTCTGGGGAAGTGACAGGTCCTGTTGGCTTGCTTGTGGATTCAGTGCAGGGCCTCTTTACTCTTGGATGTGTTTAGAGTTTGCCTGTTGACATTTCTTTTAGCTAAACCTGTTTGGAGTGAGTGGCATAGCAAGTGGTCTGGAGTCATTAGCCTTCGGTGTGCAGGTGGATGGCACCTCCAAGGATCACTGAAACTGTCCCCAGAGGCTCTGGGTCCTGTGGGGAAGGTGGTGATGGATGCTAGGACATGTCTGCATTAGTATTTCATAGGTGCTCTGCAGAGCCCAGGACCTGCAGAGCTCTGGCCATCCAAGCCAAGGCACTTCAGGCTGAGCTCTTCTTTGCCAGGCCAGCCTTGAGGACCGCCCTGTGTGGCTGCAGCGGGGGCAGCTGAGCAGGACTGATCTCCGCACTCACGGCTGCAGTGGGAAGGGGCCTTGCAAAGAAATGGCTCCTTGATCCTGCCGGCTCCCAGGGACATCAGGTGCCTTTTGGTGCTGGCAGCCTCTGTCTGCGCTGCTGATCCTGGCTCCCTGCTGGGCGCAGCGGAGATGGGATTAATCTCTCTTGCCTGCGGAGTCAAGGACTGGCTGATGTCCATGGCAGGACTCCAGGACAGCTCAGGGTGCGGAGCAGGGACAGCCCGGGCAGGGCCCATGGAGCCGGGGGATGGCTGGCAGCCAGGGTCTGTGTCCCTGTCAGTGCGGGGTCAGCTGGGGGCTCTGTGGCCCCAGCACAGGCTGTCAGGGAGGATTGCTCTGTAAGTGAGTGTCTCTGCCCTCCCTTTTCTCTGTAAAATTGTTGGTTTCCTCTGGTTCTGTGGGGTGAGCTGGCCAGGGGAGGAACTGAGGTCTTTACTTCATTTTACATGTCTAATTATCTCTCTGGATATGAGTTCAGGCTTCCCGGTTATGGGAGGTGGGTTATACAGTACATGATGGATGTTTAGATTTTATTTATCGTATCTTTTTATGGCTAAGGCACATGCCAGAAAACTAAATGAAAGTCGTACACACTGTACTTGCTGTGGGCAGTGCTACGCTTGGAGAGCAGGGACTAAGAGCAGGGGTGGGAGCCAGTGTTCCTGTGTCTCTGGAGGAAGGAGGGGGATCAAGGTAAACTGGAATTGAAGACGTTTGTTCTTCAGATTGAAAGAGGGTGAGGGAAGGGTGGAAAAGAGGTAAGTGGGAGTTAAGAGAGGGTGCTGGAAAGTTGGACTCCTAGATTCCTGATATCCTACAGGTGACCTTGAGCAGGCTGCATTGCATCTTCACAGACTAGAAGTAAAGGCACAAAGTGAGGCTAATGTTCCCTGCCTGCCTGTTGTTGCTCATCTGTTAATGAGATGCTGCAAGAGCAGGTGGGGAAGGGCAGAGCCTTCATCACGTTCAGGGTTGCTGGCTTCAGCCTAAGGGCAGTATGCCATGATCCTGCTGCCTCTGAGCTGAAGGTGCCTTGCTGCAGTGCTCCTCATGCTGCTTGTTTTCCCCTTGAACTAGAGCGGAAAGCTCTGGTCCCAGACATGGGGCTCATGTCTGGGACCCAGCAGCCTGGATCTACCACCCCATAGCCCTGTTGCTCCAGTGCTTGGGAGCACCCAGCAGCTGGAGGCAGCCCCATGGCCAGGAGCTTTCGGTGCTGGCACTGGAAAACGGAGCAGCAACCTGCCTGGCTTGTCGGGAACATGGCTTAAAATGGAGAAACGAAACCCACCTCTGGGTGGGTGTGGATCCTGCCTTCCCATTGGACTGCACTGATAGAGTTTTGCAGTGTTCAGGTAAATACTGGAACACAAAGAGTATAGCTGTTTGTCTGATAGGGATGGATTAGTAGGTGAATTATGCAATTGAACGTATCTGGGGGGAAGCAGCATGAGATGCAGAGCCTGATGCAAACTTTTAATGGCTAGCCCCCCAGTATAATGATCACTGGGCTGGCACCTATGGGGTGACACCACTGAGATGGCTGGGATAGAGGGTTGAGGCATAGTTCTTGGGGCACTTGCTCTGTCTGCATGCAGGCTGTCCTGACGCAGGTTGTACTGTATGCAGGGCAAGTGCAGGCAAATAACTGATGGGCTTGTGTATGTGTGGGTGAGTTTTGGACTTCTTAACCCTTTGCCTCTGAGGTGCCTACGCAAGAGCAAGTGGTTCTGGGAGTGTGGGCTCTTTGTGCAACGTCAACAGGTTCTGCCTGTGGTGATGATGGGTGCTACGAAGTGCAGGTGCAGGGGCGGGTGTTGCTGTGGACACTGGGCATGGACTCTCAGCTGGTTGCTGCCAGGCCGGGCACAGAGGAAGACCTACCTGTTTGCCAGGGGCAGGTGCTGCTTTTTCTGATTCTCAGACTTTGGCACCTCCAGCATCCCTAGCAGGGCTTCTCTGCTGCAGTTGGGAGAGGGGAGCTTGGAGACCCCAGTGCCATGTACTTTTCTCTCTCTGGTCTCTTCCTTCTCAGCTTTCTGATCAGAAGCTTCCCAAGGGAACATGCCAGAGTGCCTGAGGGGACATGCAGTGCGGGCGCTGGTGTGGGGGTGATCTGCCTTGGCTTATGTCTGGTGGAATAGTTGCGTGAAGGCAGGCAGGGGGAGGCAGAGGAGGGGGCAGGACAGACCCTTTCAAGGAAATGCAGCAATAGTATTTCTTAAACAGCTCTTTGCAAGGCAGGGAGCTAGTGTTGCTGTGGTGTAATCTGGATGTGCCTGGCAGGGATGCACCATAACTTCACTGGAGACAGCAAAGCATAAATAAGTTGACTCGAACTAGCTTGTTGCTGAAGACCGATGAGGGCGATTCTCATGTTATCAGCAGAGCTGCAGCTCAGAGAAGATGGCCAGGAAGAATGAAAAGCAACCATGGTAACTGCTCATTTTCTTATGTGAACACCCTTTCGAGGAGATCAGAAGTGAACTAGACTGGGGGAGCATGTGCATCCCAGCTGCCTGCAGCAGCATTGCTATCTCTGCTGTCTCATCTCTTGCCTGAGTCCAGGCTGGGCTGGTGCAGAAGTGCCCTGGCTGCCTGCCTTGCCTGCAGGCTGTGGGCTGGTGGTCTCCTGACAGGGGAAGAGGAAGGCACCGGGGACCAGAGCTCCTCATCCTCCATCTGGATGGTTCCAGCTCCATTTCTGCCCACTGTGATGTGGGAACAGAGGCTGCTTCTGACTTTGTGCCTCTGGCGTTCGGGAATGTAAATGGTCTAGACTCGGATGCTGACAACTAGTAGTAAGCCTGGCTCTGGGTTATTCATGACATGGGTCTAGCCAGCACCAGCCTGTGAGATTGTCTTTGCAGCATATAGACAGATGCACTGCAGAATAGAAGAGTTTCTGGACCAGAGTGTGGTGCCTCTGGTCCTCAGCTGGTGGCATGGCAGCCCTAACTGGTGCCTGTGGCAGAACAGAGCTGCTGGGTGCAGCAGTGAGAGCTGTGAAGTGCTCTCTCCTGGCCCCTTCAGTTTGGGTTGGTCTTGTGCCCTGGAGTTATCTCTGAACCAAAACCTACCTTTTAACTGCAGTCATTGCTGGGGGTTCTTGTCTGTTATAAATTACCAGCTTCTCTGCCAGCCTTGTCAGCTCTTGGCTCTGGCAGTAATTTGCAGCAGGGAGTTTCCCAGTTGGTTTGATCTTTCCTATGAGCAGCTCAGGGCTCTTTTCCCTGTCCTGCACCTCATCCCACCAGAGAGGTGACTGGTGCCAGTGCTCAGCCTCTGGGGCAGGGATGCTCTGAGTCTGGTGCTAGACATAGAATAGGGTAGCCTGTCCTCACAGGTCTTTGGTCACACCATCTCCTTTCTCAGGGGTGTCTGTAGGCAGAATTAGGCTTCCCCTCCTTCCTCCCTTCTGTTGTATCTGTGGATCTCAGCCCCATTCTCATGTCCTGGGTCCTGCTTTGTCAAATTGAACATAATGTCAAATTAAAGCCATCACAGGGACAGTTGGAGTGAAGCATCCAGTTTAATGAGGCAGCGTTGAAAATCAATAACTTAATTGCAGACATTTGATGGACTTTTATCCAATTTATAGTTCTTTTGCCCTGTTACGTGTAGAGCATGAGGACGTGGTACTGTGTCTGGCTATGGGCAAGCAAAAGCCTTTCCTCTCCTGTGGCTGTTGTCCCTTTGCAGGTCTGTCTGCTGCAGAGATGTGGTGCTGGAATGTGGATCGGGCCCAGGCTGGGAGATCCCTCTATGGGCTGGAGGTGACCACGAAGGGGCAGCTGTGGTGATAACATCTTGTCCCTAGCTGCTTCCCAGATGGTTCGGTAGAACTCTGCTGCGAGAAAAGCTCCAGGCTGTTTAGACCAGTGATCTCCTGGACAGCAGGTCCTGCCTAGACTGCAACACTGAGGTGGCCCGAGGTCTGGTCCCTCCTGCCACTCTGCAGGACAGAACGGGCATTTGCAGCAGCGTCTGGAGTCCTGGCTCTCAGACATTTTTGGGGAGACAATGCTGCATTTGCACCCAACTGTTCTCTTTTCCATCAGCATGTACGAGTGATCAGTGTTCGCCCCTGCTCTCCCATTCTGCCAGCCCTTGGCCCTGAGGTATGCATTGCTCTTCTCACCTTATCCCTGACTTCTTGTCTTCCTCCTTGTCCCTGCTGCAGGCACCTCTGTGATGCAGGTGATGGCATCTGATGCTGATGACCCCACATACGGGAGCAGTGCCCGGGTAGTCTACAGTGTACTGGAGGGCGAGCAGCACTTTACTGTGGACAGTAAAACAGGTGAGCAGCACGCAGCTGAGCTGGGGCAGTCTGTGTGGGATGTCAGGACACCAGACCGTGGCCATGTTTCCTGCATCTGTTCGGTGCATGGCTGTGTGCCAGCAGGCCTGCACCTCCATGCTGGGTGTTGGTGCTGGGGTACCCATGCCATGAGCATTACTGGGTGTTGGAGAGGAAGCTCAACAGCCCTGCAGGCTGCTGCCTGGCTCTGTGCAGTGCCTGCGGCAGGCAGCACCATGGAGCAAGACCTGCAGCTGCCAGCTCAGAGTGCCCTGCCTGCACCTGCACCAGCCAGAGCTCCTCTGTGCTCTATGCCCAGAGCAGGAGTGCACCCGCAGGCACATAAAATCTCAGTGTGAAAGGTTTAAGTACTACCAGAGGGGCCTTACCAAAGGCTGCATTGTTATCAGCAGGGCTTTGATTAAAGGTAACACTTTAAATTAAGGATTGGTTTATAAATGTTCTATTAATATTTAATGAAAGAACAGTAGAAGCTGCTCCATTCCTTAATAACTTATAATAGAGCCTGTTGTAAAATGCCTCTGTAATAAATCCCTAGCAGATGATGCTCTGACATACTGGTTAGAGTAGACCATAACCAGGAGATGTTGGGGTATATATTCTCCTTGCCTCCCAGGAGTGTGACTCTCATTACCCTTAATGGGAACCTTGCAAGCTTTCTAAGGAGGGAAGACACTCAAATGCTAATAAGAGGTATTTAAGGCACAAAGCATGCAGTAAAGTACCCACAGTTTAATGAAAAATTGTCAAAGGACAAGCATGCTGGGTAGCTGCAGCTCTTGTTGGAAATCTGGACAGCAAAGTCATCCCCCCCGACCCTATTGCTGAAAGTGACACAGGCTGAGATCAACCCCTGGACTGAAGTGCCAAGTCTCTGTCAGGCTGGCCTGTGTCTGCTAATAGATATTTTCTAAGGCTGTTTTTATGTAAGTCAGGGTGAAATTTGTTCGGAGGCTCTGGTGTAAGGAGAGTGTAAAGAAGGTATGTGTGCCTGAGTCTCTGCATCTGTGTGCAGTCATGCACCTGCTGAAAACCAGCCTGGTGTGCATGAGAGAGCCTGTCACAGTCCTGTCTCTGCCACCTGCCCTGGCTGCCATTGGAGCAAAGCTCAAATTTGGTAGCTCCTAAGCACACCTGACAGCAGAGCTGGGGTACTCAGTGGAAAATGCCATTGTCTGGACAGAGGCTGGTGTGGGGAGAGTGCACAGGAACAACCGTGGGGCTGCCCCCACTGCTGGCCCAGCAGCTGCTGCACCTGGGCTTTCTTCTCTCCCAGGTTTGCTTTGTTTTATTGGAGGGTTGGGGGTGTGGATGAACAATGGACTGAACGCTGAAAATTCAGATATATGTGAGATCCTGTTAGTCTGAGACAGCTTTGCGTGAGTGGAACCCTGGCTGCTGGAATGAAGAGGGGCCACTGGGAGCAAAATGCACAAGTCAGGACATGCAGAGGCTCAGCTTCCTGCAACAACATTAATGCTCTGTATTAAGGCATAAACTGAAATGTGCCCTGTGGGACTGTGGTGAGAATTAATGTCATTCTGGGAATCCAAGCTTCTTGATTCCTTGACTTTTTGTGTCTTAATTCTCAAGCTGGTTGTTTGATACACTGGTGGGGGTTGATTTGCTCTTCTACTTGCTTGTGATTCCTAAAAGCAAAACTGCTGACAATCTGCAGAAGAGTCATTGGCCCTTCTTGAGCATGTCTGTTTCCAGAATATCTGACCTAAAGCAGGTACTGGGGCTGACTCTTTGGTGATGTCTTAACTGCAAATAGCCTTTCCTAGCTGCCTCGCCTGGGCTCCAGGAATGGGGTGTGCAGCTCTGTCCATTGACCATTTAAGATGCAGCTGCAGTCTGTCCTGCACTGCCTGTGGCCTCGCGCCTGGAGTGAGCTGCGTGCCCCGCTTTCAGTGTTAGCCCGCAGGGATGCGCTGCTGGGGACAGCAGGTACAGGACTGGCAGTGCTGAGGGGGAACGTTGTTTCATCATGTCTCTTTTGGTACTGGCCACAAGCCAGCACATGCACCTAAGCAAATCCCATCTCGCTCCCACTCTGCACTTGAACAGGCCTTTAGTGCTCCACATGGGAATCCTGGCTTGGCTGCACTGGGAGGCCTGGCTTCTGCCCTGAGCATAAGATTTAATCATCCATAGCAGCAGCATAACTCTCAGAGCCACCATTGTTATTAACAGCCATAAAAAGAACCATAAAAACCTGGCATGTTACATTTCTTATAATATATGGTAATGAACAATTTGTTTTCCCGTTTTGGTTTTGACCTCCTTCTCCACCTTTTCTTGCAGCTCCATACATGCCCATGCTCCCTTGCATACCGCCTAAGCCCGTGTCTCCTTCCAGCCACGGGTTCTCCCTTCCTTGACTTCACAGCCAGCTCTTTCGCACTGTCCTCCATAGCGTAGGTGTTGCATGTACAAGTGTGGTTTGCACACTTGAGTACAGGATATGAACCGTGTGTAGGTTGCTTAGTTCGTCTCCTGTTCTTGGATGTTACTAGCTGCACTATTCAGCTAGGATTTTGGATTCAATGGACCTTTCAAAGGCAGACCCAAACTGACCTGATGCCATGCTACGCCAAGTCCTACCACTCAGTAAGCCCAAATTCCCATGGAGTCTCAGACATCTTTTTGGAGCGTGACGAGGAACTAGATGGCCTCACTGGAATAGCGGTGCTGCAGCATGGCATTTGCTGGTGTCCACAAAGCTGTGGCGAATGATTCCAGTTTCCACAGTGTGGAATAATAGTGAAGAAAAGAGCACAACTGATGTACACGAGCTTTTTCTTTCCTTTCAGATACACCAGCCACTACCTCTTGTGCTTTGAGAACTAAGTTTGAAACACTGAAACTGTCTGTGGGTTTGTGTTGTGTAGCCCAAATCAGGTCCCAGAATGTACCCTGCATGTGTTCAAGGTCTAGCTTTTTTTGGTGTGGTGGCTTTTTTGGTGGGGAGCTCTGTATGCAAAAACTTTGGAGGCGTGAATTTTTGTGCCAGCTATGAGAATATCCCCTAGGCTCCTTGCAAGAGCCTGCAGGCATTAGGCTCTGTGCTGCCCTTATTCATTCTCAGTTTGCAGATAAAGTGCAGCTGATCTTTGTCTGCTCTTTGTAACAGGTGAGCTGCCTTGCACTGTTTTGTGGCTGCCCTGTTCCTGCTGGAGGAGGCTGTGCTTTTCCAGTAGTCAGCATGGATGCGTGCTTTGCTGCTTCTGTTGGGAAACAGCCGCTTCTGCCATTGGTGATGGGTGTTGGCTCAGTGAGTGAGCGTGCTTCAGTCTGACTGCAGAGAGCCCCCTCTAACCCTGCAGCAGGCGGTGACTGGCTGTGGGGCAGGCTTGCGGCTGCGGGAGCTGTGAGCCACAGCTTTATCCAGCGGATGCAGGTTGGGACGTTTAGTGCTGCTTCCTCTTCTAGCTACAGGAATCCTGTCCTCACCGAGATCCTTCTCACTTACACTTTTCAGATGCTGAGATGGGTGCAGAGAATATGTCACTCCCGGTGCATTTCATGAGAGGAGAAATTGGAGTGCATATAAATTTGCAGGCCAAATTTTCATGTTGCTTTATATCACCCTGCGGTCTCTGTACCTTTGCAGATTATTCACCTTTACAGGGGCAAAGCTCTTCTTAGGCAGGCAGCTGTGCCTGCCTGCTCATGCCTGTTCCCATCTTCTTTGCAATGCCCTTTCTCATCTCTCTCCAGCATGGCTGGAGACTCGCCGCTGCCTGCAATCCTTGCCCACAGCCTCAGGAGGAAACCTGAAAATACTTGACACCCAGAAGGGGACCACAGCCTGGTGCCCTTGGCTCCAGCATTCTTGTTCATCCCTTTGCAGGGGATATAGATTGCTACAGAACAATCACAACAGGTAACAACGTAGACCTCATGGTATTTGCTGGTTTCCTAAAAGCCCAGCTTGTCAGTTCAGGAGAGGGCATGGGAATCTTGCTTTTTACTGAAAGGAAAAGGTTGTTCTTAAAATTTGTCATTCTGCTGTATGCAGGGAAAAGTCAGAAGGACTCAGAGGCTAATTGAAATGCAGTCTGGCATTTAATGATTACTTAAAACAGCTCCTGAGTTCTAGAGCCTGTCTCCTGATTTGGAGACTTAGCCAGTGAGGGCTGAGAGGTACTTGTGCCAGGAAGTACAGGAAATACTGGCCTGCTGGGATGAAGTTTATGGTTATTTGTGTGCAGTCATTAGTTGTTTCATCCTTACCTGTCAGCCTTGCCTTGCCCTGTTTGGAGACCGATCACAGCCCTAGTTCCAGGGTAGTAAGGGTAGGCTGGGAGAGGAGTTCTTGCTGGGGACATGCTGCATGCTGATTTGGGCTGATGAACTGTTGGATTTGTGTGATGCAGTGGTGGGAGGCAGAACGTGTTTCTCTGCTGCTCTTGCCAGTTTGTTAAAAATGCTCCTTGGTGCCTGGAAACACAGATATTGGTATGTGCATGTCTGTGCGCTCATGGGTTTATGCAGGTCTGTGTCCCACCCAGAAGCTTATTCACCAGAGCTGTGCGTAGGGACAAAGGACTCTGAGCATAGGTGATGAGAGTCTGCAGAGAAGCCATGCTTATTTTAGGTGCTCTTATTAGTAAAACTGAATGTTAGAAGTCCTTTTCAGACTGATGCAGGAACTTCAGTTGGTTTGGGACCAAACTGTATGTTTGGTCATCTTGAGCAAATCAGGGTGTATCTACTAATGTGCAATGGGAATTAATATTAAGTAATTCAGCTGCTAAAAGAAGAGACAAAGGGAGGGTAAGTGTGCTGGCCCATCTGTTGTAGCTCACTTTAGGTGTCTCCCTCCAGGGCACTGCTGCCTCTGTGCTGGCATGGGCAAGGCTGATTCTAGCCAGGTACAAGCCCCTGCTAGGTGCTCTTCTCTGAGCAGTGGCAGTAGCTCTGCCTCTGTAGGTGCTGCTCTAGGAGCTATGGGGCACGCTGGTTTGAAAAGGACTTGGCCACCCACTATGAAAGGTACTGCATTAGAAATCTGCAGGCTGCAGCATCCCTCAGTCACAATAGTTGTGTGACTCTGTACCATTCTGATTAACTTTGCTGCTTAGCTTGGTTCTGCTGATGCAACCATAATGTTTCCAGTTCCAAATTTCAGCTCTGTACTTTATTTGCTGAAGAGCCATGAGCGTCCTGAACCTTGTCCCTAATATCTTGCTCAGACCACCTGTAGCTTCTGCTTCCCAGATCGTCCTGAGCTGAAGGTCAGGAAGGGGGACTGTGCATGTAGGGTGGCTGATGTTCTGGCTTTTGGGGCTAAGACCCCATCTGCAGTGGGCTGGCCTCCTCCAGGAAGTATGCCTCAAGCAGCACTTGTGTCATGGCAGATATATTCGTATTTCTATGTCCCTGCAGGCAGGTGAGGGCACAGGTGAGGAATCTGCAATCTATTTGGCAGGTGCCTTGCCACCCCTGGGCTGAGGCAGAGATCTGTTTGCTTTAACTGGCCAAGGTGCTGGGACAAGTGAATCTGTTTTATCCAGCTACCTAATAGGAGGGCATGGAGAAGACAGCCAGGCTCTTCAGGCATGCACAGTAAAAAGACACAAATGGCAGGAAGAGAAAACTTGTCACCATGAAGGTGGCATTTCCATCCTTGGAGATACTCAAAACCTGACTGGATATGGCCCTGAGTAATCTCATCTGCCTTTGAAGACTGCCTGCTTTGATCTGTAGTTGGACCAGGGACCTCCTGAGGATACTTTCACATACATTACTCCATGACTTTCTGTCTTTGCACTTTGTGGCAGGGAGCATGTTGCTCCTGACTGCCCTCAGCTAGAAGGTGCCTTGTCCAGAGGGTCTCCGAGGATGTGGACATCTGAGCTAGGAGTATCTGAGAGCAGAGAAAGCCTGTAATGGTGGGATTCCTGGAAGGCAGTTACCTGCTGAGTACTTTGTCCTGCTTTGTTTTTATCACCCAGAGCGTCTGCTGTTTGAGCAGATTTGATGGTATTCATGTGATGCTGTAAGTGTCCCCTTGCCTGGTAATTATACTGATTAATCTGGATCATGATGGAAAGCCACATGTGCCTTGTACCAGAGGGTATGCCACCATGCGTCTGTATTATTCAACTAACAGATGCTGACAAGAACTAGGGAGATGAGTCTGAGCTGGAGGTTGTTCTTGCTTTGTTAGCAGTGTCTGGGAAGGACAAAGTTTGGCAGTTTTTTCTGGCTGGAACAAGGTGAATCTTGGGAGATGATAGCAAGGACTTTTCTGTGTTCTACACACAGCAGCAGAGATCCCTGCCTCTTCTGTCTCTGTGCGCTGAGAACAGTTCTGCCACCATCACTTGATGCTGCTTTTGCAGAGTCCCTGGGGTTCAGGTTTTAGAAGCAGAGGCACTTCTGGCTCTAGGAGATGGGACCACGCAAGTTTGCTGCTGGTGGGTGTTTATGGCAGCACTCATAGTGCCATATTCAAGGAACTGGTGTGGAGCATGTTTGGAGACCCTGATTTGTCAAGGCCACTAGCAAATGGTAAGTGGTGCCTCAGCCTAAAAGGTAAAACCAGCCTGACACTTGGGGAGTAGCCTGGTGCGGCCCATACAACTTTAGGGGGAACAACTTTCTCAGTGACAATCCTGCTGGGGCTCTTAGAGGTATGGGGCAGTTCATCTGCATCAGACCCCCACTCTCCAGGATGGACTAGACAAACAGCATCTTGGCAGGAGGTGATTTCTGCTCACAGTCTGCACTCCTGTAAAAGGCGAGGATTTTGTCTGTCTCGTGCCACTTGAAGAACAAGAGCTGGCTGGGGCCATTTGTCTGCCTGGCTCTGCATGTGCCAAATGGCCTGGACTTGCTCTCTGCTGGGACAGGTGACCTTGGAGGTGTTCTGGGAAGCGCCTGAGCACTTTCCTCCCGTCTTGCATGGTATATTATGAGCTATATCATTACGAGCAGCTCAGTTAAGTCATTACAGCCTTGGTGAATGCATGAGCTCTTTCCCTCTCATCCCAATTCATCACTATTGTGCTGACATGAATCATTTTCATTATAAAATGCTTCAGACCCTGTTAATTAACAGAATTGCTTAAATTTCAATGAGATAGTGCTTGCCCAGAAATAACAGTTTTGTATTCATAGTGGAGTGGCAAGAGGGGCCTATAAGCACGTCTGGCTGAGGCCAGTCCCATGCAGCCCTGGGGAAATGGTGCTTGTGCCAGGCCAGTCCTGCCTGCTCTCAGACAGGAGGTTGCAATTCTCACTGGGAGGCGTGCCTGGAGGTGCATTCATCAATCCCTTGTCGGTGCTCCCTCAGCCCCTTTGGATGAGGTGGGGTGGGACTCCTGGCCAAATGGCTTTATCTGAACAGACCCAGGATGAACAAGGGAGCCAGACCCTGGGCCCCATCATGGGGTAAACACCTGCTGTCTTCCCGTGGAGGGGTTGGGATGCTCCATAGCAGAAATTCTGCAGTGCTCTGTGCTGCCTCTGACCTGCATGCTGGCTGGAGCGTGGACCGTAGTGATTGAGCAACAGAAGGGCTAAGAGTTACCTGAGTGTGTAAACAGGCAGATGCTCGAAGTGCTCAAGAGATGGTGGGTAAGACAGAGCCTCCTCTCAATTCATAGGGCTGAAGGCAGTTGGGAGTCCAGGTAATTACAGAACTGAAATGACAGAGGGCCAAGGGAAGCTAGGTGACATTGTACCTATCCATGAGAGCCGGGGAGCTGCAAGGATCTGAAATGGTGGTTATGTCTTTATAATAAATCCTAACAATTATAATCATTGGAATAATTGCTAGTTTCAGAAAGCAAGGAGAGATAAATATCTCCAGAACAGTGTTGCCAGCTCTTACTGCACCTGTAACGTCATGCCAAAGGGGGAGGAATTTCATCCTCCCAGCACAGTGGCATTCTGACTGCCTTTGGGCCCCAGCATCAGTGGCTCCTTGGTGTGACCTATCCACCCACAGCCTTTGTCAGGAGATGCACAAGATCATGCCAGACATCAATGGGGAAACTGGCAGCCCACTGGCTGATGCCTGGAAAGCCTTGGGGTATGTCCCTGAAGCCACGTCTGGTCTCCTTGCAGCCTGCTGGCACCCAGCTCTCCCCTCCACTGTGCTCGTGTTGTGCTGAAGGCTTCCCAGAAGTGTCCGCTTTGAGCCAGGTGGCTTGGATGGCTGTGATGCTCTGCCACTGCTCGCTTTTTTGCATGTCAGCAAATGTCTTGCAAGTTGCTGAGAGCAACTGGATGATTCTCTGCTGTTCACTTGGCAAGGGAGCAGCTCCTTGTTCCCTTCAGGTTGATCCCACTTGCTGGAGACCCACGCCTTGCATCCAGGCAACCCCCTTCCAGCATCTTCCCTAACACCAGGAAGGATTACTGGTGAAACAAAGCAAAGATGGATTTTGCAGTTCACAGTAGGAGGAGGTAAAGATAATAGTTAAACAGAAAAGCCTGGAAGAGAGAGCAATTACAGCAACAGAAAACAATGTCTAAATCTGTAGGAACGTTAAGAAACTGAGCTGGAGGGGATTTTAAGCCATTCCTAGCTGTTCTGGGGTGTTGCTGGTATAGTGGGATTGGGAATGTGCCGCTAGTGACCTTGAATTCGTGTATGCACTCATGCTCATGTGTGCCCCTGGTGCCACCTCAGGGCAGAGTAATTTCTTTCTTTCATTCTCAAAATATTTCTTCTCTGCTTTTTTTCCATGTAAACGAAGCACTCCTGGGTAACATACGAAGTTGTAACTTCTGCCATTCACAGTGTTTTCTGGGTTTTACCTCTCTTTTTTTTTTTTCTTGCTTTACATTCCTTCATATTTTATTCCTGGTCATTTCCCCCAAGCCCAGATGACTACTGAAGACCTATAAACACTTTTTTAAAAAGGGATTTCATTTCATAAAAAGTACTAACATACCGTACATTTCGTTAAGCTTTACGGTCTTCAGTGCATTCTCAGCTCCTGACACAGAGCATGTATATCATTCTGGCCTCCTTAACTTAGAAGGATGCTTTAAAATGAGGGGGTTTGTGCAGACACACTTTTGGAAATACACTGCCCCCCCCCCCCATTCTCCAAATCAAACCGGGGGGCCCTCCAGGCATGCTTGGGCCAGAGGCACCTGTGGAATGGAGCTTGGGTTCGGAGCACCTATGTTCTGTTAGGAAGGCTGCAGCAGCAAGCCTGGCTCCTGCTAGAGCAGATAAGGATAAGTGGGCTGTTGCAGATTTGTGCCAACGGGGTTTTGTGACTCAGCCTGGGCTCCTACCCAGCCTTTCTGTGCAAACCTCGAGGCTGGCCTCAGTACAGCCCCCACATCTGGGAGAGTCCTCCCCCTCCTGTGCCTCTGGCCCCCACCAATCTTTCACCAGGCTCCTGGCCTCCCTCTAGAGAAGTACAAACCTCCTCTGAGCCAGAGTTTAACCCTGTCAGAGCTACTGGCAGCCCACAGTAGAAGCAGCAGGCGGGAACCTTTCATGCAACGTGCCTGCAAATTGGCTGCAAAGGCTTGCTGGGATCAGGTTGGGCCTGTGGCTATTCCTGGGCTCTGGGGGGATTTTCAGGGTGTTTCTGCCTGGCTGACAATCCCATGGGCTTGTTCTTCTCTCCAGAGACCTTTTCTCCCCTCAGTTGGCTTTTGCTTATGTGATCTCTGTGAAGGCTGCAGAAGGGTTTGCTCCCCTTTGCGCTGGGGCCCAGCAGATGGTGTTTTTTGTTGCCAGCAACCGTGCTCCTATGGTAAAGGCTGCTAACAGCCCCTAGGGCTGCGTTAGGAAGAGCATCACCAGCATTGAGGGATGTGACCTGTCCCTTCTACTCAGTACTGGTGAGATGACGTGAGTGCTGTGTCTGCTTCTGGGCTGCCAAATATGAGAGGCATGGGCATGTACTGGTGTGAGTCCAGGGAAGGGCCATGAAGATTATTGATGTATTGGAGTGGAGCATCTGCCATATGTGGAGAGGCTATGAGATCTAGCTGATCCTGTTTAGAGCTAGGGATTGGACAAGGTAATCTCCACTGTCCCCTTCCAGCCTCACCCTGTCTGACTCTGAGGATGCTCTGCAACCTGCCTGTGCTCACGCTGTCCTGCTGGTTTCCAGGTGTGATCCGGACAGCCGTGGCTGACCTGGACCGTGAGACGCAGGACCGCTATGAGGTGGTGATCCGCGCAACAGACATGGCAGGGCAGCTGGGTGGCCTGTCTGGATCCACCACAGTCACCATCGTAATCACCGATGTCAATGACAACCCGCCACGTTTCCCTCAGAGTAAGTCCTGGCAGCAGTGGGGGGTGAGCGCTGGCCCTTGTCCTGGCCCTGGCCCCTTGTGGGTGGTGGGACAGAAGCTCAGCTCCCAGCATAGCCTGGCACATGACTGCAAGGTGAGTCAGCCCCACTGCTCATGCCACTTGCCGGGCAGCAGCACCAGGGTACAGCAGCATGCACAGCTCCTTGCCTGGGTCTGAACGTGTCCCTGCCTGGCAGTGTGATGGAAGGGCAGCTGCCTTGGCTGAGCCTGTCCAGGGCCCTGGACAAGACCCCTGCCCCTGGTGCTAGTCCTGGGAGTGAGCAGGGCTGATGTGGTGGGGAGAGCAGAGCTGGCCCTTTCCTGACACCTCTCTGAGCAGTGCTGGGGGAGAAGGCAGCCTGGTCTGTTGTGCTGCTGTCTCCCAAGAGCTTGGGCAGGGACTCAGCCATCGGCTACTGGCCTGGTCCCTCCTGGCTGCTGCGTCAGAGCTTGGCACGCTCTGCCCCAACGTGAGGCACAGTGACACTGCCAGGCTCACAGATAGCAAGCAGCCTTGTTACGGGACAGCTCTGTTTTCCATGTCACTGCTAGTGGCCTGTGATTCATGCTTGTGTCTTCTTCGGGATCCTCCCCAAATGAGGAAGGTGGGTGATCCTGTTGCAAAGAGTGGGCTGTGCAATCTCTGCAGTGCACACCAGCTGCAGAGACTGGCAGCGTATGGCTGGTAGACCAGAAAGGGTGCTGCAGCTGGAGGAGGCTCACATCTTTAGCTGCATCTCCTAGAAATTAGAAATGGTAAAGTCTGCAAAGAATCAGAGAACACTGATTGCAGGGCAGTGTCCATACAGAGCAATCAGCCCTTACTTCACCTGGCACCTTGAAACGTTGGTGCTCCCCAATTATCTTCCCTCAGCCCTTGTTGTTGTCTGGGGTATGTTTCTCTCCTGGTAGGGCATTCTGGCACTGGTAGAGTTTGGGCAGCCCTTGTAGTCCAAGGGTACCCTGAGGGAGGTATGCAAAGGGCCGTATCAGGCTAGAGGGGGTTTGAGGGCAGAAGCAGTGACCCTGGTACCTTTGTCTCCTCCAGAGATGTATCAGTTCAGCATTATGGAAACTGCTCCTGTGGGCACTGCCATCGGTAGGGTGAAGGCAGAGGACTCTGACGTCGGGGAGAACACGGACATGACATATCAGGTGAAGGATGAGGAAGGGGTGGAGATGTTCAAAGTCACCACGGACAGCAATACCCAAGAGGCTGTAATCACAGTACAGAAGGTGAGAGATGAGGAAAGCTGGCTGGGTAGGGAGGGAACAGATCTCTAGGAGGGCCCTTTCCTTTAGGGACTCCTGCTGCTGAATTTGAGTTGAAATAAATGCTAGGCTGAGCGCTGCTCTGGCAGTGGCAGTTGCATTTTTGTGCGTGCAGGTGCAGGGAGAGACCTGCCTCTGTTCTGCCTGGATGGCAAAACACAGACCTGTGTCTGGGAGGAAAGGCTGAAAAGGCTCCAGGAGGGAGCCTGCAGAGGGTGGCTCCCTGGGTGGCAGCGAAGTGAGCTGTGCTTAGGTGAAGCTGTGCATAGGGCTATGGAGACAAGCACTTACAGCTTTTATTGATGGCACCCGTTAGGGGAGAAATATGCCCACCTAATTCCTACACCTGACCAACAGCACTCTGACTGTATCTGCTTTTGGTGGCAAAAAACAATCAAGCACTTGATGCAGGCAAGAAAGAATGATTGTACACCAAGGCCGCTGCATTCAGATCACCTCCCCTGTAGAAATAATAGCAGAGTGATGAATGATCAAAACCCGCTCACTTGCAGCAAACAGTGTGCTGTCTTCCTAGTGAATCCTGGCTGCCCACAGCCTGGATGTGCCCCTGGGGTCCCTGGGGGGAGCAGGCTGGAGGCTTCCTCTTCCTGCTGCCCCCACTTGGTGTGGGCTCTGCCGGCAGGAGGGCAGAGCACGAGCTCCCAGCCTCCTGCAGAGGTGCTGCCTGGGGAGCAGGTGGCTTTAGTGCTGCCCCTGATGTCTCTGGTGAAGGAAGGGGCAGCGGGGGTGCTCCTCGGGCTGGGTATGGCTAACCCTTTCCTGTTGTCCCAGCCTCTCGACTACGAGTCAAAAAAAGTGCACACTGTTGTGGTGGAAGCCCTCAACAAATTCGTGGACCCGCGTTTCGTGGACCTGGGCACCTTCCGGGACCAGACCATTGTGCGGGTCTCTGTGTTGGACGTTGATGAGCCCCCCGAGTTCCGGCCCCCCTCCAACCTGATGGAGGTCCAGGAGGACGTGCACGTTGGCTCTGTCGTGGGGGTGGTCACCGCCCTTGACCCAGACACAGCGAACCATCCTGTCCGGTAAAGCAGCTGCCTAAACGTCACATCATCTTCCTTCCAACAGTGGGCGTGGGGTCACCTGCAAGGGATGCACATGGCCTGAGGGGGGGCTCGTGGCAGAGGAGGAGGGACAGTGCAAGTGAAACGTGACAAGTGCTGCACACGTGGCCAAGCACGTGTGTGTGTCCTATGGGACAGGCAGCTGGCAGGTGAGTGGCAGCCTGTGCACAAGCAACAGGCAAGCAAGAGCAGCGGTCTCACAGGTGACAGGTACGTCACTGGCAAGTGATGGATTTGTGAGTGGCAAGGGAGTGTCGGGGAAGGTGGCTGGGTGATGTTTGCATGTCCTTGCTGCTGATAGTGAGGCATCTGCAACGGTGCCTGACGCAGGCCAGACAAGTGACCAGAAATGACAGGAGAGCAGTGATGAAGGATGGTAAATGAGGTGAGGCTTGGGAGGCGCAGAGCCACAGCTTGGCGCTCTGTGTGTGCGTGTATGCACAGGGATCAAAGATCAGAGGAGTTTATATTTGGGCAGGGGATATAATCCAGGCAGCAGCTTATCTGCACAGGACATTTCCCATTTCCATTTAATTTGTGGCTAAAGAGATTGTTACCTTGTTAAATTGTTATTACCTAAGGCACAAAGCAGCCTTCTGGCTCTGCCAACTGGCCTGAGTCACAAGCAGTTGGGTTGGAAAGCTGGTGTTCAGAAAACATCCTCAATGTGTGGAAAATTTCCTTGAAATGTGTGTTCTCGTGCCAGGTGACGGTGGGGCCGCAGGCACCTTGTGCAGAGCCTCTCACTTCAAATGAGCAGCAGTGGCTTTGCACATGAGTGCTCTGTGGAGAGCCCATCCCAGGCAGCAATAAACTGGGGCACAGCAGGGACAGGGATGTGGGATGGATGAGGACAGGGAGGGCTCAGTTACAGTACTGATTCCATTTGATGATGTCCCTGTGCCAGCTGCTTGGGGTGCTGAGCTCCAGTGCTGCGAAGTCATGAGGAACTCACTGATTCAAGGTTCGGTGAGGGGTATCTCCAGATCTTCATGGAAATGAAGATTGAGATGCTTAGAAAGCTCAGAGAAGAGTTTGCACACGAAAGCTGCCATCTACAGATGCCTGGCAGCTAGCAGAGAGTATTGTGTCACAGAGCTGGGTGCTGAAAGTTGTCTTTGGGGTGAATGTGAATGAAACTAGCCTTGGCATGCCAGGAACTAGAACTATGTGAGTGCTGCACTGCTTGCGCTAGCTGGTGCTGTCTGTTGGACATGTTGTCAAAGCACCTCTGCTCACCTTGTCATGTGGCTACCCTCTCCGTTCAGGCTACACATCTGATTTCTTTCTTTGTGCCCTGCCCTGAGCACGTGGCTCTTAGCTTGCACTCTTCAGATGTGTCTTTCTACACATCTCTGTGTACATGTATGCATGTGCTTTTTCACTTGACTGTTTCTACCAGTGCTACAGAACATAGATTTTATTTTCTGATCTGTAATTGTAGGAAAGGGGCCTTGGGGACAGAAGTATTCTTATTCTTGTTTTTTGGGTTTTTTTTTTGTTTTTTTTTTTTTTGTTCTTTGTGCTGCTTCCCTGTGGAGCTTGTTGCATTGTTTGCAGACAGAACAAAAGAAAGCAGAGGAGGGAGGCTTTCTACTACTGTGCAGGAGGTGATGGGGACTTGGAGCTGAAAGAAACAGATTCAAGTACTCAACAGGAGCAAGAGGGTTAGAGCCCAAACTTTGCTATGCAAGTGTCTCTCTTATAGCAAGCTTAGTGCCAGACAAGGCAATACCTCGTGCTCAGACACGAGGGCCCAGCCAACAGGACTCCCAGGCATCTGCTGCAACTTGGGAATTGCAATGTGTTTTCCCTTGTCAGGCTTGATGCATTCAAAAATCTGTCCTCCCTCCAGCTATCCCCGGGCAGGTAGCTCATCCTGCGTCCCTCATGCTCCCCGGTGGCATCTGGTCTCTATCCGTCCATCTCTCCAGTCCCCTCTGTTCTTGCAGTGCCTGCTGTCGTGAGCAGTGGTAGCTCCATCCCCTTGTGATGCTCCCTTGGCACTTGCCTGGGGAGTGCGGGTGGGTGAGCCTTCCCTGCCATTTTAACATGTACCAAGTGGAGATGCAGGTTTACGTTGGTCCCGCTGATGTGGCACCAGTGAAGGAGGGAGGTACTGTTGGATCTCGCCTGCTTTCCTGTCCTCTGGCTAGCCAGGTAATTTAATAAAATGCTTTGCTACATAGGCAGCTGTTCACAGCTTCGAAGTGGTGCACAAACATTAATGCAAGCATGCTGCAGCACCCTGCCAGGATGTGACACAAACCCGTCAGCAGGAGATGGCAGTTAAGTCACCTCACATTTCAAGTGTGCTACTCCAAAGAACAGTCACAAGAAGCCAGCACTTGTACTTCACCTCTGATACATTAGAGAGCGAGTGGTCCTGACAGCATGACCGGTATTTGATCCTTGGCTCCTTGAAGTTGGTATGAACCCTTTGAAGTCGCTGCAGTTCAGTGGATCCCTTTTAACTTCCTGATCCTCGTCTGCCAGAGGTGGGAGCAAAGACATGGCTATGTTTCTGCGGTGGCTGCTGTTTCCAGGACCCTGGTCTCCGTATTGGCTCTGCCAACAAGGGGAGAGCCACAACCTTCCGTCATGATGAGATGCACCCTCCCCTTGAGGCAGGAAGAACAAGGATTGCCAGAGACAGCAGAGCAAAAATCAGCTCTGTCAGCGTTTCCAGGTCCTGCTGACACCAGGCTGCCAATAACAAGGTTTGGGAAGTATTTTTAGCCAAATGGGAAAGGAGGTGCCCTTGGCTCTTTGTTTTCATCCCCAGGCCAGCACACAAGGGCTGTGCGGCTCCTGCTGCACCATCCAGTCTGAAGCAGCTGCTTGGAGGCACGTTTCAGCCTGTCACTGCCCTGCCCTCCTGGTGATCTGCTTGAATGTGGCCGCTTGGTGTGAGAATGAAGTCCCTTCAGACAAGCTGGGCTGGGTTGCAAAGTGACCTGTTATGAAGACATGAGGGTCGAAGGGGTGTCCGCTCCCCTGCTCTTGGGAGGCATCCCTGAGGCACTGCTCGCTGCCCCTCTCCCAGCTGCACATGGATGTAGAGCCCTTGGTGTAGCCGCTTGCCCGGATGGGAGGAGAGCTGGGGCACAGGGTGCTTGAAGAGCCCCCCATCTCTGGGTGAGCATCCCCAGCTTGTAGCTGCTCGAGCGCGATACCCTCCCTCCGGTGCCGGTGCTGCAAAGCAGGGGAGGCATGCTGCAGTTCAGCCTGGCAGAGGAACTGTGCGCATCCTCGGGGGGAGCATGAAAGCCCACCATGGTACAGGCAGGAAATGCCTTTCTAAAGGACCAGTGCTTTTTATTTAATTCCATCCTTGTTTGTTACCTAACAAAAGCTGGAACCACTCTTTTTTCAGAAAGAATTTAGTTTCCAGTTGGCTTTTTGGCTTTAGCTGCGCATTTCATGGGCGTAGTGCACTTTTTCTCAGCTGAGCCATTGTATGAGGTAATACAGTGATAGACTCTCTGTGTACGTGAGGCTTGTGTGTATGGAAGCCTTTTGTTTTTCTCTCTGCAGTGGGAGCCTGTGCTCTGATTGTGTGCATTCCAGGCTTTATCAGCACTGGGAAGATGTTGTTTGGGATTTAAGGTTCTTGGAGATATTCTTGTTTGGCATTCACCAAATCCGGAGACACGTGTTGGACATGGGCATTTTATAGGCTCCAACAGCACAGCAAGAACTACAACCTGCTTCAACACAAAAGGGAGAGGAGGAAAAAACAAACACAACAAAAAGCTTTTCACAGTGTTTGAAAAGCTCCCTATTAACAAAACACATGGCATAAAATGTGTTCCTTGTTGCATTCAGGGGGAGAAGGGAAACAAGCTGCTTGAGAAACGCATTCATGAGAAAGATGAGCACCAAGAAAGCTGTCTAAATTAAACAGTCACTTGTAACATCCAAACCAACAGGCAGTGCCAGCAGGAAGAGAGGAAAATGGATTACAAGGTCCGCATCCCAATCAGAGCTGGGGACTGCAGTTCCAGATATGGAGTGCCAGCCATCTTTAGGAGGAATTGAGCATGTGTCCTATCTCTGAGTACCTGGAGGACCCAGGGATTAATTGCCACCCCTTCCCAGGTGAGAAGCACTGTTTCACTTCAGTGAAATGGATCTATGAAGCTGGACTACTAGAGGTGGAGAGGCTTGTGATGGTCAGCACAGACTTAGGTTGGTAAAGATCATATTGCACAAAATGATGTAAACTAAGCACAGTGGACAGCTGCTCCTTCTAGCTGCTCTAGCACAGGCTTAGCCATAAGCTCTTGGAAGGGGAGGTCTGCCATTGTGTGGAGTGGGTTGATATGCAGCTCTGAGCAGGTTAAGGATGTGGCTTTGTGGGTGCAGATGGGCACCCCTGTCCCCCTGTAGTCCCCAACTCCAGTGTCAGCCTACTGCTCCAGAGCCTCCACAGCACTTGGTGCAGATGGAGAACTACAGACCCACCTTGGATCTCCAAAATCACAGTGTGTAGAAACAGGTTCAGCCCTGCTTTCATGGCAAAAGCAGGCAAGGCTCAGAGCTCTGTCTCCTTCCCCTGGTGCAGTGTTGACAAGGTGGCAGCTCTCTGTGTAGCAGTGGTGACAAAGGGATCAGATTTCTGGTTTGGTTTGTGCCCTGCCATAGGGTATGGGCATTCAATCCTCAGGAGACAATTTGGAAGTGACAGAAGACAACCTCAGCAGCAAAACAATTAGAAGCGTAAGGAAAGGTTACCAGTGGCATGAGGCAGAGTGCTCCCCTACCAGCCTCCTGCCCTCTGGCCATGCAGGCAGCTGGGGTCAGATGTTTCCAGGCTCAGTGACACCTCCCATCACTGACTGGGTTTTTCTGCGTAGCTATTTTTTGCAGACATCTTTGTTTATG
Organism: Phalacrocorax carbo; assembly: GCF_963921805.1. Taxonomy (NCBI): domain Eukaryota; kingdom Metazoa; phylum Chordata; class Aves; order Suliformes; family Phalacrocoracidae; genus Phalacrocorax; species Phalacrocorax carbo. The sequence goes on along the minus strand of NC_087526.1, from coordinate 10,009,253 downwards.
TGGCAATGACATGAGTGTGAACAAAACAGGCATGTGCTTACCCGAGAAGCAGGGAAGGCATATGGAGAGTGAAGTACCGTCTTGAACACCAACAGTATTCAAAAGTGGAATGGAAAGAACAGGATGTGTTCGAGGTCAGGTGATGTGAAAGAACAATGGAAGCAGTTATGTAAATGCAATATTGGAAATATATTAGGTGTTGTCATCCTGGTTTCTGTTCCGCTTTCCAGCAGTACATTGGACTGATGTGTACAAGTCAGAGTGGCCAGACCTCTCCTTTCCCTTTGCAGTGAGCAAGTGCAGAGTGGATGAGAGGCTGCAGTACATGTCAAGACAGTGTCACTGTCCCTTCTGGAGCTGGCTACACACCTGTAGAGGCTCTGTTTCCAGCTGCGAGTTGAGGAAGAAAATGTAGGATGGCTACGAGGTCCCTGACAGTTGGTTCAGAGATGCCTAGGCTTGTACCTGGCATTGAGTGGCAGATCCCCATCGCCTCTAGGTGCAAGGAGGAAGCCAGCCACATAGGTGCAGAACATGCATGTGCACAGATGCAATTTAAATAGTGACCTTTGAACATTTTTCCTTAACTATGGTTAAGTGCTGTTGTATTTTCTGTCTCATCCCCCTGTCTGTCTGAAAGGGAGAGAGCTAGAGAACATAACCTGGTACTGTATAACACTTTAAACAGTGCATAAATGCCTTTGTATGTCCCTCCATCAGAAATAGAGCTGCTGGACTGTGTGGATAGGTACCCCGCCGGAGGCACTCTCATCTGCAGCTAGTTCCCCCCAGGGCATGAGACAGAAAGGCATGGAGGCCTCGATGCCTCTGTGCATAGTGGTCATTCTTGCATGCAGAAGGTGAGCTGGTGTTCCTCAGCTGGGAGCCATGTGGATAATGGACCCACAGACCACAGCTGGACTGTGCCAAGTGAGACACAAGCACTTGGGAAAGCCACCCCGCAGCGTGCAGAGTGCCTCCACCATGCAGAACCTGCTTATAGCCTAGAGCCTGTCATGTTCTGCTCCTCTTGTCTGATGTGGCCTCTCAGTAGTGTCCTGTCTCATCAGCTTTCCAGCTTGCTTTGTCTCTACATTTTTCTTCCTTCTGTTGTTGGACATGTGACTGAAGTCTTTAATTTATTCATAGTCCTCCTTTTGGTAATTTATCCTTTGTACTCTTTGCTGTCTTGTATTATTTAATTCTGTAAGCACTCTGGGATGCCGTGTGTATGAAAGATGCTGTACACAATAACATTATGCTTTATTGTTTGTGATTTGTGGGCCTTCTGGATTTCTAATTCTGATTGCAGTGGTGGTGTTTGTTATTTGTTATGGCTGTGCTCAAGGGCCTCAGCTGGATCGGGCTTCCCTTCCAGTCCCTGCCTCCAAGGAGCACACACCTAATTGTGCCCTGGTTTGATGTCAGCGTGCTTTATTCCGTGTGCAATGTGTATAAATGTTGGAAATGCATGACATGCCACTGGGACTGATTATGTGGGATTGAGGTGTCATGGCTAAGGTGAAGGTTAAACCCAGGTGTCTGATCCTCTTGTGAGCTGTGGCATTGCCCTTTGGGAAGAGGTGGGAGTCACCCTCTCCAGAGGTGGAATGGGGACCAGGTAGGCTGTTGAGGGGATGCCCAGGGAGGGGTCTGTTTGGGGCAGCACCGAAGCAGCTGAAGGAGAAGAGTGAGAGTTGCATTTGAAGGGTCTTTGCTGAGCAGCTGGAGCTGGTCAGAGCTGGAGGAGCTCTTCATCCTGCTCCTGTGAAAATGGGAAGCCCGAACTAGGGCAAATTTCAGCGCTGCTGGGGATGATGTGCTGTGTTGATTGTGGGGACGATGGCCATTGCCAACTTCTCTGCTGCCAGGGTTCTTGCTCCAGTTGCACAGGTTCAGTCTGGATTCAGAGGAGGCCTTGCTGTTTGTAACTGCTGTAGCTGCAGTTCAGGTTATCTGCAGGTCCAGCTCACAGCCTGCCCCTGTGCTGCTGTACTGTCCTGCAGGTTTCTCTCTTGTTTGGGTGCTGTGGCAGGATCAGACGAGAAGGTGGTAGGTGAGGTGGGCTCCTTGAGCAGGGGTGCCCTCCTTCAGTTTGGCTTAGTGTCCTTCTTGAGCCCTCCTGAACCTATAGCTCAGAAGCTTGCCAGAGGCATGAGTGGAGTTACAGCCCATGATTTCTATATCATTCTGTCTATCCTGAGCATGAGGTTCCCATCAGAGCAGGTTTTCCCCTGTGTCCACAGTCTGTGCTTAGTTACACTTTATGCACCAAAAGCCACACTGTAATTTTACTTGAGGGCTCTGGGGTTGCAGCCTGGTAGAAAAATGGCCTTCACGTACCATGCTGCAGCAGAGGAAAAGTGAGAGCAGTAATATGGGGCCTGTTGCATTAGATCCCTATACTCCTGGGGCTGATGATGAGGTTAGGCTTGGCACATCCAGCTGTTCACAGTTTCCCCTTTTGCCTGGTCTCAGGTACGCCATCGACCGCAGCACAGATGCAGAGAGGATCTTTGACATTGATGCCAACACAGGTGCCATTGTGACAGGAAAGATCCTGGACCGGGAGACAGCAGGGTGGCACAACATCACTGTCCTGGCGATGGAAGCAGGTGAGATGGAGCAGACAGTCTGTCCTGGACTGGAGTGGGGCAGAGGGGAAAATATGGGTGCATTCACTGCAGAGGTGACCAAGATGCAAGTGTTAATTAACAGTGAAATAAAAAAAGAAAAAAGCAGCAGCACTGAGTCTGACATCTCCCTAGACAACCTAAAAATACTCTTCCTGACTCGAGCATTAATAAGGGAGCATGGTCGAATAGTATATTTGATGAACACTAATCAAATTTGTGTTATCTATGCACTAGCTCTGCCAGTCATCCCTGTGCAGCTCACTCCCTGGATTCACGCCTGCCAAGCAGCTCTGGGTGCTCCCAGGAGGTCTGTGTTCACATCGGCTGCATCCCCCTGGTTCAGCCATGTGCTGTGGGTGGATGCCCACCAACTGGAGCCCTGTGGCACAGATGGCTGCCAGTGCTTGCTTCTGCTGGGGCTCACAGCGGTTGGGATTTGCCCACTGTAGCTGCACGCTGCACATGTGGCTCTGGATGCCTCCAACACCCTTCCTCCCTGGTCTCCCTGCCCTTTGTGTGGCTGCAGGCTCAGCAAGGCACAGCAAGGTGTGGGTGGGAGGTCCTGGCATGGCAGCAGTGGGAAGGAGCTGTGGAGGCAGAGCATCTGTGAGCTCCCATGCCAGGGACAGGGAGCAGCGGTGCTGCCAGGGTATCACCAGGCTGCTTCGGCTCTGGTCACAGTGCTTGGCATCACCCTGCAGCTCACCAGGAAAAGTCTCAGGCAGAGATGAGGTGAAGTTCTTTTGTCCTCTTCTGAAATTAGCTCCTTTCTGACCCTCCCACAAGAGCCCTGGTGATGGTCTCTTCCTTCCCTTATGGCTGTGCTATCCTTTAGCCTGTATTTACAGTAACTGCCAAATCTTCTTGCACCCAGCTGGGAGAGCCAGGAGGGAATAGCTTAGTGGCTCTGCAGGTTTTGTTAGTTTATCTTCCCTCTGCTTGATGAGGGCGGCAGAGCCTGGTGTAGACGCTTCCAGCAGAAGTTCTGTTTGTCTTTTCTTCTCTAGTTAAGAGCTCAAAGGAGCTCTGAATAAACTCCTCCTGAGGAATGAAAAGAAAATAATAGCAGCAAAGGACAGGCTTTGCCTCCCTGCAGGTGTTTCCCGCTGGGTAGGAAGCCAGTGAGGCTGCCCTGGGCATCCTGCTGCCCTCCATCATGTTTGCGCAGCGCCTTGGCTCATGGGCTCTGCAGGTCCTGTGTGCGATGGTGGATCTGGCCCTGCAGGCCCCAGGGAGTGCTCTGTGTTCATCCTTTTTTCTGAGCCTGAGCTTCAATCCTAGGCACCACGCCATATTCTTCAAAGTTTTCCACATTTTGGACATGCAAGTTGCCAGGGCAGCCTGGGACCTGCTGTGCCCTGCCACCCCACAGCAGCTCGTACCAGGGAGCTGCTTCAGCTGCAAAGCACCTTCTGATATCTGCAGGCGTGAGCCAAGACCTGTCTGTCGGAGCCTTCCCCAGGCTTCACTCCCAGAGACCCTTCAGGTGTTCTGGTTCCTGTTTCTTTGCTTGTTCTTGAGCAAGAAGATGCCGTTCACATTCGAGGAGCTGAGTCAGGGCCTTACTTGGGGCCCAGAGACCGGTTCCTGCTGCGGGGCCACCCCACCACAGCAGCAGCCATCGGCCTGGCCAGGCCTCGTCACAGGCCCGCTGCGCCAGGGGAGGAGGCGGCGGCAGCCCTGGCCAGACCCGCACTGCGCTGCGGGGGCGTCTCGTGCTTCGCTGCATGTCCCAGCCTCTCTGCTGATGCTTTGTGCCTGCTGGCCGAGGCCATCTCTGCACTGCCTGGCTGCAGCGCTGTTGTGAGCCCTGCCTGGCACCAGGCAGCAATGGGCAGGTGTGCCAGGGCTACCTGGCCACAACGGTAGCCCGCTGCATAGCCGCAGCATGTCCGGCCAGCTCCGCGGGGAGGCTTTGCCAGCGGTGGCCGGGGAGGAGGGGATCACAGCATTGCAGCACAACTCAGCGTCCAGAGGAAACATGAGGTGACAAGAATCAGAAGGAGAATATTTACAGGCAGCGGCTAGGATTTCAGAACAAGTCAGTAAATGCTGCGGCTCCCCTCCGGCAGGGAAGCCTGTCAGGCTGGATCGCTTCAAAAGCCGGGGAGACTCTTCAGCGCTCTGACTTCTCCCGTGGTGAGCTCTGACTCATCCGTTTTAACTGCCCAGACATTCCTCCCAGTGACATTATCCTTAACGTTTTGTAATCATGAAATATTAATGACTGATATTGAATTTAAAGTACAATTTACGCCTGAATCCTCTGGCAGAAAGGGCAGTTGTAAAGGTGCAGCCTTCCAAACGATAGAGGGGTTTCAGAGCGGGGCTGTGCGGCAGCTGTCAGGCGATGCCCGGCGCAGTGGGATCGGCTGCGGCAGTGTGAGCATGGGGCAGCTGGGAACCTCCGCGCTGGCGTCGGGGTGTCCGACGCAGTTCCGACTGGCAGCAGTTCCCCTGGCCCCAGACACCTGCGTGCGGGGGAGCTGGCGGGGGCATGCAAGTTGCAGCTGGCTGCTGCAGGGTCTGCTGCACAGCCGGGCAGGGCGTTATCAACTCCAGCAGAGGCAAGTGGTAAAATATTCTTCATCTTTCCTCAGTGAGATGTAAACTTTGCAGAGGGAATGGAGTGAGCCTACAAGGGATCCTACTGCCCAGGCTCATACCTGGCACCCCAGCTCATTGGGGCTGGTGGGGAGCCATGCCCCCTTGATTCCCACAGCACATGGGCATGTGGCCTGGAGCGCACTGCATCAAGGTCTTGCCTCCCTGCAGCTTCCTCAAGCTGCCCTCCCTGCCTGCCAGCAGGACTATCCTGAGAAGGGTTTAATGAATGGCAGCTGATGGACAGCTTGCCTGCTGACCGCACTTGTTCCTGCAGGCAGCCTCTCTGCTAGCTTTGAGCAGCTGGATACAAGAGCTGGGCCCCCACCTTTGGAAGACCCATCTGGGACCCGGTGCTGCTGCAGCAGAGACCATTTCCAGGGTTGCGTGCCGAAATAACCGAAGAGAGTGTATTTACATCTGAGGAGTAGTAAGGAAAGCTGCAGCAGGTGTCTGGCTGCACCTGTGGGGCTGGCTGGGCTGTGTGCTGCTGGCGGGAGAGGAGGGGCAGGCCTCCCCCTGCGGAACAGGCACTCCCCAGCGTGAGCTGCCTCTACCTGCTGGTGACCAGCAGAATAGTTGGCCTTGCAATGTGGCAGCCAGCAGGAAGCATGGGGCGGGGCTGTTCAGCAAATCTGGCCTGGGACCAGGCCAAGCGTTTCCAGAGATAAATCTTCATCTCACTCGCAAGCTGTTTACCTTCCTTGGGCTAATATTAGTGATTCTCTTCCTGTTTTCCTCTTTGCTCATGTAAAATGATGAGGCCTTGACTGCTGTGTCCACTGCTGGTAATTGAGATGATAAATCTTCCTGCTGGAGACTAGCTTTAATCAGAGCATTGTGTTTGGATGCAGTTTAATGACTCTCATGCTGCTGAGTTCGGGCAGGACTCAGGAGAGGTGAGAGCCATTTATATGTTACTTGGCTTAACTGCTGCTTCCGCTTTGCTTCCCCCCAGCTGGGAGCCACGTTTTCAGCTCCAGCCTCCAGTGTAGCTGCCTGTATCTGACGAGCCATACCCCTGGCATGCCCCTGCTTTGTCCTTGCCATCAGCACTCCGCTTTGCAGTCAAGCAGCTGCGCTGACATCTACAAAACCACCCTGTGATTCACAGCTATGGCATGAGTGCTGGGAAGCAGAGTGGCCCATCCCAGTCTTCTAATCTGCATTTTGTTCTCCCAATTTGCTGAGATAGTGTGGAATAAATTCCACCCCTGCCTCTTCTTGCTTCCCTACTAATGTAAAAATTTTGAATTCGCTACTGTACCAGTTTGATCTTGAGGTAGAAGAGAGTGGGTCATACACCATGCCCAACGGCGGCTGAGACCTGTATTTCCCCAGGTGCTGCAGCCACAGTCAGCAGCCTACGGTCCTCTGGGCTTTCCTCAAACTGTGCTTCAGACCCCAGGAAAGCTGCGGAGCACCTTCTGCGTGTGGTATCACTACATGGCTATGTGTGCAGGCAGGAGTGCAAATGGTATGTGTGCTTGGATTTGGAGCTTCGCAGCAGAGGTTTGGGTGTAAAAATGGGAAGTGTGAGGGTCTGGAGGGGTAAGGACTGGATCCCAGCGCAGCAGTAACCATCGATCCCCTCCTTTCTTGCCGTGGCAGGGGTGGCTGAGCATCTCTGCATTCCCTTCCCATCACCATGAGCTTCTGCTGCAAAGGCTCCAGCATTTGCGAGCAGTTGCCCAGAGCTGCTCCATGTCAGACCAGCAGGCAGTCAGCTGTCTGGAACCTGCGAAGAGGACAAGTTGTTGGCATTTTGCATCTGAATGTTTAAGACAAGAATATTGTACTGTTCAGATTACTTTCATGGTTAATTAAATTAAGAAAATATACTTTGGGATGTGGCTGAAGATTCAGCTGGAGCATTTGAGGCACGGCCTCAGCGTCACCGTGCAGCAGGGCTGTGGCTTCCTCCTGCTCCAAAGCCAGGGCGCTGCCTGTCGAGTGGCACCGTGGCATGGGGCGTCCGGGCTGCGCTTGCTGCTTGTCCTGAGGTGCACTGAGGAAGGTGCAGACACTGCCGTGTGGAAGCGGTGGGCAGAACTCTGTTTTCCATCTCCAGCAGCTCTGAAATAATTCAGCCCATGTTTGCAAAGGCAGCTGCCAGTCATCAGCCTGGAGTCCCGTACTGCACTGCTGTGTTTTCAGCATCTCTCCCTTGTTCTGTGTATTTTCCATGTCTCTTTCCTCAGTCTTCTCAGATTAATAGCGTTCCAACTCCTGAAGGAAATGCAGAAAAACGGCATGTTTAATTTTAATTTAGGAAAGCGTTTAGGTAGCAGCCTAGTTTCCTCGCTGCTGTCAATCAGGTTTTCTCAAGGCTGACATCAATTAGTTTAAAAATATTGAATGTAATTTTGCCTGACACAACATATTGCAGCCACTGCAAAATATAATTTATTTTAGAAGAAGAAATAATTAAACTAATTTGCATGTCAGTCAGCTGAGCTGGAATACCAAAGAGAGATGTTGCAATGGAAGATGACTTTTTTCCTCTCCAGTCACACTCAGCCTGTCACGTGCAACCCTCCGCCCCATCCACTGGCCACGTGCTGCTTGGCAGAGCCCTTTAAGGGGACATTTCTGTGCCTTCCCACAGCCACCATGCACCACGTCTGCTGTTCTTCCTGGCAGTGGTACATGCCTGCTGAGCATTTACTTCCGTGTGCTGGAGCACGTGCAGGCGTATGTGCGCACATTTCTGTGCATGTAGAGGAAGCACAGGTCAGAGCTTTTGGCTTTGCGGATGTCAAGTCTGCATCAGTTAAGTGCATCATGTCTTTCATCATGGATGTACACCAGCAAGCTTGTTTGCACTTCTGGCCATCATAAATTCAGTTTATGACACAAGTTGCAGAAAACATTTGAGATGTTTTACAGTTTTGGAGTTTGGATTTTTTTCAAATACATCCAATCATTTTTCATATTTTGTACCCCTAAATCCAGCTACTGGCCCAAAGGAAGACGGAGGGTGATACAGAAAGCATTTGAGGAACCTTCAAATAGACCGTGATGCAGGCAAAATAAAAAGAAACCGATGCGTGCCTCATTGGAAGAGTAGACAACAATGCAATGGTTGCATTTCTAACCTTGATGGTCCTGAGATGTCAGATTTTAATGCTGTCACTGAGCCAGAGGCAAGCATGAGCCTCAGGCTTCAGCTATTTTGGAAGGGGCAAAAAAAAGAGCTTTTTTTTCTGAGGGTGCATTTAGAAAGGACAACTGTGCTTTGAGCTGTGCGCAGGGGAGTTGGATGTTAGTTATGGCTCAGGCAGAGGGATCGGCGTAGGTCCTTGGCATGGTGACATGGTGCATGGATGACCCCACTCATGAGCATGGCATAAAACACTTCTGGCAGCTGCTCACTGATGCTGAGGAAGAGGACAGACCTATGGCTTTGCCTGACTCTAAATACATGGATAAGGCTATGAGACGTATCTTGCAGGGAAGCTGCTGTGCTCAGGCTCAGCCAGGCATCCCAGCCTGGCCCTGCAAAGCCTCCATCACACATGCTGTGCTGACAGGTCCTCGGGAGAGCTTGGTAGCACTTGGATCAGCTCCTGTTTGCAGCCAGCTCTGGCACCATGGGGTGTCATGGGAGGAACTGGTCCTCTGAGTCACAGTTAGGAAGGGGAATAAGTGGGGTCCTGGGCTCTTCTTCCTCTTTTCTCTTTCTCTCTTTCTCATCTTTCTCTCAGCAGTGCCTCCAGGGCAATGCCAGCTTGCTTCAGAGCTGAGCACCAGGGACAGTTATCCATCTTCCTGCAGGTCAAGGAGGGGGTGATGAGATGCTGTTGTCCTCCTTCTCGCAGGAATTGAACCCTTTTTCCTCCTGCTCGTTCATGGCCCCAGTGGGTATCAGGTGAACCCTCTGCCTCCCCCAGGCTCCCTGCTCCCGTACCACCCAGCTGCCTCCCCCTTCCTCTCTCCCTGAAAGCAATTGCAGTTTATTTCACTGCACCAACACGCCTTTTAAAATAACACATCGTTCCAGGCTTTTAGTCACGACTTCTGCCTCCCTCCCCCGAAAACAACCATCTAATCACCAGAGCAGCTGGTCTGGGTGAGAGGGAGTGATAATGCGAGAACAGGGTGAAGGCAGCTCTGGGGAGAGGGGCTTAGGTTCCTGGCTAATTATGGAGCAGTGTTAAATCTCCTCTCCCCTGGGTCCTCCTCCACCTGATCTGTGGGGGCCAGCATTAATTTTATAGACAAACAGTCAGCAGAGCTCCTGCCCAAGCAAGGAGAGAGGCATCGGGTCTGTCACAATCATAACCTCTGGGTAAAACAGAAGAGATGGAGTATGAGGGAGTTCTCATTTCTGGAAGCACATGAGGTACTTCAGAAAACATTAGGCCCTCCAGAGTGATTTATAATCTTATAGTGAGGGCTCAATGTACCTTTACGGTGAGTGCTGTGGGGTAGAGTGTACTGTGGTGAGTGGAGCTGTAAATGCAATCCCTGTCCCATGTGTGGAGCAAGCCCAGAGCAGCACCAGCAGCTCCATGTGCCCCCAAGGGAGGGGAGCGGGCTACGAGCTCCCAGCGCTGCTGGCTGTGCAAGGCATGGCTGGCGAGTGCAGGGGTGAAGGGGCTGCCCTAGATCTTATGATGTGACCTGCCCTGTGCCAGCTGGCAGGTGGTGCTCGGTTCAAGCTCAAGCTGCTGGTGGCAATGCAAAACCTGGCATCAGTGTGCAAGGCTTGGGTCCCAGGGCAGGAGACTCATGCCTTGACAGGGAGCATTCAACCCCGGGTCACCTGGCTGTGGTGGAGGTGCAGGTGGCAGATTTCATTGCTGTCCTGTGCTTTTAGTTGATACCAGCTGTTTCATGTACTGGCTCTGCTCGCTCGCCTCTCAGCCATTCCTGCTAGCTCCCTGGGGTGTCAGGGTCAGGATCCAAGTCAGGGTGTGATGTTCTCACTTCAGAATTTGTTTGTTCTCTTTTGGTGCTGTCTGGCTGTAGCACAGATGCTCACTGGTGGTGACTGACCCTTATTGTGGGGACTTGCTGGGGGCTGCTCAGCTTTTCCAGGGCTAGAACAAGCCAACAGTAGTGTTTTGGGAGCCCTCGGTATACAGCCCAGCGTTTGGGTTTCTTTGCTGGAAAACAGGTGGGGTGAGGCTGAGCGATGCTCTGCGGGCGCTGCTGGCCCACAGAGATGGTCTGTGCCGTGGGCAGGCAGAGGTGTGGTACTGTGCGACCCTCTGCACTGGCAGCAGCTGAGTGGCCGTGATGGCCTCCCGATTGACAGATACGAGGAGGGTTTGCTCCCTTCTAGTAGCATAGTAGCAGATGGCACTTTTTGCTGAAGCTCTGCTTCTTTTTTTTTTTTTTCTTTTTCAGATAATCACTCACAGGTATCGAGAGCCTCTCTCCGTATCCGTATCCTGGATGTGAATGACAATCCACCCGAGCTCGCCACCCCCTATGAAGCAGCTGTGTGTGAAGATGCCAAGCCTGGCCAGGTAGCAGGTGTCCCCCAGCCCTTCTCCTAGGTCTCCATCAGTGCCTGCAGCAGTCTCGTGCTGCGAGCAGTGCTCTGGACCAGTGCCAGCCTGCCCGTCCTTCCCCTTCTGCCTGAATACCTTCCCATGCAGCTGCTGTCACGCTGGGAGCCACTTTGCTGGTGTCCTACAGCTATGCCCATCTGCAGGGCAAAGGCTTATCCCTTGCTGTGGCAGAAGCCAGTGATGCTCTGCTGGAGCAGACCCTGCGAGCAGGGCCCGTGTGAGGGGCTGTGGAGGCAGCACTGATTCTCACCTCTGCTTTCTCCCTACAGCTGATCCAGACAATAAGCGTTGTGGACCGTGATGAGCCTCAGAGCGGCCACCGTTTCTACTTCACACTGGCACCTGAAGCCACCAACAACCACCATTTTTCTCTGCTGGATATTAAGGGTAAGCCCTGCTGCACCCTTCCCAGTCCTGCAGCCTCCAGGCTGAGTGGCACAGCTGGCCATGGGGAGGGAGAATGGGGCTGTGAGCTTATGGTCCATCTGTGCTGGGTGGAGCTCAGGATGTGTTGGGTACCCTGTAAGGCTCCTTGCCAACCTGAAATGGTGGGATTGGTTAGCTAGCAGTTCAGATTTCTTCAAGGAGGCTCTGCCAGCTTTCTTCTCTGCTGCAGAGAGGTCCAAAGCTCCTCTTGTGCTGTCTGGTTAGCCTTTGTTGTTTTCAGGGCTGTCAATCCCTTTCTTGATGTGAAATCTCCAACCTGCCCACTGGCAAGGAGATGATGTGGATTTACAGATGAACACGCTCCCGTTTTGAGCATTATGATTTATCCCTCTCCCAGGTAAATCCTGGAGTGTGGGTCATCCTGGGGCTGCCATGTGGGTGGGCAGCTTCCGTGCCCCTAACAAACAGGAGTAGCTCAGAAGTCCTGGGAGGTAGCGGGGCTGTACAGCAGCCAGACCTTGGCCATTGCGGGTTACCTGGGACGTGGCCAGCAGGGCCAGATTCCCTATTAGGCAATGGCTCAGGAACACAGTTCCTCTGGTTTCCTGAGGGTCATCCTGTCCTTTGGGAAATGCAGCTGGGCAGGGCTGGTCTGTTCCTCTGGGAAGCTCTGGGGTTCTTTGCGCCTCTGGGCTGAGCGGCTCAGGATGACTCAGTCCCTGCCTGTTGCTGTAACCCACGAGGTGCAACAAAGGTTTTCCTGGCTGAGTCCTGGTTGCTATTTGGCTTTACAGACTGCAAGGTCAGGCTGCTTTTGTGTGGACGATAACAATCCAGAAAGGTAGTTATCAGGCTGCTTCCTATTTTTGACTCGTATTTTGGATGAATTTAGTTGCTGATTGCAGCAGAAGTACAGCAGGGACCTTTGCAGATACTGGTATCTTCTCCGGCCAGATGTGCACTTACTTGTCAAAGGGGTCAGCCCAGATGGGAGCCAGCAGACCACACTGAAATGCTTATTTGTTTTGTTTTGTTGTTTGTTTGTTTTCAAAACAAACAAAAAATTTCCCTCTGTTTTTGCAGTTTCATCTGTTAAAAGTCTGATTTAGTTTGTTCTTATCAAAGGAACCTTCTGCTGACATAAGATCCTGCTTGCTCAGTTTGGTTCAGTATTATTAGGGATAGTCAAAATAGAACTTGCAGCAAAAAGTTTCAGACGTAATCATAGAAGGACTGATATTGCTTTGTATCCTAAAAAATGCAGCTACCCCGGCACTGATGGGCAGCTGTTCACAAGACCTTTACGTTCTTATCATGTAGCAAGCTTTGATCCTCTGCAAGATTTTGCCCCATGCCCAGCAATTAACTTCCTTCACTTTCTTGGGAGAACCTTATAAAAACATGATTGAGCATGCTGGGTTACCCCCCAGTGTCTGTCCCCACCTGGCCCCATCCAGAAACTCTGAGGGGCCCAGGGCCACGCTCCCTGCTCCGAGCCGGGATGTCTGCCACGGCTGGGTTGCGATCTCGGCCATCACTGCTGCTCTGCCTGTCTGGCAGGAGGGACCTGGCCAGGGGTGGCTGGAGCTCAGCGAGGGCTGCTTTGCTGCCTGGTGCTGTGTGGGGATCACCCCCCATTCGTTCAGCTGGGGTTCACCAGCAGCGACACGAGAGCTGGTGTTGCAGGAGGGTGCAGGACACAGGCTCGCGTGCCTCCATCTCCTCCAGAGTTGCTGCTCTCTTGAGTAGGATGAGGCTCTCGTTGCACAGGGTAATCCTTTGTGCTAAACGATCCCACAAACTTTGCATGTGGTGTAACACTGCATAAAATGAGTAAAAGCTGGCATCACCCCCCGCCTTCTGTTCTCGGGAAAACAAATGCTGTTGCTGCAGGGTTATTCCCGGGGTGTTTGGAGACCCTCCCAATTACAAAGTGATGCTGTCTTCCACAGCAAGAGGAGGCGGCTGCCTGTGCAGATGGAGGCACCCTTCATTTCAAATACATGTGCATTTTAGTGTCAACTCCCTTCCTTTGATTTCTCCCCCTTCCTTTGATTCCTCCCCACTCTTTTTCTCCAGACCACTGAGTGCCCTGGGTGCACTCACCTTCGCCCCCTGCTCTCGTGGGTTCCCTTGCTGCATCCTCCTTTGTCCCCCTCCTTGCCTCCCTCTCGTGCTTCACCCCTCTTGCACTTGTCTCCACTCCTCCATATAAATATCAGTGGTGACAAACTGCTACCACCAGCCCATCTGTTTCTTTGTACAAATTTGTAGCCAGTTTTGAAACGTGATTTATAAATATTGCTTTTGCAGCCAAGGAGTGACACTGATGAATGTCAGCACAGATGGATTCACTAAGCTCTTGCTTAAATCCTTCTTCTCTTTTTTGCTTTGCACCTACTTCCCTTGGCTCCTGCAAGGCAGCAGAAAGCCACCTCAGGAGGGTGAGTTGTCCCCAGCAGGCAGGGACCAGCATCTGCTCGGGAAGGCTCCCACTACAGTTCGTCAGGCAGGGCAAGAGCACCCGGTCATGGCAGGGCTGGTAGGTCAGGAGCCTGTGCGGCTACGGCCAGCAGCAAGTTAGCTGCGAGCTGCCAAAGAGGTGTCCGAGGCTCAGAGCTGGCCGCAGTGCGGACGGGCTCCCTCAGGGGGCTGCGGGGTGCGCCCCAGCGGGCAGGGGGGGCAAGGGAGGCAGCTGCTTGGGCAGGCCCCTTGCTGGCAAAACTGACCCTGCAGGAGGCTGGAGAAGCAGGAGTGAGAGAGTCAGTTCAACGTTGAAGTGCAGAGCTCTGTCGCATAGGTGGGAGCAGAGCCAGCTGGGGTAGTGCAGGGGAGCAGGAGAGGATGCTGAACTCTGCTTAGGCTCTTCTAGGACTCCTTCTGGGCAGCCCTAGGGTCCTAGGGGAAGCCCAGGGTGATTGATGGGGCAGGCTGTCCATCAAATTAAGATCTTGTGGACTACCTGCTAGTAGGTGGGTGTATGGCAGTGGTCATGGGGCAGGTCTGCTGCAGTCTGATACTACCATGATACAGTCACGACACTGCCACTTGCCCACACCCTGCTGGGTCAGGCCCCACGGCAGCCAAAATTGCACAGAGTGGGGGTGGCCCTTGCAAAGTGCCTGCAGTTAACACCTGCAGCCCCCCTCGTCAGCTCCCAGCGGCACGCAGAACTGCCTTGGCTCTCATGCTCTGGGTCGGAGCTACAAGAGCAAAAGGTGACCCTGCAGGAGACCTTGTATTAGCTGGTTTGCAGAGGTCAGGCTTTTAGAAACAGTGCTGTTTCCTACTGGCATCTCTCCTTGCTTTTGCTCTGCTCTAAAGGGATGCTCAGGCATTTCCTAGTTCATCAGACAAGGAATAAATATGACATGTGGTAACAACAGCCCTGATCCAGAAGGAAGATGTAGAGCAAATGAAGTGCCTAAAGGAGGAGATAGAACTGGAAAAGCTGACCTCACCATGGTCCAATCAGTTCCAAAGGCATTCACCATCCTCTGCCTCCTAACTCACCCTTTGCTGGATCCTTCTGGCCTGAGAAAATTGATTACAGAAGGATCAAAGGCAATTAAAGCCTGAAATCATGTTCTCCAAGAAATGCTAATTGTGTTGGAAGGGATGGTAAAAAGCATCCAGGCCCAACAACCTGGAAGGGGTGCTAGATAATATGGAATGACACATGGAGCTACGGACTCCAGAGCTCAAGGGCTAGGCAAGCAGATGTCTGAACTCTCTGCAGGTCTCATTAAGAGCATGTAATGGGTGATAGAAGATCTGAAAATTGTAACAATCAAAAGCAAAATGTTAGAATTCGAGGATTGCCTCAGGATAGAGGAAGCCTCCTCCAGCCCTGCAGGGATGCCGTTCTCAGCACAAGCAGCGCAGATGCTGATCTGACAGGGGTGAAAAAAAGCATCAAATCTCCGCAGGGGCTGAGCAAAAGGTAAACGAGCAGCAGTAGTGCTGTGGCCTGGCACCCAGAAAACTCAGGAACAGGAAGAGGCAAAAGGGAAAAATCAAACTCTCCTCCTACCAGCTGCAGCCACCTGGGGCTGGAGTGGGGGTCTGCTCCTTTTGGGCAGCTCCAGGGGCAACATGGCCGCAGGCCTGGCTGGAAGTTGTGTGTGCCTCCCTGGCGCTGGCATGGACTGGCACTGGTGCTGCAGAACAGCTGCTGGAGAAGGGGAAGGCAGATGCTCACGTGGCCCCAGTAGTGTGGGAGAGAGCAGGGATATCGAAATCCAAACTGGAGGTTGCTTGTTCCCTTCTGCTCTCCAAGCGCTGTTCAAGATTGAGTTATGAGAAGGATTTATTAGTTGTGTCTTTGAAGCTGCCAAGAGCCTCTTTGGAGACGGAGTCTGAGAGACTTAATTATTTTATTATTCCTAGTGATGTTACGCTACCACCAGAGTATATTGCGTTCCTAAACTTTCCTCTTACAGCAGTATTGACTGGTCCCTGCACATGGACACAACAAATTGATCCACTTTGGTTTCTGCCTTTTCTGGTGACTTGCTTCTCAGGCAGACAGAGGTGCTGTCTCCTGTCCGTCACACAAGGTGATATGATGTGACATGGGATAAAATCACTGTGTGGTCAGGGAGAGGGTGGCATAGGAAACCTTCAGAGGAAATGTCAGTTTGTGTAGCGAGATGACAATGATATGATAGTAAATGGTTTGGCTTGGGGCTTCAGAGAACACATGGCACAACCATTAAGAGTGGTGTGACCATAGTCACAAAGACTGGGCGGGAAAACGTAAGTGTGGAGGTCCAAACTTGTCTGTGCAAGAAAGCTGTGGATTAATGTCTGCTCAAATTTCAGTACCACCTCCTGGGAAATGCTGCTTCTCAACCTCATGACCCCAGAAATGGACTTAGAAGAAAGCTGCTACAGAGGAAGAGGCACAAGAGGCTGCAGGGCCAGGCCTGCCTGGCTTTTCTTTGCAACAGCTGAGGCTGTGTTGGTACAAACAAATCTACACCAAGACACACATCCTGAAGCAACTGCCTTGGGTCAGCTGCATGTAAACAAACAACTACACCAAAAGAAATTACACTGTTTTGTAGGAAGTTGCTTTGGATACATTTTCCAGGATACATTTTCCCAGATGTGGGCAAAAATTTCTTCACTCCTATGGTCTACATTGCATTGGCATTGCATGGCAGCAGCACTGCTTTTTCTGGAGTATTTTAGAAGGGAACAAAGAAGACATTTGCAAGTAACAGGGATGTAAATGCCTGCCAGAGAATTGTCCAGGGTGCCTGGGGAGCCATGGGCACAGAGGGTGGGCAGCAGGGAGGAGGCTGGAGCCGTCTCAGTACCTGGAGGGGACTTGTCTCTGCCAGACTGGTGTCTGGCTGTCCAACATTGGGCAGCAATGTCATAGGTGTAGATGTGAAATTTCTGTGGATCTCCCTTCTGTAGGAAGTGCTCATGTCACCCTGTTCAAAAGAAAAAATGTATTTTCATGATGTTTGAAATAGTGTTTTGTGGTTGGGATTTCTGTCTCTCTCTGTAGCACCGAGTTTTCTGTTACAGAGCGAGACCTCAGCCCCTTCCTGAGCTCAGCTTTCTCAGAGCAGAGCTGTCTGTCGTGCTGCTGATACATTTAAGTACTGGCTGCTTTATTTTGACTTTGTGGGTTCAGCAGTGAAAATATGTCTCCTTCCTGTACTTGGAGGTGAGGGGGCTCGGCAGTGCAACGTGCTGTCTGAGCAGTCCCAGCTGAGCTGAGGTTAGTGGCTGCCTCTCTGCGACTTGCAGATGTATTTCCCCTTGATTTCTAGAATTGGTTTCTAAAAATACAGTGTGCCTTGTGGCAGGTCTTCCTCCCTTACAGGAGCTGGAGGTGGCTATAAACAGAAAGGGAGTCGCCAGCCTTCTGCTGCATTTCCAGAGAGGTGAGGAGCTGGTGCTACACCTGCATTTATGCAGCACTAAAGGGGTGCTCACCCAGGTGGCTGGAAGAGCTCCCAAGCACAGCATTTCATCAGACCTGGACTAGAGACAGGCTGAGCAGCACAGGGAGGTACAGGGCTGTGTGCGTGGAGATCCTCTGAGTCAGGAGCCGACCATGAGATCAGGCTGGTTACCTGACTGGTGTGATGGTGCCAGTGAAGGCAACCTTCCTGGGCTGAGGGCCAGAGCCTTGCTCGCTCACAGCAAATGGGTCTGTCCCATTTTCCTGTGGCTTCGTCTCCACTGGATCCAGATACCCGAGGCTTATGTTTGGCTGGGCTATCTAGGAGTTAGTCCTGGCCTCTTGCTGAGATGGTGCCATTAATGTTATTTATATCTCCCTACTATGCTGCAGCAAGCTGAGGGAGCAGCACCAAATGAGATCTTGTTACCTTTGTGCAAATGATTAGCATAACAATAATTTTTTTCTTCCTAGCTCATCCCTGGTAGGCAATAGGCAGCTTCTCAGCAGAGTCTGCTGCTGGCAGGATGCCACACTTGTTCCAGGCTCCTGCCTCCTGGGGGGCTGGTGCTCCCCTGCTCCCTCCTGACAGCTCTGCTCAGTTGCCTCTGTGCTGGGGCCACATGCTGCTCCAGGAGTCTTGGCCACAGTGGCAGATGTCCTGCAGGACCAGGTGGCTGCCCAGGCAGAGGTTCAGTGGTCCCAGGCAATGCATGTGGTCAGAAAGATCACGCTGTCTGCTGTGAGCAATCCCCTCCATGGGCTGGTGATGCTGCAGCACTTGGATCATGTCTGACTCAGGAAGCATGGGTCGGTGCTGGGTGCTGCAGCCTTGCAGGCAGAGTGCTGACCTTTCAGGCAGTATCTCCCTTCTGAGGCAAACTGTCTCCAGATCGACTCATAAAAGCATTTGTCTTATTGTTGTCTTCTGCTCTGTGCTCTTGAGGATGTTGCCTGCCTGAATGCTGCTGAGAGCAGGGATGAGTGAGGTTACCTGGAAAATTCCCTTAATGGACAAAAGATGCTACATCCAAAGGAAGAGTTTTTCTAGTGACTTGCAGCACAGTTCTGTGTGCATGAATAAGATCTGGTTTTGAATATCTCCCTTGTGACATTCAGTGCAGCCTCCAAATGTTGGCTGGTGTGGTCTTCTCTCTGCTAGCCTTGCCTTCCCCATGTTGAGCTCTTCAAGGCAGACCTGTGCTCTCAGATGAACTGGAAGAGATTACTTTCTCCCTGTCTCCTTTTTGCTGGAATCCCAGCTCTCCCAGCTAGGGTGCCAAAACCTCTGCTCTCCCCAGCAACACAGCTGTATTCTGGCAACACAAGAAACTGGGGTGGGCTGAGTCCAGAAACCTGACAATAGGAAGCAGCAAACTGGTATTCAGCACCATGACAGCTGAGCACTGTTCTGGGCACAAGCCCATGCACTGCTGCCTCCCCTCTGGGCACAGGCAGCCCATCTTCACTACTCTTGCTGCACCCAGCCGTGCTCGGCTCCAGCACATGCTGGGTGGGCTTCTCTGCACCTGCGGGTCAGCAGGGGGGCACAGATTGCCCCAGCTCCTCCTCTTCCAGACTGCTGTGAAGCAGCTTCACCCTCGCTTCGCCTTTGCTGGGGTTGGTTGTAGCAGTCCTGTGGGCAGGTCATCTGTGCTTCTGCTATTTGTACTGGCAGAGCTGGACAAGGGCTCAGCACTGGGATCCTGGCAGGCTCTGCCCAAACTGCGTTGGCCCCAGCCCTGAGCACCAAGAGGGTAGATGAGCTCTGTGCTCTGCTCTGCCCTGGCTGCTGTGCAGTGCCTCCAGGATCTGCCCCGCTTCCTGTCTGGCCAGTGGATCTTCCCTGACCCACAGCTAGGCATGTGCCTGCCCCTCCGCTCTGCTGCTGGCTCGCCTCCTGTCCCCGCCGTGCCCCGTGTGCTCTCATGCAGCACCCGATCCATACGGCAATTTCCGTGGTGGCAGGCAGCCCAAGAGCCAGAATTAGAATAGATGTCTTTTCTGATCGAAGAGCTGATTGATAAAGAAAGGGGCCAGTCCAGCATAAATCAGGTGCAATGAGGAGAGAGTCTGTAGACAGCAGCACCTTGCTGTGAGCGGGCCAATCTATGTTTTATTAGATAAAGACTGCAGACAGTCAGCAGCGACTTCTGACATCTGGCCACAATTGTTCAGCTACTATTCCATCCCTTCTTGCCCACTCTGCTGCTGGCTGGCAGCGAATAGCACACGTGAGCAGGGAGCCTAGCTGATTTTCAGTCCCTGTTCCTACCCTCCCTGCTGCAGGTCACCTGTGTGCAGCTGCTGCTTGGGTTCATCCCTGGCACTGGGGCCTTGGAAGGGCCCATGAAGTGGCCATGTTAATAGGATTGTAATGGGTTATGCTGTGCCGGCTGAGCCCCTGAAACAGCAGGGTTTGAGCAGATGGAGAGGAGGATGGCTGGCTCAGCTGGGAGGCTTGGAAGGAGCTCTGCCTGCTCCTTCAGAAGTTATAAAGGATCCTAGAGGTATTTGGCTTGCCGGCTGAGGCAGGGCCCTTCATCCGTGGCCCTCGGGTTTGGAAGCAGTAACTGCTCTTGTAGGTTCAGTGCCATCTGCAGGCCCACATCCACGCTGGACTGAGTGGGCCAGGTCAGGTCAGGAAGGGATCTCCGTGT
The DNA here is from genome assembly GCF_963921805.1 of Phalacrocorax carbo. Lineage (NCBI taxonomy): Eukaryota > Metazoa > Chordata > Aves > Suliformes > Phalacrocoracidae > Phalacrocorax > Phalacrocorax carbo. The sequence goes on along the minus strand of NC_087526.1, from coordinate 9,989,521 downwards.
CAGCAACAGATTTTTTCCTCGTTCCTGCTCTGTGCCACTCTCAGAGGGTCTTCTGGAGGGTTTTTTTCCTTCTCTCTGTTCCAGTTGTGTTGTTTGTCAGCACAGCTCAAACATGTGTGTGCTGTTGGTCTTGTGTCGGGTTCACCGTGCCCTGGGCATGCTGGCAGGTCAGACACTGGGGTGGCCCCAAGGTGCCCAGCGAAGGGGTGCACGCTGGAGTGCAGCTGGCCACCTCCAGGTGCTCAGGCTGCTGAGGGGCTGCTGTGCAGGGGAGCGACAAGCTTGCTCCCCTGTGATGAAGAGGAGGGAGGCCCCGTCCCTTCTTTGGGTGGTTGCTGGAGCTGGCACACGAACAACCGCTGTGTGAGTGGTAGCAGCCCACCAGCACCCTGAGTGTTCATCTGGAGTGTGGAGGAGCCCACAGCAAGTCCTCCTGGCTGTGCTATGGGAGTGACTTTGCTGTGGGTTTACTTGTTCCCTGCAGACAACACGGCTGCGGTGCACACACAACGAATGGGCTTCAATCGCCAGGAGCAGGATGTGTACTTGCTCCCTATTTTGGTGGTGGACAGCGGCCCCCCGGCCCTCAGCAGCACAGGGACTCTGACCATCCGCATCTGTGGCTGTGACAGCAACGGAGCCATCCAGTCCTGCAACAGCACCGCCTATGTCGTATCAGCGACGCTGAGCCCCGGTGCTCTCATCGCACTGCTGGTGTGCGTCCTCATTCTGGTCGGTGAGTGTCCACCTGTCCCCCAGCCTCCTCCTGTCCTGTCCCATCTCCTCTCCATCCAGCATCACACGAACAAGTGCAGGTGGTTGCCGTGGGCATGGTGCGGGCTTCTCTGCTACCTGTCTCCTTGCTGGTAGCTGCAGCATGGGGGGCAGGAAGCCCAGCCCCCTGCCAGTCGGGGACCACTGGGGGAGCTCCCATGTTCACCCCAGCTCCCCTGCACCAGGCAGGGCCCCTGCAGGGCAGCCAGAGCAGGGCTCCCTGTGGACAGACTGGTGGGCTGCTGCCCAGCGGAGGATGGAGAGCTTCTGGCTTGCTCCCTGCCTCGCTGTGTGGGAGCCGAGAGCTGCTTGCAGGCTGCCATGCCATGGTCACCACAGGTGTCTCATAGCAGATGGGGCACGTGTGCATCCCAGCACGGTGGCCAAGGGCGGCAGGTGTGGGGTGCACAGTTGTGTTCTGACCTCGGAGCACTGGGAGGGTCAGTGTTAGAGTGTGCGGGAGCACGTGGGCAGGACATGAAGCTGGGATGCACGCAAACCAGAGCATTGCCCAGGTCGGGACCGGCACCCTGGGAATGCTGCTGGCTGCCACTGACACACTGGCACAAGCTTGTGCTGGGCCGCCACAGCAGGGTGTGAAGGTGCCCGGGAGGCGTGGGATTGTGCACACGTGGGAAGGCACTTTGAGAGAGGGATGTTGTAGTGGCCTCAGATTTAGCGTAGGGCAGTTGATGGACGCTGCTGCTGAAAGCCCTCTGGCATTGGTGCTGGCTCACAGCTGGCTCCCGAGGGCTGTCTGGACATCTGTGGAAGCCAGCACATTGTTCAGTGAAGTCTCCTCTCCTTGGCATATCTCTGCTCCCTGTCTCCTGCTGTGTGTCCGTTTAGAAAACCCTTTCCCACAGGGTGCACTTTACACTGGTTTCATTTTCCAACACAGCGCAAACAAATTTCTGCCTAATTGCCCAAACGAATAAAGTGCACATCGGTGCTTTAAAGGTGATGGGATGAATGGATGATGATCCAGGACACAGCTGCAGCTCGTTGCTCAGGCTCTATGCCATCTGCTCCACATTCACCTTCCCAACATTTGGCTGCTGCTGTGATTCATGCACCCCCTTTTCCTACTCATCTTCTGCAGAATTCATCCGTTTGTCTGTCCAGCCGTGCGTTCATCCATCCGTCCCTCCTGTCTCAGTGGTCGTGCTGCATGCGAAAGGACGCTCCCGGTCTGCACTGGAGCACAGGCAAACCTCTCTCCCAGCCAGTGACACAGCGCAGCTGCTACTTGATGAGCCTGGCTGATAGGAACCAGCTGGCATGCCGGTGGTCTCGGCTGCAGGGCTCCCTGTGCCAGAGGGTGCTGTACCTCTGCACCCTGCCGCCAAGCATGGGCCGTCCTCGCCCCACGGGAGCACAGATTGCACGAGCCCCTGCTCCCGTCTGACCATCTCTTCCTTTCCCAGTGCTGGTCCTTCTGATCCTCACGCTGAAGAGACATCACAAAAGCCACCTGACATCTGAGGATGACGAGGACATGAGGGACAATGTCATCAAATACAACGATGAAGGGGGTGGCGAGCAGGACACAGAGGCCTATGACATGTCAGCCCTGCGCAGCCTCTATGACTTCAGTGAGATCAAAGGCAGCGATGGAGGCGGGGGGCTGGGAGATGGGGGCCTCAGCGGAAACCCAGCCTCTGAGCTCCATGCCCTCCCACAGTGGGTGCAGAGCCCGGACCTGGACTTCTCCGTGTTCAGAGACTATATCTGCAAGAAGGTGGAGCAGGCGGATGAGGACCCCTCCGTGCCGCCCTACGACTCGTTCCAGACCTATGCCTTCGAGGGCTTGGACTCCCCCGTGCCCTCCCTGAGCTCCATCAACACCTGGTCCAGCGGCTCAGAGCAGGACTTCTCCTACCTGGGGGGCTGGGGGCCACGCTTCCGGCAGCTGGCAGCACTCTATGCTGGGCGCAGGGGCGAGGAGGACAGCGAGGAGTCCTAGCTGTCCCGCCAACCCCTCACGAGGCTCCTGACGCCTCCTGGACCAGGGCTCCATGCCATGAGGTGCTACACAGGGAGAGTGTGCGCCTCTGGCCAGGCTCTGTGGCTGCCAGAGAGGGGGGCTGTGCCATGGGGCCAGGGAGCACTGGGCTACATCCTCCTCGGCAGCTGCCTCCTGTTCGGGGCACCTCTGCCCCCGCATGGTGAGGCTGGAGTGCCCAAAGGAGCCGCTGTGGCCATCATCATCTCCTTAATAGCAGTCTCCATTAAAGCACTACGCATTAATTTAAGAAAGAGAAAATCTAATTCAAGAGAGTTTGGAGGGGGTTTCTCCCCCACAAATTATCATTTAAATAGATCTGTTCAGTGAGCCCAGTTCAGGAAAGGAAGAGCAAACCGGGAGCCTTTTGTTGTCTAAATTGTTTTTGTCACTTGAGTCAGAGCATTTGAAGTGCTTTGATTTCTTTAAGAGCTTTCCTTGCAGAGGGAAACAAGCTTTTACCTTCTGTTCAGCTTTTTCCCCCTTTAGGTTAGCTCGCTTTTTGGAGTCCTCCTCTCTGCGCGTGGGCTCCTCAGCAGCACCCAGCTGCTGGCATGGTGGAGCGTGCCACACTGGGGATGTGCATGCTGGATGCAGGCTCCAAAGTCACGTCCTGCACGGAGCAACCGCTGCACTAGAGTTCACTTCAAAATACACTTTGCCTCTAAGCTGCAATTGCTTCGCCTCTTAGTTCTTAGATCTTTCTTGTGGTTATCAAAGATGCTTGTGATTTGAAGGAGCTTTCCCTCCCTGCACAGCATGCATCGTCTGCAAGGTCTTGGCGTGCCCCATGGCCCCGGTGATGGACAGGGACATCCCACCCGCTGCCGAGGCATGGTGCTGTGGCCACAGAGCAGCCATGGTGATGGAAAGCACCATTGGAGTGGCACAGAGTGGCACTCCCCGGGTTGGCTCTGCCAGCCCCTTAGAGCAGGACAGGCCCTGGTCCGCAGGGCTCTCCGCCAAGCATTAGCTTTCTACCAAATGGCATTGGCTGCGCAGGGCAGAAGGGAGGACACCAACCCACCCAGTGGTGGGGGAGAGCTGTGTCCTGGCTAGAGGACCATGTAGTAGGGTGCGGGAGAACCCTAGCCCCCTGGTTTGGAGGGATAATTCCTGCTTACCCTGAGCTGACAGCAAAGCATCACCATTGGTGATAGAAAAGCCATCCCCAGGACACGTGCATGAGGCCAGACCCTGCTGGCGCTGCTGCACAGCCAAGCTGGTTGCTGCAGGCTGGCAGCGGGCCTGTGACACCTCAGGGTACCCAGGGTGTCCCTACCCTGGCACAGTGCCCCACAAGAGACCTGCATGAGCTCCCACAGCAGGGCCACCTTTGCATGAAATCTCTGGTTTCAAGAGGCACGTCAGGAGGCGGCCAGCAGGATGTGCCATTGCTCTTGGGGCTGCAGATGATATTGGAGGAAAGTCCTCAGTGCCCTGCACCTTTCCAGCCTGCTGACTTCCCCCGGGGTAAATTGAACAGTGCATTGAGCGACACCCATGGGCAGCTTCTCAGGCCGTCCTGGCTAGTGCAGCTCCTTCTCTGTTCACATTGGAAAAAAAGTCAATTATATTATTGATAGGTAACTGATAAGGTCTCTCAAGGCCTGACATCTTGGGCTTGTCATTGGGTTTGTCCTTTTAGTTTAGCCATGGTGTTTTCTATCCTTGGAGAAGGTTTAAATGTAAATGTACATGCGTGTTCATTTTTTACTGTGTTTTGCTTCCCGGCTGCTGGTGTTGGTCCTTTAGCTGCAGCATGAGACCTGACAGCGGGGAAGGGCAGGATGCATCTTTGCCACAGCTCTTGCCCTCGGTAGCTCCTGCCCTTGGCTGCTTCTGCCTGCTGCAACCACATCCACCCATGTGGGAGCTGCAGCTTGGCTTTTGCGCTGGGACCGGGAGCTGCTTGTTTCTCAGGGTCTCTCTGGTCCCCGTCGAAGGAGGCCGTGGGCACCTGCTGCTGGCGCCTGCGCCCCGGTGTGCTGCTGGTTCACTGTGATGATGCTGGGGAGGCAGCGGAGCCAAGGGGCTGCTTCGCACTGGCCCTCGAGTGCCAACTCTGGCCATGCCGCCTCAGGCAGGTGATGCCTCAAACCTTGGAGCTGGAGAATGGAGCGAGCCCTCTCTTTCCTCAGGAATGTGTTCATGTTTTCCCTTTGGGCTGAAGAGCTGTGCCCGAGCCCCTCCGGAGCTAGCCCTTCCTCTAGCAAAAGTGTTGTGCAATAGCAGGGCTCTGTCCGTAGGAGATGGGGTCTGACAGGGTACGTGTTAGCAACCCTCCCACCGGGTTATTCCCCATCCCCAACCAGCCAGTCCTCCCCTATGCGCATGCACGCACGCTTGCGTTTTTATTTCTATCCCACATGTAAATACGGGAGGAGCGCAGTGCCGAGCGAGCTGGCTGCTCCGCGCAGCACTGCCCCGCACTGCCTGCCCACCTGCACCTGGTGGGAGGAGCTGGCAGCTGCCACAACGTCTGATGGATTCACTTTGGTTTTTTTCTCTACCCAAATGAAATAAGGAGGTTGATTTCCTCACCCTTGTTATTTTTTCAAGGTCTTTCTAGGACCTGGAAATAAATTATTTCCTTGTCGTCTAGTGTGAGTCTTATATGCTTCTTTTGTCTTGTTTTGTTTCCTCAAATTGCACTGTCAATGTGGTCACGTCAGCGCCTCCCCAGAGGGACCGTGCTGGCTGCCCTGCCAGCAGGACAGGCCACGGCACTGCCTGGTGCGGCGCGTTCCCTGCCGGGAGCCTGCAGCCAAACCGCCTGCCTCCCGCAGCAAGTTCCCACTGGCAGGAGGCTGCTACTTGCTTTCTTCCTGTTTTTCATTGAAATGCTCATCAGAAAGCTTTTTCAAGAGAAGGGTCAGTTTTACGGTCTGAATTTGAAGGAAATGGTGAAAAAAATGTCCTTCGCTTTCTCCATCTCTTCAAGAGGAGAAAGCCGGGTTGTGCTTTGAGTGGCACGAGGTGCTGGGTTGTGTGCTCCAGGCTGGCTGTGGTGCCTGCCTGCCATTGTCAGCTCCCAGCAGGAGCCACCCAGCACCAGGGTCTGGGGTGCAGCTGGCACAGGCTCCTCAGCACAGCCCCAGAAGCACTGTCCCTGTGCGAGAGTGGCAGCAGCTTGTCCTGTGAGGGGGTCAACATTCCTTGGTTCTGCAGAGCAATAGGAGAAAGCACAGGAGGCAAACTTAATGCCAAGTGACAAAAGAAAGTCTGATGATGCATCCTCATGATCGTCCTGTCTCGGCCAACAGAGTTCCTTAAAGCTTTTTAAAAAGTGCATCTTTAGTGTTGTTCTCTAGAAGTTGCGGACAGCCTTATAGCTGACCAGCTGATCACTTGATGTATGGATCCTGCCCATGTACTTCTTCCCAGCTTCAGTACGGCTGGGCACTGCGAACAGGTTTTGTTACCATGACCCATTCTCATGTTGGTAATGGCATGTAACGCAGCAGTGTTCAGTTACCGGCTGCAGCAAAAAAATCTCCTTCGTACTCAATTTTAATACTGAATGGTGCAAATAAATTACACTCTAGCCTGACCAGAGATAAATCAATTGCTGATGCTTTTCTTGATGGCAAGGGACTGGGGAACAAGCAATGTGTTAGTGGCAAACAAGCGTGAATGTCCCTGGGCCCAGGAAGCCTCGTCAAGGTGCGCGGCTGCAAATGCTCTGGCACCCGTCGGTGGTGGCAGCACTCTGCAGAGGGCTGGATGCGGCACACAGCAGCTGTCTGGCACAGAGAGAGGGGGATGTGCGCTAAACTCTGTAGTGGCATCATTGTAGGTCAGCAGATAGCACAGGTAGAATTTAAACCTCTCCATAAAGTGACAGTCATTTAAATTGCATCTTGCAGTCCTCGTTCCAAAACAGGCTTATTGATCCCTGAGGTCTTTAAGCGTTTCTGTATCCTTCACCATTCCTGTGCCTCCACCCCCATCCTGCTCCCTTGATCGTTCACTAAATGTTATGGAAGAAGCATCTGGTGACCTTTGATGACAGCAGTTAGTGGGATGCTGTAACAGAAGGGAGGAGTCTTGAAGCCAGAGGGTTTTTCAGACGCACAAGGTGTGCTGCCAGACCTTACTGTACACACTATTTTTCTTTTCACAGTTGCAGCGAGTGCCTCTATAGCTGCCAGCCTTGAGGAGACCTTTTTGCGAGCGTCGTCGTTAATTGCCCACACACAGTAAGTGTGTCAGCAGTGCACTCACAGCTGTATGCTCTGGCAGTGTGGACATATCAGCCAGTTGCTGTTTGCAGAGAGCCACTGATGGTTGCTGTGTGTTTGCACCCAGGGTTTTCAGACCAGAACCTTAGCAACAAGAGTTCTCGTGTTGCAGCTGCAGCCAGCACAGAAATGTTCTCTCTTTGAATTCCGCTCTCCAACTTCAGGCACCCAAACAAGCAGCCTAGTTACCTTGGGACTCTGGGGATCAGGTGGGCTGGATTGCCCTAGGAACTCCCCACTGACAGAGGAAGTGCCTGCTGTTAATGTGCTCCTAACAAAGGAGGTAACAAGTGCCTAGTGAGAGTACACTGAGGCTGGGCCATGCAGAAGGATTTGCTGCTTGATATTGTGGAGGAATGGAGAGAGCTCAAAGCAACAAATTGCCAGCCAGAACCAAACCCTTAACTACAAAAGAGGAGGATTATTGAGAGCTCTGATTACAGAAGCATCTGTGAAGATGTTTTAAGAGCTCCATGCCCCCTCAACACAGCCGCTTTTGAGGAAATTTTTCTATAGCAACTTCTCTCTCTTCAGCAGTTGCACGGCAGCCTCTGGCTCCTTGCAGGGCAGGGCAAGGGCAGGTTGATCTCCTTGCTTCTAGAGGAGAGGAAGCCAGTCCTGCTCTGCAGACTGGTGTCCAGTGACAGAACTGTCTCCGGTCCAGGGGCTGAGCTGGCCAACTGGGCAAACCCAGGGGCTGCCCTGCCCCTGAAGTGTGGACTGAAGATGCTTCTTCCAGGTCAGTTTTCTCACATCAGCGGCAGCCCTGGGGGTGTGGAGCATGCAGTGCTATTGGCCAAGGGCTCCCAGCTCATTACCGATGCCCGCATTTGTGTGCATGGAGCGGGGCAGTGGGTGCACAGGGTAGGCAGTCGCTGGGCAGAGCGGGCTCCTGTAGAGGTAAAGCAGGTGCATGCGGAGGCAACTGCTGCACGCTCAGAAGGTGATGGAGGTGGTCAGAAGCTGGCCGTGCTGTCCCCTCCATGCTGATACCTGCAGCTTTGGGTGTTCCTTTGCCTGAAGGAAGTCAGCTGTGGCCAGTTGCTTTGTAGGAGCAGAGCACGGCAGCTCCAGTGGAGCTGCTTTGACCGGTGTTTTTGGCAAAGAGCGGCTGCTCCCCAGGTGCCCTGGCTCCTGCGGTGTTCCACATCCTTCCACAGGGCTCCTGGCACTTGCATGAGAGTCACACCCCCACCGTGCTCCTCCGAGCCCGAGACAAAATCCTCACTACATGGGATGCAGCCTGCAGCTGTCTGCTGCCAGCGAACAGTGAGTCCTGCAGGTTTGGTGCCCCTGTGCTACAACAGCAGCTGGATACTGCAGCTCTGCGCCCGGCCCTGGCACAAAGACGCTGCAGCGGTCACCTCCAATGCCTTCGCTCTGAGCCACAGCGAGCTCCAGAAGGCAAGGTGTCCAGGCCTCCTCCAGAGAGTTATTTACAAAAGATGGATGTGATCCGCTGGGATCATTAAGGGGAAATGAAAAAAGGGCAGTGATATCTGCACCCCCAGGAGAAAAATACATCTCTCGTAACTTGAGTGCAAGCAAGGCCGTGTAAGCCTCCACCTCCTGCTTGCGTTGGTAATACACTGCTCAGGAAGGTGATCACTTTTCCCCCCATATCCTCTGAGGAAGCTGCTCTGTCACCAGAAAGCTGACTCCTTTAACCACCTCTGCCAGAGCTAATATCACAGCTCCCTGCATCCTTTCATTTACCAAGCCCTTGAGCTTCCTTTAGGGTTGGTATCAGACTCTTGCTGCTCAGCATAATCTCAATATTACATCTCTGCTCTTTGTGCTCAGTGCAGACAGCAGCTGTGTCTTGTTAGGGGTTTCTTGCTGTGCCATGGTGCTCCAGTTTGTGCTCTCTCCTTGCTGAGGCTCCGCCACTTCCCATACCATCTTGGGAGTGTTTCCAGCATCCCAGAGATGACCTAGGCTTGGGGTCATTCCTCCTTGCAGGTATTCCTCCCCACTCACTGGCAGGGGAGCTGAGTTTCCAGGCAGCTGTCATGGCTATGTGTTGCTGCAAACAAACAAGTTACAGAGAAATTAAAATGAATTTTACTTGGCCTTGGAATCTTGCTCCTGGGCAGTCAGTCAGTGGGGCTGAAATCTCCCCCTCATCTTGCTAGGCATGCCAGGGCAGTGCCGTGGAGAGTGGGCATTGCTGCTGCCTGCCAGGACTGCTCCCTGCTCAGGACGCCGGTGCCATGGGGAGCAGCCAGGCTGTCTATCGGCTACTCACACATCCCAGCCTGGTCCTTCTTCTGGCCTCATGATGCTTTTCCAGATGAGTGTGGATTTAATGGCTGTTCTCCAAATTCTTAGGAAAATACCCTGGGCTTTGCAAAGCTGGATCTGATACAGGTGGACAGAGTCTGAAGCCACCGGGACATGCAGACACTGTACCAACACAGCAAAGCAAAGCCAGGGGCCCTTGCACTGTAATCTCACAACCCCAACTTTACAAAGGGCCTCAGTTCAGCCTGCCCTTGCCGTTGCCCTCGCTGTTGCTGGAACCCAGGTGCAGAGGGTCAGCATCTGGCATTTAATGTCACAACACTGGGCAGCAAGGAAGGGTAAAAACGGGAGCAGGAGCCGAGTGCCTCAGCGTTTGCCTCTCCTGGGTTGTGAAGCATGGCATGCTGCCCGCACGCCTCTTCTGCTGGTGCATTTGCCAGTCATTTGTGGTTAGGATGCCAAGCAGTTGTTCTTAGACATCCCTCATCTATTGCCAGCAACAGTGAGCAAGTGTGGCTTGAGGATTAACTGCTCTGTCCAGCTACACTGTGCTTTTATTGACATATATTTTTCATCTGTCTCCATCGCTGCTGTAGAGGAGCTGCTCAGGTGAGCAAAAATTAGTCAGCTGTTCGCTGAGGGGAGCAGGCACCAGCCATTTCTAAGCAGAATGCGTCCCCTTAGCTAGTGTTTTAACCATGGTAATTGGAGAAGTTTTAATCCCTCTTCTGCTGGGGGAAGCACGCATCACTAACAGAAACAATCCACCCCGACTTATCCCCAGCTGAGTCAGCCTACAGCAGCTTCCTCCGCGGTCAGAAGTCACTCACCTTTAGCCAGGAACCAGGCAGCTGTTGAAATCCCTTCACATTGCACGCAAATTAGGCATTGAAAATACTCATTACAGCCAACATGACACGCCTTCATTATTCCAGAATAATTGTCTGAAAGGCTCAGCTCGCAGCACAAGCTTCACTTGGTGCAGAAATGTGATAAAAAGAAAACAGGAAGTGCAATCAATGCTTGTAATCCTTTTAAATAAAAAGGTACTTGCTAGTAGCTGCCAACATCTTTAAAAAGCTGTGATTTCCCTGGAGAGAGCCCTTATCAGCTATGACTGCATGTCATTCTGGCTGTCTGTCAATCCATCAGACTTCAGTGCCACTGACATTAAGAAGCCAGGCGTTAAGATTATCACATTTAGCCGTAATGTAGCACAGATTGTGTTGACATTTGGAAAGTATTCCACCACAGGAGCCATTTGACTTCTATACTTTCTTCGTAAAGAAAAAAAAAAAATGCTTTGAAGTAATTCAGGGAGGGAGCCTGCTCTGCCTGCGGGGTGCCGGATGGCCATGCCACCCTGCCATCGCCATGAGCTGGATGAGGGTGAGGGCGCACCGATGGGATGGCGGCGAGCGGGAGGGACCCCAGTGCACACCATCCACGCAGCGGGCAGGCCCTGGCTACAAGGCAGATGTCAGGTGGTGGAAAGCTGCACTCTGCTGCTTGGAGCTTCCTCCAGAGCCCTTCTGTGCAGCTCTCCTGCGGGGCCTGTCCAGGCATGGCTTGCTTTGGAGGTTCAGCTCCCAGAGCCGCAGCCCTGCCTCGGCCTGTGGCGGGGGCTGCTTCCCAGAAACGCTGCTCTCCAATTCCTTTGCTGCACCTGGCACGAAGCACACTTATACTCTGATTAGCTGGTGTCCCCTGCGCGCGCCCTGGCCAGCCATGGAGCAGCACCTGCTTTGCCAGCAGGGACCAGGAGAGCAGCACCCTGTGCACATACCACGGGGACAAGGGCTCCTTCCCTCCTCCTGGCACACCTCCTCCCAGGAAGGCCTCAGCTCTTCCCACAACAGAGAGGGGGATATTCCAGGCCAGGCACTGGGAGGAGGCCATAGAAACAATGGTAAATAACCTGAAATGAACTGATTAATCTCTTTAAATAACTGTGAAACCATTTTCCAGAAAAAGTTAATCTACTCTAAATGGCTCTGGTGCTTTTCCTGGGCTCCAATCAATATACGGCCACTTGCTTTTCATGTGTAATTCACATTAATTGCAAAAGAGCATTTTCTGAAGAAAATTATGTTCTGCAAGCAGAAATACAAAGAGACACTAGGACCAATTTGCTTTAAATCCCAGAACAAGACATGCTGTCAGATGTACGGGCAAGCTGGAGATGCTGCAGCATCACAGCTCAGCGTCCTGGGTTCCTCTCCAGGAAGCTGCTGGAGGTGCTGGAGCATGTTATGCCCAGCTGCCTTGCTCGGGAGACAGGTCTGGCTGTTGGGACCCTGGCCTGTGGACCCCCAGACCACCAGCTGCAGAGAAAAGGTGGCTGCAGGATTACAAGCTTAGGTCCTGCCTCCAGAGCACGACATCACTGGGACCCAGAGGCAGCCGTGCTCCCCTGCCAGGCTGTCCTGTCCAGGGCAGCGAAGGCCCAGCACTGCCTCTGCACAGCAACACTCTCCCATCACCCCAGGGCCACTGTGGTCTGGGATGGGCCTCTGCACGCAGAGCCGATGTAGCCCAACCACAGGTCAGATCCCCAGGTCTGTCCCATCCCCTTCATCTCCTGCTTAGATCTGCATTTGTCAGGTTTGCCCCATCCTTGCCCAGCCTGATAGCATGTGCCCACACCACCGGCTCCCTGTCTGCACCACCCCAAAGCTAAGGAAGGCTGGCGTGGGGTGGACAGGGAGGCAGACAGGCAGGTGGGTGGATGGGCTGATGTCCCCAGCAGGGCAGAGCTTCCCCAAGGCTACCCGACATGGGGTACTGAGGTCCTGTCCAGCCTCGAGCCGTGCCTGCCTGAGAGGAAGACAGGCACCCCTTTCCAAGGAGTCCATTGCTTTTCCGTCATCTGCTGTAAAACCAGAGCATAATTTTCCAGGATGTCATTCTAATTCTAGTGGGAAAGCTTATTACTTGTGATTTACCCATAAAAAAGCCTGGTGACTTATGGCTGTGTGTCTGTGGGTTTGCCCATCAATCCATCACGGGGGCTGCGGGCAGGATCTCTGCAGGGCAGGGGGAGCACAATATAGGGACTGAAGTGAGCATGCCACTGTGATTGACATGCTGTTTTTACCATCCGTAAAGCCTCTGACATATTCCTTTTGGCTCGGTGCAGATCCGCACTGCTGAGCTCCAGCACAAATGTCATTAAAACATGTTCTACCCATGGTACCTATAAATAATTGAGGCAGCAGGTCTGCACTAAGCTCTGTGCTGGAGCTTCCTGCTCCTCCAGTGAGGGGGACCAGGAAGATGACTTTTCCTTCTCCCATTTACCATCTTTGAAATGAAGGGGTGCCTGATGCTTATCCCCACACTCATTTCTCTGGTGTGCCCCCTGCAGTGAGGTGAGCACAGACCGGTCGGGCTCCAGACCTTGTCCTTGAGAGCAGCCAAATGGAGGGTGGTGCAGAAAGCTGTAAGTTGTGGGTGGCTCCTGCCCTGGGCACTGTCGTGCCTGGACGGGTGGGGAGTGCCTGGCAGAGGGGTCTGGTGGTTTCAGCAACGCAGGCCTCCTGCGGTCAGCAGTCCCAGCCCCCGCGCTGTCACAGCCTGCAGTTCCTGACTGCTGATGCCCACCACTCGCGGATCTGCACCAGGTGTCCAGAGCTGCCCGGAGCAGTGCTCATGGGTCTCACTGCACCAATGTGTGATCTGCACAGGTGTTGGTGGATAGTAAATACGATCTGAAATAGCTTAATGCACTCAGATGCATTTCCAATACTGTCACTAAGTGGGAAATTCACAAGCCTGGCAGGGAAATCCATGGCTGAGAATGTTTGTCACTGCTGTGGCCTTGGCAGTGCCTGATATGAAGCAATCAGTCTGTGAGTACAGCTTTCCTTGCCTGACCAAGGCTGGTGGGAGCATCCCATCTCTGTGAAAGAGCCACCAGGCTGCTGACACTGTGGGATGGTGCAGTGCCTGCCACCCATCGCATTCACGGGACAGACCGCTGTGGTCCTTCTGTATGTCCTGGCACAAGGGGCAGGTGCTGTCATTGAGCTGGGCTCCCGCAGGCCAGCAGGCATGCATGGATCGTGGGCTGGCAGATGACTTTGCAGGCAAGGCAGCAGCGTGGGACACCAGCAGGCTGCTCAGCCCCTGTGAGCAGGGCCCTGTCTCTAGTGAGAGGGACGAGCTCACACCTCCAGCATCAGCCCCCCCACGCCTCCTGCCACGCAGGTGCTGGCTCCCTGCATGCCCACCAGCAAGTTGCTTCTTTTTTCCCTTCTCATGACAGCCACCAGCTCCCCCGTGTCAGTGGGAGTCATTAGCAAGCATCACGTTGGGAACATGCAGTATAAATACTGAGTGCTAATTTCACCGCTTCGCAGTGCTGGTAGCAGTAATCCTGGCGTGATGCCACCTCTCCCCAGCAGCCTGTGCCCTGCTGCCCCTCGGCTCTGCCAGCCTGCAGCCAGGCTTCTTCCAGCTGTCTCATGACTCCCTGGGGTTCAGGTGAGCACATGTGCGAGAGCGCTGTGTCGCCACACATGGAGGCATGCACGGGCACACCCGCACTGCCCGGCACAAAGGCACCCACGGAGCCATAGCAAGGTGTTCTGGTGATGGAGGAACACCCTCCTGCCCCAGGGCAGACCTGTACCACCATGTCCTCGGCCAGGCTGGCACAGCAGGAAGCAGGGCTGAGCGTGGCTGTCCCGTCCCGCCGCACACACGCCTGCACAGCGGTGGGCACGTGCCGAGGCAGGTGCTGCTGTCTGCATGTGGAGGCGTGCAGCCATGCAGAAGCATGTGTGTGCTGAGGCACAGACGCTACGCTGTGCAGCATGCATATGCCCTGACAGATCATGAAGGTATATTAACTAGCAGCTGTCGGGCTCTTCCTGAGCACAGCGGTAACACAGTTGGGACCATTGTGATGTCTTCTTAATTTAAACTTGTGTTGTCTTTCAGCCACGTGCTAATGAGGGCTAATGGGGAGATCAGCTTGCTGCTTGCCAGCATCGCTGTGTGCTTCGCCATGGCCCTGTCACTCCTGCAACCTGGCTGTCCCCACTAGCTGGTGCCTTTCCCTGCCTTGCTGCTCCAGGGGGAGGGGGACTCAGGGTCTGCTCCCCAGGGAGTGAGCTTCAGCTCGGCATGTCAAAAACTGCTCTGCTGAACCATCTTCTCTGACCACAGAGCAGCAGGACTCATTCAGGGAGATAAGCCTTCTTGTGCTTTTCGTGGGCAGCCCCCGCAGTCTCTAGGGCTCCCTTGTATCACAGCATCAACAGACCCAAGAGCCCTGATCAGACCCTGTGGCTGGGAAGCCCGCAGTGCTGGCGTGGCCCCTCCTGCCCCTGGAGCCCCAGGACAGCCGCACCCTTGGGACCCTCCTCACAGAGAAGGGGAAGCTGAATGCTCCTGCAGTCCATGCCAGCCCCTTGTATGGCCCCGCCATGCCTCGGGGTCTGCATGGGGCACAGTGGTCTCTGGTAACCAGAGGAGTGATAGCCCTGGCTGGTTTGGCCATGGCTCAGTAACTTTTTGTCACCTGTGTGCCCCTCTGGCTTGTGTGGCTGTGGTGCTGGTGGTTAGGGATGGAGCAGCTCTGCATGGGAAATTTCTGCTTCAGAGGGCTGCTGTGGGCTTCACAGGAAGGATGGAGTTCTGGGAGCAGCCCCAGGGGCCCATCATCCCTCTCCCTGCCGGTCCTGCGCTCCAGGGCTGCCTGCTCTCCCCTCTCCACAGCCTCAGGTGCTGGGTATGCAGCAAGACCTTGTCCCAGGGGCTGCAGCAGGGACACAGCAGAGCCATTGGGCATGGCTGGTGAACGGGCAGCCCCATGGGTGCCAGTGCTGGCCAGTGGGAGTGGGAGCAGGGTACTGGAAGCTCAGTGGTGGCGGCATCCCTGGAGCTTCTTCCCCCAGCCCAGTCTTCCCAGCTCTGTGTAGCACTAATCCACATATTTATCAAGATTAATGAAGCATGCAACAAATGTATAGGCGAGGCAAAGCAAGCCGCAGAAAGACAGAGACAATGGATGACAGCAGGCGAGGAGGAAGATAAGGCAGTGTATTGTGCAGACCTGGAGAGCAGTGTGAAGCCACACGTGCACTCACAGGCCAGGGCTGCACACGAGCAATGCGTGCTCCCTGTGTGCATTGCTCCTTGTGTACGCTCTCCCAAATACCTGCACAGACATGTGGGAACGCTCGCATTTGCTCACCGTCTTGTCTTTGTGCACACAGGCACAAAGAAAAAGAGAGAGTCTTACCAAAGATCAGCCATCAGTGTTTAAAGAAAGCCGTCGAATACTAATACAGCCACTTATACCGTATTTGCATACTTGCTTAATAAAAAATTATGTCTGTTCAAAGCCCAATCATTAATTACCCAGCATATTTTCTTTTAACTCCCTCCCTTTTTTATTACAGACTAAGCTGTTTTCCTGCTTATTCAGCAAAAATTCCTCACTATTCCAGCAGGATGAGACGTGCAATAAATATGTGCTTATTAAGTGTGTGTTACAACCACACAAGCTGGGAGAAGTAATAACAGGCCCAACATAAAGCTGAAGTATTTATGCATGTACCAAGGGCCACTTTAGCTATTTATTTTCACAAAGAAATTAAATTAGATAGTTTGATAGCTCTCAGTGTGATTATGGTAGGAATTTACATAGGACTCAGCCTGTCAGGTGGAGATGTGTGTGAAGGAACAAGCCTACGCTGAGGACAGGCTGCGGACATTCTGCCAAGCCGCACGTGGAGGGCAGGACCCTCTGCCAGGACAGCATGCTCCTCGCAACGGCGCGCGATGCCCCTCTGTGCAGGCAGCTGCCCGCAGCGCCCGGCCGGCCTGCCCGGCCTCCCGTGCCAGGCATCCAGCAGGGGCACTGGGTGGCGAGGATGCGACCCCATGCACGCTCACCGCTGGAACCGCGCCTGACGCTTTGTGGGAAACGCAACACTTGGAGAAAAACTCTTGGGACATGGAAGCGGAGGAAGTGTTCTCTGAAAAATTGCCTTTTAAAACCATTTTCGCTTGAAAGAATCACAGTGTCTTTGTGAGGTTTTAACTCTCGTTCTTTATAAATGATTTGAGACAAAAGTCTTGACATCTGGGCAGATGAGAAGCGGTGAGGCTGTGCGGGGAAGGGGTGCTGGTGCAGGGCAGCCGGAGCCGCCCCACCACCCGCTGTGGCAGCACCGCCGGGCGCCCCTCAGCCATCACCGCCCCGCAGGAGGCCCAGCAATGAGTGAGCTCCCTGATTAGTGCTGATTGCGCACCCCACCGCCCCGCAGCGGTGGGAGCACCCCCCTCCGACGCCCCCCCCAGCCCGCGGGCCCGGCGATGCCACCAGCCCTGCCCTGCCGTGACCCTGCACCAGCCCCCGGGGCAACACTGGGATGCAGCGGGGGACACTGAGCCCGGGGGGCACCCAGCCCCGGGGGCCAGCTGCCTGCAGCCCCCCCTGCTCTCTAGGGACCAGCTTGCCCTTGCATTTGTCCCCATTGTGCCTTGATGTCCCCCTGTGCCTGTCCTGTAGGTTCCAGATGTCTCTGAGTTATTAAAGGTGGGATTTTTAAATAGCACAGAGGATGTGCAAGTTTTGCAGCATCAGCACGGAGGAGTGACAGGGAGCTGCTGGGAACCAGCCCAACCCCTCCAGTGACAGTGTCCTTTAATTACAATTGATAACCTAGCATCTCCCTCCCTTCGTGCTCACTAGCTCATCATCTTGCAGTGGGACAATGCGTGCCCCAGGCCCCATCTTCCTGGTCCCCCGGACTCAGGCACGGTCTGTTTTGCACAAATTTTATCTAATCAAAATGAAACATTGGCAAGATGCCTTCCAAGGATGCAGAGGCATCTCTTGGAGAAGTGCCCTGCGCCTGCCCATCTGCGCATCCCATGACATGGCAGTGCCTTGTCACCCTGTGCCCTTCAGCAAGCACTTCCAGTGGGGGCTTGTAGAGGGGCCAGCAGCTTCCAGGCACCAGAGGTGGTGGTTGCTGGCAGAGGGAGCGAAAGGAAAAACTGCTCTGCCCAGGGACATGGCTGGGTTGGGAGCAAGTAGGCTGAGCGATGGGGCCGCCTGCGAGATGTGCCAGCTTGCCAAGAGAGGTGTAAGAACCGCTGCTCTCTGGTGAAAGAGGAGGGAGCACAGCTCAGCAATTACAGCACAATTAGCTCAAACAGCAGGTTGATTGTAAATTGCAGCTCTGTGCCAGCTACAAGTACAGAGCAAACGGCAGGCGGGAGCTCTCCCGCAGCCCTGCTGTTTCTGCTCGGGGCCTGAGCCAAGATGGAGGTGTAGGTCCACGGCCCCCACCATCCCCCGTGGGGTGTCCTGGCACCCAGCCCCACTGCCCCACCCTGTTAGACTTCTGTGGACGGAGGAGAGGTGGTGAGGAGCCCCATGGGCTGCTGTGGTGCAGCTCCTCTGCGGGAGAGCTGCCAGGAGCAGCTCCCCAGGCACCCGGTGCAGCTGCCATGGTGAGTGTTGTCAGCCCTTCCTGGGGCCCTGGGGGACAGGAGCCATGCTGCCTGCCTGGGAGCATCCTGGGCCCCGGGCAGCGCTCCCGGGCAGCCCCTGCTCCCCGCCGGGGCTCTGGGGTTTGGCCCACAGCACCCGGACTGCTGCTGGCTCAGGGCCCGGGATGAGCAGTGCTACTGACTGCCCCGTCACAGAACCCCAGAACAGGTTTCCAGGGTGTGGCAGCCTTACTGGGAAGCTGCAGTTGTAATACTCCCGCACCCACCATGGGGAGCAGCTGCGGGGAGAGCACCTCGCAGCAAGGGGACCCCCTCTGCCCAGTCCCTGTGGTGGCAGGGAGGGACTGGGCTGAGCGTGGGCTTGCCTTGCAGGAGCTGCTGCAGCTGAGCAGAATGTGAGTGTTTTGCTGCCAAGGGGATGAGTGGCAATTAACACTTGCTCTTTTCCTGGGAATGACCCTGCCTCAAAGCAACCTGTTCCCTGGAGCTGTGGGTCTGTAGGGTGCCGATGCTGATCTTCCTGGAGCAAACAGGACAGCCACCACCAGGTGACAGGGAGGGGGCCCTGGGGTAGATGGTCCTTTGTGCACAAGCAGGCACCCACTCGAATCCTCGTGCAGAGCATGTGGCAGCCTGGCTACACTGTCCCACGGTGGGGATGTGGCAGGGTTCCTGTGCAGTCCTGGGGAGGGGCAGGCTTCTGGGACCCCGTGCTGGAGCCCCATGCACTCAGCTGTGCTGGGGGGAGCCCATGGCACAGGTGCAGGAGGGCACAGTGCTGTCTGTGGGGCTTGGAGCAGCCCCCATCCCTGGGGATGGCACCCCTCTGAGGGATGGACGGGGTGCTGCTGCCAGCCTGCTCTGGGGACAGCTGTGCTCTCAGTGGGGTGTCCCCAAGGCTCTGTCCCGCAGATTGTGCTAGTGGTGGGGCTGGCGCATGTGGAGCCGTGTGTTCAGCAGGAGTCTGCAGACGGTCACCAAGTCTGTGCTAGGAGGGACAGGAGGGGCTCCCTTCTGCATGGGATGTGGAGGGGCCCGGGGCTGGTGGGGGGCAGCGCCTGTCAGCCTGTGGAGGCTGATGCCTTTCATCTCCAAGTTACTGGCTTGTGTCAGGGCAGAGCTGGAAATGTCAGGGACTGCTGCAGGGTGACCGTGCAGAGTGGCAGATGGTCAATGATGGATTTGTCACATCAGATTCAGGTGGTTTTTAAATATTCAGCAGAATCGGAGGTGACAGCTTATGGCAGCAGGCAGAATTTCTGTATGTCTCCGTAAGACCTCCTGGCCCTCTGGGAGGCGGAGCACAGCAGGACAAACCCCGGCACCTCGAGGCAGTGGCTGGGGACAGTGCAGCCTGGGACCGCGCCGCGTTCGGCCCGGGCTCCCTGTGCTCCCCATTGCTGGTGACCTGGTGGCTGTGGGGGCACAAGGCCAGCGCTGTGCCTGTTCTACTCCTGGCTGCTCCCTGTGAGCCCAGGCGCTGGAGCATCCATGCAGCATCCCATGCTGCCCGTGGCTACTGCGATTTGTGAGCACCAGCCAGGCCTGGGTGTGTCTCGAGGGCACTGGGGGCTCTCACTGGCTCCGCGCAGGGTGTTGGCAGAGTCCAGCCCTTTGGTGATGGCCATGGCAGCTGTGTCCTGAGGAAAGGTCCAGTGAGTGGAGGCCTGGAGAAACAGGAGGTCCAGGGAGGCCAGCAGCGCCAGGGGCACAGCCAGAGCCAGCCACAAGCTTAGCTGGGCATGCCCAGTCAGCAGGGAAGAGAGATCCTGCACGATGCAACCTGCAAAGCTGCCCTCTGGACAGGTAGCCCTGTCAGGGTGCATGCAGGTGCTCTGCAAATTCACAGTGGCAGCAGCATTAAGTCAGGAACCGGTGCTACCATGGTGCTGTGCAACAGTCAGCAGGGCTGCTCGGGGCCAGCGAGAAGTAGGCTGTCAAGAGAGATTCTCCTTCCAGAGCTGCTGGCAGCAGCTCTGACCTAGCTGATGGTTATGGGGGAGCAGCCACCAGCCACTTCTCCTGCGAGCTTCGGAGACCCCAGCAGCACACAGTCATGCAAACACTGCTTTGTGCCCAGCCATGGTCCGTGTGGGGAAGGACTTAGCCCTGCAGAGGGGCACACAAGCCAACATGGGAAATGTCTCCTGTTGCAGAAGAGCCAGGACAGAGCGTGGGCCCTGGCTGATGCAAGGGATGTGGGACTTCTCTTCCCTGGGGAGATGTGTGGCTATGGCTACGCTATGGATGCTGACAGGGAAGGGAGGCAGCGAGGTCAATGCACTAACGAACACTCTGGCCTTTGAGGGCAGGTGATGTATTATTCACTCTGTATCCCATGTGCCTGCTGCCTAGCAGAGAGCTCTTGCTCATGCCAGCTTGATTGGCTTGGCTGTCCTTGTGCTGCAGCTCATCAGGTGGGGCCCTGACTGCAGGGCACTGCCGACCGTGCACATTCTCATCAAACTTTGCTAACAGTGTGAGTTGTCCTGTGGTGCTCATGTCTGCTGCGTGCGCAGAGGTGCCTGCGCTGCGCAGCCTGGCTGGGGGAGATGAGTGGGGGCAGACAGTTTGGTCTCCCTGCTGCAGGCGGGTCTGTAGTGTGTGGGGCTCATGCAGCCCTTGGGGGGATACTGCCAGTGTGGCAGCAGAAGTCTGGTGCCATGAGTGACCCCAACCAGGCAGGACCTCACTGGCTGGCAGGGCAGGTGCAGGGCACAGGAGAGTCTGCACCCCTGAGGGCAGTGCTGGCTGTGACACAGCCTAGCCAGCCCCAGCAGGTCTTTCCCTGGGTGCCAGCTCAGTTCAGGCAGGACACAGGACTGTCCTCATCCTCAGCAGGCTGAGTTCATGCTTACTCTGCTGCTTGGTGCTGAGCAGCCTTCCCGTAAGGCTGGCTGCGTTCTCTGGGTAACTATGCCAGCTGACCCCCACCAGCCCCTTCTCATGACTTGCTGCAAGGGGACCTTGCAGACCTGACAGCCCCCATGCTGTGAGGGGACTGATGAAGAACGGCGGTAACCTCCCTGCCTCAGAATCACAGAATCACAGAATGGCAGGGGTTGGAAGGGACCTCTGGAGATCACCTTGTCCCACCCCCTGCTTGAGCAGGCACGCCTAGAGCAGGGGGCACAGGAATGCATCCAGGTGGGTTTTGAATATTTCCAGGGAAGGGACCCCACAGCCTCCCTGGGCAGGCTGTGCCGCTGCTCTGGCACCCGCACAGGGAAGAAGTTTTTTCTCATATTGAGGTAGAACTTCCTGTGTTCCAGCTTGTGCCCGTTGCCCCTTGGCCTGTCACTGGGCACTATTGAAAAGAGCATAGTCCCATCGTCCTGACACCCACCCTTTAGATATTTATAGGTATTGATGAAATTTCCCCTCAGTCTTCTCTTCTCCAGGCTGAACAAACCCAGGTCTCTCAGCCTTTCCTCATAAGGGAGATGCCCCAGTCCCTTGATCATCTTGGCAGCTCTCTGCTGGACTTGCTCAAGCAGTTCCGTCCTTCTTAAACTGAGGGGCCCAAAACTGGACACAGTACTCCAAATGTGGTCTCACTAGGGTGGAGTAGAGGGGGAGGATAACCTCCCTCCGCCTGCTGGCCACACTCCTTTTTCTGCAACCCAGGATACTGTTGGCCTCCTCTGCCACAAGGGCACGTTGCTGGCTCACGGTCAGCTTGCTGCCCACCAGCATCCCCAGGGCCTTCTCAACAGAGCTGCTTTCCAGTAGTTCAGCCCCCAACCTGTACTGGTGCGGGGGTTGTTCCTCCCCAGATGCAGGACCTTGCACTTGCTGTTGTTGAATTTCATCACATTCCCCTTGGCCCAGCTCTCCAGCCTGTCCAGGTCTCGTTGGACGGCAGCACAGCCTTCTGGTGCATCAGCCACTCCTCCCAGACTGTAACATCAACTTGCTGAGGCTACACTCTATCCCTTCGTCTAGGTCATTGATGAATATATTAAACAGGACTGGACCCAGCACAGACTGCTGGGGAACACCACTAGTGACAGGACTCCATCCAGACTCTGCCCAATTGATCACAACCCTCTGAATTCTGTTGTTGAGCCTGTTCTCTGTCCACCTCACTGTCCGCTCAGCCAACCCACACTTCCTTAGCTTGTCTGTGAGGATGCTATGGGAGACAGTGTCAAATGCCTTGCTGAAGTCAAGATAGACAACATCCACCGCTCTCCCTTCGTCGACCCAGCCAGTCATGCCATAATAGAAGGCTATCAGGTTGGTCAAGCATGATCTTCCCTTTGTGAATCCGTGTTGACTAGTTCTGATACCTTCTTGTCCTCTACGTGCCTGGAGATGACCTCCAGAATGAACTGCTCCATCACCTTTCCAGGGATGGAGGTGAGGCTGACTGGCCTATAGTTTCCCAGGTCCTCCTTCTTGCCCTTTTTGAAGATTGGAGTGACATTTGCTTTCCTCCAGTCCTCGGGCACCTCTCCTGCCCGCCACAACCTTTCAAAGGTGATGGAGAGTGGCTCAGCAAGAACATCTGCCAGCTCCCTCAGCACTCATGGGTGCATCCCATCAGGGCTCATGGATTTGCCTCCTCCCCGGTGCAGGCCAGCAGGCACCCTTGCCATGCAGAGCCACCAGCTGGGGTGCCCACATGACTCCCTGCAGTGGGCTGACTCTGCGGGAATTGCCCCTGTGCGCTGTCGCCCTGTGTGCAGTGCAGCACCCTGCCCCAACAAGGCAATGCTAACAACCCAGCCAGCCTTCCCCCAGCCTGGCCCGGGGAGAGCAGGACCCTGTGGGAGCACCTTGGGTCGGGAGGTGGGATGGGCAGTGTGCTGCCAAGCCTGCTGGACCTGGCTCTGCTGCCAGGGGCAGGACTGCAGCCCCTTCCCTGCCAGGACCATGGTGAACAATCAATGATTAATGCTGAAGTATAGGAAAAGCTAGTTGTACCAGCCCTTCCCACCAGCTCCAACCTTGAGAGCACTCTGCAGCAGTGCTGCAGCCTAAACCAACGACTCTGCAGGAGCCAGCGTGTTCACAGACCACCCCAAATGCACCCCGGCTGTCTGCAGCACCGCATAGCTTTGCAGAGCTGACTCCTCTTCATTACTGTTGTCTGTCGTCAACAGCTTGTGCCTGTCTTCAGTGCAGTCTGTGTGATTGCAGCAGCTTCCAGCAGGGCCAGTTCTCTGCAGCCCAGCCCAGTGCCAAACTCTTCCTCCATTAGGTGCTTCCCTGATCAGCAAGCAGAAGGCAACTTGCTGGCCAAACTCTCCTGGAAGAGCTGAGCTTGGCTCTGGCTCTAGCCTGCACTTAGATCAATTTAGTACCAGCAGCAGGAGGGGACGGGGAATTAATTTTGGTTGCTGCCACCCCTTTGGGCCACACCTGTGGGTGCACGCATGGTGCCACGCATAGCAATCCCTCCTTCCTCTGCTCTCTCAGCTGCTTGAATTTCCTTGCCCTGCCTTCATCACTCCTTGAATTAACTGTTTCTTGGCCATCAAACACTGAAAGGACTGCAGTCTGCTCTGCCCAACAGCCTTTTCCCTTCTAGTGATGGGAAAAGCATGAAGCTCTCAAGGAAACCACAGGCTATAAATCAAGGCCAGCAGCAGCATCAGGCAGCTCTTGGATCTGAAGAGGCAGTGCAGGTCTTGCTAGCAGAGCTCAGGTGCATGGTGGTAATCATCCACCCAGGGCACTCGCAGTCCTAAGGGATACAGGAGGAGATTGCTGTGGGGCTCCTGCTTGGGTGCAAAGTTAAGGCTTTACCACAGAGCCAGAATGGCTGTCCCTGCCCGC
Source organism: Phalacrocorax carbo (assembly GCF_963921805.1). Classification (NCBI taxonomy): domain Eukaryota; kingdom Metazoa; phylum Chordata; class Aves; order Suliformes; family Phalacrocoracidae; genus Phalacrocorax; species Phalacrocorax carbo. The sequence continues at coordinate 9,965,995 of NC_087526.1, read as the reverse complement.
ACGGCCTGCCTGCACAGCCTTGCCTGCACATGCACCAGCATCCCTTGCAAGAGGATCGAGCAGGCAGGGCTGCCCCAAGAGTGTGCTTTGGGCAGGCTGAGCTCGCCAGCTGGGGTGGCTCCACTCAGCAGCAGTGTCAGGCCGGTGACCCACCACATGCTGTGTCCCCCTCCCCAGGTGGCAGCGCAGGATATGCCCCAGCCCAGGGCTGGGGGGGGGCTATGGGGGGGGGGCACTTCCCGAGGCAGTGGGGCTGAGCGCTCATGTCACAGAGGGGCACACCACTCAGCTGGCTCTGAAGAGGTTAAATCTTTCTAATCACTCAGTAAGACCTTCTCTAAGAATTTATCTACTTTCTGCCTTCCAAGAACATATGGATAAAATCCCCCTGAGCGGGACTTACATTTATAGCATCTATTACTGAGATCAAGGTTAATCCAGAGTAATCTAATGGGGTGAAAAGGACTTTATATAAATCTCTTTTAATCTACAGGACATGATAGCCTGACAAGGCCATCAGAAAACTCATGTGCCATGGGTTGGGGCAGGGAGAGGTGCCTGGGTTGTTTGGGGATGTGCGAGGGCAAGTTGGCTCATGAAGTACCCACATCTCCATAGTGTAGCGGGACAGTGTCGGGTGGCCAGCGGGGCTGGGACATGGCTCACCGGGCTGGAGCTGTGCTGGCTGTCCTGGTGTACAGCTGCTGCTGGTAGCTTCAGACAAATTTAGTGGTTCTGCCCTTGTCGGGATGTTGTGCCATGGGACATGGAGGCTGTAAATGCTCTCCCCACTAAGTTGTGAGCTGTCCCTGCTAGATGTAATTTATCCACACTTAGAGGGGATGTTCAGCAGGGAGAGGCAGAAGGTGGACTTCACACAGCTCCCGTTGCTGTGTCCGCATCCTGCATGCATGCCCTGTGCTGAGGACCTGTGCTCCGCCAGGGGCTGGTGCCTGCAGCACTATGCACAGGGCACTACCAGGCAGGCAGAGCAGAAGGACTTCCCCAGCCGGGATGTCATGCTGTGGTCCTTGCTGCACCCCATATCCCCCACAGATGGGCCAGTGCGCCCTCTCTAAGCCATCTGGTGCTGAGCGCTGCTCCTGCAGCTCCTTCTACTCCCACTGCTCCCACTGCCCTCCACTCCTCCACCTCTGGACTTGCTCTGGCTGCTCCCCATGAGAGTCCGACAGGACTGTGCTCAGCACCTGGGGATGTGCTGATCCCCAGCCAGCCCCAGCACCGGTGGGCAGCCCTGCACAGCACTACCTGGCCAGCAAGGCAGAGGAGCAAGTCCTGTGGGCATGGGAGGCCAAATAAGACATCTCTCCAGAGCGTGGCATGTCGTTTTACATCTGCTCAGATGGAGACTGAGTTATCCAGGTCCCTGAGTCCCAGACCCGCCAGAAGACAGTATCTCAGCTAAACGATGCAAAAATGATTTAATGGAGGGAACTAATCAAGGAATCCAAGAGAGACTGCTCACCAAGGGCTGATGCAAGATTCAATTAAACTGCAGCCTTTGTGGGCTCACCATTTTAATTTTCCACAAATTAGCCTAAAAAAGGTATGGAAATGAAGATATTAGATTTTTTCTTTTAAAGTCAAAAGGAAAAATCCTTTGAGGATTATATTAGCTATTTCGTTTTAACAAACATCATTTCTATACTCATTTTCTTGTTTTAATCTCAGCTGTTGAGATGCTGTTTCCATTTCAGCTCCAGTGTCAGTATTTTGAGAACAAGATGGGGAAGACTGTTAACTCTTCCAGGAGCAGGCCCTGCAGCCCAGCTGCCGCATCTCCCCAGGCTCCCATGCCGGCCCGTAATGCTGCAGCAAGGGGTGCGCGATGGCACAGGCAGCTCTGCCCATCCCCTCCTGGGGCAGCTGGGTGCTGATACAGGAGCACTTGCTGAGTCTCCAAAGGAAGCTTTGCCACCCAGCTCTACTGACCGCCACAGCACTGGTGGGTACAGCTCAGCTCTGCAGCGGTGCAGCCAGCGGCAGGGTGGGACCAGCACAGTGGCTACATGGGACCAGCACAGTGGCTGGGTGCCCCATGCTCTGCTTGGGACCTGCAAAGCAAGCCCATCCTCACAGATGCTGTCCCCCATGTGTGGCTGCATCCCTGGGGACTCCCGGGAGGCAGCCCCCTGGTTTGTTAGCAGCAGCCACCCCTGCCCCACGGTAGCGATGGAGATGCTGCCTGCCCAGTGCAAGGGTGAAGCTCTGCTCCGTCCCTGCCTGTGCCTGGCTGCTTGGGCAGAGGCTGGTGGTGAGCAAGCCCCACGCTGGGACAGGACAGGGCCATGGATCCGCTCTGGGCTGTGCCAGATCTCAGCTCCAGCCATCCCACATCTCCTGTAACTTCACCTGCTCTTGCCCTCAGGCAGCTGGAGATAAACATGGAGCAACAGTGTTGTGTGTCGGCTGCGATTTGTCTTCTGAGCAAATCTGTCTTGTGCTAAGGATCTCCTGCGAATAATAACAGCTGCCGTTACAGCCGTGCCTCCATAGGGATCCACTGGGCTGGCGCGGCCATCCTCCAGGGAGAGGCACAGCCCTTTGCACTGGCTCCCGCTCTGCCAGGCGGCTGCTGCATCGGGCTCAGCCGGAGGCTGCTCTTTGGCAGGAATGGTGCCTTGAAAGCAGCAGGGCTGGTGGCCAGTTCACTGGTCTGCCTGGGCGGACAGCCTGCTTCCCACCCAGGGAACAGTGTTTCTGTCCCTAGGTTCACTGCTCATCAGTGGGAAACGAGTCCCCAGCAGCATCACTTACCAGCGCAGGGGCTTGGGCAGGACTGCGGCAGGTCTGGCAGGGCCACCCTGGGCAGGGCTGGTACGGCCACGCCACAGCCCCAGGCACTTACAACAGTGCTCAGGAGCATCATCCACAGGCCCTCTGCTCCTTGCCTGTCCTCCCCCGGGGTGGGGTTGGCTCCTGCTCCCCCTCTCCTCCCACCAATGCCTGCACCTTTGGCACTGCCCATCCAGGTCCTGCACCCGCTGTCTTACCCTGCTCGCACCCTCCCATCCCACACCATTGCCTCCAGGCTCCCCTTGCCCTGTGGCAGCATCATCTGGCTCCTGGGTGACTTTCAGCTCGAAGCTCCTGGAAGCGCCTCCCTGCCCCCTTCCTCCACGCCTCGAGCTGGAAGGGAGCTTCATTTGTCACTGTCTCTTTTAAAAGGTCCAATCTCTTCCTTGGGGTCACCTGGCTGCTCTGCCAGCAGCCTCTCTTGCAGGCACGGCTCTGCTGCAGCCACCGCAGCTGCCAGCCTGGGACACGTCATCCCTGTCCCTTCGTCCTTGGGGTCCTGCTGTGGTCCCCCTCTCCCCATGGACAGAGGAGTGCTCAGAGCTGGTTCCCAGGGCACCCCTCCCCTCTGCCAGCACGGGGGGCTCATGGAGCCGGTGCAGCCCAGCCCGTGGGGCCACAAGCAGATCCCCCCATGCAGCAGCAGCTCCCATTCAGGGCCAGGCTCCAGCCACCGTGGCAGGAGACTCCGGGGCAGCAGGGCTGTCCCTGTTTGGGCGCTCACTGCTCTGCAAGCCCCACTGCTGGCCGGGGCTTTCCACCAGCCACAAAGAGGGGCTGCAGAGCCCAGCTGTGGCTCCTGGACAAGGGCAGCTGCCGGGGATGCGGGACCTCTCCTGTGCCACCCTCCAGGAGATGCTCCTGGAGCAACAGGTCGTGAAGCCCCAGCTTCACCCTGCGGCGTGGAACTGGCAGCAGAGGCTGTGGCCAGGACTTGCCGCTCCACCAGCCCCTCCCCGCCCTGCACACACTGAATGGAGCTCAATGCAGAATTAATTTGTCATATTGACACTGATCGTTTATTACGGAGCAGAGTGGAGCCCATTCATTTGAACAGAAAACATTTCATCTTATCTCCTGCCTTTTCATGCCTCAGCTCTCACTCTTTAACCTTGGACAACAAGACATTCATAATTTCCTCACTGGCTCTATGGCTCCTTTAGATAAGAAACTTATTTTTTAATCTTTCTTTCTATTGAATTTTAAACATGTTCCATTACAAAACCTGATGCACATAACAACATATTTCGCACAGCATTAACGTGGCCACGTTGTGCTGCAGCCTCCGCTCTCAGCCAGGATTCCAGCCCCACTGTGCCCCGCATGTCCAAGAGCCAGGGACCAGTGCTGCTTTCCCAAATGGCCTCAGGGGCTGCCCGCAGCGCAGCACGGGTGCAGGCAGCAGCCTGCCCAGCCCACGCCCGGCTGCGCTGGGGCCCAGCAAGCACCCGGTCTAGGGGACAGCAAGCACGTGGGGGTGCTGCCAGCACCCGTGGGGAGAGTGCGCGGGGCTGTGGGCTAGCTCTGCTCGCACCAGGGATTGCAGCATGGCAGGGCTGCGTGAGAGCAGGCAGCCTGAACTGCCGTGAGAGGCTCATCGTTTCCGGCAGCTCCTGTTTGCTCTAACATGGTCTGAGTTTGGGGGATGCATTTGTTGTTCAGGGATGGTCACTGAAGAGCTGCTGTGTGACTGGGAGCCTTTGCAGCCCTGTGCATGAGCCCTTCTGGAGCCTCGGGCACAGCAGTGCAGGGTCTGGCTTGGCCCAGGGCCACATGCAGCCACAGAGGGACCGGTGGCATCTCCAGGACGCGTAGCCACTGCTCCAACAGTAAATAACCCCATCAGGGCCGCTACAAAGAGAGGCCACGATTGCTTTCCACGTGCAGGAAGCAACATAGATAAAGGCTTTCACCTCCAAGGCTCTGCTGAAAAATTAGGGATGGGAGGTGGGAGGGAGCAAATTGAGATAAATGAGTGTGCTGCGTGGCATCCTGCCCACAGGATGCTGAAATAAAAAATCAGTAAATAAAAAATCACCAGTCTTTATCTGGTCAGAGCCTGAATGGGCTGTGTGATAACTATAACAGAAGAGCCTGCCATAAGGGCTTCAGAGAGGGACCTGCCGTTCCTCACCACCACGTGGGAAGGCACCTTCTCATGCTGGTTTGCTGGCAAAACAGCTGCTGCATGCGTGGAGGGCCAGGGCAGGCAGCTCTGCCACGGCACACCGGGTCCTGTCCCTCCGAGTATGCCGCACTGGCTGCCATGCCTGTCCCAGGCGGCCCTGGGAAGGGCTTGGCTCCTTCCTCACCATGAAATGCACTTTTCCAAGTCGTCCTTCACAGTGAGGAAAAAGGCAGATCAGATGCCGAATTAGCCTGCGAGAGCCGTGTTCCCGTCTCTCTTATCTAACTCACTGTAACAAGCTCTTTGCATTTATTCTACCAAATGTGCTGCAGAATTGCGTTACAGCTCATGGCTGCGAGCCATCTGTGGAGAGAAATCCAGTTATACCTTGTATAATAAGTTCCTGACAATCTTACAGAAGACTCCAGGTCATAAAAGTCTCCCAGTTTTATCGCCAGTAACAGACACGGAGAGAAATTAAGTTGTCTTATCAAATTTAGATAATATATATCCCTCTGGAGTGGAAGGTTTCTGATGGATCTTTTACAGTATTAGAACATTTAGAGGGGTGAATAGAAATGCACAGTGAGGGTGGGAGAGCACTGGGGAGCAGAACATCCCAGGGGCACCCAGGGAGCAGGAGTCCGGTAGCCACTGGGCAGAGATGGGCTTGGGGAGCCCTTGAAACGCAAGACAAGGCGAACGCTGTTTTGCAGGCAGGAGCCATGCTGAGACATGGGCTCTCCTCTTGTCTTGCTTACCTTGAGCACTTGCATGCCATCTATTTATGAAAGCAGTAACCTCCAGCAGTTCTGATAGGCAAACTCCTTCCCCACTGCCTCCTGTGCTAGTTGTTGTGGGGAGAAAGAGCCACGGGCTGTTTGCTGAGTTTCTAGGTCCTGGGGTCTCCTGAAATCAGCAGCCAAGCCCTGCAGGGAGGCTGGACACGGGATGCTTCTACCACATATCCTCCATCCCCGGGGTGCATCTGCTTCAGGACAGTGCACTGAGTGCCCTGCAGCTTCCCTGCTGCAGACGGGCATGGCAAACAGCCAGCACAGGGGAGGAGGATCCCTGGCACTGGGAAGGGTCTCACTCTTGCAGCCTTCGCAGGGAGGTGAGGTCCCGGCTGCGCTCTCCCTGCCGCTGCTGGTGCAAAAAGGAGCTTTGCTCTGCTCAGGCAGTAATTTTAAGCTCCCTGGAGAATGGTTTCCTGTTGACCCCGTTGCCCAGGGCTTCCTGGTCCCTGCTCTCCTGGCTCAGGTGCGAAGGTTCCCACAGCCAGGTGCATGGGACAGGGATGCTTGCTGCTGTGTCTGGCCCACAGCCCTGTGGCCAAGCGCTCCCTCCCAGGGGTTGTGGCTGCTTGCAGAGATGGTGCTGATGGCTTGGGAGGGCTGGGATCCTCTGCACACCTGCTCTCTGTTCAATATTTAGTTTTCTGTAAAAGCAGAGTGCAGTAGTCATGGTAATGAAGCGGGCAGGCCCAGCATCGCTGGCGTGCCATTTATTAAGAGCTGTGCAGTCTCAGGCACTGGGGATGCAGACGCATGCCTCCCTTGAGATCTCTGTGCTAATAAAAAAATGAATCCTCACTTACTGATCTCCGTATTTTTAAAGACTGGTTACTCCGTCTTTTCCTTTTTTATTCACTTTTAAAAAAATCTATCTTGCCCTTCAGTGCAGAATTATCTGTTTAGAGCCATCGTTACTTTAATCACAATTAACTGTCCCACTCCATTAATAAGACTCTAAATGGTGTTAGATGATGGGAATGGGCCTTCACAGCCATCCCGGTGTTTTGCCGGGTCCGATGCCCAGGATTTCTTCTCCCACCAGAGCCAGTGGTCAGCGCGCCCTGTGCCGTCTGCTCCTCCACAGCCACTCTGGTCTCAGAGAGCTGCCGAGCCCCACGGCCAGCCAGGCTCCAGGGACAGGCAGGCGCTGGCAGTGCTTCCCTGGCAGGCTGCACGGCTGGGCTGGAGCTGTTCCCGCTCATCGCGATGGGAGTAGAGAGTCTGGGAATTAGGATTTAACAAGAAGAGTGGGTCAAGAGCCTGCCTTGCCTCCCCACATCTTTTCTTTAGAGCATTTGGTGAACAATGCACGCAGAAGGCTTTTTATTTTTGTGTAGAAATGTGTGTCTAATGAATTAGCCATGGATTGGAGCCTAACATGGGTAATTTACACTGAACATTCGCTCGCTCAGAATCATCCATCAATTTCTTACCACATTAAAACCAATGACCCACCCTGGGAGTGCACGGCTGGTGCTGCACCCCGTGACTCCCTCCCAGTGCACCCCTAGGCACAGCATGGTCACACAGTCCCCTCTGCAGAGCGGGGGGCCGGTGTGTCACAGGCTGCAGTTGCTCCCATCCAGCCCCTGTGTAGCTCCATGGACGATGGGCCATGCTGTGCCTGGGAGCCATCAGTACAAGATGGGCCAACACAGGGACAGGCACAGGCTCCCCGTCCTGCAGCCTCTGGCCATGGGGTGCCAGTGGGGAGCAGGGGGAAGGGGGATTTGCGGCTCCAGCAGGCTGGGAGTGGGGTTGGGCACTGCAGCAGGGTCCTGGGCAGCCAGCACGGCCCTTGGCACCCACTGCCCAGGCATGGGAGAGGGCCACAGGGTGCTGGCCACGGGAAGCAAAGCCCCTCTCGCGAGGCTGGGCACTATCTGCTGGGGCTAGCAGGGAGCCCTGCCATGTGCTGAGCTTCCCCCAAAAGCACAGACAGCTTTTCGGCTGGGAGCTGCATCCTCAGCGCAGAGCAGCACGAGCCTAATTTGCTTGCCAGGGGACCAGCACCAGACCCAGGGGAGAACACTGCCACCAGAAGCCACCGCAGCCGGAGCCGGGCATCTGCAGCAGGGCAGGTGGTAGGTGGGGGGAGTGCACCCGTGCAGCGCTGTGTGGGGCTGGCGTGGGGCTGTGCCCAGGGCGCAGTGGGGCAGCTCACCCCTCCACTTGGCAGCACTGGTCTCCCTCCTCCCACTGGCCTGCCCGTCACTGCAGGGACACCCCCAGGGGAAGGATTACATGGGGGAACCGTTGTCGCAGATGTAATTGCTGAAATAACTGCTGATTGTGGAGTTTGCAGACAAAAAATAGAGTGGTCGGGGTCAGTCATAATTGGTAAATATTTGTCTATCTAATCAAAAGGCCTTTTAATTAACAATTTTGTTCTTGCAACTGGTTTAATTTTTTTTAAGAACTTCTGCAGGAAGTCAATTAGACCCAACAGATGGTGAAGAACATCCCAGCATCAGCACATCCTGCCATCTGCCACCGCTGGAGAGTGGGGCAGCCCTGCCAGACTCACGCACCCCATGGCAGCCCCCTCCCTGGGACAGGGCAGCTGTGGAACATTACCTCCACCGTGGGGCTGCGGGCAGGTGGGTTCCCCTCGACAGGAGCCACATGCAGCCAGTGCCAATGCAGGTGCAGAGGGGAAGCAGAGGAGCCAGAGCTGCCTGAGCCACATGCACCAGGGCTCTCAGGGCTGCAGCTCTGCCTGGGGTGCTTTTGCCTCTCCCTGGGCATCTCTTGCGAGCCCCGGCCTGAGTGAGTGGCAGGAAAGGGCAGCTCTGTGCTCTGCCATGCCTCAGGGCTGGCTCCCTGGCAGCACCAGCAGCTGGCAGAGCTCGGGGCAGACACCTCTCGCCATGCTGACAGGCACTGCTCCCTCAGCTGGAGACGGGCCTGGTGCCCTTGCCCTCTCTCCCTGCAGGGCCGCCTGGCACATGGTCCCAGATGGTCTGTCCCTGCAAGGCTGGAGCAGAGCTGCCTGGCCCTCAGGGATGCAGGGCACACGCTGCGCAGGGACGCAGGGCACATGCCGTGCAGGGACACAAGGCACTGCTGGACTGGCTGCAGCCCTGGTGCAACGAGTTCTCCCATCTCCTGAAAGCAGGAGGTCCATCAGGCCTTTGCTCTGCACCCACATCCCCCCTGCCCTCACGCTGCCCTTCCTTCCCCCGCTGCAGGCAGGGCTGCATCTCCGCAGGTGAGCTGGCAGCACCCGCACCTGCTGCTCTCCACAATCAGGAGATCGTTCTGCACAAGAGGCATCTGACGTGTCTCTTCCTCAATCAGCTGCTCTTCACACCCAGCTCCGTGCCACTCGCCGCTGATTGCCCTTTGTCTCCTGCAAGGCCATGCTCTGCGGCGGCGCAGGCAGCAGGCCGTGGTGCTCCCACAGCAGGCACCGCGCTGCTCCCAGAGTGGCTCTGCCCTGCTCTCCCCGTGTTCCCGCAGCTCCTGGTGGCGGAAGATGCTGGTGGTCTCCCACCTCTGGGGGCTTATCCCAGTGCGGGCTGGAAGGGAGCCCCTGAGACAGGGTCTCTGCCAGGTGCTGCCTTTGGCTCCACGTGGGTGCTGCTTCTGCCCCAGCCCCTGCCCACAGGAAGGTGGCCGGAGAGCACGCAGCCAGCTGGGTCTCTGGGTCTGTATGGAGACCAGGTGTAAGCGGCCAGTCCTGCAGCTGGCAGGGCGGGAGGAGACTTTTCCTTTTCAGACAAGATGATCTCCAGAGGTCCCTTCCAACCCCTACCATTCTGTGGGCGAACAGAGGGCTGGCTGGGTGCAGGGCAGAGCACCCGTGCCCTGGGGCTGAGCTTGCAGCAGGGCAGGAGGGGGCATGGCTGCCCCAAGCATTGCTCCTGAGCCGTGCCACTGGAATGTGTCCAAGGTGCCAGGGAGCAAAGCACCTAAATCTCTCCTACCAGGCCCTCCAGAGATGTCCCCCTTTATTCACAACTGCTTTTTAATTGCCTTTTGTCAATTACAGCGAGATGGATAGGGTTCCTCTGGGAGGCAGTAATTAGTGTGGGGATGAATGCCAAGGCAGCCAAGCTCCCTCTTCACACAGCAACGGTGATTTGTAAACCTGTCACCGAGACACTGAACTCGGCTCCCTCTCGCCGCCACATGGCCTCACAGGGGCTGTGGGAGCACCATGCACGGTGCAGGGAGGCACCCACATCTGCCTGACCCTCCTGGAGTGAGCAGGACCCAGGCACTCATCCCAGCTTCTCCCTGCAAAGAGCCTCATCATACCCCTGTGGCACACAGGGCCCAGAGCACAGCTCCCCAGATGGGGGGCTCGTCAGCCAGCATCCAGGCAGCATGTACCCTGCCGATGGGGAATGGCCATGCATGCGGGGCAGGGGGGGTGAGGACTGGGGCACAGCACCAGGGCAGGCAGGGCCTCTACAGACAGCTGTGGAGAAGAGCTGCTCTGGGCAGGCTGAAGCGCAGGAGCCCCTCTGGACAGGGCACCATTCCCACCAGAAAGAATTAACACTTACAGTTTCCATCTGGCTGTGGCCAGCCTCCTAATTAGGTTTGGTGACAAAGACAATTAGGCATCCAGGTTCCCGGTGCGGTGCCTGGGACCTGCAGGGAGCTCTGACCAAGTCATTGCCCTCCACGCCGCAACTCCAGGCATCCCGCCCACAGATCAGCCTGCGCGCATGCTCTGCCTGCCACTGCCTGGCCTCCACGGCTGACTGTCCTTGAGCTCAGGATGGTCTCGCTCATGTTGCCAAAATTCGTCCCTCCAGACACCCTGGTGAGCCATGGGACAACTTGGGCAGTGGTCGGCTTGGCTGCACCCAGAGCCACAGCCTGCCAGGAGCTTGCTCCTGCTTAGCCCTGTCTCCTCCTAGCACTCACTGATGTCTTCCACGTGCATGGGCAGCACAGTCCTGGTCCCAGCTCTGCAGGGCTTTGGGCACCAGGGGGATGTGGCCACTAGTCATGGGCCATGGCCAGTCTGCGAGGACAAGTCAGCGTGCCAGCCTGGCTTGGCTTGGATGAGCCCAGAGGATGCTGCAGAGAGCAGCATCACCTGGCCAGCGCTGGGATGGGTCCAGCCTGTGGCCGTGGTCCCAGCAAGAGGGAGCTGCATGACCCCCGCCATGCTTGGTGGCACCGCAACCACAGTGCTCCAGCCTCAGCAAGTACAAGTCACATCCCCAACCCCATCTTCCTGGAGGGATGTCAGGGCAGCATGGATAAGTGTCCTGAAGCTCTTTCAGGTGACAGGTGACAAGACGCGGGGACAGCTGTGAACACTGTCTGCCCCACTGACCATGGAGCTGGGGAGAGCAATGGCAGCTCATGGCACAGCAGAGGCTTCCTGCAGAGGCAGCACAGGAACTGGAGCAGGAGGAGACGCAGGATGCACGGTACTGACTCTGGGAGGGTGGAGGCCACTGGAAGGTCCAGCTGGGGTGGGGCGCAGCTGACTCCTTCCCACCATGGGGCTGTGCCCTGCCCCGGCTCCAGCATCAGCCATGCCCATGCTGGGGATGCCGTTGGCCACCACCTGCTCTCTCCGACTACCCACCCCCCCAATCCCTCTCTGCTTTTGTCTAATTCCCTATGCCCCTTTCCTATTTTTCTTCTTGACAGAAGAAGCAGGCTCGTGCATCTAGAGACTCCACAGCCCTTTCTTGCAGCTGTGGATTAAATTTCCTGGTGCAGTGTCCGCTGGCCTCTGGCTGAGTCGGTGTGCATGTGTGTCTGCCCCATCCCTGGGAGCAGAGTGCAGTCCTGGAAGTGCTGGGTCCTTGGGAGAGGGTCTGTGCAGAGACACACGGTGATGCCTGACAGCTGAGCCGAGCCAAGTCAAGCTGAGCCAAGCTGAGCTAAGCTGAGCCCTACCAGCTCTCTGGGCCATGGCTGTGAGCAAAGAGAAGTAGTAAATCTTGTGTGAGCCCAGCAGCCAAACTCTGCTGAGCATCCCCCAGCTCCTGCTTCCTTTGCTCTGCTCTGTCCTTGACCCCAGGGAGGGTGCAGTGTGTGGAGGGAGCCTGGCTGCTCTAATTAAACCATGTTTGCAAACTCCCATGGTAAGCATCACTAATTATAATTAGGGAGAGCAGATCTGCCTTTCCTGCCTCTTGGAGACATGAACAAGCTCCCTGCATGCTGACCAGGCTTGGAGGGCACTGAGGGCTGGCACGCGGCGCTGCTCGGCCTCCCGTGGGCCAGGCACGTGCCCCAGAACAGCCCCTGTGAGGCAACAGCCCCATCGGGGGCCCTTGGGGCAGGGGGTGCCAGGCCAGGGTGTCCTGGTGCAGCTGGCATCGACCCCCCCATCTGCACATGGCGTGACTGCCATCCCGCTCCCTCAGCACACTGGCTTCATGCTTGAACCATTGGCCTAACTATTTCAGGTTTTTCCCCATTTTCCTGTATTATTATTTGTCGTTGCTCCTGTTGCAGTTCAGTGACCATGAATTATTGAACGTCTGCTTGCTCAGTAACTCTTTACTTCCACCTCGGCACACTGCTGCCTCACAGCCTGTGCGGGACAGCCGCCAGCTCCTGCCCCCAGCCTCACCGCCTGCTGCTGCAGGACCCCTTGCCGTGCTGAGACATGCGTGGCCAGGCTCCGCTCACTGGCAAGGCTGCGGGCAAGGGGCTGCGCAGGTTCTGGGTCCAGCAAAGTGCCTTTCCCCACTTCTGGTTCGCTGGCCACAGGGGCTGGGGAAGGCCGGGAGCTGCTCAGCCATGGGAGCCCCGAGTGAAACAGAGGATGCGCTAGGATGCACTGGGGGGCCATGCAAGCAGCAGGGGCAGGTGGCTGGAGCTCACTTGTGCCCTGAGGGGGTGTAACCCAGGCCATTAGGTGCACATGGAGCTGATTTAGGGCAGTGCTGAACTCATCCTTGACAGGTGATAAGAGGAGAAGGGGTTACTACCTCCCTGCTAGGGAGGGGAGGAAGCTCAGCCTGTTTCTCCAGGGAAGCTAATGGTGCTCTGCAGGCTAGGCAGAATAGGTAGACAAGCATGGAGGGAAGGTACAGATACAGTCTGGCCCTGGGATGTGATGGGTCTGCGCTGCTGCTGAGGACTGCTGAGGACAGCTGTGGGTGCCTGGGCCACCAGCTCCCTGTGTGTTTGCCGTGCTGATGCCATGTGCTGCAGCTGCCGTACCTGTGCAGGTGCATCTGCTCTTGCTGGCCTCCAGTTCTGCTTGCTTGGGGCCAGCAGGGCTGGATTCCCCAGGGGCCTTGCAGCACTTACTTTTGCCTCTCCATCCCGTTTCTCCCAGGGCTGTGCGGTGGAAGGGGCTGGTTGTTGTGGCTGCTGCAAATACAGCACCTCTTGCTGAGCCCCAGAGATCCTAGGTGCTGGGAGGCTCCTTCCCAACAGCCCTGGTAGCTTGCTCTGGCAGGGGCTTTGCAACAAGTGCTTGCTGGGCAGCGTGGGCAGGCATGAGGGGAGCTTGCCCAGCATCCTGTCCCCACTCTCAGGAGCTCTGTGCCCATCAGTGGATAGAAACATGCTGGTGCTTACTGAGCTGCCCCAGTGCTGGTGGCAGGACAGGGCTGGAGCTGGGGCTGCGCTGTGGCATTTGCAGGAGTGAGGAGGCTCTTGGCAGGTGATAGTGTCTGGCCAGACCATCAAAACACGGGGAAGGCTCAGGCAGAGCCTTCTGGTGCCCCAGGGCAATGGCACCAGTGGCTGGGATGAGCAAGGGAGGCTGTTGCCAATGCCTGGGAGGACAGGTCTTTCCTGGGGCATGGGAAACTTCCCTCCCCTGTGCCATGCTCAGCGTGCATTTGCTGGGGGCAGAGGGAAGCCCCTGGGTTTAACAGGCCCCACAAGCAGCCCTGGGTGGGAGGGAGCAAGGACAGGGGTATGCCCAGTGCCAGTCTGAGCTGTGCCACTGGGAGCTGGTCCCACCTGCACTGGTCGGGGGTGGGACGTGCTGTGGCTGGAAGCTGGCTGGCACCTCAGCCCTGCAAAGCTGCTGCTTTCTCCAGGCTGCTTTTGTGCTTAGGGCAGAGCTGAGAAATCTCTACTGGTATTGTGGGATTTCACAGAAGTGAAGAATAAGTCTCTGAACTCCCTACAGCTGCATTTTCTGAGCACTGCAACACTCTGATACCTCTGAAATGCTATTAAGCACCTGGTGCTGGGTTGTCTTTGCAACTGTGTGTCCTAAATAAATCCCTTCCCCATGCTGAGCTGTGCTAATGGCCTATTGTTAAGTGGCCAGCCAACACAGTATAAGATGAAGTCATTATTTTTTTTCCAGTCATTGCAGAAAAAACCCAAAATCTCTCCAGCATCTTTCTTGTAGGATGAGACTGAAATGGTGAAGCTGCAAATTCCTGTGCAGTGCACTTGCTCAGCTGTGCCCCCTTGCCCCCAAGGCATCAGATGTGTGGGGTGCTGGTTGTTTGGGGCCCTCCTCACAGAGCTCATCATGGGAAGTATTTGTTGGTATTGAGCTGGGCCAGGCACCCTCTGCTGTGGGGCAGGGCAGCCCCTGGCAGTGCCGGGGCACCGGGACTGGGGAGCAGCATCTGCCCCACTGGCTGCTGGCGGCATCAGCTCTTGTGTCAGGGTGGGCCAGTGGCACCCACAGGGACTCCCAGCCTCCTTGGGCTGTCCCAGACCCACAGGCGCTGCCAGCCTCCCCTGTTGTGAGCCAGGGCAATCACCGCCCACTCTGCCAGGGCCATGCCTAGCTGGGCATCCTGCGGGGCCAGCAAGCGCCCATCCTTGCCCACATCCGTAGCCCACTCCTGCCTTGACCCTGAGCCAGCAGTGAAGCTGGGTACAGAGCCTCGGCAGCCCGGCATCAGCTGCACCCTGCGCCGGCAGGCTGGGGCCATGCTGCTGGCACATGCTTGGCCCTGGCCCTTTGCACTCGCGTGTGCAAGGCGCTGCCTCCAGCCTGTGTCCCAGCCTGGCTGCTCTCCAGCACCTGCGCGCTTGTCTATCTGCTGCCGTCTTGCACATAAGCAGGCTCTCTGGGAGACTCACTCCATTTTTTTCCTTTAACCTTGAAATGCAATTTCCTCCCCAAAATACCCTTTTTCCTGTAAACAACATCTCTTTAGTGAGATTACAGCAAAAATCCCTGAGCTACTGGGTCTGGGCGCTTTATCACCCGGTGAGCCCCATCCGTCACGGCTGCGCATGTGTTCCCGGTGCCCCGCCCTTGCCGCCGGGTGATGGTCTTTTCATCATTTTTACAGATTTATTTTACAATAATTTAATTTCATCCTCAGCCCTGGGAAGACGAATTGGCCCCTGATGTGACTGGGGATTTGGAGCCAGTCTCATAAATTTGCTGCCGCTACACAAAGCTCTTCCTGGAGTCCCAACCGCAGCCATGAACGAGTCTTTAAACAACAAGGGATGGGCTGTAAATCTCACGCAGTGGCAGAGGGGTGCTGCTGGTGCCACCACTTCGCCCCAAGCCTTGGCTGGTCTCGGTGGCTCCGGGCGGCTGGCAGGGTGCAGGGCAGGCAGGGCTCCATGGTCTGCCTCAGCAGCTTCCCTGTGGGACTGGGCACTGTTGGTGGCTCCACAGGGAGCCGTGCAAGGGCTCTCACTGCACTGCCAGGACGCAGCCTGCCTGCTTGGGCACCTGCTGCTGGGAGCCCAGGAGCAGCCAGTGCCCAGCACCCACCTCTGCAGCCATCCAGCTCACTTTCCTGGCTCGGTGGAGCCGGTGCTGTTGGGTATGGGCTTTGGGGTGGTGCTGCAAGCCCTGCTGTGGAGCTGTGCCCACTCCTGCCCGTGCTCGCTGCATGTGGGACTCGCCGCTCTTTCGTTGTGAGAGGCTTGCCAATGTAATTAAACTCAAGTGACTCCCCTGCCCCCAGGCACAGCCCCTCATTTCCTTTTGATTTATTATGTCTTCTTAATTTATTTAAATGAGCCTCGGTGTTTGCACAGGCTGGGAGGGTGCTGGCTGGAGCTCTAATTGCTGAAGCGAAGGGAAGGCAGCAGGAGGGGCTCTGTGGGAGCTCAGCCTGGGCTAGGCAGCCATGTCCACCCACCCCTGGGCACAGCTGGGCCTGCAGGGCCGGAGCTGCAGGAAGGAGCTTCCCCGCCTGCAGCCACTGTCCCCCGCAGATGTGCTGCTGAGCGGGGCATGGCTGCCTGCAGGGGTGTGCTCTGTGGGGTAGGGGGGCTGTGGCCGGACACCCAGCTGGGCCCTGGGCATGGGAAGCACCTTCAGAGCAAAGCTCCCTGTGCTGGAGGGGCCTGCTTGGCTCCTGGTGTTGGGCTGCACCGGTGCCTGGGGCCTGGGAAAGGCTGAGCAGCTTTTGGGGTCAGTTTAGGGGCATCTCCCTGGGTCACCGTAGGGCAGCAGCTCTGGCTCTGAGCTGGCAAAGGCAGAGGGACAGCAGAGCCTGGGGGGGCACCCCTGCTCAGCCCTGCTCCCAGCGTGTGCAGTGGCTGGGGTCCAGCTGGACCTCACTATGGTTTCTGGCTGGCATGAGAGGCAATGCAGGACCCCGGGAGAGCCTGTGGCACAGCTCCAAGGGGTCAGTCTGTGCTCAAGGCCAGAAGAGGTTCCTCTTCTCTCTGCAGAGCCTCTCCCTCCCTCCATCCGTTCCTCCTGCCTCCCCATGGGCTCTGCTCCTCTGATTCCCAAAGGACCACCAGGCTGAGCAGGCAGCGTGCCTCCTGCCTGCCCTGTTCCTGCCCGAGCGCCTGCGTGGTCTCATGCCTGGCTGGGCTGCGTGCCGCCAGCCTTGCCATCCCCAGCCTGTGTTTGCACAGCTGATTGTTCCCGGCTCAGCATCCTGCCTTGCACTTGTCCCTGTTGAATTTCATCCTATTTTTTCCAGTCCATTTCTCCAATTTGTCAAGATCATTTTGAATTCTAATCCTGTCCTCGAAGATACTTGTAGTCCCTCCCAGCTTCGTGTCATCTGCAAATTTAATAAGTGCTTTCTCTATTCCATCATCCAGGTCCTTAATGAAAACATTGAGCAAACCAGAACCAGGGCGAGCCCTTGGCCATCCAAGCAGTGCCGCACTTGCCATGCTTGCTGCCCAGATGTGATGGGAGATGGTGCCAGAGCTTTGCCACGTTGGTCGGCATCCCCCAGTTCACACGGGACCTCTCTGCTTTGCTGCCCCAGAGCGGTGGTGGGACCATGGTGTGCTGCCAGCTCTGAGGTCCCCAGTCCTTGCTGGGGGATGGGGGTGCCAGAGCCAGGGTAAGGCTGGGAGGGGGCATAGGTTTGTCTGGAGTAGGACTCCAACTCAAACTGCTGCTGGCTGGTGTGGTGCCAATGCTTGGGGCCAGCCCATGGGTCTGCATGTCATCCCGTGTAGCAGGGAGGCCGGCGTGGCCTTGCCCAGCAGCTGTGTGATAAATGCCACAGGGCCACGGCCTGCAAACCCCTGCTGCAGCGATGCCAGCAGCGTGAGGAGGGTGTGTGGAGCAGTAGTGAGACACGGCTCTGCCAGTGGCTGCTCCATCCTGGGCTGGGGCGCAGCACTGACCACAGTGACAAGTGGGGTGCAGAGGGGAGCAGGTGTCCAGCAGTGGGAGGGCAAGAGCCCCTCACCGAGGTAATTGGTGCAGGTGTGGGGGCAGCAGAGCAGCCCCTTATGGGGCCATCCTCCCCCCTCATGGCACAGAAGCAGAGGGCAGCAGCCCATGTCCCTTTCTGCCAGGTGCAGGTTCTCCCCAGCCCTGCAGTCTCCCCATGCCAAGGCTGCTCCCTTGGGGGCTAGGACTGCTCCTCTGGGCTGCACAGCAGGGACCTGGACCCAGCCCAAAGAGGAGCCACCCTGTGTGCTCCCCCTCCCAGGCCACCAGCCACCTCTTTTCTTTAATTGATTGTAGAAAGCAATTTACAAAATACAAACTGCTGCCTATGCCAAGCTCTGTGTGTCCAGACATAGCTTAATTTCACAGTAAAATTTCAAATGCAATGAATGGCTTTTCCCAGCACCAGTCCATGTCCAAGCCAAGAGCTTTGCTAGCTGCATGGGCTGTGCTGAGCAGCCTAGAAATGGCTCTTGCACTGCCCTGCAGAGCATGCAGCTCCCCAGGCCAGCTGTCATGATGGCCGTGGCAGCCCTGCCAGCGCTCACATGGCTGATGCTGCCTAGGTTGACTTGGCTGTGTGGTACCCACCAGGGCTGCAGCCCAGTCTTCAAGGAGCCATGCACTCTGACTCTCAGTGCAGTGAGCTGGATGCAGACCTTGCTGCAGGTATCCCATGCAATGCCGCTTCTCTGCATGGCTCTCGGGGAGGTGTCCCAGCAGGGCTGGCTGATGCTGTGGTGGCAGGGGCTCAGCTGAGAGCTGGTGCTCCTGCTCTGGCTCCTTTCATGTCAGAGTTATAATTTCGTGGTCAGGGTCTAGGAGGCTTGTACAAACAGATGCATTAGTTCTGCATTTAGTGATACTTGAATAATTGGTGTCACATCAACTAGATCAGTTCTTGGATGCTGCAGCGATAAGTGCTGTGCAAAAGCCTCTGGGCTGCAGGATATGAGGAATCCCAATGGTGAGCAAGGCTGGTGGGGTTGGTGGGGATGTTGAGTGCTGAGAGAGCAGCAGGGGTATGCAGTGCATTTGTCCTTTGCAGGTGAGTGGCAAGGCCTGGAGCTCTTCAGGTGGTTGCTGCCTGGGGCTGCTGTGCTGCATGGGGGTGCGGGTGTGCACTTGGGGAGGTTTGCCAATATAGCAAAACTCTGAGCTCCTCAATGACCCAGTTGTCTCATCACAGTGCTCCTCCATGTCAAGCCACTTGCTGGGTACCTAGTTCAGCATCATTTGCTGCTTTCCTCATCGCTTTGGGCTGCCATTGCAGCCCATGGGGTGGATTTGCATGCACAGTGGATTCCCTGGCACAGTGCTGCCTGCCCTGCCAGCTAACTGGGAGGAGGCTCAGGTGGGTCTGGGACAGCATGGAGAACCCCAGGGCTCACGTGCCTGCAATACAGATCAGCACTGTCAGTTCTATCCCCACTGCAGATTGTAGGCAGAGGTAATTTGCAGATGACAAATATCCCCGACAGTAAATATTTTTCCCACCCTCATCTTTCTACAAGCAGATAAGGTGGCAGCACTGTGGCAATACGGTTGTTGGAAGGAGACAAACTCTTTGGCGGTCTTAAAAGTCTATTGTGTCCCCACAATTATTTATAGATAAACAGAAGAAAGCCAATAAGCACAGAATGGAGCTGCACAGCTGCATTTGTTATGATCATGATGATGTTATCTCCCTCACACCCACACCCACACATCTCCAGCGCTTGGAGACTTACTGCTGGCAAGAATTAAATCCCCACCCCATACGAGGCAGGACAGGCTGGAGGTTTTGCCCTCTCCTTGCTGACTTGCTGCCAGTCTGTTTTCCCTGCCAGTGACCTAACTGCACAACTCCTCCAGTGGCTTCTCACTCCCAGCTGAGCTGGGGAGCTGCAGGACCCAGAGTGCCGCAGGGTCCTGGTGTCATGGGCACCCTGGGGCTGCTGCATCTCTGTTCCTGGTGGCAGCAAGATGTGGAGACCAGCTGGCCTTCGTCCTGGTAAACCAGCACCCAGGGTGCTGGATGCCTTGTGGTGAGGGGTGGTCCTGGTGTTGTTTGCAGGGAGTGTGGGACTGGCTGGGTCCTCACCAGCTTGTGCAGCAGTTCTACTGGGTGCAGGTGCTCCCCATCACTGGGAAGAGCCTGTTGGCTTTCCTTGCTCCACATGGCCAGGACCTCTTCCTCAAGCCATCACCACTGCCGGGGACAGAAATGGGTGTGTTTGGAGGAAACCATGCGAAGGATCTGGCATTAAACAATGTGGCAGGGAAGAGCAATGGAGATTGCAGCTAATGAGCGTGTTTCTCCAGCCTGTGGAGCAGAGATGCTGGGGAGTGAGAAACGCTGATTCCGGCATGGGAAGGGGTTGGGAAGTGTTATGCTCTGCCCAGTCACTGAGCATTTGGAAAGGTCTCTGAGCTCTGTGGGAGCCTGCAGAGTGGGGCCAGGGGCCTGGCAGGGCTGGACCCACTAAAGGAGAGGACAGGAAAGATGCAGGCACAGGGTGCCTCTACATCATGTACCAGGGTCCCTGGGTGAGCTGCCGTTCATGTGGCATTGGGGTCCTTGACCAGCCTGTCTTCCCATCTCCTGGGGTGCTACATGGCATTGCCTGGTTCCCACTGGAGCAGGAGCTCTGCAACTCCCTGAGGCAGTCGCTGCTCCTTTCCAGGGCCAGGGGTGCAGGAGTGGTGTGTATCCCTGCTAAGCACTTGGCCTTGTCTCTGTAGAACCTCTGCCCAGGGAAAGCACCAGGATGAACTCTCCAGCTGCAGACAGCATCTGAGGCAGCGACTGGGAGCCCTTAACTGGACTGGAGAGTGGGATGATTTTTCATTGCTTCCTCATAATATGAGGACAGGAGTAAGTGACTAGTACAGTTAGTTCAGTCCGTAAAGATTTATACAATCACTTCATCCAGTAATTGGTATTCTGGGGAGAGAGGGAGCTGCAGCTCCAGCATCCGCCTCTGTTTTTTCCTCTGTCTTTCTCTCCCCTTTTCAGAATGAGTAATTCTGTCCCTCACAATCCCATTTAAACAGAGCATTTGCAGAGTGAATAATTAGTTACATTCAATTAGGTCTCATGCGCTCTCCCTTCTCACTTTGGGGGACCGATGCACTAATGAGATGGCACATGTCTGACATGAGGGAGCAGGCGTTAAACACACTGTGTGCCAGCAGGGAGAGGTCAGCATGGAGGGAGCCAGAGGGGCCAGCCCGCTGCTGTGGGGCAGCTTTGGGGAGACAGTCCTTTAGGGGCCATTTGGGGCCAAAGGCTCCATGTCTGTGGCCCATGTGATGCTAGCCCTCTCCGCTGGCAGGACTGGCACGGCCAGCAGAAATCAGGGTCACATCTGTCTCCAGGGCAGGTTGCTCACTAGGCTGGTGCCAAGGGGACACTGTCCAGCCCTGGGACTGTGTCCCCAGCACTGCTGGGAGCACTGAGCCCTGAGAGGGAGAGCTGCTGACATACTATTACCTCCCTTATTAAACCTAACATTAGGTTTTAAGAGGAGCCTTAAATAATGTGCCACTGCCTTTACTGTAAAAGTTGCTCTGTGTTCCAGCTGCTCCTGGCTCTGGGATTTATGGCCTTTCTTACGCCATGCTGCATGCGTTCAGGTGGTGGCAGGTCACGGGCTGCAGCTGGTCTCTGTACCCAGAGCCTGTGCTGGGCTTGGTGCCGCTGCAGTCCAGCCCCATGCCAGTGAGTGAGGGCCCATGGCGGCTCTGCTGCAGCCCTCCCTCCCATCACCCCACAGCGCTGCCCTGCAGGGAGACGGGCCCCACACGGTGCATGGTGAGGTGCACTGAGCCTGCTTGCTGCAGGCAGCCCTGCCTGTACACTCAGTCCCCTGCGCTGCAGGGTTGAGGTCAGGGCACCGGTGGTGGGGCTGTGTTGGACTGGAGCCTGTGTGCTCATTCCTCGCAGGCAGTGGTCAGTGGGTGGGAGCTGTCACGTTGCGTGGCAGCCTTGGGGGATGCTGACTGCAGATGCAGGGGGAGCGCAAGGGTGTGCTGGAGGCTGGGGGACAGCATCGGGAGGGTCTGGGGCCACAGCGAGGATCAAGCACCGCTGATGGCGTCTCCTCACTTCCCTCCTCTGGTGGGAGCATCTGTCGTGGGAGCGCCGTCCCGAGCGTCCCTCCCAGGAGCATCGGTCCCAGGAGTGCTGGTAGGCATCAGCGAAGCGGGGAGGCCGGAGGCGGGGCTGGCAGGGGCTGTGGGCTGTGCAGTTCGCACACGTTAGGAGAATAACGAAGTTTAATTACAGCTTTTTGTCAGCCGTGCGGCGGCGAATAATCCAGTCGCGTCCTTCCTCCCGCCCCCCCCCCCCCCCCCGCAGCTCCGTGGCGGGGCCGGGCGTGGAGCAGCGTGGCCGCGAGTGCAGCAGCTCCCCCCACGGGTGGCTGCAGGCAGCGGAGCCGCGCTGCAGACGCGTGGGCTGCGCGGCACGTGGCGAGCAGCGTATGCCCCCGCCTGCGCACGTGCCGCTGGGTGCGTGGGTGCACGCGTGGGTGGCGGGTGGGGGGCCGCGGGTGGGGGGGGCGCGGCAGAGGGAGGCAGCGCTGGGCAGCCCCGGCGGAGCCGCCCCACGGGCTCGGCCGGGCGGAGGGACCCCGGACACACACACACGCGCACACGCGCCACGCGGGACGAGGTCACGCTCCGCCGCTGCCCGCCCGCGCTGGAGGCGGTCGCGGACGGTCCCGCCACGCCACGCGCAGACCCACGCCGGTCCCGCAGCACCACCTCCCGGCCACCGCGCGTCAGCGCCCGGCGGCCACGTCCCCGCTACTGCTCCGTGTGTCCCCCCGTGCCCCGGCCGAGAGAGGAGGGCTGCGGGCACTGCCGGGGCAGCGTGTCCTGCCTTTATTTGTCCCCACGGAGCCCACCTGTGCCAGGGCGACACGGGGCTGCTGCCCTGCCCCGGGATGCCACAGCACCAGCACCCGCCGCAGCCAGCCCCAGCGCAGGGCCCTTGTGCAGGGGTCCCAGCTGAGCACTGTAGCTTTCCTGCACGGGTGGCTGAAAGGTGCTCGGCCAGGGTGGTCCCACACCAGCAGCGAGCGCTCTCCACTGTGGCATCCCCGGTGGTCAGGCAGATCTCTGCCACGGGCTCTCCAGGTGAGAAGCTGTGCTCTGCTCCACCACGGCAGCCCCGGCCTGGTGGCTGCAGCAGGCTCTGCCAGGGTGGCCAGTACATAATCAGCCACGCTCAGCTCTGCTGCGGCACCCCGGGTGGGCGGTGGGACCAAGCTCTGTTCTTGCATCCCCACGCAGGCAGCTGAGCTTTGCTCTGCCATGGCAGCCCCGTGCAGGCAGCCAGACCAGGTGCTGCTGTGGTATTCCCATTGGGGTGGTTGTGCCATGGTACACTCGGCATCACATCATTTGCAGCCAGGCCAGCTGCTAGACTTCCTCCCCAGCTGGAGAGGGGACAGACATGGTCCATGCTCCTGTCAAGAGTCAATGCCCTGCACCCTCACAGCCTCTCCTGCTCCGAGATGCGGCTCTCCTTGCCATCCTCCTGGGCCACGGGCTGGCCCCCGAGCAGGGTCTCCTGCACAGGGAAGACATCCTCCCCGTCCTCCATGGGCTGCCGATCCTCCAGGGTCTCTCTGGGCCTCCCATCCTCTATCTGCACAGGGGCAGGGGTTAGGGGCAGGCAGTATCATCCCCCACCTCTGCAGCCATGTCCTTCCACAGGCTCCTGCTACGCTCCCGTGCAAGGCAGGGCCTTGCTCTCTGCGGGTCCCTCCTGTCTCATCATTTGCCAGCAGCATCCCAGGGTTGCCCAGCCTTTGTCCTGTCCCAGCCAGGCAGCCCTCGGACAGTCCCCACCCCTCCTGCCCTGCAGTGCCACAGCCCCTGTTCTGTGCTCTCTGGGGCTGGCACATCCCCAGCTGTGCCCAGAAGGGGCCCGAACCCACTGCTGGAAAAGGGCTGTGGGCAGACTCACCTGCTTCTGCATCTGTCTCCTGGGATCTGGATGGAAAGAACGACAGAGAAGGCAACAGTCGGAGGAGTGCTCCTGCCCTGCAGTGAGCTCTCAGGGGTCAGAGCCAGGGCTGGTGCTGCTGCACCACAGGTCCTGCAGCTCACATTGTGCCTGCTGCTGCTGCCAGGCTGGAGGAGCTGGGGCCCATGGCAGGGGAGCCAGGCTGGACCCACAGGGCACCAGCACTTTCCTCTAAGAGCTGGCCCAGCTAGAGCTGCAGCAGTGCAAACACGCCTGCTCCCAAGAACAGAGCCCACTGACCCAGCAGGGCAATGGGCTCAGGGAGCCATGCCCTGGCGGTGTCCCCAGAAGGGCCGCCCCACTCTCAGCAGAGCACACCATCCTCCCTGCTCAGCTCCATGGCCCCATATGGCCCCTCTGGCCAAGGCATCGCTTCCCGCGTCCCAGCCCCTTACCTCTGTGGACTAGGCAGTAGATGCAGATGCCCACGATGCATGTGACAATCACGGCAGTGATGGGGATCAGCACTGACAGTGAGGAGCGCCTGCCCGACTCTGCTGAGGGAGATGGGGTCAGTAAGGCAACCTGCATGACACTCCCGCAAAGATGCCAAGTGCCCCAAGCTGCCTCTGCTGGTCCAAGCCTAGTCCTGTGGGGATCCCTCACAGGGACAGAGCGGAGCAGGAAGGCATCATACCAGTAGTGCAGTCAGACCCTCCTCTCCCCAAAACACCTATGGGCCAGGCCAGCTCCTCCAAGTGCTGCGGGAGCTGCAGCACCTGGAGATCTCTGCGCGGCACCGGCCCAGCCAGGGCACAAGGCACTTACCACAGATCACATCCGAAGTGTTTGTCCCTTTTGCCTTCACCACCAGCCCCATTTTCTCACAGCTGCAGGGAAGAATGAGACCATGTAAACATAGCAAGCAGCCTAAGCATGCAGAAAGCCCCTGAGGAGGACTGGCCAGGGCTGGGCAGCCATTAGAGCTGTGCAAGAAAGCATGTGCACTGGGCCTGCCGGGCTCGGGGGGGACAAGTGGCCAGGGCTCCCTGGCTAATGCCAGGGCCTATGCTGTGTGACAGGGACACCAGGTACATAGCAGATAGCAGGGCCAGACCCTGGGGTCCTGGTCTGGATGCTGAAACTGCTGAAGATGAAGACAAGTCTGGGGACAAGGCACAGGAGGGAGCAGGTATTTGAGACCTGCCCGGTCAGGAAGACCCTGGGGCTTGTGCACTGCAGCTATTGCAGAACAGCTTGGAGATGACTCGATGACAGGCTACAAGTGGCTCCATGGGGAGGTAATTTCTGGGCACTGATAAAAGCAAAGTGAAATCCAATGGCTGGCAGCTGAAGCGAGACTAATTCAGCCTGGAAATAAGGCTCACGTTTCTACCAGGGATTGCAATTAACCCTCAAGCAGCTTTCTAAAGACAGGGATGACCTGCCAGCCCATAGCATCCTCAAAGCCAGACTCCCCACGGAGAGGGCTGGTGCCTTGGCTGATGACTATAGCCAAGGAGCATGCTGGGAGGGAGAGCCTGGACAGGGCATGGGAGGTCCCTGTAGCCCCTCATCCCTTGCTCCCCAGTGCAGACAACAGTGTGGACGTCCCTAGAGGAGCCAGCACTCTGTGTACATGCTGAGGGACAGTCACAAGGGCATGGATGTCTGCCTCGAGCTCAGCCACACTGCCCTGGACCTCACCACCCTCATAGCTCTGCTGTGCTCACTCCTGCCCTATGCCAGCCTGATGCTGTGTCCCCCAGAGACCATCCCAGCTGCTGGGCCCCAACGCCCCTAAGGAGGCTGGCAGCAGAGGATGTGCTCACAGAGCCTGGGCACAGCTGGGGATGGGTGAAGGATGTGGTCAGTACTCAGACAATACCTTGTCCAGGGATAGCATGGCTCTGTTTTGGAAGAGACATTGGAGAAGGTGCCTTCTGCACAGGGCTCGCAGGGGGATGACATCCGGACCACAGCCTTGGCTGGAGAGGAGCAGAGGTTGCAGGAAGGTCAATGTGGACTGCAGGAGATGAGGGGCTGTGGGGGTCAGGCAAGCAGCTCTCCCCATGGCAATGCTGCCAGTCACAGCTCTCCTGAAGCCTTGCTAGGGGCACTTTTCTGGGGGGTCCCCCTTTCCCTGGAGGACCTGAGGTCAGTGCTGCCAGGGCATTGGTGCCACTGAGAGGGAGGATCTAGTTGGACTCACCTGCCACAAAGCCAAAGCCAAGCTGGCAGGGCTGGTTCTCCACGCAGGTCTGGCAGCTGGTGTCCGAGCAGTGCATGCCAGTCCGGCACTGACACACTGTGTTGTGTGTTGCATTTCCTTGTGTCTTCACGATAAGACCAGTGTCTGGGCAAAGGGAGCACGGGCAAGGTGAGGCACCGGACTGGTGAGCCTGGGGGGACACCAGCCCCTGCAGTCTGGGGCTGGCGGGCGCAGGGAGCACTTACTGTCTTCACAGGTATCATGGGGGGTACAGTGCCTCTCCCTAGTCCAGCCCTGCTGATAGTGTCCACTTTCACAGTGGGTGCAGACGGATTCTTCTGTGCCATTGCATTCAGAGACCAGCTTTTGCCCTGCAACAGAGGCTGGTGAGGAGGGGTCGAGGGGGCCTTCCCCCTCTCCAGGCAGCAGCTCTCCCAGCAGGACAGGGGAGCACTGGCAGCTGTGGATGCCAGGGTTTCTGCAGGGTGCTGCTTGGTAGCCTGATGCTGCTCCAGCATGGAGGGCTGCAGGGGCCACCTCGCCTGGTGGCTGCACACAGTGCACAGGACCAGGTCGGGAGGGCTGCTGGGCACTCGGGCAGGAGAGCAGGGGGGCCGTTCACTGCCTCCAGCACTCCAAGGACTGGGAAACGATCTGGCAGTGACAGCGGGAGCTGGCAAATACCATCATGATCCGGTAGTGACAGTGGCAGCACTCTCCCTGCAAGCTGCCCGTGCCATGGAGTCCTGCGGCTGCAGGAGCACAGACAGTCCCTAAGAGAGCTCTAACAGATTCAGTGAGGTCCAGGGGGTCTCCCAAGGCACCCATGAGGTCCCCAGTTGCTCTAGCAGTGAGGTGACAAAGGGAGGTAAAGCTGTCAGTACTGCCACCAGTGGGGCGGGAGGGGCTAGGTCACAGGGAACTGGGCTTGCTCTGCTGTGGCTGGGCAGTGGGTCCTGGCACAGCTGGGCCCTGGGGCCCCAGGAAGGGGAAGGGGTAGGGGTCTCCGTACCTGGCTGACACCGGTTGCAGCACCTGCCCTTGTGTTCATACTGCTTATCAAAGCATCTTACAGCGTCACCAGGCTCCCAGCACTGGAAGAAACAAGACCTGCAAATTCATGCTGCTCCCCAGCACCCTGGAACCGCCTCACTTCTGCAAGCATGTGTGTGCTAACCTGTGCACTAAACCCACGTCCCAAGGTCAGGGCTCCTTCGCAATGCTCTTCCAATGCCTGTGCTAACCACAGACCACAAAGCCGCCTGCGCTACCTGATGCCACCAGTGCTCTTCTCTTTGAAGTGGGGTGGCAGTGATTCTGGTGGGGTGGCCCCATGTTTCCCGAGATTTCTGAACGGATGCTGATCTCTCATTGCCCCGTGCCCATGCCAACAGTGCTGGGGTCCTGGGCAGCACTGTTTACTGAGCCTCCCACACCCAGAGCACTGCCAGCCCCTCCCCAAGGCTGATGCACTGGCTCTGATGGGCAGGAAAGCCCTGGGCAAGTATATATTGTCCATGAAGTGTCAGCCAGGGCCCTTCTTTGCCCCTCCTAGCAGGGGGCTCTGTGCACGGGGAAGGGTCGGGAAGAGGCAGGGGGAAGCCAGTGGGAGTGCAGGAGGGCACCCGCAGCACCATACCCTCGCACAGAGCAAGCCCCTCAGTGCCCATGCCCAGCAGCCTGGCAGTTCTGGACAGACCCACCCGAGCCTGCCTGTGCCAGGGGGAGGGATGGGGGCTCTGGCAGAGCCCTGGCATGAGGTGACTGCGGGGCTGTGGACCAGCAGGTGAGGGTCGGGCAGCCCTGGCTCGACACGGCCACAATGGGGCTGTGGGGCACTGCCAGTTCCAACACGGGTATGCCTGACTTAGCAGAGGGGAACTGGCCCCATCGTCATGTACATCTGACACTGGGCAGAAAGGGAAGTGAAAGGGGCGCAGGCGGGCCTGTCCCCGCACCCCTGCAACCTCCCAGGCCCGACCTGTGCCCAGAGCTGGGGGGACCCCGGTCGAGGACCCAGGCTGTGCCTAGCTGCGGAGCCCCAGGGCTCGACGCCGCCCGTCCCTGCCGGCGGGGACCCCCGCCCCGGGCTGTGGAGGCTGCAGACCCCGCCGGGCCCTGCTCCCTCGGGCAGAAAGCGAAAGTGAAGTCGGACTGGGGGACCCGCGAGCAGAGACCTGCCTGCCCCGTCCTGCCTTCTCCTCCTCCTCCCCACATCCACGCCCGGGCGCCAGCGGGGGGTCCCGGGGGAGACCGGACCCGCACGGCTCCGCACGGCTCGGGCTGTGCGGGGCCGGCAGCGCTGCCGGGGCTTCCTCCGCCGCCGCCGCCACCGCCCCTGGCACGGACCCGGCCGGGGGCCTTCCTCCCGCGGGGGCGGGCCGCACCGAGGGGACGGGCCGGATCGGCCGGACCGTGCCCCTTCCCGGAAAGCCCGGCGGCTACGGCCGGTGCTCAGCCCCGAGGGAGCGCCCCAGCCCCCAGCCCCCAGCCCCCAGCCCCCAGCCCCACTCACGCCCAGCAGCACCACGCCGAGGAACCCCAACAGCACAAGTCGTTTCATGGCGCTACACCCCGCACAACGATCGCCCGTCCTATAACCTAGCCTCGGCCCGTTCCCGCCCAGGAAGGGGGCGTTGGGCCGCCCTCCGCCGCCCCCGGGGCTTCCCCACGCCTCGCAGGGCGCGGAGAGCCCCGCCAGCGGCCGGCTTTGCGGGGAGGTGCTGCCGCAGCCCCGGGCCCCATCCTGGCCCATCCGCGATGCTCGACCGGGGGCACCGCGGCTGCAGGCTCCGGTCTCTCCCGCTGTCGTCCCGGCGGGGAAACAGGCATTGCTGCTGGGACACCCAGGCGCAGTCCCCCCGCCGGCCACCCAGAGTGTCAGGAGAGCCCCTGGGGCTGGGGGTCCCTGCACGGTGGCTCTGTGCGAAGGACTTGCTGCCACTGGAGGTGGCAAGCTGGCTCCTGCCAGCTCCCGGCCAGCCCCATAGAGCCGCTGCCCTGCCTGCGCCTTCCCTGGGTGAACGAGGTGCGGGAAGGGGCAGGAGTCAGCTGTGGGCCATGGTGAGGAAAGCATTTGTTCTGGCCCGTCAGCTCATTCCTGAGGCAGAAGTTCAAGGTTTCACTTCATTTTCCCAACGGTAACTCAGAGCTGTGGTCCTGGAGAGCCCCTCGTCACTGCTTGCAGGCCTGCACGGAATCCCCACAAATACGTCAGCCCAGAAACGGGAAGGGGCAAAAGCACTGGGGGCCTGGCTGTGCCTCTGGCCAGACACCTGCCTCTGGCTCAGTTCCCTCAGAGGAGTCCCCAGGGGGTCCCCAAGGAAGTTCCACGCTCCTTTGCCCATGCTGGAGACTTTCCTGGGCTCCCCTTTCCAGCGCGGTGCATGGCCACACAGGGAGCTGTGTCTTCTCAGCATCCCTCTGCGCCCCGGTCACATGCTGTGCTGCCACCCTGTCCCCCCACAGCCACGCTGTGCCCACGCTGCAGCGATGCCTTCGTGGCTACACTGCAGCAACGGCCTTCCTGGCCACGATCGCTGCCTCAGCCCCAGCTCGGAGGCTGCCAGCCGCCTGCTGCTGGCCTTTGCCAGGTCACGCCTGCTCCTGTGCGGCCAGCGGGAGCAGCAGGCAGCGTGCTTCCCCGAGGGCGACAGTGGGGTGGGCAGCGCGGGAACCGTGTGCTCTGGATTCCCCAGCCTGCTGTCACTTCCCAAAACTGACTCTCTCGAGAGCGTGAAGGGTCCCAGGGGAGTCTTGGGGGCAGAGATGTGGAGGCAAAGGTGGGGAGGGGATTTCTGGGCCTGGCTCCCACAGGCCCAGCCTGGGAAGTCCCCACAGCCCTGAGCACCAGTTGTGCAGAAGGATGTGCTGTGGCTCTGGGCTGCGAGTGAGCCCTGCTCCAAGACAGCCCTGAGCGGCAGGGGGTGGCGGGACCCCAGTGCTCTGTGCCCGGCAGGAGCCGCTCAGGTGGGAGCAGCCTGCCCCACTCCCAGTGCCCGCCCGGCGGGTCCCTCCAGTGCTGCCTGCTGCTCAGTGCGGCCCCCGTGGACTGGGGGGGGACGGCAGCTTGGGTGTTATCCCGAAAAGCAGGTTTATTTACCCGGTGTGCAAGACACCAAACTCTACACAGCGCGGAGGTATCTTACTCAATTCATTTTTGCACAAAGATGGGCGTGAGATGGTAACTCCACAAAGCTAGCACCCTGCACTGAGAAACTACAAGTTATTTATACAGTTAAACGTGTCGGTAACAGCTAGTATTCACACCTCCCAGCTAAGAATTGGTTGGTTTATTTCTCATTTCAACTTAAAGGTACAACTGTCTTTAAATTTACCATGCATGCTCAGAGAGTGAGGGGGTTTATTTGAGGGAGGGGGCGGTTCTGGCCTATAAGCGTGATTTTTAGTATTATAATGAGGACAGTTCACCTAAAGGATGCTTAGTTTTAGTCCTTATCAACATCCCAATTAGTTGTTCTCTCTGACTATACGCTTTATCACCCAGTTCTCAGCGTCTTCTGAGGAGGGACGTTCTCCTCTATCAGTCTCTCAGCTCTCTTCAAGGATATAGTCGTAAAACAGATGCTTCCCTATCTCTCAGCTCCCTTCTCTGGCCGCCACATTCCGTTTCGCCAGGCTCACATGGGTCATCGTTATTACTTAGAGAAAAATTCTGTTTCCTTCGGGATATCACGGGGACCCACTCACCACCGGCAGCAGGCCGCTGGCACCGCCGCGGAGCCTGACCCCTGCATTGGGCAGGGGTGCGACGGCCCCGGCCCCGGCCCCGGCCCCGGCCCCGGCCCCGGCCCCGGCCCCGGCCCCGGCCACCTCCCGCTCCGCCTCGCGCCGGGTCTGGTGGCGCCACCCAGCGGCCCCGCCCGGCCGCCCCCCCCGCGGGACTACAAATCCCAGCCTGCCTTGCGGCGGCGCCTCCCGGGGCATGCCGGTAGCCGGGGCAAGGCGTGCCGCTCCCCGTTCCGTTTGCCTCGGTAGGCATGGCGGCGGGCGGTACGTCAGCGGGTCGCGCCGTAAAGCGTGACGCGTCGCCTTACCAGCGGCGCTTCCCTCTCTGCTTTGCGACGGCGCCGTGCGGCGGTAGAGGCGTTTGGCGCCTTTGTCCTGGCGGGCGGCGGCCTGTGGCGGAGCGGGCCCGGCGCGGCGGTGAGTCTGCGGGCGGCGGCGGCGGGGCGGCGGCGGCGGCTTCGCGGGGAGCGCTCGAATAAAACACGTACCACAGCAAACCTCGTGGAGGGCTGAGTCCTTCCCGGCCGCCGCGCCGGGCTGGGGCCGGGCCGGGCGTGCCCCGCGGCCTGCGGGCCTTCCGCCTCACCGGCTGGGGAAGCGGCAGCGGGGAGGGCCGGGCCCGCCGGGCCTGCTCCGCTCCCCCCGGGCGGGGGCACGGTGCTTCCCGCGGTGGGGCCAGGGGGGTGCGGAGAGTTAAAGCGCCTCTTCCCCAGTCACGGTGTGTAGCGGGTGATGTCGCTGTGGCGGCGTCCACCGGGAGCACCCGCGGCCTGCTGCGGGAACCGCGGCCCCGGTGAAGCGACAGGCGGCCGGTTGTCCCTCACCGCTGCTGGAGAAGGCTGCGAGTAGCGAGCAGGGCGAGGGCGCCGGCCGGAGCAGCGAGGAGGGCCTTGGGCAGCCGTGGTTTGCGAAGCCCGGCTCGCCTTCTCGCGGCGCGGCGGGGTCGTGGGGAAGGAAGGGGAAACCGTTCTTCGTGCTAACGTTTTCCCTGTGGGCAGCTCTGCCCGGGGCCAGAGGGCCAAGGCGGGTGGGTGCCAGCGCTTCCCCAGAACAGCTCTCCTGGCCTTTAGGGGTGTGGCTGCCCGGCCAGCCTTGGCTCCGAGGTGCTGGGTGGGAAGCTTACAGCTCCTCAGCACCGTTCCTTACGGCGCTGGTTGCCTTTATGTTTGGGTTGGGGTTTTTTTTGCCTTGCCCAGGAACTTGCAGACTTCTGTCTTCAATGTTTCACCTGTGTCATATTAGTTTCAGCATCCTGCTTCAGCTATCTCTAACTTTCTGAAGCTGTAGGCCTACTAGTAAATAACTTTGGTTTTAAATGTAAGATTCTTAGGGAAATGTGGCTTTAATTAACTTCCAGAGGATTTATTGGCATGTGGGCTGTCCTGTTGTAGGAACCTGCTCGGCCTGGTGCCCGTTTTCTGCAGGGGGGGATTGGCACCTTTAAGCTGCCCAGGTGTGTAGTTGGCTTTCCTGGCTGTGTTTGTAGAAACAGACTTAACGTGGAAATTAGCTGTTCACGTGGTGTGCTTAAAGCTGGGATGACATTCACTTATTCTGGTCTTATGGCTGTGAAGTGGTCTTTAACTATGTAAGGAACCAAATGGTAAGAGGCAGTAAATGCTCTTGTATGAAAGCTCTTTGTAATTCAACCTGTCGAAGTGTTTCGGATTTTCTCTTTTGTTTTGAAAGCAACATGAAGTGGAAAAATAACTCCGTTTTTCTTTGTGGAAAGCTCTTGCACCCTCTTCCCCAGCTGTCCCCTACTGTCTTCACTCTTAAGAAAAAGAAAAGGGAATTTCTTCCTGCTTTTTAATCTGAAAGTGAAACGTCCTGCCAGCAGCACTTACGGGTCTTGTTGACACCTGTTTGCTGTGTGTATACATCCTGTTTGCTATGCATATACGTGATGTCCTGAGACTGCATGTATGGGCTGTGCTGCCTCAGCAGCTGCTCGCAGAGGCTCCAAGCCCCCATTCCTGGTGGTGCTCAGAGCCTGGCTGGAAAAGGCTGTGATAACTGGATCCAGCTTGGATGTCACCCTGCTCCGCATGGGAACTTGGCCTAGATGGGTCTTTCCATGTTTTATAGCCTCTTAATATTTTTGGGAGAAATTTGGAAACTTCTTTTCCATCAGCTGATGAGAACTTGAGCTGCAGTAGTAGAATAGAAGGGAAGCCTAGTCCTTCCATACAGATAAATAGGACAAGATTTGGTACTTCTGACAGGGAAGGTAAAGCTCTGTGTGTATGTGGACAAAGTTACAGGAGCATTGAGGCAAATGTGTTTGAAGAAATTACTTTTTTTTGGTTTTGTTTTCTTTTTTCCTTCCTCCCTGTTCTGTCAGTTCAGTTCATTTTCAAAAGTTTATTAGACTGGGATGTGTTGTCTGCTTCCTGCCCCTGCAGGGTTTCCTAAAGGAAGGAGAAAAGTTACATGAGTATAAAGTTGATTTATCTTTAAAAAGACCCCAAATTTTATGCCTCAGGTCTGGAGTAGATGGATTTTTCATGCCAATTAAGTGTAGTAGAAGCAAAGCTATTTTATATTTTTGGATATTTGACTTGTTTATTTACAGGCTACTTTTAAATTGTAACAAATATAGGTTACTGTTAGGGAGTGTGTTAGTTGTAGGAACCTCATGATTAACAGTAGATGTTTCTGTTGATACACTCAATTTCATCAGCTTTCTTTTTCCAGGTTTCTTGCATGTTATAAAGTCCCATCCTGCATTCCTGTAGGTGAATGTTTAGGAAGTATGACAACTTTACTAAATAGTTTTCAGCCTTTCAAGTTCATCTTGAAAGTTTCAGTGTGGTGTTTTTTTTTTTTTTAAGCTTTATGTAACAGTTACTTTTAAGCCAGAAAGCGTGAGTCCTGGGTGGGGTTTGATGGCAGTTTTTTGTTGGCTTGGTAGAGTTCGTTATGTTGGCTTTTTGTTTGGTTGGTTGCAGTTTGGGGTGGTGTTTTTTTTGTTGTAATTCTTTGGGTAAGTTTGTGCAATGAATGTGGCTGGCTGCCCCAGCTTTGTCTGTGATGGTGTGGGTTAATGAAGTGCTTTTTTGCTGTACTGGGGGAGATGAGGTAGTGGTACAGCATTTATGTGGGGGTGGTTAAATTCCCAGCTGTGGACCCGCCTTCTGTGGGAGCTGACATCTGTGTGGCGACAAGGATGTGCTGTTTAGCAGGGAGGGGTATGAATGAGAAACTGGGTTTTCCTGGTATTGGAAAGCTAAGATTTCACATTTAGTAAAGCAATCCAAACATGGTCACTTGAGCATTTAAACAATACTTCCTAATTCAAAGCCTGTATTGAAACATTTGAGTCCTCTTATGCAATGTTGAGATGAGTGTCTCTGCTTATTAAAATATTGCATAAATTTCAACACTTACTGCCGGTGGACTGAAGAAATAGCTATGACAACGAGTGTATTGAAAAGCTTAAAAATTAAGATGTTTTAGTGGAAAACAAGTTTTATTGGTATCTTAGTTTGGAGTTAAACCATTAAAACTTATCCGCAAAATAACTAGGTTTACTACCTTTCAGTATTACAGAAAAGCTCAACCAAAACGCTGCGGTATACGTTTTTGCCAGACCTCTGTATCCCTTGCCTTGAGATTTCTCTGGAGTGAAGTTTGCATCAAGCAGACCCAGTTGGCTTCTAGTCTGCAAAGCTGTTAAGTTTAATCTTGTTCCAGTGTAATTTTAATGTCATGGATTGAAATTATATGCATGGCCATTTTTCTTTTTTGCGAAGAGTTGGATTTGGAACGAAAGCAAAATGGCTCGAGGACGCAAGAGCAATAGCATCAAACAGAGCGACTTCACTAACAGCACCAATCCTCAGGATTTAGAAAGAAGACTTTTTATCGGCAATTTGCCCACAGACCACATGACTCGTGAAGAAATGGAAGAGATATTTTCAAAATATGGCAAGATCAGGGGTTAGTATATTATCTTATGCCTTTTTGTGGCTGGGAATTCAGTGAGAAATATAACTTTCATGCTTGTCAAATGCTATTCGATGATGGTGATAGGAGTGACTAATGTTGTTCCTAAAAAGTGACCTTCTATTGATAATTTTCTCTGCCTGCATTTTCTCTGAAGAAGTGATTCCTTCAGTACAGCTGAAATGTAATGCGTGTGTATCAGCTGTGTTATAGCTTTTGGAGTTGCAGTGTGATGTAACAATCCTCTTCCAAGTGACTCCATAGTCTCTTAATCAAATCTAGGTCACTTCACAGGCTATATTTTGGTCACTGCGTTGTCAGAAGGAAGTTGATCTATGAAATATATTTCGGAGTCTTTAAGCTCTGCATTTTGATCCTGGTAGATTTAGTTTTCCCAGGAGATTTGCATAGTCGTTTCTGGGTAGGGCCCCTTTACTTGTTCATCTGGTGGGGTTACGTGATGGCCTGGGTGTGGGTTAGTACTGTCCCTTAGTTGTAACTGGTCTTGCCCTGCTGTTAACTTTTCCAGCCCTCAGCATGTACCATGGCTATGGGTTCGTGCAGTATGACCGTCTAGAAGATGTCCAGGCCGCTCTGGACGGTGAGAAGGGTCGCCTTTATAAAGGGTATAGATTAGGTAAGGAAAACTGATCCGTGCTCTCCTACTGACCCTAGCATGTGTTCTGGTAGAAAGAGTGCTTTTTTTTTTTTAAAGCTCTCTTGAAAGATCATTATGTGACACTTGCCTGGTGCTAGTATAAAATCCCTTTTACTAGGTATGTATTTGCCTTCTGAGTTGTTTGCTGTAAGTGCAATGTGGTTCATCTGCAGCGTTTTGTCTTGCCACGTAGGTCTTACTCTGAGCTTATTTTTAAGTATTAGTATTTGAAAAGCTCTGTTACCCTGTGTAAGAAACTGTTCAACATGTAAGCCCTGGAACGCAATCACTGAAACCTCATACGGTTTTAGAGACATTTGTAAACCAATATTGGGCTTCATCTTGACAGGTTCAGAGGAACTGGTCACAGCACTTTGCAGCTCCTTAGATAAGTAATCTTAACTTGGATTTTTTTGCACATGTGAATTCAATCTGTAAGTAGTGCTATAAATACTGGGTGCTTTAAAAAGGCCATTTTCATAAAGATGAAAATAATCCTAAATATGCTGGGAGCAAACAAACAGAAATGAATGCTAAGAAGTCTAAGAGTAATCTACTAAATGCAAGCAAAAAAATTTGCTTTCAAGGTAAACCTCTACTAATTTAAAGAAAAAGTTTGACATAGGAAGAAATGAAAGGAGTAATAAATACTTGTGGGAAGGTGTGTGTACAGGAGCAAATATGAGCCTGAAGGTGGAAATGGAGACAAATAGACAAGGAGGCTAGAAGGATACAAGAAGAAGTAATGGCCAGCTTTGCTAGAAGCTTAAACAGGAACAACTGCGGCTTTTTTAGAAGCTGAGGTGTAACTGTCTGGAAATGATAAAATTTCTCACTGGAAAGGACCACCTAGTCTTCGGTTAATGTTTCTGCTGTCTATTTTTGAAGAGGCAGAAGGTGTTGGTTTCAATTTAGTTTCCATTTCAGTAGCAAGCTAAAAAAGGTAAAACAGCAGCTACCAAAACTAGACCTCTCAAAAAATTAAATCAACATCTTTGAGGCTCAGTGAAATGAAGACCTGCCTAAGCTATTAGTGTTGCTTTTCCACAAACGTTGGAAAACTAGGGAGTTTCCAGGGACCTAGCAGAGTACTGCAGATGTGCCAGTAGGCAGTGTAAATGGGATGAGCCTGGCATCAACCCCTGATAAAGAAGGGATTCTTTCACCTGACTCTCAGTGAAAAGTGAATTAATGCCCATAAAAATAATCCTGTCAAGCTAACTTATTCTTATTATACTGCAAGTTTTATGGTGGGAAGTAGCAGTGTTGATGCAAGAGTTCTTTAAGATGTTTGATTTGATTAAGGAACTAGAACAATTAAAACAACATAAGGCTGAATGGATTTCAAATGAATCTCTGTGTAACATAGATGAAATTCCTCAGTGCTTTGAATGGTGTGCTGGAAAAAAAATTATTCCTGGCCAGACAGTGCTTTTATAAGTGACTTGGAAAGAAAACTCACAATCATGTTTTAAAAAGAGAAAATGAAATAATGAAGATTAAGTCACTGATGGTGAAATGACTTGGACTTCTTCCTAAGCTGGTTTCAGGCAGAACTGAGCTATCAGTAAAGCCAAAAGAGAAGATCTGCACCTAGCAGCAGTGCTTTTGTCATTCTTAGCTGTACAAAACACAGATTTGTAAGCAGAGAGGTTTTGGTACCTGTGGGGTTTTGCTGCTGGAATACTGTGTTCAGTTCTGGTATGTCTGGTTCAAAAAGGATAATGCTAAATTGGAGAAGCCTCAAAAATCTGAAGAAGGCTTAAAGAATCGAAGAACAAGCCCTAGAAAAAGCCTCAAGATAAAGGAGAGGTGTGATCTGTGTGTTACAGACAGAGCTGGAGACAAGTGAGTTTTAATCTAATAGGCATAGGTCTGACAAGTCCCTAAATGGAAGTAAATGGTTTTCTTTAACAGCAAAGTAATTTACTTCTGGAATAACTTATTGGAACTTTGGTGGCTTCTGTGCTCTGAAGACTTTTAAATTGGAATTGGATGTTTTGCTAAAAGTTAAACTCTAGCTCAATGCCGCTGCTGCACTTGAGATAGGAATGTGATTCAGGAAACTCTTGTCACCTGTGTTTATTGAGAAGGTTATGCTGTATGATTACAGTGGCCCTGTCATCTCAAAATCCTACAAAACATAAGACTATTTTTTTTTCTCAGTTTTGTCAATGTTCAAATATTTAACCTGTAAATGCTGTTGGCATTAAATAAAATGTTATTAAATCTGTTCGTTTTGCACAAGAGAAGGATCCCTGTCAAAGGTGTTTTTTCTTCTAGTAAAGTATTTTTGTTCAGATTTAAATACTTTTTTTTAATTTGAAATAAATGTATGGTATTGAGTGTAAAAAAATCATAGGTTTCTGCAATGGCATCTTAAAACAGAAAATAAAAATAATCTTAAACCAAAGAAAGCAGATAGTGTCTTGCTTAAAGGTAACACTTGACTTTGGGGTGGGGGGAATTCTCAACTAAAAAAAATAAATGCAAGGAGAACAGTTGCTTCAGTTATGCAGTCTGACTATTAAATATAATTGCGAATAACACAACAAGGTAAAAGGCTTTGGGAGAGTTTAACTCCAGTATTGCATTATACTAAGGCTTCCACAAATGCGTAGAAGTGTTTTCAGATCTTTAATGAGAAAATATGTAGGGAATAGATGTCCATCAGATTTGGTTTGTGACAGTAGACAGTACAGCTGTACTTGATCCTGGAGAGACTGCTTTGTGGTCCTGTGAATGTTGTTATGCTGCATTTGTAGCTAATGTTCTGATGGCACTTGCTTCTCTCCTCCCACAAAAAAGAGAACATGCTGCTTCTTGACAAATTTAGCAAAATTAGAACTAATCCCTTAATTCTAATTTTAATCTTGAAAGTAATGAAGGATGGTTTGGGAAGTTACAGAAGATTTTAAAACTGAGTCTGCCTAAAGACATTGTAGCATGTTTGTTCTCTTGCAAGAGCTTTGAAAGTAGTTAATGTAAACAACTAATAAGAATTTTTAATTGTTGATAGATTCTCAGGGGGCAGGCAGGACCTAGGTTGGTTTTGTTCTTTTCCTTAAAAGGCTCTCTGAGTAAAACACCTGAAGTCATTTCTGTTTGTTCTTGCCCCACCCCGCGCCCCACCCCCCCACCCCCCCGGTACATTATTTCATCTTCAAACATCAGTTATGGAAGGCTTTGTTTCTTCATGGTAGAACAGTACGGACCCCTGCCAGTTCTGGGCAGCTTCACTTTTTCTGGTTAAGGACAAGACTGTTTCTTCAGTTTTCTTACTTCTTTGTTTTTCATTTCATGGTGTTTATCATGGAGATGCTCAGAAGCCAACCAGTTTTCAAATTTCTGATCTGTTGCATCAGTTTGCATCATGTTAACAGTAGTGTTTTGAATGCACCATGCTGACTTCATAAGGAGCTTGTGCTTGAGGCTCCTTGGATCCCGTTTCCTCAGTGGTGGAGGCTGTGCAACTTAATGCTGCAGCAGTCCCTTGGAAGGCAGTTGCATGTGCCACTTGAGAACCCTTGGATTATATTCAACAAGGGTAGCGGCATGTTCCATTGAACAGGACTGGCTGTGACTGTGCTGGCCATCAGCTTCCTTTCCTGGAGGTTTTCAGACTCTGCTTTTTCTCCTAGAGTCCATGAGTCGCTTTCTGCTCGCTCATAGACTGCAGAAGAAAGAGGGTTCTCTTATGGAATGAAGAGTCTGGATGTAGGCCTGAATGTAAAGGGTTAAAATTTCACCCAGGCTGTCCACCCTATTTTGAACTCAGAAATCCATGAAAATTTCATTACATTGTACTATCTAAACTTAATAAAAAATTGTCAAAGTGACAATGTCTCTCTGCTGAATGGACTTTCTTGCACCATCTGGATGTTGTTGAGCTTAAGTTGCTTTCATTTGAATTGTGCTGATGATCTTTTTTTGTTCCATAGCATTGAACAGATGGGTTGATTATTCTTTACAGATATTAATAAAGCAGTGGAAAGAAGAAATATGAATAAGGCTTCATCAAGGTCCAGTCCGGCACGAAGGTAAAGTACCTGGAAGCAGTGAGTTATACTAGGAAGGTCAGGCTTTTAGGGCATGAGCCCAGCGGCCTGTGCTAAATGTCTGTGTCTCTTCCCTACCACCACCTCCCCAGTCAAACAGAGATGCTCAAGCGAGGCAGTTGGGACATGGCCGCTCCACCTCTAAGAGCCCTTCTGGTGCTGACACCTCAGGAGGCACAAGGGAAACCTCGTGTCTGCTGCTGTTACTACAGCTAAGCACTGTGTTTTGCAGCACAGGTTGTAAGAGACTTGTGAGGAAGAATACACTTGATGTTTGCTCCTGCCTCAAGTGTCAGAGAAGCCAAGGCATATATAGACAACGCCGAGGGGCTGTAGTATTCCCAGTGCCATGCTGCAGAGGACTTCAGGATCTTGCCTCTTCTGATGTTGAAAGCTTCACTTGCTGAAATGAGACTGGAAAAGAGCACGTGAGCAAATCACAAGACAGAGCAAACATCTCTATTGCACTGTCCTGTCTGCATGTGTGCTTGCATTCTCAGTACCTGGAACCAATCCCCTTCTGTCCAGTTAGTGATGTGTACCTGCAGCTTCTCCTGGTTTCCCACCCCTCGGTAGGCACAGTGCGCGCAGCTCCTGCACATCCTCTGTGTGTGAAGTTACAGGCAGGTGGAGAAGACAGACTGTCCTGTCGCAGGAAGACTACTTCAGTTCCTTTCCATGGCATTACTAGGGGGAACACAAAGACGTGCTGTGGTTACAGTTTGGTATAACGTGTGCATCTTCTATGCCTATACTGTAAAGCTTTCCACACAAAGGAGTGTTACATGTTGGACTTGAAGGTAATCAAGCTCTCCTGTGTCTGGTGTGCTCTACTAACTTGATCTGTTAAATTACCAAAAATGGGGAAAAAGTGCAACTAGCAAGACATCTACCACCAAAAAACAGCGACTGAGTAGCTGCAGTTCTTGGCATCATCTAGGTCTTTTGTATGTTGTGCACTTACCCTGTACAGGGCCAAATGTGCTTGCAGAGACAAGCACGTGGGCATCACCCAGGAAGTGCTTCGGACACACATCTGGGGGTTCCCATTACAGATGCAGCAAGCCTTGGGCCTGGGCAGTGTCAGGTGTGCTCAGTGCTGGTGTGAGGCCCCCAAAAACACTGCAAGTACAGGAACAGCAGGCAGTGATGGCACACCTTCTGCCTCAGTGGCACTGCAGGTGTGTAGTGGAGGTTACAGACCGCATTGCAGAGGGACAAGCGGCAGGCACTGATGCCATGGGCCTTGGGACCTGTGTTATCCTGCACGTATGCAAGAGCAGATGCCCATGTCGTGGACCCTGAGGAGCACTGAAGGTGTGTGAGCCATGGGCAGTGGTGCTGTGGGCACTTGGCTGTGGACTGGACTACTGCCACAGCTGCTGAAGTGCTTGTCACAGTGGCACCAAAGCCTGGATTCCAGCTGACACTGCAGGCACCGTGGCCATCCCCTGTTGCTAGCACCAGGTCCCAAGCAGCACCATGGGCATGGGTGGCAATGAGGTCACGGGCACACAGACAGTGGATGATGGAGCCTGGACCACGCTGCGTGCATGTGAACAACAGCCGCTGATGCTGGGGTGCAGAGTCCCACGCTGTACCACAGGCAGTGGTGCTGAGCCAGTGGTACCGAGTCCTGAGCAAAGGTGGGCAGCAGTGCTGGTGCTGCTGAGGAGTTGGACTATGGTGACAGAGGCGTGGAAGGAGAAGGCTGCTGTCCCTTTGTGCCGCTGCCTCTCTGCAAGCGGCAGGGCAGCAATGCAGGTGCAAGAGCAGAAGACACCCGCACCACGTCTGTACTTCTGTTGCAGTTATGCATTGTTCATTCTGGATCTTTTTGTCTCTGCAGATAATGAATATGGCCTGTTCTGGTCACCCCCCACTCCAGCTGGAATAAATGTCATATGCCAAACAATTACACTGCATCTGGCTGTTTTGCTATGTAGTCTTACAGCTACAAAAAGATCAGTTACTCAATATCCATTAGAGCAAATCAGAGGTTTCCCCAGAGCTTCTGCCATCATTCGCTGTAGGTTGGGGGGAAGGGGACAATGATGTGTTTTTCCCATGGGATGTGTTTTCAACACCGATCACAAACAAAAGTGGATTTGTGTGTCCAAAAAGCTGAAGGAGTTTACACTTGTTTGTGTGCAAATACAGCATTTCTTTTACAGGAGGAGGTTATATATGCTCTTGGTGGCAACACTGTAGTTTGTCCTAAGATCTGTTTTGTGTCTGACACAAAAATAGAGAACGCCAGCACTCCTGTGTATCCCCCAGCACAGCTGGGTGTCTAACCACCAACGTCCATGCACAGACTCTGCACATCCATCACATTACTGTCTGCTCTGTCTGACAGTGAACTTGGGCACATCTGTCTTGCTGCTTCCGCTGTTCTCTCCAGCTGACTGCTACGTGAATGCACTGTACTGCAAGCAGGCTTATGTTCTGCTTACCATTCATAAACTAGATCAGGCTGGTAGAGGGCTCTAAAAATCTGTCAAGTTTTGGAAATAAAAAATTCAAAAAACTGGGTTTTTTTTTTTAATGGTTGTCAGTATCTTGGGGAAAGAACATTCCAAACATGAAGCTCAATGGTTTCTCTGCAAGACTTTTTTTATGTTTGGCTTAGACTACAGTGAAAGTTACGATTTTTTCTGGAAAACAAAATATGACCTTGGAAAAAACCCTACTGTTTTGGGAAGAGATGAAGACTGGAATGTTATTCTTCCTTGACTTCGAAGACAGTGCAGTACAAAGTCTGAATGACGTGGATCATTCAGATGTGACACAGAAGCCTGTTCCTGCTGAGGATGCCATTCTCGTTGGGTTTAGTACCCTCTTAACATGGGGCATTGTAAACATAAGACTGGCTTTCTACAGAAACTATCCCTTCAAATCCAGGACGCAGTGGTAGCTATCATTGTTTTCTGCTAGCAGCACAAACCCAACTGCAACATGGAACCTACAGTGTCTTTGGTCACAGCAAGCTCCTTTTTTAATCATAGGCCAGTAATGAATGAATTCAGGTATTCTGCTGTCATTAACTAGTGAATTTAATGGATCCCTTGAATGTTCCTGGCTATTGAATATTTGTGGGTATTGGAATCCAGCACCTTAAATTCTCTCAAATTTGCAAAAATTTGTTGAGTAGATGACCTGTGGTTGATGTTAGAGGCCAGAGGCCTTGAAACAGTAGTTTCTGAGGTGCTGGTTCTCTTCTTCCACAGGTGCTCTGCACTTCTAGTGATGGTCCATTAAGGAGCTTTCTGGGTCTTGTTTGGCTATGATAAATATTGGGATTAAGAAGCTTCTCTAGGCTCCTTCTTCAACAAATATGTTTTTCTTTGGCAATTCTTGCTATAGTGGGATAGGAGGGAGGATTCAGCTGCTGAGAAGGGTTGCTTTGGCACCTCAGGTAAGAGATCTAGGGGTAGCAGTACTCGTGTCATTAGCAGTCTAATGGAATTTCCCTGGTGTTTTCCTCAGAGAGCCATATGCCTACGGGGATGGCCGAGATGCCAGACGCGACCGCTCCCCTCTTCGGGGGAGCCCACGGAGAGACCCCAGAGATGGCAGGGATGGTAGAAACGGGCGAGATTCCAGAGACACTCGAGACATTCGAGCTAGAGACATGCGTGATGCCAGAGACCACAGGGACCCACGGGACCTGCGAGACCCACGGGATATCAGGGATCCAAGAGACTTGCGGGACCCTCGTGATGTTAGAGATCTTCGTGACCCACGGGAGCCACTGTATGATCGATACAGGGATCCACGGGATATGAGGAATCCACGAGATGTGAGGGATCCACGGGATATGAGGGATCCACGGGATATGAGAGACCCTCGGGACCCTTTGTACAGGTAATTTCCACGGGATCGTATTTGCCAACACGTTTTTATGGTGATCCTGCCTCAATGGCTGCACTAGTTTGAGTGGTGTCAGGCATTTAAGATCAGGGAATTGCTTTGGCTGGGGACAGTTGGGTGCCTGCTTTGTGTCTTGCGAGGAGCAGGTGGGTGCTTCAGAAATTAAACTTGAGGAAGGTCTGTGTGTGCTGTATTGGCAAAAGTTACTGCCTCAGACTGTGTGGAGCATGGAAATCCTTGGTTCTTTAAATGTTGCAGACGAGATGAAGCTTATGACCGTTACCTTCGCCTTGAAGACTACTATCGGCGGAAGGATGACTCTTACTACGACCGTTACAAAGAGCATTTTGATAGAGCACCAGTGAATTCAGAAGGTGAGTACCTTTAACATTATAATGGGCAGACTGACGTTCTCCCTCTGGGAGGATGCAGGAGATGCCTGCAGTGCCAAGTGCGTTGCGTTCTGTGACGCTCCAAGCAGCTCCAAAAGGCATTGTTCTGTCCCTGTGGCTCGCTTTCAGACCGTCTGAAGCGTGAGGAGCGGCGCCGAGAGGAGCTGTACCGTCAGTACTATGAGGAAATCAAGAGGCGATTTGATGCAGAGAGA
Organism: Phalacrocorax carbo; assembly: GCF_963921805.1. NCBI lineage: Eukaryota > Metazoa > Chordata > Aves > Suliformes > Phalacrocoracidae > Phalacrocorax > Phalacrocorax carbo. The sequence continues at coordinate 9,922,659 of NC_087526.1, read as the reverse complement.
CCTGTGGATTGTTCTGTGATAGTGGTGAATAAACAGACAAAGTAAGAAAATAGTTATGACCCATTTTATTTTTGCATGGTAGAAGAACATGGAATTAAACTTAGTCCTGCCTTGAGACTGTTTGTCTTACAGGTTGCTTTTGAGGAGTGTGGCTTTAGAGCCCTCAGAAAGCTACAGCTCTTGCTGCTGTTCTGAGAAGATACGTTGATGAGATGGAGAAATGTTGTATCTTGTGCTTTACTTTTATTTCCTTCTTGTCACCTATCACTATACCTTCTCCTGATACTTTTCTACCTACTTTTCATATCAGCCTACTGTCGCGACAGGTTATAGTGGCCTGTACTTGTTATTCATGGGTTGAATGATGTGGAACTTATTAATATACGCCAACCAGCAGATAGTACAGAGCAGTTGTCAGGGTGGAGTTGTGGGGGTGTTCGTTTCAGAGCTCCTCTCAGATCAGTTACTAGGTTAGACACCAGTCAATACTGTTAATCCAATGTGCAAGAAGCATAAAATCACTGCTGGAAGTAGTCATGAACGATATCAAGAGCATGTGTAAGTAGTAACCAGGGTGATCTCATGCAGCAGTGCGAACACTTACTGGGGTTTCCCCACACAAACACAGTGTGTCTTTTTATTGTGCTAAATGCAAGATTGTTTATCTAGAAGCAAAATTCAGGCCATCCTTGTAGAAAGGTGTGCTTTCTCTTGGAATATAAGGACTTAAAACAATTTTAGGAGTCAAAGGGACTTGTATCAAAAATGTTATATCCTTAGTTTGGAGAGCAGGCACTGTGTTGGGAAGAGAGGGGTACACCTATGCCTGGTACAGTGGGAGGAGGGCTGTAATGATGGCACCAGTCTGATGTCTTTATCTTTACAAATAAATATATTAAAGAACAGCAAAGATGTAAATAAATCATAGATCTGGGTTAGGCTCTGAGGAAAATGTCTGCCAAGGGGAAATTTAAAGCTCTGTCTCCTCAGCCCTTCAGAAAAAAAACATCATGAGTTGGTTTTATTTAACTTTGCTGTATCTGTGAGTCAGGAAGAGAGAGCTGTGCTTGCCTGATCTGGTGGTAGAAGACAGAATGGGAAATCGGAACAAAGGAAGCAGTGAAACTAGAAGTAACACTTCTGTGGTTTGCTTTTAATGGGGTTGATTACCTATTGGAACAAATCTTGAAATTTTACATCCTTTATCTCTTGGTGGCTAAAAGTCTTGGAAGGTATTTTAATAGACCACAAGTTATTGTACTCGATACAGGGAGAATTTTTTGTGCAAGAGGGTCAGCTTAATATCCTAAAGATCTTTTTGGTCTGTAACATCTACAAACCTTAAGAGCTGGAGTATGTTAACAAGTCTTGGGTGTTGAAGCATTAATGTCACCTACTATGGACCTGTTGAAAGATGACTCCCAAATAACTTAGATACACAATTGGTGTGACTTAGAAATCCTTAAAAAGACAGTTGGCGGGGGGAACAGTTTTAGTCACCGTTACAATGTTTGCATCCAAAGATGATAAACTGAACCTCTTTCAAAAGATGGTGGTGCACGCAGACTAAATTTCTCAGAATGCATATGCAGTCAGTATTGCAGTTTTGGTACTTAGTATAGTAAGCTTAGAGAAAGGCTTGAAAACTTTAAGCTCAGCTGTATGAGCCATGGTTTGTTGATTGGAATGGGAAGTTTGTAGGCTAGCGGAACTGGAACAGTGGCTCCAAGTGAATGTTTATGGATGGGTAGCTATCCTCTGAAAATTAATCTTCTAAGTCCAGAAGTTGGTCTGTGCTACAGTGAGTTAGGATAAGGCGCATTTGAAAGGTTAAGATACTGAATGTAGCACAAGTAGCTGACTTCTGTAGGTTAGCTGCTCTGCTGTGTACTGCTGAGATCTCTGCAGGCATAAATTACCTCACATAATGAATCCAGTTTAAACACATTTATACATAAGCAAATTTATAATAGTGTAAATCCCTTTGCAAACACTCTGTTTCCCAGCTAAGCTGAGGCTTGGTTTGTAATCTATTTCAGTTAAACTGAAATGACTGATCAGATCAAAATAAAGGTAGGTTATGGGCTTTTATATTATTGTAATGAGATTGATTTAATACTGTCCTGTCAAACATTATGAAGTTTGGCAAGCCATCAAAAAAGTGAATCTGAGATGATGGAGAGGGTGGATGTGCCCGGATTTCTCTTTCTGTATGTGACTGACTTGTTAAACTCTGCTGGCTTTGCTTTGTGGTAGGGAGTACGCGGAGTCAGTGGGGCGGAAGGTGCGGGATCTGGGCATGGTAGTGGACCTGATCTTCCTCAACACAGAGATGTCACTGACGCAAGCCCTGGACGATGTGAGCAGAGGAGGGTCTCCTTTTGCCATTGTCATCACCCAGCAGCATCAAGTTCACCGCTCTTGCACTGTTAACATCATGTTTGGCACCCCACAAGGTACTGAGGTCTCAGTAGGCTGTTTAGCTCTGTGGTCGCTGAACAGCTCTAAATGCTGCTTTAGAACACTTTCAAGCAGAATCATGCAGGACAAAGCTCAATCTTTCTGTGACATAAGTAGTTATTAAGGCTTGACACCATGTCATAAATGTAAATGTCATTATTTACAAGTTTCCATAATACTTTATTTGTCCCATGTCAAAAGGACTGTCTAATTTCCGCCAAGAGGGAATCTTAGCTGCATTCTTAGCACCTAACATCACCAGCCTTTGCATCTTAGGGCAAGTCATGAACCCCAGCTCTAGAAATGACTGCATTGCATTGGTAGATTTCTGAGTAATACCAGTCCAACCTCAGTTTATTACTTGTTGCTCTCAAAGAGAGCCTGTTTGGAATGTGATGAATTACAGAACAGATTTTAAAACCAAATGTAAATTAAGGAAAACGGAATAAGGATAGCGTATTCGGTCAAGGTAAAGATCTGATCGTGAAACTGGGAAGATACACATACAAAGTGATTTGGTGTACGTGCACCACTTTCATGGAGCTAAAATGGCATTTTAGCGCCATTTACACTCATCGCATCACTTTCCATCTCAGGGTGTGACTTAGTTGTTGTGAGTGTGAGGGTGGGTGTAGGTATTAAAAAAAAGTCTTGTCAGAATGTGATTCTGGAAAGCTGCCTTTTGCTCTGATCAGGTTCTCTCTCCCTTATTGTGTTCTCAAGTGATGTTTTGTGAGGTTCGTCTGGGAGAGTAAGCTTCTGAATGCGCAGTCACTGGTTTTTGTGTGCTTACTGACTGAAGAAGCCCGGTTTCTTTTAACATTGGATGCAGATGTGAGGGGAGGGTTCTCTCATTTCCTGCACAAATACAGCTCATGGAGAATTTCACTGGGCTTTCCACTGCCCTTGGTTTTAACTCCAGCTCCTTTGGTTTAACACCCGTCCTCCCAGCAAAGCTTCTCTTCTTCTTTACTGGATCTAACGATGTATCAAATCTGATAAGAACCTCAGTCATTTGCTCATATCCACAGCTCTTTCTAGAGAGTAAATATGCTCACTTTAACGGCCGCAGCCACCTTTCCATTCACATTAGTTTCAGGGAACTCTTTCATAACTTGTGCACAGCGTAATGTTAAAATGAACCCCAGTTTTCTGTTATGAGGAAAAGGGTGGTAGGATTTGATGATTTGCAGGTGATCGGAAGGTAAAGGCCTTCCCTTCACCCTTGGGTCTCCCTGCTTAAATCTGTCTCCAGGGAAATATTTGCATGTGTGCGTTGTGAGGTGGAAATAATGACCTCAAAAACTTTAAAAGGCAAGTGCAAAAATTGGAATTGACCATTATTCATTGTATTACAGAAGAACTTGATTGCTGCTTATTGCGCCAAATCAGTAAACATGAGCAGCAATGTGACACTGAATCAGTGCTGCTTCCCTCCCCATCTCCTGCAGGCGCATGCACTGTATTAAGGCATTGCCAACACAGAACCAAAAAGCATTCCCATCGCTGACCTGCTCTGGGAAGCTTTAGCAGCCTTCAGCGGGCAAGTTCTGGATCTGTCCATGACTTTAGCAGTAGAATGGCTGGAACTGTCTCCTCTTGGAGCACAGAGAATTTATGTGAGAGGTAGAGGGAGCTGCTTTCCCTTTTAATCGGGTGAGAGGCAAGAAAGACATTTCTTGGGCTGATACGATATCTTCTCAGAGCCTTCAGCTGTGGAAGTAAAGGATGGCCTTGCTGGGTGATAGCCTTGAGCCTTCTGTTGGGTGAGGAAATTGAGTGTTACTGCGTGTCTAGGAAGCTTCCCAAGTCTATGCTTGCAATCCCAAAGTAGTGCCTGCCTGCTGAATGAGATGTGCTGGTGTGTGTGAGGCAAGGCACCTCCTGTTAACATCACTTTGGTTTACTTAAGGCATCTATTTCCCTTGTGCAGAACACCGCAACATGCCCCAGGCTGATGCCATGGTGCTGGTGGCAAGGAATTACGAGCGCTACAAAACAGAGTCACGGGAGAAGGAACGCGAGGAGATTGCCCGGCAGGCTGCCAAGATGGCAGATGAAGCAGTTCTGCAGGAGCGGGAGCGCCCACCCCCCATGGAGGAGGGTGTCAGAGGAGGTCACCCTCCAGGGATTCAGACTCTCTTGAACCTGCTGGCAGACAATCGCTATCTAACTGCTGAGGAGACTGATAAAGTAATTAATTACTTGAGAGACCGGAAGGAACGGTTACTGAGGGGAAGCACTGATTCTCTCCAGGGTAAGTTTCTCAGCCCCAGACAAGGCTATTAATGGTATAGTTTGTGGGCCCTTTGGGCTGGGACCCGAAAACAGTCCTGGTACTGCAGAGGAGTCTTAGTGTTGTAACTTCCTCACACACTGCCTCATTTTATTGAGGTGGATGTGTCCTTGGGAGTCCTGAGACAATTCAGATCTTTCATGTGAAAGACCTTTTCTATTGGATTCTCTCAGGGAAACCACGGGACTGTCATAACTGGCTTGGCCGCTACACAAAGGGCAACAGTTGTGCTGAATGGCTTGGATTCCCCAAGCTGTGCAGCTCTCCTGTTCAGAGGGTGGTTATTCATAGATGCTTGTGTCTTTGGTAGCTGTTTCTCTGGTTTTCTTTAGGTGCCCCTTCAAGGGCATTTGCAAGAGTTTTAACCCTTGTTTCTTTCTTTCCCAGCATCCATGTCAAGACAGTCTTTGGGGGCACCTTCAGGATCGTCTCTGGGTAGTCAGTCCAGCCTTCCAAGCTCTCAGGCTCATCAGGGTTCACAGCCTCTGGTCTCTGCTCCTTCTGTTCCAGTGTCGTCTTCTAACCCTCAGCAGGAGCTTCAAGCAAAAATCCTCAGTCTCTTCAACAGTGGGGCGGCGGCAGCAGCAGCTGCTGTAGCAAACAGCAGTTCTGCAGCCTCTGCAGGCACTTCAGGTGGCACTCCGAACCAGAACTTTGCTAACATGGCCAGCGGTCAGGCCCGGTCAGCACAAATGAGTGCTGGAAATTTAAACCAGGCTCAGCAGAGATTGCAGACTCCAAGCACACAGCTTCCTGCTCTCCAAGGCCCTTCAAGAAATGCGGGTCCAAGACCTGGAGCTCCTCCACAAGCTCAGCCGCTCTATGGTCAGCACCAAAATCGCCTCCCTGCACCTGGCAATGTACCTGCTCAAAGGCCAGTATCTTCTGGTATCAACTTTGACAACCCTAGTGTACAGAAAGCCTTGGACACCCTTATCCAGAGCGGTCCTGCACTCTCCCACCTAGTGAGCCAAACCGTGGCTCAGGGGAGAGCAGGGTCCTCAGCCCAGCAACCTATGGGTTCCTTCCAGCGACACTATTAAAGCTGAGCTGTCAGGCCCTTTCCCCTTCCCTTTGCCATTCCATACTTGTAGCCGTTTAAAGTGTCTCCTGTCCTTGACATGGGACAAATGCCCCTGGATATGCATGTCCTCTCCACTTTGGCGAGAGTGTACCCGCAGTGACATTGCTGCTGACTGTTGCTAGCGCTACCTTTCCTCACCTTGGTCTGGTTAGCAGTTTTGGGAGAAGAATGCTTTATTTTCTCAGCGGCACAATGTGTTAAGAGCCGCTTTGGATAATCGGTTGTTTTGTCCAGTCCCAGAAGCTGCTGCAATGACAGTCCTGCATTTTCCTCACTCCCAGTAGCTGGTGTACCTTCACATTGCAGTGCAGTCTGGTCTCGCTAGATGGTCTTGGTAGTTTTGCATCAGTGGTTTTGAGGAAATAGGGACTGAACAGAGCGGTATGCTGACTGGGCCTTCTTGGAGACCCACCTTTTTGGAATGGGCACTATTTTTCTTTGGATTTCTTTTTTTATTTCTTTTTTTTAATGACATATAAGCCAGTTGGAAAGTACAGTGGTAGCGCTAGCAGCTGAAATCATGAAGCACATGCCTGACCGCTACTTGGTAACCCAGGACCGTGCCATTTGGTCCTTCTGTAGCTGGACTGTCATGTCCTGGCACAGCGAGGGCAGAGGAACCCTCCTCACCTCGCCCAGCTCACGGAAACTGGCAGCTTTGGTCTGAGTACTGTGGCAGATCTGAAACACAAGAGCTTCCAGCCAAGGCAGAGATTTCAAATGGTCTGTCAATTTTCCTACACCAAGTGTTAAGATCAATCTGTTAAATTTGGCCTATAAATTTCCTTTTCTTATAATCTTGTTTTGGGACAGGTGGTTACTGTAGCCCAACAGCTCAGCCACAGCCACACCGATGTGCTGCTGGCCCTCCCTTGGGAATACCTGCAGCCAGTTAGTAGTGGTGAACGTCTGCTCTCTGAAACTTCATCTCACGTTGGTGGGTGTTTTGTCCATCTAAGGTGCAGAGGCAGTGCCAAGATGCAATACCATGATTTTATACATTTTTCTCAACACTTTGGTAGCTGCAGCGGACAGTTGAGTGGAAAATCGGGCAGTGATTTCACCGTGTTTTTAACCAGTAACATACTTTGATACCAGAAAACATCCCTTAACTATGTGGTCCTCCCCGTCACGGCCTTCTTAGAGTCTGTAGGTGTCCTTCAGAGAACCAAAAGAAACTAAGAAAGCAGTGTTCTTGGCGCAGAGGATTTTCTTTGTCCCAGGTGGTTTGTGTTGTAGCATTTTTTCTTTCCTCTCTGTGCTGTTAACAAGAGGACATTACTTTTTAATAAAAAGGCAGGAAAAACGTTTTGTTGTTTTTTTGACACTTGACAGCCCAAGTATTACTGGAATACAATATTCCACTGCGTTTGCCATTACTGTCTTCTTCCAGATGAGTTGTGTCAGACGCTCCCTGGCACGGGATGCTAAGCAGAAAGCATACGAACCTTACTGTGACCCACTGCGAGAATATTGTAGTCTCAGTTTATAACGCTTTGGTTTTAAAGTACCTCACAGGTACTTATTCTGGCACAGTGGACTTGGACGATATCGGGCAGAGCAGCCCACGTGTCCATTGAGGGACCTGCGTTCTGGAGCAGAGCATGGCAGGGGTTGGTGGGAGAGGTCTGGAGCGACTCCGGCTGCTGCTGGTGGTGGGAGGGGAGGGTGCACGCTTGGGCCAGCGGTGAGCTGGTCCGGTGTCTGTGCCGCAGCTGCTGTTCATTGTATGGCTGCTGCATGAAGCTAGGGCTACAAGTCCCCGTGCATTTAGCACTGGCCTTCCTTGACTTTGTGCTGCCGTCACTACACAACCTAAAATTGGATCAACATATGTGCGTCTTCCATCTTTATTCCTCCAGTCTCTTTTTATCAGATCCCTTTCTCCATCCCTGCAGCCCTGCAGACAGGTAAAGCCATCTTTTCTGGGGTGATGAGAAATTTGATTTAGCTTAAACATGGGAACTGTGGTATGTGGGAGAGGCTGTTCCTCTCCTGATGTTTTGCTTCCTCTGCCATCTGCTGCTCCCTGTCGGGCCTTGGTCCTTGTTATGGAAATGGTAGCAGCCAAGTGCAAAATAGCTGTGGAGACTCTGGAAGCAAGTGAAAACTCCCTGTGCAAGTAGTGAAGGGTGTAATAAAATCATTTATTGCATTTTGTGCAGACTGGAGTCTAGAAAAATGAATACAGGAAAGCAGTAAAGCATTAACAGGGAGCATTCAACAGCTGAGGAGCCACTCCTCCATTAATACCTGCACAGAGAACACAGGGTCTGTACTGAGGCGGCCGAATGCACAATACTGAAACACTCACAGAAATTAAATGCAAGCCTAATACTCTTTTTTTTTTTTTTTTTTTTTTTTTGGTTTGCAACCTGTTTTATTTACAAGGTTTTAAACTTAATTGCATTGCTCTGCACACAGATTCTCTAAAACACAAAGCATACTGGTCACTACATGTCTATTGAAATATTGCACTCGAATAAAAGTCACTTGAATGGACGTAGAACATCTAGCTACAGTGATTAAAAGATTATTGAATGAACTGACTTTGTGATAACATTCATAACAAATATATTGCACATGTAGCACAGAAAGTGTTGTAACCAGCAAATCTCAGACCTTTTGGTCTTTGCCAGTTTTTAGTCCTGCTACACAGAGGAGGGTCTTGACTCTTGTAGTGCAACTCTTACCCTTGTGCAGTACCTTGTCCTTCCTCTCGTCCAGCCACGGACCGACACCGGCCCAGGCTGGACGCTGCCTGTGCCTCCTGTAAGTGCCGTCTTGTGGCTTGTTGCCTGTACCGTGTGGTGGCTGCAGCCGCGTGAGCCGCCTGCTGCTGCTGCTGCTGCTGCGTGCGGGGGCCTGCGCCTGCCCCCTGACAGCGACAGGACAGCTCAACGCTCGCACAGCAGGAACCAGAGCGTGCACCGTCGCCGGCCCAGTGCTGTGTGCTGGCCGAACGCAGCTGTGGGTACGCGTGGTCCCCACCTGCTGCGGGCCACGCTGCCGTCCCACCGTCCTGGTGGGTCACGTCTGCTCAGCGCTGCTCCCGGCAGCAGCCTGCCTCTGAAACTAACTTGGGGGTCAAGACCTTCCTGTCTGGAACAAAAACTGAAATGTGTCTGCACATGTGCCAAGGAGGAACTTGCATGTCTACCAGAGGAGGACACTGTCTTCACCAAGGTGGAATGGCAGAAGGGTGCTCCATGGGGAAACTGAACACTCACAGAGGCCAAACGTGCAGGGCTGGGTTTGTAAACTAACATGCAGTGCTGTCTGCTAAAACTGGCCCTCTCCAGCCAACGGCGAGCGAGGACTCGCTGTGGAAACCAGCACCTTTCTTGCCACAGCCAAATTTTGCCTGGCAGGGGTGTTGAGGCAGCCCTGGCTCTGTCTAGAGCTGTGCTCCTGCTCTTGCTGGAGGACGAGGAAGGGGAAAGCCTTTTTTCAGCAGTAGTGACGGAAAGGGCTGACCTTCCTGCTCCCTGGGGGAGCTGGGACTGCGCCTTTACCACGGGGGGTTGAAGTGCTGAGGGGGAATGGGATCTGCTGGTGCTGCTGGGGAGGCAATGAAGCAAACCTCTCAGCAGAGAAGCATGCCCTGGCCTGCTGTCTCACCACTGTTCTGCAGAAAATGTCATTCCCTGCTGCCCTGTACCTGTGGCCGAAGGAAGAGCTCTTTACCCTGATGCTGCCAAGGGTGGATGCTGCCTGCGACCTCAGCAGAGGCCAGGCACTGGTGGCTGCAGCGGCTGCTGGTGCTGCAGGTAACCTGCCTCTGCACTCGGGCCTTCGGTGCTGACCTGCTCCGTGCGCCAGGGCAGGAGGGGACCCGGCTTGCTGCTGCAGGACAGCAGTTGCAGCTGCAGGCCCAGCGATGCAGCAGGGCAATAGCCAAGCTGTAATTACAAGGTGACTGTAGGGAGCGGGTGGGATCTTTTGAAGAGGCAGAGCAGCTGGCAAGCATCCTAGGCCCAACAAGCATGGCATTAGCACATGAGATGAGTGGGCAGGTTGCTGTATGCACCTCCCCCATGGCTGCAGAAGTGCCTCAAATAATTTTGGGAGGCTGGGAACAGCACGTGAGCTTGTGTGTGGTGGTGTAGGGCCAGCTCCAAGGGGCAGAGCAGCTAGACACCGGCAAACCCTCGTTCCTGTGGGGCTGCCCATCCCTACGTTAAAGGAACTTTTCACCTGCGGACGCCTGCCTGGTCTTTCTGCTGAGGCAGTAGCAGGACCAGAGAGTGGTACCCTGTGCATCTGCACCATTCATCAGCCTGGAGCTCCTGCACGGAAACCAGGTCTCAGCTCACCCTGACGGACACCTCCTGTAAACACTGAGCTCGCCATGCCCTTGGGACTAGCTTCCACATCAGAGTCTACAATGCAGGCTGATGCAGCCGTGCAGATAGCTGAGCTACCGCGGCAGAAAGTCTGGCTGCAGGTGGGGCTGCTGCTGGAGAGAAGGGAGGCACTTTGGGAGCGATGGAAATGTAGGAGCAAGGTATGAGCAGGCACAGATGCGCAGCTGGGGCTTGGTTTTGGTCTGGGAGTGTGTCCAAGTAGTATCTTAAAGCAAAAAATAACCCCAACATCAAAAAACCCCATTTTTTTATCCAAGCAGCCCTAAATAGCTTTGGCCTGGACCTGGAGGAGTAGAGGAGCTCTGCAGAGGGAGCGGGTACCGGAGACATCCAGTGCAGAGGGAGTTTCCTACCCTCAGTGAGGCAGGAGCCGAGGGCTGCAGCCGCTCTCAGCAGCAGGAAGGACAGCCAGGCAGGGGGCTGGACACTGGGACCAGCCATGCTGGGCAGGAGGCAGCCACTGCCAGGCCATCCGTGGGGACACTGGCAGCACCCGCTCCCTCTGCACCATCCGGGAGGCTGCTGGGGTGCGGGGTGGCACTGGGGAGCAGTCTGGGGGGGCCGAGGAGGTGAGCACTCCAGCACAGGGGCTCAGCTCTGGCCAGGGGACAAAGCGCTGCCACTTCAGGCCAGGCTGGTGCAAAGCAGCCAGCACTGCCAGGAGAGGGCAACTCTTAGCGGGCTGCACTTTGAGTGGAAGCTCAAATCTGCTGTGAAACAAGTTCAGAAAAGTCTGTGACTTCTATTCCCTGAAAACTCTTAAGAAGCTAAATTGGCATGAGAATGAACCTGCGACGTGGCCCTTTCCCAGGGGCTGCCGGTGGCCGGGGAAGGCTGTAGCCTTCACCACTGCTCCAGAGCACTCGGTGCGATGGATGGGTGCCCATTTTGTGCAGGAGCAGCCCATCTGGGCTCTCCGTCCCCACGGCCTGGTGCTAGCAGAGCCCTGCATCTCTCAGAATAGATATAGATCTCTATATATATACTTCATCTGGTTCTATTAACATAAATATGATCACTTTAAAAATACACGTACTGTACTATGTACACTATGTACATGGGGCCGGGGCAGGCACCGGCGAATGCTCTGGCTGCCCTCAGCACCGCTTCCTGCGTGGTTCCTGGAACCATTCACATTTGTTAAAAGCTCCTCAGTTTCTCTGGCGTGAGAGATGCTGGGGGGGACGACGGGGGGGGCGGCCCTGCAGCTGCTGCCAAAGGTAAGACGTGTTTGAACTGCCCTGGTGCGCCCTGCTGCCTGCGCGCGGGGGCTGCTCGCTGCGGCGCGGGCCGATGGAGGGGACGGGCTTTGGGCTGCCGTGGCCATGTGGCCAGCGCCTGGGCCTCCCTGGCCAGCTGGGTGAGGGAGTGCAGCGATGCCGGGGCAGGGGGGGCGGGGGGACCCCTACAGCCACCACTTGCTGCGGGGCCCAGCCCTGTCGGGCCAGGCAAACAGACTTTGCATATGTTAAAACTACGCACAGACCTGGACTTTTCCTACAGTCCCACAGTAACGCCTGCAACTGCCTGGCACTGGGGCCGGCTTTGGAGTGAAGCCCTGGGGAGCAGCAGGGAGCACAGCAGGGCGTGGGGGAACCCAGACACACGTGCAGGTGCTGGGACCAGCCGGGCTGGCCGGTGCCAGGGGCCCGAGAGCCCCCCGTGCCCCCCGGTGCAGTGTGGTGAGGGAGCAAGGAGGGGACAAGGGGTGGGCTGGCTCCTCCATGCCTGGGCCAAGAGCAGGCGCTGGTGCCCCAGGGGTCAGCAGCACCCACACAGCTCCAGCAGCCGGAGAGCAGCTCCAGCTCATGATGCACATGGCGGGACATCTGCTGAGCTCTGGCCACTGCAGCTCCATGCCGTGACCGCTGCGCAAGCACCAGGAGAGCACCAGGGCAGAGAGAGCCCGGAGTCAGTGGGAAGGGGTACAGGGAGCACCCCCTACCCAACCGAGGCTGGGACTCGTGCTGTCACAGGATTGCTCCCAGTTTCCGGGGTGCTCCAGCACCCAACCCACCCCGCAGCTGCCCCCCCACCCTCTGCCCCCTCCAAACCATCACGCTGCATCTCCGCAAGCTTAACCCACGGCCTCCAGAGACGGGTGGCACTGAGGCAGCAGCGAGGTGGGGCTGTCTGGGCCCATCCTGGCGAGGGGTGGCTGGTGGGGCAGCGCTGTGGGAGGCAGCCCCGGGTGCTGCTGGAGGTGGGGAGAGGAGTGTCCGGCTAGGAAAGCGTGCTGGTGGCCTCTCTCTTCTCCCAGAGCCTCCATGGGGAGGCAGGGCGCAAGTGGCAGGCGGTCACAGGGCACAGATGCGTCCAGCCAAGCTCTGTGCAGGGGTTGCAGCACGGTGGGGCCGGGCGCCCATCTCGGCACAGCCACCCTCCTGCCTGGCCAGGAGCTGCAAGCAGCAGTGCTGGGGCTGGCGACAGGGCTGGCCCTGCCAGGGACCGGCGGTGGCAGCAGCGCTGGGCTCTGGTGCTCAGTCCGCAGTACAGTGTATATATTTATATATAAACAAGGACAGCAGTGCTGTGATGTTGCAATGAGGAACAGCTGCTCTGATGCTGGATGCTCCCGGAAGATCTGGTGCTGCAGTTCGAATGGAGAGATCAGGGGCCAAAGCCAGGTGAAGTTTCTGCACACCGGCTGCCATCAGGCCTTCCCTCCTCCCCTCCAGGAGCACGGTGCAAAGGGGTGGCGGGGCTCTCAGCGTGCAGACAAACCTCTCTTGCGCGCCATGTTTCAGGAGTAGATGGTGATGACCTCCCGGCCCCCACCACGCACCAGGAGCACTCGGTCCAGGTGCTCCGTCAGCACCTCCAGGAACTCCATGTCTGCTCAGCTGTCAAGGAGGACCAGAGCTGTGGTGGTGCAACGGGGACAGCCCCGTGCCATCCCTGCCCAGAACTGCACCTGGGGAGCTGAACCTGCGCCATGACACGCCCGCACCAGAGCTGGGAGCTGGTGGGGTCAGGCCTGAAACAAGGGGCCAGGGGAGCCCACCCGCACTGGTGTCAGATGATGGGGACTGTGGCTGAGCCCAACCCAAGCAGGCAGCCAAGCTTCATGGAGCTCTGCCTGCACCACTGCAACGTGCCATCGCACTCACACGTGTGGCCCCTACCACCCGTCCCACATGTGTCACCTCTGCCAGACAGGCAAGTTGGTGCCAACAACTGCTCTTGGACCCATCTGGGGGCAGGAGGCATGGAGAGGTCTGGGATCAGGCACTGGACCTGTGCCCTGACACTTGCCTACAAGATCCACCAGCCTTGGGAGAATCGCGGCCCCCTGGCCACCAGTTCCCTCCCCCCCAAAGAGGGGTCTTGGTGCCAGCCCTGAGGCAGCAGCCCTGCTGGAAGGATACAGTTTTCATCCCCTTTCCGGTTGCGGGGAGGCCCTGGCATGTTCAGCAGGACCAGCTTGGCATCCTGGGACTTCTTCACAATCACCTCATTGAGCTTCACGGCTGTGTGCATCCTCCGCACGTTGGACTGGTTCCTGGGGGTGACAGCACGTGTGGACATAGGGACAGGCATTGACAGCCTCCAGTGCCACACTGGACCCAAGGGGCCACAGCGCGGGCTGGCCTCCTGACCCAGAGGGGTCCAGGGCTGAGCTGCAGCATGAGCTCGGGGAGCAGCAAGCTTTGCCTGGCACGACTGCTGGTGAATCCGAGCCCGCACCCATGGCCGTGACCTGCAGGGCCATGCATGGTGCCCACAGGCAGCAGCACACTGTGACTCCCGGGGGCCAAGCCATGGGGGAGTGAGCAAGAGCAGACGGTGTGAGCGTCACCACCGGTGCCCGAGCCAAGCTTGCAGGACGCTGCCGGCAGCGTAACAGGGCAGACAGGGAGCACGTGGCGCGGGCACCGCACGGTGCACAGTCTGCGCGGGGCTGGCAGCCGCAGCCCCCGCACGTTGCCCGGGTGAGCGATCTAGCACCGTGGTGGCAGCAGCTGTTGCAGCACACCAAGCCACCCTTGTGCACGGGGGGCAACCCCGATGGCTCCAAGCACGTTGCCCCATGAGTGGTGGCCAAGCTTCCCCCACCCTGGGACCCAGCACCCAGCCAAACCCAGACTTACAGGTTCTCCCACTCCCTGCCAGGAGCACCACGGGGCCAGGTGGGGGGAGAGAGAGAGAGAGAGAAGAGGTGAGTGCTGGGTGTGCACCCCAAGTCGCCACAGTGCACACTGCCCAGGCACTCCGTTCCTTGGCAGCACGGGTCTGCGCAGGGACCCCACCCCACCTCCCACCCAGACCCTCCACAGGGACAAACTCAGGGCACCCGGGCTGCTGGACCCTCTTCAGAGCAAGGACTGAGCCAGTGCTGCCAGGGCCCTGCCTGCACCCGCCTGGCCAGGGCGGGCAGGGGTGGCCGGGGCACGGGTGGGACAGGGTGGCAGCATGGGGGGGCCGTACGGCTTCATGTTGAAGAAGTCCTTGATGCCCTCGGGGCTCACGGGGCTCTTGCTCTTGTTCTTCTCTGCGACAGACTTCTCCTTGGTCCAGGTGAGATGCACCTTCTCAGGAGCCGTCTCCACCTCATCACCAGGGGACTGGGAGCTGCTGGAGAAGGCGGTGGCGTTTTTGTCATGGATGAGCTGGACCTGTATAGAGGAGAGGGGAATAGTGGGCAAGGGCCAGGGTCCACCACCTGCCTGGGCCCCGTCGTGGCACAGCGCCTCACCTCCTCCTCCGGCTTCTCCTCAGCATCTCCCACCTGCTCCTCAGGGACGCTAAGGCGCAGGCGCGTGTTGGCCGGGTTCTTGCGCCGGATGGAGCCGCGGGACTCGTCTGTGATGCTCTGGATCTGTGCAGGACAGGATCAGCCAAGGGAGCGGGGCAGAAGAGGGCTTAGCTGGGCAGACCCCAGCCTGCAGCCCCAGCTCCACGACAGGATGAGTGCGCAGAGCCATAGGGCAGCTTGACTGGTGGCACAGCCACCAAAGGGACCAGATCCCACCAGACTGTCCTGCATCCTCACCTCCCGCTCCCGCTCATTCTTGGTGAGGTGCATTTGCTTGAGGATCTGGGAGCGCTGCTCCATCACTAGAGTCTTCTCGTAGGTGTAGGCGGAGATGTCGCTCTCATGCTGTGGGGGGGAAGGGAGAACAGGAGAAACCACGGAGGAGGGTAAGCTGCCTGGCCCTGCATGCCCCTGTGGATGGACCTACATGTCCCCATGGTGCTGCAGTGTCCCCGTGGTGGTGTGACCCCTGTGGTGCTGTGTGCCCCTGTGGAACTGCATGCCCCTCCCCATGGTGCTGAGTCCCCCGTGGCAGGGTCTGTCTGGCTCTCCCACACACAGCATCCCAGACTGTCACATGCCCCTGTCCTAGCACTCACCATCTCCACCACCTCCACCTCCGCAGTGATGCGCAGGTGGTACAGGAATGTGGTCAGGTCCTTCTTCATCTGGATGCTGTTGTCGTCCATCTGCGCCACCGTGAAGATACGCATCTTGCACTTGCGCCAGACCTGAGGGAGGGAGGCATGGGCATGGCTTGGCAGGAATGGCCCCAACCCCCTGCCCCATGTCCCAGGGTCTGAGCTACCTTGTGGTGCCGCAGCAGGAAAGGCAGAAGCATGAGCATCCCCCCATCGTGGACAATCCACCAGACGTCAATGTGGCCCTCTGAGAACCGCTCCTGGTTGCCCGGGAACATGGCGACATTCTTGGCCACCAGCAAGGCCAGGTGCCCAGCTGTGGTCTCTCGCACCAGCTCTGGGAGGGGAAGGGCCATGTCAGCTGGGGTGGCTCACAGCCCAACCCCAGCCCAGCGGCACCCTCTCTCCGTGCTGCCTACCGATGAAGTTCCTCCAGGTCTGGTGGTCCTCCTTCTGGCGCCAGCTGCGGGGCCAGCCCACCAGCACCGTGTTGTGCTGCAGCCCGCCCAGCCCACTGGACTGGATGAGGTGGGACATGCCATCCCGCAGGTTGGAGGAGATCACCACCTGGCAAAAGCCCTTCACCTTCTCTGCTTCCATCAGGCGACGGATGGACTGGTGGCAGGAGAGGACGGTCAGGGGCCACAGGGCCTGGGGATGGGTGCCTGCCACAGGCGTGGTGGCCACCAGCCCGGTAGCAGCACCCCGGTCAGGCGGGGTGCAGGGTGTGGGGTGCAGGGTGTGGGGTGCAGGGTGTGGGGTGCAGGCCCCTGCGGGGTGCCCAGGTCTCCCTGCCTCACGGCAGGCTGGCCGTCCTGGGCTGGGAGGGGTGAGGCCCGGCAGCGAGCAGAGCTGGCGCACAGCTCTGCACCGTGCCGAGCGGAGGGTGTCCCCGTGCCAGGGCTCTGATGGGTGGCAGAGCAGCAATTAGAGTTATTTACTCAGAGAAATTATAACATGTCTGCATGGGAGAGAAACTGTTTGCTTCCGAGGGCTTAATCTCATTAATGTGCTGACCGGCTGGTACAGAGGTGCAGGGAATGGGGAGGGCTCTCACTCTGGCGGGGAAAGGATCCCGTCTCCCACCCTGCCGGGCACCAGGGCCACGGGGGCCATGGAGGCTGTGGGGGCTGTGGGGAAGGTCAGGGATGCAGCGGGCGTGGGGCAGCTGAGGGGCTGCTCAGCCCAGCCGCACAGCAGCCCCTGGCCAGGCGCCATGCCGTGCTGTGCTGTGCCATGCCATACCATGCCAAGCCCTGCAGCAGCTGGCCAAGATGGACCAGTGCCAGACTGCCAGACTGGTGCTGGTGTCTCTGGTGTCTGGGGAGGGGGGCAGGGGTCCAGAGGTGCCCTGAGCCCTGGTGAAGCATGGAGTCTCCGAGTGCGCTCAGTGCCACCCTGGAGCGCTCCCAGCCAGCTGGGGACGCCAGCCCTGGCCACGGGGCAGAAATGCCACCGAGCTCCTGGGCATGGCCGCAGGTTCCCGCTGCTGGCAGAACCTGGCCCAGCACAGGCGGTGGCCCCAGTGCAGGAAGCTCTCACCTCCTCTGCCCTCTGCGCCTGCGGGTGGTTATCCAGGAAGGTCCCTTCCAGCACGGAGGCCACGATGGTGAGGCCCTTGCCAGCCTTGAGCTGCGACGTGAAGGACAGGAGCTGCGGGTGCACCACATTCTGCTCCTGATCCCCACGGACCAGGACCAGCAGCTGTGGCCTGGAAGGACGGTCCTGCAGTCAGCACCTGCACCCTGGCCTCCCCCAGCCCACCGCCCCCCAGCCCGGCCTCACCTCCAGTTCTTGGTGTGTGGGGGACCCTCCTCCAGCCGCAGCAGGGCATAGCGGGCTGCGCTCAGGGACAGCCCCCGGATCCCATCGCCCCACTCCTTCTCTGCCCTGCAGGAACCGGCAGCACGTAAGGGATGCCCATGGGTCCGGCCATGGAGCTCTGTGCCAGCACCCCGGAGCATCCCGGGAGGAGCATCCCAGGGGAGCTGAGCAGCCCACACCGAGGGTCTGAGGGGCTGCTGTCTGTGGTGGGCAGGGCCTGTGGCCCCACAGCTGCCCTTACCCACGGTACTCGATGTATTTGTAGATGAGGCCAGCAATCAGCATGGCAACCAGCGCGTAGTACCAGGAGCAGATGAACATCAGTGCAAGGCAGAGGCTCATGCCCAGGAAGGACAGGGTCCTGTGGAGAGCACTGCGCCGTCAGCGCACCCCAACCCCCACAGCCGTGCCAGGGTCCCTGGCCTGGGGTGGCCCGGGGGGTGGCAGAAAACCCTGTCCCATCCATTCCCATCCCATCCCATCCTGTCCCAGCTTACCAGTGATAGTAGCGGAAGCGGGGCCGCCAGTTGGGTGTCCGCAGCAGTGTCTGCACCGCACACGCCAGGTTGACAAACATGTAGCACATGAGGAAAAACCTGTAGGAGAGAGCAGAGGCTGAGCCAGGCATGCTGAGCTGGACTGGGGCCACAGCCAAGCCCTACTGCACATCCCAGCCCCGGGGTGGCCAGTGCTGGAGCAAGCCCTGCCAGCAGACAGGGGAGCTGGGGCTGTGGAGCAACCAGGACACAATGCTGGCTCAGGAGGATCCCTGGGCTCCCTGTGGGGCTCCCCGCTTCCCAGGCAGGGGCCAGGGCAGTGGGGGCATCCATCCCCTGCCCCCAAGGAGCAGAAACCCCCACACACCACCCGCCTGGCTGGGGCGATGGGGCACGGGCCCATCCGCCACTCGCGAAGGTGCGGGTGGACAGAGCATGCTGCCTACATGGAGAGGATGGGAGCCACCTCGTCCAGGGAGGCGATCAGGATCCCGATCTCGCAGATGCAGGCTGTGAGCAGCAGGGCCCAGGTCGGCTCCCCGTTGGCTTTGCCGTGGCCGAAGACCTGGAAGCAGGGAGGGTGGAAAGGGACATATCAGGGCTCTGTGATGCCGGTGCCACACAGCCCTGGGTGAGGGTCCTCAGCACAGCCCGATGGGGCTGGACCCTGCCATGCACCCAGTCCTGGCCAGGAGCAGGGACCAAGTGCACCAGGGCCACAGGAGCTCTGCCACGAGCTGGCACACATCCTGAGCTGGGTCCCACTGGGGAGCAGTCCCAGGGCCAGCAGGACTGGCTCCCACTGCTGGTACAGCCCCGTTCCCAGCAGACCCTCCCCAGGCCCTTCCTGCACCCAGAGCAGCCCCTGTCCCCCTGGGATCCCCACCCAGGAACACCTGGCCACAGCCAGCATGGAGTCGGGCACCCCGTGTCTGGGATGGACATGCTGCCGGTAAAGAGCAGCTCCTCCTGCAGCTGCAGGGACACTCGGGAGGCCGGGGTGCTAGGGCGGGCGCTGGGGGCACGTGTCCAGAGGGTGCGGGCGGCACGAGTGAGCGAGAGCTCAGGCAAGGGCTGGCAGGGTGAAGGAGGAAGGATAAAATTAGCCTGCTCTTCCCTGGGGGGAGATGTCGGGTTGGATTTGGAGAGATGAGGTTGTGAGAACGCGTCTTCAGAGAGCAGATAAAATATGAAGCGGCACGGCAGCAGGGGGAGGGGATCCTGACCTTTCCCAGCTCTCTCCTCCTACCAACACCACGGCCAAACCCACCATAGCTGCCAGTGCCAGCAGGACGAGGGCAGGGCACCTGGGCTGCTCCGGCAGGCAGCGGTGCCAGGAGGAGGCAGCACGGGCAGCATGGGTCCCTGCTGATCTCCCGTGCTGATGGGAGCTGTGGCTGTGGTGGGTGCTTGGAGCCAGCTGGGCTGGGCTCGGGGGATGCCTACCCTGAGGAAGGGCACAATCCCGTCCCTGGAGATTGCTTGCAGGAGGCGGGGGGCTCCGGTGAGGCTCTGCAGCCCAGCCCCACACGTGGAGAAGAAGGAGCCGATGACAATGACCCACGGGGACGGCCACGCCAGGGTGCCAACCACCAAGTTCCCATTGACAGCTTCACCAAACCTGCAGGGCACCAGCATCACCCGCAGCTCTGTCCCGTAGCCAAGCCCTGAGAGCACCAGCACCATGGCGGCACAACCCAGCCCCACAGGCAGGTTGGCCACTGAGGGACACCACTGTGGGGGGACTGGACTGGAGGCAGGCCCTGCCCTGACTGCTGATAGCCATCGCCCCCCACACAGGGTGAGCAAGGGAGAGGGGGCTCAGGTAGCTGGTGTCCATCCCCACCCCCCACCCATGACTCTGGGGAGAACAAGGGGGAGGTGTGGGACAGGGGCTCCCCATCCCCTGTGCTGGGAGGAGGCCGGTGGTGGCTGCATGCAGTCGGATCCCATTCATGTTGGTGCTGGCGACCCAGAAGTGTCACCTGCCGCGTGCAGTGAGCTGGGCTGCCCCAGATACACAGGCAGCACAGGCAGCCCTGCCTGTTGACAAACAAGCACACTGCCTGCAGCCCTGGAGCGGGAGGAAGAACTGTGGATGTGCAGCAAAACCTGGAGTGGGGAGCTCAGGGCCAAACACAAGCCCCCAATGCCTGTTATAAGCTTGGCCACCACTGAGAGACCCCTGCAACCCGGTGCTCTCAACCCGGGACCCCCACGGACCCTCCAGTGCCACTCCATCCACCCAGCGTGTCCCAGCTGCAGCCCCTGTGCCCATCTCCCCCCAGGGCTGCCCCTGCCCCAGCCTGCCTGTTCCCAGGGCCTGCTCCTGGGGGGCTACCAGGTTCCCCCCATGCTGGTCCCACACGACCCTGGGACACTCACTTGTCACGCAGGACGACCCCCTCAATGCACGCCCCAAAGAGGACAACAGAGCTGATATCTGCCAGGTGGTCAAGGAGAGCCAGGAGACTGCAGAGTCCCACCCACCCACCTGCCCATCCCCCACCAGCAGGGTTCTGGTACCCCCATCCCAGCCTGGCAGGGCACCCAAGCCAGCCTGCCCTGCACAGCAAGCCCACCTGCCCTCAGCCCCATGACTCAGGCTCAGGCAAGCCCTGAAGGATACAGACAGCAGAGGTGGTGGCGATGGCCAGGATGGTGCCCGTGGGGATGGACTTCTGGGCATCCCGCAGGTCTCCGGAGCGGTTGGAGCCAGCCATGATGCCTGGGGAAAGAGGGGACAGTGCCACCGTGGGCCGAGCTGCAGCCCTTGCCCATCCCAGCCGGCAGGATGGTTAATGCTGGGCACCACACAAGCCCTGGGTACGGCAGGGTACTGGCTCCACAGTGTGCCAGGACCGGGAGCGGGCACACAGCACCCAGCCCGATCCCTGCATCATCCCAGCACTTCCCCCACCCCGAGCTGCAGCCTGAGGCCACTCAAGGATTAGGCTCAAAACGCTCTTAAGTAACTTGTCTCATTAGCCCCTAATTAGCTCAAGCAGGGATGGTGACTGCAGCAGTGACAGGGACAGAGTTCAGCCCCAGTGATGCTCTGGGAAGGCAGGAGGCCAGGCTGGGACATGGCTGGCACTGGCAGGTCCGGCACAGCCCGAGGGACAACCCGTGCTCCCACTGCGGCAGTGGCCAGGGTGGCCGTCCCACTGCTCCCAGCAGGGCAGGACCCCACAGTCAGAACGCAGCCACCTGTACCTCAGCCCGTGTCACTGAGGGGACATGCACCACGCAAAAAATGGGTCCTGCCAGTAAGTGGGTGCCTGGTGGGAGGGTGCCAGGGGCCATGTGCCAAGCAGCGTCACAGGGGCTGTCCGGTACCGGACCCTGCCAGTGATCGTAGTGCCTGGGACAGCCTGGGGGTCCCACCGGCTCTGGGGCACTGGCATAGCTGCAGGCAGGACCCAGGCGGCTGTGCCCCACAGCATCGCTTCAGTGGGACTGGCGGGTGGGGGGGGGGCGCTCCTCCACCCCCGGGGAGCTATAAATACTGGAGCCACAGGACGTCAGCACGGCGCCCAAGCGGTACCATCAGATCTGGAGCGTGGGCGGCTGCGTGGGAGGCACAGGCTGTGATCCACCCCCACGCTGCCGCCGCCGCGCCCAGCATGGGGGGCGAGCACACGTGGGGCTCTGCAGGAGCACACCCGGCCGCATGTGCGCCAGCCGGTGCCCCACGGAACGCGAGCGGGGCCGGCGGCAGCTCCCACCTGTGACCGAGGGGAAGTAGATGCCGACAAGCAGGGTGAAGTAGGAGGTCATGTCGCTGAAGACATACGGCTGGTCCATGTCCACCGGGGTGTCAGGGGGGCTCACGGAGGGCAGCCCCCGCTTCTCCACGATCACGCCCTTGGTCAGGTATGAGCTCCAGAGGTTCTCTGCAAGGAGGCAGGAGACCAGGCAGCACCGCCGGCGTGAGGAGGTGCTGGAGACCTGCCCGCACTTGGCACAGCACCCTCCTGCCCCGCAGCCCAAATGGATGGAGCATGGGGGCATCCAGCGCTGCCTCCCCCTGCCCTGGCCTCACTGAGAGCCAGCACAGCCGCTGGCATCTGTCAGGCAAGGGACGGGGTGTCCCTAGCCCGTCACAGACACGCAGAAACACCCAGCCTGGGGACAGGCCCCACAGCACGGGTGGGCGACCAGAACAGGTCCGTCCTGCTGCTGGCACTGTCCCTGCAAGATACTGGAGCAGCTGACATGGGATTGCGGTAGCAAATAATTAAGAGGGTAATATAATTAATGCTGATCAACACAGGTTTAAGGAAAGTGGATCGTGTCAAAGTAACTTGATAATGTTTTTGATGGGATTACGAGTGTGGGGCTGATGTAACAGGCTTAGTGTCCCTCCACGTGCTGCCTTGGCCACAGATTGCGGTGAGAAACTGGAGCAGCAGAGAGCAGCCAGCGCCCGCGCACATCGGGGAGAGGCCGACTGCCCTCGGCCCAGCATTGCAAAGGGGCAGCTGAGCAGGTCCAAAGGGGCCCCTCAACTCCCGACACTGAGCACCCGTCTCCAGCCGCATGACCTCCCCTGACCGCTCTCAGGTGACAGATGGGGCTGGCAGCCCTCACCAACGCAGCCCTGCCTGGCTTATCCTCTCGGAAAGGCATCTTTCTCCCCACAGGGAGACCCAGCACCTGGGACACAGCTAGCCTCAGCCGCCTCTGCCAGGGCCACACAGTGACACCCTGCCTTGAGATGCTGCCAGCCATGTCACCCTTGCCACCAGCCGCCTCAGAGCCGGGTCCTGGCTCTGCCCTGCGTGCCCCAGATGCAGGACCATTTGCTGTCTGCTGCCCTGACAAAGACTGGCCGGGCCAGGCCAGACGTCCACGTCCCCTCCCTGGGAGGACCATCACCAGCAGGAGCATACTGTACGCAGCAGCCAGGGTCTCCTTATCTGCCCTGGGATGCCATTGGGAGCCTCCCAAACACGCAGCGAATGCACTCCACCACATCACCGTGACACAGCCTGGCAGCCATAGCCCTAAGTGCCATGTGCTTAGCAAAGTCCAAACTCCCATGCCTGGGTCCCCGCAGCCACCACAGCCTGGACAGGCTGGAGCAGTCCCGCAGCCCCCCTGGCACAGTCTCAGCCTCGGCACCCGGTGGAGGCGCAGCTGGGGCTGACCTGCAGCAAAGGCCAGCCATGTCCAGACACCCCAGCCCCTGCCCTACTCCGCAGGACCTACCAGAGACAGAGCCACTGCGAGCTCACCGTGTGCACCCGGCATGCAGCATGACCAGCACAGCCGCCACCCCAACACCCAGCATGGCATCGCAGGAGCACCCAGCCCAGCTGCTGCACCAGGGAAGGGCTGACCCTGATCGTGGCTCCATGGGCAGGGAAGCCTGACAAGGTGCTGCGTCCTGAGCCCCAACACCAGCCCCAGCATGGGAGTGCCCAGAGCAGGTCCTACCACCACAGCCCCACAGAGCAGGGGTCTGCAAACGCCCTCTGAGCATGGCACTGAACATTGGCCTCCACCGCCCACTGTGGAGTGTGAGCACCTGGAAAATGTACCAGCAGCTCTGGAAAAACAGGTCAAAAGTGGCTCCTCCCATCAAATTCACGAGTTTTTCTGCGGCCCTGGCTAGTCTCCCACCGTGGCTGTGACCGCAGCAGCAAAGTGCCCCCAAGGGGCCACCGCTTCTCGCAAAACCTCAGATCAATAACAGCCTTTCCTAAGGCCAAGAGGAAACAGAGGGAGGATTTATTCCCCCTCAGCCTTTGGGCATCCTTCGGAGCCGTCCTGTTGTGGTCTGGCTGGCACAGACTGTGTGCAGGCGGCTGCAGCACCCAGCTCAGTCGCGCAGTGCAGGAGTCCGTCCTGCTCCCTCGCACAGTGTGAGCATGGCTCACTGTGCTCGAGGGGCAGAACTCGAGGGGATCACCTGCATGCCCCCTCACTTGGACCCAGCATTGCCCCCTGCCCTGCCTGGCTTGCCCGAGGGACCAGCTGCCCTTGTGCATGATGGACCCTGTGGCACCAGCCCCTCCACCAGCCCTGCCGGTGGAGCTGCCCCGGAGTCACGGCCGCTGTCCCGCCGTGGCTCTCCTGGGGCTTGCCCTGCGCCTCTGCCCCACACCCACATCCCCATGCATCCATCCCCATTCCTCCACCCCTGAGCCTCCATTCCCATGCCGTGCCCACCTTGGATGAGGCCACTGGCAGCGCCGGGGATGCCCTCAATCTCGGTCACATTGTTCATGGTGAAGTACTCATCACAGGTGGCGTTGAGGAAGCGGGAGGTGCAGAAAAGCTCCCAGAGCTTGGAGCCCACCGTCTCGTTCCCCTCCACCACCATCTTGGTGCAGAGGTCGAAGCCGTGGCGCGAGAGGGTCCTGTTGCCCAGAAGGCAGATCCTGGGCGAGGAGGGCAGGCACTAAGCCATGCACCTGTGTGCCCTGGCCCCGCCACAACCCCATGGAATGCCGTACTCACGGGAAGCTTGGTGGGTCGAAGGCCGACTTGATGACACCGGCATAGATGGCAAGGATGGAGAGGATGACACAACCCAGGAAGACCAGGGCAAACTTGTTGACGTACTTGACCCCCACAAACACCACGGTGGCCATGCAGGTCAGCACGCAGGTGCCATACACACGCATGTTGTTGAGCATCGCAGCTGCCTCCCCACTGGCGTCCTCTGCCTTGAAGATGGCCATGGCCGGGAAGATGTAGGCCTGGGAGAGAGTCATGGCATCACTGCCCAGCTACAGCCCCACAGAGGGGACCCCAGGAAAGGGTCCCTCAGCCCCACTGTAAAGCCTCAGCTCCCTGACAGGCCACAAGGAGCAGGCAGCATGGATAGGTGAGGGCAGAGCTGTCCTGCCAGGACCTGAGCCCTTGGCACCGCGTGGGGGGAAGGACCAGGCACATACCAGCAGGATTTCGATGGTGCCCAGGATGTACATGGCGCCGGCAAAGGTGGTGCCCAGGTAGAAACAGAGCCCCACAGCCCCACCAAACTCGGGTCCCAGGGAGCGTGAGATCATGTAGTAGGAGCCACCCGCTGCCGGAAAGAGCAAAGGTGGGTTCCAGTCAGACCCCAGTGGCACCCCCAGCCCTGCCAGGAATCCTGGAGGGCAGAATGGAGCCAGGGCAGCCCTGCACCCTGCTCCAGCAGAGAGCAGGATGCAGTCCCCAGGGGCACGGAGCAGCAGGAGCAACCATGCTGGCAGAGCCATTCCCCAGGAGCCCAGCAGCCAGGTGTGATGGCCATGGGGACATGTGTCCCCTGGGACACCAGGCACTGGAGCCCAAGGGATGTGGGCCATGCCCTGCTCCAGCCTCCCAGAGGAGCCCTTAGAGCCAGACTGCCAGGATTGATGGTCCTGCTGCGGCAGTAGGATGATAAATAGCTTTAATTGCACTCTATGCTGGGGCTGTCAGTGCTGTGCCCAGCCTGGCAGACCAGCCAGGCCAGTGCAGCTTGCCCACTCACCACTCTCTGGGGCTCTATGGGGCTGGGCATGCTCTGGGCGAAGGCTGCCTAGGGGCACCTGCACAGCCAGACCCCACCAGTGCCTCCCCAGGGGTAGAGTCTGCACAAAGCAGTGTCCTTGCATCTGGTGTGGCTTGGAGAGGCCGGGGGAGAGGCTGCCCCACCACCCAGCCCGTGGCGCCCATCCTCCTGACAGCATGTCTCCCTGGCTCCCCCACGGCCTCGCCAGTCTGGCGGAAGGAGGAGCCGCGGCTAGCGGCTCTCGCTGCCATCTGCACCTCGCAGCTCTGGGGATGGGTGGCGGCTCCAGCTCCACTCTCCCCTGGGTCATGGGGAACCCGCACAGGCTGGTGGCAGAAGGCCAGGGAGCGGCTGGTGGCGACGTCCGCCCTCCCATGCACGGCAGCCCGAGCTCAGCCAGCACAGCCCAGGGAGTGGGACAACCTCAGGGGATGCTCTCTGGGAAAAGCCCTTTGCCACACTTGGCCAGCTTTTCTGGGGTAAAGGGGCCCCCACAGGCATGCGACCCAGCAGAGAGCCACATCCCCTCACCCCCAGCATGCACACAGACATGGGCTCGGCTCTACCTGGCACCACGCCGTTGGTGGCAATTGCACTCATGGAAATGGCTGTCAGCATTGTCTGTGGGAAGAAACAGTGTCAGCACCTGGCAGAGCTCCCTCCTCACTGGGGCAGAGGGACAGGGGAGCAAGAAGGGAGAGACGGGGCCATGCTGGGACATGGGGCTCCCCAGGGCCACACTGAGATGTGCCATAGGGCTGGGATGTCTGGGAGGAGAGATGGATGGATGGATGGATGGATGGATGGATGGATGGATGGATGGATGGATGGATGGATGGATGGATTGGTGGGCGGGCAGGGTTGCTGGCCAGCAGTGCAGCTAGGGGGGCCAAGCCTCTTGGAGGGACCAGCAGTGCTGTGAGGGTCTGGGGGGTCCCTGGGCTGCCCAGGATGCTGCCCATGTTCAACCCCCCTAAGCCTCTGCCCTGGGGTCACGGTCCTGGCAGGATGGCCACTGCAGCACAGAGTTCAGGGCCAGGGCAGGGGACCCCCACCACATCCCCCCTGCATAGCATCTATGATCTGGGTCGCCATTTGAGCATCGTTCTGCTGCTGATTCCTTTGAGAAGCCGGAGACTTCTCCTTGCTGTAAGTGGGGCAGGAGCAGGGGCAGGAGCAGGGGCAGGAGCAGGGCGGGGTGGGCCAGCAGCTAGTGCACCTCTCTGCAGCCCAGCCAGCCTGGCTGGTGCCCCCCAGACCCTGGGTGAGGCCAGTGGGGACCCGGCCGGCTCCATCACTCACGCAGGAGCAGCAGAGGAAGACCATGCAGAAGGACTCCATGATGCCGGCGATCCCCACCACCCAGGTGAGGCGCAGGAAGAGAATGACCCCAAAGATGTTCTGGAGGCAGGGCAGGTAGACGCCCATGAAGGTGCCCATCCGTGGGGCCTGCCAAGGGAGCGGGCAGCCGTCAGGGCTCACGGGCCTGGCTGGCAGAGGAGCGAGGTGTCCCGCTCCTCCTGCAACATAGCCAGGGACCCTGGGTGAAACTGTCCCCCCAGCAAGGGCCAAGGGACCCAGCTGTCCCAGGGGCAGCCCATGGCCCAGCACTGCACAGACAGGGGCCAGGAGAAGGGGCTGCATCTGTCTGTGTCCCTCACCTGCACCGGCTTCTTCTTGCCCCCGTCATTGTTCTCAGCCTCCTCATGTTCCCGGCTGCCCTGCGGCAGGTTGGTGTAGTTGGCCAGCCCGCTCAGCAGGGACGAGACCATGGGGCTGGTGTCCATCTCCTCCTGCAGAGAGCAGAGCCCCAGGCCGTGAGGACAGTCCCTCGGGACCCCGGCCATCCCTGTGACCCAGGGACTTTGCCAGATGCCACCCCACTGCCCACCCTGCTGGGCACAGCTGCGGCAGTGGGGGGACCCTGGCCTGGGGCTCTGGGAAGTCCCAGTGCCCAAGGCACAGGTCGGGGTGCTGTGGGACAGCTACCCAGCTCGGTCCCCTCCCCAGGGAGCCTCCCTGCCCCACCACCCATGCGTCCTACCTCAAAGAGGGCCATGTTCTTGCCATCATACTCTTTGCCCTTCTCCAGGTCCGTGCTGTTGATGAAGGGGCTGCTCTCCTTGGGATTGCCATCGCCTGCAGAGACACCACCAGGTCAACCAGGCAGCCCCTGCCCCAGCCCACGTCAGAGCATCCACCCTACTGGGCTGCCACTGTGAGGGGTCACGGCTGCACCCCAGCTCCCACGGGGGGGCTGCCAGAGCCGTGGGCACCATGCTTGTGCCCAGGACAGACAGTGGCAGCCCCTGTGGCCCAGCCACCAGCATCACCTCATGCACCACACGGGGGCAAGGGCTGCCCATCCCCAGAAGCCACGCACTGCCCTGCCCGTCCAGGCCAGTGCACGGACCCACCGGAGCGCATCCACGCAGTGAGGTGAGCGGTGTGGATCCAGGGGGAACCCTCCCAGCCAGACAGCTGGCAGCAATAACTCATGGCATGGGGCGCCCGTGGGTGAGCATGCCGGGGCTGCCTGCAGCTCTACATCTGCAGGGTCAGGATCTGGCCAGCTACCCAGCACGTCATGCAGAGGGGGACGGTCCCAGCACGCTGCCTGGGATCAGTGTGACCAGGCAGATGTCTGGTCCTGCTCCCCAACACGCACCACAGGAGCAGGGGCTGCAGCCCCACTGGCTGTGCCACAAGGTGGGGAGGCATCCAGTGATGCCACCACAAAGGGCAGGTGCTGCTGCTCTGCCCGGGGCAGCAGAGCTGCCTGCAGCAGCACAGAGCCCGCAGAGCTGCTGGGACAGGGCCACGGCTGCTCGCTGCATTAACGACCTCGTGCAGAAGAAACCCGGAGTCGGCTTAATAGCAAGGAAAACAGTGGAGCTGCAGAGCAGCAGAAATAAATCAGGCTGGAAATGGAGCGGCAGTGAAGACGGTGCTGCTGGAGCGGTGCAGCCCTGAGCGGAGGCCCAGAGGGGAGCGGGGGCAGGGACCATGCAGGGCCAGGGAGCCAAAGGAGATGGTGCTGGGCAGAGCGGCTCAGTGGGTGACCAACCCAGTGGCACAGGGAAACCTGGGCGGCTGAGCCTGGTCCCTGGCCCTGGGCAGGAGAGGGGCTCCCCACCATGCACCCACCCCCACTACCATGGCCCTACAGCCAGGGCAATCGGACTGCCAGAAGCAGCAGCACCACCAGGCAGGCTGCCTGCATGGGCAGGGTTACAGACCTGCACACCAAGCCCACAGTGAGAGCCATCCCCTCTACCAGCCTTGAGTGTAGAGCCCAGCAGTGCCCAGGGGTGCAGGGATGGTGCAGGAGCCACCCATAAGCCAGGGCAGTGCAGCCACCCATGCACCACGGCAGCCCGAGACAGACCCTGCGACCATTTGGAGCAGCCCAGTCCTTTGAAGACTGCTTGCCTCCTGCCAGTTGACTCATATTTGGGATCCTGGGAGCCAGTTTGCCTGTGTGCAGTGGTGATTCACCATCTGCAATTTCGCCGGCAGATGCGGTGCTCCTGCCTGACCAGGAGGTGAAGCCCTGAGCGCCACAGGTGATGCTGACTGACCCCCTACCTCTTGCTGGTCCCTGGGCTCCTCTGGCATGGGGCAGCGGGGCAGCAGTGTCCCTGATGGTGCAGCCAAACTGTGGGGAAGAGCCCCACAAGCTCCTCCTGCACAGGAATGGTCATGGCGGCAGCAGCGGGACACCCAGCCCACAAGTCCAGCTGGTCTCACTCTGGAGCCCCCTTGGATGCATGAACAATACCATGCGCTGCACCACCAGCATGTGCCCTGCCCTGTGTCACCCACTGAAGGGTGCATGAAAGGTTCCCAGTGTGGCCCTAACACTCTCCTTGCTCAGGGTTTGGTCTAAAGCGCTGCACCCAGCACTCATTAGGTAACAGCAGCGGCACGGGCTGGCACCCACCGGCTCGCCACGGCTCCCACCCACCGCACCAGCTCCAGGGACCGTGTGGACCAGAGGCATCCACCACACCAACAGTGATGCCCTCCAAGCCAATGGCAGGGCCCGTCCACAGCATGGGGGCAAGAGGGTGCAGGACGAGGGGTATCCGGAGCCCACCTCCCCACGCCCCAGGATGGAGCGGGGCCGGATGGCACCTCAAGGGCACAGGGGTGGGGGCAGCCTGGCAGGGGGGACATGCCCACAGCCTGGTGAGGCCCTGGGATCCCACTGGGAGAGCGGAACCCACAGGGGCCTCGCCTCACCGCCTTGTACCCGGCAGACGACATCACCGTGCTGGTTTCCATGGCAACAGCGAGCCACGGCCGCCTCGGCTCCCGCTCTTATGTAACGGCGCAGGCGGCCGGACGCCGGCCCCGCACGGCACCCGCGCCCCAGCCCACCAGCGCCCGCCGGACAGCACAGCCGTGCCCCCGGACCCCACAGGACCAGCACCACCCAGCTCCACACGACAGACACCAGCAGCACCCCGGGGTGCCCACGCTCCGACCTGCCAGCACCACATCAGCATCCAAACCTCACACTCCCTCCATCCCCCGGGCCAGGGCACCACCCCTCTCTGGCACTGCAGGCACTGTGGCCCAGTGCTGGCATCACCTGGGCGGCCAGGGCTGCCCCGGGGCATAGGAGCCCCTCGCCTGCTGGTGCTGCTGGGAGGACCGGCACTGGAGAGGCCCCAAGAAGCTGGTGAGAGGTGGGGACACAGGGATGTGCATGGAGCACAGCTCCGGCATCCCCAGGGCATGGCTTGGGGGGATGCCCCGCCATCCACCTCGCCCCTGGCCCCACAGGCTGGAAGGAGTTAAGTGCCCGGGCCGCGGGGTCCCAGGTGATATGTGGTCCCCGCTCCTGCTGGAGACCATTTTGCCGCAGAGGGGCTGGTGCAGCTTCTCCCCAGCAGCTGCCACAGGATTTGTAGTCTGTGAAGGCAGAGGCAGGCAGGGGCACCGCAGCCCGTCCCGGGCAGGGCCCACCCCGTTCCCCACCCACTACCACCACAGTCAGACCCTGCCCAGCAGCACCGAGGGGGTGACACCTCCTGGCTGTGGGGGCATGCGGGACACTGCCAGGTCCCACCAGTACCTGCCGGGCCTGACTGTGTCCCACTCCCCCAGCACAACCCAGGGATGCGTGGCACCAGGACAGAAGCACAGGACGGGGCCAGGCAGCCCAGCACGGGAGAAGTGGCATGAGCAGAGCAGAGCCAAGCCGTGCCAGGCTTCGATCCCAGCGTTCAGCCACCCCCCGCTCCCCAGGGATCACTCAACATGAATCGGCCTTTTAATTTGCTGCGGCGGCTGGAAGGGCTCACGGCGGGATTGCTGGCAGGAACCCACAGCCCCGCTGTGGGCACTGCACGGTCCTGCTTGTGGCAGGGGTTACCACTCCCCCTGCCTGTCCAGGGCATCCCACAGCTAACCCCGCTGCCTGTCCAAGGCATCTCACAGCTAACCCCGCTGCCTGTCCCAGCAGCCCAGGACCCCCAGAGCCAAGGGACCACCCGTGTGTGCCTGGGAGCTCACCTGCCCCAGAGGGCAGCACTCAGGCTGCAGCACCAGCCACAATGTGATCTCCTAATGGCTTTTTACTCAGCCCTAAATTGGGTTGGGAAGCGTCATGTCCCTTATCCCAAATCCTCCCTAATCGCTTTACATGGCACAAGGCACTGAGCATTGGCTGGGGGGAGCCCAGGCTGCCAAACCCTATGGGCTAATTAACCAGAGCTGCTGCCGGGGCTGCTGTCTGCTCCTGCCCAGCTGCAGTCAGCCCGTCCCTGCCACGGCACACCACGAGGGCCAGCTTCCTCACGGCTGCCATGCACAGCAAGCCCTGGCCAGGGACATCGGGCACTGGGGCTGTGGTGCCAGCCAGGAGGAACAACGGGTGAGGGGGGACACAGTGGGGTCAGCTCCAGCCCCACACTGCCCCTGTGCCTCCTTCTCTGCTCCTGCAGCGCCCCAGGGCCCGCCAGGTGCTGGCACAAGGGTGCTGACAACTCAGGGACCCCCGTGCAGGCCTGGCCACTGGCCCCTCATGCACACCCCCCCCAGTCCCACCAGCCCCAGGGACAGCAGCAGTGTGGCGGCTGCTCACAGTGCCTGTGGATGCCCCGGGGCTCCCCTGGAGGCGCACAGGGCACCTTGACTTTTGCCAGAGCATTCGATGGCACCAGCTGACGAGCAGCCTCCTCCTGCTCCCCAGGGCTCTGCCCGCGTCCAGCAGCAAGGGACACCCCAGGGTGACCCCGGCAGCCCAGCAAGCATACAGGTGAGCACGTGGGCCTGGCTGATGTCCTCAGCTGCTGCCGTTTTGCAGGAGCTGCTGGCCAGGAAGCCACAGTGCTCTTCTGTCACTCCTGGCCATCAAGGGGACTTGGCTGCATAGCCACTGGTCTCGTCCTGGGTTGCTGGCCTGGGGGTCCCTAAGGCAGATGGGGATGGCCAAGGGGCCCTTATGGCAGCTGGTACCTCTGCTCCCACCCAGGTATCCTTCTTCCCTGAGCAAGGGTATCTGCCAGCTGCCCTGGGTAGGGTAATCCTCGGAGAGGCCACAGACCCCACTGTGGCCCCCATCAAGGCAGAGACCACCGGTGGCCAGAGCAGCCCTCACTTCTGTTAGCAGTGTGCACAGCAGTGCCAGCTCCCTGCTGCAGCGTGGCGATGGGGTGGGGTGTGGGGGGGTGGTGGGATGCTTTCCCCACCCCAGGGCTGCGCTTTCCCCCTCCAGCCAGCAGGCACACCAAGTGGCCTTTCAGGCTGGATTCTTTCGCTGCCTGACCCAAATTGGACCAACTGCTACTTCAGACCTATCCTCTTCCTTCCTAAACCCGGGATTATCCTCCCTTTGATCAGCCGGCCCTGCAGGCGCAGGATTTCCAGCACAGGCGCTTTGGCTGGCTGCATTTAAACAGCTTCCCAGATTCTCCAACAGCCCATGCCCTGCCTTGGAAATGGCCATGGACACAAGCTCCAGCAAAGCTCCCAGCCGCGGGTCTCCCCTCCTTGGGCATCCCGGTGCCTCCAGGCTGGAGCACCATCATGGCAGCCTGCAGTGGGGTTGCATCTGACATTTCCACACCCCAAACAGAGCAGTGCAAGCTGCCAGCCTGGACACCACAGGCAGCATCCCTGCCTGCTCCCCCACTCCCCACTGCCTCCCCAGAGGGTCTGCCACCATCCCAGCCCACGCCAGGCTGCCAGGGCTGGAGACCTTCCAGCCCTTGTCAGGAGCCTCTTGCAGGCTGTCCAGAGTGGGGACCTGAGTGGGGACGCTGCTCGGCCTTTCTGATGGAAATGGCCTAAGTGGTACCCAAGGCCTCAGCAGTTCCACTGGGCTCGGCAAGTTGCCGGCCAGCCAGTGCTGGAACAGCCAGGACATGGGGGGGCCCGCTGGCATGCAACAGTTCTGCCCCTCCCCCCCAGGTCATCCATGGTCCCCACAGACAGAACCCTGCAGGGAGCTCAGTGCGACCCTTGGTGGGGGGGGCAATCCCACACACCCCTGCAGCAGCCGCCCTCAGGACGGATGCAGAAGGCCCTGCTGTGCCCCTCCCTGGAGATGCTTCCCTGCTCTCCCAAGCACCCCAGGGCCCCTGCCACCTCCAGCCCTGCACCTGCCAGCACACAGGGCACCATCTCGCCAGGCCTGGCTCCAGGGACAGTCTGCCTGGTCCATCTGTAGCAGCACTATGTCCAGCCCTCCTGTCAGACCCCAGCAAGGCAGAAACGCCTGCCGCCACACCGCTAGCACTGCTGTGATGGAAACACAGCGAGTGGGGTAGATCCTAGTGCTGGGAATGGTGAGAGCCCAGGGAAGGGCACTGTCCGTGGCCAGCACAGCTCTCCCCAGCTCAGCAAGGTGCCCCAAGAAGACTCCTGCCAGCCCTGACCTTGAGTGGAGCCATGAATAAACAAGCAAATAAACACGCTCAGGTCGGCGGAGCAGAGCGAACACCAAAAGCCTCATCGTGCCTGTGCCCAGAGCCTCACTGCAGGCAGCCAGGGACTTCTGCAGCGACTGCCAGAGTTGGCTGTCCCCTCCTGGCTTGAGCTTTCAGCAGACCCCACGAGGGGACCTGTTGGGGGGCTGGGGGGAGTCAGACAAGCACTGCAGGTACCCTCGGGTACATCGCTGCATTTCCATGGCTCCAACCCACCCCTGTGCCCAACAGAAACACCTGCAGGAGAGGGTGCTGCACTGGCCCAGCTGCCTGGGGCTGGACGTGGCCCTGCAGCGGCCCGAGGACCCTCTGCAGCAGCTCAGCTGTTGGCGGGTGCCCCAGGGAGAGCTCAGGCCAAAGCGCCAGCAGTCGCACGGCCGCTGCCAGGGCCTGGCAGCCCCACCACCCGCGGGGCTGCAGCCCCGTCCCCTTGCCTGCAGCAGCGCTGCCCGCCTGCACTGCACCGGGGCTGCAGCATGCCCAGCATGGCATGGGTTGGCAGGGAATGGCACGGCTTGGACCGGACTGGCAGGGCACGGCATGGGCTAGACCGAGCCGACCAGCTCGGCTTGGCTTGGCACGGCACAAGAAGGCACGGCACGGCTCAGCTCGGCACGGCACAGCGCGGCACTGCAGAGCGCAGCGGACCCGGACCCAGCGGCTCCTGCCGGCCCCGGCGCAGGGCCCGGACGGCCGCTTCAGCACCGCGGACAGCGGCGGCGGCGGCAGCGGCACGGGGGGGCTGAGCCCCGGGGGGCGGCGGGTGCGGGGGGGGGGGGGCGGCGCGGATGGGGGGCGCCAGCGGATGGGGGGCTGCCGGGGATCGGGGGAGGCGGCAGCGGGGCGGGATAGGGGGGCGGCAGCCGGAGATGGGGGGCGGCAGTAGGGAGGGATGGGGGGGCGGCGGTAGGGAGGGATGGGGGGGCGGCAACGGGGATGGGGGAGGCGGTAGGGAGGAATAGGGAGAAGGTAGCCGGGGATGGGTGGGCGGCAGCCGGAGGGGGGTAGGCGGTAGGGAGGGATAGGTAGGAGGTAGCCGAGGTAGGGGGAGCGGCAGCCGGGCGCGGGGACCCCTGCGGGGCTCCCGGGCGGGCGGGAGCACGCCGGTGCACGGGCCGCCGGAGGCTGCCCGGGAGACGGCAGGGGCCGGCACCCGGCGGGATCGCCCGGAGCGCAGCCCGCAGCCCCCGCCCGGGAGGAGGCTCCCCGGGAAGCCCCGGGCACGGCTCGTCCCCGCCGCGCTGCTCCAGCCGCGCCGCCTTTTCCCGGGGATGCCGCAGCGGCGGGAGCGGGGCCGGGGCTGCGCGGAGGCGCCGGCAGCGGGAGCAGCCCCGCACCGCCCGCCGCAGCCCCGCGGGGCCGCGGACCAAGAGCCGCCGTCGCAGCCGGTACCGGTGCCGGTGCTGTCCGCCTGCCCCGCGGCGGGATCCAGCGTCCGCGACACCCCCAGCCCCCGGGCTCCGCGCCGCCTCCGCCACCCGCTCGGCGCCGAGCCTCGGCCCCCAGCCCAGCAGGGGCGGGCGCTCCGGGATCCTCCGGCCCGCGGGTCCCCCCCGGTCCCGGTCCCGGTGCCGGTCCCTCACCTTGGCTGGCGCCGCCGTCGCCGTCCTCGCAATCGGCCAGGTTGTTCAGCATGGCGCCGGCTGCCCGCGGCCGCACGCTGCTGCCCGGGAGCTGCGAGCGCCGCGCTCCGCAGCCAGCCGCGTCCCCGCGCCGCCCCCCGCCGCCGCCGGTGGGAGGGGGCTGCAGTGCGGAGGAGCCCGGGCTCACGGCTCGCTGCTGCCGGCGGAGCCCAGCCCGGCCGCTCACTTCATCACGTATGCAGGAGGCATTGCCCCCGCCGCTGTGGGGAGGGGAGCAGCGGCAGGCAGGGGCGAGGCGGGGGAGGGCGCGGAGCGGAGCGCACGCCGCCTCCCGGCTGAGCCAGGCGCGGGGGGGGGGAGAACTAGGGCACGGCAGCGCTGCGGGCCCCGGCTGGCGCGGGCGGGACAGCCCCGCATCCCGCACACCAGCCCCCTGCATCCCGCACCGGCCCCCGGTGGAGCTCCGGGACCGGGCAGCCGGCTCCGGGTGTGCAGCAGGGCAGACCCTGCGCCTGCGGGACCGACGCATCCCCAAGGGACAATGAGGCCTGGGGTCAAGGCAACCCCCTGCCCGGGCAGACCCCGGCCCCTGCCTGTGGCGAGGCTAGCGGCGAGCAGCTCCCGGGTGTGGGCCACTCCCGGGTAGGACAGTGCCAGCCATGCTGAGGACCCCTCTGCAGGCAGCAGGGCCACGGCTGGGGGTGAAGCCCCCCCAACCCCAGCAGCAGCCACCATCATCCAAGAGCACCTCGGAGAGGAGGAGGATGGCCAGACCACCCAGCAGTGGGGCCAAGGGTCCGGCAGAGGCTGCTGACACCTCTCTGCCCAGCTGGGCTGCAGCAGCCCACAGACAGGAGCAGGCTTGGCCTGACACCCCTCGGGTCTCCAGGGGGGACAGAGTCACACCGTGCCCAGGAACACCCTGACACAGCCTCCCCCCGCCCCCCTCCCCGACCTGCAGCGCAGCAGGTCCAGGGCTGACCCTGGAGAAGGGCTGTGAAGGAGCTGACCCCCCCCGGGCCCTGCTGCCTCACGCGAGCCCCCGGCCCTCACAGCCTGTCCCCCGACATGGCCACGGGGCTCAGGGCCACCTTTGGGTTGAGGGCTGCTGGCAGGACCCCGCACTGACCCCGCAGGGCCACTCGCAGCCCACCCTTCTCTCACCCACTTAATCCAGGAGGATCCCAGAGCCGTAGCTGGCTGCAGCTCCCGGCATCTCCTCCGGAGCGGGCTGAGATCATGACAGCCCGCTGGCGTTAGTTACTTCTTGACGGCTGTAATTAATTGTTTACTTTCTCCTGGTACGGGGCCAGCTGCTCTGCAGCGCAGAGGCTCCCTGGCCCTCACCTTGCTGGGCGGGAGGGCTCGTACCCCTTGCACCGGCCCTGCCAGCAGCCCCAGACCCTGCCCAGCCTGCTGCAGCCAGTACCCCTGGGCCTGGCGTACCCTGGGAGCCACACCGGCACAGCCCCAGCTCCACAGCAGACGGTGCTGGATGGCCCACAGGCAAGGTGGCCAGCTCAGGGCTGCCCCAGCAGGGGCAGAACACTGCCACCAGCCCCCTTGCTCAGCCCCCACCCTCCCCTCCCTGCCCAGGACCCTGCGCACCGTCCACAGTATGGGGCTGCCCCTGCCAAGCCACAGCAGCACTGTTCCCTCACCCCCACGTCCCTTGGCCTTGAGCGGGAGCCAGCACTGGAGCAAGGGGCTGGCCTGCTCCCAAGGGACGGGACTGGCCCCCGCACACTGCCTGCACAGCCAGGGCTGCAGGCAGGATGCAGTGGGCAGAGCCGCTCTCCCTGGTGGGTCCAGGGGGGGTTTGCAGAGCCCACCCACACACAGAGGCCATGGCTGGGCAGAGGGGCAGTGGGCTGGGGGCTGCGTGGGGGCCAGACAGCCACGGCAAGTGCCGAGCACCAAGAGGGTGGTTTTGTGCAGGAGGCCGCAGCGCGTGGGCTCCGCACAAGAGGGATTTTCCTGCTAAAACAGATGGGGGGAGGGAGCACGTGAAAGACCACGAATCCTGTAATCCCTGGATTATGGCTCCATTTCAGGGGCTGGGATTTGCCAGCAGTGCAGGGGGGCTACACTATCGACTGCACTTGCTGAGCCCATGCATAGGGTCCCACCAGCATGGGGGGGCACACTGAGGGTGTCCCTGGAGCAGAGCCAGACCGAGGGGGCTCGACCCACCAGCACAGCACTGACCTAACCCTGGCCCGTGAGCGTGATTCCCCAGGGCTGGGGTAGGTGGCTCCAGCGTGCTGGGAGCGGAGAGGCTTGACATGGCTTGGGCAGCAGCCGTGCTCTTGCGCTGCCTTCAGCTCTGGTGCCAGACCCACTTCCCAGCACCCTGCAGTGACCAGGGTGCTGGGAAAGGGGTCTGGCACCAGAGCTGAAGGCAGCGCAAGGGCATGGGCAGAGGAGCTGGGGACGCAGGGAGGCAGAGGGCTTTCCCTGGGCATGGGGGGTGATCAACTGCAAATGGCCCCTAAACCCAGGCACAGGCAGGATCCTGGCATCAGTGCCTCACTTAATGCAAAGAATGATGAAGGAGAGCTGTACAGCTCTTCCAGGCCAAGGGGTTGGCACAGCACAGCCGGACCACCCCCCCACAATGCCTCTGCAACCCCCCAGGATGGAGACTGCTGGGCTGTGTGAAACCCCCAGAGCCAGAGCTGGTCTGGGACACAGAGCATCCCTGCAAACCACCCTGTGCCACTGCAAACCCCTCAGAGACCCCAAGCACATCCCAGACCCCTCTGCACCCACTGCATCATGCAGAGCCCAGGTGGGGAGAACTGTCCCTGCAGCCCTTCCCAGGGCAGGCGTCCCACCAGCCGGCTGCATAGCTCTTGCCTGTCTTGTCACCAGCAGTGGTCAAACCTCCCAGGAGCAAGGCACGTGCCAGAGGCTCTGGGAAACCTCCTGAGGGCACAGAGTGGGCAGCCTAACAGCAGCCCAGGTGGGAGGCAAGGGCAGCCATGCTGTGAGGATACTGGTGGGCACACTGCACTGCCTGCAGCAATCCCTGGACACCATCAGCAGCCTGCCTGACCCACATCCTGCCTGGATGGGAGATCCCGCGGTCCCAGCTTGGCAGGGTGCTCCTCACAGCACTGGGGGCTTGAGGGCATGAGGCCAGCATCCCCCAGGATAAGGAAGAGCTGGGGCAGGAGAGACCTCAAAAGATGGAAGGGGGGGGGGGGAGCTCGGAGGTGCAGTGGGGCATGGAGGGTAGCGATGCACACACACAGCCAGGGGCTGTGCTGGAGGATTTGCATCATGGCGTGCCCTGCACCGCTCTGTCCTGCCAGCCCCATGAGCCTGGGAGCAGCACATCCTGCAGCACCTCAGCAGGATGGAGGGGCCTTGCTCATCCCCATCCAGACAGGTCAGGGTCCTGCAACCAGCACCAGGGCAAAAACAGAGCCTGAAGGTGACATGGGTGTCAGCTGGGACCTGCCACCAGCTCCAGTGGTGGGACAGGATGTGGAGGGATGGTGTCGTGTGAGGCTGGGAGCAGAACCACAGGGAGCCAGGAGCTGGTGCAGCTACCCAAGGCCAAGAACAGAAGGGTGGCAGTGAGGCAGGGCAGGAGGACATGAGCTCCTGGGCCACAAGAGCCCCGCACCATGCACAGCTGGTACAACATCCTGGCTGCCCTGCCCAGATGTCTTGCCAGCAGTGGGGCTGTGGCAGTGGTGGCCGGGCAGCCCAGCACAGGGATCAGCCATGGAAGCAACCTCCTCCCACCAAGCCCCATGCCCAGGTAGCGCAGAGAAGGAGCCCCACCAAAGCAGCCCTGCGCCAGCTGCAGTGCCCCAGGGATGCCAGGCTGCCACAGCTGAGTAAGGGCTGGAGGGCGCAGTGCCGCTGAGAAGCAGCTGCACAGCTATCACTGGCTGCTCTCAAAAGGGTTGGGCGCAGGAGCACAGCTGACCAAGGTGCTGGGGTGTCCTGTGTCCCACACGGCACCCCCTGCCAGGACCACAGCTTGTGCAAGCTCCCCCAGCCCCTAGTGCCCTGCTGGAGCATCCCGTGGCGGGTTTGGCTGCACGGAGAGGCCGCAGGAATGTGCTGCAGGTGGCAGCTGGAGCTTGGGCTGCACCAGCCCCCCCCGGGAGCAGTCCTACATCCCCTGTGCCATGCAACTCCTCTATGCACAGCCCCTTGGTGCTTTTAACAACCTCTCCCAAGGGCATCCAGTCTCCCACAAACCTGCTTTGCATGGCTCTGGGCTGGGGGAGCCAAGGGGACTGGGGGAGCTGGGGCGTCACAGCAGTGGGGGGTGGTCGGCAGGGGAGGCAGGGCCCCCCATGCACGCAGCCTCTGCAGAGCCTGTCCCTTGCATGCACCGCTCTGCACTCAGTGCCTGGTGCCTCAAGCGTGGGCTGCCCTGGCAACCCACGGGGGACCCTGCCACAGCTCTGGCACCCCGGCCCCCCAGGGCAGCGGCCCGCAG
This sequence comes from Phalacrocorax carbo, assembly GCF_963921805.1. Classification (NCBI taxonomy): domain Eukaryota; kingdom Metazoa; phylum Chordata; class Aves; order Suliformes; family Phalacrocoracidae; genus Phalacrocorax; species Phalacrocorax carbo. The sequence goes on along the minus strand of NC_087526.1, from coordinate 9,883,254 downwards.
TGGGGTGTCCCTGCAGCCGGTATGCAGCTAGGGCTGGTGGGGCCCACACGGGCACTCAAGGCCCCCCACCCTACGGGTGCCCACCCCCCGCCCAGGGCCGGCCCCTAGAACGGCTGCCCCACACAGCCCTGCCCACGGCCCCACGGCCCCGCCCTCCCCTGGCGGGTCTGGGAGAGCGCTGAACTCCCCCCCCCCCCCCCAGCATCAGGAGCCGCCGGCAGGGATGACACTGGGCCCGGTTTCCATGGCAACGAGAGAGGCTCCTTAACCAGTTGGTTGCCATGGCGACTGCCGCCGAGCCCGGCTGCCTCGGGATACGGGGGGGCTCCGCTCCAGAGGTGCCCCGGTGTCCCCCCGAGCCAGGGCAGCCGCCCCACGGCCAGCGCCCCGGGGCAGGGGGTCCCAGGGGAGGCCCACCCGATCCTCGGCTCCGCGGAAGGCCCAGCCCTTCCCACGCCGCGGGTGTTGGGGAGACTCTCTTGGGGGCGGCCGCAGCGGCCGGGTCCCGCGGACGGCTGAGGGGCGGGACCGGGTGGGGCGGGGCGGGGCAGGGTGGGGCTCACCACCACCCCCCCCGTCCCGTCCCGGCAGCACCCCCTGGCGGCTGCGAGGCCCTGCGCAGCCCCGGCCGCCCCCACCAAAATCCGCCGGCCCCGCACAGACCCCGCGCCGGCCGCGGCCGTCCCGTCCTGTCCTGAGACCCTCCCGGGCCAACCCCAGCTCCGGCCGTGCTGCAGCAGCAACCTGCGCCCGGCCCCGGGGCCCCGCTGCGGGGCCCTGCCCACGCTCCGCCCGGCACCAGGAAGTCCCTTCCCGCGGCCACCCCGACAGCCCCAGGCCGCCCCTGCCCGGGGTTCGCATGGGGCTGAAGCCCCACCCGCCCACCCAGCGCCACCCGCGTGGGGCCGCCCACGGGCAGAGCCGGCCGGGAGGAGCAGCAGCAAAGCGGCCCCACGGTCCTGGCATGGCACAGGGAGCACAGCACCAGCCCGCTGTGGCACCAGCCCACCGGGCCAGGATGGTGGGGAGCAAGGACCCACGGGGGCCGGGTGGTCCTGCAGGGCCAGGGTCTATACTGGGGAGAGGGTCCCCACGCTGCCCCTGGGGGTCCCAATGGCTCCCCAGCACCAAGCAGCACGGCCGCCTCCAGCCCCCACCTGTTCCCTCCCCAGGACCTGCGCCGAGGTCCCTGGGGCTCTGTCATCCCGTCCCATTGTGACACTGGGAAGGGCCAGGCAGCACCACACACCCGCCTGGGACCTGGTCTCTCCCCAGCACGGCACAGGCAGCTCTGCCATCCACAGCCCCATGACAAATCCGGAGGTGCCCAGCCCCACAGCCCTCCCATCCATCCCCCCCGGGGAGGCTGCAACCACAGCCCCAGGGCCACGGAGCAACACAGGGCATGTACTGGGGCAGCCCAGGGGCTCTCTGGCATGCTGCCCCAACCCCTCAGCATGCACGCTGCCATGGCTGTGGCCAACCCACGGCATAGGGTCAGTCCCTGGGTGCCAGCCGGCAGGGCTGGGCCACTGGCTGTCCTCTGCAAGGGCACAAGGTCACAGCTCAGCTGGGGAGGGAGGCCGTCCCTGCACCTCCCCTGCCACGGCCCCTGCAGCATGCCCACGCCAGCTCTCCCACGGCCAGGCCTGCTCCTCGCCTGGCCTGCCTGTCCCCCCATGAGTATATCAGCTGCCAAGCTGATAAGCCATTCCTGGAGAGCCACGGGCTCCAGCCACAGCTCTGGCTCGGCACCGGCTGCTCTGCTCCTGGTGCAGCCCATGGGCCAGGCCCAGCCACCCTGGGATGCTGTGGGTGACAAGTGGCCCTGAACCTGCCCACCACTGGCTCTAACCCTGCACCACCCCGCCACAGCTGGGGTCCTGGTCCGGGTGGCCCAGCGGCTGGAGCCCACTCACGGAGACACAGCATGGCCTGGCCATCGCGGCACCCGTCCGGCTGCTCACCGCCTCCCACCAGCGCCCTTCGCTGAGGGCGCAAGGTCACAGCTCCACACAGCACGGTGCTGCCGTCGGCCGGGTTTCTGGGATCAATATGGCTCCGGTGACAGTGCAGGCCTGCCACCACGTCCCCTGGGCACCGTAAGGCGATGGCCTACCAGCCCCCACACCAGCGCCCACTGCAGCCTGGTGGGCCGCCGCTGCCAAGGGCTAACCGCAGCCTGCCCTCCCTGTGCCCTCGTGCTGGCCCAGCTGCAGCCCCACAGCCCACCCTCCTCCACAGCTCCCCAAGGAGCAGCATGCAGCCTCGCACCCCACAGCCATCTCCCCACATGCCAGCCATGATCCCAGCTCCATCCCGTTGCCAGTCCTGCAGGAGCAGGGCCTTGTTCCAACATACCCCAGGATGGGGACTGGGCAGGGGAGCTCCCCAGGGAGTAGGAGCAGCCCCAGGGGAGAGCCTGGGAATGAGGGGTCCTGCCTGGGCAGCCAAGCCCCCACTCCCTGCTCCACACCCACCAACCCCTGAGCCCCACAGCCCCACATCAGCCCTGCTCCGGGTGTCTCCGCCACCTCCGAGGGACCCGGCCAACTGACCACCGGCCCAGGGCAATGCCGCACCCCCCCACGGTGGCCTGACTGCCCTGTCCTTCCCTGCCCTCTGGACCCTCCCCGAGGACCCTGCCCTGGGAACCCTGCCCCATAGACCCTGTTCCACCGGTTCTGCCCTACCGGCTCTGCCCCCCAGACCCTTCCCCACGCACCCTACCCACAGACCTTGTCCCAGAGACCCTGCTCCACGGAGCCTCCCACGAGCCCTGCCCCACCGACACCCCCCCAGCGCCCGCCCCGCCGGCCGTGCCCGGGCGCTCACCTCTGCCGTCGCGGCCGGGCTGGCGGCCGCCCCCAGCGCCGCGGTCGGGTCCGCGGGCGGCCGTGGGGCCGTGGCGGGGCAGCGCGGTGACGGTGAACCGCCGGCTCATGGCCCCGCCGCCTCCACAAGTGGCTCCGGGCCCCGGCGGCCGCCGAGCGCGGCCCCGCCGGGCGCTGACCGGGGTCCTAGTGCCCGCGGCACCGCCCGCCGCGCCGCCCCCGCGGCTGCAGGGCTGGCTCGGCTCGGCGGGCACGGCCGGCTGGGCTGGCAGGGCTCGGTTCGGCTTGGCAAAGCTCGGCTCAGCTCGGCTAGGCTAAGTTCGGTTCGGATCGGATCGGCTCGACGGGACGGACCGCGGGGTCGCGCAGCCCCGCAGCAGCCGCCGCACGGAGGGTGCTGAGACCGGACCGCGGCGGGACGGGACGGCACTGGACGGGGCCACGCTCTGCCCCCGCCCTACGCGGAGCTGCGGCCGCTAATTGCAGCTAATTACAGCCCCGGGGCTGCGGTCGCCCCACCCTGCCACGGCCCTGCGCAGCACCCCGGACACGGCCCCGGACACGGCCCCACCGCTGGCCTCCGCGGGCCAGGCTGCAGCGGGTCCCGGCCACACGCCGTGTCCCAGCCTGTGACAAACGCCCGTCTCTACACCACCGGTGGAAAGCCGGGGATGCAGCGGAGGGCTGGTGGGGTATGGGGGAGCCAGACCCTGCAGGGGAACCGGGGGGCAGGAGAGTGGAAGGGCACAGGGGGCTGTGCATGGTGTGGGGCAGGTGGCGGAGGATGTTGGGACCAAGGGATGCCCTCCCGGTGGGACCTAGTGTCCATTAGGGATCCCAGAGCCCTCAGCAAAAGGGAGGCTTGGCTGCAGCCCCCCACTCCCAGCACCCCCTTCCCCACCGATGCTGGCACCCCACACCTTGGGGGTTTGCCATGCCTTAGCCCCAGCAGGCTGATGGAGCACACAGACCATGTCCGAAAGATTGTCTTTATTAAAAACAGGCAGATGGAGGTTGGCAGAGCCCCGCTTCCCCGCCCCGGCCAAGTACCCGGGTGCCAGCTCCCAGCGGAGCCCAGCCCGACCCAGCAAGGCTGGCTCAGGAAAAAGACAAAGTCTTTACAAATCCATGTGTGGTTTGCACCAGGCAAACGCCTCTGCACGGTGGAGCCGGTCCTGGCAGGGGTGGCACGGTGCCGGCTGTGGCGAGAGTCCTGCTCCCCAGCCGGGGCTCCCCGGGCTGGGCAGCTCCCGAGGGGTGACCCCAGGACTCCCTCCCCCTTCCTGCCAGGGAGACAGCAAAGCCTCCACCTTGGTAGGGGCTGCCCCACTGCTGCAAAGCTGCATGGCCCCCAGCACCCAGGGGAGTCAGGCTGCAAGGGGGCTGGGAGCAGTGGACAGGGAGCAGCATGCCAGCTGGAGCCAGGCAGCCAGTCGGGTGTTCAGTGCTGGGGGCACTGCAGGATGTCGTATTTGACATAGCCCACCCGGTCCACCTGGTAGCGTGGTGTCATTCTCCAGTAGAAGCTGCCCCGGCAGAAATAGTACTTGTCTGGGTAAGGAGGGAGACAAAGGGAATGGAGGGTCAGCAGGAGGTTATCCATGCAAGAACCCATCCTGGCAGCTGCCCAAGTGGTGCAGGCAAGCAGACAACTCTCGCCAGGGCCTGGCCAGCCCCACCACAAGAACCTGCCTGGGCTGTTCCCCACACCTGTGAGCATCCCGAGCCCAGCACCAGGGTGATGCTGCCCCTGCCCACCAGAGGCTCAGGAAAGCCTGGGGGTCACGGCACAGTCCCCATCCAACAGGACCCCACTCACCTTGGTAGAGGAAGACATTGTGTGCATCAAGGGGGACACCAGTGAAGACATCATCGGTGGCACGGGGGTAGCCCTTGTCCACCCTCTGGATCTTCACATCCAGCCTGTGGGGAGAGCAGAGCTGTGCTAAGGGCTGCCACGAGCCCCCTGCTCCAGCCCATTGCAGGGGGAGCCAGCAGGTGCCACTGCAGCCATCTGGACCCGCTCACCTCCAGTAGCTCTCCCCACTGAAAAGCAGCACTTTGCCACGGCCTCGCTGCAGGGCTCCCGAGATGCGGCCAGCTTCCTTCCCAATGCCCAGCTTCTCAATCCTCCGGGGCCCCAGCATGCTTTTGCCAGAAAACACCCAGAACTTCCGACCTGCAGCCAGGAGAGTGCACAGGCGTCAGCCGGCCTTGAGGACATCAGGGCAGGAGCTGACTCCTCATGATGCCAGCAGCACGAGGGCCAAGGGTGGCAGGGGCAGAGCTCACCAGCGAAGAAGAAGACCCTTTTGGTGAGCACATCCTGGAAAGCAGCATCGATGACAGCTGGGAGGCCAGGCCAGGTGTCTGCAACGGAGAAGGCGCCCTGGATGCCCGACTTCCAGAAGGATGAGTAGGTCCAGTATTTCCTGGTGGGGAAGGTCAGCTGTCCTGGTAACCTCAGCCTGGCAAGCCCCATGTCCCCCCACACCCCCTCCTCACCCCAGCACCTGCCAGGGCAGGAGGCGCTGGCTGCTGCTGCTCACCCATCCTTGAATAAATGTAGCTCCCCGTTAATCTCTGTGATGGCATCGAAGTTCTTCTCCATGCAGGCATCCTGGCTGGGGTCCACAGGAACGGGGTTGGCTGTGGGCTCTGGTGTCTCCTCTTCTTCCTCAGTGGTGGAGGTGCTGCCAGCCTCAGTGGGCATGGGCTGGGGCTTCTCAGTGGGCATAGGTGCAGGGGCCGTGGGTTCAGGGCCAGAGCCACGACCTGAGCGAATATAAGGGAGGGCGTGAGGCTGGGGGCCAGCCCAGGACTGTGGGACCCCTGCCATGCCCAGCCACAGTGCAGCTGCTCACCATAGAGGTACTGGATGCCCTGAATGTCATCTGGGTCCAGCTGGAAGTCCTGGACATAGCTGTACATGGGGTACATCAGGGCCTCACGCACACTGGAGTGGTCCAGCCCCAGCGAGTGCCCGAACTCGTGGGCAGCCACCAGGAAGATGCTGTAACCTGGGGGAAAGGACCAGCCTCAGCACCCAGTGGGATGGGACATACCAGACAGGGACTGTGACCCCCGTGGGGACCATGCCAGTGTGACAGCACAGCATGGGGCCAGAGGGTGTAGACTGGTACCTCTGTCTGGGCAGAAGCCCCACTTCTTGTCAGTGTCATAGTTGCTGGTGGTGGCACACCAGAGCTTGCCATCCTGCCGGCCCTGGCTTGTGCAGGCACTGTAGGACTGTCCCAGGAAGGTGAAGGGGAAGACGCATGGGTCCCCTTGGGAGTTGCCGCCGATCACCGCTGTGTCTGCAGTGCAGTGTCAGTAGGGCTTGCCCCAGTCCCCAGGACAGCCCTGAGACCCTTCAGGCACCCACCCTGTGCACTACGCCTAGGGACCAGCCACCCCGTGCACCCATCCCCACATGTTCCCTCCCTGTTCGCACCTCGGTTGGGGCAGAAGCCATATTTCTTGTCCTGGTCGAAGTTGGCAGTGGTGGCACACCAGCGGTAGCCATCGGAGCGCCCATCCGTGGTGCAGGTGTTGTAGGAAGTGCCATCAAAGATGAAGGGGAAGAAGCATGGGGACCCATCACTGTTGCCGCCATTGGTGTAGAGGACTGCAGGGCGAGGAGGGGTGAGGACAGCCCCAGGCACCCGCAGGGCCGGGCAGGGGCTGCAGCCACTGCTACTCACGTTCGCTGGGGCAGAAGCCATATTTCTTGTCCCGGTCATAACTGGCGGTCGTGGCGCACCAGGGTAGCCCATCCTTACGCCCCGCCGTGATGCACTGGGAGTAGGAGTGGCCCTCAAAGATGAAGGGGAAGTGGCAGTTGGCCCCGTTGGCATTTCCATGGCGGGTCTTCACCACTGCTCAGGAGAGGGGTGGCTCAGTGACAGGGCTGGGGTGGGCACCATCACCCTCCCCCAACCCACCAGACCCTGCCCTTACCTAAGCCGGTTCCCAGTGTCCAGAACTCATCGTCATCGAAGTGGGCATCACCCTGGATCCCCTGGCCCGGGGGAAAGGCATGGGCCAAGAGCCCATCCTTGCCGTCAAAGGGGTACCCGTCCCCGTGCTCTGTGGGGACAAGCACACTCAGGGCTAGCCCCACCAGAGGAGCCCCCATGCCCCTGGTGTACACACAGACCCTGAGCCCTGTGCACCCCCTGTGTGCCTGCACGGCACGTGTCTGTTGGCACACACAGGGGCAGAGAGATGCTGGGCACGAGGGGACATGGCCCAGGAAGATGCGGAGTGACAGTCCTGTGGGCAGGGCATGTCACCAGCCCTCTCCCTGTGGATGAGCCAGCCCCCGGCTCCCTGCCTGCGCACAGGACATCACCTTGGCTGCCGAACATGATCATGATGTCTGCCTCGCCACTGTATATCTGGGTGAAGGTGAGGGGGGTCACGTCACTCCACACTTTGAACGCCCGTTTGAAGGCATCATCAATCACGGCAGGGTCCAGGTCAGGGGAGTAGTTCATCACCCTGCCGGGGAGGAAGCAGGAGAGTCAGCACTGCCAGGTCCCGGCTCGTGCCGCAGGAGTGACCCTGCTCCAGGCACATGGCAGGGACATGCCCCTGCCCTGGGAGGGGACAGCAGCGCTGGCACTGCCAGGCAGAGCAGCCGGCCACCACCCTCAGGCGAGGACTCAGATGTTCTCCCAGGCACCGGGGAGCAGATGCTGCACTGTGCTGGCTTGGCCCTGGCTGCACTGACACCCAGCTGTCTTGGCAATGCTGAGGCATGGCCAGTGGGCTGAGCTGAGGCTGTCGTCCCGCCTGGGCCCTTGCGCCTGTCTCCATCCCCCAGGCAACTGTTGTTCTGTGAGCAAGAGGCTCCATCTCCTGCGGCAGAGACTCACCGGTATGTCAGGTCCATGTGGTCCCACTTGAGGTTCCCCTCGAAGGTGAGGAAGTTTCCCACATCAGGGACACCGCAGCGGGGGGCTCGCATGGCCTCCAGCGTGCTGGCATCCAGCTCCCCCGTCTCCTCCAGGCCCAGCTGCTTCTGCATCTTGCGCAGCGCCTTGGCCATGGACACTTGCTTGCTGCTCGTCCTTGCCTCTCCCTCTGTGGTGTAGCCAAACCGTAGCAGGTAGCTCTGGGGAGGAAAGGCAGAGGGAGGTGCTGAGCAAGGCAGGAGGGGGCTTGTGCAGTCCCAGGCACCACACACGCTTGGTGCCTGACCCCCACCCAGGCACTTCCCAGGATGCAGGGAGACAGGCAGCCCCCAGGCTCAGCCTGCAGCCCTGCACTGCTGCCCCGGGAGCCCCTTGGGGTCCTGGATGCCAGGAGGGGGCCGTGGGGCTGCACTCCCCTCACCTCCGCCAGCTCCAGGTCTGAGAGGGTGCTGACGAGCTCCCCCGGGAATGTGACAATCGCCTGCGGCTTGCTCTGGAGCGGGGCTGCGCAGCAGGATAGGGCCAGCAGCCCCATGGTGAGCGGGGCCAGGAGGATGAGCACCATGGCACGGCGGTGGCAGGAGGCCTGTGGCTGTGCTGGGTCCCTGCCGCTCACTCTGGATGCTGCTGGGCTCCCACTTCTATTTATGCAGCAGGAGAGCAGTGAGTCACCCTCAGACCCCTCAGCGACTCACGCTCCCTTCCCACAGTGACGAAACACTCACTCAGGCTCCTCCGTTCCCTTCCTTAACTGTTTCATCACCTTGTTTACTAAACACACTCAGTCCGATGGCCACGCAAGGCGCGAAGATGGGCAAGAGGGAGAGCGGCCGGGCAGCTGTGCCAGGGCACAGCACAGCACAGCTGCTCTGGGGCTGCCCCGTGGCAGGGTGGCTGGCAGTGAGAGGCATTGCCCTGCCAGCCCCAGGGCTGTGGTGGCAGCAGGGACAGCAGGGGGTTGCAGAGGCCAGGGGGCCAGCTGGGGACTCAGGACCCTGCAGCCGTGTTGCTGCACTGGCCAACACTGGGCTCCGCTGGCCAAGGGCCAATGCTGCCAAAGCCAGACACACAGGGGCCTGGGTGGGCACTGGGGTTGCACAGGCAGAGCCGGCAGGAGAGCCTTTGCCCAGAACCTCAGCACATGCAGAGCCAGATGCCAGAGCTTGGAGCCTCACTGGGCTGCAGCATCCATCCCCATATCCCCCACTGTGGCTGCATCATCTGCAGGGCAGAGCATGGGGTAGAGCGTTCCTAACATAAGAGGTCCTCGTGCCTCATCACCCCACAGGTGCCTCTAAGCCCAGTCGCCAGCAGCTGCCCGGCAGAGCCCTGCAGGTCTGGGGGCAGTGCCTGCCCAGGAGCAGCTCCCTGCCTGGGGACACTCCAGCAGGGCCCACTAGACATGGGGGTGCCCTGTCCTCATGGCCAGCTACTCCACAGGGCACTGCTGACTCAGGTTCCCACTCGGCACAGCAAAAACCTCACCATGGGATGGTGTTTTCCTGCTTCTCCCAAAGTGCCGACGCTTGTGGGAACAGGAGTGGTAAAGGGGAAAGCAAACATGGACAAGGAGTGAGGAAAACAGATGGCAGAGCAGAGAGAAAGGTGCAGCATCAGCTGGGTGAAGTGGGAGGGCTGGTGCAGCCTACGGCCCCAGACACAGGTCCCAGGGTGGGTCCCCCTTCCCCAGCTCTCACTAATCCCAGGCTGCACCCCTGCAGCCACCCCTGGCTCTGCATTACCCCATGCTCTGGCTGAGTTATGCTGCAGTCCAGCAAGGCTGGGGGATGGTGAGAGGAGAGGGACCACACTCCCCTGTGCCATTGCAGAGGAGCCCCCACATCTGAGGGAGGGCTCATCCCTGTGGGAGCATCGCCAGTGGGGGGCAGACAGGCTCACTTGAGGGGGCTCACCCCAGGCACAGGCTCTGCCCTGGACCCCTTCACCACCCAGCTGGGGTCCCACAGCCCCACTCCCGGCCCAGCCACGTGCAGGGGAGCTGCCTAGTGGCAGACACCCAGTGCCGACAGGATGCAACCCCAGGGCCACAGTCATATGGGCCTGGGGATCTCACAGGCAACGTGAGCCGCACCAGGAGGAAGCGGAGCTGAGAAATCGTGGGGTTGCCTCACTCCCTGCCACAGACCTGCAAGAGCAGCCCTGGTTCCCAGGCGGAGGAAGTTGCTCCACAAGCAGCTGCCGTCTTGCGCCCCAGCATGACAAACACGTCCAGCCCACGATGCCCACATGCAGCCCCCTCCTGGCAGGATGCAGGCCAGGAACTCCCGCAGCCAGGCCACCCCCACTGTCTCCCCTCACTGAGGGGTCCAGCCTGCTGCCCCTCACCCCTGTGCATGGCCCAGCTCTTTGCAAAGCAGGGGACAGCGGCTCCCTGTGCTCCCTGCCTGGCCAGCGGCTGGGGTAAGGATGGGTCTCTGCCAAGGCGCCCTCCCTGAGGACCCTACTGCAGCCAATGGCTCCTGGGATGTGCAGGGAGCAGGCATCGCTCCATGTTCTCCACTCTCCAGGCTGCCAGGATCTCAGCCCACAACATACAGAGCCGGTGCCAGAGCTGGATGCAAAAGCACCACTGGGAAGATGCAACACTAGGACAGCCCAGGCAAGGGGATGTCTGACACAGGCTCTGGGGCGCAGCCAGGGAGGAAAGATCTGGCTCTGGCCCCCCCGGTGCTGTGGCAAATCCCTGGGCCTTTCCCATGCTATTCCTATCCCTCATTTCCACCACATGCAGAAGCCACAGCTCTTACAGCCTGGGCACACTGCCACGGCACCGCCTGCAATGCACCGCACCACCTGCAGCACCCCTGAGGGCAGAGCAGCACCCCTGAGGGCAGCGCCATGGCCGAGCAGAGCAGAGCAGCACTGACCAGGAGAGAGCTCAGAGGAGAGCAATGGCAGGAGGTGCCAAGCGCCAAGGCCCGACACACTGTGCAGCCTGTCCTGGCAAGCCCATGCTTGCCTGGCCCTGGCTGGCTCCAGGGTGTACCAGTGGGTCTATGGCCAATGCCCTGAGCATCCTCGAGTTGGGTAGCCAGTGTCCCAGCGGGGGGGCTGCCAGCCACAGCTCTGCCCACCAGCCTGGCCTCTCCCACTGACTCATGGACCCACTTGCCAGCTTCCTCCTGGCACCAACCCCAGGGGATTTTCTGGTGACTCTCTGGAGACTCCACAAGGGAGTAGGGGCAGGGCCAGGGCAGCAGGGAAAACCCCGTGTCTGGCAGCACTAGCAGCCTCAGAGTTAGGCTGGGGAACTCCATGGGAACAGGCTTGGCATTGCCAGCACAAAGCCCACTGGCAGCCCCAGCCCCGTGCAAGGCCAGCCCAGGGAGCTGGGGCAAGGCACAGGTCCCTCGGCACAGGCACATGCACAGGGATGCTCAGGGCAGATGCTGCTGCTGCTGGAAGGGGCGGAGGGCAGTGGTGAGTACAGGCAGAGCAGCAGGCAGGAGAGGGCTTTTGACTGCCAGGGACCCCAAGAGCATCTGGGTGCTGTGCCCAGCCTATGTCTGCCCAAGGCCACTGTTTACACCCAGTGCCCCCATAAGGAAGAATGATATGGAAAAACTCATGTGGATGTTCTCCATCCCCGCCAGCTGTCCGAGCCACGAGGCTGCCTGTCACTACCGCTGCCGCCAAAAGGGGAAGGAACAGCCACCATATCCTCTTCTCACGCCGTTACTCACAGCCAGCCTCACGCAGGCAGGCACCACTGGGAGACACCTATGGGAAACAGGTCTGGGACACCCGGCTGGGGCCGGATGCCTGCCTGGATCCCTGCTGTTGGGGAGGCAGCAGCCCTGCCCAGGGCAGAGGCTGACGGGACACAGCGGCACCTGGGCCAGGCTGCAGCTCTCCAGCTGGGCCACCAATGAAGTTTGAGGAGGCTGGGTGGAGCCAGGGACCCCCCGAGCTGGGCCTGGACCCTCCCCAGCTCCATTCCCCCAGCGCAGGCGAGTGAGGTGGGGGCCAGCTGGGGACAGGTCCGACAGCCATGGCCATGGGGTGCACCAAGGTGGCAAACATGGTGGGAGAGGTAAGGAGTGGGGCTGCAAGGGGACACCCAGCTGCTACTGTCACTGCCTCACACCTGCAAGCCCAAAGGTCTGGGCAGGAGACAGGGGGATGCAGGAGTGAAGGACAGACCCAGGCATGTAGATGGCATCGCATACCCTCCTGGCGCACGGGGCCGGGCAGGAGCATGGTGGAGCACAGCAGAGGGGAAGCAGTATGGGAGGGAGTCAGCACCTTGTGCGGGTGAGACAGCGCCGGGCTGGGGAGAGAAGCGCCAGTTGCCGCAGGGAAGCACAGCCCATGCGAATGCAGGGAGCTTCTCGGACCTGTCAGCTGCCACACACAGTGCCAGCGCCACAGTCACCACAGCAGAGCCAGGTTCCCCAGCTAGCAGACAGGGTACCAGCAGGTGCCCCCAGCCAAGCCGGGCAGCTGCAGCTGCCAGCCCCACGGCCCCGAGCCCAGCCCTGCTCCCATCCCACAGGCTGTGCAACACCCCGTGCCCAGGGAGCAGAGCTGCCGCCCACACGCCAGCTGCCACAGCCAGCACCAGTCCACCATACGGTGCAGTGTCCCAGGCATGGGGACAGTTGGCACAGGAGCAGGACCGAAGGCACAGGGAGCAGCTCTGCGTCAGAGGCTTGGAAGCCCCATTGGTCCTGCTCAAGGGCTCCAGACAGAAACAACATTCCTGCACACACTTCCCATATCTGCTTCCCAGACGCCGGGCTGCGCGTGGGCTGGGATCGCGTCCTCCAGCTGGGCCCAGGACCCTTCCTGGCAAACTGCACTGCATGCCATGGTCCCACAGCGCTCCCGGCATGGCTGGTCCCCAGCCCCGCATGCCTTCCCTGCCTGCCTGGTGATCATGGATGCGCCTGCTTCTCTCCCCTGCCTGTCCCTACCAGATCCTGCCTGTCACTTGCCTCACCTGGGGAGCTCTCCACCCCCTCAACACCAGCTTCTTGTGAATTCTTTGCCCCTGTTTGCCCAGGCAGGAGGTGGCATCCTGACCCCCAGCCCAGCTGCCCCACCAGCCCCAGTAGCCCCAGTGCTGCTGGTCTCAGCAGCGTCTTGTCTGGGTGAGGATGATGCAGCTGGTGTCAGCTGGGCGGATCACCTCCACCCTGCAGGCACTGAAACCAGCACTGCAGTTTCATCACTTGGCAGTACCGATCCCAGCTGCGAACGGCACATGACGGATCCCCCCAGCCGTCACGCCAGCTCCAGGCACCCAGATGGGTGGAACAGTCATCTTGCCACATCAGGCTGGGACATCCCCCCTCCGTGCCTTCCCCATTCCCTTCACACCCCAGGAATCCTGTCTGTCTGAGTCCCACAGGGATGCTGAAGCAGGAAACTCCCACCCAGTGCTCTGCTCCTCCGGACACCAAGGCCAGTGGCGGGCACACCAGCACAGCCTGTGCCAAGGCAGCCAGGCAGCCTCCCTGCTGGACATAGCCCTCTCGATGCCAGGAGGGGACCCAGTGCCTTGCAGACACCCACGCAGAGCCCTCGCTGCATGGCACAACCCCTGCGCTCACCTGCATCCTGCTCATCTCCATGGGATGGAGAGGAAACTATGCTCCCACCTGCTGGGAAGCCCTTGAGGTAGGAAATCCAGAAAGGATTTGAAGAAACAAGTCAGCCTGTGACAGAGGCCTCTGAAAACACCTTGGTATTCAATACAGAGGAAAAACAGCCCAGACCATCCCATTTGCCAGAGAGCAGCACGAAGAGCATGACAGCCCCAGGGCCGTAGGAAAGGGGTGCAAGAGCTCCAAACACTGTGGGGCTTTTGTGCTTCATGACTTGCTTTGCTGTAAACTCCCATCCCTTGAACCTCATCCTGTCTCAGCTTTTGCCTCTGGCTTTGGCCAATTTTTGTTCTACCGATCTTTCCCCACCTGCCAGGAGCAGGACCACAGTGGGTTCAGGCACGCGAGAGGGGTGCAGGGCCCAGGGCTGCCCCAGCTCCCAGAGGCTGCGTGGGGCAGCACCGAGACTTTGTCACCTGTGGTGGCTTTGGGAAGGGGGTATCCATGGGCAGCCCTGCTGCTATCATCCCCTGAGCCACCTGGGGCCGTACCCTCTGGGGTGACCTGCCGGATCAGGCCTGTGGAGGCTGCCTCCTGCGCCCCACAGGGGTAAGGCAGGGGCTGAGAGGGGAGTGGGGCCGGACAAGGCTGGGCGGCTGCAGGCTCCTCGAGGCACAGCGGCTGCACCGGTCCATCAGCCGGCATGGCACGGCACGGGTGGGCAGTGCTTTGTTCCCCAGCAGTGAGATGGGCACGGCAGCTGCCTGCTAAAACGGGAAGAGCAACAATTGTGACAATGACGGCAAACCTGCCTGCCTGTCCGGCACATGAAGGGGACAACTCAGTGCCAGGAACCCGCTGGCTGCCAGTGATGAAATGGCTTAGGAATAAGAAGCGGGGGTTTGTAGAAGGTGAAATATGGGCAAAACTGGTTTTATTTAATTGTAAACTACAAGAAGCAGAAGGAAGAGTGGTAGATGCAACATGCTTGGATTTCAGTAAAACATTTGACAACTGTTTAAACGCTTGCTGCCAAATTAATTCAGAGCAGCTCAGTTGTCAACATAGGCATATGGACAAAACCCAGGCAGCCCGGGGAATGGCAAACGGCCTGGCCGTCAGCTGGGAGCTGCTGGGGCTGCACGACCCTTGGGGCCTTTTAAAACCTCTTCTGCAGGCGCAGGTGTTGCAGGAGGGGAAGAAGGTGGCCGCCAGGCTGTGGGAGCACTGGGGATGAAGACATCTGCTGTGCTGCCAGAGGCGGAGAAGGGCTGGAGAGCACCTGGGCAAGAGCCACCAGCCCTTTGGGAGCTGCCGTGCCCTGCAGGCACCTCTGAAAGCCACATGGCAGAGAGCAGCCCTGGACCCCGCCCGCTTGGCCCGGAGGTCTGGTAACCCCCTTCCATGGGGCAGGGAAGACTGACCAGCCACTGCACCCAGTCGCTGCCCAGTGGGGCTCAGGACCGCTGCCATGTGACAGCCATGGGGCCTCTCTGGCCTCTGAGCAGGTCCAGTCACGGGCAAGGCTGTGGGGCCAGCACAAGCTGGGAGCCCCTGCAGCAGCATGTAGGTGCCGAGCTCCCCCGCTCCATGGGTGCTCGGCAGGGCGAAGCTCTGTACGGACACTGAGCACAGGCAATGGGAACGGCATGGCACAGCACATGTTTAAGGCCTCTGGGGGCCTGCTATACGCAGTTCTCCTTCCCACCCTGTTTATTTAACTTATATTTCAGTAATTTGCTGATTACCACTTTTTTAACTAACCAGCAGTGATGAATCAGCAGCACAGGAGAGGATGGAAGCCGGCGGCCTTGGACCGTGGCTCCGAGGTCTCAGGTTCTGGGAAGGAAGCCACAGGATCTCTCCAGAAGGGGAAAAAAAACAAGCAGCAGCAGCAGCACTTCTGGCAGGCGAGGATGAGCTGGGAAGGGCCACAGCCGCTGCTGTTTGTGTTTCAGCAGCTCCAAACACATCCTGGAAAGGCCATTGATGGTCCCAAAGCCCTGCAGGAATGGCAGCCATGGCTCCGACCCGGGTGCAAGATGAGATGCTCGGGACAAGCAGTGTACGGCACAGCTCAGCGCTGCCATCGCTCCAGCCTGCGTGCAGGATGGTGGGCACTGATGGCCCAGGAGGCAGCGGGACACAAGGAGGGCACCGTGGCCCCCTCCAGCAGGCAGGGCACCCAGCAGAGCAGTAGCGGAGGCGCTGGCAGGGAGCTGGGCTGCACACTCTGTCTGGAGCTGGCCCAGCTATGCAGCACCACCTCACCCCAAGGACAGCCCCTCTGTGCCCACAGCACGGCTGCCAGCAGCACCTCCCAGCCCAGCCGGGCTAGGCAGAGCCAAGGCCAGCAAGCCGCCTCCTGCCAAGGGGACCTTGCAAGGATAAAAGTGGCCTTGCCATGGGCTTTCAGCAGCTCCTCCAAACCCCTGGGGAACAGCTGGGAGCGGCTCCTGCCTGTCTCGGGAGTGCCCTGCCCGAGCCCAAGGGTGGCATTACAGCTGAGGCCGCCGGTTCAGCCGCAGCCTTGGCAGTCACAGAGAAAGGGCATTATCCTACGACACTCCCACCCGTGCCAGCGCCCTGGGAAGTGGAGATCCCAGCAGGAACAGCCGGCTCCGGAGGGAGGCTGCTCCCTGCAGAAGCACTGGTGGCCCAGCAAGCCCCAGGCACAGAGCAGAGGGGCTGGTGCAGTGCCTTGTGGGAAGCTGTCCCGGCTTGCTGCCATCCCAGCATGGAGCAATCCCCCAGGAGAGCCCCAGGCGCCTTCTTTAGGAGCTGCAGTTGCTGGGAAGGAGCTGAGTGGTGAAGCAATCTGGTGTGAAGAAAAAAACCATTTCCTGCAGCAAGGGCTGTTTTGCTCAACGTTTTACAAAATGTGCTGATGCAACTGCCCTTCCCAGGTGGGATATAAATACGAGCCTGGTTGATGTGGATTAATGCCCTGCAGCTACACAAACATCGCCAGCAATGTTTTCCTTAAAAAGGAAAAAGGAAACAACGAGGAATAAACAGCACAGACGACAAAATCACTGACAGTGGAAGTCTAGGGGTTCAGGTTGCAAAGAGGCTGTAGGGATGCAGCCCTGGGCACTGTGCTCAGCACAAGCCACCACCTATTCTGGGACACTGACCGAAGCCATTAGCTCATGGAGAAGCTATTGTGGGAGCAGGGCAAGCCCGTGAGGCAGGTCAGCACGCAAACAAACCGCCACTGGGGACGAAGCAAATCAGCACAGCCGAGGGGCGCCGGCAAAAGCGGGCTCCCGACCAGAGTCGCTTGATCAGCACGCTCTCACCCTGCCCTGAGCCACAGCTTGTCTGGCGGTAGCTCCTTCCGAGCACCATATTCAGGCTGGAGAGCATGGAGCTGGGAAACCTTCCACCTCCTGGGACAGCCTGTCAGTGCAGCTGAACAACTGGCCTGTTAAAAATCAGCTTCATATCCCACTTGAGTCTTATCACTTTATTCTCTAGACACAAGCATTTGTGTTGTCTTCTCAGCCTGTTCCCAAAAGGCCTTTAACCTGGCGCTCCCCCGCTAAGGTATTTGGACGCACATCCACTGCATGCCGCATCCATTTCTGGATTCTCTTAAGCCTCTTGCCGAGATTTCTTTGTTTTCTTTGGCCCTGAAATGATTTCAGGGACGGGAGCTGCCACGGCAGAGCATTATCAGAGAGAAGCTGTGCCTCCAGAGCATAGTATGGGAGCTGTGCTTTCCCCAGCTTGGAAATTCTCTGCTCACCCCTGCTTGGGGGCATGCAGTGTTTTTAAAAATAGCAGGTTACCCATCTCAGCAAAGCTCCTGCTGGTACAATCCTTTGAGACAGAGGACATGGGGTATCTCTGCAGGGTAACAGGGAGGCTTTAAGAAACTTTCCATCAGTCAAGCCAGCATCAGGAGGGTCCATGCTAGCCCCTGAGGCTCCCAGAGGTGAGGCTGCTTTGCCCCAGAACCATTGTCTGTTAGGATAATCCTTCACTTGTTTTAGACACTGGCTTACTGAAGGCAGAGAGGAAACCTGCTAGCCTGACATGAATCCATCCCATTTCCTCTACTTGGGAGGCAGCTTTTACCAGGGGGTCCTCTGACCCTCCCCCCTGACAGAAACATGGAGCTTCCCCCAACAGGGAGCACAGTGATGCCCCAAACCCACAGATGGAGCTGGCACCACAGCTGGTCAGAGACAGTGCCAGGCTCCTTCGGCATGAGCTATGGAGGGAGGACATCAGAGAGGGGGACATTGTCCACAGGAGTACCCTGGCTCCACTTCCCCCCCCCCAGCAACAGCAGAGCTATGCAGGGCTGCTTTGTAGAGGAGCAATGGGGAAAAAAACCCCAACCCCTTGGTCTCTCTCAGCTTCTGGCACAAGTGATTGCAGCAGACAGCTGTGTGCAGCAACTCGGCACCCAAGTTATTGGCAGGCAGCTCTACTGCTGCTGTAGCAAGAGCGCTTGTGCAGCCAGCCCCTTCTCAGCTCCTGCCAGCCCAGGGATGGGCTTTGCTGGTGCTGTCACCCCATGACAGACGAGGGCATAAACCTTCAAGGATGTATTTATTTAGCTTGAAAAAGAGCTGGAAGATGCACACACACCACCCTGGCAGTTCAGCAGCAGCTCCTCTGCTGCCTCTACCAGGCACGCGGCACCTCCGGGAAGTTTCACCCAGGGCAGGAGGCGACAGATGGACGCGAGGGACCCGCAGAGCCCCACAGAGGGGCCCTGGGCTGCGGGGGGATGAATCCAGCCACCACCCGCCTTGCCCTGGACCAGAAGCACCATCACCAAACAACAGAGTGGTGATCCAGCCCAGCCCACCCCATTCATTCCACACCCATCCACTCGGATTTCTGGCAGGCTAACTCCACACTCGCAGACTGCGCCAGACAAGACACTGTCTGTCCTTCTGCAGCTGGCACCATGTCAGCACCAGCTCTGTACTGGCCGTTCTGGCCAGCGACACAATGCAACTGCCTGCCGAGACCTGCTCTGGACAGAGCTGCACTGCGGGCTGACTCAGTCCTCGTGGCCCCAGGATGGAGCTGGGACGCAGAGCCTTGGCCCCTCACTCAGTGAGCACATCCCTTCCACGGGGGCAAGCAGCCAGATTCAGCCCAAACGTGTCCCAGCCTCGGAGGAGCACAGGCACAACATGGCCACCCTTCTTCCATAAAAAACCCAGGATAGAGATGTCCTCAGTAGAGCACTGCAACATGAGAAAACATCAGTGAGAGCAGGGAGCCATCCAAGCCAGGGGTTCATTAAAGACATCAGTGCAGAGCATGGGCCCTGTGGTCCAGGGGCCTTGGCCAAAAGAGGCTGAACCCAGCTGGAGAAGGTGGCACGCCACCGTGCTCGACAGCACCGCTGGAGAGCTGGGGCAGCAGCAGGCTCCCCAGCACATCCCTGCAAGGATGCCACAGCATCAGGAGATGCCAGCAAAGCCCCACTGCCTGCCAGGAGCCCCAGGCCATCCCAGAGCTGCCCCCTAGCTTGTGAACCTCAAGCACAGGTACCAGCAGTGCCGCCAGCAGCAAGCACAGCCAACCAAGGCCTGCCAAACTGGGCGCCTGTTGCCATCTGCGGTAGGATGTAAAGCAACCCGGATGGCAGATTGGTTAGCAAAACGGAGGAAGATGCCATTGCTCAGCAGAACTGCCATCAAAAGAGGCGAGTTTGGCTTCTGTAAGACAGAGCAAACCTACAGCACCCATCAGGCACCATTCCCACATTGGAGAGCAAGGGGAAAAGTGCTTGACAGCCCGAGCCTGCACGGCCACGGGGGCCGAACACAGCAGGGCCCCGGGGCAGGGCACGGCCAAGGTCCCCGCCGCTCGGGGGCGGGGTGGCCCCAGCTGAGCCCGCAGAAGCGACCACGAGCCGCGCGGGGCTCCGTGCCCACCACTACGGGCTACAGACAGGGAGCGAGAGCGCCGGGGCTGCGCGGCACCGCGCGGGATGCGGCCACCGGCTGGGGGGAAGCACCACGGGGACGGGACCGCGCCGGTCGGTACGGCAGAGCCCCCGCAGCGGGGTGAGGTTCCGATTGGGGCCTGCAAGGGGATCGCAGGGAGCGGCCAGGCCGGGAGCGGAACGGCGGAGCCAAGAGCCCCGAGCCCCGGCCCGCCTCTACCGCTTCCGCCTTCTCGTCACGTGATGGGCGCAACCCCGTGCGACGCCGACGCTCAGGGCCCGGGCGCCGCTTCGTGACGCCATGACGCAGATCGCAACCCCTTCTCCATGCTCCCTCCGCGGAAAAAGTAGTCCTCAGCAGGGCTCGGAGGCCTCTCCCACCCCCCGGGCGGCGGGTGTCGCCACTCCGTGCCGGGAGCCGCCGGCGGCGGCCGGAGCGGGAAGCGCCTTCCCGCAGCGGCCGGAGCTCCCCGCGCGGGGCGGGGCGGGGCTCTGGGTAAGTAGTCCCGGCTCGGGTCCCGCCTGGCCATACCGCTGCGCGGCGCGAGGGCGGGGGGGCATGGCGGCCGTCGTGATGCCGGCTCCGGCGGAGGCGCGGCGGGGCCGCGGCGGGCTGGGTGAGGGCGCGGGCCGGTGGGCGGGCGTCGGGACCTCCTTGCCCCGCCGCGACGGCGGCGGCGGTTCCCCCTCGTCCCGGCACCCGGGACCGCCCCGCCGTGTGCGCGCGCGCGGAGGCGGCGGGGGGGACCCCGCGGCAAGATGGCGGCGGGGCAGGGCCGCGGGGCATGATGGGACCGGCGGTGGCGACGGGGCCCCCCGTGAGGGCGGCGGGACCCTCGGACATGGCGCCGCGGAGGTTCTGGGCTCTCCGCAGGTGCCCCGAGGGGTGGCCCGGGCTCCCCGGGCCGGGTGAACCGGGTGGCGCGGAGCCGCCACCCCGCGGGCCGGGACCCCCGGAGCGGCGGGATGCGTGCGGCGGGGTGCGGCTCTGACGGCGGCGACGGCGGCCTCCCCCCCCTCAGGTCGAGCCTAGGCGGCCCTGGCAGGGCGGGCATGGAGGAGAATGCGGTGGAGAGCAGCAGCGACGCGGCCCAGCGGGCGGCGCGGGAGGAGCCCTCCGAGAGCGGCCTGGGCATTGGGAGCTCGGAGGCCGTGTCGGCGGACAGCAGCGACGCTGCCTCGGCCCCCGACCCCCTCTCCCGAGAGGATGACTCCAACGTGGGCCAGAGCTCCGACAGCAGCGGGGGCTCCTTGGTAGGAGCTACTGGGGAAGGGGGGGTGGCAGTCAGCTTGGGGAAGGGAAGGGCAGCTGTGGTTCTGGCTCCTAAGAGTTTCTCTAGACGTTTCTGGTAAGCTGAGGGTCAGGAGCTCAGCAACCTCGGCAGGCGCTGTTATGCTGCCAGTCAGGTGTCTGCTTGACGGTCTGAGGAGAACTCTTCTCGGTAGCAAGAGGAGTCCTGGAGATCTAGGGTCTTTGGCAATACCAAAGGAACTGCTGTAATGCCTTTCCTGCTAGTTCTGTAGTGATAAACCAGTGTGGCTAGCATACACTGGCTCCCCTAAGGTCTTGGCTGGGCAAAGGTCTCTCAGCTGAGCTCTTCTGGACTTTTTTTTTTTTTTTCCCCTGCCAGGAAGAGGTGTCGGAGAGCAGCTCCAGCACAGATGTCGTTCCCCGGATTTACCTGCCAGATTCATCCTCCATTGCCCAGTCCACCTTGGTCTCCAGTGTCTCCACTGTGAGCCAGTCCATCATGGTGTCAGAGTCCCCACAAGTCCTGGTCCACTCCAGCATTATCACTGATGGAGCCGCAATCGTGTCAGACTCCACCACGTCCACTTCCTCAGACCTAGGTTCTGCCATCGACAAAATCATCGAGTCCACGATTGGGCCTGACATCATCCAGAGTGAGTGCACGCTCCCGGCTGCTTGCACATGCAGCAGACCTGCCTGTTCTCCCTCTGGAGTTCCCCACGTGCAAACGGTTCATGGGGCTGGGGAAGGGAGCTGCTGCTGTGCCAGACCTTGAGAGGTGAGGGAGAAACATACATGCATATGTATGCAGCTTGATCGGTGGGGCTTTCTCTTTTTACCCTGCTGTAGTAGCTGGAGGGTTTGATGAGGAGCTTGTGGCTGCTGTAGCTGCTGGACAGCCCTCCCTTTGTATGGCTGCTCCTTCGGCCACAGTGCCAGCAGCCCAGGGCAGGCTCTGTCCCTGGAGCCAGATCTTCCTCACCCCTTCCCACTTGAGTCTGAAGCTGGGAGAGCCCCAGTGACTCTACAGTCCCTGCATCTGGCCGTTACCATTCTGCTCTCCTCTTCCTCCCAGGCTGCATTGCTGTGACCAGCGCGGAGGATGGTGGGGCAGAGACTACGCAGTACCTCATTCTGCAGGGCCCTGATGATGGTAAGGGTGTGTCCAAGGGCATCTGGTGGTCACTGTCCCTGCCCGCAAGTCTTTTCTGCGGGAGTGGGACCTGGCGTGGGTATCCCAGCTCCATTGGCCACAGCGCCTGTACCAGAGTCCCTGTGGATGTGCTGACTGTTGGGAGCTTGTTACTGAGCTCGTGTTTGGCCCTGTGTCCCAGGTGTGGGTGCAGCCTAGATGCAGGTGAGAGTCTGCTCCTTGGCTGATCTGGTTTTGGTGTTTCAGGTGCCCCCATGGTGTCCCAGATGGCCACCTCTGCTCTGGCCAATAGCTTGGCGATAGAAGCTGTTGCTGATGGGCCTACCTCCACATGCCTTGACCAGCCCGGCCCTTCAGACCCTTCCAAGCAGTTGGAAGTGCTGGAGCTGCCTGCACAGCCAGATCAGGCCCAAGAGGAGGATGGTGAGGAGGAGCTTGGCCAGCCAGACATGGATGCCCTGGAAGAGATGATGGAGGTGGTCGTGGTGCAGCAGTTCAAGTGCAAGATGTGTCAGTACAAAAGCGTCTCTAAGAAAACGCTGATCAACCACATGAAAGAGCGGCACTTCCAGCCAGGTGCATGTTAAGGGCTGAGGAAGAGTTATCTTACTGCCGATGGGCCTGCTCTCTCCACGGAAGAAACAAGGGGAGGAGTACCAGTAAGGACCTGTTTGGCAGTACAGTCTGGTAAAGATTTTTCATTCTGTTCTCTGTGGCAGTGGGTTCAGCTCTGGTTTTGAAGAAAGGACGTCCACGAAAGGGGGGATCTGCTTCAAAGACTGCAGAGGAGGAGGCCCCAGAAGAAGAAGAAGATGACGATATCATGGATGCTGGTGCTATTGATGACCCTGAAGGTAGGACTTGTCCTCCCCGCATCTTATATAGCTTAGTCTTTTCCAAGTCTCTCTCTGATGTTTTGGGCTACTTACCTCCAGAGGACAGTGACTATAACCCAGCTGAGGATGAGCCCCGTGGGCGACAGCCCAAGTACAGCCGCACTGTCCCCACATCCAGTGAGGAGAGGCCACGGAGACGCCCGGGGAGACCCCGCAAGTTTCCTCGTCTCGATGACATGACCCAGGACATGCCTGAAGGTGGGGGAAGCAGGAGGCAGGAGCCCTGTGCTGGGCTGGAGCAGGGAGCAGTACTTGAGCTCCTGGGGGCACGTAGGGAGAGGCTGTGTGATGGAGCTGTGCTGTGTTCTGTCGAGCAGGAGGGGAGGTGGAGCCCTTGGTGACATCCCAAAGCACACCGAACCATGAGCTGCAGAACTCGGGAGAAGCCAGTTCCTCTGGCCAACAGAACAGGACCAGCGATAGCCTGGCGGAGCCCAGCATCAACCAGTCTGACTCCGAGAACAAGGACCGTTCCTCCAGCACTGGCCCCGAGGAGGCGGACATCGTCCCCAGGAGGCGAGGGCGGCCCTCCCGCCGCTTCCTGGGCAAGAAATACCGCAAGTACATGGGGCGCAGGTGAGGGGTGTGTGCCAAGCCAGCGCTGGGCCCTCTGGCCTGTGCCCAGGGCTGGTCCAGCCCCTGTTGGCCACCACAGCTCTGAGTCCTGGTCCTGTTTCCGCAGATACTACTACAAGTCACCCAAGCCCCTGATGAGGCCCTACCTGTGTCGCATCTGCGGCTCACGTTTCCTCACGCATGATGATCTGCGTTTCCATGTCAACTCACATGAGGCCAATGACCCGCAGCTCTTCAAGTGTCTTCAGTGCAGCTACCGCTCCCGGCGCTGGTCCTCCCTCAAGGTGAGTGCTGTCCGCCCTGCTCCCATACCCACAAGAGTGGCTGGTGGCCCCAGGTCTCACAGATGCCACTCTGCCTCTCGCCAGGAGCACATGTTCAACCACGTGGGCAGCAAGCCCTACAAGTGTGAGGAGTGCAATTACACCAGCGTATACAAGAAGGATGTCATCCGGCACTCCACAGTGCATAGCCGGGACAGGTAAGGGAAGTGCAGTCCTAGAGACTGTCTTGCAGCCTGGCTGAGTGTCACTAGCACTGTTCCTCCTGCCCTGGGGGGTAGCCGTGACTGCCCCTTCCCCTGACCTCTGGCCCTTTCCAAAACGGGTAGTTTTGGTGTCTGGGTACAAGGGAGCTTGGACTTGGGATGTGGCCGACACAAGGGGCTTTTCTTTTTTCTTTTTCAGGAAAAAGAGAGCTGATCCGGTGAGTTTGAGTACCCTGTTGGCTTCTCTCTCAGCACTCTTATATGGGAAGAGGCATGTCTGGGTCTTCCACAAACTCTTGGTGCCTTGTTGAAGGCAGTGTTTCTGGATCACCTGATGAAAGGCAGCCCAGGTCCTGCAGTGGGGAGAGGGTAAGGAAACTGGTGAGCCCTTCCCAGGTGAGCTCATCTTCATGCTCTCCCTCCAGCCCCCAAAGCTGAACTCCTTCCCATGCCCTGTATGCAACCGTATCTACCCCATGCAGAAGAGGCTTACGCAGCACATGAAGACGCACAGCACAGAGAAACCACACATGTGTGACAAGGTGAGGGGGTGGGACACAGCCTGGGGAAGGGCTGGTGTCAAGTGAGGCTGGACCAGAGGTGAATGCTGCTTTTCTTTGTTTCATTACAGTGTGGGAAGTCCTTTAAGAAGCGCTACACCTTCAAGATGCACCTGCTGACACACATCCAGGCCATTGCCAACCGCAGGTAGGAGCCTGGCAATACCCTGTGGCATGCCTTGGTAGAGCCTATGTTCCAGCTCCCCCTCAGAGGGGAGGACAGAAAGTCCCTGCCACCCGTGTGACAGGTGGTGTTGTCCTGGCAGGTTCAAGTGTGAGTTCTGTGACTATGTCTGCGAGGACAAAAAGGTCCTGCTGAACCACCAGCTGTCACACATGAATGACAAGCCCTACAAGTGCAGCTTCTGCAAGTACTCCACCTTCCGGGAGGACTTCCTGGTTTCCCACATGGCCGTCAAGCACACAGGTGAGAGGAGCTGCCTGCCCGCCTTGTGCCCCGATGTCCTATGCACCACTTGTCCAGGAGGTGCTCAGAGTGCGTCTGCTCTCCCTGCCATCCCTCGGGGACACCCAGCTTGACTCCTGCCTCCTGTGTCCCACAGGAGGGAAGCCATTTGCTTGTGAGTTCTGTCACTTCACCACCAAGCACAAAAAGAACCTGCGCCTCCATGTGCACTGTCGCCACGCCGACTCCTTTGAGGAGTGGGCACAGAGGCACCCTGAGGAGCCACCCTGCCGCCGCCGCCCCTTCTTCACCCTGCAGCAGATTGAGGAGCTGAAGCAGCAGCACAGCCAGGTGCAGGCCCCAGCTGAGCCAGAGGCCAGTCCGCCGGTGAGTGCCGTTGCCCATGCCCCAGCTCCTCCTGGTGCTCACTAGCCCCGGCCATGCTGTCAGCTCTCCCTCTCACACAGGCACCTCTTGGCCCTGTCACCTACCACACGATTCAGGCTGTCACAGGAGCAGAGCCACCCATCCTCTCGCAGGATTCCCTGGGAGGGGCCACCATCATTTACGAACAAGGTAGGTGAGCTTCTAGGGAAGGGGGTGGGGATGGGGAGGAGGTGGGCAAATGCGTACCTGACCCTCTTCTTTGGACCCTGACAGATGTGGCAGGATCAGCAGAACTGGCCACACAGACTGCCCTGGATCTCCTGCTAAACATGAGCACTCAGCGGGAGCTGGCCACAGGCTCGCTGCAGGTGAGGTGGGCTGAGGGGGGGGTGCTCTGCCTGCTGTGGGGTGGCAGGGGGAGGCTTCCCAGCCCTCCACAGTTGTTCCACAGTGCTCAGCCCTGTTCTGCTTGAGGGGCTCTCTTGCAGAGCCTTGCCTGCCTGTGGCTGAGCTGCTCTCCCCTCCGGCAGGTGGCAGTGGTGAAGCCGGCTGATTCAGGAGAAGCACAGGCTCCCTGTGAGCCGCAGGCACAGGAGGAAGAGGCAGAGATGGGCTCTAAGGAGCAGCAGAAGTTGGTGACACTGCACGTGGCAGAGCCTGGGGAGACATTGGTGCGGGAGGCTTATGAGGAGGCAACTCTGGGTGGCTCAGAGCTGCAGCAGATCACTATTCCTTTTGGTGGGACGACAGAGTACAGCATCATCACACCCATCAGTGAGGAGATTCAGGCTCCAGGCACGCTGTACAGGTCAGCTGTATGGGAGGAGTGGGGAGACAGAGGCATTTCTGACCTCAGATGAGGAGGCTTTAGTGGTGCAGAGAACAAGGCAGATGCTCCCTGACCCTGTCCTCTCCAGCAGTGAGGAGGAGAGCCCTGTGGAGACCTCCCACGCAGTTGTGGTGAGCGAAGCTGTGCTGACAGAGGAGGCCCTGAAGGACCATAACAATCACTATATCATGTCATCCAGTGTTCCAGGGAACCAGTTCCATCAGATTGAGGTAAGAAGCTGAGCTTTCTCTTGGTCTCGGGCAGCAGTGTGAGCAGGTGTGACTGAGTGTTTCTCTCTCAGCCCCTCAGTGGGGATGCCGCCTTTCCCTCGGCTGCGGAGGGCCAGGAGGCACAGCCTGCCGGAGTCAAGTGGCCCCTGGTGCAGTGTGTCACCAGGCAGCTCCAGAAGGACTCGTCTTTATCCCCAGCCTCCGAGGGGCAGGAAGTCTCATCCCCAAAGGTCAAGTGGCCTGTGCTCCAAGGCATGGCCAAGAAGCTCTCGTGCAAGGTTTCCACAGCCAAGAAGCTCTCGTGCAAGATTTCCACAGCCAAAAAGTTTTCATGCAAGATTTGCACAGCCATGTTCACAGGGAGAGCAGAAATGGAGAGTCACAAGAGAGCCCACATGGGGCCCAGCACTTTCAAGTGTCCCGACTGTCCGTTCACTGCAGCCCTCTGGCCGGAGGTTCGGGTAGGTTCCCTGGCCCAGATCAGCCCTGGGAACAAGAGGTTTGGAGAAATTGGGGTCTTTCTGACGCTGCGCTTGTCCTTCTGCTCCCAGAGCCACATGGTCCAGCATGCCAGCCTTCGGCCACACAAGTGCACCCACTGCAGCTTCGCCTCCAAGAACAAGAAGGACCTGCGCAGGCACATGCTGACGCACACCAATGAGAAACCCTTTGTCTGCCAGATCTGTGGGCAGAGGTGAGTGAAGCCTGCTAGGTTGTTGCTGCTTCGAGAGATCCTGTAGAGTTCTCCAAGGCTCAAGAGGAGATAGGATATTGGCAAAGAACTGGCTGCCCTGACCCTACCCCTGGGAACAGTCCCCTATTAGAAGGGACTCTGCCCTTCAACGGTTTCTGCTGCAGGTTGGACCCAGCTTTGTCTCCAAGGAACTCCTCTACAGGAGGTTCAGTACTTGGGCACTGATGGAAGCATTCTGGGAGCTGGGACAGGCCATGTCATAGGATGTGCTCATGGTGCTTTTGGCCTGTGTCTCTGCAGAGAGCACAGAGGCCCTGTGCTGCCCATGGTGAACTCTACCTCTCTGTGGTCTTCCCATAGGTTCAACCGTAATGGGCACCTCAAGTTCCACATGCAGCGTTTGCACAGCTCAGAGGGGAAGAGGCCGGGGGCGCCTGCAGCTGCTGCACAGCAGACCATCATACTGAAGAGCGACGAGGACACGCTGGCCACCCTGCAGAGTAAGACATGTCCCTGTGACCAGGGGTGACCTGCGGGTTTCCTGTAGCCAGGGCTCCATATGGGGATTCACCCAGCCTGTGGGCCAAGCAGAGCTGAGAAGGGTCGGGGCCAGGAGATGCCTGCTGAAGGTTAGGATTGCCAGCGGCAGCAGGACTTAGTGGCTGCAGACACGAGGAGGATGAGCACAGGGTGCTGACCGCTGCGTTTCTGTGCAGAACTAGGGGTCTGATGCTTCCTCCAAGCAGGTCCCAATAGATCAGTGTGTTGCTCTGTGAGCAGCTTACGGCTGAAATGGGAAGCAGAGTTTGTGGCCTCATGTGGAGGTTGTGTTTTGCCCACAGTGACCTCTAATTTACTTCACGTTGAGACAGTTTGGTTTAGCTTCTGACCTTCTGTGAGCAGAGCCAAGAGACTGTCATGTGCTCCTTGTTGGGGTGGGCACCTGGCAGGGGCTGCTTGGGAGCGGGGCTGGCCAGCAGCCTTAGCAGTGTCCACACCGCCTTTCCCTACATTCCAGCGGCTCTGCAGTCCGGCCAGGCAGTGCTGGCTCCCGAGCGGCTGCAGCAGGCTCTGGGGCAGGAGCACATCATCGTCGCGCAGGAGCAGAGTGTCACGAGCCAGGTGAGTCAGGCGCGTTGGTCTCATCCTCCCATCGTGTGCTCCCCACAAGCTGTGCAGGCTCCCTCCCGGGAGGAGGGCCATCCCTGCTGACAGTGCTGGGCTCTCGCTGACCTGCAGGAGGAGGCTACGTACATCCAGGAGATCACAACTGCCGACGGACAGACAGTACAGCACTTAGTGACCTCTGACAACCAGGTGAGGGGGGTGGCACGTCCCAGGAACCAAAAGATTTCGCACAGCTGGAGTGGGGAGGGGTGGGTTGGAAACAGGCCCAGAAGACAGACAAGAACCAACCCTGTTGCGGTGGGGGGTTGGGCAGTGGTGACCTCTTTTTTTGGGTCTGAATCCCTGTGTTTGCAGGTTCAGTACATCATAGCCCAGGATGGTGTACAGCACTTGCTTCCCCATGAGTATGTTGTTGTCCCAGAGGGACACCACATCCAGGTAAGCTTCAGGCTGGCTCCTGCTTCCTTTGCATGGTGAATGGGGCTCATGAGGCTGCTGTGTGCAGGGCTCAGCCTCCTGCTCCCTGTGGCTTGCTCCGTTCGAGTCACAGCTTTGTTCAGGGGCAGGGATGCCTGCTAGCCCTACCACAGCCTCACTGCAGCTCTTGTCCCCAGGTACAGGATGGTCAGATCACCCACATCCAGTATGAGCAGGGCAGCCAGTTCCTGCAGGAGCCGCAGGTGAGGGAGCCAGGCATGGTGGCTGGGGCTGACGGGGCTGCTGTGAGATGGGCTCTGAGCACACAGCCGATGCGGGAGGGATGTGAAATAGAAGGTGCATGTGGGTTGGTGACTTGGTGCAGTGACTGTGGCCAGAGCAGTGCTCCAGGAGGGACACTGCCCCTCCTGGACTCTCCTGTTCTCTCCTCCCTGCAGATCCAGTACATGCCTGTCTCACCTGAGCAGCAGCTTGTCACCCAGGCGCAGCTGGAGGCAGCTGCACACTCAGCAGTCTCAGGTAGGACCAGGACCCCAGGGTCAAGCTCTGGCTTAGCTCCAGCAGTCCCATCTCCCTCCGGGTCTCAGAGTGCCAGTCCTGCCGGGCAATTTATGATGCCTGTTAGCAGCCACAGAGATGCCGTGGTCTCAGCCCAGCTCTGCCTGCAGAAGCTGCCGGTTTGCTATGGGTGCCAGGAGTGCAGTGGCCCTTGGCAGAAAGGCTGGGGTGGGCGAGGCTAGATTGACACCTTGCCTGCATCCCTGTAGTTCTGGGATGCCCAGCCTTGGTGTCCAAGGGGAAATCTTTGCTGGTCTCAGCATATCAGTTCTGGAACAGTACCAGCTCCCTTCCCCTGGACGTGAGTTGCCATGCTGGGAGGTGAAGCAGCTTCCACAGGGTGGAGACACACTGATGTGTGTTTGCAGAGCTAACCGGAGCCCTGTGTGAGCGTGGTGGCCCTTGTGCTCATGGTCATCTGCCTGCCTGTTCCCCTGGAGGCAGGGGGCGAGCGTGGAGGGGGACCCTGGGCAGCCACCTGCTCCCCCCTGCCCTCGGATGCAAGGAGGCACTGATCCCCCTCTCCTCTGCAGCAGTGGCTGATGCTGCAATGGCCCAGACGCAGGGCGTATTCACCACCGAGGCAACGGCCGAGCAGATCCAGCAGCTGCAGCAGGGGATCCACTATGACGTCATCACGCTGGCGGACTAGCACCAGGGCCAGGCCCACTGGTGCTGGGACACCCGTGCTGAGCAGGACAGCTGCACGAGGCAGGAGCCTCCTCAGCCAGCAGTTGCCTTATTGCTTTGGGGCTACGAGGGACATGCCGCAGCAGGGGCATGCTGCCGCTCAGCTGTGCGCTGCTCGGGTCCTGTGCAAGCTCCCCGGCACAGGCAGCTGCCTCCAGCAGAGACTACTCTGCAGCTAAGGTGCTGAGGCAGGCTGAGCAGTGGCAGCACTCTCGTGTGGCCGGTCTCTTTGCCTGTTGCACTTCATGGTCTGAAATCCCTTTTCCTGAATCATGTCTG
Source organism: Phalacrocorax carbo (assembly GCF_963921805.1). Lineage (NCBI taxonomy): Eukaryota > Metazoa > Chordata > Aves > Suliformes > Phalacrocoracidae > Phalacrocorax > Phalacrocorax carbo. The sequence goes on along the minus strand of NC_087526.1, from coordinate 9,853,448 downwards.
TGTGGGCCAGACTCAGATCGGCGTCTGCCTAGCACGTGAGGTTCCTGGGGGAGAGCTGTGGCGCTGAGCACAGCCATGTGGTACGGTGTGAGAGGGGTGGGTGCAGCTGCAGCCACGTGCTCCGCAGCTCTGGGGCCTGCGGTCCTGGCGTCAGGGCAGCCATCCCGCCCTTGGCTTCTCCAGCCTGCAGGCAGGCAGCAGTAGGGCTTTGGACTGGAGGAACCCGGAGTAGGAAGAAACATAGGTGGAAGATGTTCTATTTTTCTTCTGAAGAGAGATGGACTCTGGAGTTGGTTTGTAGGTGGTTGTGGGAGGGGTTCGATTCTGACATTCTCAAGCTTTGACTATGCTTATGAATAAAAAGGGATTGAAACCAGTGCGTGTGCCTGCCTGCAGTTTCTGTGGTCCTCGCAGCACCCAGCCGGTGGGGAGGGGCAGCCAGGCCTTCCTGATGCCTTCTCTGGCATGTCCCTCCAGGGCTGGGGCGCAGGGGTCCCAGAGCCTGGCCCTGGGGCTGGGCAGGTCCCTGCTGCCAGATGCAGCTGCCCTGTGCTATCGGCTTCCTCCTGCCCGAGTGACCTTGACTTCTGGGAAGTGAGCCGGGCATCTGGTGCAGCAGTGGGTTTGGGGCTGGAGTCATGAAATTAATCAAGTGGTAAACAGCCTAAATCCCGTGTAACTCTGTCCCAAACTACACACGCTGCCCCTCCCTGAGCGGATTGTCTGGAAGTATTTACATGTGATTATAACAGCTAATCTCAGAGTTTTAGTTCTATGCTTTTGCATTAAACTGATTATCTGCGGAGGGGAAAAAGGCCTAGAACCACCCAACTTCACCAAAAGCTTCCATGAGGCCGGAGCCCTGCGGCTGCAGGACTGGTGCAGTGTGCTCACCAGGCTCACAGCCGGGCCCCCGCTCAGGCTCATGCAGGGGATGGGGATGGCACCAGGGCCTGTGTTGTGGACGCAGACCCTGTGTTCTGCCCAAGATGACAACAGCACCCAACCCCTCTGGCTGCCGGTGGTGCTTGCTGTCCCCAGGAAGCCCATCGCTCATCCCCTGCCTCAGGACTGCAGGCAGCAGCCTGCCTGCATGCCAGGCGCCCAGGCCGCTGCGGGCTGGACCCTCCGACCTTCCTGTCCAGCCGGGGAAGCGGGGTGTGGGTGGCCCCGCGCCTCCCCATGGCGAGCAGCCTCAGTTGTCGTGGGCTGTGGCTGTGTCCCGCCACATTCGCATCCGGCTGCACGTTTGCGTCCGGCTGTAGCCCTGTCTGTGCCCAGCTGTGCTTGTCCAGCCGTAGCTCAGTCACCGTCCAGCTGTGTGCGTCCACCATGGCACGCTGCAGCAGTCCGCAGGCGCTTTCCTAGATTACAGCCCATTATCTGATAAAGCGGATCCGCAGCACTGCCGGCGGTGCTGATTAGGGCTGGAGGAGTCCTGTGGGGACAAGGTTATGGGGCCACTGGAGGGCTGTGGCCAGGGCCGGTCCCAGCCATCCAGCCCAGCGTCCCCTTGCAGCCCGTGGCACAAGCATCCATGCTTGGCACTGCCAAGAGCACAGGACCAGCCTCAGGCGGGGATGGTGCTAGGACGGATGGGACTGGGGCTCCCAGCTGCTGCACATGGGGAGCTCTGGGTGCTGCTGGGCCTCTGGGTAATGGGGCACAGCAGGACTGTGGGGGCTCAGGGGCCCTCAGCGCTGGCACCTCAGCCCTGAGACCTTCTGCAGTCACCAGGGGCCTGCAGGGAGCCTGGGTATGCAGCAGGGCTCATTAGCACCAGTGACCTTCCCCTTCTTGTCCCCAGCCAGTGCTAAGCGGGTTTGTTACATATTTAATATCCTGAGAGCGTTATTAGTCGGTATTTAATGATGGATACAACCTGTGGGATAATCCCAGTCTGAGCAGGGAGGCACAGCGGCAGGAGCCGCGCAGCTCGGGGGGTTGTGGGCTGTCGGGGCCCCTCGCACAGCTGCCCACCACTGCCCTGCCCGCCTGCTGCCCCCGGTCTGCCAGCAGCCAGGAATGCCCCGGTGCCTGCAGGGTCAAGTCCACACCCAGGCAAAGGGTCCCCAGCCATCTCTGGGGCTGCAGGGCCCCTTCCCCTCTGCAGCCGGGAATCCAGCTGCAGGCACGGCAGCACTGGGGCTTGGGCAAGGACCTGGCCAAGCTGGATGAGGAGCAGGTTCTGGGGCAGCACCTCACACCACCCACACCCTACTGGGCCGTGCACAAGTTCTCCCACCAGCCCCCAGCCCTCCAACCTGGCCCACCGTAGCATGGGGGGCCCTGGCAACCCCTGCCCCAGGGCCAGGTCAGGGCTGGGGTCAAGGGCGGGGGACCGATGGCTCTTGGCACTCCAGTAGGGCCCGCATGTGCTGTGTTCCATGAACGTCCCTGTGCGTGCTGTGTTGCCATGGGTGTCCGTGGGGCTCACGTGGGCCCCATGCACCAGCTCCTGATACCGCTGCACCCCATCCCTGGGGGCTGCACAGGATGGGGGGGGACGGCATCCTGGTGTGGGTCCTGAACACATCCTTGCTAGTGGTGGGCAGGCAGGGAGGATGGTCCCTGCCAATCCTTGCCTGACAATAGCTGGGGAGGGGGCAGCTTTGGCTGCCCCAGATCCCTGGTGCCGCTCTCGTGGGTGCTAATGCTCCCTAATCAGCTGTCAGTCACCACAGACCCCGGCAGCTATAAAACGCCTGAGAGCAGCTCCCCGGTTCCTCTCCCTGCAGCAATGGCAGCTCCTCGGGGTGAAGGGAGCCCAGGCCAAGAGCTGGGGGACTGCAGGGGGCCCTGGGGAGCCCTGCAGAGGCCCCCCCAAGCCCTGCTGCCCTGTCCCTGCCCCATGCTGGCCAGCTACAGCCTGCTGCCACCCCACGTGAGCCTCCTGGCGCCCTCGGTAAGTGCCACATGGGAGCTCCTGGGGGGCCAGGATATAGGACCCCTCCCGGGACTGGACTGGGGCTATGTGGGGCGGTTGGGGTCAGGGCTGGGGAGCTGCTGTCCCAGGTTCTCTGCCCCCTCCTACACCCTAGCACCTTGGGGACTGCAGTGCCGGGCACGGGAGAGGACAAGAGCAGACAGGACCCAACTCTGCCAAGCCCCTACATCCCCCAGCTCCTCTCCTCCAGCTGCGGGTGCCCCCCCCCCCCCATCCTGTCCTGACACTCCTGTGCTCCCTCCAGGTCTCACCAGCCTACGAGGTGCCGCCGGGGCTGCTACCCAGTGCCAGGCTCTGCCTGCCGTGCTGCCGGCAGCCTCTGCCCGTGGAGCCGGGGCGGGCGAAGGTGGTGGCACGGGAGAGCACCGGAGCACTGAAAGCCTGGCTGGCACGGCACCCCAGAAACCCCTACCCCAGCAAGGGAGAGAAGGTGATGCTGGCCGTGGTCAGCCGGATGAGCCTCACCCAGGTCTCCACGTGGTTCGCAAACGCCCGCCGGCGCCTCAAGAAGGAGAACAAGGCTGGCTGGGCACTGCGTGGCGCCTCGGACAGCGAGGACAGCGAGGGCGAAGGGGCCCCACCGGGTGCCCCCCCTGGCCCTGACCAAAGTCCCAGCCCTGCGCAGGCTGTGTGTGGGGGCAGTCCCGAGGAGGGGGCAGGCCCTGGGCAGGGCAAGCAGCCCCAGAAACCCAAGATCTGGAGTGTGGTGGCGATGCTGGCATCTTCCCCCAGCGAGACCGAGGGCCGCCCAGGGGTGCCAGTGGGGCCAGAGCAGGGGTAGGGCTGCGGCAGTCATGCTCTGACCCCAAGGGCCAGGCAGGGGCTGTGGCTGTGGCCGTGAGGCAGGGAGACCCTCATGGTCAGGCACAGCAGGCCAGACAGCCACGGGACCTGGCAGCTGCCTGGACAGGAAGAGCAGGAGGTGTGGGCAGGAAGAGACATGGGGCACTAATAAACGTGACTCTGTCTTGGACCGCCTGGTGTTGCCTGTCTGCACTAGGGATACTGGTGGGGATGCTGGCAGGGGTGGGGTTGGGGGCTGGTGGGGATGCAGACATCACCACTGCCAGCACTGCTGTGGGTGGCTCCACCGCCCCTGGGGAGCTGGGCAGCTCCTGCCCCAAGCCCCTCAGGCTGCCCCTTGCCTGGCCCCCTCTGCTCCACCGTGATGTCCCCTCGCTTCCTGAAGCAAGACCCTCCTGCATACCCATCCAGGCTGCTGGGAGTTCACCATCCCCACTGCTGGTGGGGCTGCCCCCATTCAGCAAAGGAAGAGCTGCAGCATTTCAAGGCAATTTCGTGCCTTCCTGATGCCCCCTGCCCTTCCCCCTCCCTGGAAGTCCAGGGTCACCCATAGGGTAGGCTCACACTTGAGGCGCAGGGCTGGGGTGGCTGTCACAGCACTGTGCCATGGGGCAGCACAGGGCAGCACAGGGAGAGACATGCAAGGACAGGGACACAAATTGATGAGGACATGCAGGAGGCAACTGAGGGGACGGGGGAGTGGGAGCGGCAGTGCCTGTACACTTGCTGACTGGGACATTGGCTGCTGGGACTGGGCTCAGACCCGCTGGGTTTCCCATGCCCCGGGGGGCTGGACTCGTGGCGGGCGGCTCTGTGCAGCCATGGGGTGACAAGCGGGGCTGGGGAGCTGGATGGGGAGGGGAGAGGGGACCAGGAGCCCTGAGAAGGCACGGACAAAGGGCAGAGCTGTATGCTGGTTTTTAATGTTCCTAAGAACTAGGAAACAGAAATCAAAAATAGACTTTGCTCTTCTTGGTAAAAGTAATAAAATGGTTAGCGGTGTTAAATTAATCCTTACAAAACAAAACCCAAGGAGGTTAAATAAAGCCCGGAGGCTCCGCATAAAAACCACAACGACTACAAAACAGCTGCAAAGACGTCTTTACACACCAAAGAAACTCCTCTTCTCCGCTCCTCCCCTATACGGTACACAGTGCCGGCGAACACGGGACTCACACATGTGGGAAAGAAACACGGATGCGATGGGAGCAGCCCTGCGAGGAGCACGGGCGCCACGGACAGAACTATTTACACTGTGGACATGGAGCTGTGCTGGTGCCAGCCGGCCGCAGGAGCCCCCGGGCTCTGCCCGCCCTTCTCCTGCCGGCACCGGGCTGCGGCCAGCTGCCGGGGCCCTCCAGGCACGGCGCTAGGCGCCGAGCACTCGTGCTTCCTTAGTTGGGATTAGTGTCCCAGCCGCTGCTTTGCTATCAGCCCAGCTCCTGCTCTTTGTGTGCTGTGAAGGAAGAGGATGAGGAACTGAGGGTCTGGTCTGAATGCTCGTAGGCAGCAACAAGCTCCTGCAGCCGCTCTGGGATGAGCTCTCACTAGGCAAAGCCCACACTGTTCTGCAAGGGAAGGCAATAGTTGCTGAGCATCTCCCTGTGGTCCAGGCACAGCGCCATGCTGTGGGTCAGCCGTGGGTTGGGGAACACCTGTAGCCAAGGTGCCCAAAGCCTCCCCAGTGTGGGCACAGGGCTTGGCCATGCAGGGTCAGGAGTGGGGGAACCCAAAGACCTCCCGGCATAGACACTGGCAGAGGCTGTAGACGATGCAGAGGAGGAGGGTGGAGGGCACAAGGCTGACCAGGACGATGCCCAGGCTGTGGTGCTCGATGAGCAGGAGGTAGATACCAAAGGGCAGAGAACTGAAGTAGAGGAGGCAGAGGACACCCAGGATGAAGCGGGGGACAGCTCGCCACCCCCAGGAGTGGCACTTCTGCCCAGGGCTGTGGCAGGGCAATGTGCCCAGGCTGGCGGAGCGGTACAGCCGCACCACCTCGAGCCTGCCCAGGCCCTCCGGCGGGGCCACATCCTCCGGCACCTCCAGGATAGTGACAACCAGGCAGTCGGGGCCAGGCACGGGCTCCAGCACGCTGGGGCAGAGGAGGACCTCAGGGGACCGGGGAGGACCCCGCTTCTTGGCTCGCTCACGGCCTGTCAGCAGTGCCAGCGCCTCACCGTCATCCTGCAGCTGCTGCACATCCCCACTGGGCACAGGGCTGTGCCGGCGGCAGAAGGGGCAGCGGAGCTGGCAGGGCGACGCTTGCCCCAGTACCACCATATTGCACAGGCACTTGGCACAGAGGCGGTGGCCGCAGCAGAGCAGCTTGGGTCTGCGGGCGCGGGCATCGTAGCGGCTGTAGCAGATCTTGCACTCCAGCTCGGGGGCTGTGAGTGCCATCGCCTGAGGTCCCCGCTCGCCATCCTGCTGGGCCATGCTCCCACGGGGCTGGCTGAGGGCTGTCCGGGCTGCGGGGAGAGGGAAGCCGCTGTGAGCAAGGGCTGGGGGTGGGGGCGGGGGGGTGGGGGGAGCAGGTTCCCAGGCCCTGCTGCACCCCGTGGGCAAGGTCCTGGTCAGCCCCTGGGGCTCCGTGGCAGATAGGGGCTGAGGGAGCAGGGCATTGGCAGCAGCCCCCCTCCCAGGGCCAGCACAGCCCATCTCTAACCACCAGCTGATGCCACCACCGCTGGGACTTGCCCCCATCCTGGCCTCTGCGTCTGGGTGGGAGAGAGACATCTTTCCCAGGGCACAGGACTGACTGCACGGTGGGGGCCTGAGTCCTGGGTGTAGCTTGTCCCTTCCCGTCCGTGCAGGTTTCTCGGTGCCCTGGGGCAGGGCCGGCTCCGGGCACCGGATTCTGATGGCTGCAGGGACGCCCCCCCTTCCCTGAAGCCACCCCTCCCTCTCCCCCCCCCATCCCCGAGCAGTGGGGTGAGTGGGCTCCCAGCCCACACTCCCCGCCCCCCCCGTACCTGTGGTCCGCGCCGGGGATCTTGGGTGGGACGCAGCCGTGGGTCAGTCCCCGGCCCTGCGGCCCCGGTGGGCCAGGCTGCGGCCCTGTCCGTGGAGGCAGGCAGGGTGCCGGTGGCAATGTGCGCCCCATGGAGAGGCGTGGGGCACGCTGCCCGCCACGCTGCGGAGGCAGCCCCGGCGCAGGGGCTGCCAGCATCCTCCGCGGCGTTGGCCTGGCAACGCGGAGCGGGAGGCGGATGCTCGGCTGGCCGATGCTGGTGGCGTGCTGAGCCCCGCTTGGGTAGGGTCAGGCCCACCCATGCCGCAGGGCACAGCGGGGTCCCCCGGGCCCCCACCAGGCTGCAGCGTGTCAATGCGGGGATGGGGGTGGGTGAGTGCAGCTCCCTGCAGTCCCTTCACTCCCACTCAGCCCTAATGATGCTCCTTCCCTGCCTACAGGCTGCAGGCAGTGACCCCTGGGGGCCTCAGCCCAGGGGCGAGAGAAGCCTCAGAGGCGGGTCTTGAGGGCTCCCGCAGCACAGGCAGACCTCTCTCCCCTTCCATGGCTTGGGAACAGGCAGCTTCTGCTTGGCCCCAAGGAGAGAAGCAGCTTCAAGCATGAAGTGCCCAGCGAGGAGGGCTCTGCACACCCATCCCAGGGCCCCACACACCCATCCCAGGGCCCCACACATTGCCTGCAGGATGGGGATCCTGGGGTGCAGAGAAACACTTAGCACCACCATGTATGCCTGGCCTCCTTGTCCCACTCCTGCGCCCCAAGGAGCCGGGGCCAAAGGCACCCGAGGGCTGCAGCGCTTGCTGGAGCCAGGCTGGGCATGGCCAAGCTCTTTCAACATCCCTCTCTGTGGCTGGGTCTCCCCAGCCTTTCCAAATCCTCCCCCGCAGCTGCAGACCGACCCTGCAGGGGTGTTTCCAGCAGCCCTGAGGGTTGGCAGCTGTCAGAGACACACCACCACCACCACCTCGCCCCTCCCCACATACACCCCCACACACCCCTCGCTGCCCAGGGCTGAAAGGCAGGCCGGTAGTGCTGATTCCTCCCCAGCACAGAGAGGGCAAACCTCCCACCAAGCCTCCATCCCACTGCGCTGCCAGCCGGGAGAGCAGCAGCAACTGCCCACCACTGGTGGCAGCGCTTGTGGGGGTGACAGCGGGGACCCCATGCAGTGATGGCCGAGCCAGGAACACACTTGGGCCCAGGGGCTTGCAGGGGGTTTCCAGCCCCTTGTCAGTGGCAGACTCACAACTTGCTGCTCTCAGCCCCCTCAGGGTGCAGGACAGGGTGTCTGTGCTGGTTAGCAAGGAAATTATGGTGTTTTTTTTCTCCACGCAGGGCTCTACCCTGTTCACTGAGCTCCATGAACTGCCCAGGTAATTATTGTCCACACCCTGATGAGCGCAGTGCTGGGCGGCAGCTCTGGCCCACGCCAGAGCAGCCACTTGGGCTGAAGCAGCATCAGCGAGGCGCCCTTCTTTAGTTGTCAAGGTTTGGCAGAGTCTGAACGAATTTACTCCACGTGACCAGGCAATGTCCAGCTCCCAGTGTGACCACTGACCTTCCAGTCCTGCTTGTACCCCCCACCATTCCCAGCTGCACCCCCTGGCTGCTCCCACCACTGCAGCCCCTCATGCAGCCCTTGCAGGCCCAATCTCCATCACCTGCCCTTGGCTTCACCCTTGGTGCCAGCTCAGCTGGGCAGCGAGCAGCCCCACGCGCTGCCGGACAGCCACTGCCGAGTGTCTCGGTGGGATGTGTCACATCCCGTCTTGGCATCAGGCTGATGGGGGTGCTCCATGCAGGCCAGTCTTGCAGCCTTGAGGATCGGGCACAGCGCAGGCCTGCGAGCAGAACCTGCTCCTTGTCCCAGCCATGCACCCCTGGCCCCTACACCCTCACTGGACCCTCCACCAGCTGTTGCTTCGTCCCTGTGCTCCTCTGAAGCCAGACCCCACCGACCTCCGCTGCTGGGGCTCGGCTCCTGATGTGCTCCTGCAATTAAATACATAACAAGGTAATTGTCTTGCTCCCTCAGGTGATGGCCAAGGGACTCGGTGAGGACAGACAGACCAAGGAGTAGGTTTGCTGGACTTGCCAGCACCAGCATGTCTCTGTCACCTGCACTTCAGGAACAGCCTGCCTTGGCTCAAAATGATGAATAAAAGGACAACAAGGCTTTACAAACTTCTGCTTTCACTGACAGAGTTCCCAGCTGTCCTGTGTTGTTAAAAGAGGTCAATGACCTCCCCGTCTCTTGTCCTTGAAAGCAGCCCTGGAGAGCCGCGGAGATACTGGGAGCAGGCTGAGCATGGGGCTGGGCTGTTCCTGCCCACGGCAGAGCACCACCAGCACTGCTGCGGCACTGGTGGCGCTGGCTGCAGGGCACCATGTGCACACCACAGACCCAGGATTCGTGGCACTTGCTCATCTCCCTACTTTTAATAAACCTCGTGACTTGTTTGATCTGTGCCGAGAAATGCAGCCCCGCAAGTCAGCAGGATTACAGGCTTCCAGGCAATGCTAACCCACTCCAGAGCTGTTTTCCTTTGGGACAGCAAAACCCGGGGCTGGGGACAATGGCTTCCATGGTGCCTGCAGCCTGTCCAGAGGCAGCGGGGGCTCTAGGGGTAAAGCCGGGAAATTCCCAAATCCCCCAAAAGCCAGGTGAGAGAACTACCACAGCTTTTAACCCCCAGAGTTGCCCTCATCTTGTTAGGCCAGAAGATACTGGTGGTAGTAAACGATTCTTTAATCCCGTGGCCAGGGACGGGGTGAGATCAATGGCTGGAAGCTGAAGCAAGACCAGTCCAGCTGGGGAAGGCCTGCGCTTCAACAGCACGGTGCACTGACCCCCAAGGCCCTATCCACAAAAGCTCCCTGCTCACCACAGACATCCCCCCCGAGGCCTGCGGGAAAGCCCAGCCAAGCCCTCTCCTCACCGCAGCAGCCGCTGCTCCGCGCCGAGGCTGTGCCTGCAACACGGCTCAGCCTGGGACTCCCCGATCAGGGGCTGACGGGCTACTGAAGTGTGGAGAGCCCAGGAGCGGAGACCCCACAATGAGAAGCTGGGTGGTTCTGCCCGGAGGAGGCTGAGGGCAATTGCAGCTGCCTGCACTGCTTGGAGGGCCATTGGAGGGAAGAGGAAGCCAAACTCTTCACAGTAGCGGCACACAATGAACCAAGAGGGTGGTGGTCATTTTGCTGTAGGGAGTTCATGCTGGTCACGAGTTAAAAAATGTACCCTGAGGGCACCACAGCACAGAAGAGGTCAGATGCCAGATTGTTCTGAAAAAAAACCAAACCAACACTTTTCTAGCTTTCAGGCAGAGTGCGACAGGTGAGGGCAGGGGGCGACTACAGGCCCCTGGGCAACAGAAAAGGAAAGGCAGACACAGGGCAGAGCTGTATGCTGGTTTTTAATGTTCCTAAGAACTAGGAAACAGAAATCAAAAATAGACTTTGCTCTTCTTGGTAAAAGTAATAAAATGGTTAGCGGTGTTAAATTAATCCTTACAAAACAAAACCCAAGGAGGTTAAATAAAGCCCGGAGGCTCCGCATAAAAACCACAACGACTACAAAACAGCTGCAAAGACGTCTTTACACACCAAAGAAACTCCTCTTCTCCGCTCCTCCCCTATACGGTACACAGTGCCGGCGAACACGGGACTCACACATGTGGGAAAGAAACACGGATGCGATGGGAGCAGCCCTGCGAGGAGCACGGGCGCCACGGACAGAACTATTTACACTGTGGACATGGAGCTGTGCTGGTGCCAGCCGGCCGCAGGAGCCCCCGGGCTCTGCCCGCCCTTCTCCTGCCGGCACCGGGCTGCGGCCAGCTGCCGGGGCCCTCCAGGCGCGGCGCTAGGCGCCGAGCACTCGCGTTTGCCATCCGTCCCTCCATCTGTCCTGCTGTTCTTCCGCCCGTGTGTGCGTCCCAACTCTGGCTGCCCCTTGCCTTGGTGCTCCGGCGTCGAAGGGGCCTCCTGCTCCTCCTGCTGTGCCACGCTGGGTTCCCTTGCCCTCCGTTGAGGGCCACAGCTGAGCCTTCTCTCCCCGCCGGTGGCTGGGCGCTCCCTGGCGCTCCTGGGCAGGGGCGGCATGCAGTTTGCAGAGGAAAGCAGGTGCTGTGGAGCCGCTGCGCAAGAGTCCCCCAGGCCGGTGCTACGCAGCCAGCAGTCTCTCCACTGCCCTGGCAAGCCTCCTCGGGGCCGCCGGCGCCTCCCCTGCTGCCTCGCACCTCTGCGCCTTAGTTGGGATTAGCCTCCCGGCTGCTGCTTTGCTCTCGGCCTATCTCCCGCTCTTTGTCTGCTGTGGAGGAGGATGAGGAGGAGGAGGAGGAGGAGGAGGAGCTTAGGGTCCGGCCTGAATGCTTGTAGGCTGCAACAAGCTCCTGCAGCCGCTCTGGCGTGGGCTCCCACTTGGCAAAGCCCGCACTGTTCTGCAGGAAGAGGACGGCCGTGTTGTGCACGGCCTTGTAGTACATCTCCTCTCTGCAAGGGAAGACAACAGGCGGTCAGCACCTCCCATGGCCCACCTGCCCACAGGTCACACAGCTGCCATCCAGATCCACTTCCTAGTGCCTGCCCCTCCTCTTTCTGCATGTCATATTTAGGACAAGCATTAATCTCTGTCCTTTTCTCTCACTATTCTGAGGAGAAGAGCAGGCAGAGTTCAGTGTCAGGCATTTCTGAGTAAAGGTAGAGGCTTGTCAACTTCCAGAGAAGCACTGATGCTGCACAGCCACATAGCTCTGTACCAGCACGTGCACTGGGACACTGCTGTCCCTGCAGAAGGAGGCCCACCATGGTAAGGCATCAATCAGGACCAGGTACAGAGAACTTAGCATTTAAGCACTTGTTGCTTGAATGAGGTTTTGCTTGACCTTGTTGCTTAAACACCAGCCCAATGGCCAGCTTGCTCTGCTGAGGACCAAGACCCTACCTGCCCCTGGCTTCCGCTTTCCCTCCCGAGTGACACTGAGCTGCTGCAGCATTTGGCAGTCAAGGAAATGCTGCTCAGCAGATTAGAGGGCTGGCAGAGGAGCACAGGTGATCGCCACAGCACCGTACATATGACCTGGTCAGACTGGACTTATACCCCAGGAAGACAACACTCACAAGCATTTTGTTAGTGAAACACCTCCGCAGTCATTAAATGACGGTGAAATTCACACACTCTGTATGCCTATCTTAAAAATCCAAGGTGATAACGCACTGCGTCCTTCCTTGCCTGCTGCCTATGTCCTATTGGTTTCAACCTGCGATAGGATATTTCTGTCATACAGATTCAGAAATGCATTCCCTGAAGGACCAGAGAAAAAGGCCTACTTTTTGCAGACATGCTGAGACCCGCTGCGGTATTCGTGATCAAAGGCTGGCAGGATGAGCTGGTGCCGCTTGAACTTGCTCTGCTCCATGCGGGTCAGGGCTGGTGTAGGAGGGTCCCGCCACTCGGGGATGAAGACGATAAAGGAGAGAGGCTCACTGGAGTTCTCCAGCAGTTTCTAGTTCAGGAAAATGAACAATCTCAGTGCTGGCTAAGCAATGACATGTCTCATGAGTTCTACTGGAAGAAAACATTCCCACTTCTAGAGCAGTGCTGCAGCAGTCACAGTCCTTTGCCTTCTGCATTACAGCCCTGGTGTGATGGTGCAGGAGCAGTGGCGAGAAGAGGACTGACTGCACAGCTCCATTCAGAACAACTCCACAGGTGAGCAAACATACCTCAAAGTGAGAGACCATGGCATCCATCAGCTCCTCACAGAACGGAGGATTTGCCTCAAAAGAGCCACTTATAGGGAAGAAATCCAGGCATGGGCTGGAGGAAAAAGGCAAAGATCCCTATCAGAGAGGCTAGAATTCTAATTTTCACACCTTGAAAAGCATCTGTTCCCTCAGCAAAGGCAGTCATACTCTCAGAAAGCCTGCTCCCCAGCAGTACCAGGCCTGCCGCTTCTAACAGCAGGACTGGTCACTGGGGACACACTCCACCTGTAGTCACTGAAGGGGACTGATGATTCAAGCTGACTGCTTGAGGGCTCAGGTCTCCCATTCTTCAGGAACAAAGGCAAGTGCTGGCAGACCTATACACTGCACTGCTCCAGGGACCAGAGCCCTCTAACTAGACTAACGGCACAGTCCCGACAGATTCACAGACAGCCTATGCCCACTCATTGCCTTTAGGCAGGCCTGAAGTACACATCCTTCTGAGCAGACATCACACAACCAGCAACTTCCCTTAATGCACAGACACGTCAGCCTGTCTTGAGTCATCACACGTGCACGCACCCATACAGAAACACAGCAAGGGCACTGGAACATAAGACTCACCCCCTGGATCCAAAATACCCGTCTGTATCCAAGAAGGCCGAACAGTACTGTTTAAAATAGCAATTCAGGGGCGAGGCAAAGCATTCAAAACTCACTCCAAAGAGCTTGTGGAGGGCTTCAAAGACATGCACGGGAAGTGCCCCCTGCAGACCAGTTCCTTCGTACAGACCCACACCGAACATCATCTGAGGAGAGCAAACCCCGGTGAGCCGTGCCTGCACTCGCTGTTCCTGCTGCTCCCTTCACTGACCACGGACCCAGGGCCACACGTCCATGCACCCACTCCTCTAGGTATGCAGGGCCCCCTCGTCCTTTCTCAAATTCGTGTAGGTCCCCTGCATGTACCCAAGAATGCTCTTTAGATATTTCATCCAACTCAGGCCCCACAAACCAACTGTCAATTTTCACATATATCCCCCAAGAGCCTTTAGCTGTCCCTCAGAGTCAAGAACTACTGAAGGTTTCTTTCATAAAAATGTATCTTTACCCCACCGTGGTCTCCTGTCAAGATCAAAATTGCTCCCCAAAATGCAGTCCTATCTCAAAACACCAGGAGCAAAGGACCCAGTTTAAGCCGTATTTTGCATCAGGCTCCCAGAGCTGTGGACCTCCCCCAGAGCAAAGACAACAAGTTCCGTTCCCCAGTATTACTAAGGCTTTCTGATTTACAACAACCGTACAACCGTGTTGAGACAGTACCTGATATCGACGGAGAAGGCACCAAACCCTGGGCAGAAACTTTTCAAAGCCAGAATCGTCAATGCAACTGTACCGATACAGAAGCCACTGGAAGGGAAAGCCCAGCCATTAAACACAAACAAAATCAACAAAGATAAGACAGTACACAGACACACCATGACACGGAGAGGGACACAGATGAACAACAGGAGCAGGTGGGGCTCTGCATGGAGGCTTGTCAGCACATCTGCTTTTACTGTGTGAGTCAACCGCAAGCACTTCACTAGCATGAACGAACGTACCACATCAGCAAGCATCTCTCAGCAAGGACTGCCTTGCTGTCAGTACGACCATTCTTAGAGCACAGTATGTATCCAAAGCATACACACACCACCTTTTAAGTATTCCCAGCAGATGCCTGACCCTGACTAAGGTGAAAGTAGCTGTCCTCATTTCTGCTACTATTAGGGCAGTGCCTAAGCCTCCACCAGGTCAGCATGCCACCCCTCTGCACAGTCCCTCCTCTCAGAGGACACGGAGAAATGAAACTTCTCACCAAAGAGCAGTTTGCAACAAGTCACGCAGGACTGGCAGTCAGCCCTTACCAGCTTGCTGAAGTAGTTGCGGCTCACTTTCACCATCTCCCCCTTGTACCGCACACATGCCACGTTATTTTCCATGTGCATTTCCACGCTGGGGAGTGGTGGGGAGGGGATGGCCAGTCTCACTGGGTAACAGTATACGAGCCTGTCCTGGACTTCAGGAGCTTCTATCTCAGCTACAGAAAATAAAGAGGAAGGCAGCCCATTAGAATCCAAGGATGTTTGGGACAGATCTTCCTCCACCTCAAAATGTGCAGCGACAGGAATGGGGCTAAAAAGCAGACTGGTCACCCCAAAAACACTGTGGTGGTCCTTTATAGATCCTGTAGGGAGCTACCTACATTCAGAGCTGATTCCCCAAATTAATTCCATCACTCACTCCCAGAGCACAGAGAGGACCCGTTTCACAGCACTTCTCCATCTCTAGCGCAGCAGACCTGTAGACTGTACAGAACTGTTCCACCACTGCGAGACACGTTCCAGATGAATAAAACACTTTCCTTGTCATTACCGTTATTATTTCAGTTTGCCCCAAACTCATCCAAAGCACAATAAATATTCCCAGGCTGTCAAGTGCAGGAGGCAAAGGAATCTTCCTGCCACCTTGCTGTTACCCATTGCAGACTGCAGCTTGGCCTCGGGTTCAGCAGGAAAAAAGAGAGCTCACAGGAAAGATCAGTCGGAAAGAATCGTGGATTCAATCAGGTGGGAAGACATGCAGCAAAAACAAGAAGCAAAAGGCAGACACTGGGATCTGAAGGGAGTCTGAGAAGAGCTAGGATGCAAAAAGGAAAAGGACTACAGAACAGTGCTGGTGAAGGAAGCAGGGACCATGGAAGAAGGAAAAGGTGACTAGAGGCAGAAGTACAGACATAAACTAGGAAGAAAGAACAGACAAAAGATCAAGGAACATGAGTCCTCTGCTGGGAAAGGAAGAAGGGTACACAGTGACGTGCTGGGAGGCAGAGGAGTGCAAAAGGTGCTCAGAATCCAAGAAATGTGGCAAAGGAGAATACAGCACTTGGCATTAGGAAGGGGAGTGTCAGCTGTCCCCAGGAATTCATGAAGAAGCAGAGCAAGAAATCATGGTCCAGGGAAATGGACTAATGCCCTGTTCAGTGTGGCCAGCTCCTAACAAGCTACTTAATCCTGACAAATCATATATTTATGATATTTGATATTTCAGCTGGTAACAGTACCTGATGGAAAACACCTTGCGACTGCCTAGGCACTGTGTGACTCTGTCAGCTAAGACCTATGCTGGACCGGCTATTTCTGACCCTATTAAATCCAACCCTGTGGACTCAGCAGCCCTCCCAACAGATAATGCTATTTGAATGGGGACAGGCCAAAGTGCAGTGCTGTAGCCCTACAGCTCTTCAGAGGTGACTGCGTACCAGATATATTGTTCTCTTTGAGGATGGCAAGATGCTTCTCCCGGATCCGCTTGACGTATTCAAGGGATATGTAGTAAATCTTACTGCAGATGCCTTCAACAGAGTCCTTTGCTGCAGCAGACACATGGGGCCCACATTGTTTGCGTAAGTGCTCCAGGCGGTCCTGCAGAACCAGAGAGGCAGAGTTCCTCACACAACCCACCACTGGACTCCCCAGAGGTACTCAGAGTCTCCATGCTGTTGTCACTCCCATTTCACAAAGCAAAGGACAGCAATCGCAGCCTTCTCCAGGAGGACCTTTATCCGTCCCCAAACATGCCCCCTCATCTTTTCCCAGGCTCCCTGTGCTCAGCTGCACAAGCAGAGGGATACTGACCATGTAGTCCTCCTTAGAGGCAGAATGGTCCCGTCGCAGCCAGCTAAAGGTGTCCTCCACGTTCCACTTCACCACCTTCCTGCTGTCTGGTGAAGCACTCCTGCACGAAATGGAGAAGCAAAATTTAACTCACAGCTGCACAGCAATATATTCCATCCCACCACAATGGTCTCCTGTCAGAGGGGAACACAGCTGCTGACACTTCCTCGAGGCCCTACCCTGTCACTCCCCTCTAGGCCTCCTCTGGAGAGTGCTTACAGACATTTGTATGACTAGGGACTGTCTGCTGTCCCCTCTGCAGCCGAGGCAGATAAAGCATTTATCTATCACAGAAATGGTCCATTTTTAGCTTGCCTCTGATTTTCAAATGCAGGCATTCCTAGGAGCTTGTGACTCTGAGGAAACTGCCCCGTTAACGAGCTTTTTATTTTCCCCACTTGAGGCTATCTTCCTCAATTCTGTTCTGTGGCAGAACTTGTTAGAAAAATCATACATGGTATAATAAAATACCACTCTAATCTTGCTGCTCTTTAATAGCTGTGAGTGCTCAAGCACTTTTTTCTCAGGGATAAATGACAGAAGGCATTCCACATCCAGTAATTCAGACTCTCATGCCTCTCATACATTCAGCTTCCCAACATCAGATTTTATTGTAACACCAAAAGATGCCTCCGGCACTATTTTTTTCTCTTCTGTACTTTCCTAACCTTGCTTTTTCTCTGTAAGATTATGACCAATGCTAAATAAGGTAGGATGCAGCAGCCCCTTCTAAAAGTCTCTATAATTTTTTCTCTTTTCTGAACATGACAGCACTGTAGGAGGAACTCCCACCTGGATTCAATCAGCCGTTTCGCAGCCTCAGCATACTTGAAGAGTAGTCTCTTGGCTTCTTCCCGGAACTTGATTCTGGATAACCTGAGGTAAGTTTAAATTCACATGCATGAGTTCCACAGCTGCCACTAAGGCATGGAGGCCAGGTCCAGTTTCCAAACTGTACATCACCAGCACCCGACCACTTCATCAGCAAAAGGAAAACACAAAAGCACAGAACTGCGGCAGCTAAATCACTGGACCAGACCAATGCAAAAACATCCCAGCAAGGTGCCCCATCTTTGAACGGTACCTGATGGGAATGTCATTCATGATCTCTCTGAACATGGAAGGAGAGACTACTGGCTCGCAGTCACTTGGTAAAAGAGGATCTGTCCCTTTATCAACCACCTTCCTCTCCAACATCCAGCGATTAAAGGATTCCCTTGGGGGGTCAATCCCTGGATAAGCACAGAAAAAGGGTCTAATCAATATGATAAGGAGATGCCAGAAGCTCTGATAAGGATCATCACATTGGAGTTCTGTCTATCG
The DNA here is from genome assembly GCF_963921805.1 of Phalacrocorax carbo. Taxonomy (NCBI): domain Eukaryota; kingdom Metazoa; phylum Chordata; class Aves; order Suliformes; family Phalacrocoracidae; genus Phalacrocorax; species Phalacrocorax carbo. Next base: position 9,835,975 of record NC_087526.1, on the reverse strand, counting down.
GCTTCACAACCAACAATGTCACAGAGAGTATCACCATCGCAAAAAGAAACCACAAGGACAAGACAGACATAAACCAGAAGGAAGAACCCCACAGTACTGCAGGATTGATAAAACAAATAGGGGAGCCCAAGAGAAACTTACCTTCTCGCTGCTGGCAGAGCTCACGATAATGTTGCCGCAGCTTGAGAATGAGCTGGGATCGAAGCAGCTCCACCTCAGGGTGCGGAGAAAGCACTTCAGATGGTGCTCTCTGCTTAATCACTGCATTTGTCTGAATATCCAGGTCCCAATATACTCTGTGGCAGAAGCAAATGTCATCAGGGTGGCCAGATCATTGGCTAAATATCAAATACTGCTTCTAAAGATGCTTCCTTGGGCTGTTTCACCAGCCAGGAAGTTGAACTATCAAGACTCCTTGCAAAGATATAGGGGGGTGCTGGGTCCCTCAGGTTCTTCTTCAAAGATGTCTGGAAAACCACGTCTCTAATCTACCATCGAGAAAATACAAATGGAGACAACTCACTCAGTTGGTCGTAAAAGAGCTGCCTGCTGTTTATCTTCAGGTGAAACACACCACGCCTTCAAAACAGAGGTTCCTGGAATACTGGGAGAGCTGGGGACTGGCTGAGCAGCTGGGTTCCCTGGGATGTCCGCCTGGGTGTGTAAAAGATGAATTACTGCCCCACAGAAAGGGGAAGCAGCCCAGTACACTTAACAATCCTGCACCAATACACCACTCAGGATGCCCCTGTGAATTGCTAGAGCACATTCTGCCTGCTGTTGGCATAAATTAACACGGACATACAAGCTACCACATTTCTCAGTCATAAGCTGTTACCTCCCAACTCCCATACTCCACACCTCAGGCTCTAAGAGAGAAATGACAGCTTGGCAGGACCTGAGTCTTGCTTCCACTTTTGTCCTTTCTGAGTGTCAGCTGTCACAGCTTGAGTTGTACTAGGGCAGTCTGACCTTGCACAGTTCAAAAATTCCAGATCCAAGCTACAGACCCCCAAGGTTTCAGTTTGAACAACACCCTTAAGCCTATTTGTTTCACAGCACCAGACTCACCTTGGGCTTTTTCACACTGTTGCCGCTCAGTGGAACCTCCTCAGAGAATCGCCTCCTCCTTTCCCTGCTCTCCACAGAGGTATCTATCATTGCACCTTCCAGTGGCATCGGAGCTGCATTCAATCCCAGAGGGTCGGACTATGAGCATCCAAACAACAGTACACATTAGTTCATCAGCTGTCACTGCAGAGTCCCAAATGAAGGCAATAAGTTCTCTTAATTTCCCATTTCACTGGCCCAGGCTCCCACTTGACTGGAAATAAGGACAACACTACTCACACCTGCAGAAAGCTAAAAAAATCCCTTCTAGACCTGTACCCATATACTTTTAAGACTTAGATGAGAAAAATGCAACACAAGTTCCCCAGGCTGAATGTTCTTTAAGCCGCTCACTACAACTGGAACAGCACTACCTGAGTGCGCACCTGAAGGAAGAACATTTTATGAGAACCAAGCCAGATGCCGGACTCAGCAAGGAGTTCCGAAGGTAGATAAGACCCTCCCACATGTGCTATCTGAAGTCCACAAGACCATAGCACCTGCCCCTGCTGAATACTCCAGCATGGCACAGCCCCTTGAGATGAGTGCTTACTTACAATGACATCGTGCTGTCCCAGAACAGGCATTTCCCACAGAGACTGGTTAGTGAAGCGATTAAAGTAGTAAGGGCGATTCTCCCGCTTGCTCCAGCACTTCTCCCAGCCAGCCTGCACCAGCTCATCTGAAAAGACAGTAAGAAAGTCAGGACAGGAGCAGTCCTGAATAACAGCCCTGCCCTTCAGGTACCCATTACTGTCACAGCACGCTCTGAAATATGGATCATTCCTAACCTCCCTTGGAGGCTTCGCTTTACCTTCTCTCCCCTGCTAGCAGGGCCCTGCAGAATTCTGTGCTGTGCCTTCTCAAAAGCAGAGTCAGTACCTGGCAGGTCCTGCACCAGTCGCATAGGTTTGGGGGAGCTGGGCTGGTTCTGGTTGGAGGTGCCAGGTGAGTGACTCATGAGAGACGCTTCTTCCGCGGGGCTTCCGTGATTCTCATTGGCCATTTCTCAGCAACCACACTAGAAAAACATACACAGAGGATCCGTGTTATGGCAGGAAAGACCCCACATCCACATGGCCCATTCAGCTGTAGCACTACAAGTCCATTCTAAAAATAAAGCAGGGTTTGAACTAGTACACACAAAACAGCACCTAAGTCCTGAAAATACTTGTTATCCTAGACACAACTATGAGGAATACTGAGCTTTACATGGTGTTGACCACGGAGTTCTTAAGGCCAGCATTGAAAATACTCACTTTTCAGCTAGATCTCTCCAATGAGCGCAGCGCTTGGTCCCATACACCAGGACTGAGAGCATAAAAAATAAAATACACTTCTCTGTGAACACGTACCACCTTCTGCCATGCTAATGCTACCAGCCATGTCTGATCTGCTATCCTCAGAGGCAGTTTAAGTCAACATTCACACACGCATAACTGCACGTAATTTAAACAAAAGGCTTTTATTAAAAAAAATCTGGTATATAAAATAGTACTAGTGCTTCACTAAGTTCTGTGGTTCATAGAACCACAGGCTAGGAGTCAGGAAGTGAATTATTTTCCTCAGTAGGTCCCAGGCCCAGACTAGCTGTAAGACCTCAGCCAGGCTGTTTTAGCCTTTGGTACTTTTTCATCTTCATAACAACAGTTATGCAAAGAAGGGTCCGTTGAAACAATAAAGCTCATCTTAATCATAATTTAACGTTGCCAGCTGGAGAGAAACAGCCAAGCTTTTCCTCTCTTAGTCACCATTCTTCCCCCTGGGGAAGTTTCTGAAACAGCACTGCAGACTACTCTCTGGCAGCCCTAAATACAGTGGCAATGAACTGGGGGGGGGGGGGGGGGGGGGGCGGGGGGTAGAAACAAGCATTTTAAATAATTACCATCTACCTCAGTTACTTAACTCTATTCAGGCCTTTGGAGACACCCTACACAACACCAAAGTTCAGGCTGCAGTAGCACAATTTTGTATACAGAAGAGTGTTTTTTAACTGAACACCATAGCAGACCCAGCAGTAAGTTCCCTTATATAACATCTCTTAAGTAAAAACTCTGGCTTGACTTCCACGCTAAGTTATTTTGGATTTATTCACCCCTGCTGTCCATAAAAACTGTGCTGGCTATTTCAGAAGCCCAGAATGGTAGGAGCTGACAACAATCGAGAATTAGCAGGCACTAGCTAAGTTGTCTATTACTGGTTGTGGAATCAGTGTGATGCAGGCCAGGGCTGAGGAACACTTGACCCTTCCAGCACCTCAGAAAATGTTTCTGTCTTCCAGCAAGGGTAAGCAAGGAAAGGTGTGGGACACTGCAGAAACCTGGAGTTTCAGTCTCTGCTCAAAACTAGGCAGATAACAATAACAAAGCCCATAGGCAAAAGCATCTGCTACAGAGCGTACTGATGCAATCATGGACATTTAATCGCTTCAGCAGGTGAGTGTTGCGCAATATCTGTTTACTCACACTTCCTCCTGAACTCCAACCCCACCATGGCCTCTACAGTCATTTCACCTCAGCTAGGTGCCAGAAAAGTGGCCAGGTTAGCCCAGCCATCTCAAAGAGACATGTCAGGAGCTCGGACTTGTGTTGGGGCCATCCATGTAAGGAAGCACACAGGAGCCTCAGGGGCCCTAGGGCTGCAAAGCACGAGCCTCATCAGACAGTACTGCAGGTGCAGTAACTTTTCAAGAATGTGTTTAGCCAAAAATATATTTCAAGAAGTTACAGACAGCACTGGTCATCAGGGTCTTCCTAGACTGGATAGCACACACTGGCTACAGCAACTTGCCAGTGTTATTCACAACGATCACTCAAAACAGCTGTCAAATAAGGCTCACTGTTTTTGCCTCTCCCATTTATGGATAAAACAGACTGGTGGAAGCAGACAAGAAGCTTTATCACTTGATCAGTGTTGATGAGTATTAAATCCAAGTACCCCTAAGGTCTGGGAAAAGGAAAAAAAGCAAACTAACAGGAATCCTGACAGAAGCAACTCTACTTTTATGTAACTAGTACTGGGACTTAGACAGTGAAAGGGATTCAGAGTAAGTATTTTATGGTAAGTACGGTATTGTTTTTATACACCATGGCAATGCATACAGTACTTCACAGACACAGTAGAATGCTGTCCCTGCCCAGAGAGCTTACAACCTAGGAGCAGCAGCACAACCAGAGGGACCACAGCAAGGTGGAAGAAGACACAAAGTAAAGAAGTACAGCAAATAAGATCATTGTTTGTTTCCATTTCAGCGAGGTAGGATTTTACACAAGACAACAGCAAATGCAGACAAAGGAGAGCAGTGACAGCCCCCTGGGACACAGCAAGGTTTTCCCTCATCCCAGAACCACGGCTGCTTTGGGAGGCTGGAAGCCAGGCCACCACCTCTTTCCATCAGTACTTGTGCCTCTCCTGAGAGGCAGCCCTTGCGCCTGGGTAGGCAGGACAGGGGCTGGGCAGAGCACAGAGCTCCCGAGCCGGCACGCACACGTGCAGCGAGCGCGCCAGGGACCAAGGGACCGTATCTGCTGAGGGAAAACGTGCTGCCGGGCAGCGCGGAGGAAGCTCCCGGGGCTGCCCTCCCGGAGATGTTGACAGGACGGAGCTCCTCGGCGCGGCGGGCCGGGACCGGCGGGCAGCCACAGGCACCGGTGCCCAGCGAATACGGAGAGGAGGCGGCGGCGGCGACAACTCTGCAGGCTGGACGCGAGGAGTCCGGGGGCATGGTCTAAGCGGGGCGGAGGCCGGGCGAACCCCGCGCCCGGGCAGGCGAGTACTTACGGTGGCGGGCTGCCTGGCGGGACGCGTGGCCGTCGCTCCGTGCTCGCCGCTGGCGCGCCGGGGCCGCATCCTCATAGCGGGGCGTCCCGCGCCTGGCCCGCGGGGGCCGCTGCGGAGACAGGAGGCCGTTACGGCGCGCCGCGGGGGAGGAGCCGCCGGAACGCGCGCAGGCGCGGCCGCAGCGGCGGCAGGAGAGCAGCAACCGGGGCGGGCGTAGTGGCGGCGGCGGCCGCGCTCTAAGATGGCGGCCGCGGGCCTGCGCCGCCTCCCCTCCGCCGTCCGTCCGTCCTCCCCATCACCTTTCGCCCCCTCCTCCTCCTCCAGAGCAGGCCCCGGCCGCGTGGGAGCCCCGCTTACCTGGGCGTGAGGTCGGGGACTGTAGGCACCGGGCACCGCCGCGCTTCCCGCCGCCGCCCCACCTCCGCCTTGCCCGCCCCGCCGCCGCCATCTTGCGCCGGGACCCCGGGCCGCCGGTGCGCAGGCGCGGGGGCCGCCCCGCCCTCCCCACTGCGCAGGCGCCGCTGCCTGGCCACTGCCCAGCGCATGCGCACTACTCCTCTCCGCGACCGGACCCGCCGGCAGAGCACCTGCGCAGAGCCCTGCCCGCGTTTTGGCGGGCGGGAGAGCGCATGCGCAGAGAGCGGGCGGCGGCCCCCGGCTGCCGCGGCGCCATCTTTGTTGTGGCGCGGCGGTGACGGCCCGCCCCGTTGTGGGCATGGCCACGCCGCCGCCGCCGCTATTTCGGGCCGCGTAGCCTGTCATTGCGGCCCGCGGTGGCCGCTGTGGGGCGGCCCTGCCCGCCCGCCGCGGGTGGTTCCTGTCACAGGCAGGGTGAGGCTGCTAAGCAGCCGCCACCAAAGGGCCTTTGAAGTGTGACGGCGCCAGGGCGGAGAGGGCGGCTGGGCCTGAGGGCGGGGGCGGCAGCCAGCGGCAGTGGCCCCGCTGGGTGCCCGCAGCGGGGCTTCCAGCGCCCGATGGGGCCCAGCGGCTCCCTGCCCGCGCTTCAGCCCACGGGCCAGCCCCTGGCAGCGGCCACCCAGAGTGCTGTTAGTGCCCGTGTGCCTGCTGACAGGAATTCCTCTGTTCAGGAATACCTGCTTATGCGTTCTTGCCCACACACCCACTGTTTTAGTGGTTAATTTGGCCCACGGGTTTCAGAAAGGGCTGCAGTGGCTGTGTATCGGGACGGCTGTGCGGGTCTGCACGCAGCATATCTCTGCCCCATGCCTGGTGCAGTGCTTCACAGGTAGAGCTGAGACAGGCAGCTATGCTCCTCTGTCAGCCCTTGGGATCACTCCCTTGCCCTGAGACCAATAGCTGCTGCTGCTGCAGGAGCTGCAGCGGGGCTGCCTTCCTGCATGGCCCGTTGGGGTGCATGCCAGGCTGCACTCCCTGGCATGGCTGGAGCTCCCATGGGGCCCACCTTGCTGGTTCCTCCGTGCCCACAGGTTGTGTCCTCCCAGAGCCCCGGGTTGCACGCTTGCGGGGACAGATGTGCTTGTGACACTGGAACCCAGACCCCTCCAGAAAGCATGGTACTCAAAGCGTGACGGGAGCTGCACAATGTGTGCTGGAGGATGACATGGGGTGGGGAAGGGGGGCATGGCAGTTACTGGGTCCTGCCTCCTGCCAGGCTGGGCTGGTTTCTGGACGGGGCTGCAGGAGTCTTTGCTGTCCCCTCATGGCCTGGTAGGGACAGGCTGCGGGTGGACCCCCAGATGCACCCACCCAGCAGAGCAGCCATTCTGCATGCAGGGGCACAGTCACCCCTCTCCTGCTGCAGGAGCTGCAGCCACAGGCTCCTGCTGCAGGCCCGCAGGCTTGGCTCACTGGGCAGATGGTGGCTGGCGCTGGCTCACGGCCTCTGCAGAGCTAGGCAGGGGCAGCCGTGGGGCTGTCACCCCTAGCCACAGGGCCCTTTCCTGCTCCTTGCTGCCGGAGCGTCCCCACTGCCTGGCTTTTCAAGGGGCTTTTCCATCTTCCTCGGCAGCGGCCCGACTGGCTTGCTCTCGCAGAAGTCCTGCCCTCTGCTCTGAGAGCACCAGGGTCAGTTTAAAGAGTTAATGCTGGCAAAGCAGTTCTGGAGGGATAAGTGCTGTGTAAGCACTAAGTCTCCCTGCATTCGGTGCACAAGCCCTGCACAGCCCGGCTCTGCTGCCCTACGGTGCAGATAATCGCCTGGAACTCAAAGTGCTGGCTCAGACCAACCCCTTGTTGCATGGCCTGGGTTGGGGGAGAGAGGGGAGTCTGTGGAGGGACAGTGTAAAGCCTCAATCCCTGGACCAAAGAGGGGCCGAAGGGGCAGCCCCTCCACTGTGCCCCTGCAGCTCACGCAGGCAGGGCCCTCTGGGGATCTGGGAAGGAGGTCCCAGCCTAAGGAACTGCCCGTGTCCTCTCTGTTGATGGGTGCTTGCAGGGGCGGGATGGAGCAGGATGGCAGCGTGGGTGCTGCTAGGGCCACTTTGACAGGTCCCCTCACAGTGCCACAAGCCCCAGTGCCTGCCAGGCTGCCAGCAACAAGCTGGGCAAGTCCAGGCAGAGGCATGTCCTGCAGACCTGGAGCTGCCCAGTTCATGCCAGTGGCGCTGAGGATCCAGCAGCCTCGTCATCTTCTCTGCCTGGGGCTCATGTCACAGATGGGCACAAACCAGCCTCCATTGGCACCCCCAGCCAGGGCCACGGGGCCTCTGCGGGTCTCTGGCCCTGGCACAGACCCTGCCGGGCAGGGCTGGAGCTGGCAGAGGTCGGCTGGGGAGCTTGGCACCAGTGGAGGCTTCATAACTCAGACTGGGGGGGGCTGCCCCAACATGACAAACCCCTTGGACCCCATTTGCATGCATGCCTCTCGCAGGGCTGAGCACTGCTGTGGTGCCGGGGGTCCAGGGATGTGGTGCCTGGCTGTGCGTGTGGGACACAGGGAGCTGTGTTTGCAGTGGGGGAGGAAGACTGCGTGCTGAGTCCAGAGCCTGGGTGTCTGAGCAACCCGCTGTCTTTCTGCCTGTGCTGGCAGGCAGCCGGGCTCAGCGTGCTGGAGACCCGCATCCTCCCAGTCCGTCCCGCTGTCTCCTCCCAGCTGTGGGCTTGCAAGGAGTGGCAGCTGGTGGGATATATAAAGGCAGGGGAACCTCGGCCAGCTCAAAAGAAACTCCTGGAGTTACTGGTGTTCTCCCTCCCTCCCTTCACGTGATTCAGCTTCCCCACACCAGGGGAGCCGAGGACAAGCCTCACTGTAAGTACCCGAGCTGAGCTGGTATTGTGTAGGCGAACCCCCGGGTCTGTGCAGAGCCTCCGGGAAGGATGGCGGCTCTGAGCCCTGGGCAGGAGGATCCCCTGTCCTCTCCCGTGCAGAGAACTGTGGAGAGGTGGTGTGGGGAGAGCCCGGGACTGTCCCCACAATCTTGCAGGGAGCTCTGCCTATTGCTGTTGGATGGACAGGCTCCAGCTCCTTTCTCAGCCCAGCGTGTAAGCAGGCAGCACATCTCTGGGGGTGGCGGTGGGGGGGCAGCAGGGGCTGCCCTGTGGGGCTGGTAGGGCTGTGGGCTGGCCCCACAGGAGAGGACTCCCTTCTCTGTGCAGTGCTGTGGCTCCCCACTGCAGCAGCACATGCTGGGCTCGTGCCTCGCTGTGCAGTTTTGTGAGCCGGGTGTGTTTAGGGCAGGGTGGGATGGCAGGGAACCAACTGGGGCAAGTGTTCCTAAGGGATGTGAGACCCATTGGGCCTCACAGGGTGCATGCTGGGGCTTGTGCACAGCACCCTGGGGTGGGGGCTGTGCCAGCTGTGGGCTGCTGGTTCATGGGGTTCAGGCGATGACGACCTGGGAGAGCTCAGGGTGAGCAGTAGAGCCATGAGGTGCTTCTTGGGGCCATCCCCTGCCCCAGGGCTGCAAACAGGTTGGGCAGCAGCTGTCTTCCTCCCAGGGTGGCTGGGTGTCCCCTGTGTGCCCCCTGGGCCAGCCTGTGACCCTGCTCTCTGCCTCCAGGTGTGAGATGGCTGCCAGCAGCTGCCTCCTCTTCCTCCTGCCCTGGCTGGTCACGGCCTCACACAGCCCACCTGGCTGCAAGATCCGGATTACCTCCAAGGGACTGGACCTGGGTAAGGGGCTAGACGGGACCCTGCTCCCGGGGCCTGGGTAAGAGGCAGGTTGGGACACTGTTCCTGGGGTCTGCAGCTGGGTAAGGCTCTGCCTGTGCTGCCTGCATGTGGGGTGGCTGGAGAGGAGCTGGGGAACTGGCTGGGGGGTGATGCTGCCAGGAGGGCGGCACAGCCTGGATGTGGCCAGCCCAGGCTCGCTTTGCTTTGCAGTGAAGCAGGAGGGGCTGCGCTTTGTGGAGCAGGAGCTGCAGAACATCACAGTGTCGGACCTGCACGGGAAGGAGGGGCAGTTCCATTACAACATCAGCCAGTGAGTGCTGCCCACTCCCCGCACACACAGCTCCGTTTGTGTCCGTTTGTCTGTCTGACCATCTCTGTGCCCTCCCCTGCAGGGTCAAGGTGATGGACCTGCAGCTGGCATTTTCTGACCTGTACTTCCAGCCTCAGCAGCACCTTGTCTTCAACATCAACAATGCCTCCATCAGCCTGCGCTTCCGGAGGCAGCTGCTCTACTGGTTCTTGTGAGCTAATTCCCACTCCCCTGGGCACCATCCTACCCCACGGCTGGGCCACAGCTGGTGCTTGGCCATGCCCGCTGGGTGCCATGAGTGCCTTGCTGCCCTGCCCTGCAGCTGGTAGGAGCTGTGGGCTCCTCTCATCTGCTGTCCTTGCTTCCAGCTATGACATTGGGTCCATCAATGCCTCTGCAGATGGCGTCCACATCCACACAGTGCTGCAGCTGGCCAAGGACGAGGCTGGACGCCTGAAGATCTCTAACATCACCTGCAACGCCTCCATTGCCAGAATGCATGCAGGCTTTTCTGGCACACTCAGGTACACCCAACCCAACCACAGCAGCCCTGTCGCTCCACCAGACCAGCTCCGCCTGTGCCCAGCTCCCCGGCCCCTCTTTCTGCACCCTCGGGACTTCCCCAGTCCAGGCTGTGTGCTTGCATGGGGATGGAGGGGCAGGTCTGGAGCTGCAGGGGAAGGCAGGCAGCCACAGAGCTGCTGCTGTGTCCTGCAGGAAGGTCTACGAATTCCTGAGCACCTTCATCATCACAGGGATGCGCTTCCTCCTCAGCCAGCAGGTATGGCTGAGTGGAGACAGGTGATGGAGCCTGGCCTTGCTCTGCCCTACAACGGGAGGAGGCTCTGGGTCCTCATCTGCACCTGGAGTGATTCCCCTCTTAACCCAGCCCCTTCCCTTTCAGATCTGCCCGTCCCTGGAGCATGCCAGCCTGGTGCTGCTGAACTCCTTGCTGGACACAGTGCCAGGTGAGTGTTGCCCTGGGGGAAGGGACCAGACCCCACTGACTGGTGCGGGCAGAGCAGGGCATCAGGCTGCCCACAGGCTTGGTCATGACAGCGCATATTCCCTGGCAGTGAGGAATTATGTGGATGAACACATTGGGATTGACTACTCCCTCCTGCGGGATCCAGTCGTCTCCACAGACACCCTCGACCTAGACTTCAAGGTGAACACTAGATCCTGCCCTGCTGACCCTCCCCCAGTCCCCATGGGAGTGGCTGTGCCAGCTTGCACTCTGGGCACCACAGAGTGAGGAGGATGGGTTGTGCTACAGCTGCAGAAACATCTCCTGTTCTTGGCCCAGGGCATGTTTTTCCCCCGTGCAAGAGAGAACCAAGAGCTGGAGAACCACGCGGTGGAGCCGGTGATCAAGGAGACCGAGCGCATGGTCTATGTCGCCTTCTCCGAGTACTTCTTTGACTCAGCCATGCATGCATACTTCCAGGCGGGTGTGCTGGCCATAGAGCTCCAGGGGCAGAAGGTAAGCGGTGCTGGGTCACCTGGCTACCCACAGGCAGCTCTCTGCAGGCAAAACCTGCTGCCAGGCAGGAGGGAGGGCTGAGCTCTGCCCACAGAGCAGAGAGGGTGCTATCCAGGGAGCAGCTCTCCTAGGATCAACAGCAACTGCTCGCATACCCTCTGGTGGTTTGTCTTCCCTGCAGGTGCCCAAGGACCTGGATGTTTTGCTGAGAGCCACCTTCTTTGGGACCATCTTCATGCTGGTGAGAGGAGTACCTGGCTGGGGTGGGAGGCACAGGGGAGCCCCTGGTGCAGAGCATAGCCCTGCCCAGCTCTGTGCCTCTGGCTCACCCACCCTCCCCAGAGCCCCACGGTGGATGCTCCCCTGCGGCTGGTGCTGCAGGTGTCTGCTCCCCCCCGCTGCACCATCAAACCCTCAGGCACCTCCATCTCCGTCTCTGCCTTCCTCAACATCTCATTGGTGATCCCGGGCCGCCCTGCCATCCAGCTCTCCAGCATGGCCATGGTGAGTGGGGGGCTGGCCAAGGGGTGCATGTGGCCAGGGCTCCCTGTGCAGCCACCCCAGAACACAGCAGGAGACCATTTCCCACCTCACGTGGGAAGGCTCTGTGTCCCAAAGCAGAGGGACAGCTGGGCTTGTGAAGCAAGAGTAGCTGCCGGCCTGGCCAGCTGCAGGCCTGCAATGGGTACAGCAAGGCTGCAATTTGGTCTTCTTTCTCCCTAGGAAACAAAGCTGAGTGCCAAGGTGTTTCTGCAAGGGAAGGCGCTGCGGGTGCAGCTGGACCTGCGACGGTATGTGCCATACTGGGGGTCCCGCAGAGCCTACGGGGAAGGTCCCCTCCATGCCCCACTCATGGCTGCTGTCCCCCTGCAGGTTTCGCATCTACTCCAAGCAGTCCGCACTGGAGTCACTAGCGGTGAGCAGACCTGTGACAGCCTGAGGGGTCTGGCCTCCCTTGCTAGCACCCAGCCACAGCATGGGACACCCCTTCCAGCCCACTGAGCGCTATGTGCTGGCATGCACTGCAGCTGCCGCCGCCGGTGCACTCACCATGCTCCTCTCTCCCCAGCTGTTCTCACTGCAGGCCCCACTGAAGACCCTGCTGCAGCTGACAATCATGCCCATCATTAATGGTAGGTACCAGCACTGCCTGCACACAGTCAGGCTTGGGGCAGGGGGACAGCGGGACTTGGCTTCACTACATCTCTCTCCCTCCCTGCAGAGAGGACTAAAAAGGGGGTACAGATCCCACTGCCAGAAGGCATGGACTTCACCAAGGAGGTGGTCACCAACCATGCGGTACGTGGCAGGATGAGGACAGCCCAGGCCCCTGCAGCAGGTGCAGGGACCGTGTCCTGCTGGGGCAAGGCGCAGTCACACCCAGCCTCGCTCTAATTCTCTTCCTCTTTGCAGGGATTCCTCACAGTGGGAGCCGATCTCCACTTCTCCAAGGGACTGCGGGAGGTGATTGAGAAATACCACCCAGTCCCTACCACCCCTGCCTACCCCAGCTCAAGGCCTGCAGAGCCCAGCGTGGACCCCCACCAGCTCTAGCACTTCTCCCCCACTCACACCTTCACCCCGGACCGAGGGCAGATCCCGGGCTGGACCCGTAGACTGTAGGTAGGAAGCAGCTTCCCCGGTACCACTGGCACGTCCTGCAGGGCACCTGTGCCCTGGCAGATAGAAGCAGGGTGGAGACAGCCATTCTGGGAATCCCTGCTGCGCCCCTTCTCATTACACTAATAAACCACTCTACTCCAACCCACCGCGGCCTCATTGCTTGGAAGAGGTGCCCACGCTGGACTGTGTGGCTGCCAGCACGTGGGGAGATGGGGAAGGAAGCAGACAGCACTGCTCCCCCAGCTCAGGTACTTGGGAGGCAGACACAGCTCAGAGCAGCAGCGGAGGGGCTCAGAACAACTGCACTTCCCCTGCTCTGGTGGGTGGCTTGTTTCCAGGCCTCCCTGACACCCTGCAGAGAGGGGGGTGCAGGCCTCAGGCCCTGGCTCCCCAGCACAGCGTGGCAGCACTCACCTCTGCAGAATCCTTGGCATGTAGTGGTCCTCAGAGAGAAAAGGAAAGCAAGGTGGGGGTAGCAGAGCAGTGCAAGGAGCTGGGCAATGAGGCACAGAACCACCTTGTTCACAGAGTTTATTGCGAGTTCCCAGAAGCACTGCCCCAGGCAGTGAGTGGCAGTGGGATTGTCTTCGGGTAAGCCTCCTTTCACCAGGATCAGATGTAGGAGCAGTTTGGAGGGGAGCAGAAAGTCTGTGCAGGAGCAGTGCCCAGTAGCCCGCAGCCACCATGTGAACTGTGCTTTCCTAGCAGGGGGCAGCTGCCTTAGAGCCTGCCCAGGGCTGTGTGCGTGCAGGGGCTGTGGGTTAGAGGGGAAGTGGTGGGGACTCCTCCCTTCCTAGGGGGGAAGTAGCTGCCTCCCCAGACAAGGAGGAGGCGAGACAGGAAGCCACAAGTGAGGAGGAGGCTGCAGCAGGGGCACGACTCCTCACCCAGCAAGGCCAGAGCCCCTGGGGACTCCTCACCCTCCAGCCACCACAGGCAGCCCCATCCTCCACCCTGTCCAGCCAGGCACCATCCTGCATGGCTGGGCAGAGCTCCTGGGCTGGAGCGGGAAGCCCCACCGGCTGCAGGAGTGACTTGTTTCATGGCACAGGGAGCCCGGGTGCAGCTGAGCAGCAGCAAGGACGGGCTGTGCAGGAGGTGATGGGTGGTAAGGGCAGCCGGGGCGCCAGGTGCTGCCTCCACAGCTACTAGTAAGGCTCATTGTTAATGAAGCGGCTGAACACGGTAAAGGCAGCAAGCGGCCGGTCTGTGGGCACCATGTGGCCGGCTCCCTGCAGAAAACAGGCAGCAGCAGGTCAGTGCCGGCCGTGGGGCTGCTGCTGCCCTGTGAGCACCTCCAGCCCCAGGGTCCCTGCAGCCCAGCCAGTGCCACCCCACTCCAACCACAGCTCCGGCACCTGGCATGCCTGCCTGCATCGTGGCCAGCAGCCCTGTTCCCCAGAGCCCCCTCAGCCCTACCTTGACAGTGAGGAAGGCGATGTTGGTAAATTCTTTCACAAAGCCCCCGATCTGGTTCTCGCCTCCTTCAGTGTAGAGCCAGGGCCGACGAGCCACCTGCACCTGGGACCGGCAGCAGCGCCCTCAGTGCCCCAGCTGCCCCAGGTAGGTGGCCACCCCTGCCCACGCTCTTGCTGCAACCAGCCCTGGCACGCAGCTGACTGCACAGCTCAGAGCTGATGACTGGCCTGCCCCAGCCCCTGCCCATTTACCTTCTGGCACAGGGAGTCCACAAACCATTCATCCCCAAGGAAGTTACAGGCCATGTCGACATCCCCGTTGTACACTAGGATCCGGTATTTCTGCAGGGCAGAAGGAGGGTGAGCATTTCGCAGGGCTTCAGCCCCAGCAAGGCAGGGCTTGGCAGAGCCAGTCCCGGGGCCTGGTGGGTTCCCCCAAACGCACCGTGGCTCCAAGCAGCTTCAGGTACTGGTCATTCATCTGCATGTACAGGCGCTTGTAGCTGTGGTTCACCTCGAAGCTGCAGAGAAGTGTCAATGTCACATGGCTGCTCAGGCCTGCAGCAGACCCTCCCTGCCTGGAGCTTGCTCACCTGCACACCTGCCATTCTGGGGCACTGGGGGAGATGTGGATAGCCTTCCTCACCTCTGGGGAGTTCAGATACACGCTGAGGGCTGTAGAGTTTGTGCAGGGAGGGTCCATCCGGACCTTATTCCGGGCCACCGGCATCCGGAACAGGTTCTGGGACAGAGTTGGGAGAGTCCCTGCCACAGCAGCACCTGGTGGTGCCCTCTCCTGCCCACAGGCAGCACTGCTGGCCGGGCAGAGGATGCTCGCAGCCTGGTGGCACAGGCACCCGGGCTCACCTGCCGCCAGGAGAACCTCATCGGCATCTGGATGAAGGAGTTGCCCAGGTCATGTGTGATGAGATAGTCACCCTCATACCTGCAACCGGAACGAGCACAGGGACAGGCTGAAAGCTCTGGAGGAACAAGGGCTCAGAGTCCTCCCTGGGGAGTCCTCCACTGCAGCCGCAGTCTACCTGTCCTAGACAGACCCCCTGCCCAGCCCACCACGTCCATCTGCCAGCTGGGACCTCACATGCTGCAAACCAAAGCAAGCCAGTGCCTGGAGACCTGTCTCCCTTGGGGCCACTCTCACCTCACGGTCCCAGGGACACCACCATCACACGGGGCGTAGAGGTTGTAGATGTTGAGGCCGGACTCCTCTACAATCTGAATCATCTCCCCCATCTGCAACAAGCCACAAGAAGGGTTTGGGACTCAGCAGGATGCTTGAGGGACCATGGGCCCATTCAGAGCCAGGTGGGTGGGTGCTGCTCACAGACACCAGCACTGGGCATGTGTGCAGGGGCTCAGGCTCCCCTCACCTTGAGCGTGCAGTTCAGGTTGGAGTTATCGTGGAAGTTGCACTTCCCTTGTGAGCAGCAAAAGGCTTGCAAGTCCCTCCACAGCCTGTGGGCAGAGACTAGGGGATTGGCCTGCACTTCCCAGATGGCAACACCAACAGAAAACCAATGGCCATGGCCACAGCCACCCTGCCCAGAGGCCGCACAGCACGTCGCTCAGCCCAGTGCCCTGCGGGCCCCATGAACAAATGTGCCCACAGGAGCTACCCAGGATGAGGGGCCATCTCCACAGTCTGGCTCCTGGCTCAAATAAGGCCAGGAGCTTCCCTTGTCCCGCAACACCACCAACCCAGCCAGCCCTGTCACAGGCCGTGCCCATGTTCTGCTTGCACAGGGACAGTGCGTCTAGCGGCAGCACTTCCCCTCCTCTTACTCTGTCCCCAGCAGGCCGTGGTAATAGGCAAAGTAAACCAGGGAGTTGTCATTGATCTCGTAGGAGGAGAGGCCATTTCCCACGGCGATTCCCTGCAAGGAAAGAAGAAAACAACTCTGTTGTGTTCCAGTTCCCCACAGGGCAGCCACAGCAGCAGGCAGGAAGCAGATGTAGCACTGTTTACTCCACGGAGGGAACAGGAAGGACTGGGGGTGTCCGAGAATGCTCCCCCTGGTCCCCCTCGGCATGGACAGACACGTCCGCCAGCAGCCACTGCCAAGCACCCCAGGAGAAGATGAAAGGCTGCGGGGACAGACCTGCCCTGCACCCCAGAGAGGGCCCCGCACACTGCTACGCTGCCAGTCCCCACCCCGCTACCGCGCGAGAGCCCCAGTGAGGTTGTGCCAAGCCCTCTGCTCCCCGGCTCAGCCCAGGCTGGCAGCAGAGCCCAGCCGCTCACCTTCAGGTTGAGGCTGGGGTCCTGCATCACCCATTCCGCCAGTGTAGGGATGTAGACCCCCCCGTAGCTCTCCCCTGTGAGGAAGAGGTCATTCTTGGCATACTCAGGAAAGAGCCGGAGAAAATCCTTCAGAGCCAGGTAGTTGTTGTGAGCGACCTGCAGGCAGAAGGAGGCAGGGGTCAGGCGACAAGGCAGCACTGCCAGCGCCCAGGCTGGGGCAGACAGGAGGCAGGTCCCTCCCAGCAGCCCGGCTCACTCGCCTCAGTGTCATTCGTGGCATATTTCTTGTCCTCAGAGTAGGAGAAGCCGACACCAGCAGGGGACTCTAGGTAGAGCACGTTGGCAATCTGCAGGGACAGCAGAGGAGCTGGAGATCAGGGGAGACACCCCTCCCGGCTCAGTGAGGCAGAGGGCCACTGGTCTCGCCAGTGGCAGCACCCGTGGGTGCCCGGCCTGCCCCAGGGCTGTGCTGGGGGAGCCATATTCCTGCCCTGCTCGACAGCAGACTCAAGAGCAGGGCATGTGGGGCAGGGAGGCCTGCGGGAAGCTTGGCTCCATGGAGAGGGCAAGAGGAACGGGCTCGGGGCCACCCTCTCCCCACAGCCATGGAGGGCTGCAGCGCCTACACCCGTACCTTGTTCCAGGCATAGTCGTTGTACTTCAGCGTGACCCCGTCAGGCTGGATCTGGGGAAGGAGAAGGTAGTGACTGATGGGCACAACCAGGCTGGCCCCAGCAGGACGGCTCGGGCCACACAGCCTGCCAGCCCCCAGAAGCTCCGAGCCACGGGACGGCTGTGACTACTGACCAGGAAGGGGCCGTGCTCCTTCAGGAAGCCCTCCATGGAGCTGCAGCCGGGGCCTCCATTCAGCCACAGCACCAGGGGGCTGCTCTGGGGGTTGCCCTGGGCTTCCACAAACCTGCGGACACAGGCTGTCAGTGCCCGGCACCCAGCCAGGACCCTGCCCCGGCTGCTCGGGGCACATCCCGGCACCAGCATGGCACCGGCACCAGTACCAGCGCGGCCCCACGTACCAGTAGTGCAGGTGCTTGCCCGGCCCAGCGCAGAGGTAGCCAGAGAAGTGCCGGAAGGAGGGCTGCTTGGCCAGCCCGGGCAGGAAGGTCACCTCGTGGTCCGGGGGGGCGGCCAGGCTCAGGCTCAGCCCCAGCAACAGCAGCGCATACAGCAGCACCGGCCCCATCTACGGGGGAACGGGAGGGGAGGTCGGGGCGCTGCTCATCAGGAACGGCCGCGGTCCCAGCAGCGCCCCACGGCTGCCCCAGCACGGCCCGACGCGATCCCCCCACGCCGCCCCCCGGCCCCCCTCCCGCCCCGCCCCGCCCCGCTGACCCCGGCCGCTCCCCGCGCGGCTCCCGCAGGCGGCGATCCCAGCCGGCACATGACACCCGCCCATATGACCTGCGGTGCTCACGTGAGCGGGGGGCGGGGCCTCACGGCAGCCAATCAACGCCCGGGGGGGCGGGGGGGGCAACCGGCACCGGCCCCGTTCCCGCACGTGGGACCGGCTCCGGTACCGACCGGGGCGGGGGATCCCCGCTCCTGGCGCCATGCCATGTCCTGCCGCGGGCCACCACACAGGAGCCCTGGAACGGGAGGGAGGGGAGAGTCGGTCCCGGTGGGAGCCCTCAGTGGGCACGACGGTGGCAACCGGCGGCGGGGGTGCGGCCCCTGATGGGCACCGCCGGGCACGGGTGGGCGCTGCCAGGCGCTGCCCGGTGCCACCGGGCACCACCGGTTACACCTGGCTGCCACTGGGCCCACCCAAGCACCCAAGCATGGATGGGCGTCACCGGGCAGGCACTGCGTGTGTCGCCTGCAGGCCCCGGTGGGGCCCGGCTGTGTCCCGGCAGACGCAGGGTCCCCTCCCGCCCCCGCCCCGTGGCACTAGGACCCCTCCGAGCCACCCCAGCTGTCCCTGCCCAGAGGGACTGTCACCACCTCGCAGCTGTGACGGGGACAGTTAAAAATAGCGGTGGCAGCAATGGCTGCCCGGTGCTGCCTCGCCACACGCTTCCACCGTGTCCACGGGGCCAACGTCCGCCTGGATGCCTCGCGTACGCGGGCCACCCGGGTGGAGAGCTTCGCCAATGGGCTCTGCTTCAGCCAGGAGCCGCTGGCGCCCGGGCAGATATTCCTGGTGGAGATCGAGGAGAAGGAGCTGGGCTGGTGTGGGCATCTGCGCGTGGGGCTGACGGCCCACGACCCCCAGAGCTTGAGGGTGGTGCCTGAGTACTCGCTCCCGGACCTGGTCAACATGGGGGACACCTGGGTGTTTGCTATCACCCGGAGCCACAACCGTGTGGCGGTGGATGGGGAGGAGGCACCGGTGCAGGCGCGGGGCCTCCCATGGGAGCCCTTCCTGCTGATCGAGCAGGTGAGGATCCCCCGTGACACACTGGTGGGACGCAGCAGGCCAGGGCGCTACAGCCACATCCTGGATGACCTGTACAAGATGAACATTCTGCCTGCAACCGCCCGGCGCAGCCGGATCGGTGTGCTGTACGCCCCACAGCCTGATGGCACTGCCGACATGCACATCGTCATCAATGGAGAGGACATGGGGCCGAGCGCCAGGCACCTGCCCACTACGCGCCCGCTCTACGCCGTGGTCGACGTCTTTGCCTCCACCAAGAGTGTCCGGGTCATCCCAGTGGAATATGGCTGTAGGTACCTGCCCTCTCCCTGCGGCATGTCCTGCATGGGCCAGCAGCCTGCGGGGGGTGTCTGGTGGGGTCAACCCATGATCCCCAACAGTGGGAGCATCAGAGCGTGCCACAGGGCAGAAGGACGTGGGGTAAAGGCCACAGGATAGTCCCTGGCCCCTGCAGAGCGTGGGCGAGATCCCACACTGCCACACAGGGCTGGGCCAGGGGAGAGCTCACATCAGCTCCCAGCAGCAGAGCTGGGGCAGTGGCCAGCCTGGTCACCCTTCCCAAGCAGAGCGATGGGGGCAGGTGTTCTGGGCTGCCCCAGACCCCCACAGTGCCACGCCCATCCCCAGCCAGCCAGACGCCCCTGACCAGAGCCCAACATCAGTGCTCACAGAGCTGCTGCTCAGGGGCCAGCAAGCCCTCACCATGCCACCCCATGAGCACGTGGTAGCCCAGAGCCAAGCAACATCCTGGCTTGGCATCAAAACATCTGGCTGTGCCCTTCTGCCCACCCTGGCATGCAAGCCATGCCCCCACATCTGCTGCATGCCCCGGCTGCGGGGTGCCCTGAGCAGACATCCCATGATGCCCTTGGAGGTTGGGAAATATCAGGCATCCCTCAGCCAGCTGGGGAGGGGCTGGGAAGACTGGTGCTGGTTTCTGGGTCTTGTGAGGAGTCAGGTTAATAAGTGCTAATTAACACCATACTGGAAAAATCAGCAGATGCTGAGGATTAGGCAAGAGGAGAGCCTGAAGGAGAGCTAGTGCCTGGGTCACACTGCCATGCCACCTTTGCATTAATCAGTGGGATATTTCACTGTCTGCACCCTGGGTGCAAGGCCACAGACAGAAACGAGCCCGGACCTGATGGCCAAGGTGCTGGCTGCTCCCAACCGCCGGGAGCCACCACTTCTCTCAGCGCAAAGTTCAGCTCCTTCTGTCTCAAGGCTGAAATCTAGGATTCTCCCTGCCAGCTGCTATGAGCTGGATTATCCAAAGAGGGAGGTTAAATGTGCCTGGCTGCCCAGGCCCCCCTGCCCCGGAAGCGTGCTGAGGGCAACTGGCTGGAGCATGCTGCGGGAGGCTACTGAGCCGCCTCGGGGGCACCATCCCTGGCTGCTCGCAAGGGACTCTTACTGGCAGCACATACCTCTGGGAGAGCTGTCCCCTCCTGCCTTGCCACAGGCTGCTCACAGGTCTCTGCATGTGCCACAGCTGGTGCAGGCACCGCTGCAGGAGGACAATCTGGCTTCCTGCCCTTAACAAAGATTTCACTAGCTCCGGTTTTTGCAACACTTCCGTAGGGTTTAAAAATCAGTCTCAGTGCGGTTCTGTTCCTGGCTGGGGCCTGGCTGGTGAAGCGAAAACCAGGAGTCAGCAGTGGGCCACATGCGATGTGGCACAGGGAGGGCAGGGAGCAGGAGAGGCAAAGGGCATCTGCCACTTTTCACCCAGCACTCGGCACGACGCAGCCCTGCGCTACCAAGGTGGAGATAAGCACCCCAGCAATCCAAAACAGCCCCAAGGTTGGGAGCCTGCTGGGCACAGCGTGGTCGTGCTCAGCACAGCTCTGCTCTGCCCAGTGCTGGCGCAAGCCCCTGGAGGCACCAACCCCGAAGCCAGAGAGGTGCTCGGCCACCTGCACGCAAAACGGCTGGGTCCCACCTGTGGCTACTCTCTGGCTGAGTGTGATGCCCTGGGGTGCTCTCCTCTTTTGTGGCTCTTGGAGGCAGTGGATGAGCCAAGGACCACAGGCTGTGCCTGAGTCAGCTCTCATTTAAAATCTGAGGAGAGCACTGGCCGCAGCTAATTGCACCCACGCCGCGGAGCCACCAAGGGCTCCTGAAAGGAATCCCACAGGAGCACGTGTCACAGGAGCAGGAACCAGGCAGAACCCACGTGGGTGGCCACGGGAACGGCTCAGAAGATGGTTGTCCCAAAGGCATCACTGGAGCTGTCTCTGCAGGCAGTGCAGCCCCGGCCTGTGGGTGCCCACCCAGCAGCCTGGCACTGGCACTGGTGGAAGCACACCAGGGCAGCGGGATGAAAGGAAAGCGCAGTGTGAACATGTGAGACCCTGGGGAGCTGCTTGACTGCCCCAGAGAAAACAAATGCAAACCAGACACAATAACACACGACTCGGGCATGTAACTGTCCTCCCAGCCTTCCTCCCAGTAATGGGAAGAGCTTCACAGCTCTGGGTCCTCAGGCTCCTGTCCCAGCTGGAGCACCTTGGCACTGGCTCTCCTGCACAGCCGGCTCAAGCCCAGGGCAGGACAATGCCTGCTCCTGCTGCAGACCAACCTCACCTACCACTGCCCTAAAACGTGGTGCCTCTGGGGAGCCTTAGGACCCATCTCCTCCATACCGTCTGCTCTCACTCTTGCCATTCATTGCTCTCAGTCTACTCAGCCAGCTCAGCCACTCCTTTGCTTTCTCTTCCAGTTCCCTCCCTGCAGACCCTCTGCCGGCTAGTCATCCAGAAGCATGTTGTCCACCGCTTGGCCATCGATGGCCTGGACCTGCCTCCAACACTGAAGAGCTTCTGCAAACACGAGTGAGGTGTCAAGGGTGCTAACCCCAGGCCGCCCACCACACCAACAGCCCCACCAGTGTTGGCCGGCTGGCTGCCTGGGCAGGATCTGTGCCCCCAGCTGCCCTCTCCACCCCCCAGGGCCCATCAGCACATGGCCCCCCGTGCCCCCGTGGCACCTGCATGCATGGCACGTGCTGCCAAAGGGCTGATGCGAGAGCATGGGCAGTGTGGCAGAGCATCAGAGGGACTTCACACCTGGAGATGGGTGCAGCAGGGCTGGTGCAACAGGTAGGAGGGTGGCACAGGGCAGAGTGATCAATAAAGCACTTCCAGCCGGAAAGCGAGTGTGCTGTGGGAGTGCTGGTGCACAGAGCAATGCAGGGGGAGTGGGGATTGCTGCCCAACCCACTCCAGGGCTGTTACCATCACGGCTGTGTTAAGCGCTGGCGCTGCCTGCACTGGGATGCTGGTAGACCCAGGCTGGCTGAGGTGGGCACTGCGGGACACACCGAGCCCCTGCAGCCGGGGGACCCAGCCCCACCGGTGGGATTGGTGCCCTGTGCGATGAGCCCTTGGCATGTGCCTGGCGCCAGGACGGTCCTTGACAGGGAAAGGCCAGTGCTCAGCAGCTCTGTGAGCTGGTGTGCTTCCCAGCTCCCGACCTGGAGAAGCCGCCACTACTATGGGTTTTTAGTCCTCAGCCAAGGGGACTTTCTTCCCCTTCCATGTCAGGGCATTTCATGTAGCTGCAAGGGGTTTCAGGGTAGCTGTGTTCTAGTAAGGTGGGAAGAGTCTTGTCAAAGGAGGGCTTGCAGGGCTAGGACGGGGCTGGGACACCCCCCCCCCCGCCATACTTCGGGAGCCACTTCTGGGAGCAGTTTGCCCTCCAGCAAGGAACAAAGTCAGGCCCATGAGCATAGCCCTTAGCCCTGCTGGGCTCAGAACCTGTCTGTGGCCCAGGAACAAAGCTGGGATCGGCTGGGTGGATCCGAGTGAGGGCTGGGCAAAATGCAGGAGGGCACAGCCCAATCCCCAAACAGAGGGTAAATTACAACCGGCTTGTCCTGGCCGGGCAGTTTTACTCTTGGGAAAGATGTTTACCCCAAGAGCAGGGATGAGTTATTTCCTGTGCTTCCAGCAGGGAGGTGGATGAGGCTGACGCCAGAGGGAAACCCACAGCACCCATGGAGCTGCGCTGGCAGTGGCTGTTGCTCAGGCATGTGTCTGTGGCCACAGAGCCAGTCACGGCAACCCAGCACAGCGTCCAGCTACCCCACCTCACCAGCTGGGGAGGAGAGCCCAGTGCTCCCCAGCTCCAGGAGCCGGCACTGGGCCCTCCTCCAGACCCCTCATCCTCTAGCTGGTGGGGATGGCAGCTGGCGTTCCTGCAGACCCTGTGCTGGGCTGGCAAGGGAGGCAGTGTCAGAGCTGCACAGAGCAAGAGGCAGAGAAAAGAGCCCTCCAAAAATCAGAGGGGTGCCCACACACACCAGGAAGAGAGACAGCAAGGGGGCTAGCAGGCAGGGCTTTCCAGGCCTCTTCTACAGCACAGCTGAGGGGTGAAAGAAGCAGCTCCAGTTTACAGAAAGGTGTTTCAGGAAACACGACACTATATTTAGCTAGAGAGATTTGATAGTATCAGATAATGTTACAAAACCCTCAATCAAGAGGAAATCCCCAACCACGCAGCAGTCCTACACCTGTGACAGGCCAACTCTACCAGAACCAGTGTTAACGAAGGAAGCACTGATTGGGGAAAACACTGATGGTGACTGAACCACAGCAATGAGCAAGGTCTCCTAACGCCCCCCACCACATTCTGCAGGACGCAACCTGCCACATCCCAATGTGATGGGTTTTGGAGCTGCTCTTGCTGGCGAGGGGGAACAGGGAGCTCATCCAGCCTGAGAGCAACGCCCAAGGGCCAGGGCTTGTTTGTTCTCGGTATTTTTTCCTCCCCCACCCCACATATTTAAAGCCTTTGCTCTCCACCTCACCACAGCTTTGTTTGCACTGCTGTGACCCCGAGCATCCCTCCCACCTCCCCCAGCACACAAGCTGTTGATGAGGGAGGAATTGAGAGCAGCTGCTGTAACCAGACAAACAACTCCTCTGCTCCAGACCGTGGGCTGCATTGCCAGCAGCAGAGATTGCCACCCTCTGGATCTGCTGCCTCCTAACAGGCTCACTCCACTAACAGAGGGCACCACAACAATGCAAGACCACCAAGAAGCACGTTCAAAGCCCTGCCTGATCTCACAGGCTCAGCAAGCCCCCCTGTCCCATCCTGCCAGCAAGGAGAGACGGCTGCAGCTGGCACACAGACAGACGCAGCTCTGGAGTGATACAGCACCAATTTATTGGCTTTGTTGCACAACACATCACAGCTGGATGCTGGAAGGACCTGCAGGCGCTGGCCACAGATCAAATAATTTTGTCACATGTTATTATACCATCACCTCCCACGCCGCACCACCCGTGGCTGGCTCCCAGCCACATCTCCTGTTAGCCAGGTCAGTGTCTGGTTACCCATTCCAGTGCTATCTTGAGTTCCCAATCCGGTTCCTCAGCTGCCTCGTGCAAAAGGCAACAATTGCTTGGCAGATAAAGGGCCCAAACTACCCCTTCCATGCCAAGCCCTGAGGGTGTGACAGGCTGAGGGGAGTAGAGGGGGAAACCGGGACACCAGTGGAGAAATGAACAGGCCTCCTGCACATCTGCTGCCCTGCTGCTCCCGAGGACCTGCACACAGAGCAGCCAGCTCAGCTCCTGCTCGGTGCTAGAGCTTCACCTCGACCTAGGGCCCAATCCAGCTGTCAGCCAGCTCCCAGAGGGTCCTGTACCTGTGCTCAAACTCCTCCCCACTGCAGTGGGTGAGAAGTCACCTGATCTCCGCTGTGAGGAACAACACTACCAGGGATTTATCCAGACTCATTCCAGGAGCTCTTCAGGACCTCCAAGAGGCCATCAGCACTGTCTTGCCCAACCTGATAGGCATCACATCCCTTCCACCACTGTCTACTGAGCATCTCTGGCTGCAAAGTCTTCCTGTCCAAATTCAGGACAGCTAGGATGTGCCAACAGGTCAGCTAGAAGACCTGGCTGAAGTGGCAAGTGCAACTGCTCAGGCCCTTTATGTCCACCCTGTGGGCATCCTCCAGGACCCGTATGCTGAGAGCATCTTCCCCAGCACCTATCAGCTGCACGGACTTCTGAACCACTGCAAACTCGCTCAGGCACAGCCTGGCGGCGGGCTCCATGCAAATATCACTCAAAGACTGCTTGAGGCATTCTTCAGTCCTTCGGTTAATCTCCTCCTCACTGTCAGCCTCTGAGTTTTCTGTGGCCTCCGGTTTAGCCGCAAGAAATGAAGGGTCTAATGAGGACTGAGAGCTCACGGGCTCACTCTGGAGGAGAGTCTGGGTAATTTCAGGCTGACGCTGAAGAGCCGCAGGGAGCTGAGGAGCTGCCAGGGGAGTCTGGAGCAGTTATGGGACAGTTAGCAGCTGTGAGAGAGGCTGCCACTGAACTGCTGCTGTGGTGGGGGAGGCCTGGATGGAGCTCTGAGATGGCTTACCCTGGCACACCAGAGGGGCAGGAGGTGGACCTGAGGCAGGCAGGCTTTGGGGAGCTGCCCAAGCAGCACAGTAATCAGGATGCGGAGCAGAGCACATCACAGCATCAGGAGGGCTTTTAGAAACACACTTGTGGTAGTGCTGGGCTAAGGAGGTGATGCAGCTCTCCAGAGAAAGCCCAGTGCCGAAAGCTTGGCTTAACCCCTGGGTAACGATATCCAGGTCCCAAAAGTAGTTACTGCTCGCTCCCCAGCTCCTCTCCCTGTGCACAGCCTGGATCTCCTCGTCGAGCAGCCAGCGAGGATGGAGCTGAGGCAGCAAGTCTGGCGTCATGAGGTCCCTGAGGGGGCCATGCATCTTCCTGCGGCTGCGCTCGGTGGCCGCGCACATGGTGTCACTCAGGGCGGCCAGGACCAGGCGCTCGGCAGGGCCCTCCAAGGCCAGCGGTTGGATCTGCTGCTGCAGGCTCTTGCAGAGGTGGGAGACGGAGAGCTGCAACTCTGCCCTGGGCAAGACGTGAAGCGTCCGCTCCGCCGGCCCGCCCGCTGCACCGGGGAAGCGGGCGGCGCTCCGGAAGCTGCAGGAGGCCATGCCGCCGCGCGCGCCCAGCTCGTAGGGCACCAGGGAGCCGCGGACCGGGACCAGCGAGGCACGCGCCATCGCCAGGCCCCGGCCGGGCGCCGCTACCGGGGGATATATCCCGGCATGCCCCGCTCCCGCCCCGGGGAGTGCATCCCGACATGCTCCACTCCCTTCCGGGAGCGGCACCAGTCACCGTGGGGTGCCCCCTGGAGGCCACGGCACCACCCGCCGGTACCGGCCCGTCGGGGGGCTGGGACCCTGCGCCATACACCGCCCGCTGCGGGCAGAGGGCCGGGGACCGCCGGGAGCTCCCCTCCGCCATCACACGTCACGTTTCCTCGGTGCCCCCGTTAGCCGGAGCGGTGCGGGGCCAGCCGCTCCTCGCTCCCAGTAACCGGGCCCAGGCAGCCAGGATTGCTGCCAGCGCGGAGCTCCGCTCCTCCAGCTCCCCCCCCTCGCACGGCAGCAGCAGGCTGGCCAGCTCTAGGCCGAGGGACCAGGCTCGCTCCCCACCGCCCTCTAGCCGGCCCCCCGCAGAGCACCCGCCAGAGCCCGACGACCTCGTCCCAGGGACCGGGAGCTGCTGGTACCTCCTCTGCCAGCACCTGCACACCATGCCCTCCTCCACACGCCTCCGATGCGCCTGCAGCACGGCCAGGACATGCCTGCAAGGGAGCCGGTAGCGGCGGTGGAAGCAGCAGCTGCAGCTCCAGCAGTCCTGCCTCACCCGGTGCGCACCTTCCAGCAGCTGAACCACAAGGCTGCCCGGCCTGGGGCTGAGCAGCTGGCTGGACGTCTGCACCACCTCCCACTCCTTCAGGCACAGCCAGAAGCCCAGGTCCGTACAGGTCTCCCAGAGCATGGCCAGCATGCAGCCCGTCCCCACTGCAGCAGCCTGCCCAGTGGTCTTGGGGCACTCAGCAAGAGGCAGAGCACCAGAAACAGAGCCTGGTTCTGCCGCAGCTCCAACACACATGTATGGCTTCTCCTGGAGGCTGCTCCAACCACCCTCCTTGGTGCTCAAGAAACTCTGGTTCAGGCTTCCTAAGCCTCTAGAATCAAGGCAGTCTGCACACTCCAGAAAACAAAGAGCACTCGCCTCCAAGGACAGCTGCTGGCCAAAGAGACTGGATAATTGGTGCATGATGAGGTCCAGGCTGTCCATGTGCATGCTGCAGGAGCGCAGACCTTTCTCTGCATGCATGCACTACAGCAGCTTGCAGGAGAACCAGTTGGCTTGCAGTTAGTTGTACAGCTCCAGGCTGACCACACGCTTCACCAGCTGGGACAGGGCATCCAGACTTGCAGCCGAAGGGGAAAACACAGCCTTCTGCAAGGCCAGCATCAAGTTCTTCTTGAAGGAAGGGGACATTTCTGCTTCCTTCATGTTTTTCTCAAGCAATTGGACAGTGTGATAGACAGAAAGGAGCACCTGGGCAGAGGGAAATAGCTCGCAGAGGATGGCTTTGTGAAAGAAGGACACATCTGTGAAAACAACCTGGACCTTTTGCCACTCGGGGTTGAACTCCTTGAAGACTGTCAGCATTTTCCTGATGCTGTGCCCTGTGTCATCCTTCAGCAGTGACAAGTGCACCACTCTCCCCACTCGCTCCTTACTCTCTACAAGGAAGGCATAGAGCACGTATCCGCCCTTACTCAGCACCCTGTGCAGCAGGAGGGTCTCAGGGAGCTCCATAAATGAGCTCTTTGTCTTGCTGCTCTGGAAGCTGAGTCTGTCCAGGCCATGTCTGTGCTAACTGAGGCCAGCGACCCCCTGTCCACCCTCAGGAAAGTTTTCATGACCTCAGCAAACCTGACAAGAGCTGAGGCCGAGGCATTTTCCTTCACTGCCTCAGGGAGCGTGGGAGCCCAGTACAGAGCAGGCACCCTGTCCACCAGTTGTCCTGTGACCACATGTGAGTCCTCATCCATGGCAGCACCGCTGTCGGTCCCACCTGCCTGCCGCTGCTTATGCAGTTTTGTTGCGGGGCCATCATGTGCCACAGTACTTGCCATCGCAGCGGTGGCTCTGGTCAGGGAAAACACTGAGTCTGTGGACATGGTTGCTATTCCGTTCACTGATCACAAGCTGGTCTATGACCTCCTTATATTGCAACAAAAAATACACCGGACACAAGCTGGGCGGCTGCTGCTTTCTCTTCTTGCTGTATTTTTGGGTCCAAGCACAACCAAACTTCACCTGCATGAACCTGCAAACGTTGAGAAGGCATTAGTGGGGGAAGCAATGGTGGTGTAGGCTGCCAGCATTTAGTTTTGACTTTTCTTGCATGCCAACTCTATATTCAGTTAGAGAGAACAAAAATCCCCACGTATCCCAGTCAGACATGCAGGTTGGCTGTCTGCACAGCAAAGCCTGGGGCAAGAAAGCACAAACACAGGAGAAACGAAGGAACCAAGAGTCACAACAGCCATGACCTGTTACTGCAAACCAGCCCCAGTGCTTGTTCCCAACAGTGCCTCTACTTCTGCTCTCCAGAAACCTCAAAGCCATCAATAAAACTTGGTACCTGCGTGTTTGTGTCTTACTCTCTTTCAGCACATATCATTTCTGCAACTCCTCTGCGCCTGGAGGAGCAGGCTACAACATAGCAGGAAAGGCTTCAAGGTATGAGATTAAATTATATTTTAAGAAGGCAAGGGGAGCACTTGTGTAACAGGAGAATGACCTTGCAGCCTTTGAACCCGTGAACATACCCACTGAAGAAATGACATGACATCACAGCATCACTAGACCTGTTCAGAGAAGCAAAAGGTACAGAATCGAGTACTGTGAGAGGGAAAACTGACAACACTTCTCCATTGTGGTGAGATACAGGCAGCTAGGACACCAATATTTAGCATCCTGCTATCTGAGGGAATAGAGGTGGGCATTGTAGTTCGCCAGCAGTTTCAAAGATCAAGGCTACAGGTTTTGCTACAAGAGGTGGAGAGATTTGTCGCACAGAGCGGCAGAGTAAAACAGCTAAGCAGCAGACACCGGAGGGCGGAGTGCCAGTCAGAGTGCTAGTCAGGGGACAGAGCACAATGAGACGCTGGGACACAGCTGGGCAGTCACGGGTGAGGTACGAGTGACATGAGAACAGCTGAGACTATGAAAAGAGCGAGTGCATGACGTAGCCAACAGCATTCTTCTCCCCGGGTGTACTACGCTGTCAGGATCAACCCTAACAAAGTCACAGAATAAAATGGTTATAAAAGCGTTCGACCAGGTGCAGACAAGGGCTCACGCCCTGCTTAAGAGCGCTGGTTTGGGGTCTGAGGGCTGGCTGACGGCTCTGCCTGCGGCTCGCTCCGCCGCGGGCCGGGCGCTCTCGCCGGTGTCCGGTACCGCCTGGGGAGTCCTCCGGGGAACCCTCGCCCCCTCTCCCCGCGTCCCGGGACTAGGCGCCCAGCCCTGCACCGGCTGCTGCGAGGCACCGAGGCAGCCTAGCTCAGCGGCGGCAGGGCCGCGCACTGGGGATCTTACACGACATCCTGGCGGACGGCGGTGCCGTGCTGCCTGTTGTGGCAGCGAACAGAGACGCAGCTCCGCAGGCCGTACCGACACCCCTGCGCCAGTTTGTAGGCGCAGAAACACTCCCTGAAGTCCTCGTAGCTCCTGAAGCAGGATCCCAACTCCATGGCGGGGACCAGGCCCACCCCACCCCACCGCCGGTATTAAACCAGATGGGACACCGCCCATACTCTGAAAGTGGCCAATCAGAAGCGTTCTCTCCGGATTGGCAGGAGGCGAGCTAACCAGCCCAGAGCTTTAGGCGCGGTTGTGTGTCCACCACCTGGGTGAGTGACGGCTCGGCGGCCCAATCATCTGGCGGGCGCGGCCGGCGCGGCCGGATGTTGCCGTTGTCAGTGGCGCCGGTTCCGGGTCGCTGAGGAGATGGCGGCCCCGGGCGGCGCCGGTGGGGCTGGCGGGGGGCCGGGGCCGGAGCCGGAGCGGCTGCCGCTGCCCGGTGACCTGCGCAGTGTGCTGATCACGAGCGTGCTGAACCTGGAGCGGCTGGACCTCGACCTGTTCAGGTGCGTGGGGGCACTGGGCCGCGGGGACTGGACCGCCCTCCCCGCCGCCGCCCTCACTGCCGCCGCCTTCTCCCTCCCCGCAGGGGCCGGCATCACTGGGTGCCCGCAACGCAGCGCCTCTTCGGCGGGCAGATCGTGGGCCAGGCCCTGGTGGCGGCCGCCCGCGCCGTCAGCCGCCACGAACAGGTCCATTCGCTGCACTGTTACTTCGTGCGGGCAGGTGGGAACCGGGCCGGGCCGGGGGGAACCGGGCTGCGGGGGCAGGAACAGGTCGGGGACCGTGGCGTGCTGGGGTACTGATCTCAGGACCGTGGGGGGCCTGGGGCCAGGAGGCAGCGGTGGGGCAGAAGGTAGAGTGTGGAGGCTGAGGTGGGGGACGGGGTGCAGGGGGTGCAGGGGGTGGGGGTGCTGGTATTTATGGTGGGACTGGGGCCAGGCAGCGAATGCAGCAGCTGAGGGGCTGGGGAAGCCAGGGCTGAGGCCCACAGAGGTGAGCTGGTGCCACCATCCCAGCTCCACATGGCAAGGAGAAGGTGCAGTTGGCCCCTCCAGCTCAGGGCACAGTGGGGTCATCCTGCCCAGCCCCAG
The DNA here is from genome assembly GCF_963921805.1 of Phalacrocorax carbo. Lineage (NCBI taxonomy): Eukaryota > Metazoa > Chordata > Aves > Suliformes > Phalacrocoracidae > Phalacrocorax > Phalacrocorax carbo. The sequence goes on along the minus strand of NC_087526.1, from coordinate 9,805,904 downwards.
TGCTCAGCCTCTGTAGGTGAGGTTCCTTCTGTGGTGTGTGGTGGCTCAATGGTAGAATATTCCTTTTCTGTCCTAGGGGATCCCAAGGTGCCAGTGCTGTACAAGGTGGAGCGGACCCGAACAGGGAAGAGCTTCTCTGTTCGTTCCGTAAAGGCCATCCAGCATGGAAAGCCAATCTTCACCTGCCAGGCCTCCTTCCAGCTCTCCCAGGAAAGCCCAGTGCAGCACCAGTTCACCATGCCTGCTGTGCCACCCCCTGAGGAGCTGCTGACACAAGAGGAGCTCATCCAGAAGTTCTTGCAGTGAGCAGGGCAGAAGGGGCATGCCAAGGGCACTCTTCCCTGTGGCTGGGGCTTAGGGAGGTACAGGGATTGGGGTGACTGCCTGAAGAGTTCCCTCATATGCCTGGGAGGAGAGTAGAGAAGCAGCACAGGGCAGGGCAGGAGCTGTGCCTCTCCTTCCTTTCTGTGCGCCCTGGATCCCTGGGCTGAAGCTGCTGCCAATGGGATGTCCCTGGCCTGCCTGGCACTAACCTCACTTCTCTGTGCTGGTCTACAGGAATCCTAACTTGGCAGAGAAGTACAAAAAGCATCTCAACAAGATTCAAGCTGAAGATGTGCCAATTGATATTAAACCTGTGAACCCACCAGATATATTCTGTTCGGAGCCACAGGAGCCAAAGCAGCTCCTCTGGGTGCGAGCACGAGGCTACATAGGTGGGTCCCTCCAGGAGGGTGGTCCAGCTGCCTCATGAGCCAAGGGCTTGGGCTCAAGCTCACACTGTAGAGCACACTTGTGATGGAGTGGGCTGAGAGGGTTGTGATTCAGATGCTGTCCGTGCCCTAAGCCTGTGGGGAAGCCTGGAGATTTCAAGGCTGAAATATGGGTGTGGGTGTCAGAGCATAAAGCAATGCCTGTGTGCTGTGCTTAGCCACAGCAGGCTTTTTCCGGGAGGGCACAGCAAGGGGAGCAGGTCTGAAAGAGCATCTTAGCTCTTCTCAGCCAGCAGCTGACCCTCAGGGAAACAGAGCTCCTGGGGCTTTGCCTCATGCTACATGCCAGGCTTGTCCCATGGTCGCCCCGCAGGGGACTGGCAATGCCGGTTGCTTTGCAGGAGAGACTGACATGAAGGTGCACTGCTGTGTGGCTGCCTACATCTCCGACTACGCCTTCCTGGGCACAGCCTTGCTCAGGCACCGGCAGTACCACATCAAGTTCATGGCATCCCTTGACCATTCCATGTGGTTCCACGCACCCTTCCGAGCAGACCACTGGATGCTGTACGAGTGTGAGAGCCCATGGGCTGGTGAGTCCACATTGTGTTCCCCGGGGACCCGAGTGGCAAAGGTGAGCTATGCCCATCCCTGGGGGCAGTGGGCTGTGGTCTGACAGGCACTCTCCACAGGTGGGTGCCGGGGACTGGTGCAGGGACGGCTGTGGCGCAGAGATGGGGTCCTGGCTGTCACCTGTGCGCAGGAAGGAGTGTTCAGGGTGGAGCAAACACCAAACCAGAGCAAGCTCTAGCTGAGGAACCCCCACGGGCTGGGGCTCAGGTATGTGAGGGAGGGACCCTGAGACCAAAACAGATGCGAGCAAGGACGGACCTGGGCAGGAGCGGGAAGGAGCCTCGAAGGAGACCAGGTTGGATCCAGCACTGGGGGAGTGCTGGTGCCAGAGGCCCTCTGCGACAGATGGGGACCTGCAGAGGCATCTGCTGTGACCGACTGCCAGCTGCAGAGCATGTAACCGCACACTACTATCAACCACCCTTCACCTGTCTTAAATAAAGCTGTCAGGTGAACAGCTGGGCGGCATCTCCTGGAGTTTGTCCCCTTAGCTCCCATGATTGTGCTCACTCAAGGGAGCCTCTCCTGGAAGGGGAAGGATGGGCAGTGCAGGGGTGCTGGGGGCTGGCTCTGCCCCCGCAACAGGCTGGTCACAGGAGGGGAAAGTGCTACTGCGGCACATGTGGCTTCCCCTTCTCACTTCTCCTGCCCTCCCTGTGCTACTTCTGCTCACCCTTGGTCTCTTCCTCAGGGCTGGGCTCGGGAGAGGGCTCAGCCGCTGGGAGCCAGGGAAAGGGGACGTCCCACCTTGGTGGGGGCAGCTTGAGGCTTCCCGTTGATGGTGTCCTGGGGGAAGTGAAGCTGAACAGATGCAGCAGGCACTTTGCTCTTCTTCCTACCAAGATTTTATTAAATAAACCCTTTTTTATTACATAAGTTTTATGGGAAGTTCCTGGCAAGAGCCCCAGACCCTGCCAGAAGGCCTCCCGTTCCCTTACACAGTGCCAGTATGTCCCAGCTAAGTCCTGTCCACTCTAGAAGCCCCCTGCAGCGGGGGAGCTGGCTCCCAGCAGTGCTGTGAGCACCTGGCTCTGCAGGACAGACTAACCACAGAGAAAGTGCATTTTCGAGGCCGCTCTTGGGTGCGGGCTGTGCTGCCTCCCTGTCGCATACCCACCTGTGGCATCTCCCTTGCTTATCCTGGCCACCCCAGGCACAAGCCCCACACAGCCCCCTGCCCTCCTGCCAGTGTGGGTGCCAGTGGCAGGATGCTCATTCCAGAGGCTCCTTGATCAAACACTCCTTCAGGGTGGGCTGCTGCTGCAGGGGTGGCCCAGCCTCCTGCAGGTCCTGCAGCCGGGCTTCCGAGCGCCGCTTGTCCTTGCCCACCTTCCAGGCCAGGTGGATGTGGGCTTGCAGGAAGGGCCCCAGCAGTGGGTGGCTGCCTTGGGCCTCCAGCAGCTGCAGTGCCTGCTCGCAGCAGCTGTGGGCCTCGCAAAGTTCATCTAGCTCCTGGTGGCAGACGGCCAGCCCGGCCAGTGTCAGGAGGAAGCGGCCAGAGCTGCAGACCCCTAGCCGGTCCTGCAGCCGATAGGCATTGGCCCAGGTGGCCAGGGCCTCCCGGTACATGCCGGTGCAGGTCAGGCGCTGCGCGGCCCGCAGGTCCTGCAGGAAGAAGAACTCGAGGAACTCAGGGGAGCGGCGGATCTCAGCAATGGAGTGCAGGTGGGACAAGAACTGCTCAAAGGCTCGGCTCCGCTTGGCAATGGTCTCGGCGGTGAAGTTCCGGCGCAGCCTCTTCCTGGGGAAGGCTACGCCAGCCATGTCACAGCTGAAGCGGCAGCGCAGGCGGCGGTTCAGCCGCTCGAAGTCCGAGTAGCGCCGGGCAATGACAGCAGGGGCCTTGTCGAACTGGCCGGAGCGGATCAGGTAGATGGTGTAGAGCTGCGGGGGAAGCCGGGTGTCAGTGTGGTGCCATGGGCATGCTGCTCCCATGAGGCCGGACAGAGCCGGGTGTGTGGCCACAGAGGGGCCACAGTGGGGTTTGCCCAGGCAGGAGGGAGCAGGCTAGGCTGCTGCAGCTGCAGCACCCATCAGCAATAGTTACCTGAGGCTCATCTGAGCCACCAGCACCGTCCGAGCAGCACGGGGAAAGACAGAGAGAAATAAGCGCCAGCCCCATGGGCCCCCTGCCCTGGCAGGGAGCAGGACCCACACAAACCCCACGCCCACCTCGTGCATGCCCAGCCCCGCCGGGCTCACTCACCACGTACTTGGAGGAGCGCTCGTTGACCACGCTGGCGCTGGTGACCTCAAAGAGCAGCCGCTGTGGTGCCAGGCTGCCCCGCGACTTCTTCCACAGCTCCTGGAGCTGCCGGGTCAGCAAGCTGCTGCCAGGGCGCTCTGCCGCAGGGCTCCACTCTGCACCGGGAGACGGATGTCAGCCCACCGGCTGCTGGGATGGAGCTCTCCCAGTGCCCCAACATCTCCGGGCTACTGGCCCCCACCATTGCTTGGGTCCCTCCCAGGGTTCTGCTGCCCCGGGGAGCACCCCTGGCACCCCCAGCACACTGTCCCCAGCACCTGCCTCCGTCCTCTGCACCCGCTGCTGCCCCTGCCAGCTGCGGAGCCTCCCCCAGCTCCTCTCCAGCACCGTCCACCTCCTCGTCCTCGTCCTCGTCCTCCTCCTCGTGGCTGGTGAAGCTCAGGGTGCCACTGAGGCGCGTCGACAGCCCCTCCGTGTCGTCCTCTAGCTCTGAGCTCTCTGGGAAGTCCTCGACCTCAGAGCTGCCACGCGCCCGCTCCTCCCGGCTGCCTTCGCCGGCCAGCGCGTGCCGCAGGCGGTGCAGGATGTGGGCAGCCATCCCGTCTGGCCCAGCTGCCAAAGCGGGGGGGATCAGGCCTGGTTGCCCCAACACGGCGGGACGGGCAGGGGGCCAGGGGTTGCCCACCGCTGCCGCACTGTGCTGCCCACCAACGGCCCGGCCCGGCGCCGGCAGCCGAGGGCGCCGCACGGGCTTGGGCTGGGACACCCCGGCCCTGGGACACCCCGGCCCTGGGACACCCACCCGGTTCAGCCCAGGGCCCCCCCCCCCCCCTTCGCCCCCATCCCGGCCCCGCTCCCGCCCCCGCCCCGGCCCGGTGCAGCAGCATCCCCGCTACGGGCGGTGCCGGCCCGGTCCGTACCGTGCTGGCCCGGGCCGGGCTGTGCCGAGCCGGGCGGTGCCGAGCGATGGCTGCTCCGCCGCGGTTCGTCCCGGGATCCTCCCTGCGCGGCTCCGCCTCCGCCGGGAACCCGGATCGCGGCGGCGGGGCCGGCACGGCCGGGATCGGCACGGTCAGGGCAGGTCTGCCCGCCGCTGCCCACAGTCCGGCTCGCCGCAGCCAGCCCCTGCCTGGTCCGACCCGGTCACCGCTCCCGTTGTCGCCCTGCCCGGGCTGTCCTGGCAGGGCCCCGTGTCCCCCCGTCCGGGGCCAGAGAAGCCCCGCACCCCGGCGCCTGGCACTGCGGGGTCCCGGGGTCCTGATACCCCGGTATCCCAATACCTTGATACCCCAATACCTCCATATCCCGGTACCCCAATACCTCGCTACCCCACACCCAGGCTCCCAATCGCACTGTGCCGCAGCCCCTGCAGGACCTCCCCCGGGCCACCCCGGCACCCCGCTGCCCTCGCCCCCGGCCGGCCTTGCCACGCGCCCCGTGTGGTCGGGCAGCACCCCCGGCGCTCGCCCTGCCTTATTTAGCACCGCACCCACTCCCTCCTCGCTGCTTTCTTGGGAATGTCTATTAATATCGAGGAACCAGCCCAGCTGCTGCCATCGCTCTGTCCCTGCTTGCCCACTGCACCCTGCTCCATCACCTCGCACCCTGCCCGGGCTCGGATGGGAATCCCTGCGCTCCCCTACGGATGGGCCTGTGGGGGCTTCTTCACCCCGTGCCTGGGGAGCCCCAAAGCCTACCCAGCCCCTCCCTGCCTGGCTGCTGGGCAGGGTGGGATGCACCAGGGGCTGGGCTGTTGCCATCCTCAGCTCCGACCCAGGGAATGGGGGGTCCTGGCAAAACCAGGAGCCAGGGAACCTCCTGGATGTCCCCAGCCCTGGGACCTTGCAGGACAGTGTGCTGTCAGCCTGACCCTGCTGCAGCCCCGAGTCCCTGTGCAACCCCTTCAGGGCACTGCAGGGCACAGGCCACTTGGCCAGCGTGTCCCCAGAGCCACTAGCCCTGGCTGGGCCCTGGCAAAGGTGGCTGGCACGGTCTGCAGTGTGCGAGGGAAGAGCCTTCGAGGAGGTGCCCGGGCAGATTTCCCACTCTCCCAGCAGCACGAAAAGACAGGGCCTTTTCCGGACCAGGGAGCCGGGTGCCAATGGCAGTGGGGACCCCGTAACGTGGGAGGGCATTTCTGCACCCCTTCAGTGGCTTCACAGCTCAGGTCCTGCCAGGGGTCCCTTCCTCATCTAGGGCACAGTGCTGCAGCAAGGCTCTGCCCCAGCCCACCCGAGCAGAAAATGGGGGAGAAAGGAGGGGGCCAAAGGTGGCAAGATGGGCTGGGGTCCCTGGGGTCTTGCTGGGGTGAGGGAGGGGACAACTGGGGGAGCCCAACCTGGTGCTGGTAGCCTGCCCCAGGCAGGGCTGGGGGTTTGGCAGGGGAGCAGGTGATGGGCCATGCCCACTGTGCTGGGGCAGACAGGTCAGTACAGGGGGAAACCCTGGCCCCCTTCTCTGGGTGATGCTGGTGGCTCCAAGACTATTTTTCACCCCCTCCTTGCTGACCCAGCTTGGGCAGAGGGAGGTGGGGGCTGTTGAGGGTGGGAGCACAGCCACCCTTCTGCCAAGACTCTGGTGTCCCTCCCCAGAGGGCTTGAATTTCTATCCTGGCTTTAGACCCACGTTTAATCCCCAGCTCTTGGCCAATAACATGTTGGCTAAATTAGGTAAAACGCACCTGTTGCCAATGAGCGGGGCCGGATTGCCACCGGGGAGCTGATAGGCTGCTGGGGCCGGGGGGCCAGTGGCTGGGGGCACGCCATGCGGCGGATACACTACAAATTGGGGTGCCACGGACACCAGGGAGCTTCCTGGGACTTCTGCTGCAGGAGGTGGTGACTCCCTGGGGGAGGAAAGTAGCAGAAATGCCTTCAATGGTAAGAGTCCTCATGCTGCCACGAGCCGTGTGCCGCGTGCTGCATGCCGTGTGCTGGGGCAAGACTTGGCAGGGCAGGAGGCACGTGTCTGGAGAATCTGGGCTGCTGAGGCACCTCTGCGGATGGTGGCGAGGAGATAGTCCCCAGGGCTGGGCTGACCTCGGCGGGCGAGGGCAGGGAGGCATTGCGATGGCACAGGGTCCCCATGGGAGAGACTCAGGGAGAGACTGTGTTGCTGCCTGAGGGGCGCAGGCACCCAGGGACGCTAGATCATCCCTGACTGGAGCTCGGGGCTGTGCGGAGGTGGTGGTAGGGGGTGGCTGAAAGCTGAGTGCTGGGTCATGCGACACAGCATCGCCGTCGGCTCTGCAGCCACCTCGCACCTCCAGGAGAAACTTGATCGGGGCTGACAGGTGCCCATGGCCGCAGCCCTGCTGATCCCTATAAGGGGAGCCGAGGAGATCCCAAAAATAGCACTGCATGAGTGGGATGCCAAGGCTGCACCCAGCGACTGCGACCCCTGCACCCTGGAGCCCCCTGGCTGGTGGGGGGCCCCAGGCAGGCAGCTTCTCATAGCCCTCTGCCCTTGCAGGTGGCTGGTTCGCACCACAGCTGCAGGGACTGCTGGGGGCTGTGGCTCACCCTGGCACAGGCCCATCCTCCAGCTGGGCAGGGGGTCTCCCCACACGTGTGCAAGGGGCTTGCAGGCGCACCATGGACATCCATGGTGACTGTTCTCCTTTGCCTTGCAGACGGACCAGCAGGCTGAAGCCCGCGCCTTCCTCAGCGAGGAAATGATTGCGGGTGAGCGTGAGGGCAGCAGGCACAGGGGCCAAACCTGTCCAAAGCATGGGGCCGTGCTCTGCCCTACTGCTGTGGCCCCATGCTGTGCGCTGCCTGGCCCTGACACCTCCCTTCCCCACAGAGTTCAAGGCTGCCTTCGACATGTTTGATGCGGATGGCGGTGGGGACATCAGCACCAAGGAGCTGGGGACGGTGATGAGGATGCTGGGCCAGAACCCCACCAAGGAGGAGCTGGATGCCATCATAGAGGAGGTGGACGAAGATGGTGAGCAGCCCTCGGTGGCAGGTGGCGGGTGTTGGGTGGGCAGCTGGACCCACACTTGGCTTCCTCCCTGCAGGCAGCGGCACCATTGACTTTGAGGAGTTCCTGGTGATGATGGTGCGCCAGATGAAGGAGGATGCCAAAGGCAAGTCTGAGGAGGAGTTGGCCAACTGCTTCCGTATCTTTGACCGGTGAGTGGGGAGGTGATACCTGTCTGCCCTTACCTGTGGGAGAGAGCGGGGCCGTATCCTGCCCTCACCCTCCTGTAGGAACGCGGATGGGTTCATTGACATCGAGGAGCTGGGTGAGATCCTGAGGGCCACTGGGGAGCACGTCACCGAAGAGGACATAGAAGACCTGATGAAGGACTCTGACAAGAACAATGATGGCCGCATTGACTTTGACGGTGAGCAACGGCCCTGGCCCTAGCCCAGTGCCTGCCCCGGCTGAGTGCCCGTGCTGCCTGCCCTGGGCATGGCAGTGGGCTGAGGCTGCTGCTCTCTTGCAGAGTTCCTGAAGATGATGGAGGGTGTGCAGTAAGGGAGCAGACATTCCTCGGGCCAGCTGCTGTGCCCAGCCCTGCTCCATCACCATCTGGGGAGCAGCCGTTCAGCAGCGCCCGACCACCAGCCACCTGTGCCAGCTGGGACCCTGCCCCACACCAGGACCCTGGTCTCACCCTGTCACTGGTGGCTGAGCTTTTCCTCCAGTCTGTCGCATGTGGTTTCAGTCTGAGCCTCATTAAAAGGGGAAAGGCTTGAGCTGCTGGTGCAGCATTTTACTGGGTTCACATGGGAAGGGGGCCAGAGCACTGCTCCCCAGGAAGGGGGAACATGTTTGGGTGAGTGCCCCACACCCCATGCTGGTCAGGGTCCCCCCACAGGGCCATGCCAGCAGGGCGCGGGGGCAGCACAGGGCTGCAGCTTCAGTTCCCACGGGCTGCTGGATGGGCGCCAGCACTGAGCTCAGACTTTCCATATGGAATGGCCAGTTCACACGCCAGCAGGCAAGGGAGCATGGCCGCAGCCCTGGTCCCAAGGGGCCCCAGCGGGCAGCAAAGCTCTGGGAGCCAGTGGCCCCGGGGGGCTGCTCCTGCCTTCCCCAGGGCAGGGCTGTGTGACCACAGGGGATCTGGGGAGCACCACTGCCTGCCATGCTTCAGGACCTACGTGTCCCACTCATAAGGGCACAGGGAACCTGGCTGTAACATGTGGGAGCACCAGCAGCAGCCCCCTCCCTGTGGGGTCAAGGCAATGCTGGAGCTCTGTGCCTGGACAGCCTGTGCCAGGCCGCTGTGTATCACTCCTCCCCAGAGACTCACTCCTTCCTGAGCACTTGCAGTGGCTCCACACAGCCTCTCTAGCTGGAAAGGAGCACAGTGAGGGGGACGAGGGAGGCACACTCCTCAGGCTAAGGCAAGGGGGGCCAGGGAGTGCCCAGCTCATGAGAGGACAGTGGGACCAACACTGTGCTGCTGGCAGGACGCAGGGACGCAGCTCAGAGCCCATCACATCCCTGCGGCACAGCACGAGGGGGAGCCGAGTGCCCCAGGGAGCCGGAGGCTGCTGCAGAGGGGCCAGGCCCTGCACCATCCTCGTGGGGCATGATGGCACCGGGCAGAGGGGAAGTGCGCCGCGCGCAGGGGGCATCGGGGTCATGTGCAGCTGCCCAGGCGGCCCTCTGCAAGGCCACAGCCGGGCACCGGCAGCTGGTGCTGCAGCTCGGGGGCAGCGCTGACAGCCCCTGGCTGCGGGAGGAGCGGTACAGGAGGAGTGCGGAGGCCCGTGAGCTGAGCGCTGGTAAGGAGGAGGCTGCTGTCCCGGGCAGCGGGAAGGGGGTGGGCCCGGGGGCAGTGGCTGCCTTGCCCCCCCCGCCCTCATGCAGCCACACTGGGGCTGGTGGAGGGGCTCTGGGACCACCCCGGCTCAGTGTTCCGTCCCGTAGGGCTGCGGAGCGCACTTCTGGCAGGGCTGCGGCAGGCACCAGCAAGCCCCGAGGAACAGCGGGAGCTGGAGAGGCTGTGGGTGCTCTTCCTTTCCGCCCTGGAGCTCTTCCTGCAGGACCTGTGCCAAGCCCACCACCTCTGCCAGCTCTTCTCTGTGCAAGGGGGTGGTACATCCCCACTGCGCACTGGGCTGGGGGCCCAGGGGTTGCTGAGCCGCAAGGGGAGCCGGCAAGGAGGGGGTCTTGCACAGCCCCCAGCCACCCCACACCTGGAGGAGGAGATGGAGCAGGTGAGGGCCATGCTGGCAGAGATGGAGAGCAGAGCCAACATCCCGCTGTGGACAGTGGAGGCCACACAGCCGGTGGGAACTGGCAGCACCACAGCCGCTGCGGCTGGGGTGGCTCGGGAGGGGCCTCGTACTGGGTACTGCTGCAGTGTGCTCTGACAGGAGAGGAGGTGTCAGGGCTGGCACACCCCATGCACACTCAGGCATCACAGAATAGGGGATAGGGCCCTGCATACCCCCATGTTCCCTGGGCCCCCTGCCTGGGCAGGCAATGCTGGGGGCTGCCCCCACCCCACAGAGGGAATGGGACCAGCTCCAGCCGCCCTAAGTGTTAAATAAAGCCACTGTGAGCCCACAAGGGTTGGCGTCCTCTTCCTGCCCATGCTTGCAGAGGGGGCGGTGGGACCTGGGGCTGGGCTGACAGAGAGAAGGTGCCTCCAGGCACTCACAGGGTGCCAGTCTGCAACAAAACCTCCAGGAGAAAAGTTATAAACATGCATTTATTTATACATTAACTGTGGCTTGGACTGCAAAATTAACTTAAAAACAGCCTATGATACAGAAAGCTGGGAGGAGCGGCCAGAGAGGGAGTGGGCAGAGGCCCAGGTACGACTGGGAGAGGTGGTGTGGGTCAGGTTTCCTGGCTCTTGGCCTGCTTGGCGTACGTCTCCCGCACGTACTTCTTGTAGGCTGAGGAGAAAGGAGGGAGGGGAATTGGGCTGAGGGTCCCAGGGCAGCCGTGGGGCTGGGTGGGCAGTGGGGCGCAGTGGGGTCGGGGGGCTGCGCTGCTGCCCACCCCAGAGGGAGGAAGGGCGGAGAGGGGGATCTGTTCCTGGCACTCACCCACTTGGTTCTTCCAGAGCTCAGCAGCGTGTGTGTTCAGGGGGCTCTCGACGTTTGGCTCTGGGAACAGGGGCTGGGTCAGCGGATGAGTTTGGCCTAGACCCCTGAGCTCCACTACCCACAGCTCTGTGCTTGCAGGGGGGGAAGCCCCACTAAGGCTCCCCCCGGCACTGTGGCTGTAGCACCCACCTGCCAGCAGGCTCTGGATGGAGAGCAGGATGGTGCGGACGTCGTAGAGGGCCGACCACTTGTCCTTGAGGATGTCAAGGCAGATGTTGCCCTGGGTGTCAACGTTGGGGTGGTAGCAGGGCGTCAGGAACCTCACCGTGGGTGCGGTGTAGGGGTAGCCACTGGGGAACTCCAGCGACAGCCGGTACCGCAGCTCCTCGTAGGCCTGGGGACAGGAGTTAAGGGTGGGGGCCGCAGCCCCAGCCCCGGGGGAACAGGGGTGCGGGGGCAGCCGCGGCTGGGGGGGATGGGACTGAGACCACCCGCAGCCCCGGCGGAGCGGGGTGGACCCAGGGTCCCGCCGGGCTGGTCGCGGCTGCTCACCGTGCCGGCGGCACCGTCGATGGTCCCGATCCACTTGAAGAGGTTGTCGGACTCCGGGAAGGCGGAGATGCCTTTGTCACCAGACATCTACAGGGGCACAGCGCGTCAGGGCGCCCCGGGACCCCTGCCGTTTCGGCCCCCGGACCCCCCGCCGCCGCCAGCCCGGCACCGAGACCCCACTCACCATGAGCGCCATCAGCTCCTGCTGCAGCCTGCGAGGGGAAACACACGTTACCGGTCCGGTCCGGCGGGGCACAGGCCCCGGCCCCGGCCCGGGTCCCAGCTCACCTCTTCCCCACCGAGCCGCGGGCCGCCGTCGCCCCCGCCTCAGCCGCTTTGCGGGCGGCTACGCTAGGCACGGCGGCGGGGTCAGCGTTCTGCGAGGCCATGGCTGTTCCTGGGGATGCTGGGAGACACACCCGCCTCCGGCCGCCGCCACTGCCCGGCAGTTACCGGGCGCCGAACGCGCCTCCCACACCCGGGCGGCGCCGGGCTCCACTCCTTCCTTCCCTCCCTCGCTCCCGCCCGCGGCTGCGCTGGGTGCAGGGCCCGGACCCCGCTGCGGCTCTCCCGGCGCGGAGGGGAGCGGAGCGGAGCGGAGGCGCCGATGCTGATGGCTCCCCAGTGCGGCGGCCCCGCCCCGCTCCCGCGCCCCGTTTGAATGTTTCCAACGTACGGCCCCATCGCCAATCAGCGCGCGGCCCGGTTCGAGCCGGCCAATCACCTCCTGCCGGCGATGCGGCCACTACGGTAACCGGTGACTGACGCTGATGGGAGCCTCCGCGGAAGCGTCACGATTGGTCGCTGCCCGGCAAGGCGGAGCCACGGGTACCGGTGGGGCGTTAAAGGGCCAGACACCCCCCTCCAACCCTTCCCTTCCCCAGGAGGCGGCAGAGGCGAGTATAAAGCGGCTTTATTGGCGGCCCGGGGGTGGGTGGGGGGCCCTCAGGGCTCGGGGGGGGCCTCGGGGGGCAGCACATCACCCCCACGGCGAAGCGTCTCCATGTGCTTCTGCATCTTCTCCGTCATCCACGCTGGCGGGATGAAGGGCTTCAGCTCCTCCAGCCGCAGGTCGACAGAGTCCCTGGGTAGAGGTGGGGTGAGATGGAGGGACCCCAGCAATCACCACTGATCCCCAAACAGCACTGAGCCCAAACTCCCGGCACCTACTAGAGACCCACGGCCAGCACTGAACCCAAACCCCCGGCACCCACCACGCACCCCTAGCCCCAACTCCAACCAGCACCAAGCCCCCAACCAGCAGAGCCCCCAAACCCTCAGCCCCCAACCAGCAGAGTGGGGTCCCTCCGGCACAGGGCTCCCCTGCAGTGAGAGCAGCAAAGGTGGGCACAGCAGAGGCTGCCAGGGCAGCAGCCCCAGGCACAGCAGCACACACAGTGCCACTGCTTCGGTCCTCACCTGTAATCGTCACTGGCAGCCAAATCCCGAATGTCCTCTTCAATGAGAAGGTAGGCCTGCAGCACAAGGTTGGGGGGACACCTCAGGGCTGCCGCGTGCCCTCTCTGGCACCCATGAGGGGCAGGGAGGGCAGCACTGTGTCCCACAGCCCCACCTAGCGCAGAGCCGCTGCTCCCCGCAGGAGCCGGCTGCGCCTCCTAGCCTGCGCTGCTTGCCCTTGTGTGCGCCTGAAGCCCGAGGGGCAGTGGACAGGCCTCCGTAGCACCCTGGGATCACCTCTGCCTCCGCGCGCCCTGCCTAGCCTCCTGCCACAGCCGCCTTTCCCGCAGCACGCGCTCTGGCTTGCTGCTCCTCCGCCCGTCCTAGCCCTGCGGTGGGTCTCTGCGTGGTTCCTGCCGGCTGCAGGAGCCGCGAGCCCGGGCGTACTCACCATCTTTCCCCCAGTGGCCCTCATGTGCTGCTGCTCTGCCAGCCAGTGCTTATCTTGCGGGTCGGCTGCGTACTGCAATAAAGCAGCAAGGACCTAGCTGAACACAGGCAACAGACCTTCCGCTCTGACCACCCTCCTGCTGGGACGCTGCACCCCGCTCCAGCACTCCCTCAAATGTGTGTTGCCCCCCGTGGTGCTGCCCAGGGAGGGCTCAGCTCTGCCTGCTCCAACCTCAGCTCCAACCTCAAGCCCTGGCTTCAGGCAAACCCACCACCTTGGAGGCTGTGCTAAGCCATTAACTTATGTTCCAGTGTACTAGCCAGACTATGTTGTACATGCTCTAAGATAACAAACAAGGTGTGGGGGAGGAAGAAAACAAGTGAGCCGAAGCACACGCTCCCGATTCCCATCAGAAACCGTTTCTGAGCAAACCCCGAAGGAGGAAGTGTCCTGCTGCGGCATCTGACCTTAAAGAGGTGGGGATGCTTGATGTAGAGTCGCCCTCTTGTTCCTCCCATCCCGAGAGCTCTGAAAGAGGAACATGAAGGAGTGTTACACCTGTGCAGAGGGTGGCTGCAGCGGTATGGGGACACCTCCTCTCCTCCCCAAGCCCTTCCTACTGCTTTTGAGGCAGAGAAGCGAAGTGACGGGAGGAGCCTTACGGGCTCCTGCCTTGGAGACACCACCCTCCATCGACAGGGCCATTCCTTACTTGTTTGCTCGAGATCCCAGCACAAAGGTTGTGGTTTCAGTCAGTCGGGATGGATCCCACTACAGAGCAATTGGAAAAGGGGCAACATTAGAAATGAAGCTGGTGCTGGCCCATGCTCCATGAGCCTCAGCTCTCGGATGGGGAACCTCAGAACCACCCCTAGCCTGGGAGGAAGGGAGCTGGCCATAGACCTCCAGACTTCTGTGAAGGAGGGAAGTTACATTCCCTCTGGGCTGATCTAAGCAGTTTCCCTCATGGGAAATGCTTGTGGGATCCTCCTGGCTACTACTGTTCTACCCAGGTCACCTAACAGCGGCACCACACCGCAGAGCTACAGGCTACAGTGCCCAGGGGAGACAAGCAAAGGCCTCCAGGCACTTCGCTCCTCTTCTTGCTTCTCTCCTGCACTGCAGGGGCCTGTTGGGGCAGAGCACAGCGCGGCACTGTCCTCCGCTCCTGCAGCAGTAGGGCTCTGTGCTGGCGGAAGCAAAGGGGAGGAGAGGGTGAGCCCAGCAGTGTCGGCCAGCCAATACCTTTGGTCCATCCCTTCTCACGGGCTCAGAGACTTTGAGCTTCCATCTGAGGGGAAGAAAAATGCAGTAAGAACGAGTCCCTGTGGGACTACAGCAGTCACCACTGCAGCACCAGTAGCAGGGATTGAGCCCCAGCTCTTCCAGACCCACCTTTGTTCACACCCTCCATCCCCCCCGCAGTGCCCAGCTCTGGACACTCATCTTTACTGCACATTTTCCTCTCTCTGGCCACCAATATCCCACCACCACCTGTGTCTCACACTGCTCATTCTGCATGGCTCATCTGGACTTTTTCACCCTTTCAGGCCCATTTTAAAACCACTTCCTGAAGGTCTTTGCCTCCTCAGGGGAACAGCTCAGCCTAAAACCTTCCTCCCCTCCCTCCGTCACTCCCCCTGCACCTCTCCTTTGTGTAGGAGGGCAAGGAGACCATAGGGTTTCTGTACTTCCTCATTCAGGCAGCCTCATTTCCCCCAGCCCTCCCAGGACAGGGGCTTTAGCTCAGGACCCATACTCACGCAGCCATGCCTGAGACCCCGCGATCATTTGACAGACTCTGTCCTGGAGGCCTCCCCTTTCTCTGCATGGAAGAAATCCTTCAGTGACTCAGCTGTGCAGGCTGAGAGAGCCCCCATGTTACCCATCCCCTCCCAGGGAAGCTGCTCTTTTTTGTCATGAGCAGAAATGCTGGCTGGCACAAAAGCGAGCACCTCCAAGGCACCCCGAAAGCCGCCTGTGCACTTGCACATTCTCATATGTGGGAACGGCCAGGAATGAGGAGCAGGCTTCCCAAAACATAAAATCCCTCGTGCGGAAAACCCTCCTACCTTTTTGGGAACAGGGCTCCCTCGACGATTCAGTTCCTCATCCATCTGCCGGGCACGCTGGAAGAGGAATGGCAGTGGGATGAGCAGGACCCTTCTCCCTGCCAGGCAGGCAGGGCCCCACACAACCAGCCAGCCAATCTCTCCTTTGCTGCGCTCGAGGCAGAGAGCACAAGCGTGCAGGGAAACACCGACCCCACCCTGTCTTGGTGAGAAGCACCAAACTGCGACAAGCAGCAACTGTGTCTAGGATTTTCATTGTCCTGTAGGTACCACTCCCTCCTAACCCCTGCCTCCTCACTAGTGCACTAACAGACAGGAAGGGGCAGAGAACAAAGCAATTCCAACCCTCCTCCTCCATCTCCCGACTCTTACAAGCCATTCAAGCCTCTGGGAACAATAACGTTTACCTTTGGTACCACCTGCTCATGGGGCAACCTGGGAACAACCTTTCTGCCATCAGAGAACAGCAGTTTGGCCTGCAGGAGAAGAAAGAAGGGTTACCCGATTCTGGGTCCAGAGAGAGACCGGCCAGCAGCCCTCACTTTTGTGTATCCACCTGAAAGCCCTGTAACAGGTCTGCATTCGGAGTGCCGCCATGCAGTGCTTTCACAGACCGCAAGATGCAAAAGCACGATCTGTGCGTGATAAAGTCTGGGCAACTGGGACCAAAGCAAGATGTGAAAGAAAATAATCCCACCTCACTCCCTAAGGACTCTCTGACGGGTGCCAGGGGCCAGTCTCTGTGGAAGCTCCAGCTGTGCGACATGTGCCGATGGCAGCAGTGGAAAGCAGCAGCACGAGCTGCCCAGCCCTGACTGCTCTACACTTCCCAGTGAAAATCAAGCAAAACACAGCAGCCACACAAGGGCTGTGAGTGTCCCCCAGCTAACGGCAAAGCCATTAAAAGTGATGTGTCCTAGCTGAGCCACTCTGCTTGGCCAGGCACCAGGCTCTGCTGAGGGAGTGGAGTCCCTTGCTAGTGCCCACCTGCTCCAGGCAGCTCCGACAGGTCTCCTGGATGAGCTGCTCCGGGTCCACCTCCTCCCCAACGTTATCACGCACATTCATTGCCGCCTTCTGGAAAAACTGGAGAGGAGGCAGCAGGAGAGGGTTAGAGCCTGAGCAGCCAGGCAGTGTTGCGGCAGGCATGCGGGTCTCGCTCCCGTGCTGCACCCACACACCAGCGGCCATGAGACAGGCATGACAGCATCACACCGCACCTGGAAGCGGAGTTCTCTCCACACAGCCCACGATGGGATGGGGCGGCAAGGCCTGTCCCCACAGCTCTCACCTTCATGTACTTGTTGAAGACAGCCCGTATTTCCTCATTGATGCTGGGCTGCAGGACAGCTCGCAGCAGGTCCATGGACACGGCCGGGTCTGTGAAGCTGAAGGCAGAGGAGTCAGATGGGGGGCGCGGGACCCTCCTTGCTCCGGTCTGGTCTAACCCAGACCTTCCCCTCCGGTTTAGTGCCCAGTCCAGCCAGTCCGTTCCAGCCCAGTTCCTCTGTTCAACCTTCCCCCTCGGGTCTCTCTAGCCCAGACGCGCCCACCGCCACCCCTGCCAGCTCCAGCCCAGCCCGCTCCCCTTCCCGCCCGGCCCAGCTCAGCTCCCCGCCGCCCGATCCCACCCCTCCGCCCCCACCAGCCCGGCCTCTCCGGTGGAGCCCGCGCTACCGCCCGTACCTGGTGGTCATCTGTGAGCGACGGCCGCGCCGCTGCACCTGCCGGTGCTTGATCATGATGTTCCAGGGGCTCTGCGGAACACACGCGTCAGCCGCCGCCGCCCGCCCGCCCGCCGTCCCCCCCCGGCCCCGGCCCCCCGCCTCACCGTGCTGACCAGCTGTTCCTCGGCGCCGCCCGGCCCCTCCTCGCCCGGCGGTCCCGGCTGCTGCTCCGCATCGCGGGCGGCGCCCATGGCGGCGGCCCCGGTCCCGGCCCCGGCCCGCGCCACCGGAAGCGCCGGGCCCAGCACACCTCATCAGCCTGCGACGCGCCGGAAGTAATGGCTGCCGTGGCAACAGGGAGGGTCTGCGGGGGTCTGGGCGGGGAATGCGGGAGCGAGTCCCGGTGCGGGGCCTGGAGGGATCACCTGGTGTGTCTAAGCGAGAGGCCGGCGGGAGACGTAGCCAAGGGCACCGGGGCCTCCCGCGGCAGCGGCCGGGCGCGGTGGGGCAGAGCAGCGAGCTGAACTCGAACAGCCCGAGGGGGCGAGGTAGGCTGACCTCGCCCCTGTGGGTTTAACACGCCCACCTTTGCTTCCCTCCGCGCGTCTACCGTTGTTTTTCCCCTCCTGACTTATTGTAAATTTCCCCTCCAGGTATGCGCAGTCTCTCTTGTGTACGGGGGTGCGCGGTCATGTAAGAACACACAGCAATAAAGAAATCCTTAGTTGCAAAGAAGACCAGCTTCATGGGTCATAGAATTGTAGAATTGTTAAGGTTGGAAGAGACCTCTAAGATCATCAAGTCCAACCACCAACCCAACACCACCATGGCCCCAAACCGTGCCCTGAAGTGCCACATCTACATGTTTTTTAAACACCTCCAGGGATGGTGACTCCACCACCTCTCTGGGCAGCCTCTTCCAATGCCTGACCACTCTTTCGTTAAAGAAAATTTTCCTAACATCCAATCTAAACCTCCCCTGACACAGCTTGAGGCCATTTCCTCTCATCCTATCGCTTGTTACTTGGGTGAAGAGACCAACACCCACCTTGCTACAACCTCCTTTCAGGTAGTTGCAGAGAGCAATAAGGTCTCTCCTCAGCCTCCTCCAGACTAAACAACCACAGCTCCCTCAGCTGCAGGGATGAATGCAGTGATGGATGGTCAGCTCTAAAATAATTCTAAGTCCTAAAGCCTTAAAAAGTCATGCTGTTCCACCCTGTCCCACCTAGGAACAGGACCTGTCCCAGACGAAACTGGTGGTGTATTGACCCTGCCCATGAGACCGAAGTAACTGCAGCTGCAGAAATGTGAATGTTTGTCCTTCCACATTCTGTGCATTCCTTGTTGTATTATATTCTATGCCTGAAATAGAAAAAAATTAACTTGTTGCAGTTCCAGTTTACTTTTTCCTGCATGTCTTTCCACCTTCTGGAATCTCATTGTTTATCTGAGCAAACAGTCCAGTGTTTCTGCATCTCATCTAACATGGGCAGAATAGTCAGAACAATTTGTCTGTCATTTTCAAGAACTTCTAACCATGCCTTGTGGCCAACAAGAAGTTTTTCCATTGGGTCAGGTGGACAACAACATTTTCTTTGGTTAAAAAACATTTGCCATTTTCCTGGTAATGTTTGCCTTGTTATTTCCAAGATGACTGTAAGATAAGCCAAACAAATTGGATTTCCCAAAGCACACAATATTGTTGCTCCTGTTCAGAGCCGCTGGTGTGGAGGATGGTGCAGAATAGACGAGTGGCTCAAGCAGTCATTTCCAGTTTGCTATCCTCACGTGCTCTGTGTGCGAGTGGGGCAGCACTTGACAGTGCCGTGGCAGGGGAAAGCGGGTTCTTCTCTGCCAGGTTTGCCTATGCTCTGGACTGGCACCTGGGGTGCAGGCATGGTGGTGGTGCCTCCAGAGGATGGCCTGTTGGTGTCTCTCAGCATTTGTCGCTGCAGCCTGTGGCTGCCTCCCCTCAGTGTGACCTGTGTGATTCTTCTGCTGTATCTCTTGGCCCAGCAGTAACCACACTTGGCACCTATGGGAGACCGGACCAGCTGCAGGAGGAGAGGCTGGGTGACTCATGGGCTCACGCGCTGGAAGAGGCTCCTGCCCTTATTGTCTCCTTCCTGCTACTTTGGCTGGGGCTGTATCAGCCCAGAATGAGATCAGGCTGTTACACAAACCCGACCTGCGGATGTGGGGCCAGTCAAGTCGCCATCAGGGTTGCCATAACTTCATTATCATCAACACTGGGCTTTTTATGTGCTTATCTTGGTTGCCCCAAATTGTTAGCAACAAAAATTGGACATTGTCCAGAGGAGAGAAAAAATAACTATGGATGTAGAAACTCATGGGGAAAGGTGAACAGGATGGTTTTTTGTCTAACCTGCGGAAGCTTGCTGGAGAGAGGGCTCAGCCCTGTATGTGTGCTGCAGAGAAGACAGCAATCAGTTGCTCCCGGTATCCACCGTCCTTGAGTTGGTCTGAATCAAGTGAGACCTGGATCAGATCTTTGGAAAAACATTCAACTTACAGGAATGCTTAAATCCCAGAACAAATTCTCAATAAATAAGTCCCCGTTTTCAGAGGGATAGAGACGTCTTTTTAAGAGCATGTTAGAACAATATCTGTCAGGGATCACCTAAATGTAACTGATGAGATGACTTCTTTGGCTCTCCAGTCCCCATTTTTTAATGGTAATCTTTCTGTGGATCTGTGTGGTAGGTACACATGACAAAACACACCAGCCTGTGAACATCTGCCAGAGTTGAACAGCCGTTTCACGGGTGAGGTTACCTGAGGTTTTTTCGATCCACAGAGAGCCTTTGGAAAAGTCATGTCTGTCCCTCAGTGTCCTCAGTGTGGGCAGGCCTGCAGAGCAGGCAGGCTTTTGGTGGCAGGGAAAGCCTGTTGAGCCCAATCCCACATCCTGGTTTGGTCTTGCAGACAAAACTTCATTATCCCGCTGGATCCTCATGACGGTGTTGGGTCTGCCCTTGCAGTCACCACAGGGCTGCGGTGTAAGAGGATATGTAGTACAGTGGGTTAGGAAGGAGGAATGGGATCATAGCCTGTAAACTTTAACTGCATAATATTACTTCTTAGCATCAAATGCTGTAAAATT
This sequence comes from Phalacrocorax carbo, assembly GCF_963921805.1. NCBI lineage: Eukaryota > Metazoa > Chordata > Aves > Suliformes > Phalacrocoracidae > Phalacrocorax > Phalacrocorax carbo. The sequence continues at coordinate 9,786,066 of NC_087526.1, read as the reverse complement.
CTACCAGCCTCCACAGAAAGACAGCTGGCAGAATACATCAGAAGAGTCTGTGTTTCAGTGGGTTGAGGTGGGTAGGAAGGGGAAAAGGAAGAGAGAGAGAAACCAAGTGGTTTGGATGCCAAGAGCCCCTTTGTCAGCTATCTGTGTCAGCCTCAGGATGTTCTGTGTCTGTGGAGCCAAGTGAGCTGAGGCGATCTCCTGCCGTCCCATGGAAGCGGGATTTATGTGGATGCTGCAAGCTCTGCGTCAGTTTAGCAATGACCTGCCCCAGCTACAGCCCAGCCATCCCCAGGAGGATCCAAGTGCAGGAGTAGTGGTGCTTCTCATCATGGGTATTTGCTCATTCTTCTGGCTTCTTCTTTTGCAAACAACTGCATCCTGCCACAGCAGAAGACGTGACTTTTTTGTTTACTTTTCTCTGTTCACCCTCTGACCTCTTATGAGACTGGTGCTGCATTGCAGGTAATCAATGAGAGTCAGGAAGTGGCTGATGAGGAGAGGGGAAACATGGCCAAAAAGCCTTTGAATAACGAAACAGTGTTCCTGGTGGGCACCCAACCGTCACTGGTTGCTCCTGAGAGCAAGCTGGAGGGCTCTGGTGCACATCCGGCTCTCCATGGACCTGTGCTGCCATGGGCAATGGGTGCAGGTGTGATCCTGCTCTGTGGGGTCTGAGTCATGTTGCTGGAACAGGACCTGCAGGATTCATGTCTCCAGGGTGTTTATTTCAGGCAAGAAATGAGCTTGTAAGGCATTCTCCTTCATTAGTTCCCTAAATGTTAACCAAGATTATGGTCTGCTAAAACGGAAATGTGCCAGAAGGACAGTGGTGTTCCCAAGAGGAGGAGCTGCCAGGCAAACACTGGGGCAGAGGCAGGGGCAGGGGCAGGGGCAGAGCTCTCCACCTCAGGAGTCCTGGGGTTAGAAGGAGCCCTGCAGTCCCGCAAGTTGTTCCAGATTGTTTGCTGGGTGCGTGGAAGGGAGTCAACGCTGCTGACACCGGCAGGACGGCTCAGGTTGCTCTGTGGGGTGTCCTGCTTGACGGTGATTAACAGCAACAGTAACGTGTGATAAGGCCATTGGGTTAAGCTGTGGAACTGCAAGGTGTGGAATACTGGATCCTCAACAGACATGCGTGGTTTACATAGAAATTGCATCCAAATTGAGTCATGGCCGTGAGGAGAAGACTCAGCCTATACTTAAAGCATATTTCTTGCAATGAGCCCTCTTCCCACACAGGTTTGGCAGCATGGAGCTGTGCACTTTCCCACTCTTGAGTCTCATCCCTTGTACTGCCCCTGCATCACTTGACATGACTTTGATGGAAAGGTCTTCGAGCAGGAACTTTGCCTTTTCAGTTTTCATGCCACGCACTTGCTTAGAATTGTAGAAATAATGTTGAGCTCAAACCAGTTACAGATTTAAACCAAACCAGTTGCAGATTTAAACTTTGTTTGTCTTTTGATCCAGCAAGTCCGGCCCATTGTTGCTTGGTGCTGGTGTGTCCTGGCTAGACCAGTCCTTGAGTTCTTCAATGATGTTGATTGCCCTTTGGTTCATGTGCAGCTGAAGAAGAAATAATTAAGTAGGGAAGGAAAAGCTGCAAAATCAGATTCTGACTAGCACCTCTGTGTGACTTGAGAATAACTTAATTTAAATGGGTTGACACTCACATAATTGAAGTTACTACTTAATCCATTATCTCAAACATATTAAATAAGTCTTTACCCTGAAATCAGATGCAGAGAAAAGGGAAGTTAATGTTGCAGTACATTTAATTTTTCATTTACTCTTAATGTGGGTCTCCTGGGAAGGGTGGCAGTTTGGACCTGGGGTTTGAAGGCATATTCCTGTGTTCTCCTCGCCTTGGGTTATCTCTTGTCCTTGAAATCGCGCAACTTTTCCCTCCAGAGAGCTCCATTTCACTGGAGCAGACCTTTCCACTGGATTCGCAGCGGCAGGGAGCAGCCTGAGCTCCAGTCCCCAGCTGCCGAGGGGAAATGCTTTCTCTGCTTATGGTTCTCCAGGGACTGTGGTCACTTGACCTGGTGAAAGGGATGCTCAGCCTTGTCCTTAGGCTGGGGAATCTCGGCTGTGGGAAAAATAGTCTTGTCTCAAGGGAATTTTTAATTAATTTAATCTATTGCCAGTTAACAAACTTCTACTCACTGATTAGAGGTAACAGATGCTTCCACTGGCTGTGGCTCAGAGCAGCCCCTGGCCTCCTCCTGCACACGCGCTGCTGCCTGAACCAGGAAATCCGTGCCCAGAACAGCCCTCAGAGATGAACGGATAGGGTGCTCGTGCATGCCCTAGCTGGGCGCCGATGCCGCCTATGCACACCGCGAGTTCCCCTGGGTCCCTGTGCTGTGCTGTTTGGGTGCCCCTGTGAGAATTATTTTGGTGTTTGTGCATGTGATAACTCTGCACTCCTGCATGAACTTATTCAGTGCTCATGCATGTAATTATTGAATGCTCATGTGAAAATTAATTGGGCACTCATGCATGGACACTAAACCCTGCAATTTATGTTTAAGAGTTCCCAGAAAGCTGCTCTGATGGTGCCTTGCCAGAGTCTCTGGCTGGGCTGGATGAAGGATCGCACCAAGCTCTGCCTGCTCCTGGTGCGTGCCCAGGTCTGCGCGGGGCTGCCCCACAGTAACAGGGGATTCGGGGAGGGCACAAAGGAGAAGGACCCCGTGGGCCGAGGGACAGCCGAGGAGACTTTGAGCTCGCTCATTTGGATGCCAAAACCCAGGGATTTACATTAGTAATGTTGAAAGAGCTGGAGCACACTGCTCGTGAGCAGAACACACAGACAACATCCTGTATTTAGAGACAGATATTCAAAAGAAGCCTAGAATATTGGGCCTGCAAAAATCTGCAAATAGTGGCTCCTATGAAAAATAGCAGCCTTAAGAACAAGGGCCCTTTGCATGCGGAAGGAGGGAGCTCCCCAGCGCTGCTGCCTGGGTGGGTGCTCTTCCCCTGCACCCATTTCGGCTAGGACTGTGGGGCAGCGATGGGCTCCTGCCTGCGGGCAGAGCCCAGAACTGGGGCAGTGCAGGTGGCTCCTGCTGTTAATAAAGTTCGCTCACAACTTCTCAAACATCTTTCTGAGCAGTGCTGCTGCTGTCTGCCAGGAGATGCCCTGTCTCTGTCTTTAAAACTGCAATGGGTTTTGTGTGTAAGTGCTTCCCACCATACTGTCCTTCACGGTTGTAACACAGCAGTGACATGAAGAAAAGAAACCGATGATGCTGCAGTACAAGCAGTGCTCTGGCTGCCAGGGATGTTTATTCCTGCTGGTTTTTAAATACAGCAGTTCACCGAAGCAATGGTACAGGATTTGCACAGTGAGCACTGTTCTCCCGCGGGACGGTGGCAGCTGGTGCTGTTCTGGAAGGGGCTGCCTCTGAGCTGGCACTTTCCTTCCCCACAACTAACTTGAACTGTCTTTGCAAATTCCACTTAATAAAGCAGTGGTGCTGGAGGCCCGCTTCTTCACACACCTCCCAGAGTGTTCTCGGGGAAGTGGGAAATGCCCCAGCAGATGCAGTGCTGGTGGCAGGACCAGCACCATCTGAAGCATCCTGGACCCTGGGTGGGGACCTGCCGAAAGGGACTGGCAGGAATGGAGCTGGTCGGGAGCAGGTGTGGGCAGCCCTGCTTTTTCCTGCTTGTCATTGCAGGGAGGTACCGGCAACATCCTGTGCGCTGGGGCTCGGGGAGAGTGGCTTGTCCTTGGGTGCTGCTGTGCAGCAGTGGTGGAGGGGTCGGTCACAGCCTTCAGCAATGTGATGGGGATTCCCGTCAAGAGCAGCAGTAAAAACTTTGCCTCTCTGCAGACAGGGTTCCCCCTTCCCTCCTCCCCGTCCCTATGCTGTCCTCTCTGTGGCGTGCAGCTGACTCTGGATCCTGCTCCTGCCTTGGTTGTGGGTGGAGAAAAGCAACTGGAGTGGCTCTTTAGAAAATAGAATTACAGTAAAATGTGGGAGGTTCCTACAAGTCACCTGTGAGCTGCTTCCTCCCATTCCCGGACCTGGGCTGCCTGGGAGGAACTTTAAATTGCTGTCGGGCTCAGCCCTGGCCACTGGCTCTGGCAGCATGACAGCAAGAGGCATCTTCCTGCTGGGGCTCCTCGCCCTGTGGGCAGAGCTGCAGGCAGCACCCACCACAGGCAAGTACAGGCATACTGGAAACACCCAGCCTTCCTAGACTTCAATATATTTTCCTTATCTTCATAGAATCGTAGACTTATAGAATGGTTTGGGTTGGAAGGCACCTTTAGCGTACATCTAGTCCAACCCCCCCTGCAACGAGCAGGGACATCTTCAACTAGATCACTGTTGATGATGATGTTCAGTGATGTGTGTTTAAATGCCTGTTTTCATCCTTGTATTTATGAAAGCTTCCTGTGAAGAGTTGTAACCCTTGAACGGTTTAGCCCTTGCTTAAGTTTTATAATCTTTGGATTCTGCAAAACTCCTGCCAAGGACGGAGACAGCGGGGGAACCAGTGCGCAACCGTAGGGATGCTTGGAAGGTTTGTCGGTCAAACCAGTGACCAGGGCAGGGACTGGTGGAAACATCAGCCCGGCCAGAGCCCTGGGGTGCTGCAGACAGGACCAAGATGGACTGGACTGGACCCAGACTGGGCTGCCTGGGTGGGCTGGGGGTGTCCCTACTGTCTGGGCAGAGCAGTTCCATCCATGGGGCTGGGACACCCCTGGGGCGAGTGGGGACCCTCACCCCTCACAGACCCTGAGGTGCATCTCTAACCAAAATGGCAACCTGCAGGTTGTTAAAGCTGAGCTCCAGTGGGCTGAGCTCTGCTGCTCACCCTCCTGTGCCCGCCTTGGACCAGAGTGCAGCACGTTCCTTGCCTGGGCTGGCAGCTGCCCCTGCGCTTTGCTTGATGGCAGGTTCAGGGCATGTCCCCCACCGTGAGCCCTCCGAAAGCACCAGCCCCACTGAGGAGGTGCAGCTCTGGGAGACAGGAAATTCTCAAAGAATTATTTTTCGTTCTCGCTCTCTTTTTTTTTTTTTTTAATGACCAACTTTCAAAGAAGTGAAAATTGTATTTTGTTTGAATGAGCAGTGAAGTGATTCTGAGAGCAGTGTTTGAGATTTTATGGAACTCCTTCCTTCTGCTGCATGTGTTGCAAGCCGGGCTGTTTTATTCTAAGGCTTAAACTCTGAGGCAGCAACGGCTCCTGTGCAGCTGGAGCCAGGTTTGCTGTTGCTCTGTAATAAGATGCTGGGACCATTGCACGCTGATGAAAATGTGTTGAACTAACATGAATTTCTTTTCGTCTCAGTTTACAGGCTGGTTTTAAACCTTACAATACAACCCTCCTTTTGCCAGCAAGCTGGCAGTGCTGGTGCCTCTGTTGCTAATGTGTTGGCCCCATTCCCTGTCTTGGAGTGATGTCAAGGGGCCAGCACTACCCGTGGGCAACCTTGTGTTGTGCCGCTTTGCTGCTGAGCGGGGTCGCTTGCTGCTGCCTAACAGGAGAGCATGCAGACTGACTTCCTAAATATGCTTAGTGATACATTTATAACCCGGTTAAATGGCACATGCTGCATTTGTATTTGTTTTGCTAAGAAGTCACTGCAGTCAATACTGCGATGTTCACCTGTCCCCTGCAACCCCCCGGGAGCACCCCAGGACACACACACGTACAGAGACGCATATTTTATTGCTTTTCCTCTCCAAGGTCTGTCAGAGCTCTCCAAGCTCTGCAGCTGCAATTTCCCCAGCAGCTGTCCCCTCCTGGTGGGGAAGCCAGTGCTTTGGGGGTGCTTGCAGCTGCCGGTGCAGCTGCTGCCGCCGGGGGAGCAGGGTGGGGACAGGCCTGGGTGATACGGGGCTCACTGCTGGTGTCGGGACAGGCTGCAGCATGGTGTGGTGCCGGCTCTCACCCAGCTGCCCTGCGCAGCTGGAGCTGCGGGCGGGTGCTGGTCCCGGTGCAGAAACGCCCAGCAGTGCCCTGGCAGGCAGGTATGCTGTGGCTCCTGTGGCAGCTGCTCTGCAGCCACGGCGAGTGCCCCTCTGGCACTGGCCCCACCACGACACTGCCATGCACCGGGAAGCACTGGCACGGCCCCAGGGGAGCTCTGTCACCCTGGCTGTGCAGGCAGCAGTGGGTGGGCAGAGGCCTGAAATCCCACCGGGAAAAGCCACGGGGGAGAAGGCAGCCGTGTGATGCCATGGAAAACCCGGCTGCTGCAAGCACAGGGAGTGTCCTGCCCTTGATGCCCTGACTTAGCATCAGTGCCAAATCTGAGACCCTGAGCCATCAGGGGACAGATCCCTGTGGGCTTTGCTCACCCCGGGAACCCTGTGCAATGATGCAGGACACTGGTGGGTGGGAGTCTGGGGTGGGAGCCATGGGTGGGAGCTATGGGTGGGAGGGCAGCACAGGTCTGGTGCCCCAGGGTTGACACTGCTGCTTTCTCCCTTCCAGGGCTCCCCGGAGCAGCCCCTGCCAGGTGGCCGCAGCCAAGACAACCTGGAAGCACTCTGCTGGGGAAGAGCCCTTTGCCTGGGGAAGAGCCCAGTGCAGTGCCTGGTCTGCAGCCCGGCAGGGTTGTCCCAGATGGGAAGTGGGAGTTGGGTGCGGAGCGGATGGGTAACGACCAGCACCCACCTGGGGCTGAGCTGGTGGCTGCTGCAGCATCCGAGCTGGGGAAGAAGCCAGTGACTGGGGGCAAGCCTGTGGCGGGGAACAAGCCCACACTGGCTGGGAAGCCAGACACTGGGAAGAACCCCAGTTCAGGGAAAAAGCCAGCATGTGGGGGGAAGACTGAGACTAGGGAAAAGCCAGAGGTTGTAGCAAAGCCAGAGACTGGAGTGAAGCCAGAGACTGGAGGGAAGCCAGACACCGCAGGGAAGCCGGAGGCTGGTGGGAAGCCAGTGGCTGGGGGGAAGCCGGCAGCTGGGGGGAAGCCAGAGGCTGGGGAGAAACCTGTGCCGGGGGAGAAGCCGGAGACTGGGGAAAAGCCAGAGAGTGAGGGGAAGCCTGAGGCGGGAGAGAAGCCCGAGTCCGACCAGGGTGACAGTGATGATGACGACGATGATGATGATAAAAATGAGCATGGTAATGGTGACAATGATGGTGACAATGAGGGTAATGACGACGGTGACAATGACAGCAACGATGATAGTGATGATGGCGACGACGATGATGATGATGGTGATGACAATGGTGATGAAGATGATGACTATGACTATGATGATGACTACAGAGATGATGATGCCGAAGATTACAGTGATGATGATGGTGGTGGCGACGGCGATGATGCTTGGTGACCGATGCCGCAGGGTGTGCAAGGGGCGTGGGTCGCAAGGAGAGCCTGTGGTGGGTGGGCACAGGGGTGGCCACTCCCGACCTCTGACAGGGCCGGTCCCAGGCACCGATGGCGTTTTGGGCAGGACCTTCTTTTTCCTAATAAACCCCACACTGGGCCACTGGCTTGGCCTGACAAGCTGTCCCTGGTCAGTGCCTGGCACAGTCAGGCCATCGTGGCTGCCCCAGCCCTGCCCCAGGCACGGGGAGCTCCCACGTGGTCTTGGCAGGGCTCTTTGCACAGCGATGTGACTCTGTCCCCCATGGGAGAGCCATATACCCAGGACCAACAAAGCATCTCTGAGCCAGGAGAAACCTCCCCGTGTGGTCTTTCCCTCCCAGCTTCCTGGGGCTTCTTGGGGTGAGCTGCTCCATGGATGAGGCCTCCTGGCATCCTCTGAAAGCAGATGCTGTGGCAGGGCTTGGCCAGGAGTCACAAGGGCATGCATACCCCCGGGTCCTGGATCCAGTGGTTTTGCACAGGCAGTGTGCTGGGGTGCTGGGAGCTTGGGCACCCCTTGGAGCCTTGCCTGTGCCCGCCCGTGCTGCGCCTTGCCATGCTGGCAGTGGGGTCAGGAGCTGGGGGACTGCTGTTGGTGCTTGATGTGAGGGGCACCCTCAGCTGACCACTGAGATCTCAGGGCAGCCCCAACACACTCCTGCTGCGGAGCCATACCAAGGTGAGGTTGGGGATGGCTGTGCTGCCATGGCCCTGGGGCAAGCCCAGGTCCTCTGGGGGTACAATGGGTTCCTGCTGGGCACCTGCTCCCAGGAGGGTCTCCAGGAATAGGAATGAGCCCAGTCCCATCAGGGGTGGATGGACCTGTGGAGTTTGGGCAGGACTTGTGTGCAGGTCCCCGGGGACCCACCAGCTGTGGTAGCACAGCCCCTGCCCAGGACCCCATCCCTCCCACAGGGGCTGAAGGTCCCACAGAGGCCAGCGGGGGCTCACCAGGAGACTGACACAGCAGGACCCGGCAAGTGTTCATCACAAGACTGGGTTTACTTAGGGGTGGGGGAACAGAGACACCCATGCTCAGCATGGAGCTGAGGGCAAGGGGGTGGAGGGGGGTTCTGTGGGACGGGTGCTTATCCAGCAGTTGATGGATCTCTCCATGGCCGGCTGTCTGGCTGTCTGGCTGTCTGGCTGTCTGGTGCGGGGTAACGGCACACGCTGGGTCCTCGGTCGGGGTCCAGGCAGGGGCTAGGTGAATCCTGGGGAGAGACAGGAGCATCCATGTCCCAGACCTTCGCAGTGTAGCATACTGGGGTGCAGCCATTGGCCCCGCAGTGGGGTCCTGGGGGCGAGGGGTCCCAAGACCCCAGGCATCCCTCTCAGGGGAGCTGTCGGGGGATTTGCCGGTCACTTCTGCAGTGTGCAAGGATGTATAGGGAGACAGCGCTGCTGTGCAGGATGCTGCACCCCAGCCACGGTCACACTCATCCCTGTGCATCCTCGTGCAGCACATCCCACTGGCTCCCCGCACCCACCCTGAGCCCGCCCCGCAGCTACCCCGCGCTGACCTACGGACACCAGCCGGGCCCAGAGGCAGCAGAGCCCCAGGAGCAGGAGCAGCAACAGCAGCCGCATGGCGCAGGGCAGGCAGAGTGGGGGCTGCCTGTCTGGGCACAGGCAGGGGTTTAAATCCTCCCAGGGTTGGAGGTTGGTCCCAGTGACCCAGTCCGTGACCCAGTGCCTGGCACGCTCCGTCTGAGCGTGAACCCCCCCGTCCCCTCCCTCCCATGGGCTGCTGCTACTGGACAAGCCATGCGGGGAGGCAAGAAGGTGGTGCTGCTCAGTGCTGGGCTCTGTGCAGCCCTGAGAGAGCCATGCTGTGCCACGCCATGCCATGCTGTGCCACAAGAAAAGAGCAGCCGGTGCAACTTCCTGATGTGGGGGACAGGTATAGGCAAGGTGGCAGCAAGAGGCTGGGAGACCCCAGTGTGAGGCTGGCCCTGCGGAGGCAAAGGAGGTGACTCCCCGGCCGGGTGCTGTGGAGCGGCTCGTGGTGTCCTGGCAGCTCTCCGGGCATTGTTCTGCCTCCAGGAACAATCGCTGGCTCCCAAGGGACGTCCTGTGACCGGACACGGTCCACAGTCCCGTGCTGCCACAGACCCCTCAACCCTGCAGATCCCGGCCAGCCAGTGCCCACCAGGCCCCACGCCTTGGGGTGGGAACTGGGGGCCAGGACTGGCCGGGGGGTGCAGGACCCCAAAGCTGAAGGCAAGGAGCCAGAAGCTGCGTGGAGGCTCTGCCTGGGCACCAGGACTGCAGGGCCATAACACTGGGCCCCACGTCCTCACCAGAATTGGGACAGGTGCCCAGGTCCCTGTCACATGGTGCGGAGCGGCTTTTTGCCTCCCGCTCCCTTCCACAGGGCTGGTGGGACCTGCCATCCTGGCCTCTGCGGCCACCTGCTGCTAGGGCTCCGGGCATGGGCGTGGATCTGCACCAGCACCGCTGCTCAGATGGACACAGCCCTTTCTGGGGTCTGGCTGTGCTTCCCACCCGTGGCTCTGCCTCTGCCCAGAGCCCCATGGCAATTGCTTGGGCCCTCGCTTTCCTGGGGGGCCCCAAAGCTGCCCCCAGCACTGTGCTGGGATGTTACATGTCCCTGGGGCTGGACCGTGCCAGCACTGTGCGGGGCAGCAGGTGGGTCTGCTGGTGTGGCGTGTCACAAGGATGGAGGCACCGGAGCTGCCGGGGCTTTCCCTGCCGGCTCCCTTCTGGGAGTGCCTGTCCCTGGGAGAGGCAGGAGGGCTCTGGCACGCTTGGCCAGGCAGGCTGCCTGCATGTGTGTGTGTGTGTGTGCACGTGCAATCCAAGCCAGCCAGGTGTGGACACGTGTGCATGCGTGTGCGTGCGTGTGCAGTCCACACTCTTTGTGTGTGTGGGGGGATTTGTACAGTCTATGCTGCCTGTGCATGTGCCACCTCTAAACTGTGTGTGCCCATCTGCAGTCCAGGCTGGCTGGGTAGCATCACGCGCTTGCCAGCAGCCGGCTACATGGGGACCCTCTCCCATCCGAATGTCCCCATGTGTGGGACAGAGGTGACGTGCAGGCGGGATTACCTGTCCCAGGAGCACAAGGAGCCATGAGAAGAGGAGCAGTGGGGAGTGCTGGTTCCACTGTGCCAGGGTGTCCCTGCTCCCCATAGGAGCTGTCTCTGTGCCTGTCCCTGGGTGGGCAGTGGGGACAGTGCCTGGCTTCTGTCAGCCCTGGGGAGCGTTGGTCCTAACAGGCCAGCAGGCTCCGTGTGGGGCCAGCCAGGACATGCCACAGCCGGGACACCCGCTCTGCCCGTCGGCTCCCCCAGCCCCTCTCCTGCCGCACACCCGGGCCAGGCAGGAGCATCATCCTTGTGGCACAACCCTGTACCTGTCCCCAAGCCTGTCCGTCCTTGGTGCTCACCCTGGGAGGTGCCACATTCCTGGGTGGTCCCTGGGCTGGGCTGCCTCAGTCCCTGTTTCCGCCACAGTGGAGGCCTGGCCGGCAGCTCTGCCCCGCGTGGCTGCGCCCATTACTCACGCTGCACGTCCACAGCCACGTGAGCTGGACACGGCAGCAGGGCAGGGGTCACCGACACAGGTTCCCCGTGGGGTGTGGTTTTCTGTTGTGTGCAAACCCCAAGGTCTGCCTGGAAGCAGCCCCCGCCCCTTGCCCCCTGCGGTGCCCTGAACCCCAGCACCCCTGGGACCGTCTCCTGTGTCCACTGTGGCGTTTCCCCCGCCTGGCCACGGCATTACCACTGGTGCAGGGACAGAAGGGACTGCTCTGGAAGATGATGTCATTTGTTACAGTGATCACCTGGGTGGCTGAGATACCATGGAGAGATAGCAGGGAAAAATGTAGCGCCGGTAGATTTTGGTGCTGTGCCCTGCCCTCCTGTGGGGTGTGAGGCTGGGAGTTTTGCTGTCACTGGGAATGCCCTGGATGGCTCAAGGTTGTGGGAGACATGCTTAGGGTGGCTGCTGAGCCACAGCCCCAGGACCACCACAGTCCCCATGCAGGGGTCCCCTTCCTGCTGCCTGCCCTGACCCTGTGCCCCCTGGTTGCCACCAGCATGTCCCTCCAGCTTTGCTCCTGCCCTGCTCAGGCTTTGCCACATCTCTGTGTCCCATGAACACTGCCAGGGTCTCCATCCTGGGGCTTCAGAGGAGGGGCAGGGAAATGCTGTGGTGGGGCATGGGCGGGTTGCGGCACCTCCCTCCAAACCCCACCCTGGGTCCCACTTTCCTGGCCTCTCCCCATGGAGCTTTCCTCGCCCTCCACTTCCCCCTTGGGACAGTAATTACAGCAGTAATTAGGAAGACAATTATTCCTTCTGAATGGGAACAGCTTAATCTGTTTCTCCCTCCTTTTGGCAGGTTTCATCCCACATCCGCCCACAGGTGCCAGCAGGATACTGGGGACCCGCCTGCCACCCAGCCCAGCACCAGGAGCCCTGCGCCACAGTGGGTCTGACCCCCGGCTGGGAGCGGGGCAGGCTGCGAGCTGTGTCCAGTCCCCAGGGTATGCTCCTCACACTGGTGCGATGCAGCTGCTGGACCCCAAGCCCCTGCCGGGAGCAGGGGGCTGCCAGAGGGGACAGGGCATGGCTCTGCACAGGCAGTTCCCTGGGAGGGGAGCGGGTGAAGGGGATGGCCCCAGAATGGGAGAGGTTGATGAGATGGGCAGCAAATGGTGGATGGTGCCTGTGGAGTAGGAAGAGGACAGGAACATCACTGTCCTGTGGGACTTCCCTTCCACAGCACTGATGGTTGGTAGGTGAGGTGGTACCCATGGGCCTAGCCATGGGACTGTCCTGCCTGGGATGCCCTCCATCGCTGGCTCATCCCCAGGGGGCTGTGAGTGGGCGCCGGCAGCGTCCCCAGCCCAGCCTGGGCATGCCACTGCTGCCTGGCAGGGCTCCCTGCGGGCAGTGCTGGAGCAGCCGTCCTGTCCTACCGGTCCCCCCAGCTCAAGGGCTGTGGCTGGGATGCCGATGGGGAGGCCGGGCCCTGCCTGGGTGTGGCTTTTTTACCCACATGGCAGGAATTAGTTGGGCTCGGGCACCAGCCCTGCTCCCTCCGCCCCACTGGCGCACCTTAAATCCCAGCCCGCCGCACCCAGGACCCAGACCTGGCTGCCCAGGGCACCATGGAGCTGCCTCCTGGCCACCTCCTCCTCTTCCTCCTCACAGCCCTGCTCCCCTTTGCTGCATGGTCTGGCCCAGCCCTGCACACTGCTGGAAGAGAGGAGCCGGGGATGGGTGAGTGTGTCTGGGGCACATGCCGGGGACAGGGATGCTCTGGGTGCTGCTGTGCCCGGTGATCCCCGCTGCTCTGTGTGGTGCTGGGTGTCTGCAGGGGCACGGGGCTGTGGGCAATTGGGGTCCATCCCTGGGGTGCTGGGGGGCAGCTCAGCACCCTGCTCTGTGGCCCTCCCCAGCATCCCAGCTGCTGTGTCCCACAGCAAAGCCTGGGTACTGCTACCACATCCCAGAGGTGGAGGACCCGCTGGATGAGGACTGTGGTGCCTGCCGCAGGAACGCCTCCTGCTCCCACTGCACCAGTGACGCCGGCTGTCCTGGTGCCACCAAGTGCTGCCCCAGCAAGTGTGGCTACACATGCCAGGAGCCGGTGCTGGGTGAGGGCTCGGTGCTGCGGTGGTGGGGCTCTGGAGCGGTGGTGTGGTGAGCACAGGGGTGGGTGAGAGGAGGGGTGCACCAAGCAAACTGGGAAGGGGGTTCCCTGGGGTGCCCCCGAGCTCTTGCTGGGTCCTGCAGACCCGGGGAGAGCACGACGCTGTACAGTGGGGGAGCACCCATGTTGCTGGTGCACGGGGCCATGGGGCAGGCAGGCACAGAGCTGTCTGCCAGCGGGAAGGATTTGGTGATGAGAGGGGACCGGAGCTGTGAAGACTTCTCTGAGGGCTCTGGGAGTGCCAAGCCTGGCAGTGTCCCCGTCCCATCCCTGGCTCAGCCTGTCCCCCTTGGACGGCGCAGATTTCTGCTACCTGCCCTCCGTCTGCGGGAGCTGCAAGGCGCTCTTCCGCCGCTTCTTCTTCAATGCCTCCAGCCAGCAGTGCGAGGAGTTCATCTACGGTGGCTGTGGTGGCAACAGAAACAACTTTGAGACCGAGAGCGAGTGCTTCCAGGCCTGCTCCCATGTCGGTAACTAGACATGTGCCATACGCCGTGTGCTGCGTGCTGTGTGCTGCGGCCGGTGGATGCTCCTGGCCCCGGCAATGCCCAGCCTGGCCCCGCTCCTGACCCCTGGTCTCTTAGTTCTAGGTGCCTGATAGTGCCGGCCCGGGGAGCGCAGTGGCCTCTGCATGGCCCCTGCCCGGGGGAAGCTGCTGCCGGCGGCCACGTCCCCATCCCTGCAGGGAGCCGTTCCCTGTGGGGCTGGTGGCGAAGAGCGCTGCTGCCCAGGGTGGCCGTGCCAGGGGCCGTGGCTTGCCTGGGATTGTTCGCTGGCCAGAGGGCAGGGATGTGCGCCCACGGTGGCATGGCTGCCCCTTCTTGCGCCGTGGTGCACCGCCGGAGAAGCCCGGCCCTCCCCTGGGGCAGTGACACTTCAATACAAGGACAGGTCCTTGGATGAGTACGTCTGGGTCGTGTCCTTCCAGCCCATGCAGGCAGGAGCTGGCAGTGCCCATCCCTCTGGGCTGCCCCTCCCTCCTTGCTGGGTCCGGGCGGTGGGTGCCTTTAGCAGCACTGCATGGCAGCCCCAGGGCTTGCCCTGGCCACCACCCCCCAGCTTCCGCTGCCTCTGGGTGGGCTCCCAGCCCTGGCTCTGCCCTCAAGTTTCTGATGTGACCTGGCTGGGAGCTAAAGTGACCTAACCGAGAAGAAATGACCCCTGCCTGGACGGATGCCATGGGTGGTGCCTGTCCTGCAGCCTGTCCCAGACCCCAGGCTGTGCCTGCACTGCGTCGCTGGCCCCGTTGCACCGACACCAGCGTGAGCTGAGCTCTCTGGCCCCAAACCTGGTGGGACCATCCCTTCCCTGGCGAGCCCCAGGTGATGCTGGGGCTGCTCCCAGAGCATGAGGGGCTGTCCCAGGGCCTGGTGGGGCCAGCCTGGCACTGCCAAGACTTGGGGGCAGCTGGAGGTTACCTTGCACATGCTTTATTGCTGGAGGTGGTGGGAGGGGACAGGCCAGCTGGGACTCGTGACCACTCGATATCCCCTAATGAAGGTGTCTTCCTGCCATGGATCTGCTGCTTTCCTGTCACACAATGTCTGAAAAGGAGGACGTGCTTTTAGGGAGCCCTGAGGCTGCAGGGGCCAGGGATTCCCAGCCACGGTTGCAGCTGAGCATGGCCAGTTCTGGCAAGAGCTTCCTCCCACTCCGTGTCCCTTCGGGTCCCCTCGCTCTGAAGGAGTGTCTCTACCGGGAGGAGAGAGATGGTGCAGTATCAGGAGCCTGCCCTGTGGTGATGTGGAGCCAGAAGCATGCTGAGGGCTGTGCTCTTCATGCAGCTCTGGCTGGCACCCCACATGCCGTGGTGCCAGCCCTGGCTCTGTGACCCTGAGCCCCCTTACCACCAGGCACCCATGTGCAGATGTGGTTGCAGCCATTGCTGCAGCACTTGTGTCCCCAGGGACACTCGTCATCGAGGCTGCACAGGTCCAGGCACATCCCATGGTCCCTGGGGATAGGGCATGCTCCTCTCTGCCTACAAGGCAGAGCACCCTGCTGTGGAGCACCCAGCTGGTGGGCACCACGGGGCTCCCAGGGCAACACCTGGGTCCTGGCTGGCTGAGCTGCATCTCTTCTCCGGGGATGCCCATACAGGCATGGCCGCAGCAGGTGCAGGTGCACCTCTGTCCCCAGGGACACTGCGAGTTGGCCTCGCACTCCTCTGTGTGCTGCTCGGCACTGCATGGTGGCACAACTGCAGTGTCATGCTCTGCGGGCAGGAGAGGACAGTCACGTGGCAGCTCTGAGCTGAGGCTGTGCATGCTCATCACTTGCCTGGAAAGAGGCGGAGGCATGGAAAGAAGGATGGGGGCAGGTTATGTCCTTGGAGTGGGGAGGGTAGAGGATCCTGTGGGCACAGCCAGCTCAGCAGCCACTGGCATGGGGCTCCAGTGCGGTGATGACACAGGATCTTCAATGGGGAGGGAGGGTGGGGCAGGATGCACCTGTGGGGACAGTGCTGCGGAGACCTCAGGCTCTGCCCCACTGGGCTCAGCTGGGCAAGGGGACCTGCGCTCTGGTGCAAGGGGCTGACTTTGCAGAGAGGCTGGCGTGCAGATGTGGCCACAGCCTTTGCTGCAGCACTTGTAGCCCCAGGGACACTCCTCATCAAAGATGCACAAGTCCAGGCATGTCCCCCCTCCCTGGGGATGGGGCACACTCCCACTCTGCCTGCAAGGCAAGCATCTGCTGGGGACACCCAGCTAGGGGCACCCCACCATGGGGCACCCTGGGGTGGTCCTGCACGACTCCCGGGGGCCTTGCTGTCTCTCAACTCTAGGGATGTCCATACAGATGCGACTGCAGCCAGTGCTGGTGCATCTCTGTCCCTGGGGGCACAGTGAGTCGGCCTGACACTCGTCCATGCACTGGCCGCTGGCCCTGTCCCAGCTCTCTGCAGGGCCATAGCAACCTGCTGTCAGCCAGCCACCCTAGGGGTCTGGTGGCCGGCTCCCCCCAGGCAGGCTGTGCCCGCTACCTCTGGGCATGGCGATGCACTCCCAGCTGCAGCCGGTGTTGCAGCATTTCTCCTCTTGCCAGCAGACGCTCTCATCCAGGCACCAGCTTCTGTGTCTGCACTGGTGGTCCCAGCATGGCTCTGCCCAAGGGCACTCCCCGGGGTGCTCTGTGGGAGGAGGGGAGGCGGGTGAGGGTGCAGGGTTCCCACACATCCAGCCCTGCTCATGTGCAGCTGTCCCGTGCTGGTGGCTGGGCTGTCAGCACTCACCCCTGGCAGGGCAGGGGCAGCGCATTGTGCAGCCAGAGAAGCAGCATTTCTCCTGCTGGGGACAGTCCCTGTCGTGGGTGCAGAAGTCTTCTGTGCACGTCTCCAGCATCTGCTGTGGCATAACCTTTGGGCACTTGCCGGGTTTGTCTGAGAGGGTCTGAAGGGGCAGCAGAGCCAGGGGCAAGCACCTCCCTGCACTGCGGGCACCTGCCTTCCGGGGGCTGCGAGGTATCCTGATGGCTGCACCCCAGGAGGTCTGAGCGCCTGCAACAGCACCGCCCCACATCTTGCCCTGCAGGTTTGCCAGTGTGCCTGGTGGCATACGGCACCGCCGCCCCAGTGACTGTCTCCTCACCTCATTTGGGGGCCAAGCACACGTGGCCACATCTGCTGCTGCAGGACTCCTCAGACCCTGGGCACTGCCAGTCCCCAGAGCAGGTGGTGCTGCGTGGGGCCACAGTGGTCAGCACCTCCTTGGCCTGGGGGGCAGGAGGCAGCGGGGCTGGGGGCACAGGGGGCAACGACAGGTCTCCCCCACCCAGACATGCAGCCCCAGAGCTGTGGGGAGACTCTTGCCTGCTGCTTCCCTGCCCCTGCCCTGCCCAGCATGGGGCTGAGCAGCTCGCACCTCAGGATGGGGGCAGGCAGGTGTAGTCACAGCCATGCAGGCAGCACTTCTTGCCGGGTCACTCAGCATCATGCTGGCACCAGGCTTTGCAGTCATAACTGGGGAACAGTCTGGCGCGGGCTGGGCAAAAGCTGGCCTTCCCTGCAAGACATGGCACAGTGTGGCTGCAGTGCCCCCAGGATGGCAGCACAGACCCACAGCACATCCCGGCTGCCCACATGGGGGACACAGTTCCCTTGGCATCACCGCCCCCTCACCACCATGGCCCTGGGTGCACCAGGCACTGTAGCACTGCTCTGCCCTGCAGCGATGCTGCAGCATGTCCTCCAACAGGAACAACAGGGTGGCACCAGTCCTCTCTGCCGAGGCACACAGGGGCTGTGGAGAGGAGCCTCCCACGCTCCTGTGACTCACCAGATTCAGCCTCCCCCGTGTCCCACCTTGGTGCTCAGCACTGCACAAGCCCACACACTGGCCACCACAGCACATCTCCCTGCCGTCGCAGTCTCCATCACTCTGGCACCTCATCCCCGCCTGCCAGGCTGGCGCAGCCATGGAGGTCCCTGCGAGGCATGTAGCTCGTGGCTACATGTAGGGCTAGGGATGCCAGCAGGGACTGGGACACATCTGTCCCCTCCGTCAGTCCCGGGATCCCACCCAGCCCCACTCCACACTCTGCTGCCCGAGCTTTCAGTGGGACAGCACCAAGGAGGCAGCGTGGCACTGCCCGGCTCCTGCCCGGGCTGCGGCATTCACCTCCTGCCTCAGCATGGCACTCTGGGCTGCTCCGGTGCCGGCAGCATGTCTCTGGATGCTGGCAGTTCCCATCCCCAAGGCAGCTCTTCCCCTGATGCCACTCTGCAGCGCAGGCAGCAGTGGGGCTGGGGCAGCATCTGCCCTGCACATGCGGAGGAGTCCCAACTGTGGCATGGGGCAGGTCGGCACTGGGGTCCCTGAGGTGGCTGGGGTGCAGGTCACTGGGGGTCCCAGCCCAGGTGGGTTCCTGCAGCCCTTCCCTTCCACTTTGCTGGGGTCCCTGTCCCCTCAGCTCCTGGCACCGCTCAGAGACACGGCCATGGGGACCAGGGTGGACAGAGCTGTCGAAGCTCCAGGGCAGCTCCTGCCACCCTCACCTGGGCTGTGTGTGTGCCACTCCCGGCTGCACCACTGGTGACAGCACACCTCGGATGGGGGGCAGTCCTGGTCCTGGTGGCAGCTCTGCTGGTGGTGTGGCTGTGGGGTGGCTGCAGCATGGCTGGCATCCTCTGTGCCATGGAGCAGGGCATGGCTGGCAGTGCCAGCCAGGAGGTGAGAGCAGGACGGTGGCCTTGCTATCCCATCCTTCCCTGCTCCAGTGCCCACCTGGGAACCATGCAGTGGGTCCCCACCCTGGCCCCTCTCTGCCTGTCATTGGTAATGCCCCGGTGGCACTGTGGCCTCGAGCACTATGACCCCCTGTGCATGTGTCCGCATGATGCCGATGCACGGCCAAAGCTGCAGTCTTGCCGGCAGTGCTCGCCTCCTGGCACCATGTCAGCATGAGGCCCCAGCGCAGGGAGGGTGCGGGGTGGGGGCAGCGCTGGCCCCTGGCACAGCCAGGCTCGCTGTGCAGCAGGGCCAGGCAGGTGAGCCCGCAGGCCAGGGGCAGCACTTGGCACTGCCAGGGCAGTCAGTGTCCTGGGTGCAGGGGTCCCGGCGCAGCAGGTCACTGCCCAGCGGGGAGCTGGTGGGGCAGGTGCCAGGTTTCACTGGGAGCAGCAGCGAGACATTGGGGACAGGCAACGGCTCTCCTGCCAGCCCCAGCAGAGCCCACCCTGGTGAGCATGGGGCATGGAGGCCCCTGTTGTGCCACACACCTCTGCCTCAGGGTGGCTGCAGCCCCTTGGCATCACCCCTGGTTCCCAAGCCACAGCCCTGCCCGTGCTGCCTGTCCCGTCCCGTCTCACCAGCCAGGGCTCCTGGCAGGCAGTGGCGGTCACGGCTGCTGTTGCAGCATTTCTGCACGTCGGGGCAGTCGCTGTCGCCTTGGCACTGCTCCCAGCACGGCCCCGCTGGCCTGGGCTGCGCTGCAGGGCACCCCCCAAGTTTGGGCTGGTCTGGCAGAGCAGAGCAGGCGCAAGGCTTCAGAATCCCCAGTAGGATGCCCTGCCCACCCTGGGGCTCCCTGGCCCCTCACCGTGGTCCACATATGCCTGGCACCCAGCAGCTGTGTCCTGGCACTGGGTTTCTCTGGCAGCTGCCAGGAGCTGCTGATGTAGGGGAAGCGGTGTGCGGCTGCCCCAGGAGCCCATGGTGGCAGGGAGGTGGCAGACATCTACAGCACGGAGGGGCCCACGGCCATGTCATGGTGAGTCTTATCCTGCACTGGCTCCAGGCAGGCAAGGCCACAGCCCAGCAGGCAGCACTTCTGTGCTCCCAGGCAGTCCTTGTCCTCCAGGCAGGGGAAGGAGCACAGGTAAGGGCCCCTCGGGGGCAGCCGCTGGGCAGGCACCGGGTTTCTCTGCAATGCCAAGTGGTGTGGGGCTGAGAGGCAAGGGTGCACTAGCAATGTCCCAGGGCAGTGCTGGGAAACCTGCTCCTGCTGGACCCCCTCTGCCTGCCCCTGGCTGGACCCCACCAGGTGCTCTGTCCTGAACCCCTCCACATGCCCCATGCCTGCCTTGGAAACCATGGGCAGGAGGCTTCCAGCAGCGCACAAAGGGCTGCTCCATGGCAATGGGGATGGCACAAGGTTGGGGACAGGGACAGAAGAGGAGTGTGCTAGCTGCCCCGGGACAGATGTGGTGCTGGTGGCCATGCCACAGTGCCATACCTTCTGCCAGGGGGGTGCAGCGGAGCTGGCACTCCCAGGAGCAGCACTTGTGCCATCTGGGGCAGCTGGAGTAATTAGCACAGAGTGGGGGCTCCAGAAGCAGGCAGTGTATGAAGTCCTGTGGGCACCTCCCTGGCTTCTGGGGTTCCCCTTAGGTGGGACAGCAGCATCAGGGCAGCACCAGGCAGCAGATCTGCTTGGCCTCTATTCCCTGGGGAGCAGGTCATGGGTCCTACCTGCGGGGGACAGGGGACCAGAGCAGGGAGTGCAGCCTGGAGGGCAGGTTCCTGGCAGGAGTCTGGCCTCTCGGGGCCCCAGACCAGGGGCCTGGCTCACAGTGATCCTCTCTCGCTGGCACAGCAGCGCCTGGCCGATGGCAACAGCCAGGGCTGCCAGAGAGAGCCTGGGGTGCGAGCAGCCCTGCTGCCATGGCAGGAGAGGCTTCGTTGGAGTGGGGCTGGAGACTCCCCTGCAGCACGTCCCTGGAGCTGCCATACCCCCACATCGAGACCTGCACAGCACAGCAGGGCACAGCACAGGAGGGCACAGCATGGCATGGGATGGGACTGTGTGATCCCTCGCAAGGCAGTGAGTGCCGCAAGAAGTGTCCCTGGCCTTGCCAGGGAGAAGACAGCACTGAGCCAGCAACAGCTGGAAGTCAGGGTCCATCCCTGAGCATCCAGCCGCCCTCTGCATCCTCACTGCAAGCGGCATGCTCCTCGCTGCTGCCTTCTCCTCCTCTTGTTCCTCCTCCTGGCAACCTGTGCTCATCTTGGCCACACTGGGAAAATCAGGACAGCCCTGCCTTTGGCACAGGTGTGGGTGAGCTTCAGCTGGCACCTCTGCCTGGCTCCTGCCTGTGAGCCGAGCGATGCCATGGGCACAGCAGTTTCTGCAAACACCCCTTGCCGGCTCCTGGCAGGGCTGTGCTGTTTGGGCTGCAAACAGAGACCCTGCTGGGAGGTTTCACTCCAAACAACAGCTGTTTGGTTAAAACAAGGAAGGAACCTGGCCGTTGTCTCAGGGCGGGCAGAGCAGCACTGCAGCTGGGAACAACCACCCCTGGCATCACCCCCATGGCAGGGAGGCCCTGGCAGCAGGGGTCTGCACCTGGGAAGTGGCACCCGTGGCCCAGGCCCGTCCACTGGGGTTTGGGTCCATCCCCATGGCAAGGGGCCACATGCAGAGGTGGGGAAGGGATGTGAGGTGTGAGAAGCAGAGCCTGGACACTGAAGGGCCACAGGTCCTGAGATCCGTGCTGCCCTGGCCCCTGCCCAGCCTCTGCCTCCCCCAACCAGCACGCTCCTCATTCCTGCCTTTGCCACGCAGCCCCTGCTCGGCACAGAGAGCCCTCCTGGGCACCAGGCCAGGCACTGGGCTCTGCGGGCACAGATGCCCCAAATCCAAGTCTGCCAGTGTCAGTGCGGGGGTGCTCAGGGAGGCTGGGAGGGCCCCTGCCGCATGTGGCACCCCTGGGTGCTGACAGCTGCTGTGCACGCAGGGTGCAGGGGTGCACATGGGGGTGCAGGGCATGCGCATGTGCCTGACCAGTCCAGGGTGGGAGTGGGCTCCCTGAGGCAGTGGGGCTGTGGCGCAGGCCCTGCAGCTGGCCAGGACATGGTCCCCACCAGCGTGTGCTGGGCAGTGCCAGCATATGCTGGATAGGGATGGGGGGGACATGGCCGGGGAATGGGGGGTGGGGTTCAAGGAGTTGGTCCCAGGATGCCTGTGCCTGGCAGCTGCTGGGTTTGCCTGCTGGTACTCACTGCCTTTCTCCTCTGGTACAGTGCCGGGCTCTGCCCTGAGAGCAAGGAGCGCCAGGAGGAGGAAAACCCCTGGCCTCATGGTGCTGCTGGGGATGTCGTGTGTGTCTGGAGCTGAGGCGGGGTTGGGTTTAAAATCTCTGGTGGGGGTGCCTGGGGTGACGGGGCAGCTGAAGCCGGGCTGCTGGCTGTGGCAGGCTGGCCGTGCTGGGGGCAGGAAAAGCAAGAGGAGAGGCAGTTCCCAGAATCTGCTTGCTCCCCACCAGCCATCCTGCTTATCTCCAGCCAAGCCGCGCTTTCGGGTCAGGGTGACTTGCATGGCTGGGGAGGGCTGCTGTCCCCCACAGCACACAGCCCGATCCTTGCTATAGCCAGCTATGACCCCCTGCCTGGGTTTCCCTCCAGCCCTGCTTGCCCCTCACGTCCCTGGGGTGGGGGCCATGGACAGACCCCATGACTTGGCCATGGTGCGGCAGCAGGAGCAGCCAGAGGGGCTCTGCCACCACCACACAGCTGTGGCTTGGCTCAGCTGGGTGTAGACTCCACACATGGGACTGCTCAGGATCCAGCACCACAAGGTGGGAGAGGTGTCCTGGGCCACCCTTGGTGTCCCAGCATGGTGACAGGACTGGGCTGGGACCAGTGAGTGGGTCGTGCCATGGCCCCTGGCATGCGGATGCTGCGCCATGCCTCCTTTCTTGTCTGGGTGCTTCATCTACCCTGACCCATGACTGCTTTTCCAACCAGGTTTTCACACTTTGGGATGCAAATGAGCCCTTCCTTGGTGCAAGGAATCCGAAGGAACTGGTTTCTGTGCTCCAGTCCATGACTGCTGAGGGGACATTGGTGCAGCCCCTGGACCCAGCGGGATGGTCACCATGGGCAATGGTGGCTGGAGGGCTCCCGCATGGAAACGGGAACCTCTCCCTGCCCCAGGGCAGCGCCTGCCTGCAGGAACGGCTGCCGGGCACCTGCTTGCACCTCCCTGCCTGTGTGCAGCCCAGGGCTGCCTGCACCTCCTGGGAACCCGCAGCAGAGCACAGGGATGGTGACCCAGAGCAAAAGGTGGCCATGTGCCTATTTATTCTCTTTTGTTGCTGTGAAGGGGCTGGGCCCAACCGGGGTGCAGGGTTCTGCCTCTGTGCTTGGGCTGCCCGGAGCCTTGCCGTGGCATGGGGCGGTGTGGGTTGTGCGCAGCCCTCAATGGCACAGTTGGGAGGGGCCGGGGGTGCTGGGGACGCCAGCCAGGACACATCAGAGCAATGCCAGTGCCATCTTGCCAGCAGTGCAGAGGGTCCAGCGCAAGGATGGATGCAGGGGCTGGCAGGTGCTGCTGGCAGAAGCACCTCTTTGCTCATCCGCAGTGGTATGATGGCAGTGGGGAGGGGGGACAGCCCTGAAATGGCAGCTCCTGGTGCAGCAGCCCTTCCCGGCCAGGGCTAGGCTGTGCCTGGAAGAGATGGACGAGGCAGTCAGTGCAAGATGGGTGCTCCTGCCCCGAAGGATGGGGGGCCGTGGGGTGCTCCCACCATGGGCCCCTCTCTGTCTCCTCCAGGCTGGACCTGCTGCAGGGGTGAGACCTGTGCGGCCTTGGGCTGCCGGGACCCAGGAGGTGGCAGGCTGGGGAGGGCCTTACCCTGCAGTGGGGGGATGCACGCCCGGCCACAGCCTTGAAGGCAGCACTTCTGACCGGGGGGACAATCCTTGTCCTGCAGGCACAGGAGGAGGCACTCGGCTGCCCGGTCACCATCAGCTGTGGGGGGACAGAGCCCGGGCCGCACTGGCACATGCGGAGAGAGGGAGGGGTGAGGGGCTCCCCTCCTGTGAGCAGGGCACCCCTCTGGGGTGGGGGGGCTGCCCTGACTGCAGGGGGTGAGCACCTCACCCAGCTCCTGCCCCATGGGAACAGCAGCTGGGTCTCCGCACTCCTATCACCCCCTGGGAGCCCTGGGAGGGCCACGGCAAGGGGGTGCCAGCCCTGGCTGGGGGGGTCAGCCTGGGATAGGGCAGGGAGGGGACATGGGGGTCTTGGATCCACAGGGCTCCAGTGGCTTTACCCTTGATGGGTGGTTTGCAGACATGGCCACAGCCTGTGGTGCAGCACTTGGCGGCTCCGGGGCAGTTGCTGTCAGTGTCACACAGCTCCAGGCAGGGTCCCAGGGAGCCCCGCAGCACCATGGGGCACGTGCCAGGCTTCGCTATGGCACGGCGGCTCCCTGGTGACAACAGGGACTATGTCTGTGCCGGGATCCTGCTTCCCCCAGCCCCACTCCTGGCATGGCCTTCATGCTGCCCCCATGCTGCCCTCAGCTGTCACCCCCACACCCATGCCAGTCTGACCCAGTGAGACCAGTCACAGCTCAATATGGAATGCCAGCTGGCAGCTGGAGCGGTGAGGGACAGCCCTGGCTGCAGTCCCCACCAGCACCCAGTCCGAGTGGGGTGCAGGATAGGGCTGCAGGATGGGGGTGTGAGGAGGGGGGGTGCAAGAGGGGGGTGCAACCCCATGCCTGCTTGGGGCCATCACCCACCTGTCATGGAGGAGCTTGGTACCAGGATCCCTTCCCACAGCACCCTGAAGGTCTGCTCCTGCCCAGGGGCTCATGAGGGCTGGGGCTATCCCCAGGGTGGGTGTGCGGCACTGGGAGCCACAGCTGATGGCACACGCTCCCCGGGGCCTGGATGGCTATCACCAGCTGCACACTCAGCCAGGCACAGCTGCTGGGGCTTGTCTGGTGGCGCGGCTGAGCACACACCAAGCTTTGCAGGGGAGGAAGAGCCGTGCTACCATTGGTGTGGCTGTGGGTTGGCATGGGGTGGCTGCGGGGCAGCCATGGACAATCCTGGAGGCATACACGCTTAGATGGCGGGATGCAGGTCTGGTGAGCCCCAGCCCCAAGGGGAGCAGACCCTGTGGGCGACCAGCCCCGGGAAGAGGGATGGTGGGGCTATACCTCTGTCTGGGGGGGCGCAGGCCAGCCCACAGCCGGAGAAGCAGCACTTGCGGTCCCCGGGGCAGTCCCGGTCATCGGTGCAGCGGTTGTGGCAGGCAGCAGTGCTTCTCTGCACACGCTTCCGTGGGCAGAGGCCAGGTTTGGCTGTAGGGCAGGGGAAGCTCAGGGCTCAGCATGCAGCTGACCTGGCCCCACAGCACCCGTGACTGCCCCACAGAGCAATGGGGAGGCTGTGGACCCGTCTGGTACATCCTCAACCCATCATAGGGACACCCAGGCCACCTCACCTGGCTCGGCAGGCACGCAGCGGGCACAGCAGCCAAGGGTGCAGCACTTCTCCCCGCGACTGCACATGGTGTCATTGTGGCAGCTCATCCCACAGCTCGCCCCACTGGCGCTGCCAGCACGGGGGCAGTAGCCTGGACTCTCTGCAGAGGGAGATGCGCTGTGTGCCCAGGGAGTGGGGCTCGCACGAGGAGCACCCGACATGGGCACCAGCCCCCACCCACGTCCCACCCGTCACCCAGTCCCCGCACTGGCATCTCCTGGGGGGAGCCGGCGGTACCTGTGGTGGGGAGGAGGCAGGTCCTGACCTGCTCGTTCTGGCAGCACTTCTCGGCACTGGGGCAGCTGTGGTCGGAGAGGCAGTACAGCCTGGGGGGTCGCGGGGCTCCACTCCCCCCTGCTGGGCACTCACCCGCTTTGCCGGGGGCAGGCAGGGCGATGGGGGGCCAGCGTCCCTGCAGGGCCCGACGCGGTGCTGGGGTGACAGCGGGGGCAGCGCCTTGGTCCCCGGTGCTGTTCTGGTGGGCTGGGGTGGATGGCAGCTCCACAAACAACACCAGAAGCACCAGGAGGACGGTACGCTTGCCCAGCATCATGCTGCTGTCAGGGGGCCGTGCTGCTGGACCTGCTGGCTGGGATTTAAACCCTGCTGGGATGGGGGCTGGCCGAGCTGAGATGCTTCTTCCCACGGCAGCACCGTACTGAGACCGTGGGAGTGCCAGGCACGAACAATCCAGCTCGGGGGAGACTTCTGGGGCAGTGCTGGGCTCACAGCCCACGGCTGATGCATCCTCCACAGCATGCCCTTTCCAGGTCACCAGTGACCCGCAAGCAGCCAGGCTGGGGGGACAGGCAGTGCTCCAGGAGCCCCACTGCCCGCACTCCCCGATGGTGAGCAGGGATGGGACACAGGGAAGCAGTGTCCTGTTCCTGGTCCTCAGCGTCCAACCGGTCCTGGCCGGGGAGTGTTGCCAATTGCCTCCCAGCACACACAGAGCAGGAAGAGCTCCTGCAGAGAGCTGTGGCACTGAGCCGGGGTGTACCAGCCTGCACCTGCACTGCAGAGAGAAGGGGAACTGGCACCAGGCACAGGGCTGTGCCAGGCAAGGTGCAGGGCTGACTCTGCCCCAGGGGACAGCTGTGCTCTGTCCCTGCTAAAGGTGAGGACCCTGGGGGTGCCACTCCCTCAAAGGCACGTGGGACTGCCTGCGCTGGTCCTGGGGTCTGGGAATGGGACTGGGGTGGGTGCGGGAGGGTCAGGGCACCAGGAGCCCTGTGGGGAGCAGGAGGTGCCAGGGAGAGTGGAGCAGGAGTGTGGCCCAGCTCTGAGCAGGCAGGGGAAGGACAGGGCAGGGGCAGGCATGGGGCAGGGGTGTGTGGGCTTCACTGCCCATGGCTCCTTCGGGCTCCTGCCATGGGCAACATGCCACTGGCAGGCTGGGAGCGCATGGGGCAGGAGGCATTTTGGGTGATGCTTGTGCAACAGCACATACCAGTGGCCTTCCCATCCCCCAGCCATTGCAGAGCGAGAGCAGCTTTGCTATGATGGAACATGGACATGGCTATGTAGTGATGGCCCTGCTCTGAGCACGTCTGGGCAAAGGTGGAGAAGGCATGCCAAGGGTGTAGGGCCATGGGGTAGCCTGGGCCGTGGGGCTGTGGGGCAGCCCCAGGCAGGGGCACAGGCTGGGAACCCTTGCAGCCATGATGCAACCAGTTGGTGCTGACACTTCTCATGTGCAGCCCTTCCAGGTGTCCCCAGCACCGGCACCAGTGCTCAGCAGCAGTTGTAGTGGGCTGGATGCGGGCAGGGTGGCTGCCCAGCCAGGAGTGCAGCAGGACGGAGAGGAAGCCATGAGCATGGCAGGGAGAGACTGCTTTATTGGTGAAAGTGCAGGGGGCTACAGCGCACCCCAAGCAGGGAACCCGAGAGGAAGCTGAGGCTGAAGGCTCCGAGCTGGGAGTGCGGCTGGGCCGGTGGGGGTGGGGGGGATGGTGCAGGGCTGGGGCCTGGGCGTGCAGGACTCACGTCGGGCAGCAGCTTCCCTGTGGCTGGGCTGGGCTGGCAGGAGGCGGCTGTGCCTGCAAAGGGAGCAGAGGGCCATGAGTGGGACAGGTGCGTGGGTGCTGTATCAAGGGTGCTGTAGGATCCCCGGGATCAGTGGGCACCCAACTGACCTCAGTGGAGGGGTGTCACGCAGGAGACCTTGCCACAGCCATTCCTGCAGCACTTCTGACTCCCAGAGCAGTTGGAGTCCGTCTTGCACTGGTTAGCGCAGATGCCCAGCATGGGGATCCCCGGACTGACGGGCGGGCAGGTGCCGGGCTTCTCTGCAAAGGCAAAGGGACATGGCCTGAGACCTGTCGGCCCTGGCACAAGGGGCAGGACCAGTCCTGCAGGTCCTGGAGCCGTGGGCATGGCTCTGGACCCTGGCTGCCACGGAGGAAGGACCCCTGGGCCAGCTGGCGGCTCCCGCACCCCACAGCTCTGCCCATTGGCGCTCCCACCAGCCTGACCTGATGGGGACATTTTGGGGAGGCCATGTGGTGTGGTGGTCCCGCACGGTCCCTGTGTTCAGCCTCCCGCTCGGGGGTTCGTGGCTCGCACAGGAAGCAGCCCTGATGGCAGCCTCGGCCCTGCTTTCCCCCACAGCCACTGTGGACAGCCCTGGCTGAGGGCTTGTGGCACGTGGGCTCAACTCAGGACTCAATGGGGGGCACATGCCTCCCAGACAGCCTTTGCCTCAGCTGTGTGGGGACCCTGCCCTGCCATCCCGCTGCCTGCCACCAGCACTGGCGTCCTGGCTCTGCACCATGCCGTCCTCCACTGCAGCGCAGCCAGGCGAGCTCTGTCCTTGCAGGTGACAATGGAGGCACCAGAGCCTCTGTTTCACATCCATGTGTTTGCAGCTGGAGATCCCAAATCCTGTGCCTGTCTACCAGGGCTGCTTTCCAGCAGGACAGGTGTGGTGAGCATACTCAGCCAGATAGCTGCGGCGCCATGTCCAAGCTGGGGATGATGCCGTTGGGAGACTCTTCCCAGGTAGGGGGTTGGGAGGCAGGACAGTGCCCATGTCCTGGGCTGGCAGCTACCCATGGCAGGGCTGAGCAGGCAGCAAGGGCTGTGAGGGGGAGCAGTGCAGGCCCCTGCCCTCTGCTCTGGCCCCAGCGCCATTCAGAGGTGTCTCCTCCTGTGTTGCTGGGAGGAAGAAGGGGTGAGCATGGCCCTGGCAAGCCCAGGTGGAGGGTGGACAGTGCCAGGAGGTTGCCCCACAGCAGCACACCCTGATCCCACCAGGCTCCCCGCGCAGACCCCAATAACCGTGCTGCAGCCAGACATGCAAGGAGCACCCGAGCCCACCGCTGCTACCGCGCCCTGGAGCACCAGTGCTGCTGGCTGGGATGGACTATCGGCTCTGGGCAGCGGGGCTGGGAGCAGGAGGGAGCGTTACCGTCGGGCTTCTGGCAGGCCTTGCCGCAGGCCGCCGGGCAGCACTTGAGGGTGCTCTCGCAGTCGCCATCGGACTGGCACCCCACTGTGCAGTTCACTGCTTCCGTCGCCGGGTCCGGGCACACACCGGCTTTCGCTGCAAGGCAAAGGCGGAGGGCGTGGGTGGGCGCCGGGGCTGCTGGCCCCACAGCAGGGCGAGGGTTGCCATCCTGAGGCAGGAGATGCTGCCACCAGCCCCAGGGCTGGGTCCAGGGATGCTGCTGAGCCCAACCGTGCCAGGTGCCATCTGGCTCTTGGCCCCGGCCCCCACCCCAGCAGGCCCCAGGGCTGGGAGTGATGCTGGTGGCTCGCCTGGGGCGTGCCGAGCCGTGCCGAGCCGTGCGCTCATACTCACTGGTGACATTCTGGGCGGATGCTGGAGGCAGCTCTGCCCAGAGAGCCAGGAGCCCCGCCAGGACGAGCACGCTGCGGGCCTTGGGCATGGTGCGGGAGCCGGTGCTGCGCCTGCGGGGCCGCCCGGCCAGCCTTTAAGCTCCTCTCCAGGTGGGGCCGGCGGGCGGGAGGGCTTGGCCTTCCGGGTGGCTCCCAAGGGCCGGGCAGGGCCAGGCTCCCCCTTCGCGCTTGCACAACCCGAGTATCAGGTATCTGCCGCTGCTGACTGCCAACCAGGAAGGGGGAGCCTCGAGGAGACCGGGCGGCCACACTGAAAACTTGCCTGGCAGGAACAACAGCCAAGCGCCGCCGGCCGCGGCCCCCATGTGTCCTGTGTGCTGCACGTCATCCCCCAGCCCCTGAGGCAGTTGGGGTGCACGGCTGTCATGGTCCCCCACAGGGCTCGGCTGCTGGAGGCCATGGGGATGCGGCTGGTACCAATAGTGGGGAGAGTGGCAAGCAGGGGTATGCCAGGGACAGGGCACGATCCATCCCTACCACTGCCCTGGCCATGGCCGCGAGCTCGAGTGGAGCCCCCAGCCTGGTCCACTGATGCCCAGAGGCCAGGACAGTGCGCCTGGGGGCTGCAGCTTAGCTGTGCTTATTGCTCTCCCGGCTCCTGCTCCAGCCACTTGTTCTCCTCCAGCTTTCTCTCCTTGACTGAAGGGCCCTTCAGGCTGCCTGTGCTTCCAGGCAGGCACCCGCCCTGAGGTTTCCCCACGCCTCCCCTGCAGCCTCAGGAGCTCCTTCTGCGTGGCTGCAGTCTTCTCCCATGGCCCCCGCTGTCCTCACAGTCTCCAACATATCTGGGGATGTGGCCTGGACCGGCCGGCAGCGCCGGTTGGGTGAGTGGTAGGGAGCAAGTCGCCAGCATGCTCTGACTGCACGCCTGGTGCTCTGGGACGTGGAGGTGCTGGAGATTGTATGACCCCAGAACCCGTTGGCCTGGTGGCTGCCCGGGATACCCCTCCTGTGGCACCTCCCTCCAGTGGGACAGGATGCTTCATGGCGCCTGGCAGCACTGAGCTGGGGTTTGTTTGGCTAGTCCCAGCAAGCCAAGTGGCCTAGATCACCTGGCTTGGCTGCCGTGCTCCCGTCGGTGAATGCTGCTCTGTCAGTTCCTGTCTCCTCTGCAGGCGCTGCTGGCAGTGGCTGCAATTCTGGGGCTGCTGACAGAAGGGGAGCAGCCCAGCACTGTGCCAAGGGGCCCCAAGGACCCCATCCCCTTTGCTCACAGCTCCCAGTTTCAGCTCAACACATTGGGTCATTCGGCTACCATCGTGACGTGGGTCCCTGTACATGGTGCCGGTGCTGCCTGGTTGGGGGGCACAGGTTGGACCCCTCTGCAGGGAGGCAATCCCAGAGTATCATGGCTCCCTGGGCTGCATCCTGGCCACAGTTGCAGGCTGAGTCTCTCCTGTGTGGGGAGGAGAGTGAGATCTGCCTCATCTTTGGTGATGATGTGCCCTTGTCACTGGCAGAAGCTCCAGGGGCAGCCCCAGCTCTGGGCTGGAGCATCTCACAGCCCTGTGTGGGCCAGGAGTGTGTGGGGTGGGGGACATGGTCCCTGCCCCAAGTCACGAGCCAGTGTCCGCTCTGCCGGGGTGGGTCTCCAGGTAATTTAACCCCAACAGTCAACAATGCGGCACTGAGTGGCAGTAAATCAGTAACTGTTTGCCTTTGCCTGTGGTCCCCTCCCCGCCACAGGTGTTTATGCAGTAACAGGAGCCGGCACGGACAGCCCCGCTGCCTGCCCAGCTGCTGCTCTGTGCTTCACTGCCGTTGGCAGCAGGAGCTGGTGCGCGGGGACAGGGCATAGGCCTGGGGTGGCGAGGAGAGTGGCAGCTCCGTCCTTGTCCCTGTGCCGTCTGGGCCAGGATGCTCAGCAGCTGGGTGCCAGGGAGCTGCTGGGCAGCAGCACAGCTGCAGCCTGGTGATCCCCGTACCAGGGCCGGGGCCATGATGGGGGTGGTAATGTGGCCGCTGCAGGTGTGAGCGTCGGCTGGGCAGCGTGAGTGCTGCCCTCCATGATGGAGGCGAGGGACCTGCACTGTCCCTGCCTGTGCTGCGCAGGGACAGAACCCTCCCAGATCCAGTGGCAGCTTTCCTGGAGCAGCAGTGCGGCTGCCGGTCCAACGCTGCCCACCCAGTGGTGCTGTCCCCGCTGCCAGGGCAGGGGCTGTCCCAGTGAGTGAGCTGCTGCTTCTGTGCTGGTGCTGCCAGTGGCGCTTGCCTTTGAGAGTTATTGCTCTGGTCTGACCTTGTAATTGCTCTGCCCCAGTGTGTGGGATGTCCTTGGTGCTGGCAGTGAGCAGCGGGAGCTGGGAGGCTGCAAGCATGGATGACAGTAGCTGGGCTGCACCAGAGCAGCTGGATGGGAGCAGATGAGAGTGCAGAAATGGGACCATGGCAGCAGACAAGGAGAAAATTGCAGAGGAAGGCAAGAGCTGCAGGGAGCAGCATGGGTGTTGGTGGGTTTGCCCAAGGTTGTGCCTTGTCTCTGGTGTGCCCGTCTGGCTGCCAAGTGGCTGATCCAGCTGGAGCTGCCCCCAGCCAGCCAGAGCAGCTGGAGAGGGACTGAACGTGCTGGCAGCAGGGCCAACAGCCATGCTGGGCTCTAGCCCATGCAGTCAGCATCGTTTTCCGGGAGACAGAAATACTTTGGCTCCTGTCCCCAGTGTGCGGCATTCAGGATGCTGCTGTCCCTGCCCTGGTTCTGCCAGGTGCTTCCTCGACAGAGACTGAGAATGGCTGTGGGGAGCACAGGGGTCTGCCGGCGCGGCCGCATGCCAAGACATGTCCTGGGGGAGGATCCTGGCTGAGGACGCAGGATCAGCTGCCCTGAGCTGAACCCCAAAGGCTCTTTGCAACATCCCTGGGTGGCAGTGCCCACCACCACTGAGCCCAGTCACGGTGACTGCACCCAAGCTCCGCGGGAGACCACAGGTCCTTCATGGCAGCAGGGAAGGTGCTGGAGTCACGTATCCCTGCCCGCCGAGGGAGGGCAGTCAATGATTAAAAGGGGAGAGTTGCTGGGCCAGGCAAGGTGCCCCGAGGCAGATAGCTGGCCTCCCACTGTTGGCACGGATTGGGGAAAACGCAATAGAGAGGAATGCCCCTTCCTCTGGGAGACATCGAACCCCGGCAGTCAGCAGCTCAGTGCCCCCATGCTTTGTGCATGGGCTGATGCACAGGGAATTATCTGACCCCTTTGGGGCCCAGTCATGCAATCAGCTGGCAGCCAAAGGCCAGTGCACCCTGTGGACAGGAGGGCTCCTGTCGCACTGCTGTGTCCTGCTCCTGCTGCCAAGCCCCCGTTGCCTGCCCGTGCTGCCTGCATGGCGCAGACTTCAGCGGCTCCTCTCGTGCTGCAGAGCTGGAACCTCGTGGCTTGGCAGTGGTACATGGGTTGCCCTAGAGCTGGGGAAGTGCCTAGCTCTGTACCGGTGTGATCGGTCTTACCTGCTCATCCCATTCGGGACCCCTGGCCAGAACCAGCCCCGCAGCACCCTGAAAGCTGGCGCGATGCAGCCGCTCTGTGCACTCACCTATGCCCCCAGCAGCCGTGGTGGCTGGCTGCAGCTGGGCACTCAGGGCGAGGATGCCCATGAGCAAAATGCCAGCAGCCTTCATGGTGCTCCCTGTGGGTGCCAGATGGCCAGTGTGGGTCGGCGGGGGTTTATATCTGCGTGGGACCAGGGAGGGGCCACCGTGCACATAACCTTCGGGTACTGAAACTCTCGCTGTGTTTCACAGTTGTGCCCGAGGCAGCAACAGCCCCACAACGTGTTATTGCCTGAGAAATCATTTACCACGGCTCCGTCCCAGCCCCAGCAGTCAGGCTGCAGCCAGGGTGGGGACATTGGGACCCAACAGCACACTCCCTAGGGGAAAGGGAGACATGGCCATGGGGAGCCCAGAGGAAGGGGCTGGAGGTCTCCAGCTTGGAAAAGAGGAGACAGAGGGGACAGGAGGGAGGCTGGTACATCCAGAGCAGCCCAGAGAGTGTGGATGGGACTTTCTTCCCACGGCTACAGGACCTGGGGGTGCTGGGGGAGAATCACAGGCAAGAGGCAGATGGCAGGCGCTCTCTTCACTGAGCTGTGGGACATGCTGCAGACATCAAGAGCTGCCCAGGTGTGAAAAGTGATTGTATGAGTTTATGGGACAGGGACCCAGCGGGGACTGAGCAGGAGGATGCTCCCCTGGGGGGGTGGTGATCCTGGCGGCGTGGCACAGCACAGGGGCTTTTTGCGATGAAGAGCTGGGGGTCTGTCCCCAGCCATGCCCACCCCAGAGATCCAGTGCCTGCCTGCCCTGGCCCTGGCCTTGTCCCACGTCCCAGTGCATCTGCCTACAGAGCTGTGGGTGACAACTGGCTGGGTCCCAACAGGCAAGTGTGGCCTCTGGGGGAGCGGAGCACGGGAAGCCTGTGCGATGTGCCAGGCTGGGCACACCCACTACCTTGTGCCATGCACCAAGCATCATTCCTCTGCAGGGACAGGCGGGTGGCTGGATGCTGTCACGTCGACTGGCTGCAGGTGCGTCCTGGCAGACAGGTGCTCTGGCAGGGTCAGCATGGGGGCTGCCTTTCACCTTGATGCACACTGGGACTGGAGTGAGGCAACCCTGGATGGGGTGGGGAATCCCAAGGTTAACAGTGCGGGGAGGTCACAGACAGCCCTGCGCAGCCAAGCATGCAAAGCGTGATCGTGACGAGGGTGAGGTGTGCTCCATGCCTGCAGGGACCCCATGGTGTTGCTGCTGCCACACCCTGAGACTCCACAGAGGGGGACCTTTGCTCCCTGCTCACCATCACATGCGATGCAGGGGCACAGCTGGGCTGCACGTGTCCCTGACAGAGGTCCCATGCCAGCACAGCTCGCCGTGCCCCACTGAATGGCAAAAGGCAGAGCAGTGGCAGCCTGGCTTGCTGGGCACAGGTGGGGGCTGGCAGGGCTGCAGCAAGGCGTGGGGGGCAGCCTGTGGCCATGGTGGGCAGAGAGGGGCAGGACCTGGGTTTTCAAGGGGCTGGTGGAAGGGACTGGTCTTCTGCTGGAGCTGGAGATGGGGAGAAAGGCCTCGGCCGGCGTCCCAGTGTGCAGGGGAGGACGCTCCCTGCCCGGGGGTTTGTCGCAAGGCCAGCCTGGCTGGAAGTAGGTGTCTTTCTGCTGAGGCAGACGTGACCTCTGTGGTCTCGCACAGGGTTTTACAGCTCAACGATCGTATTTCCCCACTTGCAAATTCCTGTTTGCGTCATCCTGGCCCTAAGTGGCCAAATGCACTTGTTGCTACAGAAACTCTGGGTCTGAAACGGGGGAACCTTTAGCAAGAAAACCAGGGGCTGTGAAAGCAGTCCTGTCCCCAGTTTATGTGTGTGGCATGTGCTGTGGTGGTGGTGCAGGGAGTCGCCAGCCTCACCTGAGCGCTGCCTGGTCCTTTGGCTGGCACTGGCAGCTCTGCGTTCTGCCAGGCTTCAGCCTCACACCCTTCCTCCCCTGGCTGCCGCATGCCCGTCGCATGTTATGGCATGTAGCTGTGTGCCGTTAATGACAGCGTGTTCGAGCCCTGCCAGCACATGGCAGTGTGAAGCCTCGTGTGTCCTCCTACCACTGTGCCCGGCTGTGCTGAACGGTCCCCGTGGCCTGTGCAGCCCCCTCCCTACCTGCTGCCCTCTTCCTGCCTGCTGCCCCCTCGCTGCCTGCAGCCCCCTGCCTGCTGTGCCACGCCGGTGCGGGGGCTGGGGCTGCGCAGCCCCTCCTGTGACCCCACCCGCTGTGCCTCGCTGCTCCGCGGGCTCCGTGGGCTGCGGGCCCGATCCCCGCGCAGCATCCCGGGCGGCGGCCGGCAGAGGAGGCTGTTGCTCCGTCGGAGCGGGCCGGACCGGGGAGCGGGGCCCGGCTGCCCCCGGGATCCGGGAGCGCCGTCCCCGTCCCCGAAGGCGGAGACCGGTGCGGGGCGCTGCGCCATCCCGGGCCGGGCGCGGGACTCCCAGGCTGTACTTAAGCGGCCGCGGGCGGTGCGGGGGCAGCGCCATGAAATCGGGGCGGTTGCTGCTGCTGCTGCTGCTGGCGGCCCCCTCGGGCCCCCTTGGCCACTGCCGGCCGGCCTCGGGTCGCCGCCTGCAAGGTGAGCCACGGCCCGGGAGTGCTCCCCGCCGCCGCCCCGGTGTCCCCGGAGTCCCCTCGCCCCCTTGGTAGGGGTGCGCTGGGCGAGCCGCGGGCTCCGAGCTGGGACATCCCGCCGGGACACCCTGCCCGGCCCCGCGGTCCCCGCTGCTGCAAAGCCCTCATCCGAGCGGCAGGGCTGGGCCCCTCGCCGGGGGTAGCACGGAGGCCCGGGGAGGTGCCCCCCCGGCCCTTCTCACCGCCGGCAGCTCCCCAGGCGCCGGGCGGCCCCCCCGGGCTCTGGAAGCCGCGGTTCCACCCGTGCTCGGCACCGCGACGTGCACCGCTGCCAGGGCAGAGCGGGTCCTGGTCGTGCCACTCCCGCCAAGGGGGGGGCCCTCCCGCCCCAGGCTGGGGGGCCCCGTCCGCCCACCGTAACCCCCTGCTCGCCCTCCCAGGGAAGTTTGGCGAGTGCCCCCCGCCCAGCAGGATCCCCTCGATGCCCTGCGACAACTTCTGCTCCTCGGACATGGATTGCCCGGGCAGTGAGCGCTGCTGCAGCACCGGCTGTGGACGGGAGTGCCGGCTCCCCATCGGAGGTGAGGAGGTCCCTTCCCTCCAGCAGCCCTGAACAAGCCTGTGCTCTGCCCTCCAAGGTGGTGGTGGGAGGGGGGTGTGTGTGTGACTGCAGCCACAGTGGGTCCTGTATCTCTGCCAGCCCCTGCGCCCCTTCCTGGCACGCGGAGGGATGCGCCAGGTCCGGGGTCTTCCAAGCACAGCTGCTGCCTGTGAGGTGCATCACCCACAAGGGCTGGCATGGGTGGCCCCTGCGCCCAGTCCCTCTGGTGTAGGGGGACGGGGTGCCCGTTGCTCCCTGCCCACAGTACCTGGGGGTGGGCACCCTGGGGGTGGGCTGGGCAGTGGGAGCGGGTGGTGGCTGGTGGGGGTCTGACCCGGATGCACCCCTCCAGCCAAGAGTGGCTTCTGCCCACGGCTGGACCCTGACATGATGAGCATCTGCCTGGTGAAGTGTAGCAGCGACAGCAACTGTCCAGGCAATGCGAAGTGCTGCAGCATGGGCTGTTTCGTCCACTGCGTGAAACCAGTGCCAGGTAAGGGTGGCCAGGGGAGCTCAATGGGAGAGGGGCCGCAGCCAGGACAGACTCTGAGTGTGAGCTGGTCTCCTCTCTAACCCACAGCCAAACCAGGCATCTGCCCCAAGAGAAAGGTGCTGCAGACCTTCGCCCCCTGCAACAACTCCTGCAGCGATGACACTGACTGTCCTCGCAACAAGAAATGCTGCTTCGCGGGCTGTGGCCGCAACTGCCTGCCTCCAGTCAAAAATACTGCAGCCCCTCTCCAGCCCACTGGCTGGGGCCACCAGCTGGGTTCTGCTACCTTCAGCAGCCTCGTGTCCTCGGCTGACATCTGTCACCTCCCGCTTGTCCGTGGCCCGTGCAGGGGACGCTTCCGTCACTATGCCTATGCATCTGCCCTGGGCACCTGCCAGCCGTTCATCTACAGCGGCTGCGGGGGGAACGCCAACAACTTTGGGACGCTGGAGGAGTGCCAGCAAGTCTGCGAGCAACAGGGTAAGAGGAGGGGCTGCACTGGGACAGACTGGGCTGCACTGGGACAGACTGGGCTGCCCCTGCCTGGGCAGGTGTAGGGGCTGGGCAGGGGGTTGGAGCACAGAGCTGTGCTGCCTGCAGCCAGGCAGCCGGACCTGAAGGGTCTGCTGTACCTCCCCACGGAGTGAGGGCGGCCTCCCTCTGGCAGGGAGAGCAGCAGCATCCCACATCGCTCTGGCACACGGTGTGGGGGCCTCCAGGTGTTCACGGTGGGTGATTTTGACCAGCTCGCAGCTCTGTCCTGGGAGCTGGCATCATCTTTGGTCAGAACCAAGCAACAGTGTTAGTAATGATAATTTTGCAGCCTGATTACCAAAGTAGGAAACCTGACCACCAAGGCGCTCAGCCTGCACAGGCAGGGGGAAAAAACCTGCTCTTGCAATTTGCCTTCCCATGTCTCTGCTGAATGTGCCTGGCACAGGATGTGCATTTGGGAGAGCAGGTGGCTGGTGAAGCTGTGGTGGCCCCGGCGGGCGGGAGCAGGGGCCCCAGCACCATGTAGGCAATTGCCTGGTTGTGACACTCGTTTCCAAGTGGAGCTGTGGGCGGTTGGGGCTGTTGGTGGTTGAGCAGCCGCTGCGGTTGCTCAGCTTCCCTGGCACAGTGGTTGTATCGCCATGCAACAATGGAACCACAAGAGCTGCTCCTGGCTGTGCACATCCCTGGGGATGTGGGCCGGGGGGGTAGCCTGTGCCCAGGGCTGGGGGGCAAATGCTGGGGGGCTGCATGCACTGGGGGTGAGTGCAGCAGCCGGTCTGGGGCCAGCTCTGCTCCACACTGCCAGCATCCTGCTGCCTCCCCCCAGTCCCCAGCCCTGCCTGCACCCCGCTCCTCACCATCCCCTTTTGTCCCCCAGGGAGAGCCAAGGAGTGACCCTGAGGAGGAGGCAGCAGCTGGGCTAGGGGCCCTCCACGGAGCCGGCAACCCAGGGGTCAGGGTCTACAGCGATGCTGACCACTGCCCTCTGTCCCATGCAATAAAGCGCCAGGATGACTGGCTTGCAGCAGCCCACTCTCCACCATCTTGCCTGACCCACGCCTCCATGGTGCAGGCAGCTCCACGTGCTGCCCAGCACCTCCCACTTACCTTCCCAGCTTCATGCATATGTGTAGGAGCTGCAAGCCCAGACCCTGACTAAGCCTGGGGATACTGTACCTGACACATGGTGCACAGGCTTGCTTGTGGTGGCAGGTGGCCCCAGCCAGCCCCCTGCTCCTGGCTTTCAGCCTGGACCCCCGCAGGCAGCTGGTGCGGAGGCCCTGGCACCTCGCATGGCTGCACAGAGCTGGGCAGCACTGGCCCTGGTGTGAAATGTCCCTCCTGGACACAGCCCCTTCCCTGCTCCATGGGGGCCCTGTAGGGATGGCCCCCAGTGCTGCCCTGGCTGAACACCCACAGCTACTTGCTCCCAGCTCAGTCCCTGAGGAGAGCACTGCTGGGGGATGCAGGTCACGCTGCGTGCTGGGGGTGAGATGGGGCATGGGTGCCTGTCCCCCCTGCCAGACTCCGATCCTGCCACCACCTGGGCTCTGGATGGGCTGTGGGCTCATGTCCTTCCCTGCTCAGTGCTGTCCTGAGCCTGATGCGCATCCTGGGAGCTGCTGCATTCCCACAGCCACCCTGAGCTTGTCCTGGTCTTGGCATGGGCAGTGGGCACAAGGTACAGCTGGGGCAGGTGCAGGAGCAGCGGCCACAGGGGTGACACTGTGCCCATCAGGCACCACCACCTGCAAGCCAGGGACCTGTCGGTCTTCCCCAGAAGCACCTCCTGTCAGTGCTGACACCTTCTTATTAATTTGCCAGTTAATGAGAACCCAGAGAGGGGAGCGGGCTGTAGATGGGTGCACTGCCTGCAGATGCTGGGGATGTTCTCAGGAAGGCTGAACAAGGGCACAGAGTACCCTGGTGTGCTCTGGGACAGTGGCATCTCCATGGCCATCCCACAGCAGTGACACCCCGTCCTCTGCTTGCCACCGTGGGGACCCTCAGCTGGGCTCGGGGCGTGGGGGGAGCAGGGGGGGAGCACTGGGTCTAAGCTTGGCACTGCCTCCCTCCTCTGCGTTGGGTGCAGCAGCCACCAGGCACAGGGGCAATGAATCACAGAGCGGCCTCACTCTGGGCAGTGCTGGGGAGCTGGTGTCGAACTGGTGGGTGATGCCCACCCACTCTGGCAACACCTCAGTGCCCCCACCCTCTGGGGACAGGTCTGGGGAGCTGGGGGCTGGGGGGCAGGAGTGCCTCAGGAGTGGCATTTGCTCGGTGGGAGTGGGTTTTTGTGTCAAACCTGTGGCAGCCAGATTGTGCTGTGCACACTCCCTCCCCATGTGCTGCTGTCCATGGCCGCTGGCGAGATCTGCAGGCAGAGACAGCAAGGAACTTGAAACAGAAAGGACGAAAACCTCCTGAAAGTGCCAATTTATTTTTCAGCTCCCTCCCCACCTGCTCCTGCTCTGCCCCAAGCTGGTGCTGTGGCTGCTGAGAGTCCTCACGTGGGGCAGGCATGGGGGGGCAGCACCCCATTCCCAGCACCCATCCCTGGAGCCAGTGGGGACTGTGACCGCTGCACAGGGAGCCCATGCAGGGCTGCAGTGTGTGGCCCCAGGGCTGTCCCCTGGCTCAGGGCAAGGAGGGTGCCCAGCCCAGGCAGGGTGCTGCCCGCTCCAGCCCCCTGCTCAGCCCCCTGTCGGGCCATCCCCCATGATCTGGCTCTTGGGGGTTAACGGCACTGGCTGCCTGAACTCCACCGCAGAGGCTGCTGCTCCATAACAGCTCTAATAGCTCCTATCCATAACCGCCAGCCGTCGGCTGTGGGAGACCGAGATGGAGGCACGGGGGGGCCAGGGCTAGGGTGGCGACGGCTGCCCGAAGGCAGGAGGCAGCCCCAGCCCCATGCAGCGGTGCAGCCTGGCCGGCGGCACGGCCACGCATGGCGCGCCGGCTGGCGGCATGGGGAAGGCGGCCTCCCAAAATGAGGTTTTTATTACAGCCATACATCACTGCGGCGGCCTGATGCGGGCAGACGGCGGTGATTTTTCTTCATGGTTTACAGACAAATGAGGGGAAGGAAAATTGATGTGAACTTTGCTATAGTGAGAGGTCGGGTGCGGGCAGGGAGCTGGTTATGGATGAGCTGGGGGCTGCTGGGGCTGCCTGCCCCTGGGGCCCTCCTGGCCCCCTTCTCCAGATTGGATGGATGGGAGCACTGGTGGCGGCAGGACTGGGATCATCGCATCTGGCATGGGGACCCGTGCTGCTGCTTGGGCAGCCAGGGGAGAGGGGCCTCCAGCTTTCTTGGCTCTCCCATCACCCGCAGCACAGCCCCAAGTGGGAAGCTGTGCCCGACCCTCACCAGAGGGGTACTTGGAGGGATGCTCAAGTGCTCAGGGGGGAGGACCATGTCGGCAGGGTTATTAATTCCAGTGATATTCATTAGCGTTGCAAACACGGTTTGGATGTGCAGCATCGGGCGGGCTGCTGTCACCGACTTCTGGTGAGATCCTGACTGCTTTCAACACAATTAAAGTTGCCTCCAAACACCATGGTCCTGCCCCGTATAAGATAACAGTTAATACCCTCAAATAGCGACTATCAGCTTCTCCATAAGGCCCATAAATATTAATACAATTCTAATTAGTTCCTTTAAATACATTGCCTAAATTAAGTGTTTCCTCAGCAATAAATCAGCACCCTGCTCACGCCTGTTAAGCAGATCACGAGCTCTCCCCGCCTGCCCATGGCCAGTCCCTGCCTGGCCGGCGACACCCACAGCAGCCCAGGGCTGTGCCGTGCCATGCCATGCCATGCCATGCCCGTGCAAAGGCTGGTGGTGCCCGGCCAGTGGTGCTCCCGTCTTGGGAGTTTCAAACTTTGGGATGGGGAAGGGCTGGGTTTTGGGCCTGGAGGAGCCACAAGCAGTCCCATGCCAGGAGGGGTGCTGGTGTCCACCGTGGTGATTTCCTGCCTGCATGAGGGCTGCCTCAGCCCATGCCAGGAGCTGCTGCATGATGTGAATGCTCGGCTCCAGTGGCCCCTTCCTCCCACACCAGTGGAGCAGGAGGGTCGAGCTCCATAACCCTCCTGAGGGGACTGCCCAGCAGGTGGGGAACCCACAGAGCCAGTGGCAGCTGTGGCAGAGTCATCTCCACGGCTCCTTCCACAGCACGGCACCTCCAGGCCACTTTCAGGGTAAACCCTGGGGCTCACCGATGCCCCAGTGGTGGGCTCCAGCGCCGTCTATGATCCTGAGTCCTGAGCAGGGTGGCCAGCGCTGCTGGCAGGATCTTGTCAAAAGACCTCAAGAGCATGTTTTGAAAGCGCCTGATAAAACATCTCCTAAGGATCCCACAGTCACAGATATAAAAATAACCCAGCCATTAGATTCAAAAGAGGAAAGGGTGCTTCACTGAACAAGCAGAAAGTGCCCTGCGACCTTA
Source organism: Phalacrocorax carbo (assembly GCF_963921805.1). Classification (NCBI taxonomy): domain Eukaryota; kingdom Metazoa; phylum Chordata; class Aves; order Suliformes; family Phalacrocoracidae; genus Phalacrocorax; species Phalacrocorax carbo. The sequence goes on along the minus strand of NC_087526.1, from coordinate 9,745,301 downwards.
ATCAGGAGTAATATTGTTAATACATTTTTCCCCAGGTACACCCAGATTTGCATTCCCAGCAATTTGCACAATAATGAGGTGAGCTAACCATGCCTCACCCCGGCAGCAATCACCTCCAAATCGATGGCACCATGCTGGCGAGCTCATCTGAAGGGTCGTGTACTCCAGCTGCAGCGGTGCTGTGTGTCCCTGGCGCTGCCCTGCCCCAGCACGCCCGCAGCCCCAGTGCTGCAGGATGGGAAGGGCTGGGCGCCTCAGGGGGCTGCACGGCTGCAGGGACCTGCTGGGGGATGCTGGGGGCAGCCAGGGGCTGGTGTGGGCAGAAGCTGTGTGCCCAGGCGAGCCAGCCTACTGCTGCCTCTGTGGAGCCTGGCTGGGTGTTCCTGCCCTGTGCCAGCCTCCTCTGGCCTTCATCCCCAGCTCTGAGTCCTCCTCCTCTTCCTCCTGGGAGGTGGCAGCAGCATCCGACCTGCTCAGATCTCCCCGAGCTGGAGGCCACGGGATCCCTTCAAAGGTACTTGTGTGTGCTGTGCACAGGGGCTGAGCACGCACACGGATGAGCGTGTGCAAGGGTGAGTGTTTGCATGTGGAGGGCACACATGGGGATAGGAAAATGCAGGGGCATGCATGGAGTAAGCAAGCGAAGGGTGAGGGCACAGGCTGCAGGTCTGAGCATCCTCCCTGTATACTGGCAGTGGTGGTAGTGGAAAAGAGCAAATACCAAACTCATTTGCTTGAGGAGAAATTAATACGGTGTGAAGTCTGTAGTGGGTGATTTAAGAAGTGAATTTAAACTCTCAACACAAATAGATTTTTTTATAAGGTCAGAAGAAAGATTAAATGCTACAGACAAGCACAGCACTTGCCATTTCCAGCATCACTTTTAGCAAAAATATTTTGTGCTGGCACTGTGTCCCTGCGCTGCCCATGTGGGTCAGAGCCCACTCGCCCCAGTGGGGCAAGAGCTGCTCCGGGCATGGTGCAGCATGGTGCTGAGTAAGCAGCGACATCTCACTGACCCCATGCTCATGTGGCAGCGCAGCTTTCTGCTGGCACATGGGAGCAGCCAGTGATACCCCTTGGGTGTGGAGAGGAGAGGAGAGGAGAGAAAGAGAGGAGAGGAGAGGAGAGGAGAGGAGAGGAGAGGAGAGGAGAGGAGAGGAGAGGAGAGGAGAGGAGAGGAGAGGAGAGGAGAGGAGAGGAGAGGAGAGGAGAGGAGAGGAGAGGAGAGGAGAGGAGAGGAGAGGAGAGGAGAGGAGAGGAGAGGAGGTGCATGGGGCCACACTGCTGGAAGTGCCAGGGGGACCAGCTATGGCCACCCTGGCCTGGGCAGAATCCAGCCCCAGACCCACTCCAGTGCTGCCACCAGCCACGAAGGTGCCCGTGGTGCTGGAGGAGGCCACTCAGCCCAGGCCGTGGTGCCTGCTTGTCGGGGTGTGTGCCCACCGCTGGCTGCCGGCTCCCCCTCCCGCTGCCTGGCAGGAACCAGGATTGATGGCAAGAGATTTGAAAGGCTCCAAATGTGGAGGTTATATCGCTCAGCCACCCCCATCCATCACAAGACGTTCATTATTAAGTAACACCCTGCACGCTGGGCTGATTTCACACCTTATCTGAACCCAGCAGCTGTGCCCTAAATCCTGAGCGCCACGACTGTCTGGAGGAATTCGGCTGCCTGTGCTTAAAATTAGTGTTAGCATCTATCATTTCCCTACACCAAATGGCTTTTGTGTCGGCACTTGGCAGCACTCATCTGTCACTGGGGCTCTGGGCTGCCCAGTTCCATAGCCTCTCCGTCACTGTCACAGGACCCCTTGTTGGCAAAATGTCACCCAAAGGACAAGTGCAACAGCTTGGCCTCTCCCTTCCGCCTGGGCCAGTGGCACTGCCAGCAGTGAAGGTGTCCTCCATCCCCTTGGGCACTGCGGGCACCAGCTCCACTCCCGGAGGGGCTGTCCCTGTCCCTCCAGCCCCACGACAGCCAGGCACATGGTGCAGTCACAGCCTGCAAACCCCCTCCAGACACAGCAGCCTCTCCCCACCCCTGGCACAGTGGCTCGCTGCCTCCCACGGTGCCAGCCACAGCCACGTGGCTGGGCCCCTCCTGACCACTGCTGCCAGCGGCCCTCCCTGGCGAGGAGCTCCTGCCAGGCAGGTGATGCTGGAGCTGTCGATGTGATGAAAAGCCTCCCGCAGCAATGCAGATAACATACAAGCACAGGTCAGGCAAGGCCCGTGTAGCCCATCCATCAGGCACAGCAGCTACAGGCGCTCCCCGTGCCACCATCTGATGCACGTTATCCGGCACAAATGTATTTCTTCCCCCAAGGTTAAACGGATGAGTGAGGTTCAGGCACTGACAGCTCTGCCTGCCCTGTGGAAGCGATAAATGAGCTAGAAGAACCGGAGGGAAAAAAAAGGTTTGTTTTCTGTCAAATGCTCCTTTTGATGGTGCTGGCACGAGGACAGCAGCAGCACGGAGATGGGCGCAAGGATGGGGATCTGCTCCCAGTGCAGCCACTGGGCAGCCGGCGATGGGCACCGTCACAGCTGCATCGGGTGCCGCTGTGTGGCCGGTGGTGACAGACAGGCAAGAGCGAGGGCTCGGTGAGATTCCAGAGCACCAAGCGGCCCTGGTGGCAGGTGCTCGGTGCAGCCCCGGTGTGCTGCTGAGGCATTCTGGGGCCAGCAGGGATTGGGTGGGATGGCAGCGAGCAAGAACATGCCTCCACCACAGATTCCACAGGCAGCCCCAGGAGTCGTGCCACCGTGGGCTGGCAGAGCCGGTGCTGCAGCCGGGCAGGGGCTGGTGCTGCCAACTGTGCCTCCAGGTCTGTCCCAGCTTGTGGTGCTCAGGGCCTGATCCTGCCTGGGACTGCCTGCCTGCTTTGGGCACTGCCCACCACTGCGGCTGAGCCATGGTGCCTCGGGACATGTGCCGGGCAGGGGTCCACCTCCCTGCATGGTGTCCCCGCCAGGCTGCTGCTGCCCTCGCTCAATGTCACACTTGGAGCCTGTCAACGTGAAAAAGGGTTTGCAGCCGATAAGTGATCGGGCTGTCAGCTGTGGAGTGCCGCTCGCTCGTGATTTACTGCAACGTCGCTAACGGAGCACAGATTTTTCTTAATCTAAATTGAAAACTACTCAAGTAGAAAAATAATTTCATTGCTTCATCTTGAAGGGGTGTGGGGAGAGGAAGGGGAAGAGCTGTGCCAGGGCAGGCAGGTCCAGGGCTGCGTGTGCCCCCCGCGGCTCCGTGCCCCAGCCAGGCAGGGCTGGCCCTGCACCACCATTTCCTGTGGCCTTGGGCAGCTCCTACACAGGGGAGAAGCGGCAGCTTCTCCAGCTCGGGCAGTAAAACCCCATTGCCGTGCCCCATGCCCAAGCCTGGTGGGAGCTGCTGGTACGTGCCTGGGGGCGAGGTGTATGGCAGGAGCTGCATCTGCACCTGTGGGGCATGGGAAAGGCCTCGGGACCTCCCCGTAGGGACAGAGGAGGGTGTCACACCCCTGCAGCATCCTGGAGTAGCACAGAGGTGGTGTGGAGCAGCAGTGCTTTGCTGTGCCCTGGTGCTCACCATGCCCCAGTGCTTTGCTTTGCTGTGCCACAGTGTTCGCCATGCCCCGGTGCTTCACAGTGCCCCAGTGCTTCGCTGTGCCACCGTGCTTTGCTGTGCTGTGGTGCTCACCATGCTGCGGTGAGGCAGGGCAGCACAGGGCAAGGTGGGATGTCTCGGTGTGTGGGTGCCTCCGATCCCAAGAAGGAGGCTTTGATGGTGACGGTCTCAGCTGGTCCTTTGGGTCCAGCGTGCAATCCAGCTGGCAAAGATGTGCACCCGTGGCCCTGTGGATGTGCCAACACACTGTGTCTGCAGAGGCTCCTGGGGCTCCAGGGCAAGCACCTGAGTCAGCCCTCCATTTAGGAAGGGACCATGCTGGCCACCCTGGTGGTTGGGTACATTGTGTGTGGCAGTGTCATGGGGATGCTGGAGCAGCCACCACCCTCACCACATGGCACAGAAGGCCCTGGCAGAGCTGGCACCTGGGCTGGGGCTTTCAGCAGCATTGAATAGCTCGCACTGTGCTCAGAAATAAAATCTTAAAACATCAGGTCTCTCCCCGATGTCCCCAATCCTTGTCAGGGCCAACAGTGCTGGTGGGTATTTAGTGGGTAAGCTGCGGGCAGGCAGACACACATGTGCCCGGTGGTGCCAATATGCCCAGCCCTGATCGATCTGGATTTGCAGCACTGAATACCAGGAGGGGCTGGGAGCAGGGATGGGAATCAGCTGTGCCAGTGTGCGGGTCCTGGAGCACAGCTATGCTGGCTGGGGCTGGGCTTATCCTATGCGGGAGGAGGATCCGGACATTCTCCACTGGCCAGGTGCTGGGACAGGGCACAGGGAGGGGGCACCCACCAGGGCTTGGCTCCAGGGTGGTGGGTTGCAGCCTGGCCCTGGCCTCACTCGCTGCCCGCAGGGCTGTGCCACAGACCCCTGGTGCTGGAGGATGCTGGCGCAGGCAGGGATGCACTGCCCCACAGAGAGATTGGTAATTTGGAGCACGAGTGAATTCTGGGAGCATTTGCTGAGCTGGATAATAACATGCCCAGTGAGCTGCATCCCAAGCACGCCACCAAATTAAAGAATTTTTTTTCCCCTTTAATTTAAAAGTCACCATTGGGAAATCTCTGTCGGCCTCAGCAGTGATTTCCCCCCAGGCTGCCTTTCTGGAGAAATCTTTAATTTTGATTGTCACACTTTGTGGAGTTTAACTTGGGGAAGCAGAGCCATAAATAAGGTGCCGCTCTGGCACCGAGGCTCCAGCTGTGTTGGGACAGTGAGCAGTGCTGGCACAGGCAGGAAGGAGGGAGCCCCACTGGGGCTCATGAACACCAGCCACCCTCTCCCCCTGCACCTCTTTTCCCCCGTCCTCCACTCCACTCCACTCACCCCAGCCCCTCGCACCCTGATTTCATAGGTCAGCTCCTTTTAATTAGCCAGGTCCTGCATCCCGCATCCTGCCTTCTACCTCCCCTCCCCTCCCCTCACCCCCCTCCACCCCCCCCGCCTGCCAAACGAATCAGCAGGTTCATGAAAATCTCATTACCCTTAATGCCACAGCTGCCGGCACCTGCACCTCCTGGCCCCGTGGTGCTGGCTGGCTTGGCGAGCTCTCCCCCAGCTCCCCGCACCCTGGCCAGGAGCTGTGGCAGGCGCTCCACCAAACCCCTTTGGGCTGGGAAGGCAGCACCAGAGAGGGAAGGCAAAGCCTGCAAATTTTGCTCTGTGCTCTGGTCTGTCACTTGAGTGCTCGGCCCCTCGCAGCCCCGGCTCAGCCAGCCGCATTGCCATGGGGCTGGAGCGGGCATCGTGGCCAGCTCGGGGCAGGGGGCAGCTCCTGGGGCCACCCTGGCACCCCCAGTGCCTCCAGCTTGGTGGAACTGGCATGTGGCCCTGGAGAGGGGCCTCTCCTCTCCCTAATGGAGCCTTGGGAGGGAATCGCCTGGCAGCTCTAACATCAGCTAAGAAAAAGGGAAGAAACGCAGGTGCCTCCCTTTCGGTGCGGAGCCGGCGCGGCAGCGCTGGGGTGAGCTCCGGAAAGGTTACAGCCCATTTGCATTTTACTCTTCAGTAATTTCAACACTTACGGGTGCAATTAAGAAGCAAGCCTGGTGAAATGAAGCTATCAGCGCGGAGAGACCTGAATACTAACAAACTCCTGTGCGTGTTCCCATCCTGGGCCATCCGATATATCCATGATAACACCGCAGTAATGCCGGCAGATTTCCACCAGCCGCGGTAATGGGCCCCGACTACATTAAAAGGACATTTTTTAACTTGTCTGATAGCCCAGCCTTCCCCAAGCCATTCAGATGATGGGTTTGGTGCTTACTGCGGGCAGGACACAGATGGCTGCAGAGGGCAGCTGGTGCTGGTGTGGCAGGATGGCGGCTGTGGCAGAACCGGGGCTGGGCAGGTGCCATGCTCAGTGCCCCACACCCCAGCAAAGCAAAGCATGTGATCCGACATTGCCCTCTGGAAGAGGAGCCCCAGGCTTGCTTTGTTTTACAAGCAAACAGCCAATGCGGCAGTGCTGGCTGGACCGAGATGCCCGGCATGGTCCCAGCAACACATCCCTCCCACGGGACAGGGGCTCGTCCACGCTTGGTGGCCCCCTGCCTCCCACGGGGGGACGGGGGCTCTGCGGCCATTCCCCTTCTCCCACTTCGGTGGGACCCCAGGTTTGGAGAACAGCTGTCTTCCCCTTTAAGCTTCATCCCCATTTAATTGGATAGTTTTGAGTCCCGGCTCATGATTTCTGCAGCAATTTGGTCTGAGATTTCTTTCTTTCCCTCCATTATCCACTCTGATTAACTCAGCTGCACCTGTCAGCTTTTATTCGGCGGCACGGGGAGCGCCTGCAAGAACCTGTTAAAATGCATGAGTTTTATCACAGCCACTCTTTCCTGGCCAGCGATGCTGAACTGGGAGGGAAGGGGCTGGCAGGGAAGGGGCTGCAGGGAGCAGGGCTGCCGTGGGAAGTGGGGCTGTGGGGCCCCTGAGGCTGGGGCGTGGGTGCTGTGGGCTGTGGGGGCCCCTGAGGCTGGGGTGGGGGTGCTGTGGGGGTGCTGGTGTCCCCCTCTCCCCACAGGAAGCACGGGGAAGCCCGCTGGGAGCTGGCCCAGGCTGGTGGCAGTGGGGAGCCCACGGGGTGCATGCAGGGCCCAGCTACTGCCAGGGTGCTTAGTGGCTGCAGCTTTACCGCTTTGCAAATGCTCATTTTACATTCCATCTACAACTTGTTCCCTTTTTCTCTTTTTAATAAAAACGAAAGCATCCAGAAACACTGCTGCACCCAAGAAAGAGTGAGATCTGACATAATTAAAAAGTGGCTTCAATCAGGCTGTTTTCCTAATGGTTTGTCATATCAGCTCACACCGCCCTGCACCCCCCCTGCCCCGTGCTCCCAACCCCCTGAGGCATAATTTACATTTCTTAATAACCCCTCATTAATATTCATGACGTGGGGAGGGTAATAATGGCTGAGTGCACACCACTAATTCAATTTCAGCGAGCCTCAGTGTGTTTAGTTAATCACCGGGGGACCTGGGTTACTCAGTACAATTATTTATTCGGAATTAGATCTTGAGGCATCTGGATTGAAACCTGAACTCGGAATAAAATTAAACCGGGATTCTCCTCCTCGCCTCTCTTCCCACCGCCGCTCCCAGTTGTGGTGTTGAGCATCCCCCCACAGCCCTGCCACGCCGAGCCAAGGAACTGTTGTTTCCATACTGGCACTTGTGCTGTGCTGCTGGGACCATCATGGTGTCCGGGCCTTCTCCCCATTGCTGGTGGCTGCCAGCTCCCAGCTCCTCCATTCCTGTCCCCAGGGTCAGAGCCGCAGCTGGGGAGGCCATGGTGCCAGCTGACAGTACCAGGATGCCAGCAGCCTACTGTGCCTGCTTGTGCCGGTGCAGATAGGGGAAAGGGGTTGGGAAAAGTCTGGTTTGGGCTGTCCTGAGACACTCCAGAGCCCTGGGGGAGTCCTGGAGGAAGTGGGGGAAGGTGCTGTAGGTCCCGTCGCCTCTGGCCGGGCAGCCCTGGGGCTGCAGGGATGTGGTCAGCCCCAAGGGCACCAGTAATGCCCCAGCCCCTGTGGAAGGTGGGCGCCTGGGACATGGAGACAGGCTTCCGCTGGGGTCCTTGCTCTCCTGACCAAGCTAAGTCACAGGGTTTGCTCCAGCCTGTCCAGAGCCTCCAGCCACTTCCCCCAGCTTTGCCACTCACTCCACCGCTCCTCAGGAGAGGCCGGCACTGCCCGCACACAGAGCCCACCACCCATGCAGAGCCCACCACCCAGGACAGCTGGCTCGTCCTCATCCTTTCATTTCCTTGAGGGTTTTCTTTTATACTCTGATTTTGCTCCTGGTTTTGCTTTTTAATTCAATATTTTGTCCCTGTGGTCCAACTCCCCTTATTGGATAAAACCTCTCTGTTATTGAATCCTGCCTTGCAGCAGCTTGGTGAGAATTGGGTTTCCCGGGTAGCAATATGGCTGTTTTGGAGCGTGATGAGGCCGGCAGAGCACAGGGATGGGAGGGGGGACGGGAGGAACTGTGGGAGCTGCTGGCTGTTTCAGTGACAACTGCACTGTGCTGTGCTCTGTGGTTCCCCACGCCACCTTCCTCTTACCCAGCACCCCGAGGTCTCACAGCACTGGGCAAAGTCATCACAGCAAAAGGAAAGCCTTTGCAGGTTACTTCTAGATGCTGTTTGCAGATAGAAGGGCTTTAAAGATGGCCTGGAGACCAGGTGCGCATGGGCTGGGACCCCTCCCACAGCAGCACAACAGCTCGGCAGATCCGTGGGGCTGCCACGTGCCCTCCACTGCCACGGGCCTCCCAGTGCTGGCACCTGCCAAGCCCTGCCGCAGCCGCCACTCCGGCTATGTCCCCAGCCGTGTCCCAGAGGCTTCGACTGTCCTCCCCGCATGGCAGAAGGGATAGCGGGTGCTGGCGCCCAGTGTCTGGTTTGCATTCATTCCTTTCAGTGCCGGTGTTCTCACAATTAATGTGATTTTGCAGGCGTGGCTCAGTGGTCTGTGCCTCTGCTGGATTTCCAGCCATCAGTGTGAGAAATGGCACCTGAGCTTTTGTGCCTTTCCCATGAGGTTATAGACTCCTGGCTATCAAGTTTTAAGTCAGTTAATGCAGCAGCTACTTCTCAAATTCGTGACTTTGTTTTTCTTAACATCGCCCCTGGCCTCACAGTCCTCCCAGGGAAGCGAATCGACTGTTTTCTATCCCTCTGTCTAATGAGGAGAAGCTTCAGGCGGGAGCCTGCCTCGCTAGCTGTGTTCAGGTTTCTTTTCTCTAATTTGAAGATTATTCCCTTTGCCCTTCCCCAGCTCCCTCCACCCAGCACTGGGCTAATTTCCCCGTCAGTGTTTGCAGACTGATGCTGTCAGCAAACCCTCGGCATTCCTGGGTCGAGGCCAGCAGCCCCACACAAATCAAAGGCCTGATAAAAGGGTGTTTGCAGCTCGTGAGCTGGCAGCATGGTTGTGCTGTGCCTCAGCCCCTCGTGCCAGCGCTGCATGCCAGGTCCTGCCGCTGCCTCTCCTGGCCCCACCACTGAGGGTCCCATTTATTCCCGAAGCTGCTGGGGTTTGCGGCCGGGCAGCCTGTCCCCTGCGCCGTGCCAGGGCCGCAAGGCTCCCTTCGTTCTGTGCGTTAGCTGCCTCCAGAGCTGGGCAGGTTCAAAGTGCTGGTACGGAGTGAAAGGGAAAACGTGATTTTAGGGAGATAACATCATTCTGCGGGATCAATGGTGAGGGATCAGGGAGGAGAAATCTTGGAGCAGGCAAAGATCGCTACGCCTGGTGTTTCGGCTGCTCTAGGAAGGCTTGTCCACGGGTCAGTTCTTACCTCCCGCCGCACTTCACGTGTTTTACAGCTGCTTGTTGTGTTTATTGCTGTGGCTTCTCAGGCTTCCTCATGCTGTATGGTGTTCACAAGTATGTGTCGGTACTCCTGGAGTGACTGTGAATGTTCTGGTTTCACAGCTGGTGAATTATCTGAACACTCAATAAAGGAAAGCCAGATGATCCAATAATTATCTTCTATTTATCTCATCTTTAACATGCAGATATGTCGAGTTAATTTTGTCATGACTGATATCTCCTGTATTTTATTGAAACAACAGGGGATGCTAAGGACTTCTTTGAAAACATTATATATATTTTTAATTTCGTGTGTGTTCTCAAACCAGACTCCTACTGAGATAACTGCATAATAGCTATGATCATTATGTTATGAAAAATTATATTTAGCTCAAAGCTGTTTTTTAAAGCATAGTTGAAACAAATTCAATAAGATTTTCGCCAAGTTGACTCTCTTCTAATTATTCATATTTGTTAAATTGAAAGATGTGCTCTATCTGTCTGTGGTTCTGCATCTCATTGAATTACAGAGCTATTTGTCACGACCTCAGCAAACAGAGGGACTGTCACATCCCCTCCTGCTGCATTCAGTGCTCAGTTATTGGCCTCTTTTCAAGGTGACAGTGGTTAATGACGCTGTATATAAATAGAAGCGTGTTGTCAATAAACACTGGCAACAGCCTTCTGCATTTCCAAGCCTGCTTCAGCCCCCGGAAGGATTTGCAGAAGGTTACGGAAAACATGTCCAAAAAATGCAGATTTTTGGTGCCTCTGCTTTGCAGCAGTGAGGGTCAGCTCCCGGGTGGCTTTGCCGGGGCACAGCGCTGCTGCCTCGGGCGACGGCAGCCCTGGCCCCACGCAGCACCCGGCTCTGGCGGCACAGCTGCAGACAGGACGAAGATCCCCACTGTCACCCGGGGCAGCAGGTGCTCACGCTGCTCCCTCCGGGGCGGCAGCTCGGGGTAGGGAGGCTCTCTGAGGGCTCGAGGGGACCTGTCTTCTCCCCGTTCCGTGGCAGGCAGCACCACCTGCCGCCCCCGTGCCCCTCGGTACGGGCCAGGCGGGTTTAGGCCCGGCCCAGCGGCCGCCCTGACCAGGCCGCTGCAGCAGGCCAAACCCAGGCGGGACGGGCGGGAGGGCTCGGGGCCGGCCCGAGGCCGTGCAGGGTCCAGCCCCCGGGCCCTCGAGCCGCTGTCCCCAGCCGCGGGACTGTGGGGTGGCCCCGGGGGTCGGCACGGCCCGTGAGCAGCGGCTGCAGCCCACTCCTCACCCGCGCCTCGCAGCCCCCGGGCTAGCCAGCCCTTGGCCTCCTCCCGGCTGCTTTACGGCAATGTGGCACCTCGCTTTCCGGCAGCGGCCCTCCCGCCTCACTTTCCGGCAGAGTGGCGCCCTCCCCCCTCCCTTGCGCTCCTTGCTTTACGGCACGGTGTCGCGCGGCCCCGGTTGTTGGCGACAGTTTCCCGGTGGCGGGGCCCGGTCGGTGCCATGGACGTTGGGGAGCTGCTCAGCTACCAGGTGAGCGGCCCCGCGGTGGCTGCCGGGGAGACGGGGGGGTGCCGAGCGAGGGTGGCGGGCATCGGCTGCTCCCGCGGGGCCTTGCCCTTCCCGGCCCCCCCGCGCCGCCGGTGGGAGCGCTCGGTGCGCGGTGACCGGCCCCGGCCCTTCCGCCGCCCCGCCGGGGAGTGCCGAGGGAGGAAGCTCCCGTCCCGGCGCCGCCCCAGCCCCTGTGCGGGGCAGAGCTCGCCCAGCCGCGCTCCGTGCGCTCTCACCGGGCCCCGTTACGGTGTCGAGGAGTTTTGGGGGCCTCTCATCCCGCCTCCAGAGACGCGGTGCCTCGGTGAGACCCGGTTACCGGGGGCTCCTCGGCAACGTGGCTCTGCTGATGCCCCTTCTTCCGCAGCTGGGCACGGTTCGATACTGTGCGCCTGTTCCCGAAGTACAGCCTGTGCTTGTTCCGTGGCTTGTTCTTCTTTTTTTTCCTACTTGTTTTATGACAAAACCCATTTAATTTGATTTTTACCAGTCTTCTGAAAAAGTTCTCCTTCTTAGGAAAGTCTCCTCTTACCTCGTGAGCATTTGTCTTCTCTTGGCATGTGAACGTTGCTTATTCATTGTTTGGTAGTCAGTTTATAAGCAGATGTGGTAAATCACATATTTATTATATTTTTATTATTATTATTATTATTATTATTATTATTATTATTATTATTATTATTATTATTATTATTATTATTTAACGTGTACCCCTGGATCGGGGAATGAGAGCACCGGTTTGCAATAATGTTTTGCTGCGATTTGTGCATGTGATAGCGTTGGGTTGTACTTTAATTCTTAGACAAACTGCAGTAGTGGCCTTTCCCTGCTGAATCAGTGGGTAAGAAAAGCACTCTAAAACATTATCTACCTTGTAAGGAATTGAGTAGGAGAGTTATGTGGCTTCTTAATTACTATAGGATTACAGGAATACAGGATTCTTTACAGAACTCCTGCCTACATGACATCCTGGTATGTGTTATTCTGTGGGGGCACCGCACATGTTCAGAGCTGAAAAGAGCATCCTGCAGGTCAGGACATCTTAGTACTTTCAGAATGTGTTATTTTGAGGTGCACAGGGAAAGCGGGAAAGTTACCTTTGGGTTTGAGAAACTTATCATCATCTTTTCCCAGCAGTATCAAAATCCTCTGGAGTGTGGCTTTAAGAATAGTCTGTCTTTGAGAACTCCACCGGACTCCTCCCTGATTCAGCTCCAGGACGTTTTCTTCTGTGGATTGCTCTGTCCATTTCCAACATCCTTCCTACTTCATCCAGTTATGCGGTGCTGACAGAGGAGTCCTGCCATTCTGAGATTTGCTCTACTTTTGTGTTTCTCTACCTACTGTTTTTTCTAGTGATTTTTCAATATCAATTTAGAACAATCGTTTCTCATGTTCCGTTAGTTCTTTCGTCTTTTCTGCCTCAGTTATAGTTAATGATGCTGCCCTTTTACTTGTTCTGCCATGCAATTTACACTGAAAGTGCAGAAAGGTACATGTGCGTTGAACTTCTGTGTGTTGTAATTTTTTAACCAGGCTCTAGTTTGGGGCTTTGTTTGCTGTTTTTTTTTCTGTTGTTCTGAAAATGTGAAGTTGCAGGATTCCCTTCTGCTCTGGAGGAAAGTGTGCATCTACTTTACTTGGATTCCTGCACAGCTTTCTGCTGGATGAGCTTTCCGTACTGTGATGAGGCTAGAGGTAAAGAAATGCCACTTAGCTGCTAGGTACTACAATTTTAATTTTTTTTTTCTTGCTGCTGGAATTATTCTTAGCTGTGGGACAAAACATTCTGGAGCTTTCAGCCAACTACTGAAGTTGTTCCTGAAGGTGTTGTCTGGGCTCTGTGCTCTTCTGGTCTCTCACCTGAGTACGGATGGTTCCAGTGGCAGCAGATAATGCTTCAGAGTAAGTGTGTGATTTCAGTGTCGGTGAATTCAGGCCTCCAGAATCAGGTAAAACGGTGAATACAGGTGAAAAGGGTGGAGGGGCAGAAGTCAGATAAATAGCTCTGATTCTGCAAAAATGAGATTCCCTTCTCTGAGGGCACTTCTGGCTGAAAGACAGAAACAAAAGTTGGAAATAACAGGTTTTTCTGCCTTCCATCCTGCATGGTCAGGTATCTGCCATGGCTGTCTCAGAGGCAGGCGAAGCAGGTGCCTTCTGAGTCATTTTTAGAAATGTACATTCTTGTCCACTGAACGTGTAAAATCCAGAATAATCAGACTCCTGTTGTGCCTGTGCCACAGAGAGGATGCTGACTTGTACGTGGCAGATAAATGAAGCGAGTGTTGCTCCAGGCTGCCTGCTGTACCCAGCTGATGGGCTGCTGCTTCTGGGAGGAGGATGGCTCGGTGGCTCATACAGCAGCTCCTGACCTGCTCCAGTCTTCTGTCTGGTGTTGTAAGGTTAACTTGAGCACAGGTCTGGGTGCTTTCCTGCGCTGGGCTGAGGAGCAGGCTGGATCAAGGTCTCCTCATTCATCCTTGGTGCAGGGGTGGCACCAGCTGTCAGACAGGTGGGCTGGATGATGGGTGGTGTGCACCTCCACTGTCTGATTTTAATCTCTAGCTGCAAACGAGTAGGTTTTCTCAGCTACCCTCAGCACAACCAAAAATAATTGCTTTTCTCTTACATTGTTTTGAGTTTGTCTCCTCTAAATGCCTAATCTGTGCCCTTGCTTAATCAAAATGATGTTCTCCCTCAGTGCCAAGCTTGGCATGGAGGATTTCAGGCACTGCGCCATCAATTCAGCACTGAGTGTCTGTCAGAGTGGGGAAAAGGAACCTCTTGCAACAAAAAATACAATTAAGCAGCACCTGGCAGTTTATACAAAGCTCAGGAATCAATAAACTTTATGTGTTGCTGCAAAACAGTTGCAGATGGTCTAAACTGATGATTAAATATTGCTGCTGCTCTGCCCAGAAAGTCTGTGCCCAGATCTCTGTGTCTGGTCTCCGATTACAGAGGGTAATTAAGGGGACAAAGCCAACTCCAGTTCTTTTTAGAGATCTCGTTCAGTTGTCTTGGGAGGGAATAAAGGAGATTATTTTAATTCTCATTAAATTGTAAGTGATCATTACAAATTGCTAATTTTTAATGGAATATTAGTAAAATCAAATAACAAAAGAAGCAGTAAATAATGGGATAAGGTCTGATTTCACTGAGCTGGGCAATCTCCTCGTTGTTTGAATGGGTCAAGTGCAGTTTGTAGTGGGACGGATCTCTGTGTGTCAGCGGAGGCACGTAATAATTTCTGCTGGCGGTATAGATAATTTACTGTAAATTTGCAATGCAATGGATGCATCTGATGGCAGAGGCAGCTCAGCCAAGCAGGTTGTTCACAGTTTACAGCCTTATTATCCTGGTGGCTCGTCTTGTCTGCGGGTTAGAATGAGGAGCCATCACCGGCTCAGCTGCTGGCCCGCAGCGCTCGGCTCGGCCCCGCTCCTGGGGAATACAGGCCCCATGCTACAGAACTTTTGTTCGTACACTGATGGGGTTGAAAGTGAATCTTTAGTTTACTTTTTGATGTGTTATCTTCAGCCACCAAACCAGAGTGTGCATAGAAGTCTGTCAAGGCAGATCCCTGTCCTGATGGCCGTGTTCCTTGGGGCAGTTTGGAGCCTCATGAGCGAGTCTGGAGAGGACAGGGGTTTATTCTCTCTGAAAGTCATGATCTGTGTCCATGTAGATGAAGCGCGCATCTTTCATTTCATTTGCCTCAGTTCGTGTCATTTTGGAGCTCTTGGGACTTCTGGATTTTCCTGGTAGTAGTTCTTCCAGTTTTTAATGCTCAGAACCTGTATCACCTAGAAGTGTCGTGCTTCAGGAAGAAAAAACATGAAAAATAAGATTGATGGTAGCCTGGTTTATCACAAATATTGGAAACAAAATTAAGAAGTTAGTGAAAGTACTTCTGGAGATTTGGGGCTTGCTTTCAGGAGTCCTAAACTGACAGCTAATGTGTAGTTTTCTGCAGTGGATCTTCTGAGCAGGCTGCAGCCAGCTGAGATGTGGTCACAAAAGAAACTGCATCCCTTATAAAGATTTATTTCAGATTTCATTAACAAATAATTTCTGAGCTTCACAGTAACAAGGTTACTTACACAGCAGATGTCTTAGTAATATGAAACTCCATTACTGAGACTTCTCTAAACCTTCCTGATGCTTGGAGAAGACTGGAAGCAATCAGGGGCCTAAGGAATATGTTTTCAGATTCTGTGGGATACTTAACCCTGATATTAATGTGCAGCCACTGATTTGAGGGAGACCAGGCAGGGGCCTTGGGCAGATCACTCTGCTTTAGGACGTAACATCTCTCACCTTCAGTGCACACAAGGTGGGTGCTATTGTTTCTGCTGCCCAGACCAAAGGGCAGGCTCTGTGTTACATGTCTGTGCACAGATGAAGACCTGTGTCCAGTGTGAATTTCTTGAGGAGGTCTGCCACCTGACGCCTCCGACCCAGCTTAGGATATGTCAGTTAACATCCAAAGGCTAGAAGAGAAACAGAAAGATAAAGCTGGTGATTGGTAAAGGGAAAACTTCTTTATTTTTTTGTATTTCATAAATGTCAGCTTTTTTTAAACCCTTTTGTATTTGTTGTTTTATGTGTGGTGATATCAGTGTTAGATTTAAATGAAAATGTCTCCTGAATAAATTACTGTGAATGCACTGCATTCAACAGGAACAAAATTAAGCTTAACTAACAAAACAATTTAAAAATGCTTTTCTTGTGCATTTTCTAATGAATTCCATCTTCTTGCCAAATGCACCTTAGCACAACTGAGTAAAAAACCCCACAATTTATTTATCAAATGATTAACTTTCCCTTTTCTACCAGAAAGCAAAACTTGTGTAGGTGTCTGTGAAGCTATGAAATTATTTAAATAAATGTGTTTAGACACAATATATGTGTTTGCTTAGCAAAATGCAGCAGTCTGAGTGCAACAATGTATGTGCTTAATTCTTGTTGGTTGGTAACAGTCCGTTAGAAAACACAAATGCAAACCAAAGAAGAAAATCAATGAACAGAAGCCAATGCTTGCTTTAAATCAGTTGTTCATGACTGTGCATCTCTCATGAAATGAGCAGAAAGCCAGGTGTTTCACTTATGCTGTGATTTCTTAGTTTTAATAGTGCTGGTTGGAAAACTGCAATATTCTGAGTAAGGTTTTACATAACATCAATAATGAGAGGAAAAACCTTAATGCCCGCTTAATAGCATTTGCCAGGGAATTCAATTACTGTCTATTGCCAATATGTTGGCAGCATTAATAATTGCACGCTGGGCACTTCTATAATTTATCATAATGATTTCTGTTACATATCATAGAAGATTCCTCCCCTCCAACAATGCATAAATACAAAAAAGGATAAAATAATTGAGATTGAAACAGGGTGTAAATTCTGATACTGAGGATTGTGTACTCAGAGGAAATGGGGTTGGTTTCATGATGGAGTTTTAATTTAGATTTTGTTCTGGTGATATAGTCCTTTCCCATGGTACATTACTTTGCATCTGACAAACCACCAGCTCCCTTGGTCCCTCATTACAGCTGCAGTCTCACTGAGGTTTTTGTTCCTTTTTTAATGTTTAGAAATGAGAGTGAGGAATGAGATTCCTACTCCTTAATTTAGGAACATCCAAGGCAGATCTTGTAGGGCTTTTTTTCTGTAAATTTCAGGACTTTTTGTGTCACTAATTTCTATATCTGTGTTTGTAGCATTAATCTGTCAAAGGTGGTTTAGGATGAATTGGGTATTATTGAGGAGTGAGTGGAAGGAAGGACACAGGAAGGACAGAGACCTGTGTGTCATTAGGGGCACTGAGTAAGGAATATGTATTTGCCGAAGCTTTTTCCCTACATGACGTAATTTAGAAGAGCGCTTTTTTCTTTCCTTTATTGGGTTGCTAATTGCTGGGGGGAAGGGTTTGAGTTACTCGTTGTTGATAATGACGGATTTGTTTCCAAATGAATCTATGTGAAATTATATTTTAATGTACCTAGAAGATAAGTAATAGAAATCTGCTTTAAAAAGAAAACCAAACCAAACAAAAAAACAACCCACAAAACCCTCCAAGCAAATAAATTTTTCATTTCAGAGAATCTCCAGGTATGCTTCTGCTTTACAGCTATTGAATTATGAGCTGAGTAACTGCTTTAAAAGTGCATGGGAGCGCTTTAAAAGGGTTTTGTCAGGAATGTACCATCCGTAATGGAAACAGCAGAGAAGATGTGGGCAGAAAAGGAGATAGATAACCGAGTTTGAATAGGTCTACCTGGGAGCAAGCATTTAGAGCTTTGATTTGTGCTAATATGTTGTCTGGGAAACTTGATTCTGCATCTTCCTGAAAGTGGTGACAACATGGTAACCCTGAAAACACAACATGGTCACGGTCAGTCTGCTGTCCAGTTTGCTTTTCATTATAATTAACACTTCAAGTGGTTTTCGGAGGAGGGGTGTGTGTCCTTTTTTTTGTTTGATTTGGGTTCGGGGTTTTTTTTTTACATCTCTCCTGAAAGCAGTTTTCTTAAGAGCAGAGTTTGCATTTGATAATTTTTCCTTTATATTGAAATAAGTACATAAATGCTGTCTGGGTTGTGCAGAGAAGCAGTCGTAGCTGGTCTGCAGCGTGCGCATTGTAATTGAATCACAGCAGGACTGCCTTCTGAGCCTGAAAGATTTATTGCCCTTGGGACCAAAAGTTCCCAACCTGCTGGGGCGCTGGAAATTCCCACCTTGATGCCCACATTCATGCTGGACCTGGTAGGAGAATGACGCTGTCACCTATTCCCTCTGCACCTTTCTTTCTTTGAATCAAAACCGAGGAGAATCCAAATCTGAGTTAAAAAGCAGGTCTCATGTTTGTGAAAGAATGATGTGACTTTTACGATTTTAGACACAGGCTCCCACAAAGCAAAAGAGTGGGGTCTTCCTGCCAGATGTTTTATGAAATAGGCTGGACCTAATGGGGTTATAAAATCATCTACCAAGCAACTTGAGCAGCTGATAGAAAGCAAAAATATATTTCAGTTGTTTTCATTGTTCTTAGTACACAGGCTCCTTTTATATAGTAAAGAATTAAGCTTTGTTTTCCTGCAGTTATAGAGCATGGAGTGCTCCTGTTCCTGTTCCTGGGTGTCCTTCAAAAAAATATGAGACACCAAATTTAATATCCTTGCAGTTTCTGGAGGGAGTTTTTCCTCCTATTGCAAATGCTTTCATCCCTCTTTGCCTAAATTAAAACAAGCAAGTTCGCTGATTATACCAAGCTGGGAGGAGTGGCTGATGCACCAGAAGGCTGTGCTGCCATCCAGGGAGACCTGGACAGGCTGGAGAGCTGGGCCAAGGGGAACGTGATGAAATTCAACAACAGCAAGTGCAAGGTCCTGCATCTGGGGAGGAACAACCCCATGCACCAGTACAGGTTGGGGGTGACCTGCTGGAAAGCGGCTCTGTTGAGAAGGCCCTGGTGGGCAGCAAGCTGACCATGAGCCAGCAATGTGCCCTTGTGGCCAAGAAGGCCAAGGGTATCCTGGGCTGCATTAAAAGGAGTGTGGCCAGCAGGACAAGGGAAGTTATCGTCCCCCTCTACTCTGCCCTAGTGTGGCCTCACCTGGTGTATTGTGTTCAGTTCTGGGCCCCCCCGGTCAAGAAGGACAGGGAACTGCTGGAGAGAGTCCACCAGAGGGCTACGGAGATCATCAGGGGACTGGAGGATCTCTCTTCTGAGGAAAGGCTGAGTGACCTGGGTTTGTTCAGCCTGGAGAAGAGAAGACCAAGGGGGGATCTTATCAACACTTATAAATATCTGAAGGGTGGGTGTCAAGAGGATGGGGCTGGACCTGAATATGAGGAAAAACTTCTTTACTGTGAGGGTGCCAGAGCAGGGGCACAGGCTGCCCAGGGAGGCTGTGGAGTCTCCTTCTCTGGAGACATTCAAACCCTGCCTGGACGTGGCCCTGTGCACCCTGCTGTAGGTGTACCTGGTCAAGCAGGAGGGTTGGGCGAGATGATCTCCAGAGGTGCCTTCCAACCCCTACCATCCTGTGATTCTGTGATGGGATATGGGTTAACGGACTTTTTCTTGTCCCTGGAAAATTACCTTTTACTTTGACGATTGAATAGAAAATGTCAAATAAAATAATAAGTTGTTCCAAGCAAACAAACAGTTTGAACAAATAGTTGTTCAAATCAAATGGTAAAGGTATGGGCCCTGTTTAATCTGGTGCCAAGCCCCTGCAGAATTGCAGCAAACAACAATACTGCTGTCCCGCATACTCTAAATTAGGCTTCGATTCTGCATTCAGGTGTCAGCAAACTAGACAGAAGGATGGGGAAGTCAACGTGAATTAAGAGGCACACAAGAATTCAATATCATTTCATATACCAGGAGGATGAAAATTATCTTTCACTGCTATCTGCGTGAGCATATTAGTGTTCTGTCTGTAGAACATGGGGTTGTATTAGCTGATTCCAGAGCCTTAAGATGATCAGCTTTACAGCCACTGAGCAGTTCAGTTTGGCCACTTCTTGTCTTTGAAATACCAGTCTTGCTGTCTGTGAAGATATTTTCCTATGAATCGTGTTCATAGATCAAACAAGGTAGGATGTTGACATAGCTCTTGGCAGGGCCATTCATCTACCCGTGTGATGTTCCACTTCACTAAATTAATTTCCTTTCCAGTTTTCAGAGTTGTTAAGTGTTGTGTAAGCAAATTTTTAAACAACTTGTAAGAATTTCCTCAGTATGTCATGTAATATTGGTGTTCTGGTTTGCAAGGGTCACAAAAGACTTGTATTCATTCACCTTATTTCTCTGACCTTAGCCTAACAGAGGGACAAAAAGACCCCGTGATGAAGAGGAGGAAGAAATCAAAGCACGTCGGAAACAAGCTAGTGCACGAGAGCATGGTCGTCACAGGGAAGAGGAGTCTGCTGCGCTGGAAGAAACTGATGATGAGAAGAAGAAACTTCTTCAGATAATTGAGAGGGATGGAGAAGAGGAAGAGGAAGAAGTAAATCACTAGTGTCCTTTGGGAAAGGGGATGCAGTGGGAAATAAGCAAACACTAAATCACTTCTCTGTGATTTCCATTTCTTACCATGTAGATGATGAGACTAACTGGTGATTTTCACGTGCCTCATACAGCTTAAGGTTATGGTCTTACTTTCCCGCCCTGCAGGGTATTCATTAATTTCAAACAGGCTTCTCAAAGACGTCCTCTGAAGGTTTAAAGCAGGGGGGCAAAAGGGAGAGGGAATTGAAAGCTTTCAAGCCTAATCTCTGTTTTAGGCTGAGAATACCCAAAGCACCTTCTAAAATATATTTTTAGGAAATAGTTTCTGTATTCTAACCAGTTTCTGACTCTATAATTCTCATCAGTACCCCCAGCCATGCAGCTTCTCCCACTCTGCCCCTCTTTGTAGCTGTGCAGCAGCAGCAGCAAATAAGCAAACATTCTTCTGTACAAGAAAGGTCTTGGGTCAGAGGAGGGGGTAGCAGCTGTCAAGGGTAAATGATTTCAAGCCTTGGAGACAGAAATCCAATGCAGCATTGGCCTTTCTGCCAAGGGCCAGGGAAAAGATCACTTTATAAATGTGACACATGGATTGGTATAAATCTAGAAGATATTTGCTTCCTGCTGCCTGTGTCCTGTTTGATAAAAAAACAAGTGATATTCACCACTGCAGAATCATGTAGGTTTGTAAAATATCATTGTCCTTTGTCTACAGCATTGCTAGCATTCATCTCTGAAAATCTCCCTTGTTTTTTTTTTTATGTTGAGCTATTGCTGTTACAGTTGTTGCTGATAGTGGAGAAAGATAACGCAGGATTTCTGTAGCATTTGAGCTCCAATGAGGATGAATGGACGTAGCCAAAAGTCCTCTTGATTCCTGCAGTGTAGAAGTCCCTCATCTTTGTCAAATGGAGGTCTCCCATCCAGACATTTTAGGGGCTGGAAGTCCAGGGTTTTTTTAGGACCAAAATCTCTTGTTTATTTTCTTGGAACGCAGCTAATGTAAGTGCCATCAAAATGGGCTTTGTACCAGTAAATTTGATGGAAGGAAGCTAATCTGTAGGACACTGTAATACTGAATGCAAATTAAATACAAGATAAAAGCCAATCCTAATGGAGATATTATAGTGATATATTTAAAGAAAGCAAAGAATCAAATAAAATAGAGGGAAACAGTGTCAGCATGTGTGACAGTAGCTTCATGGATTGAAGACCCATTGCAGGAAGAATATGATTTGGGCACTGTAGCATTGATTACCTGAATGGGATGGTGACATGAATGGGATGGTGCTAAGGCAGGTTAGGCCTGAGAACATAGTAGAGACTTGGACTGATGTTATTATTGTAATGGAGTTTGTTGAAGAAATAGACATTTTCTGTGTCATACAAGGTTGCTGCTTAGAGTCGCTAACCAAGAATCCTCAACACCAGAAGCAGCTCTTGATTTAATCCTGAACGGGAGGTGGGACACAACAGTTGGCTTATGATGTGAAGAGGTTTGGTTTGTTTTTTGCTTTGAGAAATTCTCTTTAATAGTGATTGTAACTTAGGCAAATTGAGGGGAGGGCAGAGCTTACACAAGAAAATCTATATCATCAATGTTTTATTAAAAGAAGTGCATTAAAATAATGAAACAAGAAAAACAATTATGTTTGTAGGTGTCAGGGAGGTAGCTGAAGTTATATTACAGTAAATGTATAAAGCCAACTTAGAAACACCTTAGAAAAATTTAAAAAATAAAAAGAAAGTGCTAAAGTAATTTATTGATTTTTGTTTTTCTTATTTAGAAAAAGACTTTAAAATAGAAGTGAAAGCTTATCCAAGTGAGGAAAATACAAAAGAACATAAACTCAGGGCAGTTAAATGTAGACCTACGAAAAGAAATAGCACAATGGACTTCTGAAAAGAAACTATCCCTGGGCGTAAACTGCTAATGTAGATTTACTGTAATATGTCAGAAGCAAAAAGCCTCAGTATGTGCTGGTGGTGCCAGGTAGTACCAGATGTAAAAGAACAGCTCAAGGAAGATGAGCCATTACAAAACTGGTTTGGTTTTTTTCATTGATACTTGGTTTCAGAAGTGTAGAGAAGCTCTTCTGGTTCTTTTCCAAAGAGCCTTCCATTGGTAAACCCTGGTTTATAAAACCCTGACTTACAAGGTTTTGTGCTGGGGAGCTTGCTTAGGACAGAGTTGGAGTAAGTCAATAAATGAATAGCAATGGTGTATGAGTTTTTTGGCAGTGGGTCTTCCAGGGGTTACTGTTTGTTCCTGAAGGGTCTGGGCCCGACTGCAGTCTCACTGTGTCGCTGTGCTCACTCTTCTGCATTTTGCCAGGTAATTATTCCAACCATCCAAAGCTCTATTTTCTGCCCTTTCTTATTTGGTTAGGAGGAACCTTTGGATGAAAGCTCAGTGAAGAAGATGATCCTTACCTTTGAGAAGAGATCTTACAAAAACCAGGAGCTGCGGATCAAGTTTCCTGACAATCCAGAGAAGTAAAATTATGCTCGGCCCCTCTTTATTACCCTTTTTTCCTTTGATTTTAGGTTTTAGCCCTAAATCTATTTCTGATGTTTTCAGTTACATAAAGCTTATGTAACAGCAGTTCTTGCCATGTAGTTCTTCTAAATTGTATTTGAAACTAACTTTGCTAGTTAAAAACGACATTATTGAGACCCTGGTGGTGGCCAATATGTGGCTGGCAGCACAAAAAGAATAATTAGCGTCGAAGGAAAAAGTTCTAGTTTATGAAATTCTTGCGTTTGTTAACGTTTTAGATTGTGAAACTTCAGTACTAAAACTCGAGTTTATATTGGTTTTATTCTGGGAGCACACAAATTCAGTAAGGTTTCGTTGGTTTTGGTTTAGATATCTAAGTAAGTGGCTTGGTTCTCAAGAGGGAGCGCTAACAAGCTCTCCCAACGAGTCCTCTTTGCAGTTGACATCGGAGGGTCATCAGCCATGCTGCAGTTCTCTTGTTTCTCAGGCATTCCTCCTTTGCACTGTTTGGAGCAGTGGTCTCTTCCCCACTGATAGGCAGGTGGTAGGTGTTTGGGGGGTGGGCTGAAAGACTGACCTGGATTGGTGAGTTTTGCTTTCCAAATAATTAAAGACTTAATGCCATCATTTTGTGTGAAGGTGTTGTGCTTGCATATGCAGTCAGCAGGCTGTGTGGGAAGAAAGTAATTTCATGTTATGGAGCTTTCAGTTGTTGTGGTGAGCAAAATGGCTGGATGGGGTCTGATAGCCAGGCTTTCTGTGTGTTTCCATACCCGTGGTTATAGTGAGCTTCTTCCTCTTTCTGTGGAGTTTTGCTATTCGTGTTAAACAAGTTTCTTCCTACACTTGAGTGCCATTATTTTTTGTTCAATTTGCTGTTCTTTCCCTTACCCAAATTCTTTTTATGGACTTTACTTCAGATTTGTACAACCCACATACTAATATGCGGTAGCTAAGGAAGGTGCAGTGCTCTGGAGAATTTATTTTGTATGCAGGGTTTTTTTTCATGTGTAGATACAACCTCTTGATTTATTTTTTTTTTAAGTTCTAGAACTGATTTACAGAGTTGGAACAAATCTGCTTATTTACTCTATGTAAATTATATAGTAGGAAGGCTTATCCTGCTACGTGATTAAACTTCAAGGGGTAGGCATAGGACAGGATGAGTCACAGACTGCCTCTAGGAGTTCTGGGCTCAGTGATGTTGATGTAACCACAGAGGATCAGAAGTGCTGGGGTGGCAAGTCTTACCTGGTATCTCCTGGAAGGTGGTGGTCTCTGTTTTGAAAAGGGCTGTGCATTGAACGCAACTGATGTACTTTTTGCCTTTTTATTAACCATATTTGTCTTGCCTCAGGTTCATGGAGTCTGAACTGGATTTAAATGACATAATTCAAGAAATGCATGTTATTGCAACAATGCCAGACCTGTATCACCTGCTGGTGGAGCTGAACGCTGTGCAGTCTCTCCTTGGGCTGCTGGGACACGACAACACAGATATCCTTCAGTTGTTAAAGCAGCTCTCATGTGAGAGGCTTTCTATGGACTTTTCTGTAATCTCTTATATCCTGCTTTCACAGGCTTCTGTATATGTTTTTCTCTTCTTTCCCACCATACTGAATTTATGGCTGCCCTTTTTTTTTTCTCCCAAGTGAAAGCCTACTTTGTTAAAGTAATATTGATTCTGAATTTTTTTAGTGCTGTTATTCTCCTTTCTTGTTTTATGACCCTTTCATCTAGGTTTGAGTGGCTGCGTTAGAGTATGAGCAGATGAACAATACAGGAAAAGCTAAGGTATGGGCTTAGCACGTATAGGCTTGAACTGTGTGCAAACTTTGTCTGGAATAGCTCCCAGTAAAAATGGAACTGATTTACCCCTTTTTGTTGAGAGCTGAGCTTTCAGCTATTTGCCGTGGACTAGCTCAGCACAGTGCTACACCTTAGTGTGTCCATACCTTTGATTTGGTGTGCTCAGTGATTGAGGTTCTGGGTAACCCCTCTGGTTACGTAAATATCTAGAGGCATTTCCATGCTCAGTGAGTTTTTGTGTACTGAACCTGACCCCTATGTCCACCTGTCTCTTGTTCCTCTGAAGATCTGAGGACATCGTCAGAGAGAGTTTTCTGACTATCCTGTTAAAGATTTTGGTAGTTTTGAACAAAACAGTGTCCTTTTTTTTTAATATCCTGGTGCCTTGATGCTTAGCTGTCAGCTGATAAATAGAACTATGCCTGGGTTACCATTGTGTAGTCTTTAAAAGTAGAGCTCAGCCTGCATTGCTTGTAAAATATTCTACAGTAGATTAAGCTGAAAAATTGTCATGATTTGAGAGATTGTGTGTCTGCGTCCTGAGAAACATTAGCGAATGCAAGGAGCAGTGAAGCCCAGTGGAAAGGACACTGGACTTAGACTTGGGACTACAGCAGACTTTTATTCCTTTTTATTGATTCATGACCTTAGGAAAGTAATTTATTCTTTACTTCTTTTCTTTATGTGTAAAGAGGTAGATAATGCTTGCCAGCTTTTTTGAGGTATTTTGAAATAAGCAATGTTAAAAAGACTGTTAGTGCTAAATGTTGTGGTCTGATGTACAGATCTTGGTTTTCTTTTTACGCACTTTTCCTTATAGTACTGCCTGTTTAGAATTCATAATTCATTCTTTCGAAGTGGGTGCAGTGATCAGAAGATAAAAACAAAACGTAAATATTTTATTGCATACCAGTTTATATTACCCAAACATGTAAGCAGTGTGTTCTATTTTGACTTGTATCTAGCTGACCCTTGATGTGGTGAATGCTGGTCCCTGCAAAACAGCAAACAACGCAGCTTTCCGTATCTGTGATCTGAAATGGAAATTACCCTCAAGTAAATGTTTGTTAACAATTCACTGTTGTACAGTGGGAAACACCTACCATGCATAACTGGTTTCATGGCTACCATAGTTTCATTACTTTTTTTTTTTTGCCAGACACTGCAAACTTTTTGTGTGCATGGCATTAAAAGCTTGTACTGAATTTCTCATTCACAGGGAGAATATTAACTATGGGGATTTTAACTGGGATAGCAGAGCTGATTCATAGCTGGAGAGCACAGGAATACAGCTTCTTTGTCCTTTCAGCCATGAAAAGCTGTGTCCTAGGGTCACTGCTGCTGTCAAAGGCTTGTCAGTATTTCCACTGTGAACCCTTTTTAATTGGTTTGCAACTTGCCTGTCAGTTTATGGGTAGAAATTTTGCCTGTGAATTGCAATTTTGGGAAAAGTATATCTCTTGTTATAAAACAGGTGAAGTGTTTTCAGATCCGTTGGAAGCAGGACAGAGGCTGTAGTAATGCCTTTTCACTGTGCTGCTGGTGCTTATGTACAGGATAAAAACACTGTTAAAGTGAGGCATCTAGACATAAAACTAAATTGATACAGCTCAAGTTTTCTAACGACCTTTTGTTAAAACAAATGGAAAAAGATTTTAAAAAGGAGTTCTTCAAGGAGAGAACTAAACAAATAGCTCTCCAGATGTGATTTAAATGTAGTGTCTTGAGGGACTAATGCAAGGAGACAAAAGCAATGTCCAGGGGAGCAAATAATCTGCTGAATGATTCATGCAGTTTTACACAAAACATGTGAGTGAAAAATGATCACTGACAAGATTTCATTAATGAAAGCCAGGAAAGCTTCAAGTGAGGTTTTGCTTTCCTATCTCCTAAATTTTATAGGACAACTGATATTCTCACTAGAAGCTTCAACAGAAGCTCCTTAGACAGGAATGCTCTGCAAGATGAACTCCTCTGACTGCTAGAGTTCTTTGTTGTGCACTCTCAGAACAATCTGGCTCAGTTGTCTTTATAGCACCCAGTAGGTAGCAGTAGTCTTCAGTTAGTTCCTCTCTTAGCCTTCTTTTCTATGGGTTGATCAAACCCCATCCCCTCAGTCTTTCGTAATACACCATGTGCTAGCCCCCTGACCATCTCACTGGTCCTCCACTCTCCTGAATCCAGCATGTCACGGTCTCTCTTCTATTGGGAGAGCCTACAACTGAGCAAAATATTCTACATATTGCCTCACAAGTGCCAAGCAGCAGGTGAGAATTCCTTCTCTTGACCTGCTGGTTTTGCTCTTGCTGATGCAGTGCAGTCTGTGATTAGCCTTTATCACTGCAGTGGCACGCTGCTGACTCGCCTTCAACTTGTACACCAGAACTTCCAGATTCTCTTCTGCAGAGCTTACCTCTCCAGTCAGATCCAGAACATGGGCTTGTTTCCTCCCAGATAGAGGGCTTCGTGTTTGTTGAACTTCACTAGGTTCCTATTGGCCCGTTTCCACAGCTTTTGTTAAATAATAGTTGATTCCTTGCAGAGTAAATGTAAGGCAGGTTATTTTCTCACAACTTGCTTATTGAGTCGCGCTCCAACTTTCTTTTAAAAATTGTACCCTGGCACTTTTGACCATGTTTTTATATTAGCATGAGTGACTGTCTGCCCAGTGAGGAGTAATCACCCTTATGGTTGGTTTCTGATGGCAGTTGCACCTGGAAATGACATCTACCCATCAAGAAAAGGTACAGGTAGCTTTGGCTTGGTTAAGGAGTGCTGGAGAGTATAAAGTAAGTAGTAGCCTTACTGATACACATCTCCTATGGCACCTGGACATAGGTTAACTTGGGACTGGGACAGGCAGCTCTCTTGCAGTCTTTCCTGAGACTAGATAAGTCACGACTGAAGCCTTGCTAAGAAGAGATATATAAAAATACCTTTCCTACTGCTGCTTGTGTGTCTGAGCAAATGCACAAATAGGAGAACTGGGAGGCTGGATTGTTAGCCTGTGCATTTTAAAGAGATTCATCAAAAGTTGTTATATAGGACATAACAGAAAACTGCATATCCTGTTCTACCCCAGTGGGACTCAGGCAAGATTGATCAGCATGTCTGAGAGAATAGGAAAGTGGGTCTAATGAGGTGGAATACGTCTTGTTGTACAAGAGAGCTGTGTAGCAGTCAGGGGAACCATGTGTTATGCAGCCCAGAGTTAATGAGTGAAAATTGGGCTGGCAGAAGCTATGCTGTTCCTGCGAGGTCCGCGGTTAGAGGAGCATGCTGTCCTAATTGGGCCAGGCAGAAGGGGGTGATCGCTCCTGCTTCCTGCAGTGGCCTTGTTAGGTGTGTGCTGTATCTGGTTAGCAGGGGTATCACTGAGAGCAGAATACCCAAATCAGATTATTGTAACTCATTCCTCTTTGCTTATATACAATCTTGACAATGCAAGATGCTGCCTAATTACACCAACTCTAGCAATTTTTATTTGAAAAAATAAATATAATCAGAAACAATAAGATTGCCTGATACAGTAAGCACACAATCACATTTGTTTTTATAATTTCTAATTGTTAGGATTCCCTGATTTTGGTGCTTATGAGGACTGTCTGCTGAGGTACTGTCTGTGTCCTTGGCTCTGGTGTTCCTGTGCCCCACTGCTGTAATGTATTACCAGTTGCTTTGGATGGTGACATGAGCACACTGGCCTAAGAGCAATCTGCTTTTGATATTAAATGTGTTGGTTGTCCTTAACACCTAACACATGTTTCCATAGCTGTGGTAGACTTGCTTCAAGAACTGACTGATATAGATACTCTCCATGAGAGTGAAGAAGGAGCTGAAGTCCTCATAGACGCTCTAGTAAGTAGTAAACTCCAGATTATTTTAATTCCTGAACCATGTCTGCCTTGTACAGCACAGCAGCGAATACTCCCAACTGCCACGCTTTCTGCAGATGTGGTTATCCATACTGCCAACACCACGAGGAAGTTAGCCAGGTCAGGAGCCTTCTCTCTTGTAGTTGAAATGCTGTATTGAGGATCACGATGGGTGTTTTTAATGGAACGCCAGAGTTTGGGGCGTCAGTTCTTCTTGCACCTTGTCTACCATTTCTTTTTTGGAAGGATCATGGCCACATTGCAAACTTTGTGTGGGCTGGGAGATTTTTTCGTGCATGGAGGGAGAATGAAGTAATATTTGTGGCTTGGACAGTGTCCTATTGAAAATAGGAGCTTGATTTGCATTTTTCTTCCTTCTTGCGGAAAAGGGTGACCTCTGTTCACCCATGAAAAATTAAAGTTTGTGGCAGGCCTCAGATTGTTATCTGAAGGACAGTGGGACCGTTGTGATCTTTCAGTCTAACCTCTTGCATGGGAGACTAGTAGTTTTCTACCCAGTAACTCTTGCTTCAAACCTGAAAATCTGTGCTTGGACTGGGACATCTGTTGTTATAGTGAGGGTACATGTTTTTCTTAATGAGAATTAAAAAAGTGAAAGTTTTTGTATAACAGAGCTAATGCATTTTAAGAGTGGAAGAGGGTTTAGAGGTAATGATCTTTTTTGGAATGGAAATTCAACAACCCCAGAAAATTATCTACATGCAGTAGAAGATGCATTGCTCAGTCTTAAGTGCTCCCTGCCTGGTTAACTGTCTTGAGTGCTTCTTGGCCTCTGTAGTGGTGGACTTCCCCTTTCCCTGGCACTTGTGCTGGATGTCTTCTGCTCCTTGGCTGCGGGAGGAGGGTGCTGAACCAAGCAGAAGCCCTCCAGAGAACAGATGCCCAGCAAAACTTGAGACTCTCATGTCTGTACTACCTTTGGGCAGCTTCTGCTGGTGAATTGCTGCATCTGTGAATCACTGTGGCTGTGTCTGGTTCTGTAACTATTATGTTGGAACTGAAGGATGGGGAATTACAGGTTTTCTTTTGTTTGCTTTGTTTGGCTGCTCTGTTTTCTCCTACAATCCTTCTTGTCCAGTCACTATAATGTTACCTTCCAAAGGTTAATGACAGTGTCCTGGAGCTGAGTTCCTCCAGCTGGCCTCTGGGCTGTTCTTAATTACTCTGCCTTGGTAGAGAGATTGCTGGAAGAATGAAGTGGTAGAGAGGAACTGCTAGAAAAGTCGTTTTCTATAAAATGTGCAGAGAGGTAGTAAATCAAGCAAAGTTCTTTCTCAGTTTTCCTTGTCACTGGCCTGCTGATAATAGCCAAGTTTTAGAGGTTTTATTATCCTCTTTGAAAGAAACAGGTCAGGCATGTCGTGGGAGAAAGGTTTAGATATCTGCTTTCTAGATTACTTTTTTTTTTTTTTTAAAGAAAGTAGGTATAATGAGCCTGTCTGTGAAGATTGTTGCACTACCTTCCACAGCAGCTGATACTTGTATCTTTTCCACCTGCCCAAGGCTAGTTAACAGTGTTTGAATTGGAAATGTTATTTTGTTTAACTTCTCCAAGCTCGTGTCCACAATGGAAAGTTAGCCAAAGTCAAACTGGACTCTGTCCAACTGCAGCTTTAAAAGCATGCTTCGTGTGTTAGCTTTTTGATTAGGAGGCTCCACCTGCAGATGTGGGTTCCTGCTCGTGCTGTTGATTTAGTCAACTCGGTATATTCATCTTGCTAGGATTTAAATGCAGGGCTTCAACTGGTGATAATTCAGCTTTTGGATTTGAATCTGCATGTGTGAACATTGTTCCTTCAGCTTTTTGTACCTATTAAGGTGGAAGATATAACAAAAATGTAGGCAGACCAGCAGTAAACAGTTGAAAGTGGAGCTGCTAGCGGAGCTGACAGCTAGCCCATCCGTGGAGACTTGTGGTGCCTCACACTTAAGAATTCTAAGGGATTATAAATCAATCAGGCTGGTTCAGGAAATAAGACTGTGACAAGGTGCATGTTTTCCTCCAGATGTTTTTGTGTTTAATCTGAAACACAAAAGTTGTTTAATTAATTAGGACAAACATAGTGGCAAATTTACTTGGTGAATCCTTCACTTCCTCTGAGATTTTAGAGCAAAACTGTTAACATCCTGCCAGACATGATCAGAAGACATTTCGGTAGGGCTTATTGATTTTTATTATTCCTTAACACCCACCCCCCACCCCGTTCTTTCTCCTTCATCTTCCTTATTTCAGTCGTCTTTCTTATCTTTTTATCTTTCCCATGACCCTGATGGCATAGGTGGAGGGCCAGGTCGTGGCCTTGTTGGTCCAGAATTTAGAGCGCCTGGATGAAAGCGTGAAGGAGGAAGCTGATGGTGTCCACAACACACTGGGTAAGTGGCTGTTGCACAGCCTCTTGCTGCGTTCTGTATTTTGTACAAAGGGGCGGTGGGTTATCCCCTTCCTCTCCTCCATACCTCCTTTCCCCTTGAACTGCCAACACTAGGGCAGAGGACCTAGTGCCACTTTTGTTCAAGCGCAACTTTAACTCACAGTAAAGCCTAGACCCTTCAGCCAGCATTTGTTGCATGACTGCTGATAAGGTGCCTCTTCCCAAAGCGGTCCTGTAGGGAGGTGCTGGTACGCAGACGAAACTGTGCACTGTTCCAGAGGGTGTGCTCTACTGCCTGTGTATTTACTATGTACTTATCTGTGAGCTCCACTTACTCCGTTATGAGAGCTGTTTATGTCTTAGCAATATATTTAACTTTCAGGTAGTAAAACATTTGTATTTCACATAAGTACATCATTACCTCTCTGTTCCGCAGTCTTTGCACAGCACAGTAACTGCTTTGCAGTGTGTCCCTGTTAGCATTTAGATCATCATCCATTCCTTTCAGTCATTTAGGATTGTAATCTCCTGAGGACTGGAAGAATGAGAGAGACTGGAAACAAGAGTTTTGGAATTTTTACTGTCACTGCTGCTATTTAGTTTTGTGCAGTGAGAATTGCTGCTGGAGTAAAGGGAAGGTATTTTAGGCTTCTTCCAGCAGGAGCTGGTGTCATGCTGAGGATTGACTGTGTGGGCAATGTGAAAACTAAGAGAGTATCATAGACCTAAGCTTAAGTCTCACTCAGAAAAAAAGATAGCTTTGTGAATAAGGTGTAATTTGAGCAGAACAGTGCAGCTCTAGGAAGGATCTAGCAAAGCAGTGTTGACACAGGCCTGAGCTGAACTGCAGATGGGGAGAAATTACCATTTTTCTGTGCCTTTCTTCTCAGCAATCGTTGAGAACATGGCAGAGTTCCGACCTGAGATGTGCACGGAAGCTGCGCAGCAGGGCCTCATGCAGTGGTTGCTCAAGAGGCTGAAGGTGAGCTTGTTTACCTGTTGTCATTTGGGAGATGTCACAAAAAAAATCAGGCAGGCCACTGGTCTGGAAGTTGGTGTGCTTGAGATGGTGTTTGACACCATATTAAAGGCCCAAGGCTACTTATTATTGGCTGTTTCCATTTGCATAGGTACCTTTGTCACAAGTTCTAACATTTGTGAATGCAGTGAATTCAAAACCTGCCTCAAACTGGGAATTACATCCCTTTTAACTTCTTACAAACTAGCAAAATTGAAGGAGTTGGCTTTATCTGTACGAAGTGCTGCACAACATTATGCAAATCTGTGAGTAAAAGTACTCTCATTTTCCTAGTGTTTGCCTGGAAAAGTATCTGTAATATCGAGTGTTCTTGAATGTCTTTGGGTTTCACTTGTTTCTGTGGGAGTTCTTTTTGGTAACATGTCCCTGATCCTGCCATGAGAACTATGGTCTTTCCTGCAGAGTTGGCCCTTCACAGCGCTACAAAACAGCACTTGGGCTCCAACCACTAATGCAGTTGTCCCTGGTAGCTGCAATACCACTGCGTTCCTAGCTCAAGCATTGGTAGTGCTAGAGCTCTGCTAGCGCCTGCCTTCCTTCTAGAGACCAGTTCGTGTGAACTTAAAACATCATTTAAAATAAGCCAGGTGTGCGTGTGTGTGTGTGTGTGTCGGAGCAGCGAAGTTAATGACAAAAAGTTAGAATTAAGGGTTTATATCCTCTGTGGTTTTAGTTTAAATAGACATACTTCTGTCTTATCTTTATATTATAAACATCTTAGAGTAGAAGGTAGGTTTTTTTTCTGATTGTATGCTTCCTGTATGGTTGACTTCTTGTCCATTGCTGAGACCTGTAGCAATATAAAAGCTGACCAGTGAGTGGGGAAACTAATAAAGACCATTTTATGCCATTGGTTCCTACATTTCTAATGCTCTTTTGAGTTTCAAGTGGTGTCTTTGTTTAATTGTTCCTGGTGGTGGCTTTTTCTTTGAACTCATCTAATTGCCTTTTGAATTCAAAATTACTTTCTGATACTCTTAGCATCCTGTGGCCAGTGAGTTACACAGTTTAACTCTGTCTTGTGTGAAAAGATGCCTAAACATCCCCTGGAAAATACTGTAGGAAAGGAACGGATAGTTCAGTTCTCTTACAGAGCTAGTGAAGGAAATTTAGCAAACAGATTCTGGCTTTTTCCTAACCCTATTCATAAGGCATTAGCACTTCCCTACTTAATCGTCTTTATGGCTAGAAGGCCTCTGAATCACAGAAATTCTCTATCAGCTTTGTAAGTGGGCAGATCCCCCTCTGTGCCCTTCATATACTTGTTAGCAGAAGTAACCTATAATTTCTCACTACAGGTAGTAACATAATTATATTACTTTTGCTTAAAAACAAAAAATGAAGTTAATTTTATTCAGGGCAAGTATGTACTGCTGGCTGCCTTGTAATTACTGTGGCAGCTGAAAGACTTAGAAACTTGGGAAAGCAGAATAATCACAACTTGGATTCCCCTTGCTTGGTGCCACAGAAAATGAATGTTCAAGGCATTCAAAACTTGGTGTTGACTGTGTCTTTTCTGTGCTATGGCATGTTAATTTTGTCTGGTTTTGGGGATGTGTGATCAGGCAGTGCTTTTTCTCGCTTACATATTGTCATTGTGGGAGCCACACGCTAATGAAACCCGTGCCCAGGCGACTTTGCTATTGGCAGTGCTTGGTCTTGAATCTCTCACCCTGACAGATGTGGTTAGAATTAAACCAGGATCTCAGCATCTGTGTAGAGTGTTGTGCTGCTGAAGAATGTCTATGTGATTAGTTTTAAAATGAGGGTTTTGTCTAGGCATCGGTAAGGACATCTGGCACACAGCACAGGGTGTGAATTTCTGTTTTCTGACTACGTTTCAGGTTGCATAATTGTATTCTGACTGTCAGAACTGCCTTGGAAGGCTCAGATGGAGAGCTTAATAGCTCAATTCTTGAAACATAAGCAGGGTTTGACGATGTGTGTGCAGCCTTGAGAGAACAGAGCGTTGTTTCCTAACGCCTGCCATAGGACAGCGGTTGGTATGCACCGTGATAGGAGCCAGCAAAGCCATACAGCACTGAGCGCCTGCCACCTTCCTCCTTTCGTGCCGCTGATTCCTTGGAAGAGTTATGTGGTTGCTATAAATACCATCATCTACAGAGTGGTTGGGGATCGTTTGGAATGAAAAGCTGTATTTAAAGTCAATACTTTGTGGCATTTGGGATCTTTCTGCTTTTCATGTTTTTGTGTTGCATGGTGCTTGTGTATTGTGACCTTTTCTTTGGTGGCAGGTCGGGGTAATTGGCCCGCGCATAGCCTTGCACAGGCAGGTTCACTCACTCAAGCTGCAGGTAGTCGTGCAGTTGGGGAAAAGATTGTGGGTGACAAATGGTATGTTTTGAGCCTAGTACTTATTGCTTGCCTTTTTTTCCCCTCCTCTTGAACAGTGGAACACAAATAGCTGGTAACTGATGAATTTTAAAATTGTTTTGTTTATTTTATGAATTCCTTCAGCAAACCAGTTTGCATTATTATCTAATGGGTTGATGTTTAGTCTGTTTCTGTAGATGAAGCAGCTTCGGTGGCATGCAAAAACATTGGATCCAGTTCAGAATCCCCCTTCAGGGATATATTTTTTTTCTTCTGAGGGTAAAAAAAGAAATCAGCATTTTGGTTTTGTTATAATTTTTTAACATGTTCGAATAGGGAGGGAATGTATAAAATGCAAGTTTTGTGACTGCAGGCTAAACCATCTCACATCCTTCTGATTGTGACATTGTGATCCTCATACAAAACTCTAGTAGTTACTCTTTACTGTTACTGTGTTACTGTGATGTGTTTTCTGAAATTCTGTTTTTGGTGCCAGGTTCAGACTTTCAGAATAGGGATATGCCCATGCAGTCATATAACTTCATGCAAAAATTTATCATAGGGAAGATATTCCATGTTGCAAACAACTGGAGGCTGTTCTTGGGGGTTTTGAGCCAACTTGGTCAAATCTACTTATGTAGGAATGTGAAGGATCAGAACTGAGTCTCTACACATGCTTGTGTTAGCGCGCACACACGCACACAGACACAAACACACACCCTACCCTCACCCCATCACCCCTGAATCAGAGAGAATTATTACCATTTTGTCACGGAGGCATACTGCAAAATTACCACTGTTGTATTTTTGTTTAAGTGTTCGGCGATTTGATTAATGTGTTCTTCAAATCAGTGAAAAACAGGGAGCCATGCCCTGATGAGCCTCTTGTTCCTTCTTCACCAACAGGCTAAGATGCCTTTTGATGCCAACAAGCTGTACTGCAGTGAGGTGCTGGCTATTTTGCTCCAGAATAATGACGGTGAGACATGCCTCTGGTATCGATATTCTGTTAGGGTAGGATCTAGGCTTCTTTCAGATCACAACAACACTTCTGCTTTCAGCTTCCCTTTGCTTGTGCGCTCTCTCCCACGCGTGTGCTCCCTTGCATACGTGTGCGCCCTCTCTTTCTCTGCAGCTTTTGTACTCTGTCAAGCCATATTGATTTTGTTCGCTGATGTATCAGTGTTAGATGGCTGTAAAATCTGACAGTTAGCTTCATTTTTCTCTCTCTTTTTTCCCTTCCCCCACCGCCGTCTAGACAACAGAGAATTGCTTGGGGAGCTGGATGGGATCGATGTGCTGCTTCAGCAGTTATCTGTGAGTAATTCACATACACCCTCTCTACCGTCAGGGGTCTTGCAGGCTGAGTGTGAGGAGGTGGAACAGATTCTGGGTGCAGCGCTGTCCTAGCAATCTGTAGATACTGAAGCACAGCAGTGCTTTATGTTTAGTGGTACTATAGTGCCTGAATAACTTCCATGCAAGTGTATCATCCATAGTAAGTGAGGTTTTAAAGACATTGCGATACACAAAAGTTATATTATTTTGTTATAATTGCATGGCAAGTTGGAGATAGGCAAGGTTGGAATCTGGCCATCTTCAGCATTCTCCACTCCAAGCACTGGGCTGCATTGTGCCTACGTTTAAGCTAGCTGAAGGTAATGTGTTCATAGCTCACCTCATTTCTTGAGGTGGTACTGTCTGCAGCACCCTCAGGTGCTTTGTGCCTAGGAGCTCTCTGGTAAGAAGCTTATCCACATAATTCTGTGAGTTGCGCAGTTGGTGAATTTGCCTTTCCCTCTATTGTCTTTAAGTCATGCATTAGACTGCTGCACATTTGTTGGTATACAGCCAGGGCAGTAAAAAGGGCAGCAGAGTTAAGAGAGAATGCGTCAGTGATCTGTGTGATTGCTGGCTTGTGCATATCAGATGCTGAAGCCTTGTGACATAAAATATTCATGTATACTCTATAACAGTGCGGGCCAAATTGGGCCCTGCATTTTGGGGTAATTGTGCTTCCTTTGTCATGCAGGTGTTTAAACGACACAACCCTAGTACAGCAGAAGAACAGGAAATGATGGAGAACCTGTTTGACTCCCTTTGCTCCTGCCTAATGCTCAGTTCCAATCGTGATCGTTTCCTGAAAGGAGAGGGTCTACAGCTGATGAATCTGATGCTTAGGTACCTAGATACCTTTTTGATTTTCTTGCCTGCTTTTGATGTACCAACACACCTTCTGGCTAGATATTTATGTTTTCCATTTATAAACAATTTCTGTGTTAACATATTTGTCCATCTTCTGTTTCTTTTTTCCCAGCGTGTAAGTTGGACCTTCTCAGATATACAAGCTCCGTTCTTTTCTTTGTCTTTAGCTTTGTTTCCTAAGAACTGGGGTTACTACAATAGCTGCTGGAAAGTAACAGTGCAGATCTGTGTGACAGACACCCAGATGAAAGAATGCTGTTGGTCAGGCCACTAATCTTCTAAGGATTTAAAAGACCCCTGTGAGGGCAAGAGAGAAACTTTGGATGTTTTTCCTTTTGTTCCCCAGTTCAAGCTTCACTGTGTTGTGTATCCTCTGAGCTGGTGGATTTTTATAGATGTTGATACAAAAATTGCTTCTGTGAAATGAACATAAGTATGTATTTCTTCTTGTGACATGTTTGTCACATGGTGAATTTCCAGGGCTTTTCTGCTCTCTCTTCACTTTTACTTCCTAGCCTGGTACTGAATTGCATCTTCTGCACTGACTGGCTTCCTCTAGACCTCAGGACTGGGCGCAGCGGGGGTCTGTCTGGCTTTCCCTGGCGCGCTAGGCTGCGCGCAGTGGCTGGTTGGCAAATGCCAACAAGAAATGATGTGTTCCCGCAGCGCATGGCTGGGTAACGTACAGCAGCAGGGAACTGAATAAATAACCAAACGTGGATTATTCAAATAGGAACACTGGGTTTTCTTGAGGCTAATTAAAGAAAAGCTCCAAAACTAAGAACGAGAGGGAAGCCTCCCTCTGCCTCAAGTACTAAGCTGCTAAGTTAGCCTTGCAGAACTAATTACTTGGAATTCTTGTGCCATGTGGGTGGGACTCAATATTTGGATTTGTAATAGCTTTTCCCTCATTTTTGGACTCTACTGTTTACCACTCTCTGTACCAGGATTCCTGCTGGAAAATTATGACAAGAGGAAAATTCCTCCCTGGATGCAATCCCCATCCCCCCGCCCTGCAGTTGTGAAGGGGTTAGGAGGGACAAAGCATGACTTCACTGCCAGCAGAAGCTATGTCTAATGGATGGAGTTTCTGAGACCTCAGTCCTTTGATGCTTAGGAACCTAACTTATTCTGTGGTCTGAATGGGATTGGTAAAGCGACAATGGGAAAAAAAGTAACAGTTTATAGAATATTTTCTAGAAGCTTATATCACTACTGTCCATAAGCACGGACTATACTGAGAGTAGTTGTTTTTTTTTTTAAACTTTTCTAATCTACTTCAGATTAGTAGAAAAGTTGAAGTTGTTCTTACCTGGCTGTTTGAGCAAATAATGTGAGTTGATAGTTGACTGAGTCTTATCCTGAAACCAGCTCCCTTCTGGCCTGGACTTGTCCTATACTGCAAATCTCATTTAGGGTGAGCAGCACCTAGCTGGACAGAGAGAGTAAACTTCTTGCTTCTAATAATGTCTTTAGACTGGACTTGAAAGTGTTAAGCTGGTACTTTTATTGCTGATTCATGTTTTTCCTTTTGAAGAGCTGCCAACTGCTTTTCTTAGTATTTCAAACTGTGTTGTTGACATGTCATTCCTATACACAATTTTTTTTTTGTCTTAATACTCCTAATGAATGAAACTTCAGGATTCTGACACAGGTAATCATGCATGTAACCTAAAACATGTGAAATCAGTGATAATCAGCATATGCCTAAAACTACTTCCATACTTCAGGCTGACTGGCTGGGCCAGAGCCGCAATGCTGTCCTGAAGCTTTTACTTTTGGTAGGTGTGGTATTTCCTTACCGGTGTTGTAAGCTTGCTTCTGGTAGGCATGACACAGACGTGACTGTATATGTATTATTTAAGTAGTTAACTCAGACCTTCAGAACTGCAGGAACGCGGTGCTAAGCTCTGCTATCTCTCAGCATCTCTTGAAAAACCAGCTCTCTGGGTTCTGAGTTTTGGTGCTTTGTCAGTAGTAAGAGAATGAATGATGGTAGTCAAATGCTCTGTGGAGAGCATAGGAGATGATTAAGGTAAAAGGAGTGGTTTGCGGTGATGAAAATTAGGGAATGGATGCTGAGAGGAGGTGGCTATGTTAGGAGAAGCAGCTTTGGGCATGCTCAGCTGCTGCCATGGCAGGGTACTTGCTTTTGCAGGTCATGGTGTGATTGAAGGCAGAAAGCTCTGCTGGACATAGGTGAGGAAAACAGAGCATGTTTCTGTAGCTTTCCACCAAACAAAGCAAACTGTTTAAGAATTGTATCCTGCAAGGTTTTGGTGTTTGCTTGTGGGTTTTTTACATATTTTGATATCCAGAGGATATTAAATGGCTGTTAATTCTGTTCACGTCTGTTGTCATTGGGACTTCTCGTGGTGTATGCTTAAAGGCTCTTACAGGTGCTCAGTTTTTCTTGTGCAGTACTGCTTTGGTAGCTGCAGGCTAGCATTTTAAATAGGGAGTGAACCTTGATAGTTGTGATCTACAGAGCTGCATAGAAGTATTACACTTCTGTATCTTCTTGATACCTTCATGATGAACAACGAAGAATAGAAATGCCATTCAGTCGTGATTGACCACCTTGCCCACAAACGAGGCAGAATATTTTTCTCTCCTGTCGGTGTCCTCTGAAGACTGGGGGGAGAGATCTGTTATTTTTTGTTTTCACTTTGAAGGCGGTTAATCATTGTACCATGGTCTGTGCAGATGAAAGAACAAATAAGCAAAGTTGAAAGCTTATTGACATGATGTGAGATAGATAAGCTGTGTGAGAATAAAGATATCAGGCTTGAATCTCTATTACTGTCTTAGAGAACATAGCATTCTGTATCTAGTGCTGCCCAATACATCTAGCCAAGTTGTTCTGTTAATAATGGTCATGCACACAGACCTGCAGAGAAGTACAGCATCTTTCAGCTGAGCATTTAACATGCTCGAGAGATTCCTATAGACAGGAATGAAAACAAGACCACTTTCTATAACGCTGAGCCTTAAAATGTATGGCCAACAGCAAAAGATGATATTGTATTGTGTGAACTTCTCATAGCTTATGGGGAGACAGTGGTAACACCTGAAAAATGAGCACAGTGTGGCTGATGCACTTTATGTGCATGTCCATGGCAAGCCGTGCCCTGGACTTGGTGTTGTGGTCTCAGACTTGCAGTGTTATGGGGGACTTGCAGTTGGCCACTGGGAGCGGGGCTTCACCGGGCAGGTATGTGGGAGATGAGCAGAGGGGTCTAGGAGAAGACCAGATTGAGAAGGATGGGGCCTGTGACAGCAGAAATGAAGTAGGAAGTTTTGAAGTAGGATGAGAGCGGAGGTATATATAATTATTTGATTTGCATCTCTGCAGCAATGGAGGCTCGTTTATTTTATGGAGTGTCTTTATCAAAAGTAAGATGGCTTATCAAGGTGGTAACCAGCAGTGGAAAGTTTATAAATGTCACATAGAATTAAATTCAGTTTTATTTTTTTTAGGTCAGGAAGCACTTTTTAGTACACAGTCCCTCAGCCTTGCCTTGGTAACCTAAATGCAGTTTACCTTACAAAGCCAAAAAAGAGAAAAGCAGGCTTGTAATGTCAGTTTCCTTGCGCACACTGACAGGAAGCTTATTGCTTTTGCTGTAAAATTGTGTTAAGGTTTGGAGGAGATGCCGCCACTCAGTTCCCAGGGGATGTGTCACAAAGATTCTCTGTTGCACAGGAAAAATGACGTGTGGCTTTCCCAGTTATTAGCCAAAGGCACATAGACAAATGCAGCAAAGGGAGCGTATGGAAATGTGCATTGCTTGGGCAACACAATTTTCTATTCTGCAGCTATTCAGTGGCTTTTCTTGCCCCTCAAAAAAGCGTTTGCTCCTGTACAACAAAAACAAGGTGAAAATGGGCAACTCTCTACAGCTCCCCAAAGCTTGACTATAGCTATTTCAGGGTGTATTTTTTATGACTATTAAAATCCTTTTATGTTTTCTTGTCCTGCTGTTCCTAATGACCCCATGGAAACTTAGACTGTCTCTTTACTAAATCTTCTGGTTAATTACATGGAACCATTTTATGTAGCACTTCTCCAGGAAATCCAGTATTCTGCTTTTGCTAGTATTTTGGAAAATGAGAGCTTGTGTTATGCTGATGTGGAAAGTCCAAATAATGTTAGCACATCTTCTTTTTGAAATAATAAATGTACCAAAAGAGTTTTCACAGATGTAAAGGTATTAAGAGGAGGAAAACAATGTTTAACAAATAAAGTTGTAATTCAGAGTTCCCTATGAAGACTGAGGTCATTCCCTATTTGGTGATACTTACATATGCTTGTATTTGAATTAGTGTTCAGCAAAAAGTTACCTCAATAAGCACAGATGAGACTAAGATAAACTGCTTGTCCTCCAGCAGAATAAATATTTCAAATAAAATCAACTCTAGACAGTCCAGTCAAGCAGCTATTGATCTCTAAAAGCCTGAACTTAAACCCAATGAATATTCCAGAGATCAGCTCTGTGCAACCTTCCTAAATGCTGATCAATATGCAATTACTTCCCCTGAAAACATTTCTTATATTGTCTGGCCTAAGTAGTACTTTATTTTTAGCTCCCTGTAGAGAGGAGGTGGGGGTGTTGAGCCACCCTCCTGCACTGCTGCTTTGCTCCTGGGCAGAACCTGCTGCTGCACCAGATCCCAGCTGCGTGTGGTGCTTTCAACAACTGCTTTGTGCCCATCAGAAGCACCAGTGGCTGCACTGGGCAAAGTAATTTTCTTTAAGGCTAGGGTGTTAACATATGGTTTTTCAGTTTGCATGTTGTTAGGGGTTCACAAAGGTAGAACTCTAAAGAGAAAGTGTTTTCCACGCTCTCTGGAGCTTGGGCTTCAGGAAGCCCCGGACGAGAAGACCCTGCTGATGGATGTGAGGTCTGGGTGGCCAGCTGCTGAGCAGCTCCGTGTGCACTGTTTGCAGGTGGGCAGGCTGGTCCTGCACTGCTGGGTTTGGCAGGTGTGTGCAAGGGCAGCCTGGGTGCTGCCACCTCCACGGGGGGGAAAGAGGAGGGGGCTGAACTGCATGAGTGGTTTGCTCTTTATAAACCCTTAATCCAGGTCCATGATAATATCTGAGCACCTTAGAGTAGTGCAGAGCAACTAGTGTGTGTCCAAGGAGAATTGTTCTCTTGTCGTCTCCCCTGAGGAAGAGCACAGCTTGTTTCTGGGGGGATTTATTTTTATATGTACATGTAGCTATGTATTTGTTAGAGAACAAACCCTCTTAAAGAAGAGAAAATCAGAGGAGATTGCCATGCGCTTGAGGTAGAAGGTGGTGGAGCTTGTGACCGTCCTGACCTGGGGAGAATGTCCGCCTGGCCTGGCCTTTGGGGACCCTGGGGGCCTCTTGTTCTTCAGCTCACATTAGCCCCTGCTGACGTTTACCTGGTGTGTTGGTTTTATGGACTGTATTTGCAACTACTTTTTCTGTTCATGATTCACAAGACATTTTAAATTTTCCTCTGTTTTCTGGGTTGAGAGGTACAGGGCTTTTGGAGATCGTTTCCCATTTGTGTGTTATTGGTGTCAGTTACCAGCATCAGCATTCTGAACTTGCATTAAAACAGAATAGCCCAGAATGTTTCTGCTCTCTTCCAAATGTGATTTCTGGAGATGGGGTTTTCTTCATTACAACTGACCACCAACCAATGCTTACCAAACTTACTCCTTTATTAGATCTAAATCCTGATCTTTTTGGGGTGGCAGTATTTGCCTGGTGTACCCAACGCAGTCTCCCCTGCTGTTTTGTGCTAGTGTTTTTAAGGTGGTGAAGAAATAACTTCTTCAACAGCCAAGAAATAAAAAATAAGAAACCGGAACAATAAAACATATAATATGAAGTAAAAAGAACTAGAAAATAAAAAGAAATAAAAGGCATTAAAAAAGAAATAACCAAGAGAATATTCTCAGCCACAGTTTTGAAAAGAGTATTTGTTAATATAATGGTTTGGTTTCTTGAGGAATACCTTGCTTAGAGCCTGTACTCAGACTCTTCATACTTCCCTTTTCATATTCCTTTCCCTTTTCATGCTGTCTCTTTAAAGTAGTGTGGTGCAAAGCTCCTCATGTCCCTGAAAAGTTTAACTTGCAGCTTTCTTTTCACAGGGAGAAGAAGATTTCCCGCAGCAGTGCCCTGAAGGTACTGGACCATGCCATGATTGGACCGGAGGGCACCGACAACTGTCACAAGTTTGTTGACATTCTTGGTCTGCGGACCATCTTTCCACTCTTCATGAAATCACCCAAAAAGATAAAGAAAGTTGGGACAACTGAAAAAGAACATGAAGGTAAGCATGCTTCCAGATCCTTGTTATTGTCATGGAGGAAGTGAACGGAAGGCAACTGTCTGAAAAGTACCTGCAACAAGGAGCAAATGGCACATCACCAGCCTTTTCAGGGCTCCTCCTGCAGCTTTCAGGTCCAGGCAGCCTGCCTGCTCCCTGTCGCAGGCTACCTGTTGATGACACACTTGCCCTGCTTGTTTTGGTATCAGCAGTTCCTGGCGATTCCATTTCATGTGCTGTTAATAAGTTATTTTACTCCTGTAGGGTCTGTTGTTTGAAGCTCTGACTCTTTGATGCAAAACTCTTTTGAAAAGAGTAATGAGGCAACTACAAATGTCACCTCAAAAGCAGTGTTTTCATGGCTCTGAGCACTGAAGTGTGACTCGATGAACATCAGGCATTGCAGAAATAAACTGCATGCTTTTGAAGTTGTGTGTTTTTTTTTTTTTCTTTCTTTTTCCTTCTCTCCCCTGGAAAACTCTGCTTTAACAGAAATCTGCTATGGAGTAATACTGCAGGACCTTATGCTGAACTGAATCTAGGGTCAGTCCCTCCTGCTTCTGGTAGCATTACCTTTTCCATTTTGTTGATAATTGACT
Organism: Phalacrocorax carbo; assembly: GCF_963921805.1. Taxonomy (NCBI): domain Eukaryota; kingdom Metazoa; phylum Chordata; class Aves; order Suliformes; family Phalacrocoracidae; genus Phalacrocorax; species Phalacrocorax carbo. The sequence goes on along the minus strand of NC_087526.1, from coordinate 9,702,230 downwards.
ATGCCTTGGAAGAAACTTTAAATACTGCCAGTGATGCTTGAGGTTTTGTGCCAGTTCATTACTCATCTCAGTTCTATGAAGAGTGAATATTGTCAAAAGCTGAAGAGGTGTGAGTGAGTCTCAGGCTTGCCTAGCATCTATCCTTAACTCTTGCAGCAGACCAAGGGAAAATGGAAGGAAACAGCAACAAAATGGGAGGTCTAAACCCAAAAACCTTGCTTTGGTACTGTCCTCCCAACTCAGGTGGAACCGGATGTCCTGATGTTCTCCAAAGCAAAGGCAAGGGGGTGCTGCCTCCTGCAGACCTTGCCAGGCGCTGGGCCGAGGCACTGGCTGGGACTGAGCAGCCCCTTTCTCTGGAAAAGCTGCAGAGCTGGGGGCAGCTTGGTGGGCAGCTGGATGTTCTTGCCCTTCCTGAGGCCAGGGAGATGAGGAAGAGGAGGGCCAAATTCAGCAAGCGGCTCTTTTCTTCTTGAAAACTGTGCCAGCAATGAGCTGTTAACTACATTTGTTCTAGAGCACCAACATTAAAAGATGATGACACTCTGTTAATGAAGGTAGCAGCTTGGCGAGTCATGTTTAGACTGTGATAGCTTCAGAGGTGGGCTCTGCACCTGGGAGGTGGTGGGGCTGAAGCACGATGGTAGGTCGAAGCAGGAATTGGCAGTGCCATGGGCTCTGCGTGCATGCGTGGTGGCGGCTGCTTTGCTGGTGTGGCTGGAGAGAAGGGGCTTACCTGCAGCCCAGCACGAGCTGTAGGAATGATCACACACAGGCTGCCAATTCTGGCTGCCTTATCTGTCTTGTATTGTGTTGCTTGTCTTGGATAGATAATGGTGAGGAAGAAATGCTGTCGTGTGTTCTGGGGTTTATGTAATAAAATTGCAGAGAGTGCAGTTGTGCTTAGATGATGGATGTAGGGGACGTTTTGAAATCTTCATTTGCAGTATGAAAATAAGGTTATTTAATTCTTCTTACTGAGAGAAAGCTCCAGCTAGAATACGAGCTTCTGAGTAGAGATCTGGATCTATGGCTCATGTCATTGACTTAACTTTTCAGTTTGGGAAAGTGAGTTAATCTCTGTCTCATCTGCTTTGTCGTGAGACTGCAGATGACATCTGTGTGCAATCTTGGCTTCTGTGAGGATTAGGTAGCAGTCTGGAAAGCCCTAACAGGGTCAGTTCCTAACTGTTTCTGTGATAGGAAGGAAAGCAAATCTGCCCTCAGGAGAATGGAGTGATCCTTGCAAACAGTCTGTGTATCATACCTCCATCTCATTAATATTCAGAACAAATGGAGGGCATTAAGATGAGTCCAGAGATCAGTTTTATTAAAACAAACTCTCCCTAAAACGCTGTGGTAGTAAGTCCAATTTTCTTTGTTTTGCATCGCTGGCCAGGTGAGTTTCTGAATTTCTAACGATGGGAGTTAATTGAGATGTTTAACAGGGTTCCCCTGGAGCTTGTCACTGCCATTGTCCTGACATATGTATAAGCAGCATAGTATATGTTTTTACTTTGCCAAATGTTGCACCAGCAATACAGTAATTACTCTGTGCTCAGGGGCACTGCTGGTTGATGGTTGGTGCCTGTGAGCCACTGGCTGAACAGGAATACTGCAAAGACTCCTTGGTGCCTGCTTGTTTTAAAGGAAACAGCGCAGGTCTAGTGTGATTGAGAATTGATGCCCTCTGTGCTGTGTTGATCCTAGGAACACGCTTCTTTCTGCATATGTCTTTGTTTATTTATCAAAAAGAATGCTAGTATTCAGTCTTCTCTTGTCATCTTTTCATGTAAAAACTTTATCCTCTGTTCAAACTATTGGAAAAAAAATTAAAAATTAATTAGAATGATCCTCTTCTGCTAGGGGAAGGTTCATGTGTATGTCAGATGGAGGAACATATTCCTTTAAAGGATTAACTAGAATGACTTTGTAGCAGAGGCATCAGTATTTGTTAAAAAGCAGTTCTAAGGAGATGCACTGTGAATGCATTTACTGTAATGCCATTGAGACTGTATCTGGACAGACACTCATGGTTATACAGCAAATAGGCTATTAACCCTGGAGTCTAATTACAACTGCTTAAAGGACAACACAGTTAAAATGTTTCAGCACTGGGTGGGGTACCAAACAGCCAGAAGGGTTTCTCCACTGAGACTCTACCTCCCGTGCCTGTCCTGGGCATCCCTTTGCCTGCAGCTGCAGAATTGTTGCCAGGCTGCAGGTACCAGCAGCAGCTGGGGCTCGAGGATGCTTTAGCTGTAGTTAGTGACAGAGACACTCTTCTCATCGGGCATCCAATGCTCCATCTTTAGAGCACAAGATCTTTTGTATGTGTCGTGTGGTGGTAGGAAAATAGTCCTCTTGTCTCTATAGTATTGTTGCTTTGTACATAAGAGCTAGTCTATAAAATAATCTTTATTTTATTGTCTTTAAGGCAGTGTTCTGAATGTGACAAAATAATGAATACCCTGGTGAAAAAAATCTCAGTGTGACTGACTTGTTGAGCTTTAATTTATTACAGAAATTTATAATCCAAATTAATTTTTATAAAAATAACTTTTCAGTAACGTATTTCTCTTTTTTAAAAACTAGCATAAAGGTGCCAGTGCTGGTTAGCTGCATTTTAAACACTGTCAGTGTTTAAAAATTATTTTACCCTAGGGAGCCTGTGAACAATTTAAATCCGAACTGCACATATTTATGCTTTATATACACTAGCTAATTAGGAAAAAAGGAAGGGAAAATTTCTTAACCATCTTTATGGATGATCTGAGCCTGAAGATTTGGCTGGTGGTGTCTAACTGACTACACATTATCTACAACTGAATTTTGCCTGACTTTGAACAGATCATGATATACTTCTGAGGGTATTAAGTTTGGGAGAAAAACCTCACTCAAAGCAACTTCCCTTTTTCTGAGGCAGTGAAGCAACTCAAAGCAGAAATATTTTGCAGTTGAAGATAGAAATGGTTTAGAAGTTTCTTATGTCTGTGGGCTCAAAATACTTGTGAGTATCCAGCCGAGTTGGCCAGCTTTAAAGAGAAATAGCCCGTCGTTGTAGACGGTAGTGTGTCTTGGACAGGGTTTTGTTGTGAGTTTGTTGAACGGTGTTAGTGGGGTCCCCCTGGGATGCTGCTTGGCTTTGTGTGGAGTGAATGGAAAGGCAGATGAGGCAGGTTATAGGAGGTGGAGAATTAATGGCAAGTATTACTGCAGAAATGCATTTAATTCCACTAGATGCTTAGTGTTTGTTTTTGTGATTGACCGCTCCCTGCAGTCTTCCTGATTAAGGACTGTCATCCCTCTGGTAGCATCATCCAGATGGGTTTCGAGTCTCAGGACTGAGCATCATGTACAAGGTGCAATACGGCATAGCTTGGCCCTAGCCTTTTGTTGTGCCTTAAGATATGGTAAGTAGCACATGGTAGAATAATATAGCCTACCTATAGTGAGCGCTGGTAAAAAGGGAACGGTCAAATTGTGGAGAAAATGTGCTTTTGGTCAGTCTGAGACCGGGGCCTGCATTGTACATATAAAATGGTGAGACCTGCCGCGTTACAGGAGTTTGTGCATTCTGATGGGCCACCCTGAAAGGAGCCGGGATGCCTCGTGGCTTCAGTGGCGCTGAGCTGGGAGGGCAGAGAGGCAAGCGTGTACTGTGTGTGGTTGCAGGGAGTGAACAGGAATTTGGCTCTGGGTGGTTCTTGGCATAAGTATGGGGTAAGATATGAAATCATGCTTCTGTATTGTGAACTTTGAAAGGTGGGGGATGTATGAATGTCTGTGTTCTGAAAACTCTTCTGCTGCAGAGCCAAGGGTCAGCTTATCTTTGCTGTCCATAAGGGTGCAAAATCTCTTGGTACTGGACTTCCCGCAGCAGCAGTTGAATCGAAGCGTTGAGTGATAACTTGAAATTCTTGAACAGTCTCATTGAGCTAAAAATGGAGAAAATACAAATTCGTTCTGAATTATAGAGCCTGTAGTGAAGCAATCATAATTTGTTTCATAGGTTGTATATTCTCCTGCTCTTTCTCAGGATAGTTATTTGCAGTCTAGTTTTGCTCACTCGGAGAGTCTAATGAACTATAAAAGGATGTTTGTCCAATTCATCTTCATTTAAATGCATTCTCTTGACTTAGATGTCAGTTTTATTTAGGAATCCTTAATTTGATAACCTGAGAATTAGTTCAGCCAATTTAAAAATGAGAATTCCTGTCACTGTTTTTTTTTTTTTTTGCCCTCTAACAATAAGGAAGCCTCTTCTGGAGATACTCAGCTATACACTTCCTTTAGAAAACAACAACAGCAAAACCTATTTCTTGGTAAATATGCTCTTACTCCTTTGTAACATACACTGAAAGGCAGCAAAACCCTTGGAATGAATTCCTGCTGCAGAACTAAGTTCCCTGGGCATGGGAAAGTGAAAAGGCAGCAACAGAAAAATGGCCTGATAAAAAGTATCTTTATTAACTGAACGCCCTTTGCCAGCCAGCAGAAAATATTTTTCATGTGGTGGTCTTCTGAAGTGAATACCTGGGGAAGGTGTCAATCTGTTGAAGCAGAACTTTATTATGTCAATTTTTTATTTTACCATCAACCCTCCAGCATACGACAGGAATCTGTTACTTGAATGAGCCATGATGCTGAGTACAGAGTTAAATTTACCTCAATTAGAGTTAGCATTCTCTGTTACAAGAATGTCACAAAAATAAACTATCCCAGCTGATAGAAATAATTTTGTTTTACATTCGGTGTGATGCTTGGATTCCAGCTCAGCAGGACCATTGTGTGCAGCTTTTTCGATCTTACTAGGCTCCACTTTACCCATCAGTAAAATCAGTATTTCTTACTGGTGTCAGTGTTTAAAGATAAGATTTTTCTTGCCAAAAAGTTTTGAGGTACTTGAGTGGGTTACTCTTTAAAAGTGCAGAGTAACAATGCATGTGAAAACAGGTAAGCTTATTAGAAGCTACAGCATTGGAATAGCATGTCCCTGGTTCCACCTGTAATTCTGTAATGAACCAAAACACTAGTGGAGTGCAGGAGTGGTCAGTCTTCCATGACTTTACAAGCTGCATTGCAAAACCTCTGTCTGAATGCTTTTCATTTGCATCCGAAAGCTGTGCAGAGGAGAAACCAGAAGTCACCTCTTGGCACTCTTCTTCTGCTGTGGATTTAGGCTGGGTCAGATGCACACCTGGTCCTGGGGTGTTTTGGCAGCGTGGCCTCAGCACTCGGTGCGAGCATCCTCCCTCCCAGAGCTGGGGAGCTGCTGGTCCTCAGGGTATGGCAGGGGCTTCATCCAGGTTTCCCAGCAAACAGACCTGAAGCCACAGTTTTGTGCACAGAAAGGGTAGAAGTTTCTGAAAGAGGTGGCTTTTCTTTTTCCTTCTGGTATTTTCCTGCTCCTAATTAGAAATGACACTTTAACTTAAGAGTTCTTTACAAGGCAGAAGGCTCTTAAGAGTATTGTACTGGCTTCACCAGAATACCTTACTTGTCCACCTCATGGCTGCCGTCCCCACCCTGTGCCCAGAAGCACACGCCTTCCCCTTCCTCTGGGAGGATGCTTGCCTCATCTGCATCAGTATTGCAAGGGAACGTGCTTGAACTTTCTCCCCTGCAAGGCAGATGTCCGTTACAATGAAATATATTTTAAAAAGGGGGGGGGATAATAATGGCAGAGGAGTGTAATGTTACGGCTTGATTTGACAGGACCTCCTGCTGTTGCAGCTGCCAGCACCAGCCATGGAATAGATTAATCTGTATTCCAACACGCCACAGCTGAAGTCAAGATCGATCTAATTAGGGTGTTTTAAACACTGCTTGCATTCTGAAGCCTTCGTGCCTGTCTGGGGAGGGAAAGACTCCCAAGAGCTGGAGGTGATCCTGGTCTAAGCAGGACTCGGGCACAGCTGGGTGAGCACATGTGATGTGACCTGCCTAGAACCAGGGATGTGGCTGGCACGGCGCGCTGCGCTGCAGCGTTGCCATTGCAGAGAGTAACCAGTATGTGCAGGTGAACCAGCCGATGAGGCAGAAAACAGGGTTCTCTGCTAATTAGAAGGAAGCCTCTGTCTTCCCATATCCATGAATTTGTGAGATTTTGGCATGTTTATGTGAAAAAAGTTGTTCTTGATGCGTGCTAGCTGCCAGCTGATAACTGTTACTCCTTTAAAGGAATCGGTGGTGGTGCTGAGTGTGGCTCATTTTGGTGTTTGCTTTTCAAAGGAAATACGTTTAGTTGTTCTTAGAAATGGGGGCTAGGCAGCAACTTCTGCCTCTGGCCTTGCCTGTTGCCCTGCTTGAAAAGAACTCTTTTTGTGCAGGTGATGTGGACTTTGGCTGAGCATTGGCATGATTATTTAGAAGTTCCCAAAATACTCAGAGGCAGGCAGGCTGCCCAAGGCATCGCCCGAGGGCAATGTGCAGCTTGTGGCCTCTGTCCGTCAGCTGAGATCAAAGCTGGGCAGCTGCAGGTTTTGCTTTCTGAGGACTCAGAATAGCACCAGCTAATAATTATTTTCAAAAGAAGATCCATCCCAGAGCAAATATGGTGATTATGGACTTCTAAAATTTTACATGTGTGAGATATATATTGTTGCAGTCTGTGGGGAAAATGGTGAGACCCCCATGTCCGCAGAAACCTTTCACTCCCAGGTTGACACCTCTCACTTCTGATCGCATGTGTAAACGCTTTAATTCACTGAATAAGGGATTCAGCCACTTATCCCATAGCACTTCTCTTAGCCCAGGTTTTGTCCTGATTTTAGCTGGTGTCCTTGCACATGGATATTGGTGTTTATTGGGTCAGGAGTTGTATTATGGCATAATTGTGATATTTTGGGGCGGGGAGCAGGGAGTGTGAAACACAGTAGTGCATTTTTCAGGACCTGAAAAAAAAAAAGGGGGTTTAGATAGTTCAGAAATATTTCTGTAGAATTTTTTTTTAACATTTTGACCAGGCAGCTAAATATTTCCTGGATTTTCTGGAGTGGTATGTTGAAAGAATAACCTCATTCTTAAAAAACCTGTGTCAGCTTCTTTACAATTCTCAGTAGTTCTAAAGATTTTATTGATAAAATGGATAAGTATCTGCATATGAGCACCAAAGCAAAAACGATGGCTAAAATACATTTCCTAGTAAAGGAGTATTGAAAAAAAGCAATGAAGATATATCATTGGTGAGAATATTACTACTAAAATACTGTCAACACTTCTAAACACTTCCAAAAAAAGAAGGTTGGGGGAAAAATGGTGTGAAATACAGAATGCTGGCTTCTTTCTAAATCAGCAGAGAATCTGTTGGGATGTATTTGAAAAAAAAAAAAAGTCTTTGTTGTATTTTTTTCACCTTAAGAAAACAGGATCTTGCAAGGACTTTGGAGGCTTTTACAATATTTTTAATGTAGACACTTAATCTGGTGTCATGTTTTGTGGAATAACTGTTTCTCTGCAGCAAGAGCGTGCACTGACATACCCAGAGCCATCCTTCACCCCCATGTTATCCTGTCGAAATGACAGAGCAGCCGCATGGTGCTGGCCACCCGATAAACCTGTTATCTCTTCTGCTCCTCCTGCCAGCAGCTCTCCCAATCTCTTTGGTACATGAAAAATTGACACCACCTCAGGCAGAAATCTGTTTCTAAGGAAGCTACATTTATAAGTAGCTAATGAAATGGGGGGGGTGTGTGCATGTGTACAGCCTCTTCTGTTTGCTGCCCTTATGTAGTATGCAGATAATCTGTGCTACAGAGAAGGCTGACACAACTTGGAGAAGCAGCCTGTGTGACTTTGCCTTTCTGCAAAAGTGTCAGCTGGCAGTTAGTGCAGAAGCTCCCTGCAAACACGTTGGTGTCGCTTGTTCTTTGTACGCTGGTGCAATAGATCAAGGCTTCTCGTGGCTCCAGGCTAGGCAGCGCCATGGAAGTGCATGTTAAAATGGTTTGACAGCAATAAGATTATGATCCCTTTCCTCTGCACATTGCATTTTCCTCTCTGAAAATAACAAATCTTGAGACTCCTTTTCCTCTCCCCCACCTCTGTGGGTGAGGAAATGTTTATGGCCATGATTTTCATCAGTCTTAATCAGCAAGATTAAAGTGAGGACATGTTGGAGAAGTCACGGTTTTGAACACATTGAGATGTCTAAAACATCAGCTCTGTGCTTAATGCAGACCTGTAGGCAGGAAGCAACACCAGATGATTTGGCAAGGGAGAGAAACTTGTGCCTCTCTCATTTGCTTTGCGCCTTTGTGCTTGGTTTTATTTCCTCATATTAAAACCATATACTCTTTGATATTGCCAACGTAATTTCTCATGTTGGCATACATTTTGCAAATGATTTTCATCTCTGCATCTCCTGTGGTACCAGGGGTGCAGAAGCGCAGTGTGTGGCCGCCCTGCTTCCCTTTCACAAGAAAAGGAAGGCATGCGCCTTCCCAGGGCTCCTTCCCTCACCTCGGACTGGCTCCCGGGGGTGAGTCAGTTCTTCTGCCCTAGAAAGTGTTCATGGCAAAATAAGAAAGAGCCAGATCATGGGAGTTGCAGCGAGAGCTTGACTTGAAATTTTTCAAACTGGGGGTTTGAGGCACTTGGTTCAGTCACCTTTCAGAGTGAAGCTGCGGTTGGTCATTAACACAGATGCTGTCTCTTGTGTGCTTGCAGCGTTGACTTTTTACTTTGCTTCAAGGTTTGTGCTGTAAAATATGACCCCTGAGTGTGACTGAGAAGACCATAGAACACATTTATTTGGTCGTTTCTGGTTTGTTGTGGCACATTCATATTCAGTCCATGGGATTTTCTGTAAATAAAAGTGGTTTGTTTGAGGATTTTTGCCTCTAGCTAATACCAGTGAAGTCTACAGGAGCTGCATGCTTGCACAGTTATTCCTTTCTCAAGCTCTCCTGTTTCAGTAACTGTCCCGTCTTTGGTAATCCAAGGGTCATTTGAGTGACAGTGCCAGCTCAGGCTGCTTTGGGGCCAGGATTCCTTTTAGCCCCACGGGAGGAGGCAGTGTGCTGTGCCTTTAGCTGTGATGGAGGGTGCCAAAAAGAGTGTGCTTCTAGGCTGGTGTGTCAGCCTGGGGAGGTAAACTGGAGCAGAATTTGTGCTTTACGTAAGGTGCTTTTTTCAGGTCACTGAGGAAAAGCAGTGTCAGTGTTAGCAGGAGCAGTGCAGCAGAGACAGAGGAGACCTCACTAGCTGGGCTGTGATGGGCAAGGAGCTGTCTGTGCCCCCTGCAAACACAGCTAGCTGCTCTTGCCACCTCTCTGCCTCTGCTCACCGGTGATGGGAAGGAGCCAAGGTTCCACTTATCAGCAGCTACATGTGGGAGTGCTAGTAGTAAATTTAATGGTGTGTTATAGAGAAAATAAGCTCCTGTTCTTGATCTCAGCATGCAATTTTCATTTTGTATCTCCAGAACATGTCTGTTCCATCCTGGCTTCCCTTCTGCGAAACCTGAGAGGGCAGCAGAGGACACGGTTACTGAATAAATTCACAGAGAATGACAGTGAGAAGGTGAGTGCTGAATATGTGCCTGCAGTCCCTGGGTTACCAGGCTGGGAGGATACTTGATAATGGCAGGGTGCCTGTGTACCCTTGCTAAGTTACTGAATAGCCATTACTGGACTTGTGCTCTCACGGGCCATCGTTCTCTCATTCAGGTTGTTATCTACAAACTGGAGAACTGGAAATACCTTTAGTGCTCGGCCTCCCACATCACATGTGCTCTTGTTTTCTGGCGCTCTTGCACATGGTAGTAGCAATTCTCAGTCCTCAGTTGTGTCTCTGCTGAAGCCTGATCATATAACAAGTGTGGTGTGCTATTGCATTGTGCTGGCTCTGTAAGACCCAGGCAGTGTGGAAAAGTGCCAGTCTTCTCTAGCGAAGCTCTTCTGCAGAGAGTTTGGGAATTGCTATAGTACACATTTAACATTCCCCATTCCTCTCCTAGAATGTGTCACTTTAGTGGTGTTTACTCTGGGAAATTCTTTCCAAAATATTTACATGGTAGTGGATAGATCAAACAGCTGCGAAATAGAAACAGCAGGTTTTGCAAACCAGTAATTCCCAAGGGATTTGTAAATTTCACCACTGGGGAAATACTCGTTCCTTAGTATTCCTCATTAGTGTGTTTTAAAGGTGTTTTTCATAACCTGTTCTTCCAATTGCAGAAAATTTCCCAGTACTAGATAGGCTTTCAGTTGCCTAATAACAGTTCAGAGGAGAGCAGGAGAGCCGTAACATGTCTGATACATTTAACATAAGCTTGGCTGCATACAGTATAGGCAGAAAGGTCCATTGAAGAAACCAGAAGTGGAGAACCACAGCACAGGAGAGCAAGTGAGCCAGGGACATGTGTCTATTTGCTGACTTTTAGCTGGAGCTGACAAGACCATATTGTGATACAGGATTACATTCAGATGCCTGCAGACTCAGTGTGCTCATCTGACCGACACTTGTACCACCCTTCTGTAGTGTGTTTCTTCCTGTGAGTGACAGAATTGCCTGTTACTTCGTGAAGACTGCAGCTGGGAGGAAAACAGCATCGCATGAAGGATTATAGATTATTGCATTGTTCTTTTTTGTTGCTTAGGTGTCTCTCTTCTGTCCTTGCAGGTTGATAGGCTGATGGAACTGTATTTTAAGTACCTGGATGCAATGCAGGCAGCTGATAAGAAGATCGATGGAGAGAAACATGTATGTATTGTTTAAGTTTTGCCAGCTCATGTCTACGATACCTTTGCACAGGCACGTTGTCTGCACAGAACTTCTGGATCAGCCGGGTCACTCTTCTGAGCCATGCCCTCACGCCTGTTTTCTTACTTCTTAATTCCTGTTGTCCTGCTCTCCAGTTTCCCATTAACCTCAGATAAAATGAGCTGAGGACTTCTCTACAGCAAGTGCTTCTGGCCTTTTCTTAGTGTGAATTTTAGTAGAAGGGCCTAAGTCTGTGTTTCAGTTTGCCTTTGCTTTTCTTGGTTGAAATTTTGCTTAGTTTGGTGGGTGGAGAAACTGAAATGCAGAGAGGCAATTACATGATAATGTGCAAGGCCTCCTACCCTGGTCTTTAGGGTTCTGATCAGCTGCAAGAAAGTGTCTATTTTGATTAGTTAGGTGAGGCTGCAGCCAAAAGCTGGTGTGCTCTCTGCACACCAGCAGTGAATCGTTTTGAATGACATGAGCCTTGGTACCACGCAGTACTTTCTTGGAACTGAAGCTAGAACAGACTTTTTGAAAGAGAATGAGCTGTTGGAGTCAGGAAGCAGCTTGCAGAGCTGTTAGCAAGCTTGGCCAGCTTCCCACAAGATTATCTGTATCAGCACTGAAGAGGGTGTGAGATTGATTAGCACTGACGGAGAGTAATCACTGCAGCCGCCATCCCTGCACGCAGGCGAGCGCAACGTGCCATGGCTGCAGCCCCCCACCAGGCTCCAACAAACAGCTGTCTGCCCACAGCCAAGGCCACTTCTCTGGGCACTGGCAAACATTTCGAGGGCATCGGTGCTCAGCAGTGCTTCTGCTGCTCAAAAAGGCACGGGGGTGAGTGATGAATGGAGTTGCTTTTGCTGCCAGCATTCAGGCTCCATATGGACAGCTGCAGCTTCACAAATGAACGGTGGCCTGAAGAAAAACAGCCTTTACCCTTTCGTGCTGTCCCTCTGCACTCCATTCATCCTCCTCAGAACAGAGCAAGAAATTATTTATTCTTTACATTTCAGTGTTGGTGTGTGGGTTTTAGAACTCAAAAAACAGAATGGATTTTTCTGGCTGGAGTCTTGTGGTGTATGGGCAGCTGCTATACAGAGCCCATAAACGCAACATGCAGAGCTAGTGCATGTGCCCTTTATCCAAAAAGATCCTGAAGCAGTCTGCAAATGTTAACACCTGTAGCAAGCAGCCAGCATAAAGCAGGAGTGAAGGGAATTTGAGTGGGAATAGAAGCTTCTGTAGAAGCTCTTTAATTAATATTAACCCATTCATGTTTACCGATATACAAGAGAAGGGAAACCAAAGAAACTCAGGTTTTCCTCCTGTATCCAGAAGGCCACTGTGCTTTTGCCCCACTGTAGGGCTCTGTAGGCTGGAATGGCTAGAATAAATGGATCTCAATTCTTCACTCCTGTTAGAGCTAAAAATAGGATTTGGCAGAAACGTCTCATATGTGCAATATATTGGGCACAATGTGTATGAAATGCGATGTTGAGGTTCATTCCTAGCTCGGAACACTCTCGGAATTACCATTTGCTTTGTTTTGTAGCATCCTCAAATGGCCATTGGGAAACGGTCTGCTGAGATTGGAAGTGGCTCAAGCAGTTTCCCCACAGAGAAGTAGGCAAAAGCCATCATTCTGTCTGTCAAATCACAGCATTGTCTGGCTGTGACAGGATTTATGGAGCACTTTGATGTTTCTTGTTGTGGCACATGAATCATTGAGGTGGAGGGTATGAACAATTGGTCCTTTAGAAACTTTGCTATGTTACTTGGGAGCTTTTGACCTTCCTCGTGCAGTAGAGGACATAGTACCCCAAAAATCCAGAATATAGATCATCACCTCTCTCCCTGCCCCAAAGAAAAATGATACCTGATGAGATTTTACAGGTTCAGCCTATACTGATGAGAGCAAAATCCAAGTCTGATAGACAGAGTATCCTGGTGTAACTCTTGCATTACAAGAAGTTAAAACCTGATTATACAAGGAATGACTGAAGGTATCGTACCTGACGTTTTATCTTTAGTACTACAGCTGGCATAAGAAGCTCCTGCTCTTGCAGTTCTCTTCCTTTTTCTTTTTTTAACTTGGCTTATTTTAGTGATCTGGTTTATAGCCCAGCTCTTCACCCTGTGGTGGTGAAGGTGTGGGGTAGTTGAGGGTAGAAGGGAGCGGAGGAATTTCTGATGCCAGTCATTTCTGAGAAAGAACAGTTGTAATGAAACTGCACCCTTAATCTGGACAATGAAATAGGATGAGGTCCAGAGCGAGACCTTCCCTTCTCAGTGTTACCCACTTGTTTGCTTCTGTGGAATCTATTTAGAAGTGATCAGAGATGATAACTTAGTGATTACCCTGTCTTAGCACTTTTCTCAGAGTTTTTAGTTAACGAAGCCTAGAAAATACCTTGTTCCCCTTTCAAATTCTTTAATTCTTTCTGTAGGAAATGGTGCAAAATCCTATGGCTTTTAACTGCCTCTAAAATGAGGCATAATTACAAGTGGCAGCAATAGCCTTAGTGGTCTCTCAGAATGGTAGGAAAAGACAGGAGATGGTTTAATATTTTTATAGTTCCACAGAAAATTATGCTCAGCAGGTTTATTTGATAAAATATTCTCACCAGACACTTTGTGCTATAATGACTTACAAATTGCATGCTAATTGTGTTACAGTTAAGTCATTCCATCCTTGAAAGGGCGAGGTGGAAGGCCTAGCATGAGAGCAATGTCCACTGTTTGGGATAACTGAAGTAGGACTTTGTATTAGCCCATCATTTCAGTTTCGTTTAGAAAGCCTGAATTGCCTGGAGTTGTATGGAGGGCAGGACATAGCGTCCTGGCAGGGGCTGTGCTGCTGCAAGTGAAGAGAGCACAGGATGGCGTGCGTGTTACGGAGTGTGGCTGAATTTGCACTGTCTGTACTGTGAGCTTTTCCAGCAAATGGCCAGCAAGCTGAGGTCAGCTTTGAACTTTCTTGCTGAGACTGGTGGGTCTTTAGATGTCACGACTGCCCTAACATGGTTCGTGTTTCTTGCTGCTGAAGTTGAGCTCACGCTTTTGCAGGAGCTGCTGCTCTGTTTCTCTCGACTCGGAAGTGATGGTATGCTTTGTAGCAATCACAAAGAGCTTTTCAGCGCATGCAGATTGGTGGTGCCATTTACAGAAATTCAAGCGTGTTTCTGCTTGTAAGGCAGAAATGAAGAAAGTCCTTCCCACAGCAGGGGGCTCTGATGGTTTCTTGTGTGGTTCTGAGAGCTTCTTGGTTGCCTTGGTGTGACCTGGGTGCCTGCAGTAGAGTCCATGACCTGACTAGGGCTCAGTCCTAACCATTCTGTATTTCAAGGAAAATGGTGTGCTGAGGAGACCCTGTGGTCTGCAGCCTTTACATGTGAAAGTGGCTCCTGGGGAAATAATTGTCACAGCTGTGAGTTGAAAGCAGATCGTCCTGGGCAGTCCTTGTTATGATGGTCTAATTTCACCTGAGGCTTCTGCTTGCTCCTCCCTTGTTGCAAGTGTTGGTCCTTGTCTCCTGCATGTCCTTTTTGACCAAGAGCTTAGCGATGACCTTGAGTTTAGCTATTAGCCTGTGGTCTGAAAGCACCTCCTGTGAATGGCTCGCATCACTTGCCCCTGTAGGTAATACAGACAGAAAGCAGTAAAAGAGCGAGAGAATCTGTACTTGGTGTAGGAGACAAGCAATGATAGTTGTTTTCATGCACAGCCCTTTGGAGCCTTCTTGTGTCCCACACAAGAAGTGGAGTGGCCTTGCTGTCCCACCCTGTGAGCAAGTAAAACCAGGATCCTGGAGGTTGTCTTTGTTCTCGATCAGTGCCTATCCCTTCTGCTCTGCCCAGCCTTGCTGTGTGTGCCGGGGAAGGTGAATGGTAGGTAAGGAAGGAGGAAGATGTGCAGAATCTTTTGGGCCCTGCTCCAGTGACCGTGTGGAGCAGATGTGACCTTTTGTATAGCATTGGCAGATTCACTGTATCTTTAGGTTTTGAGTCTCTAGTTGACACCTCGAGGCCTGTCAGTCCTGCCTCATTAGTGTGAGAGAAGCTCATTTTAGCTTCACAGAAGCCCATCTTATTGCTGTCTTCTCCCATCAGCAAGGGGCACCTCAGTACATATTGTTGGCAGATTAGAAATGGCATCTGAGTGCTCATTTGGAGGTTAGTGACTTGACAGCTTTGAAAGAGAGATAAAGTGGAAAGATGGCTACTTGGTACTGTACTGGGAGGCAGATTAGCATTTAAGGGGTGGTTGTGGTTTTTTTTAAAAAAAAGACTGTGAAAAGACACCTTAAAAATGTACTTGTCTTCTAATTCATATCTGCTTAATTTACTGGCACAAAATAATCTTGCTTCTCTGTCGAGAAGGGCTGTTATAACTGCTGCCTTCTCTCTGTAATCAAGACAGCAGTTGCCTGGATTCGGCTCCTGTGATCGCTGTGCTTGGATCAGAATACAGAACAGACACGGTCTTTGTTTCCTGCTCTGGAGATTCAAAATCCTGGCCTGTTGATGTTTTGCTGTTCAAGAATTTAGCACTGTTGAGAAGAGTAGCCAATAAGCCTGTATGCAGTGAGGAGGAGGGTAAGCAGTAGTTCAGGAATTGTCATCTTTCCGGAATGGTGTTTTTTGATATTTCAGTCGGTGGCTTCCGATCTCTTGCTAGCCAGACTCAACATTGTTTAGCTTTAGAGACCAGATTTGATCAGATTCAGGCAATTTGGCATGGATGTAGGGTCAGGAAAGTTACTCCTTGCACAAAATTGGGTATTGGCAAGAGGTTGCATGCAAGTCTTGCCCAGCCATGCCTGTGCCTATGATTTTGAGAACCTGGAGTAATTTACAGTTGTACAAATCCTAAAGCCTACCGATCTAATGCTAAAGCATCCTGTAGCGTAGCCAAAGCAGTTGACTTTATGGCATTGGTAACTAGGCATTGTTTTTTAAACTTAGCTTGTTCTTTCACTGGCAAGCTAGGTTTCCATGAGGAGAGGAAAAGTGTTTTGTTACCTGTGTTTTCCACCCTCACTTTTCGGAGGCAGTGGTAAACAGCTGCGCTTTGAAGTCAGTCAGATTTCTGTATGGTGAGCATCCATTGCACTCTCTCCAGTGAGAAGAGCACAGGGTTAATTTTCCTTCTTGTGCTAAAAGATACTTCCTGCAATGAGATGCAAGGACTTGGCTTGACAAAACAGGAAAATTTGGTAGCCTAAATCAGCTTTGGTGCTGGTGACCTTGTGTGTGTTTACCTGGAGCGTGTGCACCCCAAGGAAACACTTCTTGTTGAGCATTACAGGTACAGTGCTCTTGCTGGTGATGGCTCTAATGAGAAAATATTGCTCCGCTGGTGTGTGCCCACCTGCCAGCCAGCTGCATAATAAATCACACAAGCTGCAGCGAGCTAGCAGGGTCTGACAAGCTGCTTCCTTTATTTAAGAACAAAACCAAAAAACAAACCCCAAAATGCAAAAGGTCACACATGACATCAGTTATTTTGGCCTGTCAGTCTCCATGAAAATGGTTGTCAGGTTCAGGTGGTGGATGTGGCCGGCCTTTCTCGGGGGGGAAGTTGCTCTGAGCTTATCACCAGGCTGCTTTTGCCAGTGTTTTGAAGATGTTCTGCCTGAACAAGATGAATGGAATGGCCTCTTGCCTCCTGCCTTTGGCCTCCGTTTGGGCAGGTCTCGCTAGTGAAACGCTGATGTGCAAAGGAAGAACAAACTGTTGGCATTCCCGTGGAAGCCAGTGGTCTTCTGCTAACAGACCCTGGCTGGGGTTTGGTCCTGTCAGTATTGCTAACAAATGAAGCTGGAAGAGCAAGGCTGGGCATGGTAAAGCTGTACTTGTGCAGAATTTTTGGACCTGTTTTCTCATTCATCAGTCGATAATGAAGTTAGAAACCTGATAGGTCTTTGAGTCTGCTGGAGTCATGTTCTGCACTGCTTAACAGCACCCTCAAATGGCCAGTAAAAGAGCAGGTTTTTTGTTCCATTTTGACAAAGAACTTATAAATAATAGATATGCTGGTTTGTTCCATATTCACAACCTCTAATCACTCAATTTAGAAATGTAATTTGTATGTTTAAATTAAAATTTAATTTGCAGATGGACACACTTCACAACCAACAAAGGCAAAACCTTGTTCAAAACTGAATGACATTTTGTGAATTTAAATGAATTATTAAAAGTACTACTTTGGTGAGAAATATATGGATGTTAATGCTTTGGGCAACAAAGCGTCTTAAGAAACTGCAAATATCACCAACATTTTGCCAGTGCTAATGGGAAGTACTTTGAGAGATGGTGATCATGCCTTTTCTTTGTGTTGCTTTACAGGACATGGTGCGTCGGGGAGAGATAATAGACGATGACATGGAAGATGAATTCTATCTCCGTCGCCTGGATGCCGGTCTCTTTGTTCTACAGCTCATTTGTTACATCATGGCAGAGATCTGTAATGCCAATGTTCCCCAGGTAAAGCAATATACAAGGTTGGCAGATCATCTGTGTTTCCATCCGTGATACAAACAAGACTCTAAATCCTTGCGAATACTGCCTCATTGAATAATCTTCTCTTTAAGATGTTTTCTGGGAGGAAACCTCCTGCTTATTGCACTTGTGTCCATACAGCTTCATTGGGTTATAGCAGTTAGGAGGGCATTAGTGGGTACAGAAGCTGATCACGGTCAGTGAATTCATATGGTCTGCCATGAGCGAGGTCACAGTTTGAAATGGAAAGGCCCTATTTATACCACTGCTGAGAGGGTAGTGGAAGGGGGCATTCTCTCAGAAGATCTCACAAAGGCACAGACTACAGCAGGTGACTTTTCTTGATCTGTGCAAAATACTGCTTCTCTGTTGGTGTGAATATGTTGGGGTTTGTGAATATGCTATGTGGCTACTTGTACCTGTGCCACATGCCTTCCTGAATATTTCTGAGTAGGTGCTCTGGGACTGTGCACTAGCTAGTAAGGCTGGGTTGGGTTTTGTGGGGCTCTTCCCTAAAAGTGGGGTTGTGCATGGGTTTGTGTTGTGTTGCAGGTTACTTTCTTTTCTTTCCTATCCCCCATCAGATTCGTCAGAGAGTCCATCAGATTCTGAACATGAGAGGCAGCTCCATTAAAATTGTTCGACACATCCTAAAGGGTGAGTTGAGATATCCCTATGCATGTGTCTTATCTCTACCAGGGATGGCTTGGTCATGACTTTGTAGGATGAGCCTACATGTAATGATGAGCCTACACATGTAATTCTCCTTGACTTCATGAGCATCTTCAGGCAACAGCTGAGTAGTGTTCTGAGATCTGGGCAGGGCTGGAATCACCCTGATAAGAGGCATGCTTTACCTTGGACTTAGGACACTTGCTGTCATCTGCTGTCATGGAACAGCACATCACTTCATGCTGCCATCAGCTACAAACTGGCTGGAACTCGCTGCTGACATTAACACTAGAGTAAATATTTAAGGGAAGTGTATATGCATGCTAGAGGGAAGAATAGTGGAGTCTCATCCTTCATTAACATGGCCCTGCACTTTACCATCTGCACCATATTAGTATCCATGGTGTATTTGTCTTGTTCTTAGTGTCAGATTAATATGGATTATAGCATTAAAGTATCCTCTGTAGCTTTAAAATGTAGCTGTTGTGATTTGCAATCCCAGTTTTAAAGTACTGCTTGTTATTTTTAATGCTTATGTTGAATTAGAGCAATGCTTATTTGAGCTGTCACTCTCATCTGTAGCCTGCTGTCCTTCAGCAGAAGCAGCCAGCTGAACTGGGGGAGAAGAGGACAGGACTGAGACTCTCCCCACAGCCCAGTCCAAGCTGCGAGGCTTAGCTAGAGCAGCTGGTAATCTGCTGCCGGCAGGAGGTGCCTCCTTATTTAGCAGAAGGTTGTGCGGGACGTGTCTGCTCCAGAGGGGCTGTGTTGTTTTCAGTGAGGGGTGAGAAGTCTCTCTCTCTTTCTCTTCTGGAGAGAAAGGAAGGTTGGCAGCATCTCCAGGGGTACTGGGCTGTGCATTGTGTTGTTTTGATGTCTCAGCTTTCTTTGGGAATAACAGTGACGTTCTCCTGGCCTTTTCTGCCTGCCCCTGTCAACACTGGCCAGTGCATGCAGCTTTTTTTTGTAGATCCTGTTGTCTTTCTCCTTTCCCATACGCAGGAAAGAAGAGGATCAGAAGGATGGCTGGTGTACAAAATTAGGAGTGATTTTCTGACAGTGTGAGATTACCTGCAGCTATAGGCAATCTCTTTGGCCTTTGTTGTTTGCCAGCAAGTGCAAGTTAATGCCTGCTGATGAACAGGGGGGACTGGATAGAATGTCTTTTCTGCTTTTAATTGTGGTACTTGACAAATCCTGCCTCCAGACTGTCCATTTCCAACTTAGGGCATGGCTCACTTCTGCTTTCAGATTCCGACACTTGACCTGGGCCACAGGTGCCCGAGGGATTTGTCTGCACATCTCACTGTATTTACACACCTCACGTTCATGTCTTTGGTTTGTTGATTTACTTACGAAGCTGAACTGGAGGGAAGCTGCATTAAAATTTCATTTATTTTTGTCTTCCACAATCAGGGACTTGCATTGTAAACTTTTTCAGTGGTTTTTGTCATGTCTTGCAAGCTGCGGATTGTACAGCAGGTTCAGTACTCGGCGTGTTCTCTGCCTGAAGAGGCCACACATGGCATGTTAATAATACAGATGATGGATACAGTATTTTGGGCTCTGTATTCTGCTCTCCCCAACTCATATGCTGGCCAGTTTTAGAGACTTTTGCCATCACAGTTGTCAATGACCTTAGAAATAAATTTGTTTGTAGGCCCTTGTGAAATACTGCAGTGGGGCCCAGAAGTTTCCTGCCAGGAAGGAGCAGCACTGAGCTTATCTGCAGTCTGTGCTGATGAAATTTAAGTTTTTCAGTGGTTACACACTGATATCCAAATATGTGGTCAGTGCAGATTCACTGTCTTTTAACAGAAGTGACACCACGGACAGGTACCTGCCTCTCCACAGGAGCTGGCTTGTAGAACACAGCTTGCCCGTTGGAGTAGTGGGTTTGGTTGTAGACCCTGGAAGCATTTCTAAGGGTCGGGGGGCCAGTGGGGGATTTCCGAAATTTAATTGTTGTCTGAACTGTAGGACCCTCTAATCCCAAATGACTGAGAGGTTGGTAGCCTTGAGCCTTGTCTGAAACGTTTCCAGGCTACTTTCCAACTTGCTCTCAGGACAGATGAGGGCTGGTTTATTTTTACTTTTCGTTCAGTGTTTTGCTCTTGTTCAGTTTTTATTTTCTGTTTTTGCATACTAATTAGGTGCTTGGTTTTTAGTTTGATTTTTATGGCCTACATATTCTCCATGTTTCTCTGGCAACCTGACAGCTGATGGATCCCTTGGGGTTGCTCAGAGTTACTTATGATGCAAGCGAGGAAGCAAGACCGTTTTCTTATGGTAGGGCCTTCAAGGGGGAGGAGTGGGCAGGGGATAACTGAAGGCTCATTAAATGCATTTCTGCAGGCTGACCAGTCCTCCCACAGTTCCTTCGTTTTTCTTGAAGATCAAGCATTACTTGCAGTAGTTTATCCTTTGGAAGAGAACAACTGAATGGTGTGTGCCTTGGCTGGGAGGATGTTTTGGGATGGAGACTGATCTTAATGATAGCAAGTGGTGTCTGTATCTTGGGCAATTCTTGGTCTCCATCTCTTTCATCAGCAATAGAGTGAGGCACAGACCTCTCTAAATAGCGATACTCAGCCCTGGAAGGCATGCTGTTCCTTACCGATCCAGGGAGACCAGCCTTTGGTACCTGCTCCCTTTGCTGGGGAGCTGCTGTCAGAGGAGCCCTGCAGGAACTGAGGTGCAGAGGTCCCTCCCCAGAGAGTTGGTGATCCACACTAGTTCAGACCTACCTGTAAGTGATCACACTAACAGGTGACGCCTGGTTAGACATCTGGTTTCAGTGAAGGTAATGGGCACATCAGGGAGCCGTGAAGGTGGAATGCCTATTGAATGTTACAAACCAAACCTGTTAGCATGGGTAATCAAAAAGAAAATGTAGGTATGTTATGAGGACTGTGCTAAATTTGGCCTGTGGTCCCTCAGTATGTGCAGGGTTTATAGCTTCCAATATCCATTACAAGCTTCAATATTTCCCTATTGATTTTTACTGTTCTGTAACCATTGTATTTTGTCTAATGAAGCAGAAACCAATCTTAGGTTCTTTCCCTTTGTGTAGCTACGGCGATGTGTAAGCTCTGTTTAACTGTTGGCAGGGGGAGCTTACATTTGAAATTTTTTTTCTGTCTCACTGAAGTGGTGGGATTTTAAATAAGAAAGTAAATACATAAAACCTCAGTGGGAGATTTTTTTTGTTGTCTTTTTTTTTTTTTAAGCCTGGTTCTGGGGTTTTTATCTGGTCTCTTCAACTTAGCATTAGCAACTCTTGGTAACCCAGTAAACAGTCTGCCTTCAGAGTCCCTGAGATTTTAGTCTTACGAAGCCTAAATATTTAGAAGGAAAAATGCTGAGCTTTTGGACAAGATTAGAGGAATTTGTGGCTTGCTTTTATCTGAGTGACCTCACTGGGACAATAGAAGGGCAGTGTCATTAGTGGCACTCGGTAGTTTCCCTGCTTGAGTTGTATGTTCAAGTATTCTGGCAGTCCTTAAAGCTAAACCCAGAGCTGGGCCATGAGCCCGCTGCCTGCGGTGCAGATGCTTTGAGCGCAGAGCTCTGCCTGCAGCCGGGGCCGACCCGGGCTGCCCCAGCGCTGTGCCAGGCTCAGAGACCGTGTCTGACCCTCACGTGGGTGTCCTGAGCTGTGGAGAGGTAGCAGCAGGCAAGGAAGCGTTGCCCTTGGGCTGCAATAAACACAGGCAATTGCAGTTGCCGCATCTGTTTCGGAGGCGCTTACTCTGACAGAGCACGGAAAGGGCTCACTGGGGAGAGCGCCTGCTCCTCCACGAGCTCCCCGCGGGGGCACAGCTGTTGACAGAAAGCTCTGGTACTGCCTGAAGAGGACAGGAAAACCTATGCTAAGCGCTGGCCTCAGCTGGCGCTTTCTCCTGGGAAGGTAACTCCGTCTCTGCTGCAGTGGGATTTATCCCCTGCCAGAAGCGGGTGGCAGGTTTTGATCCCCAGACTCTGTGGGTGCAGCCCTTTGCTAAAGCGTGCAAACCACAGCAGAGCTGACGCCAGGCTGCTGGAGCCTTGCGCTTATGCGATTAGCCAATACACTGAGAGCTACAGCAAATCTGTTAGCTTGCTGCTGTCTTCATTAAGTGCGGTGGAGAGTTTCTCCTCCATCTGAGGGAAGAGTTCCCTGTGCTGGTCCCCTTTCTCCGGGACAGCAAGGAGGTCAGGTTCACTTGCAGCAAACCTCAGTGTTACCCGCCTGCTCTTGTTACAGGTACTGTAGTAGTTTATAAATATTAAAAGGATTTCTCCCAGAGGCCCTGGCAAAGAACTCTGCTTCTTGTACATGGAGAGAGAGCACGCACACAGGAGGGAAGACTTCCACATCAGCTAACTTCTCCCTGTCCTCGCTCTTTTCAGTGCTCTTATAATAAAGGCTTTGATGGAGCTCAGAAGCATGTAGGAGTGCTGAGCGTATAAATATTAAAGGAAACTTTCTACAGCAACTTACCATTCAGATGCTGAATACAAGCTGTTCTGTTTGTTTAGGAAGACGGGAAAGAATGCAAGAAGGTAGAGGCTGGAAAACACTGTCTAACCAGGCAGTCTGCTCCTGATTTACTAAGATTTGTTCAGCTCCTTGCTTTCTCAGCTCAAAACCTGCTTTTCATTTTTTATTTTTAAACCATGTTTGAATATGCAGGTTCTGGTGGGAGGGAGGAGGGAGCTGGTACAGGGATGAGAGCTGCAGAGGAAGTTTTTGGTTGCGTGGTGTTTGGCTGTGTGCGTGGCTGGGCAAGACCTTGATCAGGGTCTGGTATCCTCTGCCTGAAGATGAAGAGTTCGTTTGTAGTTGAATCTGAAGTAGCGTGTTCTCTTCTGTATGGGTTAAAAGCACTTGTAGATTGGGGAATTGGTCTCCCCTTGACAAAAATCCTCATTCAGGATGCTTGGATGACAGGTTAAATCCAGGGTTAGGAATGTTTAACAATTGTGTAAGAGCCCTTGCCTGACCTTCCCTGGTGATACTCAGTGTTAAAAGGGACCTGGAAAGCCAGTGTTGTCCAGGACTGTTTTGAATTTCTTGGGCTGAGAGAGGCCAGTGGTACGACTGCCCAGTTCAAACAGCTGCCAGTGGGCTGCTCCGTTGGGATAACAGAGGAGTTGGGAGGAACACCTGGACTGTCACCTTTCTAGATGGTTAGATGCCAGGGAATGGGTACTGCCTCTGGGTCCTAGTGTCTGCTTGGGCTTGTGCCGCTTAGTGCTGAGAGCAGGATGTTCCTGCTATGGTCTCTGTTTGCTACACAGTTTTTAATGAGGGGTCAGTAGATGTCTTATGCAAAGCTTTAACCCTGGGGATGGGGAGAAAAACCATCAATGCTCCTTGCATAAATTCCCATTCACTTGTTTGCAGTGGAGGCAGATTTAGATTCTGCTATGGTATATGCAAGAGAAGTTGTGCGTTGTTCATTAGTATCTCACTCAAAGCTCATCTGTCTGCTTTCTCCCCCATAGAGTATGCGGAGAACATCGGGGATGGGAAGAACCAGGAGTTTCGGGAGAGTGAGCAGAAGCGGATCCTGGATCTGCTGGAGAATTTCTGAGGACTTGGGCCGAATTCCATGTCTGCCCACAGGACATGGCATCTGTTTCTTCCTCCTTCTGCTGCCCACCTCCAGCCTTGATTGCACGATAAAAGTGATGTTTCTATGAAACTGCTTCTAAGTGGGATTTTGGAGATATTAAAGATAGTTTGCTTTTTTTTTTTTAATTCTGTGTTTGTTATTTAAGTAGCCTGCTGTGAGTGGGATTGTAGCCGCACACCTTGCAGTAGGGCAGCTCAAGATTTTTCCTTTTTCCACCCTCCCCCCAAGTCAAACTGCAGTGATCAGTGTGAAACAATACACCAGTATAGGCATTAAAGGGAGGGTAAAGAGGAAGCCCAGACAGCTCAGGAGATTGTTAGCAAGTTACTCCAGCCTGATACATTAATGAAAATGTACAACCCACTGTACTGACCTAAACTGGGGAGGCTGAGGCGTTGGTATGTGTCCAGTTCGACTGTTCTTTGGTGGCAGAGGGAAACTAGGAATCGGCCACATTAGCCATTCCTGCTAAATCTCCCCAAAGGCAAGGCAGAATCAAAGGCAAGTTTTGGCACGGGCCAGTTGGCTGTCACCCCTCCTGGGAGGGGTGTTGAAGTGAGCCTGCCCAGTTTATACTCAAAACTAGGAGGGAAGGTAAATACCCAATAAAATGCCCAAATTCCATTGACTTCCTTTCACAGTCGGCTTTAGGTCTTGGCTGTGCTTGTTCTGTAGAAAATCAGTATTCTGATTCTTGAACTGGGAGCCTGGCTTTTTATAGCAGCAATAAGTTCACCAATAGAAGAAGAAAAACCCCACTCCACCAGCCTTTTGCAGGTGCGCTCTGGGAGCTGCAGAAAGACCAAGTGATTTGCCTCTGACCGACTTACTGATTGCAGCGGAACAGACCGCAGCTCATTTTTCTGTTACCCTTCTGCACTTGCAGTGTAATTTCAGATGTCAGCGTGCCAAACCCTGCCGCTTCCCCGAGCAGTGACTCCCAACTGGGACAAGAAGTAGCTGAGAATATTTTTCCGCATCCTGTTTTCTTCTCCTAAAGTTAATGACTGTCATCACAAAACATCGCAGCTCCAGCAAGCTGGGCCTTGCCTAATTTAGAGAGATTTGCATGCTGGCAGCATTCATTTTTTATCTCCAAGAAAAATGCATTGTCAGGGAAGCTTAAAGGCTTCCTTCAATCATGACTGCGTAGGCACTGCTGGCCTGGGTGCTATCAAACACTGTTATTCAGGGGATCAACATGGAAGTCATGGTTTCAGCTGCCACAAAAAGCTGCAAAAAATACATTTTTGGTGCAGAACTTGTTTGAATCCCTCATTTCTTTCTTCTATTTTCAACCCACTTCCTCAAAGGTGTTTTTTCCTTATTCTTTCAGATGTGTTTAGTTTTCTACTTTGTTGAGTCTGGGAATTGTTCCCTTTCCACGCCACAGGGGATTTGTGGTCAAAGCTGGTCTCTGGTTTTCCTCCTGGAAGATGATCTGTTGTTCCCTGTTTGAAAAGCTAAGGAGAAAGGGAGGGGGTGTGAGGAAGGTTTAAGGCAGAACGGAAGGGGAACTTAATGTGAAACAGCTTTAAGTGAAAAGTAGGGGCCAAGAATCGGGGGGGAAAAAGGGCAGGGATGATCTTGAAATAGTGCGATAAACTGCTCGAGTATGAGGTAAATTGTTCTTTTTAAAAATCTAAATGTACCATCCTTAATCTGACTTTACTTGATTTGCTGCACATGTGCACATACGTGTGATCATTTCAGTGCACGGTTAGAGAGCTAGTGCAGGTGTGCGGTGCCCAGTCGCTGCACAAGGAGCTGGCTCAGGCTCCTCACGGGGAAAACCTCCAGTGGCGTCTGGTGGGAGTGAAAACCCTTCTCCCGTGTTGCTGCTTTGGCTGGACTTGCGCTTTCAGAAAGTAAATTTCTCCTCCTTTACCATTTCCATTCTGGATGCGTTAGCTGGGTTACTAAATATGGAGACTCTGGGCTGAAAATCATTCCCTGCTCTAATGGCTGACCGGCTCGCTTTCCGGGAGCGGTGCTGCTGGAGGGAGCTCAGGCTGCTCGTAATGAATGTTCCTCTTGTATAAGACAGCTTTTCTTTGATTGTTTTTTTTTTTTTGCCTTTTGTAATTTGTTAGCTCTTCAAAGCGCTTCACCAAATCCTTTAAGTCTCTGGATAGTTCACTGTGAAAGAATTGGTATTGAAGCAGTGGTGATTTAACATGGTGTGTACCCTGCGATTACGTGGGGTACTGCTGCTTCTGCTAGGATGAGAGTTGCTCTTAGAGCAGTTACTTGTTCTAGAAATGAGCCCGAGCTTTAATGACTCTCACTGGGTTGTTTCGGGGTAGTTTACTTCTGGGGTGTTTTTTTTTTTAATTTGCTCAATGTCAGTGGCTGCCAAAGCAGTTGTGCCAGTGAACGCTTGCTGTGAGTGTTCATGTCAAGGCACAGCGGGTGAAGGAACCAGAGGCTTTGTGCCACGGGATGCGGGTTGGCTGGACTCCCAGGGCAGCAGCAGGGAAAGGCCCCAGTGTTGCTCCAGGGGCCGGTGGTCAGTGCTGGCCCAGCTTGGGAGAAGGGTCATTACTTCCCCACCTGGAATGGGGACAAATGGTGAGGGGGACTGGGGCTCAGCATCGTCCTGCGAGCTGGTGTTCTCTGTGCCTGGCAGTACGGGCTGCAAAGGGGCAGCTGGGGCGCAGGACAGCTGCTACCAGAGCTGCTGCCTGCTCCCTAGTCTGGGCAGCCCTGGGAGGACCCGGTGCCCACACCGTGGCGTGAGTCAGAGGCAGCACTGGGAGAGCACAGCCACCCTCTGCCCTGCCCCTCCCAGTTCCAGTGGCTGGCAGGCCCTGCCGCGATGCTGCACTGCGCCGTGCCACGGCCACAGCCGCCGCAGGGGACGGACGGCACAGGGACCCACCACTGCGCGGCCTAACGGCAGCGGCAGCTCCTGTGCCGCTGGGACGAGCCGGCTTCAGGAGAAGGAACACCTTGGAGAAGTGTTTTCACTTTTTTCTTCCTAAGCTGAAGGAGATATTTGTGGGGATTAAAAAAAAGCCAAAATGCCTGCGCCTACCTGAGCACAACCCAACCGTTGCGTCTCTCTCTGATAGATAAGGATGCTCCAGATGTTGCTGAGGAATTAGCACAGAGCTTGTTATTGCAAGTCAGGCTTTTACAAGATGGATGATTAATTATTCTCTCCTCCTAATTTCTGAACTCATGCAGAGGGAGGAACCCCACTGCACAAAAGTCAGGATCCTCTGCCTGGCAGTCCCAGTGTACCAGAGGGACTGAAAGCAGCGCCCTGCCCTGTCTGGGATGTATGAAACCCGTTACCTCGTACAAAACCCTGGTAAAGCACAAAAAAACCCTTTAGTGTCTCCAAGGCCTGATGGGTGTTGGTGAGCTGGGGTGCTGCATTAAGGTCTGGCTCTCCAACATCTCAGTACCGCCCTGGTACGGACAGGAGAGCAGAGCTCCCCGCTCCTGCCTGCACTCCCCCTGCTCCTGGGGCCGTCCCTATCCATGGCTCAGACTCTGGGCTTGCATTGCTGCTCCTAATGCTTGTGCCTGCAAAAACCCCTGCTCCATAAGTACTTTTCAGCAGATAAGTAATGAAATTTGGTGAGGAGAGGGAGAATCACTGAAATGGGGTGGGGGACACGGGATCCTCTGCCTTGGTCCTTGGGATGGGCTGGATGCCCACCTGGGCCTGCTGTTATTAATTAATGTAATTATTCAGCTTAATGTGCTGCTGCAGGCCAGCTCATTTTTGCTGTAATGCTGAGCAGTACAGAAAAGCCTTGGAGGTACGAGGATGGGCGCCATGAGTCTTAGCAGCTGTGGAGAATGTCGTTATTGTAATTGGGGGAGGATTAAAGGGTTGAGCTAATAACAATGTATTTTCTTAATGAAGCATTTGTAGGTTGTTGACAGTGGGGTTTGTTCCCTGGTTTAACCCCTTCTGATTTTTTTTGGTCCTGGGTTAAAGTTCAGGGGCTGCAGCATCACTGTTTGCTATTGGGCGGAGTGGGGCGAGGGAGCGGCGCAGACCCCAGGCAGCACCCATTGGGCTTCAAGCTTCTGGAGGCAGCGGTGAGCGCATCTCACGAGGTGACAGGAGCCAGGTGGCTTTGTCTGGTTCATCTGTGAGCCCTCGGCACATCAAGGCACGTGCTCATTCCCCTGCCCGCCCCGAGCCGCGTGGGGCATGCAGCATCCCTGAGGGCTCAGGGGTGGTGGGACATCTCGTGTACGGGGAGATGCTAAAACCTTCCCAAGGCAGGGATGGCCAGAGCAGCGCTGTGATGGGGAGCAGGAGCACAGGCTGGAGTGCAGCTGGGAAAAGCCCCGATGTGGGTTTTGGGCAGGACACGGGGCTCGTGCACCCACTGCTGCTCTGCCCACTCAGCGGGGACAGGCAGGGCTGCCTGGGCTCTGGGCGCCGGGCTGGCTGCGGCACGGAGGCAGCGGAGCATGCAGGGAGAGAGACCAATCCTCATTGCACCTCTCGTTGGGTCATGTTTTCTTGTCTCTGATTGTAAACACATTTGACTAAAGAGGTAAATTAGAAGTTAATTAGAGGGAACATGATTGATGAGGCACTCTGCTGATGGGGAGGTAGGAAACTTGCACTCTGAAAGAAAGGAGAGGGGAGGGTGTTCTGCAGCAGGAGTGCCGCCCTTCACCCCCATGCTCCCCCACACTCCCCCTTCCCTCTGCAGCAGGGCCCTGGGATGCAGTACTGGGGGTTCTGTTTTCCCCAGGGAAGCCCAAGGCTGCCCCAGGCCGAGGCTGACTGTGGGCAGCAGCTGCTGCAGAAGGGGATGTGAGCCCATCACCTGGGCACCTGGGCTCTGTGAGGGCACCGATCGTGTTGGATACCAGGTGCATGAGGCTGCTGAGAGCTAGCAGAGGATTTGGAAAGCAGGAGAGGAGCAAGGGGTGGGGAAGATGCTGTCCTCAGTTTGCAGGCCATTGGCTGCCCCAGTGCTCTGAGCAGGCTCTCACCCCAGCAGGGTTTTTCTGGTCTTTTCCAGGACAGTCTGGGCTCTGCCAGGGCTGGGGTGAGTCCTGAGGAAGCCAGTGCAGGAAGAAGGAGGCAGACAGACGGTTACACCAGCCCTGTGGTGGGTAATGGGGTGTGAGCCCTGGTGCAGGTGGCTGATGGCACCAGGGAAGGCATCAGATCCCAGCCGCAGCAGTGCTGGTTTCCTCCCACCGGGAGCGGCAGGAGCTGGCAGCACTTCCCCGTGGCCGCAGGAGACCAGCATCGTCCTCGCTGAGTGTCTGAATCCATCGTCACCTCCGCTCCCAGCTGAGCATCTCTAAATGGGGAGAAATGAGTGCAAATCATGACTGAGGAATATCTCTTGGCATCCCAGTAGAGAGACCCAGGCTGCACTAAATACAAAGAGACACTGTCAAAATTGGGAAATAAACCTTCAGCAGCACAAATAAGTTACTTAACCTATTGATTTTTTTTTTAATATATTTTTTTCTTTTAAGACCTGGGTTTCAGGGAAGGCTTTTCTCATGTGGCAATAAATACTCTGGAGGAGGAAGGAGTGGTCTGTTTGGGTTTTTGTGGTTGGGTGGGTTTTTTTTACATTTGATTTTTTTGGTCCTTAAAACAATGGTTTGGAAAGAAGGAATTGTTGCTGAAATGACTGACACCTGTGACTGCTTCTCTCTATCAGGAACTAGGTGGTGGGTTCTGCAGAGGAAGGAGGAGTTAATGGACTGGAAATGGGCATGAATTGTTCTTTGAAGAAATAATTCATTTCAAGCAATTTTCTTCTGAATGTTATGCTTTGAATTACCTTGCCCTGCACAGGGGCTGCTCTGGGCAGAGACCTGTGATTCCCAAAGCCCTTTTGTGGTGGGTGGAGGTTCCCACCACCTACCCCATTCTGTGCTGGTACCCCTGGGGCTTCCCCAGAGCAGGAGGCTGGGGGCACGGGGCTGTGGCCATCCCCGAGCCAGGCAGGGGGACAGGGCCACTCTGTTTCCATGCTCCAGGGATGCTCTCCCTGCCCATGGGGCCCTGGTGCTCTCCCAGCTGGGTCGTGCCACGGGGAAGGGCTGTGCTGGTGTCAGCACGAGGAGCCCACATCAGCACTAGAGTCTGAACCCAGCGGCTGGTGTGCCCGGGCCAGTGTTCCCCCCACAACCAAAACCCTCTCCCAGGCCCGCCTCCCTGCTTGGTTTAATTTTTTAAGTTATTCTTTTGTTGTTATGGTGTGGTTTGGTTGTGTTCACTCACCTGAGCTCCCAGCCTACCTCCTCCCCTGGCTGTTCCTCTACATCAGGGGTTTTCAAATGGGTGCTGTCTCCATGGCTTGTTGTGCCTGGGATGATTTGTGGAGGAGAAGGTTGTAGCGTTCGATGTCGGTAGTGTTGTTTTCCTGCAGCGCACGCAGACCTTTGCAAATAATCTAATAATGCAGGAATGTCAAACTTCAGCTGTGGAAGGAAATCCTTTTATACAGGGATTGTCAAGTCTCTAAACAAGTATCAGAAATGAGCTCATATCAATGTGGAGCGTGTTTATTCTCTCCGTCAGAGAGATGAACAACCCAATCCACTCTCCCAGGCAGCTGTGGATTCAAGTGTTGGCTCGTGGACCTCAGGAGAGCTCCGTGCCCGGCCCTGCAGCTCGTGGGGCTGTGGGTTTGCAGGACTGACCGCCCTTGGGGGAGCATCGGGGGTGAGAGCAGCTGCAGGCACAGCAGGCAGGCAGTGGGGACCAGAGAGCAACCATCCCACAGTGCCCCAGAGCGGGGGATGGTGAGCCTCAGGGTGCCCCCACACGAACCCTTAAAAAGGCAAATTTCAAAATGATGCATGAGGCAACCCCCCGCACTTCAGTAGCTGTGGGGTTTTTTTATTTGGTTGGTTGAGTTTTCTGTTTGTTTTTTTTTTTTAATTTCTTCCCTGGATGCCTTAAGCTGAAGATGCAGTTGCTGGGTAGCTCTGCTATCGAAAAAAAACACAGGGTTTGGATTGCGTCAGAACGAACAGGAGCAGCACTTGGTTGCCAGCAGGAAGGACTGACCCCATCTCGGTTTGGTTCTGGGAATCCTTGGGGAGTGCTAGGCTGGGGCTGTGTCACCAGGGGCCATCCCTGTGCCCGGGCAGGTGGGTCCTCTCAGGGTGATCCTCCCAGGGCCCCGGTCAGGGCAATCCCCTAGGAGCTGCTGCTGATGTGGTTGGGACCCCCACCCCCTCCCAACCTCTTATCCAGCTATTCAGAGCTTCGCTGCAACCTCCAGCTCTGCAGGCTCACCTTTGCCACCTTCTAGATGGGCATCCCAGGGAAAACATGCATGCGAACCTCACGGGCGTGTGAGCTGTGATGGCAGTGGACACAGTGCCCCCGGGGTCTTTGTGGTGTCACCACGTGGGAACAGCCACTGCATTCCCCCACCTTGCAGATGCTCACCCTGAGCAGAACCAATGGCACATGCAAAATTAAGCAGTAGGCAGAAAACCTGGCATTAATGGAGATAAGGAACATTTCATCCTTCAGAGCGAGTCCCTGGGCACATTCGGCTGGAACAGGAGCCCTGCAAGGGAGGCACCAGCTATTTCAGAGCAATAGCGAGTGTGCAGATTAGGGACCTTGTTAGGCAGCGAGTGCCAACATCTGTCTGGTCTGGGAGCTGCCGGCTCTGCTCTCACTTCTCTGTGTGAGCAACCTTTTCTCCTATCCCTGTCAGATACACAGGGGTTCATCAGGGCTGCGTGGCTGCAACAGCAGACAGCATCTGCTCTGGGCCTTCTCACTGGTGAATTAAAATTGAGAAGGAAAATTAAACCATGCAAGTGTACCCAAGACGTGCAGATGCTTGGCTCTTCCCCTTCCCTGTCCTGGTGTGTCCATTTGTTGTCCTGCTGTGGTGGCAGAAAATCAGCTGGAAATGGGTCTTAATTCAGGCTCTACATCTGGAGGTGTTCCCATCCCTGAGAGGAATTTATGCTCTTTTTGCTTCCTCGCAGCATGATTAAAACATCTTTGATGACACACTGGAAGATCCTGGCAGGTTTCAGCCCATGAGGTGCAGTCACACAGGCTGAGCACCCGCCATCCTGGCTGGCTGGTGGGGGCCGTGCCACCCCTTGTACCAGGGCCGTGGGAGCTGGGCCTGGGGTGGGGACCGGTGCCCAGGACAGATGGTCCCTGCTGGGTGATGTCTCCAGCTCCTGCTCTGGCTGCACCTGTGGGTGGGTGCTTTGCAAAGAAGGGATGTCAGGTCTGAGAGGGCACTGTTTGTAGGCCCTGTTCAGCGTGGGTTCATTCAGGTCCCCTTGCTGGCTGGTGGCAGAGAAGGGTCCCCTGGCCACACAGCAGCCACAAGACTGGACTGCCTGAACCGCGGGGCTTGCTTGCGCTTGGCCTTTGGTGCTTTTTCCTGCTGCACTTGACCCTGTACATGAACCCCATACTTTGGTGGGTGGGTGTTTTGCCTCCACACGTGACTCTGGGCGATCTGATGCTTTTGCTTTGCTCAGGATCCAGCCCAGAGCCCCTCTCCAGAGGCAGCCGTAGTTGCTTGCCAGCTCCTGGCCGAGGGGGGCCGTGCTCCACCATTCTGGGAGGCGGGGCGGGGGGGGGAGTGGCTGGAGCCTGCTGTGGTCCATGGAAAAGGTCTCTCTGCTCTGAGCAGAGTCCGTCCCTGGGTCCTCACTGTGATGTTTGGGCACGGGGGCTGTTTCCCCTGGGAGCAGCAGCTGGTGACTCCCGAGCTCCTCCAGCATCCTCCCCCTGCTCCTTCCCAGTGCTGCGTGGTTGCCGCCGGCTCCCAGGAGCTTTCCTTCGGGAAGCTGGAGCCCTTCACTGCTGCTGCTTCTCTCTCGATGTCCCAAAGCAGGACCCTCTGAAGCCAACCAGCCACAGCTGCCAGGCGCCTGGCTCATCCAGTACTGCTGCTCCCTCCTTCCCCCAGCTTTTAACTCTAGAGGGAGTAATGAACGTGGGCAGAGATCAATGCTCTGCTCTGCTCTGGGCTTTATTCTGTCATGCAGAAAACACTGCAGCAGGTAGAACTTTTTTAAAACTATTGATTTGTAACGCAGGTACGAGACAGTGCAGCTCCCGCAGTTGTGTGCTGGGCTCTTCCCAGCCGGGCTGGGGGCCCCTGCCTCGCAGGGCGGTAATGTGAAAAATACTCCTGCTCTTTCTGCTGGAGGAACCCTGCTGAGGAAAGGGTGAAGAAACACAGTTTGCATTTTCAAGTCCCAGTTAAATAATCTATTTGTAGCAAGCATCTGTCATCTCATAGCAGAAAACACCTGAAATAATCTGATTTTTACTGTCTATCTAGAGAGCAAATATCCTTCAGATTGCTATGTAGCACACAGATAATATCATGTGAGTGAAGTCTGCATCTGTGCCTTCCCTTCAGCAATGAAGCTTCGTGTTCAGGGTGGAGATATACTGCCTTCGGGCTCCTTTTTACATTTTTCAAATTTTCAAAATAGGTGTATAAATTGTATAGGTCATGGTGTCATGGTTCTGATCTGCTGCAAGGCACAGATTTGGGGAAACACTGGTGATGTCACTGGATTTGCTTTCTAGATTTGTACAGCTACAGGAAGATCAGGATCTTGACCCTTATATAAAATGCTTTTTGTAGCAGGAGCAGGTTTGCCATTCCCAGCCTGGCAGGGTGGTTGTATGGAACAGCCTTTCTCCTGCTGTGACCAGCAACACCCTGGCCGGGCCAGGAGGGCAGCTTTGCGCCCACACCTACCCACGCTCTGTGTTTTTAATTTTGAGAGGAATGTTGTGTGGTCTGGAGTGGTGATCCCTGACACACACAGGGTATTGTGCCTTTGCTCTTCCCTTAATGTTTAAAACAGAAACAAAAACAAAAGGAGCAAACCACCCCTGGATATGCCATTTTACTCATCTGGGGGAGGCGGGTGAACACCAGCACCTGTCCCTGCTCCTGGGGCTGCAGCAGGGAGCAGGCCAAAGCTGGAGGAGCCCGAGTGCAGCTCCCTAATTACCCCATCATCATCTTTCCCTATGAATCATTTATTTTCCCTGGCAGAAGGGGTGAGGCGCATCCGTCAGCCTTGCTTCCCGTGCAGTTTTTAACGGGGAGGGGTGGGCATGGCACCCCTGGTATCGCTCCCTGCAAGTGCTCGGGCTGGGCTGTACCAGACCAGGCTGTACCGAGCTGTACTGGGCCCCGCCATACTGAGCTGGGCTGGGCTGTACTGAGCTGTACTGAGCCATAATGAGCTGGGTCAGGCAGTACCGAACCGTACCGAGCTGTACTGGGCTGGGCTGTTCCGGGCCGTACCAAAGCATACTGAGCTGTACTGGTCCGGGCTGTACGGGGCTGTACCGAGCCATACCGGGCCGCACCGGGCTGTGCTGAGCCGTACCAGGCTGGGCTGGGCCGGGCCCATCCGGGCGGGGCCGCGCGCGGCGGCGGGCGCTGTCCCGGGTGCTGAAGCCGCCCCCGCCGGGACCGGCGGCTCCCGCGGGCCGGGGCGGGCCGGGACCCCGGCGGAGATGCCTTCCCTCGCGTGGGCCCTGCGGAGCCGGGCAGGTCGGTGCGTGGGACCCTGCGTGGGCGCGGGGGTCCCGGCGGGGCGGCGCGTGGGGTCTCGCGCGGGCGCGGCGGGCCCGGCCCCGCCCCGCGCAGTTTAAGAATGAACCGTGGGAAAAAACTTTGGGGGGTGTGCGCGCGGGGCCGGGATCCCTCCGCCGGGCGGGGGAGGCTCCGGGCGAGCCGTGGCACCGCCTCGGCGCGCGGCGCCCTCCGCGCGAGGGAAGAGCTCCGCAGCGCGGCGGCGCCGGGACCGCGGCGCAGCCCCGGGGACAGGGCTCGGCCCGGCGGCGCCGCCGCCCCCGGGACAGACGCGCCCGCGGCAAGATGGGCGCCCTGGCCCTGGCCCTGGGGATTTTCCACTACCTGGGGCTCTACCTGCAGCTCGGCGCCGCCTCCCGGCACCCCCAGTGGGACGCCCCGGCGGCGGGCAGCGGTGAGCGCGGGCAGCGGAGCGGGCGGCGGCCGGAGCGGCGGTGCGGGATCCGGGGCTCCGGCGGCGGCTGCGGCCCCGGCGGGGAGCGGGGCGGGGGGCGGCTGCGCTCGGACCGCTCCCGAGGATCGGGCCCCCGCGGTGCCGGTCTACGACGCTGCCGGTCCGCGTCCGTCTCGGCCGCGCGGGGCTGGCGGCGGGTCGGGGCGGTCCCTGCCCGGGCAGCGGGACGGGTGGCTGGGGGCGGGTGCCCGGTGTCCGCCGCGGCGCTGGGCTCCTCCGCCGCGGGCAGCACCGCGTCGCGGTCCGTCGCGCCGGCGGCTCCGGGGGAAGGGGCGGCTCGGCCGAACCGGGGCTGGGCTCCGCCGCTGCCGTCCTGGGGCCCGGGGGGCGGCCTCTGGCTCCGCCGCTGGGCTGCCGAGCCCGAGCGGGGGGGCGGTGGGGGGGACTTTGCACGGTGCGTCCCCGTCTGCACCCCCGTGCAAGCAAGCGTGCACCCCCGTGCAAACGCGCACCCCCGTGCACGGCGCCGCGATCGCTGCGCGCTGCCACACACCACTGGCAGCGGGAGCGACGCTCCCAGCGGGTGCAGCAAGGCTCCGCTCCCGGCTCCTGCTCCCCGCCTGCCGCGGCTGCTCCGCCGCTCCGGTGCGCGGCGAGTCGGCGGTGCCGCCAAGCCCGGCGTGGGTCCGGCCGGGGGGTCCTGCCGGGGGCTGCGGGAGGGGAACCTCTTTCTGCAAACCCCTGCGAAAAAGTCTGTCCAGGCGTGGGGGGCAGTTCCCGCCCGTGGGGTGCCGAGCAGGTGACGGGAGACGGAGTCCCCTCAGAGGAGGGCACCGAAACCCTCCTTGTCTCTGCGGGGTGACATGGGCGGGTCTGAATCGGAGCCCAAGGAGTGACCGCAGGGTGCGTGCTGGGTACCTGGAACGCAACCATCCCCCTCACATGGCGACGGAGCTCCGGGCGCGCGGAGGGGAGCTGCTCTCTGCCCCGAGGAGCCTCCAGGCACGGGGAGCCTCGGGGCCGGGGCCGTGCTGGGGCGGCGGGCAGCATCCCGCAGCGACGCGGTGCGTGGGCCGGTGGGCACCTACCTGCGCGGGGAAGGGATGATCTACCTTTGCGCTGGGGGGATACAGGCAGGAGGGTTTCTGGACCTGCCAGCCTGGTGTGCCGGAAGGAGATGTGGGCGAAAAGCCTCCATTAGCCGCTGCTGCTCCCCTCAGAAAT
Source organism: Phalacrocorax carbo (assembly GCF_963921805.1). Lineage (NCBI taxonomy): Eukaryota > Metazoa > Chordata > Aves > Suliformes > Phalacrocoracidae > Phalacrocorax > Phalacrocorax carbo. The sequence continues at coordinate 9,666,532 of NC_087526.1, read as the reverse complement.
TCAGCAATAGGCAAATAAATAGTGAAATGGTCGCTGCGAAGGAGCAGGGAGCCAAGGAGAAGAAATATTTTGGGAGGGCGAGTGCACTTTGGAGCCACATTACAGCTTGCTACTACGAGCAGTTCTGCAGCAACTCACTTAATCACAACAGAAACCTTTATTAACGATACTGAAAAGCAGTGAATAAGTGGGTCATGTATAATAAGCCATTTGTGTTCAGTAGGTGAATACCAATTTGATAAAAGCTGTGTGTGCTGAAAACCTGTATAAATTGCTGTTTAGCAGATCGGAGATTGATCATTTCATTACTCGCTGGTACAGCTTTCCCTCTGCACTGTGAGAGCCTGGCGGGTTGGGCGTGTGGAGCAGGAGAGGGGCCAGAGCCGATGGGATGGATTTGGCCGTGGCCGGCGGGGTGGGCAGGTCCTGCCAGGCTCTGGCCACAGCAGGCAGTGTCCGGAGCTCGCCGCCATCTCTGCCCAGTGCAGGCGGCCTGGAGGAGCCTTTGCTGCGCTGTGAGGGTCTGGCACAGCTCGGGAGTGTGTTTGCTGTTGTCTTTAACTTCTCTGTGGTGGATGCAGTGAGAGAGTTGAATGGGAGCAGGGTGTGCTCCACAGGCGTCGGCGGGTGGCTGCGAACGCCTCTCGGGGTGAGGATGGCTCCCCCACCCTGCCTCCCTGCAGGCGTGAGCAATGTGCCTTCACTCACATGGCAGCCAGGGCTGCTGGGGAGAGGAAAAGTCTCAGTCAAAGAAAGTCCTTTCCCTGCCCCTACAGCAAAGGCTCTGTCTCCAGCAGGGATGGAGCGAAGATCACCTCTGTCTGCCCCACTGCCCCCAGGAGAGTGCCCGAGCCACAGGATCCCTCCTCACCATCCCTCCCCTACCCACAGTGCTGCCTCTCGCCTCTCCCCTCCTCTCTTCTCCTCTCCTCAGGCTGGCGCCTTCAATTATTCATGCCCCCCCGTTGCAGACAGCCTGTGCATGCTGGGCTGGTGCCATGGGCTTTCAAACCAGCGCTAGCTGGGAAGCTCCAGCCACCTTCCCAGCCTGCCGGCTCCTGGAGCAGAGCAGGGAGAGCTGTTCGGTGAGCAGCTTGCATTCCCAAGGAGGAGAAGCCTGGCTCCTTCCTTGCATCGTTTGCAAGCGTTAGTGTTTCACCATCAATAAAGCTGCTGTTGAAGGGCTGAAGGCTGGAAGGAGCGGTGCCCTGGCTCCCTGGGGTGCTGCCCTTCTCCTTTCTCACACACCCTGATGATTATTCTATCAATTACTTTCATAAACACTTTGCATTCTGCCAGATTTTTTCATGCTTCCTGATGGGAATTCTCCACCCGATGTGTTTTTCCTGCTGGTGTTCGTGCAGTCATTCAACGCAATTACTTCTGACACCTCTCCTCATCAAATGTCTGTGCTTTCTTTTCCCTTGAAGAAGCTGACAGACGATGGGCCAGACACTGGGAATTATTACGTTAGGACAGTGACAGCTAATTTTAATCATAACGTTCCCTTTGAGCGAGGCAGCAAATCAAACGAACAGCCGGTGCGGCTGCGCAGGGTCTGGGAGCCATGGGCAGCGCGGCGGTGCCGGGGCGGGGAACGGGCACCCAGAGAAGGCCAGGGAGCTGGCGGCTCCGCTTCACTCCCTGCTTCGGGAGGTGCCAGGGCTGGGGCCAGGAGGATGCCCATGCAGGGAGCTGGTTGGGTGCTCTCCCCATCGTGGGTGCTCTGGGATTTTGGCTCCCAGTGTGAGGACTCGTGCGCCTCAGGATGGACAGCCCTTCCCAGCCCCATCCACTGACGACTGCCTGTGTCTGGGGTCCTCTTCTCCATAGCTGTTTCCCCTGGCTGAGGGTTTACCTCCTGCTTGGCTGCCCCCTCAGTGCATCGCCAGGCACTGGGGCCATCTGGGGCTTGGCTGTGCCGGATGCGTTGGTGCCTTGCACCACGTGCTCCACACAGAGCTGCTCTGGGACAAGCCCACCGGCTGCGGGGCAGGCAGAGCTGAGCAGGAGGGCACTGTGCTCGTGAGCACTGGGTGCTGACGGCTCTGCGGGACAGGTACTGGCAGCAGCCGCTGGTGCCAATCGCTCATTTTGGGTGCTAGGTATGAGACTGGGGGGCTGATCTCCAGTGAGCGGAGTTCCTGTCTGCCTCATCCTGCTTCCTGCCTGCTGCCAGGTGCCCTGCCTGCTGGGAATCATCCCCTGGCAGACATCAGCACCAAAGTGCGTGGTGGCTGAATGACGGTGCACAGCACTGCTAAGGGTCCTGTTGGGAGACGTCGTAACAGGCCATTTTAGGTTTTCACTACTTTCACTATCAGATAACTGCTCTTCCTCATTCCCCCTGGGAGGGAATTGTCTGAGAACCACCACTCCCTGGGAGCCGGCTGGGAGCAGCGCGTCCCCTTGCCTGCAGAAAACTCCTCAAAGCTGGGGCTGGGCTGGGGAGGATACTCACCACTGGCGTCTCTTCTGCGGTGGTAGTAAAACCTGGGCAGCGGGGAGGCTGCTGGGAGGGCAGGTGCTGGGGGGGCAGCCCAGCCATAATGGTTCACTGTTAGAAATACTCACAGGTTTCAAGGTTAATTCCAGCTCCCTGGCAAGGTGAGCTCTGGCCTGATCACAATCACCAAATTAGCTGGATTTTTTTTTGTTTTTAATTTATGCTGCAAATTTGAGCTAATTCTGCTGCTAATATGACAGTAAATAGGGGCAGAGAAATAGTGCTCCCATCCCCAGTGTGCCAGTAGGAGACCTTCCATCCTGGCTGGCATTTGTGGCACTCCAGTGTGGAGCTTCCCTTGGAAAGGGCAATTGCAGGATTGCTGGTGGAGAGCAGAGCTCCCACAGCACCAGGGCCAGGCTGCGAGTGCCTTGGCACTGGCCGGGTGCTCACCGGGATGGCACCCACCAGCAGAGCCGGGAGCTGCCTGAGTGCGTCTGTGGCCTGATCTGTCCTGGGCTCCAGCCCCGGCCCTCGTCTCGTCCCTGCTGGCCGCTTGCTGCCGAAGCCCTTTGCTGGAGTCGGAGCTGCCTGCCCTGCCCGCGCTGGTGGCGCCGGCCGTTACACCACTGTGTTTATGCATTGGTTTGTGGCCGTGATGTGTTTTTGGTGACCCAGGGTCAGCATCCCTGCTCACAGGAGGAGATTCATTCGCAGATGTTAATGGGCAGATGGGAAGAGGAGGGGGGTTTTAGCCCAACCTGCAGAGCAGATGCCAGCAACCCTGATGTCCCTGCTGCAGGGACAGAGTGGGCCCAGCACAGCCAGTGCGCTGGAGCAGTGCCGGGGCTTCTCCTCCCAGGCCCATCCAGGGGGACGCCCCCTGTGCCTTCTGATCTCCTGGGGTGACTCCTGCATGGGCAGCCCACACTGAGGGGCGTAGGGGCCCTGTGGCACCAAGGCGGGTCCATCCCTCCCCGGGTTACTGCCTGGTGCATGTGCCGGCATGTGCCGTAGGTGCTGTTGCTGCTGGCTGGACATCGGTGCCTCTGCAGCTGAGACTGTCCCTCTCCATCAGCTGAAGGTGGACGTGGGTACCTCAGGAGGGGAAGGTGTCGTTGGCTGTGGTTGCTGTCAGACATGTTTGCTTTTCCTGCAATGGTGCAGGCACGTGGGGCGGCGCAAACCCAATGGGTTGGGCAGACAGCCCCATGCTGGGGATGCAGGGCAGGGTTTGCGCACACTCACCAGTGGGCAGGAGCAGGAACAGGCCCTTGACATCCATCCGCAGGAAGGGCTGAGCACTGTCATCAGCCCTGGCACTGAGCTGGAGAGTGTGGGGACAGGGGAGATGGTGTTGGACGGCTATCTCGGCGGCTCTACAGGGACTCCTCAGTGGCATCTCCACACACATGCGCCACAGCCGGCAGGGAGAGAGTGGTTTGGCTCTCCTGGGAGCGCCAGCTGCCTTCTCCTGCCTCTCATTTTGCCCCATGGTGGTGGTGGGGCCCTGGCAGCATCTGCACTGGGAACTGCTGGTGGAGGGGAGCCGGTGTGAGAGCAGTGTAGTCCTCAGGGCAGGAGGGTGGTGATAGCAGCACCCACCTGCCGGTACCCTTGGCAGGTCTGGGTGCTGGTGGGGACTAGAACAGCTGGACGCAGCTTGGGGGGCTGAGGGGTTGGCAGGATGCAGCTGCTGATGCTGCTTGGGGCCAGGCTCCATTGTAGATGCCGGGGACATGCCTTTGGCCAGGGTTGGGGTACCCTTTGCCCCAGCACGGACCCAGGGCTGCAGTTGCCCTGTCCAGAGCCGTTTCCCTTCCTACCATGTCTAACGGTGCACTCCTGCTGCTGGGGTGCAGGGAGGGGGCCACTAAGGGAGTGGATGACAGGAGTGCGAGGCTGAGCCAGCGATTAGTCCTCAGAGTGTCTTGACTCATCGAACCATAATAAATCATGAATTATGACTGGGAGCTTTGTGGAGGGAAGAATAAGCCACACTTGATTGCAGCCCAAGGCATAACAGTGGCAGCTGGAGGGAGGGACAAGGGCAACAGAGGCTGCTCCAGCAGCACGGTCCTGCACCCACCTGCCCCACAGCCTCCTGCTCCCCTGGGGGGAAGCTGGAAAGCCCCCAGCCCCTGTCCCTCCCCAGTGCAGGATGGAGCCAGCCCCTGTCACTGCTGGCCACCCAGCATGTGCTGTCCCTCCAGCCTGACTGTGGCTCTGGCAAGGGGCTCCTACTCGGTTAGGCAGAGAAAGAAGTGTCTGGTTGACCAGTGCTGTAATGGTTCAGTGGGATAAATAACTCACAGAGCAAGTGCAAGCACTAACTAGGTGATTAACATGCATTTGCAAATGTCCAATACATATTTAATCACCCTCCAATCCATGTTTACACAAATACCAACCTGTCTGCGTGCCCACATCACCGTTTAAGCTGTGGCCACCCCAGCAACTGGTGGTTGGTGCCTTGTGTGGGCTGTGGCAGTGGGGGCCCTGGAAAGCCAACACGGCTCCTTGCAGGGCTCCACCAAAACTGTGGGCAGCAGGCAGGGTCCTGGCCAGGATCCTGGGAGCTGCGTGGCCTTGTATGCTCCACAGGACAGGGACAGGGTGGGGGTGCTAGGGGACAGGGCAGGGGGACGGGGCAGGGGTCCGGTGGGTCATTTCCAGGTGCTCCAGGCAATGTACGACCTGGCCTTTCCTGTCATGGGGTGGGGGGCGCCCCCCTTCCCTCCTGCCCGCTGGCTGCCAGCAGCCCTCCTGCCCGTGCCGAGCGGGGGCTGTGGTAATGAATCCTGCCCGCCGTGGGGAGGGAGCGCAGCAGCCTGTATATCTCCGGTTTATGAGAGCACCAAGCTGTCCCAGCAGGCGTTTTCAATTCCGTTTATCTGTGTTTCCCCATTGAGTTCATTTTATTTCCCCTGATTTTTGTTTCCTGGAAGATTTATTGATCCTGATTTTCTCAGTTTATGACAGGTAGCAGGCCATAAAGCATGTGGAGCCGCCAGCCCGTCACCGGCCCCCTCCCTTCTGCTGGGAGGACGCGGCACCAATGTCAGTGGCCGGGAGAGGGATGGTGCTGGGTGATGGGGGGGCAGGGGTGGGCAGGGGACCAGGGCTCTGGTGGCTCTGGCAGTTCGGCTGTCCCTTGTCCCTGCCAGCGGTGCCGGTGGGAACAGTGTCTGGGCAGCTCAGCTGCCTTTGGTGGGGTCCTTGGTGCAGGGGCCATGCCTGGCCATGGGGCTGCTTGTGGCTGGGGGTTGCCTGAGGGGGCTCGGATCTCCTCTGCCTGGGCCCCTGAGGAAGGACAGGGCTGGGGCTGGGGCTGGGGTGCAGCAAGGCCCATCCCTGCCACATCGCCTCTGCCTGGGTGGCCAGGGTCTACGCATCCACTGGGGAGGGTGTGTGGTGCTGCTGCAGGGATGGGGACTGGCCCCTCGGTCCCTCCCCAAAGGTGTCCCCTCCCGGCAGCCCCATGGTGGCAGTGGGCTGGGGACTGTGCGTCTGTGGACACACACTGCCATTCAGTCCTACCGCCATGGCCCCCTTCCACCTGGCCTCCAGAGGGTCCCTAAATTGCCCATCACTTCCAGAGGCCCAAGCAGAGGCAGGGCCATAACAGTCCTCATTAAAGCAATTCTTTACTTCACCTCTGCCAGCAGCTGCAGGTCTGATGCTCCTGGCCTTTGCTTTGGCGTCTGCCACCACTCGAGGAGGGGGGGTCAGGCCAGCTGCCACTCGATCACGGACCAGTGCACGGGAGGCAGGGTGCCCAGCAGATGTGGCTGTGCCGGGGCTCCAGCTACAGCCTGCACGGGGCTGAGCCGGCCACAGGGCTGCGTGTCCGCTCAGCGCAAGGGTGATTTTTAGCACACCCTGCAAAAGCACAGTTAAATCCTCCTGCTGGGGTTCAGCAGCTCTGCAAACATCTGAGGTCTCAGGTTCCCAGGTGGGGACTGGCTCCACAGCCCACCCAATACTGACCATGTACAGTCCTGTGCAAAGGCTGTGCAGGTGAGTGCGGGCCAGAAACACCAAGAAAGGTCTGCTCCCAGCAAAGGAGTGACTTGGTGGCAGTGTCCTGCAAACACCAAGCCCTGAGATGCCTCTGCCTCCTCCTCACCTCACCAATGCGCTCCTTTCCCGATGGCTCAGCCCTGGCTCTTCCAGGTAGCACTGCCGGTGGGAGGACTTCACTGCCCCCAGGGGCTGCCGACCCCCTCCGTCACACCCTGCTCGTTTTTTGGTGGGGGTGGGAGAGATGGCCTGTCCCCCAGGTATCTTTCTGTCACTGACCCATTACCCAGAGTTTCTCCATCCGTCCGACTCTCATCTCACACCAGCTCTGCTGTGCCGCTTTCTCCTTCACAGATGCATCCGCCCCTACCTCGCTGCTTTCTTCCCAAGCTCCAGGTGCTCTGTCCAGGACATGGTGCCATGCAGTTATTATGAGCTTTTGTTGCTTTTCTCTGTAACATACTAAATCACCTTTCCCAGCTGAAGATCAGGAAGGAGGTGACCTGTGTGTTTCTAGCCACAGGCTGCCCTGTTTGCTCAGTCTTGGTCACCCAAACCTCATCTGTACTCAGGAAGCCGAAATCCCCCAGGAGCTGGGGGATGAGCTGTCCTCACCTGAGCCTGCTCTCCTGGCACCTCTCCTTGGCCATCCACAGCATCCCACTCTCGTGGTGCCATGTGGGACTGTCCTGTTGTGATTCTGGGGCTGGGGACTGCACTGGCAGTGGCTGCTCCTTGGCTGGGGTGTCCTGGGGTGACTGCTGGGGCCAGGGGGGGCCCACCACAGCCCAGCACCCTGCAGACACAAGCTGCATGGGCATCCCCTGGCACTGGGGTCCTGGAGCCCACTCCCCACACAGGGACCAGGGGTGGGAAGCTGGGATGGAGGGGAGGGCAGTGAGGCAGAGGAGGGGATGAAGGGCTGGGATGTGTGTGGTGGGATGTGGGGGGATCCATTGTGGTCTGTGGTCCCCACAGAGGCCATGGGAGGGAGGTCCCAGGGCAGGGGCTGCCTCGTGCGGGAGCCAGACGCTGTGGGGCTGGATCTGCCCTCCTTTGGATGCACTTTGAGGAGGTTGAGCCCTGGGGTTAATGAATACACACGCTTCCCAATTAAAATCTGAAAGAAAGAAGGCGCTTGACTCAATCAAGCCTTTTCTCCACTCATCTGCCAAATTCCCTTCTGTGGGAGCAGATTTTAATTGTGTTGGGAGTAATTTGGACATGGCTGGAGCCCTCAGGCCGTCCCCCCTGCCTCTGCTCCACACCCCAGCCAGGACTGCATGGTTCTGGGGGGCTGGTGTGGGGTCTGCCGGGACCTTCTGGCTTCAGCCATCACTCCTGCCGTTGGGAATCCTGCAGAGCAAAAGCCTGATCCTGGGCCACGGTCAGAGAATGGGTGGGTGAGTGTTGGTTAATGGCTGGACTTAATGGCCCTGGCACTGCTACAGCAGGAGCACAGATGAGCCCTTTGCCCGGTGTGAGGAGCAGCCGGCACTGGGCAGCATCGGACACTCCTGCTCTTCCCCCAACCTTCAACCGCTGGAACTGTTCCCTGGCCTGGAATTCCCTCTGCTTTCCAGCGTGGAGCCCACACGCTGCCAGTGCCGGGGTTCCAGGTGAATGTGGGTGCAGGAGCCATGCTGGGAACCCCACCAGCAGAGCAGGGCTTGTTCAACTCCTTGTGCTGGGTATTTCCCTCAGTTCCCCTGCTAAAATGGATTAAAGGGAAGTGATAAGTATATGGGATTTCTGTGCATCCAGAGGGACAGGAAGATATTAAAGGTATTAACTTTTCCATCTGGGCTGGTAATTGTTCATTTTCAGAGGGGATCAGGGCTCGGTGACAAGCCCCGGGGAGCTGCACGCTGTTCCCAATGGGACGCGTGTCCCAGGGGACTCCAGTGGCACCGGAGGGACCCACATGGTGGCTTTGGGCGGGCAGTGCCAGCAGCATGAGGTGACCAGCAAAGACAGGAGGGCACAGGGCACCTGGTGCAGACCCTGATCCAGCCTCTGTGACCCGCCCGGGCTGGGCACCAGGTGCCGTGGCTCATGGCAGGGGTGGGACGGGCAGGGACAGGCAGGGCTGGCCAGCCCCACACTGGAGCAGACTCCAGATGGACTGGGTTCAGCCCAGTGCTGTGGCCAGCCCCAAAGCGATGCTCCTCGGGCAGTGGGAGCAGGGCAGGCGGCCCACACACCCCACAGCCCCTGCCTCTGCCTGCAGCCCATGCCCACCACAGTGACAGGGGAGTGTGGGGGGGCTGGCAGCCCCTGGCCCAGCCGTGCTGGCATGGAGGGGACTCAGCCCCCCATCCCCGTGCTGTGCCAGGGAGAAGCCAGCGCAGAGTGTGACAATAACATTTGCTAGTGACCTGCACGCCGGGGCTGTCTTTACAGAGGAACAATAATCTCTCCAGAGGAGATGAAAAGAATTCTAATTACATCTCTGAACAATATTTGTTTTGAGCGAGGAAAGCAAACCATATGGCATGTGGGAGACTGTTTGGGGGCCGCATTAAACAAGGATTTGTTTTTCATTTATGCTCTGATCTAAACGGAGGTGCGATCATGCTTTATGTATTTATTATATTTTGGAGGCATGTGGGGGTCCCATGCCCACTCTGGGGCAGGGGGTCCCGGGGAGAAGCATGGGAGCAGGGGATCAAAGACTCCTGTTGCCTGCCTTTCCTCCTGCTGCTCTTTGCAAAGTGCCAGGAGGGTGAGGTGGCTCTGCTGGGCTGGGGAGGGGGCACTGGGGTGGGTGGGCGGGCGGGCGGGTGGGGATGGGAGGTGTACACCTGTGCCGCAGGGACCTGTGCCCTCTGCCAAGGGTGCCAGGTCTATTTGGCCAGGGAAGGGGCCAGGCGCTCCTGGTGACCCTGCCCACGTGGCCAGCGGCCTCGGCCGGGGTGGCGGCCCATCCCTGCAGGCGCCCGCAGCCCTCGCCCTGTCTCCTGCAGCCCTCTTCACTGAGACCCCCCATGACATGACGGCCCAGGCGGGTGAGGACGTGGAGATGGCGTGCTCCTTTCGAGGCAGTGGCTCCCCCTCCTACTCCCTTGAGATACAGTGGTGGTACGTCCGCAACCACAAGGACTGGACGGACAAACAGGCGTGGGCTTCCAACCAGGTAAAGCCCCTTGTCATCCCCTGCTGCAGCGTGGTGCCGGGCACAGTGCTGTCAGACAGAGCCTTTCCCTGCACTTGCCCTGGGGGTTTCACTTGCAGTCGCTGTTGGGGCTCAGAGGGGACACTGTCCTGCAGCAATGTCCCCAGCACTGACCCAACCTGCAAACAGCAGGGTCTCACCTCACTCTGCTTCTTGCTCATGGGCAGAGGGGCGCCTGGGGTCCCACAGCGCTTGACCACGTGTGGGGTGCACGGCGAGGATGTTCCGGGGTGTGGGGCCAGAGAGGCTGGGCTGTCTTAGCTGCCCTTCCCAATTAGCTGAGGGGCCACGTGGCCCATCCCCTGGGACTGACCCCAGGCAGACGCTTTGTCTTTGTGCTTGTGCCTTCTTCCATCTCACCATGAACTCATCCCCTTGCATCAGTCCCCTCCATCCCCCCCGGCCCTCCCTTGTTTTCCCCATTTCCGTGTGTATCGGTCTTGGCAAACAGCTGTCTCTTTATTTCTCTTTCTGTTCACACAGAGATAAGGGCCAAATAATGGGAAGGCAGCTTTAGGTATTTTAATGAGCCTTTATTATTGTGCCTTTGGCAGAGCTGCTACTGGTATTACCATAAATTGAGAGAAGCCTTGGGGAAGTGCTGCCACTCGGGGAGCACTGCTGGGGAGAGAAAGGGGTTGTGTGGTGAGGGGTGGCAGGGCAAGGGGTGGTGGGGATGCCCGGTGTGGGGAGCAGGCATGGGAGCAGGCTGCATGGTGCAGAGAGGACCCCGGCCACCTGGGCTGTGGTGCTGCTGGTGGCTGCCAAAGGGGACCCAGGGTGCTGCCTGGCTCTCTGGCCAGTTCGGGAATTTTTATGGTAATTGGGGCAGGCACTGGCTGTGAATGGGCTGAGGTTGCTGGGGACAGGGATCACTGCCGCAGTGGCAATGCTACCGTGAGCAGGTCTCCATCCCCAGCTCTGGGTCATGGGGAGTACCCACTGACGGAGCTGAGCTGCAGCTGGGACACACAGGCGAGCATCCCATCCTCCCTGGTGCTCTGGTGCTGCCCTTCCCTCCCCTTCCCAGCTGCGCCACATGGCTCCCATCTGCCCTAGATGCCTGGGTTTACTGGGGCTGAGCAGCCCCTTCCTCCCTCCTCCTCCTCACTTTAGGCAGCCATCCTGCTTGGGGCAGCCATCCTGGGGGAGGGCAGGGGTCCGGTGGGCTCCTGCTTCCTCCCAGCTGAGCTAACGGTTCCTCTTCCCTCTCTGGTCTCTCTCCCCATCCCGCTCTTCCCAACAGCTTAAAGCATTGCCACAGGAGGAGCCTGCGAAGGATGCAACAAAAATAAGCGTGAGTTTGGCTAATGGTTTTTGCAGGCGCTCTGGTCAAAGGCTTGGCTGGAACAAACCCTGTGATGCCGGTGCACAGAGCTGGGGGGGTGGGAGGGTGTCCTGGGGTTTGTGGCTCTGTGCAAGGCTGGGTGCTCCAGACAAGGTGTCCCAGAAGGTAGGAGGGTGCGCTGGTCCCACCGGTGCTGTGGGCTGGCGATGCTGTGGTGGGTGGGCTAGATCTGCCCCAGCCTTGGTGCTGGGAGCAGCCAGGGTGAGGGGTGGCTCCCCCATTCCCCTCCAGTCCAGCAGTGAGGGTTTGAGCCCCTGGACTGTGAGACCCGTCTGGCTCCTGTTGGCATCTGAGGGACACATTTACACTGAAGAGAAAATAATCTAATTTACTCACATGATTAGCATCCCAAAGCCATTTAGGCTCATGTGAACAGAATGAGGAGACACTAATCAGTTAAATAAAATAAATGCTCTTGGCCTCCTGCTGTCAGATACATGCCCCCCACCCTCTTCTGCCTTCTGGCCCTCCCCACCTTGGAGGGCTCCGCCTTTGGGGGTACCACAGAAATGGAGCAATATTGGAAAGCACTTCCCACCATCACCCCTGCCTTGGCAGCCTCTTCTGGCTCTTCTGCTTTTCCCTCGCTGAGTGAGTGAAGTGGGACGGGGCTTGCCATGCACCCATGGCTCCTCGGGCCAGGGGTCTCCCATGCCCAGGATCAGTCCCTCTGCCCAGCTCTCGTCCCTAGGAAATCAGTCATGCAGCAGGTGAAATGCCAAAAAGCTTCCTGATGGAGGTCGTTGCATCTCATCTCCCGTCTGTTGGGATCAGCGCATGTAAATTCTCTTGCTGGTAATGAATCCCCCATGGGGACCGTAACCCTTTGATCTGGTTGCATCATGGGTCCCCCAGGTTTCAGCCCTGTTTGTCACCATTCCTGTGATGGGCACTGTGATATGCCCACAATCCATGTCCAAATCCCAGCAGGTGCGTTCAGGATCTGTCCCTCGCCGGGGTGCCACGGCTCACTGCCCTGCAAGCAGCAAAGCGCTGGGACTGCTGCAGGAGCGGCCAGAGCCCAGGGTGCTGCCAGCCCTTGGGGATGATCCTGCCCACCGTGGGCAGCAGGAGCTGGCACGATACTTTGCAAAACACTGCTTGGACAGCTTGGGACTCCCCATATCTCCCCAGCCCTGCTCGCAGGGCACGGTGCTTTGCTCTCCCTGGTGAGGATGTTGGGGTCCCAGTGCCCGATGCAGATCAGGGGCCATGGGCACTTTGCAGCTGGGGGTCGAATCCTGTGCTGGGCAGGGACAGGTGGCCAGGAGCTGGTGCCATGTTAGAACCAAGGGAAGGCAGGTCCCATGGTGTGGCCAGTGCAGCTGCACGGAGCCCAGCTGGGGCGGCAGGAGGGGCCGAAGCAGGTGCCAGGGCTGCGGAGCCGTCCCAGGGCCAGCGCTCCTGCTCAGGCTGGCCATTGCATTTTTCAGCATAATTAGGCGGTTAATTGCACACCGGAATGTAATCAATGCGTGTGCATATGTAACCAGGATTTATTTTGAAACACTTGGGGTGTGACGCTTCTGCCATCTCCTCCAGATCAAGCCAGCAGGGAGAGGCTTGGGTTTTAAACCTTTTTTTTTTTATTTTATTTTAAATGTCCTTGATTATTAAGTGTTTACAGAATGGAGGAGATAAATGAACATGGGTAAGACACCACCATGAGTGGTTCTGATAAAATTTGTGTTACAACCACGGCAGCAATTGACTGAGAACAAACAGCAGCGTCAAACAATGTGAGGTGATGTAAATCATACATAGAAATCACTGCATCAAGCACCCCCTTGGCTATTTTTTATCCACCAAAACACACTTGGTGCTGGAGGCACCAGTACTGGCTCTGCCTGGAGCCGCTGTACTTTGCGGAGATGTGGAGAGGGAAGACGCTGCCACCCTTTGCTGTGTGATAGCAAATATGATGGATCTGCATTTATTTTCCCCCTCTTGAATTCTTTAAACCTGCTCTTTTGCCACCAAGCAGCAGCACTTTGCAGTACTGAGCTGGGGCTGGGCACGGCTGTAGCTGTCTGTCTGTCCCAGCCTGTGCAGGCATCTCTCCCCCTGTTCCTGCAGGGCAGTGCAGGCCATCACTTCAGACACCAGGGGTATTTTTTTTAAGCTCCTTTCCCCTAACGGCCTCGGCACCCTGGCACACACGCACCGGAGCCCAGCAGCTCACCTCCCCCAGTGCACAGCCCCCACCGCACCTGCCTGCACCCTGCCCTGTCTTGGCCACAGCTTGGAGCCTGCCTTGACCCATCCTTGGACAAACAGTCCTGCCGTGGGACCAGGCGCCCTGGGACCCCATCCCTGGTGCTGCAGGATCAGTGCTCACAGCTGCCTATAGGCTCCGAGCAGCCCCAGAGCTGCCCCTTGGGGCGGCCCCGGCCACGGTGTGTGGCACTGGCCGCCTCTCAGCAGCCCACAGTGTGTGGGGCGGCCGGAGGCAGCTGCTCGCGTGTGCTCATGTGTGCTCACATGTGCTTACAGGTGCAGGCACTGGCTACCCTGGCAGCTGCGACGGCTCAGCCTGTTGGTGGGGCTGGTGGTGGGGCCCCCATCCCTGCACTGCCGCCCGCATTTCGGTGCTGTCTCCTTTGCCTTTTGGGCCAGCAGCTTGCAGCTTTTTGGTTGCAGCTCCCAGCCCCATTTCTAAACACCATAAAATCTTCAACTAACAAATGCAGCAGCAAGTAGAAAAATGGCCTTTGCCATCCAGTGTGATTATAGGGAACAGAGCCAGGGGCCTCGGGGCGGGTTATAAATCTGATTTATTGACCCAGCCCAACAGCAGCCGCCGCTCTGGCTAGTGAGTAAGTCTTAAATTTCATTGGGTGATAAATACTGAGAGCGAATCAATTTAGTAGAAAAGCTAATTAGCCAGCGTGGTTCTGCATCGATCTCTGAGCCCCACGCGGCCAGGGAGTCCATCATACCGTGGTCCTGGGCTGGGGCTGGGGTCCCCCTGCACCTACTGCCTGGCTCCGCCCTCCTCTGCCACATCCTCCCCAGCACGTGGCTGGGGTGCAGCATGGCGGGCATGTGGGCAGGGGTGGCACTGACCTGAGTGTCTGGGGCCATGGGGGTCCCAGGGGCTGCCTGAATCCCTGTCTGCTCCGCTGCAGGTGGTGAAGGTGGTCGGCAGCAACATCTCCCACAAGCTGCGGCTGTCACAGGTGAAGCCGGCGGACGAGGGGACATATGAGTGCCGGGTGATCGACTCCAGCGATGGCAAGGCGCGGCACCACAAGGTGAAGGCATATCTGCGGGTAGAGGCGGCGGGGGGCGTGGGGCACCCCCAGGACACCCAGCTGCGGGGCGCCCCACTGCTGGACCCCGCCGCGCCGGGCTCAGCCCATGCGCACCACCACCACCATCACCACAAAGCCGGGAAGGAGCTGAAGAAGCGCTCGGTGGACGCCTCCTGTGTGCTGTAGGCAGGCAGTGCCGGGGGGATGCCGGAGCCCCCCACCACCCTGGACTCAGTGGAGCTGGCGAGGGTCCACGCCCCCTGCCAGAGACTGGTCCCACCACCCTTTCTCACCCACTGCTCCCTCCTCCCACTGGCCGCTGCTGGCTCAGTTTCTTCCCCAGCCCTGTGGTGCAGGGGTGCCAGGGCTCGGTGTGGGAGCAGGACCGAGTCCGCGCCAGGGGTCACATCGCTGGGACCATGCCTGGGCCATACACCCACACATGGTGGTCCCCATCCCCACTGGCCCTGTGTGGGCAGGTACCCCACTGCTTGCTGCCACCCACGGTGCCATGGGCCGCGTTGTGCCCCAGCTTTATGTGCCCGGCGGAGGCACCCCCTGCCCGCAGGACCCTCCCTGCCTTCCCTAGTGCTTTGCAGAACCAACAGTCCGTTCCCGTAGGAGGCCCAGTTTAGTTGCTCTGTTCCAGCCCCGCAGTGCGTATATAAGTTCTAGCATCCATCTTACAGACCGTGTATATTGCCCCTCCCTGCCCCTGCCTTCCCCAAAGCCGCCCCAGCATGTCAAGGCCTGAGCTCAGTGGCGGAAGGACGGCACGGCATGGCATGCTCCCGGCACACTCCGGCACACTCCCCAGCACAGCTGTGGTGCTGCGCGTTGTGCTGCGGCTTCACCCAGCCAGGCAGCTGCCTGTGGCCCATGTGTGCCCGGGGAGCCGTGCTGTTGGGCCTGGCTTGCTTTCACCCATTGGTCCTCCTGGCCCTTTGCATTTCATGGAGGACAGAAGGCTCGGCTGTCAGCCCCAGCTGCCCTCTCTCCACCCCGGCCGCCCGTGCCAGCGCAGCTCTCGGCCCCCACTCGTGGCCAAGCTCCCCTTCCTCCACGGCACCGCGCTGCCCTGGACAGGGTCCGGCTCATGGGCTCCTGCATCACAGTGCAAATGGCAGAGCCCATCCCCAATGCCCCCAGGGGTAAACACCGCTGCTGGGGACAGGGCCACAGGGAGGGAGAGGGGGGTCCCAGGCCTCCCCATCCGGGTGCCAGGCGCTGCTCCCCTGCCGCCGCTCACCCACGCCGCCAAGCCTGCCGCCACCAGACCTGCTGCAGCTAATAAAGCTCTTTAAACGAAGCCTCTGCGAGCATGTGGTCTTTGTCCCTGGCACATGAGGGGATGTAGTTTTGGCGCTCTCTTGGCTAAAAAGGGGCACAGCTGGAGTTGCCCCTGGGGGCTGCTTTGTGCTGGGCTGGGGCTGGGTCAGGAGGGTTGGGATGGGGATGGGCATCGTCACCAACAGCTGAAGGCTCAGACTCTTTAAAAGCTGCAGCTGGGGACCTGGGTCTGCTTGTGAGCTGGGTGATGTTGCCCTGGGGGTGCAGGGTATGGCTGAGTCCCAGGTGAGCAGGGGCTGCTCTACACTTTGGCTACAGGTTGCTGGGGGCCGCAGGGAGGCTGGGTGGGCTGCTGGGGCTCTGGCCTCTCTCTGTGCTGCTGGGTATCAGCTCTGATCACTGCCTGGGCTCCTGGATCACAGGCCTTGCCTCTGGCCAGGTGGAGGGTTTGGGTCCCCAAAGCAGGGGTGCTGGCTGTCCCCTGGACAAGGCTACGCCCAACATGTAGGAGAGGAGCTCCCAGCATTAGCAGCACCTGGCTTGGCCCTAGCTGCTAGGAGTCCCCAGGCTGCTTTGCAGCTTATTAATCCCTGGAGCTCCATAGCACTCACCTCTCACCTTGCTGATATGAAACAATTTGTCATGTGTTAGAGTAACAAAAGCAAAAGCTGTTGGCCTGGTGTCAGCCAGTGTGGGTTGCAGAGGAAGGGCACAGTGTGGCTGGTGTCCTTCTGCAGTGTGGGATGTGGTAAGAGCTGTGCTTCTCTTTGCCACCTGCTGTGGGTCTCACCTGCAGAGCCACGGTCTCAGGGGAGCAAATGGCACAGGAGCCTGTAAACACACAGGGTGCTTTGTCAGGAGGAAAATATTAGGCAGCTTCAGGGAAAGGGGGCTGTTTTTGGAAATTCTGCTTTGGCACAAGCAATAATAGCTACTGCACCGTGGCTCTCCCTGGTGGAGCTGTGGGAGCTTGTGCTGCACTCAGATGCTCCTTGTCAGGGAACTGTATCATGGGGGGGAGGAGAGGGAGCAGAAGGCATCGGCCACCAGCACGGTAAAAAACAGTCTACAAAGGAGGAAAATGAAGAGCCGGAGCTGTTCTGGAGAGGGTAAAAGGCTGCAAATCACCTCAAATGGAGAGTAAACAAATTGCTATGTGGTATAGTAGTTTGCAAGACCTAGAGGCGAGTTTTAAAAATAACAGGTTTTATTAGAAGACATTAATTTTGCTGAGTTTATATGAAATCTTGGGAATGGGAGTTGGAGACAACCCCACTGGATCTGTGTGCAGGACCCAGCAGCTGTGTGGCAGCACCCAACCCTGGGGGCTGCATGTGGGGCTGTGTCCCTGATGCTGAGTGTGGGGGTCTCCCCATGCTCCTGGCTGGGTTTGTGCATGGAGGAGGTGGCTGGAAATGGGTTTCTTGCTCCCTGTCCCTGGGGAGGGTGGTTGGAACAGGGTGAGCCGACTGGCAGCCCTGCTTGCTGTGCCCCCTATGCAGCCCCTCTGGCTTTGCGGAGCAGGGGGCAGCTGCCTGCTGCGGTCAGGTCTCCTCTGGGACGGTGAGGGTGCTTGACACACTGGAGCTGGGCACCCTACCTGCATGCTGGGGTGCTGCCCCTGGCTCAGTCCTGGACCCTGGTGGGTTTGGGGACTGTTCAGGTGCCTGCCTGGGGAGGAGGCAGTAGAGAAGCCCCTGGGCTCGCTTTCAAACGGGCTGAGCTTAATATGCAAGTCACTGCTGGGGAGGAACCAGTCTCATGAAAATGCCATTTCCACGCAGTCACTCTTCTGGCCATTATCCTGCTTCAGACAAAAGCAATTTACTCTGCCTGTAATAAAGCAGGGGTGATAACGAAGCTGAGAAGAGCCGTGACAGGCGGCCGTGTGACTGAGACAGCCCAGCCTCTCTCCACTGCCTGCACCGAACTGCTGGCTGGGGATGGCAGCTGCAGGGAAAAATCTCTGGGAGAGCTGAGAAGCCTGAAGAGCACTGGGAGACACCAGTGCTGGGACTCGGCAGGTCTCTCTGTGCACTCAGTTGTGCCAGAGGCCCAGCTGGAGGGATGTGGCTGGTTCCTGGGCACCGGGGCATGCACTGGTGCAGTGACCAACACAATGACCTGCTCACCAGGCAAGGCAGGAGGGTGGCCTGGGGGCGTAGGCATCAGCCCCCCCTGCCTGCAGCGCTCTGCCCTGCCCGGTAAATAACACCCAGCAAGAGAAGGGGCTGCATGGGAAGGTGCATTTGCCTCCATGGACACTGCAACTCTGTCCTGGGAAGGGGTGTCACGGGGGGACAGATTGGTGGGTCCTGCCCTGTCCCTGAGTGGCATGGCAGGAGTGTGCCCTCACTGTCGTAAGGACTGGAGAACCCTGGTCCCTGCTGTGCCAGGGCAGTGACCTGCTGTCTCTGTGTGACATCTCCTGTCAGCCGCAGGGTGAAGCGTAGCAGCAGCCCCTGCACCCCATCAGCATCTCTCTGGGAGCGTGGCTTAGCACAGCTGGTGCTGCTGCCTGGCTCAGTGGTGAGGGCTCCATCAGACCCAAAACCAGACTATAGGGTCAACAGGAAGCCCGTGCTAGAGTGGCAGCCCAAGACCCCCTTCCTGATGGATGCAGCTGGTTCCAGTTCTCTCCCCACCCTCCCTCCAGCTCCATTACATAGGGAAGATGGTAATTAAGAGAACTTTTCTAACTCCTCTCCTGTTGTCACAGCCCTCCTGCTGTCTGTACTGTCCTGCCCAGAAACAGAAGCCACCTCCCTTGTGCCTTCCAGCCCTGTCTGCAGGAGCCGTGGCTGTGTAGTCCCCACCAGGATCCTGGGAATGGGAGCTAGTGTGGACATGATCAGAGGGGGATGTGTATGGATCAGCAGGGGTTGGAGTAAGGACTCTGATGCAACAGTGCTGCCCTTGACCCTCATGCCTGTCCTCCTGTGGGGTGGTGTGCCTCGATGTGGGCACAGGCAGGCTGGTGTCCTCAAAAACACCACTGCTGCAGTCCACAGGGTCACTGTGGCTGGGCAGGATGGGCTGGCTGCTGAAACCCAGGTGGGTTTAGAGGGCTGGCGCCAGGAAGGCAGCTGGGAGGTGTTTTGCTGCGGTGGATACTGCAGATGCCGTGTGGTTTTATGCTTTTCCTTTCAGAAACGTGTATACCTTTATTCTGAAAAAAGCTAGAATAAAGGTTGTTTTTTCTTTTAAGCTTGCCTTGTCTCGGCAGAGGTGAATCCAGCAAGGCTGGGCTACTTCTGCTTCCCAGAGATGACCAATTCAAATGGAGCAGGCACATGCAGATAAATCACTTGTCTGTCTGCAGCCCATGACCAGCCAGTGACATCTGGTAACAGGAGGGGTGCTTCTCGCCAGGTTGGTCTGGGGCCCAGTTCCGAGCTGCAGGAAGATGGCGCAGGTTTCCCATGGCAATGTTTTGCTGGTACCTCCCTGGCAAGAGGCACAGCCCATGAGGAGCCTGTGACAGCCCTGTGCTGCTGGCTGCGGAGAGGGCACGGAGAGGCAGTGTGTGGAGAGACTTCAACAGGTGGTTCGGGCAGGAGCACCAAACACCATCACGGTGCTGCTGATTTGTCACGTGCAAGCTTCAGCCAATGCTGAAGGTAAGGCAGAAACAGGTTGGATGCAGCATGTGCACCTGATGGATGAGTTTTATCAAGCGCTGTAACAATCCAGAAAATTCTGCACCAACCCCAAGGGTGCTTTGGAGACCAAAGGTAATATTTCACCTTTCTGCCTCTCCTGTCTTCCCCGTCAGATCAACTCTGAAGCGTTCCTTTGTACAAAATCCAATCTGATGTTAAGCACTGAATATATATTAAAAAAACAAACAAACCACATTTAACAGGGTAAAAGCTGAACTGCAGCCCTGTCCTACCTGGTAAAAAGCCACTGACTTGTGTTTTTCATGGAGAAGCAACCAGGAGTAAAGTCTGAGCAAAACCAGGGAGACAAGGGGAGGTAATCTCAGCGGGGGAGGGGTGGTGCATCAGCAGCAGTCCCTTTGGTCCCAACAGTTGAGACACATTTTGGACACTCACCCGGGATCCCTAGCAATGATGCACAAAGCCTGTTCCATGTAACAATTAGTTTATTGCTTTGGTTTTTGAATTTCTGAGCTTGCTTCCAAATTTACGGTCAAGATCTGTCCCTTCTCTTCACTAGCATAAAACTTTCACACGCGTCTGTCGGAAGGCAGCCAGCTGCCAGAAGTTGCTCTGGGTGAAGCTGACAAATCCAGACCAGCTGACAGCTTGGTCTGGGAGCAGTGATGCCAAACAGCACCCACAGTCTCTGGGGATGGAGCCTGAGGACTCGGGAGCTAGAGTACACCACAGCAGCTTCCAGGTGACTGGTGAGCCCGTGCCGTATTCTGGAGGGGTGGCCCTTTGGAAGGGGCAGCAAGCAGATCCCAAAGACTCGCCCGTCCTCTCTGCTCACTGCTTTGCACTATGCCTGCTGAAGCAAACCGTGGCACTGCTGTGGTACCACCATGCTCACACCTACTGTCACCGCCTGCATCATCTGACCATGTACGCACTCGCTGGGGAGGCCATGCTGGGGCACGGGTAGATGCTTCATGTAGTTCTCCTTGGAGTGGGTATTAAAACCTCTGAGAGGTCTGAGAAATGGCCTGCAAGAATGGCAGGCAATCAGGGAACTAGGAGGAGTTTTAAATCACTTGCCAGTTGTAAATCATGGCTGGCCATCTTTCTAAAGAATCTCCCGCACTCAGGGATGAGAACTGGGGAGCACAACGCATTCAGCCAATCTCAGCAGCCAGTCTTAGCAAACTGCAAACTCTAAGGAACAGCCTGGATGTTTCTAAGAGGACATGTTCTTGCCACTAATACTGGTGAGGAATTTATTGGAAATGCATTTTAACTTTTTCTGATATTAACTGGTTTTAAAAAGGTTTTTAATGCACCCCAAACAGGATTCTCTCCCTGGGAATGGTTAAGGCCAGAAAAAACCTTTGTTTTGAGTTGGCAGTCATTGTCCAGCTGAGAACAGGAGGGAGTATCACAGTTGTGAGGAGGTCAGAGGGGTGTGGGGGGCTGCTGAAGGGAACCACCCAAGGATGGAGTGTTTGGAAGTCATTTCTGGAAAATTACTCTCTCTCCTTCCTGAAGAACTCAATAGATATGCTATGACCCTTGGATTTCTCTCCAGCACCACGTGCAGAGAAGTACAAGTCAGGAGGTAGCAGGGCAGTGTACCTACCTCAGCCTCAAACGCTGTTTAAAAAAACCCGAAACTGCTCGCTGTGGGCAGGGTCTCTTGGCCAGTGTCCCAGGCTGGGCAATCCTTCCTTTGCCCCCAGAACGATTTGGAACCCAAGTGATGGGATTTTCCCAGGTGAGCTCTATCCTGGTGCTTACTCTTTCTCCTCCCAGCTGCTGCGTAGGTCTGTCAAGGAGGAGATGCCTCCTGGGTACCAGCCTGTGGTGTCGCGCCCTCCAGCTGCTGCAGCCTCTCCAGCAGAAGCAGCACGTTGCCGGTGAACTCGTTCCGCTGCTTCCCCATCCCACTTAGCTTCACAGGCCGCAGGCTAATGTGGGGGGGCTCGTACTGGTGAGGGCAGCAGACCTCATTCAGGAGGAGCCAGGTGTTGTCAGGGTCCATGTGCATTAAGTGGAGGAAAACACTTTGGAAAACAGTGGGAAGAAAGGAAAGAAGAGTAAGGAGAAGGCCTTTTGATTGGCACCCAACAGAGCTGTTAGCAGAGACCTACAGAAAGCTTTGATGCTCTCTGCAACCTCTGACAGCTGAACAGGCTTGGAAGCTCATTAGAGACAGCCATTAAAATGGTTCCTGTGCCCAAGAGAAGACAGTTCAGTGGTTTCACATCTACTGGCAAGTGGGAGAAAAATAGTTATTACGCCATGCAGTAAGTTATCAACATCAGACAAGCAGCTGGTGAATAACTGACCCAGGCTTTGGTCTCAACATCATGGGCTGCTGCTGGTAAACGCCGTTCTAAATCAGCCTGTCCCAAGCACGGAGAGGTGACCCCAGAGTACTGCGGTAATTGTAATGTAAGTACAGCTGCTTACATCTGGTTGTTTTGCACAATTGCTCCTGCAGAGCTCTTGAAAGAAGTTGTGTATGTTGTTCACCACGTTCCCTGGTTTTTGGGGATTGAGGGGTGGGTGTCAGTCCATCTGGACTTCTCTCCCTTTTCAGAGGTGGTAAAAACAAGGGTATTTCTGGACGGCTGAGCCACAAGCAGAGCTGAAAGCCGTACTCGGGGCTTTTTGTTTATCTGAGATCTCACCTCATCCCAAGTCCTTTTTGGCTACCTCCAAATTGTCTTCCTTCTGCACAGCACCTTTCACGTAGCAGGATTTTCTTTTTTTAAAAAACATAAACCTTCATTAACAATAGAATAGAGGAAGAGAGGAGTGACAGCTTCACCTAATGCTTTACTGCTGTGTTGATGGTTTTCACTTTGAATTTCAATACCCCAGGTAAGGGGGTGGGGATTTGACTTTTGAGTATGCGCTTCACACTTTTGACTCCAGCTGTGAGCTGCTGTAACAAAGATGCTGAGGACAGTCTTGCTGGAGAGCAGGAAGCTCCTAGGAGCAAAAGAGCAAATGGCTGATTTGCATGACCTACACTTACTCATTTCTTCCTGCCAGTTCTTATTGTCGGAAACCTATGGGCTTGGCTAGGTCTGTGTCAGGGTTTAATGCACAGAAGGTGTGTTGGGCTTAACTGGTATTAAGTTCTCTGGCTGTGCCGTGTACAAAATTGAACTAGAATTTGCAGGCTGCCCTGACAGCACTGCAAGGCCTCCTCCTGCATGGTGCTGAGTACCCTGTGCTCCCACAGAAACTATAAGCACCAAGGGTATGCAGCACTCACCCAATTTATGGGTCAACTTTTCAAGACCCCAGTAAATGCCTAGCCACACATCTTCAGGTTTCTAGTTCCTACTGAAGTCTTGGGGCCATGAGGAGAACAACAGCTGGGTGAGGTAACATGAAGAGAAATCAGAGGGTAGGTCTGTCTCTGTTCCCCCAAGAAGCACAGGACAGAACTTCCCTCTCTAAAATCAAAGATCACCTGCTACAAAAGCTGCACAAAATCCAGACCTGATGCTGTCAAAACTTCTCCCTGAAGAACCAAAGTGAGCTTGCTTCCTATGTACAGCAGGCAGAAATCCCTTTTAGAAGCTCCCCTCTGAAAGGGAGTGCAGCACCACGGGTAATCTGAAAAAGCACAGAAATGAGATGGGGGCACTAGAAAGCTCCCTCATCTCTTCAAAATAATCTTGAGGCTATAGGACTTGTTACTCCATGTGCAGCCAAAGTTGTTGCTTTTGCCTGCCTGCCATCAACCACTTGCCTGTCTCTCAGTGCAGGTCTCTCAACAGCAATGTGGGAAGACGTTGCCACTGCAAGCTGTTGGTAGTGTCCCCTCCTGAAGGTGCTTGCAGTGCCTATCTGTCTGCTCCAGAGGAACCCTGTGTGAACGTGCTCCAAAGTGATAGCTGGGCTTGGCAACAACGGCATCAGCGATGTGCCTTCTTTCTGGGGGATGGCCAGACGCAGGTGAGCTCTCCACTCCCCTGGCTTTGTTACTGCAGCTGTGATGACTGGAAAAGGGAGGACTGGCCCGACCCAAGTGCCAGCCTGACTGAATAAAATGCAGGCAGGCTCGCTGGGGCAGGGTCTAGAGCTTGCACCTGCTGACATCCCTGCACCAGCTCTCCAAGCCCTGCTGGCTGCCAGCGCTCTCCTGGAGCTCGCTTGGCTGTGACAGTGTAAGCATGCAGCAAACAGCAGGTCCCAGTGGCTTCCCCTAGCTTATGATGGGCTGCTGCTGGTGGGCAGCTGCATAGAAATCATCCTTGCTCCTTATGGCTGGGGCGGATAGGATCGGGCAAGAGAGATGAATCACTATGAAGCTAACATGGGAACAGGGAATACTATTGAGATGGCTTCTGCTTCTCCAGCATGTGCACAACTTTACCTCTTATGTTCACAGCAAAGATACCCTGCTCACCAACCTCTCCCCAATCAGCTACTCTGGAGAGAGCAACCCTCAAGAGATTAGCTGGTCCTTGGAGAAATCCACTGCCTCTTGTGCCCACAATGGCCTGAGGAGTGTGATTATCTCCCGATAACCTGGAGTGCTGTGCAGCTTAAAGAACAACTTGACTTTTACATTTTCAAACTAACTCTGGGGGAGTTTCTAAGCAACCTGTTTCCATGGCAAAGAATCCTGGGGTTAATCCAGGTTTGTTTTCTGTTGTTGCTTTTTTTTTACTTAAATATAATATTATTGAATTTTGCCTTGTGCAGGTGGCTGTTTTAGTGTACTTCAGCCCAGCTTGCAAATGACAGCTGTCAATAAGTATCCAATAAACTATAATATCAAACCAAAAGAGGGTTGCTGCATAATCAACTTCGGTATCTAAAAAGGTCCAAAATGGTCATATTTGTTCCAGTTCTGCTAAGTAACTTACTTATTTTATTAGCACAGAACAGAGTTTGGCTATTCTGTTGGCTTGTCTTTTCCCCAGATCTAAGCAAAGCCATGGCACAGTAAACAGGCTGGCAGAAGGACAAGTCTTTCTGTCTAACTAGATACAGTTCACCACAGACTTCAGTAAGAACTGGAGAAATTAGTTCTGTATCCTGGAAAAAAACCCTATTACTATCCAGACTGTTGGCCGAAAGGTCAACTGATAAATTTCACAGGCTGTAAACATTTATTAGGAATTAAGAGTAAACTGAAAAATTGCAGAACTATTTGTGAAGTGTTGACATAAGCCAATGACAATCTTTTAATCACTTTTCCTTCAAAGTGTTCTCCCCCGCCCCCCCCCCCCCCCCAGTAAAAAGCTTGTCAAGGATGATGCAACTTTAATTGATGAGAAGCTCAGATTTACATATTGTGACTTTCCCACCTTCCCCCACCTTGTTCCCAATGCTTGGCCCCACACCACCACCCATTAGCCACTCAAGTGTTCCTGGTCACTTTACCCACAGTTTTACTGGCTTATTATCAATGAAAGCAAAGATATATCTAGTGTTCCCTAGCCTTCTCAAACTCCTCTTCAGTATTTGTTTTTTTCCCAAGCTTTGAATAATATTCCCTTCCTGGAATATGCCCAGCAACCATCTATAAAGCAGCCTATTGTCCCATTTTCTCTTCCTCAGGCATGCTGGAGTTCTTTTGGAGTTCCTTTTTTTTTTTTTTTTTTTCCCCCAGTGCCTATTTTTGCCTGTTGAGTATTGCATGAAGCCGCAGTTACAAAATTCACTTACTCCCACTGGTTCATCTAATAAAACTACAGGGTCCCATAAATGGGATTAAGCAGCCTCCTTGGGGCATGATAACATCCCTGGATGACATCCAAAACTTTTTTTTTTTCCTCCCTGGCTCCAGCACCTTGGCCAAAAATTCGTGCTTCACCCTTCATATACCTACAGAATCCTCAGTTAGTCAGTGCAGGGAGTTATTGGAGCTACAACCAACATTGTAAGGCCTGACCTTGCTCTTGGCAGGTCACAACTCATGAG
Organism: Phalacrocorax carbo; assembly: GCF_963921805.1. Classification (NCBI taxonomy): domain Eukaryota; kingdom Metazoa; phylum Chordata; class Aves; order Suliformes; family Phalacrocoracidae; genus Phalacrocorax; species Phalacrocorax carbo. The sequence continues at coordinate 9,641,442 of NC_087526.1, read as the reverse complement.
TTGAGTAAGAATCCAAAAAGCTGAGCAAAGGCCAGTTAGTATAAATCAATATGGCAAGCTGATTCCAAACATCTTTTTACCCTGTATGATTTCTGCAGTGATAAAGCTGAGTTATGTGACGTATGTTGGCACTTATGCTGTGGCTAAGATTAGTTCTGGTGTGTCTGTTTTTAGAAGCATTTAAAATGCAGAATTTTTCATGTAGCAGGCTGATAACACTGCCATCGCCTAGATGGAAAGGGTCTTACATGTGACAGCCTGTGTCAGTTTGCAGGATTACTTTCAGGCACATGGAGAGCACAGAAAAGGACCAGAGTTTAGAGGAATCTGGTGGTCAAGCAGCTGGAGAAAGGAAGCTGAAGCTCGGGTGAGAAATGATCCTTATCCTGGTGCTGGAGCTGATTGTTATGGTGCAAACTAATTTTGAGTTTTCCAAGCTGAAGCCTCATATCATGTGTACTATAGTTAAAAGTGACTGTGATATGTTTAACTCCGATCCATTCAGGCTCCAGAACTAAACTAAAAAAAAACCCCAAACCAAAAAACTACAAGTACTGCCATAGGTGCGATTAATATCAGGCCAGACACGATCCATGCCTCAGTATGTGTACGTGTCTGGCCAACAGCTACACATGAGATAAACCTTGCTTTGTTCAGTGAAATATGTCATGCATGGTGCATGAAAGGCATGGGGGGAGCAGTGTAACATGTGGCATTTATCCCTTAAAATAGAATAAAAATAACATACAGGAGAAATATATTACTTGCCCTGAACTTCGCTGCCCTTTTTCTCCGATAAGCGAGAGCTTGCTTCACAAAATAGCTTCTAATGACCCTATCACATCATAGGGCTAATTCAGTACTTCCCCCCCACCCCTGCTGTGGGGGGAAATTGCACAGCTTTTCAGACTGCTTTGTTAATGATTTAAAAGCTTAAGATTCCAAATATCTAGATAAATCCTGGTGTTCTGCTTTCCATTCCAGCATTGCTTACACAGATGAACGCTTTATTGTATTAAGGGTATGCAAGCCTACAGCGAAGAACGCCTTTGCAGAGCAAATGCTGCTGAAACCTGCTGTGATGCAATAAAAGCTGCTAAGATAAAAATAAACCTACTCTCACCAGCGCAGGAATACAAACAAAGGTACGGCTACAGCTTCTGAGAGATCTCTCTGTCTAAACTGCTGCCCAGCCACACAAAAGCCCTTCACGCCCTGCACCCCCCGGGAGGCCTGTGCTCAGGTGAAAGGGAACTGGCAGCTCTTCCCTTTCAACAGCCTGCTCTCTGAAATCCGCAGTGCCTGCTGAACCTGCTCACCACTGGCTTCCTCCCTCCTTAGGGGAGGGTTGCCCACACAGAAAGAGGTGGGGGGATTTTACCCCTGTCCTTCAGCAGACACAGAGGTGCACGGCTTTCTTATTCACTTTCCATGTTCTGTAACTGGACTCGTTTTGTCTGCTGCAATCTCTGGCCTTGTTTCCAGGTGACAACATAAAACAATAGTGATTTCTTACCCTGACAGCAGGAACATGCTGAGCAGGATTTTGTACACCAAGCAGCAAAGTATGTCTGTCAACCCTTCATAGAGCTGACGTGTGTTCACCTAAAGTGTTTGTGCTCTTCCAACCTCTCCCAACCTTCTCTGAGCAATACTGGTGCCAAGACTGACAGCTTCCCAAACTCGGGTCCACCTGGCAGAGCCTGGGTTGACGTGATCACAGGAGCCCAGGGAAAATGGAAGGATAACAGAAGTAAATCCCCCATCCTGCAGAAGGTATTAAGTGATAGAATATGTGGGAATGTCTGGCACATCCTCTTGCATTGCTGTCTTCCCCTCTGCGCTTTTATGCCACCAATGGGCCAAGAGTCCTAAGTATTCTAGCATAGGAGGCAGTTAGAAAAAAGCAAGTAGCACATCTTCCCCCTCTGTTCCCAAATGCACTCAAGGTAATCTGAAAGTCAACTGTAACTTGTGGGCAAGCTAACTGCTCTAGTTCATTTTGGGTAGTAAATGACACTTCACCAGAGAAAGGGGTTAACTTCCATGAGACACCCTGTTGTACAGAGTCAAACATGCCACAGGGAGGAATAGGAAAGGTGCAGAAGGAAAGGGGTTACTGTGTTCCCTCTGTACCACATTATTTGTACACCTGATACACCTGCATTTAAGAGACATTACCTCTGGGCAGCTTCTTGCAATTTCATGGGTTGCTTGGCACTGAGGTAAATCAGGCAGGCATCTGCCACTTTATTCAGGTCACTCTCGCCTGCAGAAATGGAACAGAAAAGAAGGGTAGGAGGTAACCTACTCAGTGGCTGCTGCCTAAGAGAATCAGCTCTAAATTGGTAGCAAGAGGCTTCTGAGCCTTTGAACTGTCTGACCCAGAGCTCTTCTGACCTTGCCTCTTAAGCGTCTTGCTGCAAAGCTAGGAAAGCAATCAAGGGCATTGAGAGACGAAAAGAGCAACTGAGCTAGCAAACCTTCTCCCACATCAAAGTCAGCTCCAGAAATTTAACCTAGGAAAATGTCAGAGAGTTTCACTCAGTAGAAGAATGTGATGTGCTGCATTTAAAGGGTCACCCAGAGAGATGCCCCAAAATGGAACCAGTCAAGTTAGCCAGAAGTCTTATCTGGGCTCCAGTTAATTCAGAACAAAGCATGGCCCAACAGGCCTAGTGGCAGCAACACAGGCACTCCACTTTATACCGACTTCTCATGTACAAGTGAGATGAGCAGTCAGACTCTGCCCGGTGCTGGGAATCTTCTCTCCCATTTGTCTCCTGGGGAGTAAAGAGCAACCAGCCCCTCCATACGGAGCTCTCAACGAGGGCAGATTAAGGACCTGAGAATGGGATGAAGCTGGAGAAGATATGGAAATCAATCCCATGGGGCAGCAGGAGGATAAGAAGCAAGCGCAGGCCTGGTCAGCTGAGATGAAAGGAGAAGAGATAAGTCTGGCAGAGATCTCATACAACCTATACTTTCCCTGGTACTCACCCATGTCCAACTTCTCACACAGAGAACCCAGTCCCTGCAACACAGCCAGCTGCAACTTGAAGGCAAGCGTGTGGTTGTACACGGGCCCAGCTCTGGCACTTGCTGGGGCCTGGCTGAGGAGGGAATTGGTCAGCTTAGGCAGGACATCTTTGGAGAATCTCTGCCTCAGGAAGTCCCCACACTTTTGAGCCAGGGTGCACAGCACCTAATAGAGAAACATCAGTTACCGGAGGATAAGTACACATACAGGTCTGGGAAGAGCTCAGCAACCCTCACCAGCTCGGGGGATAAGGCAATCAATCTCCCTTGATAATTTTTTTGCAATTGAGAGCAATGTGACCATGCCTGCTGCAGTTTCCCATAATGCGCAGGTGAATGCTCCATGGAGAGGCCGAGTGACCTGCACCCTGCTCTTCAGTTTGGCATGGCTAACCCCCTGGGACTGCCCTTCTCTCATTAGCACAGTAAAGGTAAGAGTAGCTTGTGAAGTCTTATTCAGAATTGCTGGAGGAGCCTCTCACGGAAATGCCATTAAAATATAAATCACCTTTGTTGTGGAAACAGTCCATCTTTACAAGCGTGCATGAAAACAAAAAGACCAGTTGGCTACAGCACAGGGTACCCATTGCTCTTGGTGTCCAGGATAAAAACAAAACCGGCCTAGAGAATGGACTTAAATACATGTAAAAATGAAGGGGGTGATCCATGGAACCAACCCATGTGGCCTGAACACTGCTACCTCTTGGCACTTCACTGAGCTCGTGGTCTTAATGTGCAGGACTGAGTTGTTGGTTATGCTGTGTTTGGCTTACACTGATACTACGCTTCCCATCCTGAGATGTAGGAAGGAAGACACTCACAGGGGATTTCTTAAAACAAAACCCAATCTCAGTGATAATTGTAATGACCCCTTGAACTTCTCAAGAGTTCATTAGTTTTTGTGTTGCGATCTCTCCCTTCTTTTAAGGCAGGCACATGAGGTATGACTACTCTGAAATTCTAGTATATGGCTTCTTGAATTTGGGGAATCAAAACTCTTCTTTTATTCATACTGAAGGATTCTAAAATGCGTCTCATTCTGCACAGCAGAGGAAGCCCTGTGAAACCCTGAGACTGGCAACATCTGGAAACATGCTTTGCTGTCCAACTTGTGAGTCAGGAAGAGAATGCAGTCAGTTGACATGGCCAGGAGCTCTTTAACAGTGTTGTTATGCGGCTAAGCCTTTGCTTAACCTCTCCCTTCCCCTGCCAATGCCTCAATCGCGAAACAGTCCCTTCTCTTCAGTCCAAGGCTTCCGAAGTGGGGTGCTGAGACTGTGGCTTCAGCAAGGGCAAGTTGGACTATACAGTGCCTCTGAGAGCTGCTTAGGCTGTAAAAGAACAGTTTTCCTCCCCGCTGCAATAACCACTAATATTGCCGTTTCCCCCAGGAACAGTGTCAAGGTTTTATCTGTCGACAAGCTGCATTGGGAGTGGTACAAGCCTACCCACTGCAGGGTGGTGACCCTATGTTCTGAACCACATTTAAAAAAATCACTCCTCAAGCTCAGTGCTTCTCTCGCAGGCCACAGCAATGCCTGAGCCGCTTGCCTTCTAAGCACCAGCTTGAAAGCTCTTGGCAGAGATTCGCTGCTGTACCTTGAAGGCTCTGAGCACTGCCAGAGGGTCATCACTAATCAGCCGGGTGACAAGAGCTGGCCAGACACGATGAGCCATGGGAAGCAGATGGTTTCCGTGAGGATGCAGCACAGTTACACAGAGCTCCAGCACATCCAGGACCTGGGCAGGAGGGGTAAGTAACAGACTTTCAGAGTACTACAGTCCCAGCAGCACCAGGCATTCAGGGGGATCCCCAGTGTCACACCAGAGAGCCAGGAGAAAGGAGGGCTTTAACACAAAAGGGTACAGTTTTACCTCAGCTTGAATTGGGATAACAGAGCAGTGCACAGAACACAACCCTGTTCAGAAAGGGACAAGTAGCACAGTGCCACAACCTGTGCTGGGCTACAGAGCCAGGCTGGAACCAGGGTGTGATTTCTGGCCCGATCCTGCAGGCTGAGCTGTGCACTAGGATCCTAGTGCTCCTGTGGCACAGCAGCAGGATCACCTGGCAGGGCTGGGGCCTCTGTGGTAAGAATCTGGGTTATGTCTCACTGCTGCATTTTCTGTCTTGCTTTGCAGTTTAAAAGGAGGGCGCCTTCAAAGGATTTTCATAATTAAAAAAACCCAGGCTTTTAGCCCTGCTTATCATCACCCCAGCAGCTTCAGAAATGTTCATCAGACTGTGCACTACAGTCTGAGGAAGGGGGATGGGAGGCCTAGATGGGAGAAAGATGCTTCTGCCTCCTCCACCAAAGGCTGAGGCACAAGGCTTGACTACCGTGAGCATCAAGGGAAGGTGCCTGATATGAAGCCATCCTTAAGATTCTGTTCAGTCTGGCTGCCATTCCTAAACAAGATTACTCCCAGAGAACCGCCTCCCTTTCTCTTGCCAGACTTGGAGGGTCTGTCCTGAATAAGCATATGGCAGCACTAACCAGCCCAGCGTGAATTGTGCATGTATTGACGAACTACCAGCCCCCTTCACGGGCACCACCTGTCACCTCAAATCTGGCATTTACTAACCTTCAGCCGCACTCGGAGGTTCCCGTCAGACAGCAAGTGGATGCACCTCTCCATCACATCTTTGGCCAGCTGAGCATGGCTTGGCAGTAGAGTTTCTTCTTCTGTGTCAGAGTTGTTTGGCTCTGGCTTAGCAACTGGGGGAACCTCATCTGGAAGGCAAAACCATTACTGAAGCCAAGAAAATTACTTGAAAGTTCTGGGAGATCACAATACCCACCCACAACTACGCTGCAAATTCCCAAATGGGGCCTTCGGCATTTTTTAACGTAATTAGATATAGTTAAATTTACACTTCAGTTGTGTCAGTTAAGTGTCAGATTCAGTTAACGATGTGGGACTAGGGAAGAGTTGCTTTCTTTACTGGACAACGCAGCTGGTCTGACATTTGCAATCTCTCCTCACCATAGACTTATTTCCCATTGATTTTTATTAAAAATGAAAAGCCTGGGTATTTAAAGATGAAGTATTTAAAGGTCAGGATTGCAGCATAGCCCAGTAAAGACTAAAAGTTCCCTATATGAATGTCTGCAGGCCCTGCCAAGGCCAAGTGAGAAGGGAGTGGGGTCATCATTAGCCAGGAGAAAATGGTATAGGGATTCCCAAGGGAGGAAGATGTAGCAGGATCCCAGAAAGAGGAAACTTTGGGTCCTGAACCCAGATGGCTGGTTATGAGGTAAGGAAAAATGTAGTGTGCTTGTGTCTTAGAGCTAGACAAGCCTTGATCTGCAAACATTTCACTGCCATCCGCATGCATAGAACAAAGCAAGAACACCCAGCAGTACCTCACATGAGCTAAGGTTAGCTCAAAGCAGACCTGAGACTACCTGGCATGTGCTAGACTTTCAGCCTGGTCCCAAGTACCCCATCTGGGAAAAGGAAGCCTCAGAGGTCACTGTCTTTCTCCAAGTTGAACACACTCTTCTTCAGTGATGCATGGTACTGACCTGCCTCCTCATCCTCTGTGTCAGGAAGATTGCCCTCTGCAATCTGCTTCTGTCTGACATAGTCAAGGAAGAATCGCTCCACTTCTTGCCCTGTCACCACCTGCTGCCCCTGGGACAAAGTCCTGCTCCGCCAGTCGGCAGTCTGCCTTTGCTGTTTCTCACCGCAGGATGATCCAAACCACTGGACTGTGAAAGAGGAACGGATATGTCACTAAGCAACCACGATTCCCTCCTACAAGTCAGCGAGGTACCAGACACCTTGAGAGATGAACATGATTCTCAAGTCTCACGGGACTGAACTACAGAAATCAGGCACCTGCTGTCACATCACTGTGACCTCCGTGATGGTATGAGAACACTAAACCCCCTGAAATAAAAAACGATATACTCCACATGCTTCTACAGAACACTTACAGGAGTAGCAAATCCATCCTTCCTCAACCACTACAGGCCACCTTCCTGCAAGCCTGCAGGCTAGACCAACAGAAACTGGTTGTGGAGAGAGGAAGCTATTGGCGATATTTGCTTGAGAGCTGGCCCACCAAGCAAAGCAAGGTTGCCATCGTGCTGCAGCACCTCAACTACTTGAAATCTCCCATGGCAAGTTGAAAGGTTAAAGACAAGTACCCTTAGTTACAGTAAGACTGAGTTACACAAAGTAAACATCATTTAGATACCTAAAGCTGCCATTACTGAGTGAAGGACCCTGAGGAAAGTGGAAGCTTGGTTATTGTAAGTCTGATCTAGTGTAGACAAGACATCTTGGATAACATCTTCTACAAGTGGCAGCAAGCTGGCATCTGAATGCCTCAGCATAGTGTCCAGGACCTGGGAAGCATGTGGCTGATGTGCCAGCTGGCGCAAATTCAGGGAAATCCCATTCACCAGATAGTCAGAATTCTCATTAATCAAAGTCTGCACGGAGTCATAACCACAGGCCTCACATATGTCTAGCAGCGTCCCCAGTGCCGTCTCACTGATCAGCAGAGTCTTGTCACCAGCCTTCTCCAACACAGGGTAGAGAGCTGACAGCAGAAGCAACTGGAACTCCTTCCCAAGGACAGCAGCAAAGCAGCCGACACCTTCCAGCTGGATGCAGATCTGCCAGATGTTGCTGTTCATGGTGTGGGTCGTTACATGCGGCTCTGGGGATGGAAGAACGCTGCTGCACGCACCTCCTGGATGGGCAGTAAGTCCTGAATGTTGCACAGAGTGCTCACCACTGATTTCTTCTGTATCAATGCTAGTGATCAAATACCAGTTTGCCTGGTCTGTGTACTCATCAAGAATGGACATTATGGACCCTTTGAGATCATCCATGTTCAGTGAAATCTCCCTTTCCTGAAGGACATCCACCCCCATTCCAGCAGCTCCTGCAATCAGCTCATTGAGGACCATCGCTGCCTGCTTTCGGTACATGCCAGATTCACCGTACAGCCCCATGAAACGATCCACAAGCAAATAGAGGTTTCCGTAGTAGCCAAGAACACGACAAACTTGCTGAAGGAGCTGAAAAACTTTCTCCTCTGTGAAGAAGCGGAAATATTTCTTCTGACATCTGCCTTTCTGCACACCATGCTGCAAGGAGCCTGAAGGTCCGCATGTGCTCTCACAGCCCCAGCGTCTGTCTTCCACTATCTTTACATCTGTCACATCCATCTCCAGAACTTGCATCAGTGCTTTGGACAGACGGTGGAGGTGGGATACAGAGTTGAGGACAATGTTAATTTTGGGGCCCAGCAGCTTCAGATAGCCGAGCAACAAGCTCAAGGTGGAAACCTTGCCCGTGTCATCCTGAGAGTTCATCAGGCGAGGAAGAGCTGTGGCAAGGGAATGGAGGTTCTCAGAGAGGACATCAGCAAGAGCCCTGTTCTGTGCTACGATCCTCTGCTCTGCAATGCCTTGCAGAACCTCGTTACACCTCCTTTGGACTTCGCCATTTTCATCATTCACCAACCCAACCAAGGCCTTTAAAAGATGACTGAACGAGTCCGCCAGCGACTGACTGCAGTTCCTCAGTAAGTGGTGGACTAGCTCCACCAGCTCCAGTCTCACTTTCCAGTGGGGGTGAACTGAAGCAAATTCAACCATTTTATGCAGAAGGAGAGCGAGCTTTTCGGCAGTACTTTTACTCCAGTCAGGTCCTCTATGGACCATTAGTTCTGATATTCTGCTTTGTTTCACTGGCAGCTTTTCTTTATTCTTTGGTATTCTGGCTAGCTGTTCATCAGCCATTACCAAGCCAACAAGCAGATAAAAGAGTCTGATGGCAGAAACGGTGGTTTTGTGACCTTGCTTGATGTCTCCAGTAATAACCCGAGACAGTGTAATGGAAATCCCAGGCAGAAAAGAAGCAAACAAATCCCCACATTGCTGTGCCTCATCTTCATCTAGGTGTCGATGCTCCTGGCAGTCACACTGCAAAACTAGGACCTGCAAGCACTTCAAAGCAGAGATCTTAATTTGCTTTGCTTTTTCTTGCTCTGCTAAGCCCAGAAGCAAAGATACAGCAAATCCTAAGAGAGGTAGGGTGGAAGGTTGATACAAAGACAAGATAACATCCCCATAAGCTGAATGCATCAGGGTGTGGAGTGCCTGGATTACAGCCAGCTTTAACTCCTCTGACACTGCGGCTGGTTTGCTTGAGCCAGAAGGGGGAGAGAGGCACGTACAGAGCTCAGAGAAAAGCTCCTGCAGCAGCTCCTGCTTCTTCACGCACGTTGTTGCGAGGACGGAAGAAATGCACTGCACCACGCTCTGCACCAGGCGCTCCCGCTTCGGCCCCGGCACCTTCAGGGCGAAGCGCAGGGGGAAGAGGACGTACTCCTGCAGCTCCTGCAGGGCCGAGGTGCTGACCGCCGCCAGGTGCGCCTGCAGCCGCGCCACGTTCTCCACCGTCTGCGCTCTGGTCAGCTGCACGCAGGCGGGGCGCAGGGCCCCGAACGCCTCCTGGGGGGTGTCGAAGACGGCCATGCTCGGGCGGCTGCAGCCGAGGGGCCGCGGGGGGCTGTGACAGCGCCGGGCTCGGAGCGGCCGCTGACCTGCACCCCGGGGCGTCCGCACGGGCTCCCACTGGGGCCGGGGCCGGGGCCGCGCCCGCCGTGCTCGGGGCCGGGCCCGGGGCGGCCCCTGAGGGCCGGCGCGCCTACCTGCCTCCCTTAGCTGGGGCGGCCGCGTGCCGGAAGTGACGTTAGGATAACCGGGACTGGCAGCGCGACAAAGAGAACCCACCGGAACGCAGCAGTGCAGCGGCGTAGCAAAAGTCCCGGGCGCGCGCAGTGCGCATGCGTCTGTCGCTGAGCTTTGGCGGGCTCCGGCGATGCGACTGCGCATGCGCTGTGCTTCGCTGCCGTGCGCAGTGTGTGCTGGGCGCAGCCGTTCCGCCGTGTCTCCCTCCGGCGATCCGTACGATGCTGCCCTTCGACCCGCCGCGGCGGGGTGAGAGGTCGGGCGGCCATCTTGTGGCGGCGGCGGTGGCGGCTTGTTGTCGGTGAGGCTGCGCCGCGCCCTCCCCCGGTGGCGGAGCAGGCCCGGCGCGGGCCGCCCCGCCGCCATGTCCTCTTTCTCGGAGTCGGCGCTGGAGAAGAAGCTGTCGGAGCTGAGCAACTCCCAGCAGAGCGTGCAGACGCTCTCGCTGTGGCTCATCCACCACCGCAAGCACGCAGGGCCTATCGTCTCTGTCTGGCACCGGGAGCTCCGCAAAGGTGCGGGGCGGGTGGGGAATCCCGGCGGCATCCAAGCACGGCCGTCGGCTCTGCCCGGCTGCAGCTGCCCCTTCCCCGGCGGGGAGTGGGGGGCCGCCCGCCAGTGGGGCCGGTCTTTCCTTATGGCGGCCTCCGAACTCCTTGGGTCGGCTCGGTGAAAACTTTGTAACGCCTTAGAGGCGGGGAGTTAGAGGTTAACGGGAGCGTCGGGGGCCTGGGCGCCGTCCTCCTGCCGTTGTGATTATTTATCGAAATTTGTAGGGAATGTCGCACACCAGTGCGCGGGGGGTGCGTGTTGTGGTGTCCCAAGCAACAGTGGTGTTTCGGAAGGCAGAGGATAGAAACCTTAGTTAAAATAGTGAAGCATGAGCTGAGAGGCGGGAGGATGCTCAGCCAGGCTGCTCTGCTGGGCCAGGCAGCTTGGCTGTAAAACACATGTGCTGAGCGTTTTCCCCCGGGTGTGCTCGAGTTAAGTGAAGCGCTTTATTGGCTGTTTAGCTTTTATATTTTGCTTTTAAATATTGGTCTTGGATTCACACTGCTTTTCTGTTATAGAAGCACACTAAGGAATTAAGAGATAAACAAAGTAAAAGTGGTTGTAGAGATCTAAAAAAGTATTTGGTAATATCATCCAGAAATATTTTGTTCTTTTTTTTCCCCTTGCAGATTAACTTAAGTTAATTTCTGGTAGCTTCTCAATTTGCTTCATAATGAAGCCAGGGAGACTGCCAGTGTCAGTGTTGATGCCCTGTCCTCAGGGGCAGTGGTGAAACCAGCCAGTGTCACCTTTCCCATCCCGGGCAGCCAGCAGTGTTAGCCCCTTGGAGCTGATGATGCTGATGAAGTCCCAGCTGGAGTCTTTCATGTGATTGTTAGTTGCCATTTATGTTATACAAAGTATGGATTTTTGAAAGATCTGAGTTTGGCCTGATGTGGAAATAAGCGCTTTTGTTTTCAGTCTTGTGCGTGTGTATTTGCAGCCAGGGCACTCTGGAGAACAGCGTCTCCCACTGATTCTAGCCACAGCAAAATAGAAACTATTGGTGTCAAGATAGGAAAAGTTACGTGTACAGAAGAAATTTAATGTTCCTTTGGCACGGCATTGTTCGGAAAAATATTTGAGTCTCCACGATAGGTTTCTCCTGCAATTTCATTGTGTTCTGAACCAAGTGGTTCTGTACCAAGTTTTTTTCCTGAAGTTAATTAATGAAAAATAAATCTGTTATTACATTACCTTGCTGGTAGGTTAGAATAGCTTGTTTTAATCATGTGTTTACAGTTTATTTCTTATGCAGCTTTCCTCAGAGTTGATGTGTCACTGTGCACAAAAAGTGTTAAGCTCATGTTTCTTTTATAAAATAGGTAGAAAAAAGACGAGCAGAGGTAAGGAGATCAAGAACTACTAGACTTGAAGGCCTCTGATTTGCCTTGGAAAATGTGTTGAACTTTGAAAAATGTGTTAACGATTCCAAGTGAAAGAAGTGAGAAATAAAATGCAAACTCTCTCTTTTTTTCTCTTCTTTGTTTTTTTTTCCCCTTTTCCCAGCAAAATCGAGTAGGAAACTTACTTTCCTATATTTAGCAAATGATGTCATCCAGAACAGTAAGAGGAAAGGTCCTGAATTTACTAGGGAATTTGAATCTGTTCTTGTGGATGCTTTTTCTCATGTTGCCAGGTATGTTTAAAGGTTCCTTCCAACCCAAACCATTCTATGATTCTACGTGGCTGTGTTACATATTTCTTCAACTTTGCTTTCTACAGAGATTTGTGTTATTGTTATACAAAGTTGAATTCAATTGGCTTTTGTTGGTTTTTGTTTCTCGGGGATGGTTGTATCCTCTCTCTAGTAGAGATTGGATTCTGATTACTTTGTGGCTGGGAATTGTTTAGTGTTAGTATTTCTCTTTGGGGTGACTTGTTTGTATGTGAATCAGCCCCTTACAGCTTTACACATTTCTTCTCTGCATGCAGGTCCTATGTACTTTAATTATTACCAAAATATCTTGCGGATCTGTTCATGGGTAATGAAATTGAATAGTTGCATGTGTTTATTAAAGCCACATAATGAATGGCTCTTCCCCATTGTCAGAAGACTTTAAAAGAGCTGATATTTTGGGTCTCTGGATTCTTGTCAGCCTTCTGGTTTGAGCGCGGTTTCTTTTTGCATTCCTTGTTTTAACAGTTATCTGATCATTAGTCTCCTTCTTGGGGGAAGAAAGAATTTTATACATAAAAGGGAAGAAGTGATGCAGCTACCATCCTATCAAAAACAGACTATCGTTTAGTTAAGATTTTCTCTAAATAGCATAATAATTCCTATTACCTCAACTAAACAACTTTAATGTTCTGTGTGTTTACTCGTATGCTGTTCTGGATGGCTGTCTAACTTTCAGTGTGCTACATTTAAGTGCCTAATGATCCAGACAACCTGCTTTTTAATTGGGATGTTATTGACTGAAACAACTGTTTAAAAGTTAATACTCGTGAGTTGTAAACATGTCAACTTGGGGGTATTTTATAACTTTTCTTGCAGATTCTGAACGATAGCAAGTCTCTTCCTTCAAAACTTCTCCTGCTTGTACTTTGGGGTGGGAATGTGGGGCACTCTCAGGCAACCTTTGGTCCCAGTAAAGGGAAAATTGGCCACAAATGTGTTTTGCACAGTTTGTCTCAGACAATATGAGAGAGAGTCTCTCCAAATGTGCAGATATTACAGTGGATGCAGCTACTAGTTTGGAAGATGCTCTCTGAAAAACAAGGAATGTTTTTCAGCTGAACCATAATTATTTTCTAATCTTTGAACAGAGAAGCAGATGAGGGCTGCAAAAAGCCCTTGGAACGATTGCTTAACATCTGGCAAGAAAGGAGTGTGTATGGCAGTGAGTTCATACAGCAACTGAAGCTTTCTATGGAAGACTCCAATAGCCCCCAAACTAAAGGTAAACACATGTTGCTTTTATTGTGTGCTTTACTTTGTTTTTTAAAATGGTACATGCTTCACTGAGTACTGTGAGGAGTTGAGCTCTGGGCTCCTGTAGCTGAGTTGTTGCCAGAGCTGGTCATGGAAATTCTTCGGGGTTGTCTTGAGAGAAGTCTGATTTTTGTTGAACTTGCAGTTCCAGTTTGGAAGTGTGTGGCATTGTGACTTGTGGCTAGCAGCAAGTTAAACTTAAGGTAATTCTGCTTCTGCTCATGCAGACAGGATACTCCAGGGCTGCATTTTGCTGTGAAGGTGAATAAGTAGGGTGCAGGGAACTGTTGCATCCAACTTGTGAGTTAAAATTGTCCCGCTCTATCTCTGAGAGTTGTTAGCTGGATTATGATAATGGTTAATTCAGTATTGTTAGTGCTTTCGTTCTCATTTGTTGTTTTTTTTTTTTATGTAGTTACTGTATTTTATTATGACTTTTAATAATTGAAGGCTGGAATATATGCCCAGAAGATTGTCTGGTCTCTTTTTTCTTATACTAGCTGATGTCATTTGGGGAAAACAATAACTTTGCATCATTTAACATTGTTAGAACATCATGGTTATAACCTTATTATTGCATGAGAGGGATGTGAGAAACTGAGTATAAGCTTCTTGAATTTACTGTGCTTTTTATACTGCTTTGGCAGATACTGCCTCTTGTTCTATAACGTCTGAAAATATTTAACTGGTTGTACTGTAATGAAACAGGAGCAGTAGGATGCCTAACCTACGGAAGGTGAGGGTCATTAAAAATCAGGTCAGGGGAGTATTTGTCTGCTTCGCAGCTAAAGGAAGTGTCAGTGTCTTCAAATTAGCTGAAATAGCATTGCTGCTTTGACCAAATTTTTCTCTGTCCCTGCAGAGGTGCAATACTTTGTGAGAGAGTTGGCTTAGTCATTAGTGAAATGCTCTTATGTCATTCTTAGGTGGTGAAAACAAGCAAGATATGTCTACTAGAGTTGTTAATTAATACTAACACATGAGCATTAGGATGAGGCAGGCATGTGAAGACATACATCTATGGCTGTAGTTTTGTGTTTTGAGATGATGCTTCAGGTGAAATTACTGGCGGAGTGCTTTAGCAGCTCACAACAGAGGCCCTCCAACTCACTGAAATTGAAGTACAACATTCAGAAAGTATTGCCATTTTTTTTCCTCCCCAAATGCTGGGAGACCGACTCACCTGACCAAAGAAGTTCTCTTCTGTATCAGGACAGAGGGGGTCTCTGCTCTGAGTGCTGGGAGAGGGGGAGGGTGGAAGGTGTACAGTCTCTACATGAAATAGCTCAAGTCAGGGTTTTTCTGTTGGTTGGGTGCAATGCACAAGACACCTCTCTGTCGTGAAAGGACAGAATTTACGGGCCTGAATTCCTGGAGAACTGATTAACCGAGGGCGTGAAACTGTTAAATCTAAGGTACCTAGATAAGTGTTTCACCAGTGCTTAATTTTTAATCTAAACAAAATGATACTCTGTGTCCAAGAAACACAGCTGTGATTTTCTGGTGAATTGGCAACCAGCTTTTGCTCAGTGTCATCCTCCCTTTGGCTGGTGGCATCAATCAGTCCTGCTACTGTTTCCTTCTCAAGTTAAAAATGTTTATACAAAATGAAACCCTTCCTAAGTGTAACAGACCTTTGTCTGTGGGAAACAGAATGAAGAAATACAAATGTTTTAAGAACTGCTGTGTGTGCATATTCACTTGGCGAGAAACTTAGTTTTTGTCTGGATAATTGGAGATACTAATGTATCTTTTATTTGAGAGTACAGTTCAGGTCTTTTCACGAGTGTGAATATTGCTGCTGCCTTGTCAGTTCATTGTAAAAAAGAAACGGATTTTCAAACTAAAAGGAGAAAGAAATTTTAAAAACTCAGCAGAGTTCTGAGTTTTTCTCCTTTTGACTGGCTTGTTTTCAAATTAACTTCTTAATGCTAAGAGCTAGTTTCACATGAGATTTGTATGGATTTTGAAGATAAATTGATGCTTGTCCAGTTTCTGGTGGACGACTACCTATGTTGCAGAAGGCTTTGTTGTAGTTATCCTATTCTGTTTTCAAACAGTTGAACAGGGAGATGGACAATAATGTATTGTGTTTTACAGACATGAAAACCACAGTACGCTGCTCTTCCAAAACCATTCTGACTTCCTGGTTTTGTGTGTACCCAAGGTAGACACAGCTGGGAAATAAGTAGTGTTAGTATACTTAGATTAGTATGAGGTGGTGCCATCAAATCAAAATTTTGAAGCTCCGTAAGGGTATCTGATGCTGCAATAATGAGTATTCTTTTCTTCAGCCCAATGTATGGCAACAAGTCTATGCAGGTAGCTTGCTGTGGCTTTTTCATGTTGCAGTGTCTTAAATTCCTGGGCTGATAGGTGCTGCTTTCTGAACAGGATGGCTCTGCCTGGGTTGCAGCGCACTAGTTACACCTAGAGTTGTGAAACTTGCCAGAATAAAGCAGAGTCCTTTATCAGTAAGGGAAGACATTTTTAAGGCTTATTACTGCGTGTTTCAATGGTGCAGCTGATTTCTTGTTTCATTACTAGCAAGGTCTTAGGTAAATATATAGCAATTCAGTTGGCAGCATGTGCTAAAGTTCCTGCCATGGAACAGGATTGATTGCACAAATAACGAAGCTTCCCTTTCAGAGGGGTGGAGGGGAAGGAGTACCGGCCCTTTCTAAGCACTATATTTGCTGGTTTTGACTTCCTCAGTGGTGCACCTTTCTACTATATTTTAGTCCTTCAGGTTCCTTAAACGAAATATGCATATACATGGAAATGTGCTTTTGAATATTAATATCTTACATTGTTTTAACTCTAAATGTATTAATTCAGCTTGCATTTGCTTTCTTATTAATCTCATTACAATGTTTCTTTTTACAAGCAGTAGGGAAGAGAAGAACCACCTATTTATCTTAAAGCCTGGAAAAACTAGGTCTGTAGAGGTTTGATGTAATATAACCTGTATAGCCGACATGTTTTCTTTTCATTGTCTTTGTAATAAGCAGTTGAAGGAAGTCCTTGAATGTGCCCTGATATAGGAATGTTATACTGTAACACAAACTGTAACTGCATCCATCTGCTCTGATTGTGTTTATGTTGCAAATTCTGGCACAGGAGGACAGACCCATATTAAAATGTGGAGAAAAACATCAGAGAGGAGAGCAAGCAGGGATGCTTCCAAGAATAACTGAAATAAAGACACCTGGGAACAGGACTAGGTATCATTTTGGAGCAGATCAACTCCAGTTTTCTTGACCTAGGAGAGGCTACCAACAAATATATGTTGTAATGAGAACTTAAACAGTCATGAGTGATCTACCCCTGAAGAAATAAAGGGTTGGAACAGTTGGAGGGTACACTGGACCATTAGGTTTCTCTTATTTTATTCTTCTGTGTCTTCTGGTGTTCTGTGATGGTCTTCTGCTTTCTGTAGGAAAGCTGCCTATTTTTTGTTGTTGTATTCAATGTTTTGTCCTAAATCACTGTCCAAAAGTGTTTTTCGTGTAAGTTTACTTGGATCTTGCACAAGTTGCTAAACCCCTGGTGCTTAGAACCTAAAGCCTACAGAAGTTCAGTTTTATAGTTCTGGGAGGCTTATTTTTTGTTATGCTGATTGAGGATGGTAGCCCTGCTGACACATAAAAAACCCACTTAAATTCAGCTGGTCAACCTTTCAAGTAAACAGTTACCTATAGAACTTCAGAAGTAGAAACCCCTGTTTTACAGGTTCACCTGTTATTCTAGAACTAGAGTAGCTGTTAAATGGGATTTCCTTGTGTGTTTCCCTGTAGACAGAAGTTTCTGCTCGCACAACTTGTCATATAACTCTATGCTTCAGTGTCAGAAAAGGCAGATGATGTAGCTGTGCCGAGACTGATAAATCCTCATGAATTATGGACTATTTGTTTGTTTTTGTTTTTAAATCTGAATGCTTTGCATAGTTCCTTACAGTGAAAGGCATTATCTAAATGGAGAGTTCCTTACCATGTGGTGTTGCAGCTTCTTGAATGAGGAGATGAATGTAACCAAGCCCTCGTGAGGGAAGATGATAATTTTATATTGCCCTGAGATAAAAAAAACCAACCAAACAAACCAAACCACATAAACGCACTGTTTTTAACAGAGCAATGTTTTAAACTCCTAGTTATTATTCTTAATGTGTGTATATAGCTTCCAGAGTTGTTTTCTCTTTACTGTGTATCTAAGCCTGGAATCAAATCAAAGAAGCCTGTTTACCTCTAAAACCAGTCGTCAAGAGATGAGAACAAAAAGGTGAACACCCTAGATGGGAAGATCTGCCATGTTGCCAGCTTAAAGGAAAATCTCATACTTTGTCACTAAGGTCTTTGACATTGTAAGCTTCCTCAAGCCATCGGAGATGGTTTGAAGACTGAAAAGGTGATGGAGAAATACCTTTACAAGTATCTCAGGAGACTGCAACAGCAAGATAACAACAACCTGGAGTTTCGCTGCAAAGCTGTTATGACAGCTGTCATTTTGGAGGAACAAAGTGCTTTGCTCTTTGAAGGCTTTTAGGGCGTAGTTCAATTTCTGAGCTGTGAAGGAGACCCTGATGAAGCAGGAAAGCTGACTTCATCTCTAGTAGTGGCTTTTCTAACTTCTTTATGCCCATGTCAAGAATGGGATCTTGATTTTCCTGGAAGAAGCTGTCTGTGTGCTACAAGGGTATCTTGATTGTTTCAGATGATGTGTGTTACATACCATTGTTGAATTCTGATCAGTTTTAGATGCTCTTAATGCTTGCTTTACTTTTGCTGGATTTGGCAGGCTTTTTCAGAAATGCTGACTGCAGATTTTGAAACCTACCCAGGCAGGGTGTGTTATAATTTATGCCTGGCTTCCTGTTCTCTTTCAGGGGTCCTTTTCCACCATGTGGTCTTAAGTTTGAGAATAAGTGTGAGGGGTTTTTTCCATTTTGATGAAATGGGGATGGTGCTTCTAGGATTCTTCAGTGAGGTCTTCTGCGGCCCCTGTTTACCAAAGCACTGTTTTCAGTGCACAGTCCACGTTTATGCTGTGTTACTCAAGCCCAAAATGCTACTTGAAAGCCGACTGCTTTGTCTGTGCTCCTTTGTCTACTTGACACTTTGTCCCATAGCTGGCTTTAATATGTTCAGGGAGTGGCCTCTCTTCAGGTATGCCAACTAACAACTGGTGCTTAGGACTACAGACGTTCATGCATCTACTTTCTTTGGACTGCTTCCAATCAAACTTACTTGATGTCATTCAGACAGAAAATTCAATGAATTCTCAATTCTCTGTTAGAGTAGCAAGCAAGCGTAATACTGTGTCTTGTGGTAGACCAGTTGGCAAGACGGCAGGAATAGCACTTCAGCAATATGAATCCCAGTTCTCATTTTTGCTTTCACTTCTGTGTGCACTACAGTCATGCATTTTTCTATTGATTATCTTGGGTTTATCCTTTGGTTAATTACTTTATGATAAGTACAAAAGCAATAAATATTGATGGTGCGTTGTATTGGGCTATGTAACTTTAAATGCTCTCCCTGGCTGGTTTGTCATCTGCACATCTGTTGAACTCTGCTGGTCTCTCTTGCAGACTTCAGTGGACAGAAGAAGTTTTTCTTGTTGATTTGGTATCTTGCTTATCAGTCAGATTATCAGGCACTCTCTTATATTATTCCATCATTACACAATACTCTATTACATCACTTGTATACATACAATATGTAGACTGTACCTTTTTCTAGCCTAGATAGCTTTGCTCTAGCATGCATCAAAACCTCCTTTGGTTTAGGATAACTGTTTTCTGTGCTTCTTCGCCTTTCATTGAGCAAATCTGTTCTCTAAGAGGTGCATTTGTGTCTGCCTCACGAGAGTCATTCAGCTTTTTCCCACACAAGCAGGATGTAAGGCATCTCTGACTTCGTCTCCATTTAAATAATGATTTTCAGACATCTGTCCCACCTGACAAGGCAGGCAAAATTCTGCATTCAAGGACAGACCTTTCTGTTTGCTTCCTCATTATAGCTGGGAAGCCTGATTCCATTTTAAACTGAACAATGTTGGATCTTCCTATGAATCGAAATATATACAAAATGTTTTCCTTGAACTCCATGACTATCTCAGCAAGAATTGATTTGATTGAAGAGATGTTCTTAAGCCTCTGTCTGAAGCTTTCTTACAAATTACGCTGGCTCTTATGAATTTTGGTGGCAAGTCTGAAGAATTATCTGTCGTCTTCTGAAGGCTCTGTAACTGGATCAAAGGCTGCATTAAGACTTCTGACTCATAAAATAAACTGTTTCTTCCCTTTTAAGCTAAGGTATGCTAGGCTAAGGTTCATTTAACCAGCACTGTCTTGCTTTATGAAATCCTCGTTTCTGAAGAGTTACACCTGCTTGGAGATGAGTTTGTGCTCTGCCCATTGCTGTTGTTGCTGTCAAATCTTAGAGTTTTAGTTTCAAAGAGCTGTCCTGAAGTCTTTATTTTGATGGGAGAGTGGAAGTCTGGATAACCAGCAGTCATTTAGTTGATTGTGGGACCATGGTGGTATATACTTGGTACAAAAAGATAACTTGAAATTCTTCTTTCCATACGTATCTTAGCATCAGTGCTTCATTTCTATGGGTAGAAATCCTTCCCTGCATACATGGTATTAACCAGAGAATCTGAGCAGAGTTGAAGACCTGCCATTTCTTGACATTTATTGACAAATAGGACATTTACTTGCCATTCCTACTTTCAGTGTAGGAGGCACAAATATGTATACAGTACACACTGCTGATATGAAGACTGTATCTTTGTATTTGCATGTACAGAGATACATATGTGGGCAAAATAAACCTTTTACTGCTGTTCTGCATTTGAGTGTTTGGAATATGACGCCAATGTTAGAGTCCAACTGTGGTCATCCTTCTCTTTAGTAAGCTTAATCATCAGAGCATCTGGTACAGTTTTTTGAAGTAGAGATAGTTAAGGTGGGCAGACCTGGCATCCAAATTAGTTGCTTATATGTGTCTTTAGTTGCAGAGGAGAAGAAGTCTTTAAAGCGGACTTTTCAGCAAATACAAGAGGAGGAGGATGATGATTACCCTGGAAGCTACTCACCCCAAGACCCCAGTGCTGGGCCACTGCTGGTACGTGGGACACGTTTAGAGTGGGAATTGTTCTGAAAGCCACCTCCTGTGTGGTACAGCCACAAGGTGGAGCTGTCAACAAGTAAAATGCTTTTTAATGGAGAATTTCAGTTGGGGGTTGAGAAGTCCATGTGAAATGGAACAGATTCGGTTTTCATATTGAAACACTGTGTCACTTCTGTGTGATTTCAGGTAGTCCAAACCAAGGTCTGAGTAGTACTGCCAATACAGAATCTAAAAGGACTGCTAGAAGAACAGACTGTATTTTAAATTCTTTCCAAGATCAGCGTGTAATCTCTCAAACTCAAAGTTGTAACATGGTTAAAACTTACTTTTTTTTTGTAGGACATCTCTCTCCATGAGCTACTAAAAAGCTCAACCTTTGATAGATTTGTATGGAGTTTGTTAGGACCACTAGTTCTGAGTATTTTGAGGCTGACATGTTAGTGGTATGGAAATAGTAGGAATGAAATAGAGGGTCATTCTGACCATTAAAGGCTACAAAATTAACATATGTTAAACCACTGTTTATTTGAAAAAGATAAAAAAAATACTTTATCCATCTGGTAGAGCGTAACCATTAAAAATAAAAACAACAGTTGTCAAAGCAATAAATGAGATTTTCTTTGTTGTTTTTACCTCCAGATGCCTTGCAGCTTATGATTTCTTTTGATGATAAGCATTGTGTTTGTTACTCTTGGAAATCATTAGCAGTTTGCAAAGAAGTAGTAAATATTAGGTAATAGACTTATTTATTTTTCAGATTAAAAAAATATTTGAAATTTTTCAGTGTTTTTGTTTTCAAACTATTGAAATGTAGTTTAAACATCAGTGATGGTGTTTACAGTGTTAGTGTTCAGTTTCAAAAACCGCCCATTAAAACTTCAGTATTTTTTAAAACAAAGAAATAACACTTTTTTCTTCCTGTTCAGGGAGTCTGGTTTTGGGGATTTTTTGCCCCCTTTTTCTTTTTGCCTTTTTTTGTTTGAGCAGGGAGGAAAAGTAGTGTGTCAGGGGAGGTCTCTTAAGGCTGTCCTCATCCACAACCTGTTTAAGCTAGGTACGTTTTGAGCATATTCATTAAAACTGACACATTTTTCCTCACTGCACTAAAACCAGCTGAGGGATGAAGTCAAGGGGATACAGTGGAGGCCAGTTTATCTGCAGATTGCAGTGTGCTTCCGAAGAGCCAGCTGAGCTATGTGAGGATGGCAATGGCTTTGCAAAATCAGGACAATATAAAGTTTGCTTTAACAGGGATAGCTTTCAATGTCAGCAACCGCTTAGAAAAATCTGAATCCTATAAGGATGGAAACCTGACACAGTTTTATTTGGACTGATACAAGTTTGGTTTTGTGTTGGGGGTTTGTGTTTTGGTGGTGGTTGGTTTTTGTGGTGTTTCTTTTCTCTATGTCAGAATGCACCTTTGGAATAGAGCAAAGGTGGATGTGCACTCCTGCTAGTCAAAGAGAGTGTCTGGGATGCTCAGCTAAAATATATAATCCCAATTTGATGCCACACAAAGGGCTGATGACTGTTTCACAAACTGGTGTGGTCATGCACTTTTCAGCTTGGTCTTAAATGATGACTTCTCTTAATTGGAATGCAAAGATTTCCCCTGCAGAGTCTTGAAAAAAGATGATCCCACAGCAATTATGCATGTTCCTAAACAATAGGATATTGTAGGCTTACTTAATATTCTCTGTGTTAGAAAGCAACAGTTTAAAAACAACTTGAAGAAAATATTTTAGAAATGGTTGCTTTCAAAGGTAGGTGACTTCGGATACAGTGGCCCCATCCACAGGAAATGCCGGGAAAGTTACTTGGTTTTAACGTTAGCTAACTTGTCTTGTAGACTGAGGATTTGATCAAAGCCCTACAAGACCTGGAAAATGCAGCATCAGGAGATGCAACAGTGCGGCAAAAAATTGCCTCCCTGCCTCAGGAAGTTCAAGATGTTTCATTACTGGAGAAAATTACAGGTATGAAACTGGAAGATGAATGAATGTGAGTCCAAAGAATAACTTAAAGGGAAAAAAAATATCTTTGATATCTAAATAATCGCAGTGTATGGTGGAGTGAATTTCTGCTTTTGTACCATTGTTTTGTAGCTCTTGGGTAATTAATAGATAGCAATCTTATGGAGTAAAATTGAAGATGAAATGTGCATATGTTTTTCCTTTTTTTTTGGCTTCAACCAAGTCTTTTGTTCTTGGAGAGTGTCAACAGCATTTTGCAAGAATGTAAAGGAAATAGGGCCAGAGTTGTCGAACGGATGTGTGTTGATTTTGAACACCTTGACTGTTACATATTTTTGAGTTTTATCAGACTGTGCTGAGTACACATGTACTCCTTGATTGCTACGGAAAAGGAAACTTGCTACTCCCATTAGTCTGACACTTTGTTTAAAAGGACTTTTGCAATTGTATTTGAAAAGTAATCTTAATAGAAGCACTTAAAGGTTGACGTGATTCGACTCTTGTTCCTGGAAGTAGTTTTAATTTAGAACTCATGACCTGTCACTTATTCAGTCTTTTGTAGTATCCTCTTACAGTATCCAGCTGTGAAGTCTAGTGTGCAATTCATATGTTTGCTTGTGTTGATACATAAGGAGTTATTCAGAGAAAAGAGGAATTAAAAAGTGCATACCATGTTTAAATGTGAAAACCACCTGATTTGTTTAACTGAACTCTGAAAGTACAGCCTAAAGTTTTAGTTTAATTTACTTGTTTATAGAGGCTAACTTCTCAGATTTAGAGTCTCTCTCTGCCCCCCTCCCCCCTGCCCCCCCCCCCCCCAAATCATTGACGTCTCTGCAAGGATAAAATATAATCAGTCATGTCAGTGTCTTAAAAACACCATTCTTGGGGTTGTTAGTCCTGCCTATTTCCTTTATATCCCCTGTGATAAGAACTCCCGTTTTCCTTTCAAGCCAGAAGTGTATTTATGAATGAGATGTTGTTATACATGTGCCTGATGAATTGTATCCCTTCTGTCAATGATGAAAATTTTAAACTTTGTCCCCTATATTACCCAACACTTTTGCATGCAGACAAAGAGGCAGCCGAACGTCTTTCGAAGACTGTGGACGAAGCATGCCTGTTACTAGCGGAGTACAATGGCCGTTTGGCAGCAGAGCTGGAGGACCGCCGCCAGCTGGCACGCATGCTGATCGAGTACACCCAGAATCAGAAGGATGTATTGACAGAGAAAGAGAAGAAGCTAGAAGTGAGTACTGGTTGCACCGGTGCCGGCAAGCTGGTTGCCTCACCAAACGCTCCCACTTGACTCTTGATCTATGTGTTCTCAAGGGAAATGACTCTAGGTGTTATCTTTCCATACAGAGTAAAACGGGTAAGAATGCGGTGTGAGAAAAAAATCTGTTCTGATGTTCAGTCCAGTGTGTTTTAATACACATGGACATGGAAGGCCCAGAACTCAATATTTATTTTTAAAAATAGGCTCATTTAACAAAATTTCTTCCTGTTTCCAAAAAGTCAAACCTTCCTTTGCCATAATTAGCTGGGTTTTTTTATAGGTTGTTTTTTGTTATTCGTTTTGTTATGGTTGGGTGCCCCTTATCTGCCTTCCCAGCCCCTTCTTGATAAGGGGATGCAGTTTGAACAAGATCTTCTGGTATCCATCCTTTAACAGCCACCCCTACCTACAGCTTCTGTGACAGAGTAAAAATTGGGCTGATACAGAAAGATGATGACTTGCATTTCCTGCCATAGCTCCCTTGAAGAAGGAGGGCAGGATGCTAAAACGGGACCATGCTGACTGGCCCTGAGCACCAGCTGCATGTCCTAGAGCTAGTGCAGGGGCTGCAGCAGCCAGCCGTTTATCTGAAATGTTCTTTCTCAGTGGAAGTTCTTTCAGCACTGCATCTTGGGACTAGTGTGGAAGTTTAATTAATGATTGTGGTTGTATGTCACTCCGCCATCTGTTAAACTGCCCCTTGGTGGCACATTAAGGGCTTCCTCTACACTGTCGGCTGCTGGTTATTATGAACAGCTGTTGCTGGGTAGGACATGAGTTGCTGTAGAGGACAAAAATCTTCTGGAAGGAGACTGCTGTAGCAATTGCAGGCTCTGTTTACTGTCATGACAAACCTAATCCTCTGACAGCTAGGCAACATTGTTCTGAGGTAAATTTCATTTTGAGTGTTTTCTTTGTCATGTGTGTTTATACTGGAGTTTCTCAATGTCTTGTGACTGTGAACATATTGCTTTTCCAGAACAACATTTTTTCCAAATCAGGCAAACAAGTGCTGATGCTGCATTTGGAATTAGAGTGGATAGTTAATAATTCTGTTAGCTTGTTTAGCCTGAATTTCTTCAAGCATAGTGTCTGTCTTATGACTGAATCATTAAAAGACACTTTCAGTGATGGAATTGAAAGATGCCATAAAACCAGATCCTGTTTAGCACCTGATTTGTTCACTGAATACTAGTGGAAGCATTGGGTCAGGTTGTCTTTTCCTTGCTGAAAGAAGGATACCTGTCTAGTGGAAACATGTGTGTGTGTATCAATAAAAATATATAAACACTAGACATATTGCTGTTTACTTTGGGGGTGGGGGGGAAGAAATAAGTAGCAAAATGCTGCACAGCAATGTTTTTAAAAGCCCAGAACAATCCATAAATTTGAGTCAGTTTGAGACCGTGTCATTGTGGATCTCTTAATTTCGACATTAAATTAAAATTCTAATGCACGAGCTGAAATGTTGTGACAATTGTGGTGGTTTTTGTTTTGGAAAATACGATTTTGGTAAGGAAGGTTACTTGAATATTGTAACTCTGGAAGAGGCAGAAATGTAATCCTGGAATTAAGGGGTTCACTGGCTGAGCGACTTTGGTGATAGGAATGATCCTGATGATGGCAACAGGACAGGTTGCTTGCCCACTGTTAGGTGTAAACACGTGCTTTACCATGTTGGAAACTGAATGTTGGTCTTATTAAATATCTGTTTAGGTTAGTATCTTTGTCATTCTGCCAAAACAAGGTGGCCTTAATGCTGTAAAGTCTAAAATGAGTTGCAGGAAATGCCACTTTTTAATACTTATTTAACATGAAGGCACAATTCATATTCATGTCAAATCCCAAATCTTAGCTGAGGGATGTTGCCTGATTAAAGCATTCTGTTGTTGTTGAGTTGTAGAGTGTTAATAAATAGTGGAAGGTGTTGGTTACAGATATGGCAGGCCATATCTGCATATCAGTTTTGTTTGGGTCTGATGTTCTCACAGTAATGTTACTGATAAGCCTGGATTTTTCTTTGAAGTGCTAATAAGCATTTTAACAGAGGATCTGAAATTCTTGTAGCAGTTAAGAATATATTAAAAAACAAAACATTTACTCAAGCAGAGACTGAAATAAAAAAATAACATAAAACAATCTGATTTTATGTATCTTCTCATTGTATACTTTGCTCTCTCAGGGTATCTTTTCCAGAATCTTTGGTACTATTGATGATAAGTTTTTTCGGTTTTTTTTCTCTTGTGAAGTAAGGTTCCCAACTCAGATAAGATGGCATTTTTAGATAGAATATGGATTGTTTGCTTTGCTACCCTAATTTAGCCAAGGCTGCTCGTTGGGGAAAGGGGTTTCTGGTAGTAATATGACCCAGGGTTTTATTTTACCATATGGAAATGTCTAATTTGGAAGTTACTCTGGATATTTTTTGTATTTTGTTTACTCACAAAGTCTTTCACTATAATAGCAAAGCAAGTAGCTAATCTACATCTTTTGAAAAGCAGCTTTTGTGGTCTAAAGAACTACAGTTGTTTACTAATCCTATTAGTACTAGCCCTCATGAGACACAGCAAATTCTCAAAACATACATGAACTCAGTGTGTTTATGTCTAGTGGGCTAATGCTGAAAATACTTCGCAGTGTCAAAACCCTGAACACAGAGCTCTTGTCAGCAGTTGCAGAAAAGCTGTTTAATTAAGGGACAATATGCTGAGAAAGGTGGTCTTGGACAAAGAATTACACGTCAGCATTGATACAAACTGGCAGGGGTAAGGATTGAAGCAACGTAGCGTAAGAAGCACTGGTAATTTGAAGGGAGGGAACTGGAACAGAACCTGAAGATCGTAACATATGGACAAACTCTGCTTTTAGAGTAGCAACTGAAAAATTGGAAGTGCAATACCTAGGATTACTTTATTGGGGAGGGGGAAGCAGGGGAGAAGAATTGTGATAATTTGACTGTAATCTAAAAGTGCTTAGAAGGAGAATGTAGAATTCCTTTAATTCTGGCAATCAGCTGCCGAGCAAAATCAACTGGACCAAAGCTGATGCTGAACAGCCTATAACAAGGCATATATTTTTAAGGGTAAATATTCCTTGGGTTAATTTACTGAAGGGTATGGTGGATTCTGTCATTCAACATCTGAACACTGAATTTCTTTTTAAATGGTGCTTCATCTCAGTCAGAAGTTGTGGGCTTGATGCTGCAGCTGCTGTATGATCTTCCGTGGCCTGGACTGGATCAGAGGTCAGCCTAGACTTTCATAATAGTATGTGTCAGGAAATAAAATCCATTTTCAGACAGGCATAGAAACAAGAACTGGCGTTTCTTTAACAATGAGATAAGGTGTCTTTGTGTCTCACATGGGTGTTTAACCTCTAATGCAATTTCTCCGATTTGTGTTATTTTTGGCCATTGCTGCCCCTGTTACAATTACAGAGTACAATCAGCTGGGGAGGGGGTTTGTCCTTCAGAACTTCAAGGGGAAGGATTGTCTTTTGAAGTCGGTGTACGCTTCCCAAATGTGTGGCAGGCAAGTAGGAAAAAAATCCAGGGAATCAATTTGTGTAAAACTGAAGTGTAGGGGGGAGATATCTGGGATAGCATTTCCATGTTGGTGTACCAGGTGACTGTAAAATGAAGCCAGCTAAATAGGCGGGACTAGAGGAACCAAGTGAAAGTAGTGCTAGAAAATGGCAATTGTGTGGAAGCTTTATGGGTATCTGAAATAACGTCTGACAGTAGAAGATTTGGATTAAGTGGAGGGAGGGTTCTTTAATGGGGAGAAGACACAAAAAAAGAGGACAATATGCATTCAGATTTTTTGTTTTGATTTGCAGTCAGCAATGCTGAGTTCTTCCCCATGCCCTCCAAATATCTTCTGTACCTGCATTTGCAAAAGGTGATATGAGGAACATACTACAGTATAGACAGTATGTATATATAGTACAGTATGTATGTGGGGGTATGTGTATATACATACAAATATGTGTGCACATATATATATTTAAAAATACAAAGAACATACTGTATTTAAGATCCCGTTTTGGAGAAATTTTCTGATTGTTGACTGTACCTGAAAAATTGTGACTTAGAATCCTGCTGAGAGCTGTGCAGGCTTTTAGATGTTGGTGGTTTTTAATATTCATGGCTTCAAGGCACCTTTAATAAGGTGTTAAAGCTGTGGCCATATGAATTTGTAAACCCTCTTTGATAATGCATCTCTGAAGGATGACGTACAATCTCACTTAAGGTTTTCTGGACTGCCCGGCACTACACATTTTCTTGAAATACAATTTAGTTCAGCAGGTTAATATGCAATTTATTGCTGTGTTGCTTCCACTGCTTAGGCTTTTGTTGCATGTCACTGTTGGCTTGCCTTTGGGGATGCTGCTTTCCTCACAGACAAGAATTCTTGGGTTGTGGTATATTCATTTCAGTGGTTTAGGCAGGGAACAAGAGATGAAGTTATAGGTTTTTCAGCTAGGAAACAAAAATGCCAGTATTTCACATGCATGCAAGTAGCAGGAGATAGCTGTGGGAACTAGGCAGCACAGGGAGGTTGCCTGCTCTACACCCTGGGCAGGGCAAGAAGATTCTGACCAGGAGCAGCAAGGCAAAGCCTGTCATGCTCAGGTCTATAAACCTGAACTGCTGATTAACTTGGCAAAAAGTGACTAACTGCACATCAGTATTTCTGGCTGTGAACCAGTTGTGCCTTTGGGTGTGGGACAAGAACGAAGGTTGTTTCATAGTGATACAATAAACTAACATTGCGGTGAATGTGGTTCTGTTGTGCAGTGTATGGCTCGAGGCAACAGCTGTGTTTCTTTGCACAATGCAAAAGTATGATTTCTTCACTTTTAGATACTTGTAATAATTCATAATTATAGCAGTGTTGCAAATGAAATCAATGCTTTTACGCTTTTTACTGAAGCGAGCCAGTATATGACTAGGCTTTTGCTTAGCAATCAAAATCATCAAGACGCTTGGAGAGCTGAATACGTAGCTGTTTGGTGACCTAACTGTTACCTTTTGTTGTGAACATCATTTGCGCCCCCACAGTTTTTATTGTGGAAAGTATATGTCACAAATGAAGCCAGGTTTTGTTGCCAATGTACAGTGGTAGCCTGGGCCAATCCTGAGAGAGCTTTTAAATGTTGTGGAGGCCAGTAGATGAGGAGGCATCTTCAGCAGCTGGAGAAATGCTCTGCAGGGGCCTCTGTTGCTGACTCTTCTATTGAACAACTTAAAGTTGTCCTAAGCAAAGAGGAGAACAAGGAGGCAAGTAGTGGTTTCAGAACGTGTAATTGTGCCAAGAGCAGGAATACTGTCTCTGGTGAAGTCTGATGAACGATGCTGCAAAAGAAAGAAGCCATGTTAAATTTAAAGGAGCAAGACTGTGAACAAATTTAAGGTATGAAAATAAACTGAAATTCTGTAAGGAAATATATCATTCAAGCTCTGATTCCTGGACTGCATCCTTCAGATATGTTGTATAAAAACCTCAGGTTTGCTGGTTTAGTGCTGCCACAAAATAAGGACAACTGGCTTCGCCACTGGCATTTGTTTTCACTTTGCTTTTGAGGGGGGTTCTGCTGCACTGAACTGGTGAAATGGAAGGTGTGTTGCTCTCTGTTATCTGACGACTTGCAGGGGCAAATTGACTGTGTGGCTGTTAAGAACCTCTCAAGGCGTTTGCCATGCTGATCGCACTGCTGCTTTTGAGTTCTGCCAGGTACTGGAGAATATTCTGTCCCCCTGGCACTAAAACACATGCTCCTGCAGTCAGGATGTCAGGACACAGACGATGTGCTGTGCAGCTGTAGGCATTTTTGCACTCTTCTCTGCAGGTTTGTGGCTGCTTTGCCAAGAGTGCAAAGAGTGCAGTGCTGGGCTTGCACTGGTTAGCCCTGCAAAGGAGGAGGAGCAGGGCTGCCTTGCTGCCAGGCTCGTGCAGCTGCCTAACTGCACCAGAGCAGATGCAGGTCCTTTTCCAAGGTGGCTCATGTGTCTTAGTCCAGCAAGTGTCCAGACAAACTATTTCAAAGGAATTTGGGTTCTGGATCAGGCCTTAAATGTGTCTAATCTCTCACTTGTGTTTAGTTGAATTTGCATGGAAATCAGCGAGTTCATGGATAATTCATGTTTTGTTTCCAGTTCTTTTCTCTTTTTATTTTTGTGTGAACGTTTGTCAGCTGCCTTCTTTTGACCAAGACTGCTTTTATTTCTAGGACTGTAGGGTTTCTTCAAAAGGCAAATTCATGTCTGTTTTGCAGACAGACTCTTTAAAAATTGCTTTCTATGAGGTTTGGGTAGTTATAACTGATGTGGAGAAAGCCGTTCCCTTCCCTGCCAGTTGAACTGTTAGTAATTCTGCTTGGCACACTGACCAATGCCTTCCGCCATCATGTGGAGAAGATTGATTTATGCTTATACAGTATGAAATACAGGATAGAATACGGTTTTAAAACTGGGCTTATTCAAACGTGACACTTGAGAGAATGCAGAAGGAGGTGGGTTTAAAGGCAGGAGAAAAGTGCTGATACACTTGGCACACTTTATTGGAGATGGGGAATTTTGAACTGCTTTTGAAAAGGCCAAAAGGAATAGCGTGGCGGGAGGTAGAGTGAATGTATATGTAGCATGCAAACCGGGCATCTTCTGTACGGAGTTGTTTTTGAGCATGAAACTGAAATCAAACGGTAGGCACTTTTTTAAGGTTATCTAACAAATTATCAATGCTTTAAAAAAAAAGTTGCCTTATCCTCTATACTGCAAATGCTGATTAATAATAAACCATGCTTTCTTAGATGATAAACAACAACCTGCAGGGGAGGGGAATACCAAACCCAACAAACAAAAAAACCCCTTACTGGTCTAACTTTGTGCTGTGTCTAAATGTCCTGTCAGGATGTAAGACAAAGGCTTATACATCCTGTTCACATACTCGCTGGGCAGGAACTTGGTTATCCTTGCTTTAGAAAGCTCTTAATTTTTGGTAATTTTCTTCCAACGCCTTCATAGTGGTCATTTCCTATAAATACACTGTCACTGTGACATTCTTATTCTAACATGTTTTAATGACTATGTTTTAAAAGTACTTTACATAGGTTAAGTGGCAAGCAGCAAAAGCTAAGGAATACCTAATCAACCTGCTGTATTAAGTGTTCTATATTTAATGTTTTTAAATAGAGATGTTACAAGACTATATAAACATATTACTGTCAAACCTCTCACTTCACTCTGTACTCTTTTCACATTTTCAGTTGAGCCTCTGGCACATTTTTTTCCCCTGACTTCTGTGGTCTTTTGCTTTCATATATCTGGCTCAAGATACAGCATATCAAAACTGAGACTGACTGGCTGCTCTTCCTGTTCACTTTCTAAATTGTCATTAATGCTTAACTAGATGTTTTTCAGTAGATACAATTGCTGTGATGACTTACAGCATGTTACTGCTTGACCCAGCACAGGAATTGAAGTATCCAGTGCAAATTCTAAGCTAAAATAAAATGAAGTCCGTGCTGTGTAATTCGACAAGGTGAACAAGCCGTGCAGCCATCCTCAGAATGAATTCGCTGTCGTGTCTATTACAGTCAGTTTTTTAATGTTCATGCAAGGCTTC
Organism: Phalacrocorax carbo; assembly: GCF_963921805.1. NCBI lineage: Eukaryota > Metazoa > Chordata > Aves > Suliformes > Phalacrocoracidae > Phalacrocorax > Phalacrocorax carbo. The sequence continues at coordinate 9,610,187 of NC_087526.1, read as the reverse complement.
TTTTGAATGAAATGCTGTGGTCAGATTCATTCAGTGTTGTTTAATTCTGATTTTGTGTTTGTTTCAAGGACTAAATATCTAATTCACTTGGCCCCTGTGGATGTAGAATGCCACATACTGAAAGGGAATGTTGATTAGCAAAAGCATTCATGTGGCACAGCGCCAGTTTTTTCTGTATCATTCTGAAACTCCTGCTTACAGCAAAGATCTCATTATTTTGTCTAAAAAAAGTAAATAGCATCCAAATGCTATTAATCTTAATGAAAGCCTACTATGCAGCACAGCAATTAGCTAGACACATGGAGTACAAACTAAGACCTCTGAAAGCTGCAGTTTCTTTTAAATGCACTTCATATTTTTTTTCAGTTTTATAGAATGGAGGGATCTTATGCAAGAAGCTGCAAGATGCAGTTTCAAAGCATGTCATGGGATACATGGAAAAACATGGTTTCCCATTGAACCTGCTTCCCGAGTCCTACGTTGCAGACTATGGCCGCAACTCAGTTTGTGGAAAAAAAGCCTCTGAGCCTGGAAGAGGGTTATATGTCTCTGCTTATGCATATTCCTGAGTGGAGCGGAGGTGTACTCCTGCATACTACAAATGGCAAATACAAATAAATATGCTTTGCACTTCATATGAAGGATAGAGTCTCCCTGGTAGGTGATTTCTGCATGTTGCAGCAGGACTTCAGAAATTTTGCTTCCAGGAGCAGCCACCCAGAAATGATGGGCTGCCTCCAGGTTCTATCACTGATGCCCCATCTTTGATTGCCTTGTTCTTGGCTTGGTGTGCCTGCCAGGTGCTTCAGTGCAGTCAGCACTCCCTGACCCAGCTTTGGCATCCAGTCTCTCAAGCCCTTTATAGCTCTGCCACAAATCAGCACAATGTTTCGGTACCAGAGCAGATGGAAGGCGTTAAGTGTTGTAGAAGACAGTTCTCTAACATCTGTGTTGTGTATCAAATCTCTCCAGCAAGTATTCATCTCTTCTAGGAAGTCTTCGTTCCTGGATTACTCCCTTAGAACATAATTTCCATTCCTGAATGTAGTGATGTTTTTCTGAGCCAGAGTTTTTAATGGTTGTGGGGCTGCTGTCTTTGCTTTGGTTTTTTTTTTTCCTCTCTTCCCCACCCACCAACAGGTAGGATTTAGGCCTCGCTTTTTTAACAAAGACTTGTGTGGACTTGTGGACTAGTTAATGCCTGTATTAACCTACTAGTAAGGTAGAATTACTTAGAATTGGATGGATGTGGTTCTCAAGGTGACTTGATTTTTTTTTTCTTTGTCGTCATATATGTACAGAAGTCTCTGTTCAAACTTAGAAGGTATTTCTGATAGCTCAGTACTCCATGTAGCTCTCAATGTAGAGTATCCCTAAAAATGGGGATATGTTAAGAGCAATATTTTCCTAAACATTTGATGCTGTTAACTAAATCTGTGAACAGGTTGCTGCTGTTAATGTGTAGAGGACTTGCTCCTAAGTCTGTATGTTTGCCAGAAGTGCAGTTTGCATACATGGTTCTTCATTTGTCAGCCTGTTTTTGCAGAGCTGGGCAATTGAGGAAGGCGTTGGAAAGATTCTCACTCCCCTAAACCATTCTATCAGGAAATTAATGTTTTTTTTTATCTAATACAACTGTAATAGTCAAGAAAATCATCTTCGGCTAAAAAACTGTTGTGTCCTAGTCCTGATTGTCTACTAGAAGTAGCATATCCTTGTCTTCCTGTCAGTTTTGCCCTGAAAGTGGCAGGACATTAGTCTTCCCATGGAGAGAGATGTTGCATTGTACCTGTTTTTACAGAATTCTCATGCATGGACCTTGGAAATTCAAGCAGTATTTTGAGGAATTTTTTTGGTTTATGCTTGGAATTGCACCTTCTACCCATTTATCAGACATGGAGGACTTGCCAGCTGCTTTGTCCTTCTTGATTTCTTTCCTATCTTTAGCAAGAATTACTACAGAAAAAAAAAAAAACCTGCTGATATTTACTCTTGGCAGAGTTTGGCGTTTTTGAGAAAGCACTGCCCTTTCTTTCCTGACACTGATGTCCATCACTCCCTGACAGTATCTTGAATTACAGGTTTGGGGTTTTCTTTTGTACCTTTTTTTTTTTTTAAGATGGGACAGCAAAAAGCAGATGCTGAATCTTGCTGCCTTCTTCTACCTGTAAGCATTTGGAATACAATAAATATTTTTGCTGTCTATATCCCATATGTGCAGGAGCTGGTGTTCTGCTATCTCCCTGCCTCACGTTATTTGTGACATGCCAGCCTTGAGCAGAGCACTCCGTTACCATCTCTCTCTTTCCCCAGCGTTGGCTTCCACATTCTCTTGGAGAAGTATGCTAAGTGTCAGAATGAAGTACTTCCATGGCTTTCCTCTTTACCTGCTTTTGTTCTGTATTCATGCTTAACAGTCTGGGGTATTTTCCCATTTTGGTTCTCTGTCTTTGTAACACGACTTTCTTGACTTGTTCCCCTATTTAAGTATTTCCCAAAATGGTGTGACTAGGGATATGGGGCGCATTCTTATTCTGATCTTATCTTCCATTAAAACAAAACAAATCCTTGCAATCCTAAATTAATGGGCACACCTTCTCCTGAGTTGTTTTTTGTTGTTCTCTAGGCTTGAGAACAGTGCGCTTTAGTTTGTGAAGCCGGTAGAGCTTTGTTTGAGCTTGATTATATCAGTGTATATCCTATGTACGGTAACAGAAGTGTTTGGTTATGATGGTATGTTCACTTGCTGAGTCTCATAAAAGGATTTAAGTTTGAAGCAGGCTGTTAAAGGACATTCTTATTCGATACTGGCAGGAAATGTACGGAATATATTTATATAGGTATTCCAGGTGCAGGGGTATTCTGAGTTGTTGCAATCATCTGCTGCTGTCACTATTCTAATTCAAAGTAATGAAACACAGAAAGTGTAGACTCATTGCCTATAGCCCCTGTAGGAACTGCTCTGCTTCGATATTTGGAGAAGGTTGAAAAGAATTTCCACCACTGAAAAGGTTAGAAAGACTGGATTAAAGTTGTAAACTCTTCAGAAAAATGCTGTGATTAAATGTGTGCCTAGTTTTATTTGATCTTCAAAGATAAAATTCTGTTCTCTGGTAAATTCTTCTCTTTGCCAAGTAATTAAGAAATGAAAAGTTAATATTACAACTGACTGTATGGAAGCCTATTCTGTGTACTATTTTTCTTAAGCTTATTGTTTCCTGTGTTCTGGAAATGCCATGAAAAATATGCCACTTATAGTTGGATAAAGACTGGTGCATTCCAACAGAAATGATGTGATGCTGGTTTTTTATTACTTAAATAGCTGTCTTCTGTGACTGTTAAATAAATCTTTAGAATCAGAAGACTGAAAATTTTAGGAACATCAATCTTTAATTGAACTTCTGTGTCAGATGACTCGGGTATGTGTTGGTCTGCTCTTAAATGGCCTCTAAACATAATTTAACAAGATACGGTTCTTTCATTTACAGGGTCCAAACTCTTCCTCTGTGTTCTCATTATGAAATACTAGTCACTGTTATCTGGTGTCTCTTAGACTGTGGAGATTTCTGAAGATGGATAAATGTTTCTTACTGGAGTTTTAATGTTCAATGCAGACCTCATTTATGGATAAACAACTTGCACATTTCCTACTCAGGGATTTTTTCACTTACTGTTTTTCTCCTTTGTAGTAAAATTCTGAAATTTTAGTGTCTGTATTTTGCTTGGTTTCAAATCACTGTGGATGTGTCTTTCTCTGGTTTACATTTAGCAATCATACACATACTTCTCTCTTTGCTAACACGCCAGTCTGACAGTACAGTTGCTGAGGTTGCTATGAGTTGTTACACAACTCATGATGAGACCCTATTTCACAATCAAAACTTGGTTTTGATTGACTTGACAGGGAAAACAGGATTATCTAAATATTTAGAATTGATCAAGCTGGACAAAAAACCAAGCATTTTAGCAGCATAGTAATACTAATACCTCTGGTGTACCTCAGCCTGCTGCTTTTGTCAGTAGAGGTGTGTCTGAAGAACATTCAGTCAGTGTTCCTCCTCCAGCAGTGGGTGGAAGTCAGTAGCCTGAGGAGGAATACAAGAATAGAGCAGCTGTGTAATGACGCTTCTCACTTTACCAGGCCCCAGTGGGTGCAGGTTTGGGGACATTTTACATAGCTTCTGTTAAAGTAACACAGGACAGGATTAGTAATTTTGGGATGCCAAAGCTTGTGGACTTTCTGTTGATACCAGGCTGTGAATCTGGGTGCAGATGACAGGTTCTGCAGTCATTCCAGCAGTTGCTCAGAGAGCAGTCCCATGCCACCTTCTCCCAGAATCCTCACCTGGACAATACTCCTAGCTTAACTAAAAAGACTAATTAACCTGTGCTTAATCTTCATTCTCTTGTCTCTTTCCCTCAGGAATATAAACAGAAGCTTGCTCGGGTAACCCAGGTGCGCAAGGAGCTGAAATCCCACATCCAGAGCCTTCCAGATCTGTCACTGCTGCCCAATGTCACAGGAGGTCTGGCACCTCTGCCGTCTGCTGGTGACCTGTTTTCAACAGACTAGAACAAATGGTGTCCCCTGGTTTCCATTATTACCAGCAGAAGTAAGAAGACTCTGGTGTTGACTGGAAATCCAGTCTTCCAAGATCTACAGTAGGAAGGAACTTGCAGACCCTGCTTTCAACCTCTTGGCTGCTCATGCTCACCCTCTCTCTGTGTACACTGGCTCACATCAAGGGGAGGAAAAAGAGCGAGTTTTTGTGAGCTCTAAAGGGAGTGGGGATAGTCCGTTTAGGCAAACTTTTTCTCATATTTTTCCATACTCTTTAGTTGCTGTTTGCTCTTAGCACTTGTTACCCCCACAAAAGCAATGAGAATCATGTACATACCTACCTGGTAAGTTTTCAAAGAAAGGTTGACCATATAACATTTTTTTCTGTAAAAGTATTATATTATTTCTGAATAAGTCTTGTCTGTTTTAGTTGGGTTTCTAAACCTCATCTCTGAGAGCAGTAGAGTGGCTAGTGGGCTTTGTAGGGATGTGTATATGTGTGCAGCTACTGTACCATGTCAACATAAGAAGGTGGCGTCTACTGAGCAATGGTACAGAGAAACACTTTTCTTGAATCTTCAGTTCCTCATTCTGTGTTGTGGGGCTGACACGGAGATCGTTCCTATTTGGCTTGTACCTAAACTGAAATACACCACAGGCAATAAAAATAAGCAGCTTTTCTTTGTGAATTAGAGATAGCTTCGTAATTTACACTTTGAGCAATGCAGAACTGGATATTACCTAAATGAAAGTGAAGTAAATTTTATTCTAGCTACCTTAGATTTATACCACATTTTCCTCTTTGTTATACAAAATTAGATGGTCATAGAAGCTTTGGTTTAACAAACTGAGAGGTTGGAAGGGTGTATTGCAGCTGATGATGTCCCCGTGACAGGCACTGTCTGACCTACTCTGAGGATGGTTACATTGAAAATAGTATTCTACAAATTCTCTCCATAGCTTTAGTGAAGTTATTTGATGCACAGAAGTTAAATGTGGTATAAATATTTATTTAAATAGAAAATAGGCCCATATATATGCACATATCCTGTATGCACATGTACCATGTCTGTACATGTAGCTATTAGAAGGATGTACTTAATTTTGTGTCACCGATTATTGTGAGTTGATTTTTATAATCAGGAAAAGTTTTTAAAAAGGGCAAAATTAATACTTCTAATTCTATTACGTTGCTAGCTAATGTTTTAGCTGCCATGGATGTAGTTACATTTCAGTTTGTGTGTTAGGTCTAACAAGCTGGACTCTGATCACTGAAAACCATTCCAATTTGGGTAACAATTCTGTTTAAATTTAACACCTCTCACTATAAAACATTTTAAGTTTCTGGAAACACTTGATCTGATAATACAGGTTTTGTAACAGAGGCTGAAATTAGTTTAAGTGATGTGCTGTGTTTGTGCCTCCCTATAGTCTTAAGCTGCTGTTGTGAAAGACATGAGAGGAAACCTACAGAAATGCAAAGCTTGTTCTGCATCCTCATTAATTTATTTTACAGGGTATTCAGAGCCTATTCAGCATTCAGTTAAAACAAATAATACAACATTTTTTGGTCATTAAGTTGTTAAGCTCACGTCCTTTCCTTACTGACACTTCATTTTGTCCTCTTTAGTTTTCTTTTTTTAAAGCTCCTTGCACCCTTACTGCCCAGCCAAGAAATGTGTTTTTAGTTTACAGGAAATTTTCCAGTGGCAGAACTGATCTTTCCACGAATTGGTTTGATTGTACAGCCTTTTATGGTCCAAACATTATTTAGATAAAGCACTGTACATTCTTTCTGCTCTGGCCAAAAATGAAAACCAACCCCCACCTCTCCCCCAAACTCAAAAACCCAAACCAAAAGACTCATTTCTATCCTGTCTCAGCTCACGGAGTTACCCTGAGGCTGTTTTAACCAATAACTATTTTGACCATTGATTGAATGTGTATCTATTATAAGACAAAGCTGTCAAAAAAATATGTAGACAAATGTGTTGACATCTCACGCTGTTGTTTTGGGCAGATCTTATGTGAGATAGTTGTATGTCTCTTTTTTTTTTTTTCAATTGAAAATTTTTGATTTCTTTTTTTCCAAATATATGTGTGTGTTTTATTTTGCTTAATTTAAATGAAGTCTTGTGGTTTTTAATTTTATTTGTTTTACTTTTTGGGCAAAGGGCGTCTGGTGAACTGGGTGACATTCTCTCAAGGTTAAACAGATTTCCCCAAGGTGTGTCTTTTTTTTTTTTTTTAACAAAAGCTTAAATCTGTATATGAATTGATTTAGGAATTAATTTAGACATATAGGCTGCCATTTGTGACAGCAGTATATTCTGAAATGTCTCATAGATATCTATTTTTGAATAAAGAGGGTGTCATTGAATAGTAGTGGTTTTACTTTTTTTTTTTTTCCACAATGAAGGTGTTGCTCTGGCGCACTGTGGGTTTTGTTTTGGTCTTTTTGTCCTCTAAAATCAGAGGCAGTGACTGCTGAATGGTCCTTACATTAGTGTTTGTAGATGTAGAGTATCCTCTGAGTTTGTCAATTACAGTCACACTTTCTGACAGCTTGTAAGCCAAATCAATGTGCAACTTTCTCAGATGATTACTGCAACAAACAAAATTAAAATATGCTCCCCTGCACTAACCTCTGATTCGAGGGGCACAAGATACAGAACGCTAGCTTGTTAATTCATAAATTAATTTAAGTTATATGGAGGACGTAAATAATTACTCTTAAAAAAAATACAAAGAAACAATCAAAAGCCAGACCTGGATGCCAGGGAACTGGCTTCCCTGTACAAGCATCAAGAGCCGCTGTTACAGTGTGATACTGTGTAATCAAAGCCTTTCTGCTTTAGAGGAGATGGGTCTTCAGGTCTTACTGGGTGTTAATTCTCTTGGAGGTTTGGGGGGAGGTTTAGAGGCTCTTTGCTCCTATCAACTACTCTGCAGTGGTCTCTTTGGGCGAACTTAGTAATTGTTTCATATGCCTTGGAGAGTATCTGTAAAGCTGCTTACCTTTTTATTACTACTTTCATAAAGGGCTTGCAGAAGTTTGATACAGAGTGTTCTGTGAGTAGAAGGGAGTCTGATGTAATTCCTTCCAGTGAAAAGCCACCTTTGTGTTGTGTTTGTAGGAACTAGAGTGAGACTTTTCAAAGGCATACAATGTGACTAGGTATTGCATGTCCTTTCTTGCCTTTGAGAATCTAGTTTTTTCTTGGGCTTTTTTGGTTTGGTTGGTGTTTTTTTAAGAACTGAAACAACTGCCTCCAAAAATATTTGACTGTTATGCGGCTTTCTGTGCAGTTAACTGCTTCAGTGCACTGGTGTGCGTTCCCTTTACTCTGCATACTCGCCAGGTATTGCTGCATAATGTTTACATGCCTGTAGACAGCGAGAACTCGATCCTAGTTAGCTAACATAAGTCTGTAAGATCACAGGTTATAATGGTGATGAGAAAGAAAGGCTGGCATAGTTTCAGAGCGGTGGAGGCTTTCTGTGGAGGTGGTGAGCAGCTGTGCTGCCTGGTGCCTGACGTCTCGCCCCAGAGTGAGATTGCTGTGGGCTTAGTCCAGTCATTTACTTGGGCCAAGCATGGATATGTTCCTTGGTCAGTTCTGTACTTTGTGTGTGTTTATCTTCGGGATTAGATGGAAAAAATATAAAATTCATCTCATGCCCTCTGAAAAAAAATGACCTTGTATAACATTTGAATGAAACATCACCATAAATGCCATGACGGTCTGTTAGTGGGGTGAGACTGGGACACACGTTTGCCAGTGATTTCCCTTGCTGTTAGGGAGGTGCCACCAGCATCAGCTTTTTCCTGTGTGAACTTTGCTGTGGTTTGTAAGGTTGGGGCCCACCAGGTTCCCTGGGGCTAGTTGTATTTTTAAGGTTTTTTGATAAACAGGCAAGGAAAATGAGCCAGAAGAACTGGGAAGCTTTGGAAGCCTTGGAAGTTCAGTACTACTGCAATACAAAGATAAGGATGTTGCATTAGCACTAAAAGTATTATTTTTGTACCGTCTTAGTAAATTTTTGTTTCTGGTGCCAAGTAAAATGAAAGTGGAGTTTGAATCAGTGGTTTATAAAGCAGAAGGATAAAAATATTCTAGTTAAAATACGGCAAGTAAAGAGTCTCAGACTGAAAGCTTTGTGATACAGGAAATACCAGGGCTGGTTTCACAGTGCAGGAGGCTGATGGACGATGGGGGGGGTTGGGGGTGGAGGGAGCTGGCTTGGTTGAGGTGAGCCGCACCTGATTTGGAAAGGAAGAATCTGTTTGAGATTTTACATACCTGCGGGTTTGGATTTCACAGCTTTATGCTCGCTGTGAGAGGATCTGGGACGTGCAGGGGAGGGCCTCCGTGCCAGTCAGCACGCTAAGCCTGTGGAGAGGCTTGGTGAGGTGTCCAGATCAGGGCTTCCGTAGAAAGCCCAAGGAGCAAATAAGCTTCTTTAAAGGATTATATTGTGAAAAGCAAGGTCTTGGGGAAAGAGGATTGAAAGGAAATGAGTGTGAATTACAATGTAAATGCCTTCGTGTCTTCCAGAAAGCTGCTGCAGCCTTTCCTTTCTTCCTTCCCGTTTGTCCCCTTGCAGGAATCATGTGAAAAGTCTGCTAGAAGGCAATAGTAGGTAGAAAAATTGTTTCTTTATTTGTATTTTCAGTAGGAGCTTCACATGACACCATTTAGCAAGAAGGTCAATAAAGGCTAATACCCTACCAAGCCTCCACATATGCTGGAGCAGATGAAAATTCATGGTTATGCTGGTCCAGAATGCAGGAGGGCCCAAGACCCTTACAGAGGGAATCAGTGCTGCAAAACGCCCTGCACAGGTTGGCAGTGCGGCAATGTGAAGGGTGGGAGACGAGGGGTGGAGTTGGCCTTCACCCGGGGCAAGAGTGGCAGCACTGGGAATATGCCCCGAACCCTGTGCTTGACATCCCCGTGTTCTTGTTACTAAACTGCCCGGCTTCTGCTCTGTGAATCGATGAAGCAGCTGTTCCAGTGAGATGATGGGACATCTGCCACTCTAATTGCCACAGCAGATGACAATCATCTACTCTGCTGCCATTGTCAAATATGGGTTTTGAGATATTTTTTGTGCTGTCTGGGGAACTGAGGCTAAAGTATGTATTAATATAGGACAAACAGTTGTATTCTCCCTGCACCTGCCTCATGTATTTTCTTGGCACAGAGTTAACTGAAACATTTTTCTTCACCTAAAACTGTGTCTTTTCACAGTTTTTCTGATGCTCTGAGGCAAAGGAGGCTTAGTATTTGTCTTGGGAGATTGAGTAGCTTCAAATAGGTCTTCTGTTTTGCTTTGATCGGCCACACTGCTAGCAGCAGTGGGGAAAACCCAAAATCTCTCAGCTTCCCTTTGGCTGTGTTGGTGTGGCAGTTCTGGGGTTTGCGGAGGAACCTGGCAGCGAAGCGCTGCAGATAGCCCTGCCCAGACGTGGCACCTGCGGTGGCAGCAAGCTGCTGGCGCCATTTCTCTTCCATCCCTGAGCTGGTAGGAAGCCAGCCGGGAAGCGGGCAGGGAGGCTCTGGGACCCACCAGTGCAGGTTCCAGCAGCGCAGCCCCGGGAGGGAGATGTTTATGGTGAACAAGCACTTTCTGCACAGAAATGGTTTCAAATACATGTGTCTGAGTTTTCCTCTGCTCAGGGATGTGGTATTTCAGGCTGCCTGGGTCACTGTGGTCAAGTGTTGTGCTGCTGCTGAAATGAATTGGTATGAGAAATAATAATAAATCATAAGCAGATTTAGGGTCTTGTCTTTTCTTTCTGGGAAGAGACAAGTAGTTGACCAAAAGCATGCCCGTCTGCTGCAGCTGACTCTCCCCACTCTCTTTAATGGTTTGTCTGTGTAAGTCCAGCCCAGGCAGGAGCAGTGCTAGGGGTAGGACAGGGACCTGCACTGTGGAGCAGAGCTGAGCCGGGACCGAAACCACGGGGCTGGGCTGGTGGGCTCTTCCCTCCTGGGAGCTGCAAAACGGGTTCAGGCAGCACAGAAAGGCTGTTTGAGTTGTAGCTCTTCTTGATGGCCGTGCTTTCCGAAGCATCTCTCCATGGTGTCTCCTGCACCTCTTGTGGTCTTGGAAAAGGGGGATGGCTTCCTGTGGGAGCACTTGCCATCTGGGTTTTATTATGTGTTTTTTCTCTCACCGCTTGCCGGTGCCTCAGGTGTCTGGTTGGTTCAGTGTGCGTAAAAATGTGCCCATGTTTGCAGAGAAGGATGGAGGGCTTCAGAGAGGCAGTGGGATTTGAAAATTCCACAGAGTTGTACTTGTGTGCGCTCTGATTTATGGCAGTTTGTTCTATTCTTGATCCATCAACAAAGGCAAGTTAAAGGTCCTCAAGTCTAAAATGAGTTTACGGTCACTTCTTGGCAAGTCAGCATCTCTGGTGAGCTAAGATGTATTAATAACCTCTCCTCTACACGTAAACAGTCTCGTATCGCTTTGGCGCTTGGGCTAATGCTGAATTACAAATTCTCTTGTGCAAAGGATGCTGTAAATATTTAATTTATAATTTATTGCTCGCATGGCAAGAGTGCCAAAGAGTCTCATGGATGTAGCACAGTACAGCGTTCAGTGATTCAGGGATGTGTGCAGGAGAGCTGTCCCCAAGCTATGGCAGCCAATGGTGCTTGTTCTGCCTGGGGAAAGGACTGGTCATGCTCTTCTCTGTCTGTAAAGAACGACTGAGGTGTGTAGGGCAGACACCTGTGGGCTTGACCAGAGGTGCCTTAATTTGTTAGGCTCTGCAAACAGTCTGGAAGGGGGTGGTGGTTGCTGGATAATGGGGGAGAAACCAACCCTAAAGAGAGGCAAACCCCAGAGCCAAACCATAAATGCAGCATTTGGAGTCTCTTACGAGCTCATTTCTCGTCAAAGCAGCCTTGCTCTGCTGAGCCTCAGATGGATGGGAGTGACCTTCAGAAATAGCTGTGCTAATGTTTATTTTATCAGGACCTAGCTTTGAACCAGAGAAGCTGCCGGTTATTTTTAAACTAGGCATTGAGCAGCTTGAAACCTGCCTCAGCAGAGCCGTGTGTAACAAATGCTCTTTAAAGTAAGGCTGTGCATCATTGCTGGCTCTGAGGAATGTTCCTGACAAGGGAAGGCAGTGCTGGGTTCATGCTGTTAACTCCTTCGGGCACTGCTGCTCCTTTGTGGCTGTCTGTGCTTCTGGGACTTGTGTCTCGGGGGTTGATGCTGCCAGAGCTGGGGACTGGCGTGGTCCCCACCGCTCACCCTCCTAGCTGCACGAGGAGGAGAGAATTCCCATCCCTGTCTCTCCTGGAGCTCCTGTCCGGTTCACACACCACAGGGTGGACACTCTCAGTTTCTGTCCCTTGGGAGAGCTGCTGGTGGCAACTCCTCAGCCCTCCCGTGGGCTGGACCCTTCCTCCCCTCTGACATCCCCCCTGCAGCCCCGCAGTGGTCCCAGCCACCCAGCTGTGTTCTCTGGTTGCATACATGAAAAGCAGGATGGAGAGGTGTGGTGGTTAAACCTCCACAAGGTAAGGGGAGAAGGATCGTGTGGCCCTTCTGGAGGGTTGTTTCGAAAGATTTTGTTGGCCAAATAACCTGCTACCATGCACGAAGCCTGAGCCTGGCCGTGCCCACCCCAGCCCCTCACCTGGAGCAGAAGCCAAGGCTGCTGCCTGCCCCTGGGCTGGGATGGTGCGTGGGCAGCTCCTGCCAGTCCTCCCTTGGGGTGAGCAGAGCCAGGGCACTGGGATGTCTGGCCATGGGCCCCCTGCCAGGCTCGGGAGAGGCAAACAGCCACATCTAGGACACTGCACATGGAGATTTTGTCTGATGTTAAATATAAACAGAAAGTGAAGCCGGAGGACGAGTTGTCCTGGGTAGGAAATGTTGCAGCCAGGACACCTCGACAGCCACTGGCAGTGTTGGGGTGATGGAGACCAGCTGTGCACTGAGCAGGGTCCCCTTGTGCTACAGACTGTCCCCCAGTTCGGGCAGGCAGTGCCCAGGTCAGGCAAGTCCCCTCTGCCTGGGGCTGCTGTGGATGTGGGAACCTGTGGCTGCAGCAGGAGACCACCCATTCTGTAATGGCTTTTCTGGTGTTTGTTTAGCAAGGTCAGGGAGGCTCTCACAATGTTTGTGGGAAGAAAGCCTGAGGTTTGTATTCTGGTGTGGGAAGCGCTTATCTTCAGCAGTGTCTTGACCCCTGTTCCAGGCTTGAGACAGATCCTCCTCCTCCCCCCACATCCCTGTGCTCAGCCACCCCTTTTCCCTCGCTCCCAGATTGGGTTTCTTGTGCTTCAGCTTCTGGGTGGTGCTTTCTCCAGCCGCACCGGCAGCTACCCTCAGGCAGCCCCAACAAGCGCCTGGGCATGCAAAACCTGTTCATTTAATTTCTTCTACGGGCTTTCTTTCCTGTTCTTTGTGTACAGTCCCTGGCATTGTGCCATTCCTGTTACGGGAGAAATGCACCAGGAATGCGTGGTATCTGCATTAGCTTCTGGGGCTGCGCTGCCTTGGAGGCTGAGGCAGGTTTACCCGATGCTGTGGGTGCTGTCGAGTCGTGGTGCGGGACCAGGAGAACTGCAGGGGTCACTGCGGGGCCCCGCGCTTGCTCTTTCCAGGTACAGCCCCTGAGCTGCAGAGCACCCTGAGAATGCTGGGCTGTGCTGGCTCTGCAGCTCAGGGTGGAGGGAGGTGGCTGAAGCGGAGCTGACAGCATGGCTTTGGTGCAGCAAACATGGGCCACAGCAATAAACCCACAGCTTCAGTGCTGGCCTGAGGGTGAACATACCCCCCACCCACAGAGGTGCTGGGTGAGGAGCTGCTGGGCGCCTCTGTTCAGTAAGGATACTCAAGAAGAGCCAGGATGGTTTTAAAAGTGAAAAATAAAGTTTTCATTCAGTGCTTGCATAGTTAATTCACATCAAGGTAACATCCCATCCCTCACTGCAGTGTTTGCAGTGATGGGAACAATTATTAAGGTGAATACCCTGCTTTTAGCTGTGCAGTAGGGTTATACTGGTCTCTTCTCCCAGGTCACTAGTGATAGAACAAGAGGAAATGGCTTCCAGCTGCATCGGGGGGGGGTTTAGTTTGGATATTAGTAAGAATTTCTTTACTGAGAGAGTGGTCAGATGTTGGGAGAGGCTGCCCAGAGAGGTGGTAGAGTCACCATCCCTGGAGGTATTTAAAAGATGTGTGGACATGGCACTTCAGGGCATGGCTTAGGAGGCATGGTAGTGTTGGGTTGATGGTTGTACTTGATGATCCTAGAGGTCTTTTCCAACCTTAATGATTCTGTAAGCAGTATGTATTTATATAGCTACAAATAGATTTTTGTTGTATACAGCGTATAAACATCTTTATGCTCACAGTATACAATCTTTACCAAACTGTTTAGAGAATTATAACAGCACGCATGAGCATGGCTGAGGTGCATTCAGTGCTAAAGTAGTTTGTTCTGCTGCTCAGTTTATGAAATCTGCTCTGCGGCCCAAGGCTGTCAGTGCTGCAGGAAGAGGAGGGGAAGGCCCACTGCCCAGCTGTGCTGGGCTCAGGGGGGGCCCTGCTGAGCCCAGGCTGGGGGACAGGCAGTCTGGGGCCGTTTCCACCCTGCAGGGTGAGGGAAAGGTGAAGCGAGTGGCTGCAACAGGAAGCCCCTGAATGCCCCCAGCCTGTCCCTCCTCCTGTCACTTCTGTCCCCACAGCACTGAGTGCTCTTGAGGAGGAATGCAGCACTGCAGCTGCTGCATTGGGGTCACACTGGGCTTCTGCAGTTGTCCTTCCATGTGCTGCTGGGACTGTCTTGGGCTAAAGCAAGTGGTGGGGCTGGTGAGGCCCAAGCGGGTGGGGAGGCAGGGTTGCTGCAGCGGGGGGGCACGGAGGCTGCTCACTTGGGTTGGGGTGCAATGATGACGTTGCGGTAGCCCTTCACTCCCATCAGCTTGTCGCTCTCAAAGTCCACCAGCAGCTTGTGCAGTCCCGCCTGGGATGGCACGAAATCCACCCTGAACTTGGCCTCTGCCTGCGGCTCCACAGGCTCCTCACTGGGGGAGAGCAGGGGGTCAGTGGGGTAGACCCTCTCCCACCTGGTGACCCATTACCCTCCCTGTGCCTGTGGTGCTGCAAGATGGCAGTGGGATCCTGGGAATCAGGGACCCCCAGTAGTATAGTCAAGCCCCCCCTCCCAGTGGGGTGTGGGGCAGAGATGCTCTGAGCCCCTGCAGGGACTGGCGTGGCTCCAGCTCCTGCTGTGCCCATGGGCCCAGGGCTGCCCTCCCTGAGAAGGCTCCAGGCACAATAATCCGCCCCCACCGCATTCCCAACCAGGTAAAGAGAGGAAAAGCTCTTACAGCTCCTTGGTCTGCTGCCCGTTGGTGAGGCCAGTGCCCTCCACCATGAATATGCAGTTGTTCAGGGGGACCGTGAGGGGATTCACCAGGCTGATCTCTGCCACCAGCTTCCGATTCTGCATCGGCTCCCCTAAGATCTGCAAGGAGATGGGGTTGGACCTCCAGCACTGCCCTGCCTGGGGGCTGCAGTGCTCTGCCTGGCCTGAAACTGGCAGGGCTGAGACAGGTCCTTGGCGATGCAGCCCCACTTAGGGATGCAGGACCTGCTCCCCAAGCACCATGATGGGGTTGCCACAGCCCTAGGCCTCAGGTCACTGGGACCAAGCCCTGACGGTGATTGCAGCAACCCCCTGTGAATGGGAAATGTCCCCCCTAAACCTGCCCAGGACAGGGTGCTGGGCCCTTACCCTGATCTTGATCTCTGGATTCTGGATGTAGACATCCCTCATGGCCACAACAATGTCACCAGTCTGGTACTCAGTCAGGAGAGCCACCACCTTGATGAAGTTGTCGTGGGTCAGGTTCTCCCTGTACTCCTTGTACAGGATGCGCAGGGGCACTCTCTTCTCTGGAAGGGGAAGCAGAGTGGAGTCAGGGCTCACCCCCTCCCCAACCCAGTGCCTGTGGTCCTGTGCTGGTACCCAGCTGCTGCTGGGATGGTCTGGGCTCCCCAGGAGACGCTCCAGGCACCTTGCAAGGATGGGAAAGCCTTGAGGGAGCTGGGGTCCCTGCAGCACTGGGGGTAGTTCTGTGGGGAAGGGGCACCATGAGCCCACAAACAAGGCTGTGCCTGGGGGGTGTTAATCCTAATCGCTTCCCAAAGAAAACAGGTTATGTTTAGCTGTCAATCCCCAGATTGCTGGTGTTTCCCAAATGAGCTGTGGACACCTGCAGATAGTCACCCTGTGCCCAGCTGGGTCCTCGGGGTGCTGGTGCTGCTCCTGCCTGTACAGGGAAGCAGGGCTGCAAGCGCCTGGCTCAGGTTGGTGGGGAGGGACCTCGCAGCCTGACCAGGGCTCTGAAACCAAGTGTCAGAGTGATGTTCAGGGCATGGGGAGGGGAAGGAGCCTCATGCCAGGGCAGGACCCCAGGGATGCGCCTGCACTCAGGCCCTGGAGGGGCTGGTGCTGGTGGCAGGAGGTGCTGGCGGCAGGAGTAGCCTGGCTCCCTGGCAACTGCCCTTGCTCAGCTTTGAGTGTTGTTTATCCCAAAGCCCTTTGGAGCTGTCTTGTGCTGAGGAGGGAAGGAGGCTGAAGGCAACCAGCTGCAGGGCTGTCTTGGGGGAGGACCCTGGGGAGGCCATGACTGCTGGAAGTGAAGCCCAGTGTTCCTGGGGCAGGATGTGAAGTGCTGCAGCCTTGGCTGAGGCTGCAGGGAAAGGGATGGGCCCTGCCCTGCTCCAGCTGGGCTCCCTGCACCAGCGCAGAGCACAGGGGCTCCCAAAAGGCTGCAGTGTGGGGTGTCCTGGGGTCTGTATTCCCAGGCAGGAGCTGGGGAAAGAATCTTCAGGAGCTTGTAACTAAAGCTTCAGAAAAAATGATGTTGGATTAACCTGTGGACAGGAATGTTCAAGACCCTGAAGGCCAGCGGGGCTCCTCCAGCCAGCTGGGCAATGCATGGCCCCCGCAGGAGGCTTCAGAGCTGCTCTGCAGGCGCTGGTACCAGCCCATGCCAACATCACGGGGAGGGTGTGCCAGCACGAGCAAAGGCAGCGTCTCGCTTCCCTTCGCAGCAGTAAGAGCGGGCACGTTCGTTATTGTCTTAATGCAGGTCAACAAATAGCAGAGAGCTGAGTGCTGCATGTGCTACAGGCCCCGTTAGGAGAGCAGATCTTGGCAAAGATTAAAAATTAGGCTGTTCCAGCACAGCAGATGTCTTATGTTTCCAAGCCCTGAAGGGTCTGTGGAAAACTGACATAAATCAAAACGCGTGTTTAATTACTAGCAGTAATGCTGATTTGTAACAAAGGCAAACAACAGTTCAGTGGTCCCCACCAGGAGAGCTCTGTGGTGAAACACTGTGAGCTGGTGTGCCTGCCTGAGGAGCTGCCAAGAGCTTCAGCATGCTGTGACCAGCCTGGGACCGTGCTATCGGAGCTGACCCAGGGTCAGGTCCCACTCTCCCTGCCTGTAGAAAAATCCTGCTGGAGAGACCAGCTTAGCCCAGCTCCAGCTTGTGAAGCAGAATTGTTTGGAAGAGCAAGAGAGGGATGCAGACGAGTGCAGCAGAGCACCCTGGGATGACAGCCCTGAGATGCGCACAGCTTGCTCCCTCAGCATGATGGATACAAAGGCAGTAACTTTTGTCCTGCTCTAAATGCCTTTCCAGCCCCCTGCCTGAGCAATGTTCCTTGTCCTTTCATCAAAGATTAAAAATCTGCAGTGGTAGATAAAAGAGGAGGAAGCCCCTGAAGGAGGCATTGCTCACCACGCGATGCCTTGTGACAGAGCTGCAGCTCGCGCGGGCCCCTGCCATCCTGGGCCTTTGCCCACCGAGGCAGTTGCTGGTCAATGGCGGTGACATGGTGTGGGGCTGCTGGATGGATAAATGCCCTGGCACCAGCTCTGGGTGCTGGCTCTCCCTGCCGCTCAGCCCCAGGCTGTGCTTTAAAGCTGCCGTTATTCCATGGGATTAAACAGAAACCTCCCGTTGCTGCCCAAGCCAGCCTGGAGTGTGCTGACCTGATGAACTGGTGGTGGTGGTGCACTGAGAGGGAATACAACGACGCCTGCAGTGGTGGGCTGTGCCAAGCTGGAGGAGCAAGGATGGGGAAGGCTGAAAGCTAAACCTAGCCCTTGGCTCACACTGTGTTTTCAGGGAGGCTTGTGCTGACCTTGAGGTCCTGAGCAGGGCTGTGGGACTTTGTGACAAGCCTGTACCCCTTCCTGGGCCCCGTTCCCCACACCAACCCCCTGATAGGACGTGCCCAGCTCTTATTGTGGCTCAGCTGCTGAGTGTGCAGAGCAGGCAACTGCAACCAGGGTTTCCTCTCTGGAAAGCTGTTGGCACGGAGCCCAGACCTAGCGGCAGCGGCTCCCTCCTGCTGGCTGTAAGGGCTGCCCCAGCCGGCACAGGGGTGCTCTGCTGGGGGGACCCCACCCTGGCACCGTGGCCTCACCACAGACTCTGGAGGTGCAGCTGAAAACAGGAAAATTGCTGACCTGACCCCAGCCCTCACCAAAGCGTCCTTTCCTCGCTGACAGCAGGTCTCTTACCTTCCTGGGCTGTGAGGGTGACGTTGAGCAGGTCCTTCATGCCACACTGGGGCCCGATGGTGCCGTTGTAGCTGGCGGTTCGAGCACACAGCATGAGCCTGCAGACCCGCTCCGTCTCTGTGTTGTTGTTGATGACGGCAAAGACGTCGAAGTCACAGCCATTGTTTGCACCCTCTGACAGCTTGATCTTGAGGTGCAATCCCTCATCCTCCTCCCTGAGAGATTTTGTCTTGTGCTCTGCCTTCACAAACACTTCTCTCTCCTTTTCAGACCCTGTAGTGCATGAAAAAAAATGTAGTTCCCAGGGGGCTACCAGGAGGCCATGGTCCAGGCTGCTTTGCTCTGATCCCTTGAGCCTTCCTGGTACAGTTGCTGAATTAATTAGTTGTTTATCCACTCTGTTTCTCAACAGCCCCCCCCCCACGGGGCATCTCTGCCCATGCTGCTTCTCCATACCCTCTGGGTACTTGTAGGTGTGGGTGATGTCCTCCCTGCTGTCCCTGCCCACGCTCTTGGTGCTTATGTTCTTCCCCACGACCGAGGAGTGGATGGTCTTCTTATGTGACCCATCACGCTGCACTACCCAGTACACCACGTCAGCATTCACCTCCGCAAAGATGAAGGGGATGTCGTACTTCAGCTGCAGATCGCCCTCCTTGATGGCTCTGACAGGGGCTGGCCCGCAGCAGAAAACCCCTGCAGGGAGTGGAGCTGCTGTCACCACCCAAGGTTCAGCCACCACAGGGGCAAGATGTGGTCGTGGCAGGGGGAGACCCTGCTGTGCTGGAGGTGGGGGATGGGACAGAGCACCCGCACTCTGCATGCCGTACCTTCGCTCTTCTCCTGGGGGGTTGGGTCCAGCGCCTGCCACCCATCATAGCCAGGTGCCAGGTCTGGACGAGCCATCCAGGACTCCACCCAGCAGTGGAAGTTCCTGCAAGGGAAGTCAGGACATAGGGCCCTCAGCCTCCCCCAGCACCTGCTGGGCTCCAGGGAAGGGCTAGGGAAGGGGCAAACACTGCCCCAGGGGTGGGCAGGTTGGGGTCCTGCTGTGCTGCTCACCAGATCATGTCCTTGGAGTGCTGGACTTCCTCCCCCATCTCGTTGAGGTAGCGGTCGATGACCAGGTTGCCGTTGGTGTCGTGGGCTGAGTAGTAGTTGGTCACCACTCGGCTGGGGATCCCCAGGCACCGCATGACTGTGGGGAGGCAGGGTGGGATGAGACAGGGTCCTGGCACCAGGGGTCCTGGGTTTGCAAGGCTCCTGTCCCAGGCAGCCCCAGGTTTGCACAGCCCCGGATTTCTATGGCTTCTGCCCTTCCCTTTCCCCCTCAAAGGGGTGCCCAGGGACTGATCCCCAGGACAAGCCAGTTCCTGCAGTTGCCATGGAACTTGGCGTGCCGCGGGTGGGATGGGTGGCACGCGGCACCGACAGTCTGCTGGGTTTTGATATTGCAGTAGGAAAAAGGCACAAAAGCATCTGCGAGTGCTTTTGAGGGAGTGCACGGGCAGCAGTGCGCTGCAACCTCTTATTTAATCACACAGCTGCCTTTTGCTGCAAGCGGAGCTCCCTGGGGAACAGGGAGGTAGTTATAACGCTTCAAAGGAAGACTATAAACTTCTGTAAGTCACAAAAAATCCACTTTAGTTTTTTGCTATTTCTCTGCTCTAAAAGAGATCTTGTATATCTGTGATATATAAATGCACACGCACACTCATACAACCCTGCAAGTGCAGCATTTTTCTGAGGGCATTTGCGAGCGTGCAAACGTGCGTATGCAGTTCTCAACAGAAGCAAGGCTGGAATTTTTCTTCTTTTGCCCCAGCCCAACTGCCCTGGTGGCAGTGAGATTATTTTGATCTTAGTGGATTCATGACTTGACCTTAAAGCCACTTTCCTTCTACTGTGCCATGCATCCAGCCCCTCCCTTTCTGCCTGGCCTGGCCAGTGAGACAGCACTAATTGAAAAGTTCTTTCATTTTTATCCCTTTTCTATCATTTTTTCCCCATCATTTTCTGAAAAATTAGAATAACAGAGAGCTTAATTGCAAAGCAATCATTTCAGGCTGATTGTAATCAGCCTCAGCGGTTCCCTCCTGCTGCAACACAGGGAGTGGGGTGGAGGGCAGGGGGCCAGGGTGGGAGATGGGGGGGAAATGGGTGACCCCGTCATGCAGGGAAGGGGAGATGGGAAAGGTCTGCTCTCACCGGTACATGCCACAGCAGCGAAGACCCAGCACTGGCCGTACTTGACTGGCTGGCACCCAAATTTCTTCCACCTCTTAAGAATATCCACGCTCCCAATCCAGGCCATTGGGCTCATCCCATCTTCATAATGGTTGTCCCACCGCCCCGCCAGCACACCCCGGTCCTCATCGTTACAATTTACCTGCGGCATGACAAGGGGGACTGCGATGGATGGACTGGGCATGGAGGGGTGGGAGCAGGCTGGTGAGGGAGGGAAAGTGCCTTCCCCCAGCTCGCATGTGCTGTCACCCTGATTAGCCGTCCTGGAGCCATGCAAGAGCTTGCCAGGATGCAGGCAGCTGCGGTGCAAGAGCGTGCGTCCACATGCATCCTGGCACACTCTTGCGCCGCAGCTGCCTGCATCCCGGCGTGCTGGGGATGCACAGATGGGAGAACAGGATGAGGTGGAGAGGGCATTATTGGGGTGCACTAACTGGGGATGGATTTTAGAAAAATGTCCTCCTGCCTGAGAGTTTGGGTATGATTATCACCTGCAGTAGTCAGTGAGGAGCAAAGGCTGCTCCTGGGATGGTGTGTCCACACCTCTGCTATTTCTGTCCTCTTAAAAGGATCTTAAATATGTATGTGATACCAGAGCAATAGCAGGAAGGGTTGTAAAGGGGATGTGAAACTCCTCTGGGAAGGAAACAGGCGTAACTGGGATGGAATGGCAAACGCCACCTCTCTGTCACAGCTGTAGTTGAGACCTGTAGCTGGGTCTCAACTGTAGCAGGGGGGACATGGGGTGCCCGGGGATCCTGGGGACACACTGCAGGGTGCACTGGCAGCCGGGGCTCCACAGGACTCACCATCGCGCTCACCACCCTGCCAATGTACACAGGGTTGTTGCGGCGGGAGCAATCCCGGTTCTGGTCCCTCAGGAATCTGGGGTTAGTGTCCAGCATCTTGAGGCAGATAGACAAGATGTCATCCTCAAACTGGCGGAGAGTGGAAAAAAGGTGTTTGAGGTCCCCACGATGCACAGCGGCTCTCCTGTCTCTGTCTTCCCTCCCTCTTCCACCACAATACCCCTGCAAATGGAGCTGCCAGGCACATGGGGGTCATGGGTCTCCCTCCCCTAGCTGGTGCCCGCTGAGTGACACCCCCCATTGGTGCCACCGTGACAAGGGGTTGGTGCTGCGACTGGCAGAGCCCTCACACCACGGCCAGATCCTGCTCTGCAGCTGCCACTACACAGGGGTCAGGCACGGACCTGACCTCTGGGGAAAACCACCTCTTTCCCATCACTGGGTGAGTCACAGCCCTTCCTCAAATCAAGATGCGGATCCTGCGGGGGCCACGGGCACCCCTATTCCCATGGCCCCTCCAGGACAGCCCAGCACTCGGGGAGGACTGCCAGGCTCCCCCAGTGCCAGAGGCCCAGTGTCACCATGAGGGGCTGCAGCTTGGGGCACAGGCGCTGCCTTATCAGCATGGCCAGCACAGTGCTGGGAAGCGTGTTATCAGGGGCTGGCTCCCAGCACAGTGTGGCCGCTGCGATTAGGACTGTGCAGCCCTGGGCCCCCCAGGAGCTGTACAGGAACACTCCCCTTGCTCTGCCATGCTTCAAAGTCAGCACATTCCCCTCTCAGAAATGAGATTTTTCTTTGTTTGTCCCATAGCTGTGTGGTGGGACCGGGTCCTCCCCGAGGTGCTGGCCTCATTTGGTGTGCACATTCGGGGACACACACGTGGCACCAGCTCCTGTGCCCTGCACTGCCGGGCTGCACAGACTGTGCTCAGCCAGGGGTCCCGGTGGTCCCAGGGGCCGTGCTCCACTCACCTGGCCAAAGTTCCAGGCGGTGGAAGTGATGTAGTCACGGGAACCCTGGTAGATGAGTCCCTGCTGGGACAGCACGTACTCATAGCGCTCGTTCTCGTCTTGGAGGAAAACTGTGTCCCCTGTGAGGAGAGTGAGAGATGGGGGCAGGGACGGAGCTCTGCCCTGCGCCCCACAGCCCTGATCAGGGCTCCCCCACCTCCCCAGGGACATGCTGGGCAGTGACTGGGGATGGGTCTGGTGGGAAATGAGGCAACAGGGGCTGGAACTGCTCCCATCTGAAAAAGCTGCTGAAGAATTTCAACCCAGTTTGATTTCAGCTGATGAGAAAATTTCAGCCTTGTGGTTTTCTTTTCCATTCTTCCTTGTCTTTCTTTCCTCCCTTTTGTTTTATGGAGTCGGGTCTTTTCCCAAGAGGGGAAACTCCCTGGTGGGAGAAGCAAGCAGAGGGAACCAGGAACACTAGCTGAGATCACAGCTCAAGCCATTTTGCTTGCACAGCAGTTACTGCTGGAAAAATCACTACTTACTGGAAATGTTTTCAGAGAAAAATTGAATACATACATCCTCAGGACCAATGCTTGGCACGGCTCTGGGCAAACAAAACTTCCTGAAGCCCTTTATCTCAGTGGAGCCATCACCAAGCATTTGGGATTCAGGAAATCGGCTGTTTCAGCCCAGGTCTGGCTGGGTGGAGCTGGGAGTGGGGCAGCACAGGGCTGCTCCTCAGGGCAGAGGAAGGACATGGAGAGGTGAAAATCCCAGCTGTTGTTCACCCAGCATCATTAAACCCTGCAGCACTGATTGGTGTCAGTGATGGTGTTGGCTGCCCAAATTTCACCAGAGCAGTGACACCCCTGGAAGCACAGAGGGCTTGTCCCTGAGCCCACAGTAAGGCGCCCAGTCTGGGAGCGGGTGGGGGCAATTAATTAGAGGCTGTTGCTCTGCCTACTGCCTGGCTGGGAGCTGCTGCTGGGACCTGCCTTGGGCTTCACACCAGTGCTGCAGAGGTGAGTTCCTGGGGGACATTGCGTGGTGGGGAGCCCAGATGGGGTGTTGGGTGTTTGGGGTGCTGACAAAGGGGCTGTGTGTATCCTGGGACTGGGGACGGTCCTTGTGGCCCCAACCTGCTGTGGGGACCGCATGGAGGTGGAAGCAAAATGAGGATTTCTGCTTTGACCTGATCTCAGGTGGGGCTTGGGGCACTTAGGGTCTGCAATGGGGTGAGACACAGAGGGTTACAGTGCTCTGGCAGAGCTGAGGTGGGGTGGCTCATGCTCCCTTCACCTGGGGAACCCTGGTTGCAGAAAGGTGAAAGCCTCACCTGGGTGCCAGGCGTTAAAGAGCAGAATGAAGTCCCCGATGTGGCAGCTGGTGCCCTGGTAGCCGGTGGAGGTCTCCAGTATCAGGCTGTAGCGGCCGATGCAGGCACTGGTAGGGGAGCAGAGTGAGACGGAGAGGGAGCCCCCATCCTGCTGCTGGACCACAGCGCTCCAGCTCGACTCATCCGGGAAGTCAGTCACAGCAAAGTGGGACCTGGTTCCTGATGTCTTGTCAGGACAGGGCCCTGCCAAGAAGGAGCACATCAGCTCTCCTGGTTCTCCAGGGGCCCTGGAAGCTCCATGCTGCAGGGGCTGCACCAAGAAGACCTGCCCCGCAAGTGCCCATGGTGTGCCCATGCCCTCTGTCGTGCAGCGGCTGCCGAGGAATGTTCATTTATTTTTATTGGGTATCAGGGACACGGGGCAGCCCAGCTGTGGGATGTTCAGACATGTCTCTTGCTGTTTGGGAAAGGGCAGGATGGAGGGACTCGCCTCATGGGTGCCCCAGAGCCAGCAGAGTGGAGGGAGTGCCCCCACCCCAGGGCCATGTCTTCTCCCCTCAGCTGCACCCATTCCTGCTTCTGCTCAGAGTAGAGCAGCCAAGTCCCTGTGCTCATGCAGCCTGGTCCCGCCACAGTGCATGGCATGGGGGCCCTGGCAGAGCCCGGCTGCTGATGCCAGGGCCCCCATCACCAGGGTGCTCTCAGTGGGAGCCCTGCTATGCGGGCAGCCTCAGCCGTTGCTGCAAACATCCCATGATTAGCAATTACATCAGTGGCCGAAACACTCGAGCCGAGGACAACATGATCCCTGCTGGCCCTTCCGAGCACGAGGCTGCGTCCAAGCCACCTGTGCCAAGCCAGCTCCAAACACTGCTCCTCCAGGGCGTGGTGACGTCCAGCCCTGGCCAAGTGTGGCTCCACAGCGATGACGGTGCCCGTGCAGGGCTGGCCGGCAGCCAGGGCAGTGGTGGTCCTGCAGTGTGCTCCCCTTGCCAGGACCGCAGCCTTGGGCTGGTCCCCTGCCAGCCTTTGCCTACATTGTGGGCAGGATGCCAGGCAAGTCACCAAAAATACTCATGAAAGTGACACAGTTTATCCTCTCTGTCCTTTCAGGGAGGCTGGGCTGAGCTAACCCTGTCCTTTTGGCAAGGGCCAGCGTGGCACTGCCATGGGGATGGGCAGCCACAGAAGCCTGCCTCTCCTCCTCCTCCTTCTCCCCCTCCTCCCTGCCTGCAAAACCCAAGGCACCCCCCTCCAGGGCCCCAGGCGCCTGGGTAGGGCTCTTCAAGCATGTCTGCTTTAAAGATATGGGCTCTATTTTTGCACAGAGCCGTTTTTCTCTTTCCTGCGGGAGGTGGCATGCAGCCGTGGTGGCTTCACTGCCCTGGGGGACAGGTCTGGCAGCCCCTGCCCTGGCTGCACCTTGCCAGCCCTGGTGAGGGACATGCCAGGGCCACCTCAGGCAGGGCCTTTGCAAGAGCTGAAGCACCTTTGCCTTTTTTCTGCAAACTCAGGCTGTGCTCCAGCCTGACAGCAGCCGCTTCCTGTGCCTTCACCCTAGGGGGCTGTGCTTGGGGGATTCTCCTCACTTGCAAAACCAGCCTAGGGTCACCCAGGATGTAGCAAGACCTAGTAAAAACCCGGCGTGTTTGAGTGGTGGGCAGGCGGACCCCTGCCACAGCTGCTTTGAGACTGAGGAAGCTGCCAGTTTAGGGTGAAGCTGGGGGGTGCTGGGTTCATATTTGTCACCCCATGGCAGGATCAGAGCTTTTGGGGAAAAGAAAGAGTGTTTTACATGACAAGGAAGCGTGGGTGCAGTTTCACATTGAATTCTGGCCTGGCTGACTCTGTGGGATGCTGCAGACCCAAAATAACTCTTGCCCAAGAAAGAGTTTCCTCTCCCTTTGCTCTGAGCTGGCAGGGGCTGAGCATCTGCGTGGTGGCTGTGCCTGGCTCTGGCCACAGGAGCAATGTCTCTGTCCCCACCCCTGCTGCTCCCAGTGGGCTCTTGCCAGGGCTACAGCAACAGCAGGAGAATCCCCTGGCATGGATCCACTGGGACCTGTCAGAGACTGCACCTGGCTCTCATGTACGGGCTCTGGCACTGCTCAGGGGGGTAGGACACACAGTGGGGCCGTGCGCAGGGGAGGCTCAATGGGAATGTTTCCTTTCTCGAGGGTTTGTGCTTCCTGAGCAAACCCTGCTATAGGGATGTCTGAGCAATGGGGGCAAGGGTGGCTGGGTAAAAAGACTATCAGCAAAAGTGCTGTGAAACCCTCTGGCTGAAAGGATTCACTTTTGCTGATGTTTCTTGGAAGGGCAAGACACTCAGGCATGTTCCCTGACCACAGCCAAGGCACTTCCCAGTTTGCTAGCTGCTCGGGAGTGCCCTGAGTCTGGCTTGGCCACGGGGAGGATGTGGTGGCTTTTTATTTCTTTATTGCTTCCCTTCAGCTCTTGTTATGGAGTCGAGTTTCTACCTTTTCTCTCAATCTTGGTATAAAAGCTGTGCACAGCACCAGCCTCTGGCGGGGCGGGGACACCACGTGAGATGCTGCAGGTGCTTCAGTGCAGCATCTGCGTGAGCATGGAGCGAGCCCTCTGGCAGGGGTCAGCTCATGCCACAGCAGGTGCCCGCTCGCGGCGCGGGGCACGGCAGCGCTCACCCGTCTCGACGTTGAAGGCAAGTTTGTCCACCCCTTCCTCGTAGGCTCTGCCCGAGAAGTGCAGGGTGATGGTGAAGGGCTGCCCCCGCCTCACCACCAGCTGCTGGCAGCCCATGTCCGCCGTCCGGTGCTCCCGGCCATTGCGCTCACATTGCAGGTCCCATGTCTCCAGCACCAGATCTGCAAAGACAGCAGTGCATACAGCTCTCCTCTCTGCCACACACTCCCAGCCCCGGGCACAGCCATGCCCTGCACACACAGCCCCTGTATGCCGACTGGAAGGGATTGCTGTTACTCCCCACCCTGAGCCCTGGGGTTTTGGACCTTGCTGCCAGGGTTTGGCAGCCTCCTGCCCCCGAGCTGCCCTGTGGGCCCCAATGTGCCTGGCACAGTTCTGGGCACTGTGGCCGCACTGGGCTCTGAGCAATCCTCCCAGAGGGCTCTGCGAGCTGGGCTTGCATCACACTCTGTGAGCCTGCCGGGGCAGGGGTCCTGCAGCCAGATGTCAGCTGAGCTCACAGCAAAGCACTGCCCTCCCAACCAAGCGTATTTCTTGTGCTATGGTGCTGCTCTCCACAGTATCATCACAGAGGAGGGGCCCTGTGTGCTGCCAGAGCCATGCCACATCCATAAGCCCAGCACTCATCTCTGCTCTCTGAGAGGTGCGGGGCCCATCAGCTGGAATTTGCTGTCTGCGTTCCGCACACCCCAAGTGAGCACTGCTGAGCCCAGAGAATGCCAGTGATGGTTCTGTGCCTCAGCCAGGCTGAGGGCAGCTCTCCAGGCAGCTTTACCGCTCTGTAACTGCTGACAAACTAGAGAGACTGACCATAAATTCTGTAACAAAGAGGGTGTCTGATTCCTCAGCCTCAGGCGCTCTGCTCTGCCTCCCAGCCCAGCGCCGATGCAGGCAGGGCTGTGTGCCGCGGCAGCCAGTGGCTGCATCCACGACGCCCCAGGCGCCACACTGAAGCGATGTGATATCATTCATCATCACTCAAAGCCAGTGACCCTTGAATGCTCTGCTATCAAACAGGTTAGTTGCCAGAATAAGCAAAAGCGTTTAGTACATGACAGCACATAGCAAGCTCGGTGCCAGCAGGGACCAGGGTGTCTTGTGAGGGGCAATGCTCAGCTTGCTGCCCTTGTGCCACAGCTCTCCCTGGCTGTGCCCTTCCCAGTGCTTGCATGCCAGCAGTGGTGGTCACTGAGCCCTCCTTGGGCTGGTGCCAGGTAGAAATGGCTGACTCTGAGCTTGCTGTTCCCAGAGTTAAATGACTCTCCAGGCATGGGGACACCACAGCATGCATCTGCGGGATGCGGTCAGGCTCATCTCTGGTTCCCACTGCACTGTGAGAGCTGCTGTGGACAGCTGGGACTGTTTGTAAATAAGGGCAAAGTCCCTCCAGCTGGTCCATGGGGGCCCTGGATACAGGTCAAACCACAGAAAGGACCTTTCTCTTACCAGCTCCTGCTTTGTAAGCAGGAGCATGGCTCTGTGCTACAGCACATGAACAGTGTGAGTGCAAACCTCGCTGACACTGAGCCAAACTCAGCGCAAATAAGAGTGTGAAGAGATCAGGACTGGAGCTCCTCCTTGTCTCAGTCACCCAGGATTATTATTGCTCTCAGCAGATTTACAAAAAGTGGAGTTTTTCACAGTGCAAGTTTCTCTTCCCAAAGTGATTGGTGCTGCTAGGGCATGCAGATGGCAGTGGAGTCGCAGGCATGGTCATGCAGGAGCAAGGGCTGCCCAGGGTGCAGCAGCTCAGTTTTGTGCTGGGAGTTGCCAGTGCCTGACCCCAGGGACCCACGCTGGCATCGCTGCTGTGGTGCCGGGAGCTCGGTGAGCCCGGACAGCCTGCAGCACTGCTGGGCACTAGGGCAGGGTGGTGCCGCCCCACCCGCAGGGCTGTGCACCCATTGGTATCACACAGTCCTGTTTCCTGGGCCTTTGGAGACAGCTCTGTGGGAGGTGGGGGTTATCTTTGCCCCCTCATGCAAGTCTGGAAAGCCACCCATGTGGAGGGATTTCTGAAAGCCGGGAGCATTGCTTCTAACTGAACCTCCAGAAATCCTCCTTGAGCCAGGGTTGGGACGTAGGCACATGTTCCCAGTCCAGCTGTCAACACACTTCTCTGAGAGCACTGAAAGCCTTAAATAGCACCATACTTCATTCTCCAAATACTGGCATTGCTCCGGCCGGCAGAGCGCATTGTAGCTGCAGAGGGAGGGAAGGGAGCAGGCTCTGCATGAAACCACACTTTTCCTGTCGTCGCTATCCTATATTTTAGTCGTTCCCATTCCCTATTGCCTTTAGCTTAGAGTTCAGTGAGACGGCTCTTGCTCCGGCTCACAGGAAAGCAAGTTAATGGCTGCAGGTGCCGCCGAGCCCCGGCTGCGGGAGCGCTTTGCTCCCGGGCGCCCCCGCGCAGGTGCGGGGAGCGGCGGCGGGTCCCCGCTCCCCGTCGGCCAGAAACCGCGGCACCTGCGGAGCGGGATCGTTCTGCGGTCTTACCTTCGGCCATGGTGTCCTGGTCCCGGGGAAGCTGCCCCTCGCCGCCTGCCGCCCAGCCCCGCCGCTCGTTCCATTTATACCGCGCCCGCCACTGCTCACACCCCCGCGGCCCGGGATGGTGGAGGGGAAGAAAGGGAAAACAAAGTTTCCAGGAAACGGAGTGGTTTCGGTCCCACCTATTTAGAACATCCACACCCCCCACCCCCCCACCCAAAAGGAAAAAAAAACCAGACCCAAGTGGCCGGGGGTTCAGCTCCCGCCCAGGAGCGCCGGGCCGGCCCCTGCCCGCGGGGCTCAGCCCCTCGCCGCCGGCCCCCGCAGCCTCCCCCGGGCAGGGGCTGGAAACGCTGCCGGTTAAGAGGAGGGGAAAAAGAAACAGTGGGGAGGGAGGAGAGGGGTTGTGCAGTTCACACCGAGGTGCCAGAAAATTGTGGAATGTTTTCTCCTTATAAAGTTTTCATCCCCCGTGTCTTATCTCCATACCCGGCCACTTCTGGCAAGGAGGATGGCTGCTCTGGATTGCAGCTGCCAGTCCCCCTTCCCGAAAATGTATCCCTAAAAGACTTAGTGACCAGAGCGAAAATGTGTTGGAAACCTTGCTGTTTGAGGAAATATGTGCTGGAAACCTTGCTGTTTGCTCCGGGGCACGGCACCGCGGGGAGGTGTGCACGGAGCAGGGATCAGCACCTTCCCTGGCAGCCCTTGCCCCACACATCGGCTCTCTCTCTCCTGGCCGGGGGAGTCTGTGGCTCCATGGGACTGCCAGCAGTGCTGCTTGTCGTGTCCTGTCCCTCCCTGTGCACTCCAAGGGTGGCCCAGCGCACTTGGACCGCCTAGCAGAGCCAGAGGGCAGAGATCCCACACCTCCACGGGGTCTTGGGATTTGGGAGTGCTCTCGGTATCTGAGCGCTGAGTCTGGCTTGTGATGAATAAGGTCTTGAGAAGTTTCACCTCTGGAGCAGACTTTGTTTAGTTACTGTTTTTTCTTCATGTGATTTAAGCTGACCAGGGCCAGGACCAAGGACTGGTTTTGTTCCTGGTGGAGCCCCATGCCAGCCTTCTTTGTCTGGCCTTTGACTGGATGCAGGATGCTGCAGCCCCTGTGCCAGAAGCGGCTGCATGCTGGAAAGTCTCCTCAGCCCAAGGGGTCCCTTCCCACTCTCCTGGACTCCTCACCCCATTCCCCTCCTAGAGCCCAGGAGATTTGGTGATTGGTGTGTCACTCCAGGGCTGCTGTGGGTACAAAGGACCTTCTTGTGATGACAATGTCCTGAAAGTAGTTGGGGTCCATCACTTGGTGTACTCAGGGTCACCCCGCATGACCACGCACAGGCTGTGCTCCAGTAAAGCCCTGCTATTGTGGGCTCTCCTCATATCCCGATGTTTCTTGTGCCAGTTGCGCAACTGGATCTGCTCCCCTGGTGCTTGGGGCTTGGGGCGGTCCTGGCAAGGGGCCCCCAGACATGGGTGATACTTTCTGCTCGTGCATACCGCAGCACTGCACAGACGTGCAACCTCTTCCAGCTCCACAAAGGGCTTTTGGGTACAGACAGCGTCACAGTACGGTCTGAGCATGGCAAGAGCAGATATCCAGGAAAAGCCCGGCAAGCTGTGGACTCCTGGTGTGGCTGGGCTCCACGTGGGGGCACACGGCTGGTTTAACAGCAGTTCTGCCCGGTGTTACGCTGGATGGCAGTGGGCAGAGGGGCCCTGGAAAGGCAACGTCCCTGGTGAAGGAGCTGAGCAGCAGTGGCCAGGGGAGCCCCCTCCATCACCATGTTGTAAGGAAGGTTAGAGCAAGTGCAGCCAATTCTCGCTGATGGAAATCTTGGGGCAGCTGGTTTTAATGAAAGCCGCCCATGCACTGCTCCACTGCATGCATGCACAAGCTGGGGGTGTGCAGGTGGTGGTGGGGGAGCCTTCGCCAGGTGCACTGCTGGCATCAGCACTGCCTTTCTCACCCCCGCAGCTGCTAACCCGAAGCAGTACTCACCTCATCACGGGATGTACTGTGCAGGTACTGCCTGTGAGCCCTACCCGTCAGCGCAGCCCTGTCATTACCACAATGGGGTCCTGCTCTCCTTGCTTGGACTTGGGAGGAACCTCTGCTAACGTCACCCTCTTCTACTTCCCAGATGCCTTGGTGCCAGCAGTGTAGACACAGCTGAGTTGAGCCATTTCCACGGATGCAGGGAGAGCTCACTGGGAGTGGGGGTCCCAGAGGGCTGCCCAGCTCTCCAGGCACTGGGGGAGCAGGAATCCTTTTCCCTTGCTAAGCCACTGCAGGACTGGGGCTGAGGGGGGACTGGTGGCGACAGGAGCCCATGGTCCTGCCGGCAGATTGTTTCGCCTGGCCTAAGCTGACCGCGCTCCCAGGGCTGCTTCCTGGGCACAGGAGCCTTCACCATCAGTGGTTGCATGTGCGAGTGTGTTTGGGCTCACGCTGGAGCGTCTCTGCCTGTACAAGCTCTTCCTTCCTTACCCTACATGAACTTTGGATGCACTCAGCAGCGTGAGGTCCTGCGCTACGGATGTGTTTAATTTGCTTCGGGTAATGTGTGACAAGCAGCCCATAATGGCACTGTCTGCCTCAGAGCAATCCAGAACAGACTTTTCTTGCTTGTCACAGAAGCAGGAGCAGTTCCTTGCTGTGCAGGGTGTTGGTGATTTTGGGGTGCACAGGGCCAGGCAAGCCGCAGCACCTGGCACTGGTCAGGCTGCAGGGGCTACCACAATTTCTGTCTGGTTTTCTGGCTAAGCACAGCGCAGGAACGACTGGCAGTGTCTGTCCCTGCTCCAGCACCTCTGTCAGAAGTGGCAGAAGCTGAGTGCCCAATATTCCCCTGGGGCTGTCTGGGGACCCCTGGGCTGTCTGGGCTTGGTCCCAGCATCTCAATGAGAGGAAAATTCCCTTGTTTCTGGCTTTAGTGCCCAATTCGCTCACCACCATGTATTGCAGAGGCACCTGCCTGCCCAAGCACTGGAAAATGCTGCACATGGAAGGCCAGCCACACTGAAGGCGTTATTTTTACTCTCCTTAGTATGACAAGGTTGCATTAAGAGGGTGTTTGCACTGCTGGATGCCCAAAATAACTCCTAATTTGCTCAAGGTGTCCAGCAGAGGACTGTGACTTCCCTCGCACCCACCCCAGCCCTGGAGGTGCTTCAAAGCCTGCTGGTTTCTGGCCTTTCAGGGTCCCACACAGGCAGAGCCTCTGTTTGCTTTCCTGGGTGTGTGCTGGGGAGGCTGGCAGCCCCTGGCTGAGCCCGCACTTCCTGACTCAGTCTCTTGTGCAGGCAGATAAACAAGCCATGAAAAGAGACAGTGTCTTGCTCTGAGTCGCCCTGTGAAGTTATTAACTGACTTTTAACAGATCTGCCTGTTTGCCTGCCTTGCCTCCCACCCCGGGGTGTTCCCCAAAGCATGGTACTTGGCCTTGAGCCACTGCCTCCTGCAGCTCTCTGGAGCTGGGGTGACCCATCTGCTCCCCATCTTGCACGGCGACCCCAGCAGCTGGAGCCCCTTGGCATAGACCATGGCACGGTCCTGTCCCTGCCTCAGGCTCCACACTGGCATGGCAGGTCTGGAAAGTGGGCAGCAGGACTGGGATGCAGGTTCGGGAAAAGGTTAAAGGGGGAGAAAGTGTTTTATGCTCACGATGATAGGGCTGTCAGGGAGAGTTTGTGGCTGACCGTACAGATCCCGGCACGCAGGACGTGGCAGTTATCCCTCACACACTGGAGCTGGAGAGGAGCTCCGATCTGTGGGG
Organism: Phalacrocorax carbo; assembly: GCF_963921805.1. Lineage (NCBI taxonomy): Eukaryota > Metazoa > Chordata > Aves > Suliformes > Phalacrocoracidae > Phalacrocorax > Phalacrocorax carbo. Next base: position 9,577,739 of record NC_087526.1, on the reverse strand, counting down.
GGAGAAGTCCTGTAGCTGTTCCGTACCTGGTAGGGACTGAGCCGAGGGGTGTCAGACAGGGTCTGCAAGGGCACTGCAGCCTGAGGGCAGGAAGGACAGGCCGGCAGGCAGGAGAAGCTGGTACCGGTGACTGCAGTACAGACAGACATCACTGTTCTGGGCAGGGGCAGCAGCTGGCTCCGTGCGGGCATCACTCCAGTTTCAGGGCTTTTGGTCACCATGGGCAGCTCTGGTGCTGGGCCAGTGGTTGAGCAAGATGGGCTTGGTGCTTCACCAGGGCTCCCGCAGTGTCGGGGCTCCAGGAGCCAGCACAAACGGGCTCTTGTTCCCAGATGTGTGCAGCAGGCAGTGCTGGTGGGGAAGGAGGGCAGCTGCCTGCCAGGCCAGGCAGCACATCGCAGCGCAGGGAATGGGCAGCCTTTCCTTTGGGAGGAGAAGCAACTTTTCCAAGGAAAAGCAGATTGTTTTTCCACCTGGCCCTGCAGCCAGGTCTGGGGATCCTGGCGTGCTCTGGTGTTGCAGCCACGGGGCATCCAGCGGACACGGCCCTGCGGGGATGAAGTGTCCTCTGCTCACAAGGGAAGAGGAAGTATGTGCTGGCAGCGTCAGATGCAGTCCTGGGCTCTGGTTCATCACTCTTGGCCCATGCTGAGCTAGATGCTGTTACCAAGAAGTGCGGAACGCCAAACTAGCATCACTTGTGGAGGGGCAAGACAGCCAGCAGATAATCAACTTCTCTGGAAAGCCACAGGGGAAGGTACTCCAATCCACTGCTAAAGGGGGTGTTGAGGAGGAATTAGTTATGTCACCATCTTTGTTCTTAGGCCAAGTCTGTGGTTTTATTTAAAAGAAAGGAGAAGCACAAGCCTCTCACGTGTCTCTTGATTTATTTGGTCTCTGAGCTTGGCAGGGGTGCAGGAGGGCTGCAGCAGGGTTTCCCTGCCACCTGTTTTGCCACCATTTGGGAAGGGGCTTCCCTGGCAGGGTTCCCCAGGTATGGGGCATCCCATTCCCACTGCCCCAGGGTGATGGGACCTGTGGGTGAGCAGCAGCAATGTGTGCAGGGGACATGGATTCTCCAAGCCAGTGGCCCCAGGATGGCTACAAGTGTCATCCCAGCCGCCAGCAGGGTCATGCAGTGCAGGAGGGTGGGCTGTGATGCTGCACGGGACGGACATATACCCGCTGTCAAGGGAGCCATGACCAAGGACATGGCGTTTTGCAACTTGAACTGGGTGAACCCAGTAAGATCTGAATTCCAGTGTAATTTCCCAGCAGTTTGCTGGAAACCCCCCAAGCCTTCCTGCACCCAGGCTGACTGTTCCTCTGAGGCACTTCTCCTCAGTAATCCTCCACCACCCTCATTGCAGGCAGGTTCCCACGGGGTTTGTGGGAGGAAAATAAGAGAGGTCTGCACTCCCCAGCCACCGCTTTGGTGTGTGGTGTGCTTGTGTTGCCCTGTGAGTGCATGTGTCTGGATTTAAATGGCTGAAACTGTGTGATTCTCCCAGGGCTCACATTCAAGCGATGTGCTTCCCCCATCCAGGGGTTGCCTGTGCCTGTCTGTCCCATCAGTGTGTTCCTGGGCACGAGTGTCCACTGGGCCCCTGGGCCTACACCAGCACATGTGTGTTTTCCAGCAGTCCCTCAGGACCAGACACAGCTGGGATTTTGGAAAGCAGCCAGGCTGGCCTTGCCCTGGCCAGCTTACATCAGATTGGTGTTATGTTTGGCCCTCAGAGTTTGAGCCTTTGGCATTACCTTTAACCCTTCCTGTTTTCCTTTGGTATTGATTGTTTCTTTGGGTTTTTTTTTTTCCTTTTCTTTTTTATGGCTACCCAGGAGCACCAGCCACCTTGGCTTGATGACAGGTGAGACCTAAGTTTGCTCTGTCAGAGCAGGAGCTTGGAGATAATGAAGCTACTTTGGGACGTCTTTGCTTGCTGCCATTTCCAAACCCTTGCAAAGCCAAGGGTGGTGCTGCATGGCTTTGTGTTGCTGTTCAGCTTCCTCTTGCATTAAGGGCTCCCTCTGTGTTTACTTGCTGAAACAAGACCTGTGTGTCTCAGTTGCCCCCCAGGAGGACAAATCCAGGCACAACTGCATTTCTGCTGTGGCGTGGGCCAAGTCCCCATCCTGTGCTTCTAAACACCTGGAACTGTTTGTGGCCAAGCCACAATGCGAGGGGCTGCCATAACAGGAATGGGCCCGCGGCAGCTCTGCTGGCATCAGAACTGCTGGGGGTCCCATCAGGAGGGTTTGTGTTGTCCCACTTGTGGTTGTCCCTGCACCTTTGCCTTGCCACCCATCGCCCATGCTTTAGTCATTGCCCGGGATGAGGGCACGGCCACAGCTCTGGCCAGGAGCATTGCAGCCCCGGTGCCTCTTGCCCTGCCCATTTCTTCCTTCCTCTACCCTCCATCTTGCTGTGCTTGATAACTCAGCATCCTTACCGCCCCTGTGGTCTGCAGGGCAGGGCTTGATGGGAACCTGGCAGCAAGGAGGAGGAGGAAGAGTGCAGTTGCTGACCTTGGCCGGAGCTCCCTGCTCAGTGCCAACCTGGGTGCCGGTGGCTCCACTGGAGCAGGGAGCGAGGAGCTACAGGGGGACGGCTGCCCCAGAGAGCTGCCGTGGGGAAGTGGGAGGCAGCCCCTCCTTGGGGCCAGCAACCTTGCCTGACCCACGGCCTATCTCTGTCACCAGGCTGGTTTTGTCATCGTCTGCATCTAACATTTATTACTTTTTTTTCCTTTGGAAAAAAAGTATTTCTCCAGGCCTTGCAGGAGCTCCCCTCCATGGGCTGGGCTCGCTGTGGTGCTGTGCATCCTGGCACTGCTGGTCCCCCACCAGCCTGGCCCCACCGGACACCCCCCGCCAGCCTGTGACAAATGATTTTGCCATTTCATGGGTGGGGAAGAGACATTGATTAACTCCTGCACTTGCCTTTCTGGAAAGGTTATAGCTTAATTGGTCGGACTTGGAGTCATAAATCATGTGCTGAGGATCAGTGGAGATAAGAAAATTTTCGCAGAATGTTGCAAAAACACTTTTTAGTAGGAGGTATCCAGCTGTGCCCACCCAGCTTTGGGGCTGAGGGCAGCTGAGAGCACCAGGCTCCTCTGAGGGAACGATTCACCCTCCAGCAAGGGGCCGGAAATTCTCCCTCCTGTTATCAGTTAATCTCAGGACTTGCAAAATATCCTTTCCTTTTTTTTTTTTTTTTTTCTTTTGGAGAAAGAGAAACAACAGGAAAGCCATTGTTTGCTTTATTTAGAAGAATCTGAATTCCATCTGTTTTGGAAGATGATTCTGTCTCTCCATGGGAATTGCTATTCCCCCAACGTAAAACCCAAAATTTTAGAAGTCCCAACTTTTTCCGAGCCAAGGAAGGTGGTGGGGGAAGGATAGAAAGGCTCTTGCCACAAGAGCAGAGGAGAGCAGACTGGTGGCAGCACCTTCCTGTCCCGGGGACACTGTCTGGTTTGGGCATCCCGCCACCTCCCACAATGCATGGGCTTGAGCAAAGGCAAATGCTGGCCAGCAGTGGCCCAGCTCAGAGGTTCTTCTGGGCCCAGCTATCCCGCCTTCCCCCAGGGACCCATCGGTACTCCTGGACAAGTGCTCAGAGCAGGCAGGGAGCATAGCAGATGTGAAGCATTTATTATTCATGTCAGTAATAATTTCTTCCCTGATTCTCCCCAGCATTTTATTGAGGAATTAGGATGTTAATATGAGGAATCTCAAAGCCACAGTGCAGACATCCCCATTACTGCTGCTGCACTGCTGCTGCTCAAAAGTGGAAAATTAGAAAATATTCTGGCCCTGACTTCACACTGTCAGACCCTTGTCTCAAAGTGCAGCAAAAGAGGGGCTTGGTATGGCCTCAAACATCCATCCTGCTGTGGGATTGGTGCCTCTTGGTCTTGCCTTGACTCTTCTCTTTCCTTTCCAGCCTCTAGGCATTTGCTTTGCCTGACTTTATTTCTTAAACCCCACACGCAGGCTCCTCGCAGCCTTTGGGGCTGCCTGTCCCCTCCTGGCCTGTCCTGGAGTTGAGACCCAGCTGTTGTGGTCAGGGCAAGGTCTGAATCCACAGAACCCAGCAGCCCGTGGGGATGGGGGTGAGGGGGCATCCCCCTGCACAGCCTGGGCCCAGGCGCAAAGGCCTCTTCAGGCAAGGTTAGGGGATGTCGAGATGCAGAAACTGGCTTTGCTCCGTGTGTGATGATGATAAAGAACAGCAGCATGGATTTGAGTACCTTCTCAAAAGGCTCCCAGGAAACTGGCTATTTAAACACAGGTAAAATACATGAAAAATGGTAAGCTCCTCTTTCATGTCAGTGTGGAAGCTAAAATAGGCATTGCTTGCCCCAGTTCAATAAAGACGCAACTTCCAACACAGGGCTGTCAAGCCCAAGGCTCAGACCCTGCCACTTCTACCCTTCCTGGGTTTGGGTCTTTTTAGCCTCTGACCTCATATCATCACTGGAGATGGCGCAGCAGAACAGCAAAGCATAAGACATCTTCTGGGCACTGGAGGTATTATTCCTATAAACAAGCAAAGCACTTCAGAATCAATACAGAGTTTTACTCACAGCCGCTAGAGAGATTTCATCTCCTGAATTATATGATGGGATAAATGAGATCCCAATCCGGCTGCCACCCCGTGTACCAGCAGCTATCTGTTCACAGTCAGGCTGGACGGCTCCCAGAATTAATTAGAAAAATCAATCCTAAAAATGACAAAAGTATTGATTTGCATTTTTTGTCTCTTCACAGCCTGGCAGTGCTGTGACTCTAGGAGCACTACAGAGTGATAAAAAGCAGCCTTAGCTGTGGGTGGGAGATGCTTATCCAGTGACACTGTATGACAGTGAGGGGTTTATGTGCAACGATGGCATCACCCAAATGCTTCCATGCAATACTATTTCAGCAATAATATTCTTATCCCTCTTCCTTGCTCTTGTTCAGTTTCCACAGTGGTTCATTTTTAATACTTGTCTATGTGCTACTTTCCTGGACATGGTAAGAAAGCAGGAGCAGCGGGGAGGGGATCCTCCATATCAGCCAATGCTGGGTGGGCAGATGCAGGCAGCTGCCTGGGTTTTGGGTAGCTCGGCCCCAGCAGGCCCTGGCTGGTCCAGGTCCCTGCCTGGGAGCTGGTGTTCCTGCAGCAGCATTGGGGTGTGCAGTGCTCATCACCAGGGCACAGTCTGCCTTTCCCAAGGGAGATGAGTAATGTGGAAGGCATGTCCAGCCCATCAAAGCACCAGCACAACGCCGGGGTGGGATATGTGTGCTGTGCTGGTTGCAGGAGGCTGAGCTCAGCCACACGTGGCTGCATGCTGATTGATAACAAGGACTTCTGAAGCCATGGGCTTCTGTGAACTGACAGGCAAAAATCGGTATCCAAAGAGGAATCTGGAAGGCATGCTTCAGTGCACTGCAGAGGCAAGTGTGTAATGGGATGATACAACAAATCATCTGTCAGTAGAACAGAAAACTGAGCGAGACAACTGTCAGGACAGGCTTTAAATGCTTTTGGAGGTAGAAGAGATTTGTGGCTCTTCCAATGACCTGGGCACCATCCAGGTGGGCACAGCTTTTGCCAACGGCATGAGTGGTGCTGGGGAGCAGGCACACTCGGCTGGCCAGCACGGGGACAGGGAGCAGGCATGCTTGGCTGGCTGGTGTGGGGACAGCCAGCCCCAGGTGCTTGCAGGGACGCCAGGGCAGGAGGAGGCGCGTCCATCTGCTCCTTCTTTGGATTTGTGCACTACATCATCTCTGCAGCAAGGGGATTTCTGAAGCCCTTTAAACTCGGTGCAGGGCCAGCTGGTTGGGCACGGGTAAATATCATCACATGAAGAAGTAGGAAAAGTAGCCTGGCTGGGGTGACCTTGGTGACGTTCAGGACGTGGCATTAGTTGGTGAATGGAACAAAACTGGCTGGGTTCACCCAGGTAGTATTGCACAGACATCCCCCTGTGATGTCTGTGATAATTACTTTTAAACCAAAAGGAACAGGATAGACTTCGGCTAGCGGGATTTCAGAGAAGCTGTGATAGAACTGCTACTAGGGAAATCAGAGTTTAAGCTGAGAAGATGGAGTTTAAAAGAGCTAAAAGAGCAGACAATTGGTAGGACTGGGAGCAGAAGCGATGGGCAGGAGGTCCCAGGGCAATGCCTGGGGAGCAGGCTGGGATCAGTCTTCATTAACACTGCCATTAATGACCTGGGCAGGAGAAGTGTGGCAGTGTGTGTGGGGGGCAGGACTCCAGTCTCCAGAGAGGAGCTCAGCAAGGATTGGCGTGGGTATTTGGCAAAAACAAGGCTGAGTGGGGGGTACGAGTTATGTGCACAAACACTGGGATGGGCAAGTGCCCTTTGCTGAGGTGCAGCATCACATGGGACCACAAGCCATGATCACACCGTGGCTGGGAGAAAAAGACTGTTTTTCTGGAACGGCCTTTATGTGAGACATTACTTTTTCTATGATGTCTCTTGATTAGCTCATGATGTGGCTGCCTGGGATGGCGGGTGATGCAGTGCCCTGGCCCTGACAGCCTGTACCGCTGCTCCCGGGTGCCCAAACAGGCGGTGCAGCTCAGCAGGATGGGATCCCCAGGGACCCTGTGCTGTTTTGGACAGTGATCTGTGAGGCTTTGGGGCAGCCTATTCCCAGTGAGTAGAGAGGCTGGGCACGATGACACCCATGTACTATGCCCATGTACCAGGGAAGGGGTAGGACAGGAGTGAGGGCTGGAGATGGAGGCATTCAATGCTTACAAAAGGGAGTGGGACTCATTCTGCAAATGCCTGCAGTCTGGCAGCAGGGGCCAGCAGGGCAGGGCACAAAAAGGACAAGCCAGCAGTGGTTTGAGCAGGACTATCCCACCAGAAGCAAGATGCTGGCAGTGAGCAGGAGAGCCAGGCTGCAGCCACAGGCCATGCAGGTGGCACAGGGACTCTGGTGGTGGCACCAGCTGCCCATTGGTGCTGGGTTGGGGCAGCCTAGCACCTGGCTTTTGGCAGGACATGACTTTTTGTTCTGCTCCACGAGGACCACACCGGGCACTTCTCTTCAGGTTTATTAACATTAATAGTGTTAGTCCCATGTGAAAGAAGGCACACAAACAAAATGCCTGTTGCTGTTGCTTAGCCAGGGCTGTGGCAGCAGGGCAGAAGACAGTAAAATCACCTGGAAGAGGGGGGAGCAGAGCAGGGCTGGCAGGCAGAATCACCTCACCATAGGTTTGCGCTCCCATGAGATGCCAAGCATGGGCTGCTGACTGCAGGGAACCCTTACCGCTGCCCTAAGGCAAAACTGGCACTTGTAAGGATAAATGCACTTTATGCAACGATTGCTACACACCTAGTAGATTATTAATGAACCTCGTGAGGCTGGTGATGGGGTTACTGCCATTCCACAGTGGGGTGAGTGCTAAGTATGGGGAACTGAAGGACTCTGAGATGAAGGGTTGGGCAATAGGTCCCAGCATCCCACCTCTGAGCACAGGATGGCCCATCAAGTCAGTGAATGAGGCCTCCGCAACTGGACAGAAACAGCCCCAATGGGAAGGGACTGGTTTTACTTGGTATTTGCTTTAGCTGGACTCTCGGTGTGGTGTTTCTCCAGGTAAACAATCTGGACGAGCTTTTCGGAGGGGCAAGGTGGTCTTGGACTCTGGAGGTCCTGGGGCAATGCCAGGCTCGCTGCTGGGGTTTCTTCAGTGGCATTCTGCGAATCTGAGTCTTCAGAGGAGAAACTGCTCTGGCTGGAAACCTGGAAGTACTGGGTGGCTTCTGCCTGCTTATCTGCAGGTGGACCATGCATGCTGGGGGCTGAGAGAGTTCCATGGGGCACAGTGGTGGGACAGAATGGGTCACCACCTAGAAAATGCACCCGGGCAGGCAGAGTGAAGGGGTGCCTCTCAAGGGGCTGGCTGTGCTCCTGGGCGAGAGGTCGTGCAGCCCCCAGGCAGGCGCTGCTCTTGGGTTTTGGGAGGGAGGTTTCAGCAGAGACATGGCAGTGAAAGGCATGGTCCCCCTCTGGCCTATGCCGGCATTGGGGCTGCAGGGAGCTCGGCTCTGCACCCAGCGTGGGGCCAGAAACACTGCTGGCCCGAGGCTGTTCTGGTTTCTGGGTGCTGGGCTCTGGTGGCTCCACTGACCCCTGGCCCCCCAACACAGCTGCCTCAGGGCTTGTGGTTGCTTTGCAGATTGGACCTTCCTGGCAAGAGGCTGCAGACCCTGAGCAGGGGGAGCAGAAGGCGTCGCCCTGCCCCTCAGCTTGTGCTCCCCAGGCCTCCTGCAGCTCTGCCAGCATCTCCTCCAGGATCTGCCGGGTCTCCTGGTACCTGTGTTGTGCCTCTGTCCAGGCTGCCAGCCCTTGGCTGCTCTGCATCCTGCACACCTGAGCCTTCATCTCCTGAAGCTTCTCCAGGGCAAACTCCACTGACAGCTTCTGGAAGGAGCTCTGCAGGCACTGCAGCGCCTGGCCCTCCCCACGCTTCACCCGGACTGAGCACTGCCTGCAGTCCAGCTTCGGCCCCATGATCTAGAAAAGAAGGCAAGGGTGGCTGTTTTCATGGCTGCCCAGCCAGTACTGGGTCCTGCGGGAGGAGAGCCCACGCACCCACCTTGCTGGAGAACCTGCTGAGCTCCTGCAGCAGCTCCTGCTCAGCCTGCCGCCGCTCCACCTGCCTGTAGAAGCTCATCAGCTTCGTCCGGAAAAGGGCTGCAGCCACCTGGAAGGTGTCTGCCTCAGGGAAAGCCATATCTTGGACCTCAGCTGCCTCCTGACACAGGGCCAAGCCATGCTGGTACTGAGCCTGCAGGGACAGCAGGAATGAACATGCTCCACGCTCGGGAAATGGTGCTGACCTGCTGCACTGGGGTGTGTGTGCAGGGTGAGGCTCTCTGCAGGTCAGCGCTCAGCATTGCTATCAAAGCTGTATTGGAAATGCTTCCGTGCAAGTGAGAAGAAACAAAGAGAATGGGAGTTCTCAAAATCTCTGCTCTGTTCTGTCTTGGCTCAAAATGCACTGTTCTGTCCTGAGTGGAGCCACCTTGCTTTGTCCTCCCTGCAGGGCAGGTAACTAAAAGGCCTCCATATCTAGAGGCATGGGAGGAACAAGTCCATGTCACCACATTTTTGTTGTCCAATGGACATCCAGGCTCTGCAGCCTGGCCCTGCAGGGGGCTGCGAAGGATAGAGTGCAGGATGGGTTGAGCACAGCAGCCCCAGCCCAAAGCGCACCGAGGAGCAGCACAAATGTCCCCTTCACCAGAGCAGGGCTGCCCAAAGACCCCGGCAAAGCTGGGCTTGAAAACTGTGGCTTGACCCAGCCAGCCTGCGGACACCCAGTTTTGCCCAGAAGCCTCATTCCGAAACTGGGGGATTTGGGCTGATTGTAGCAAACTTTGTAACAATGTTTGAACGTTTCTAATGTGGCATTTTCAGTTTCTGCCAAGCGCCAGGCAGGGTCTGGAGCCACCTAACACACCGCTGGCAGCAATACCTAGGGATGCATGTTACAGAAAAGACACCTTCACACATACTGTTGCCTGGACGAGGAACTCGTTAAACTGCTCGGCAGAGCCCTGGAAGCTGTTGGGGCTCCACTCCTCAGTGCCCATCTCCTGCAGCTGCGCTGCTGCCTCCCCGTCCAGCCAGCGCCCCAGCTGCAAAAGAGAGCGGGGCTGAGGGTCAGGCGGGACTGGCCGCTGGCGGCAGCGCTTCCGCAGCACCTCCCCTTCCTTCCATGACCAGGGCATCCCGACCCAGGCGTGGTTATGCACAGTCATCCCATAACGAAAATCAAAGCTGAGGCACTCCTGTTATTCTCCGGGCTTCCGTCATCATCAAAAACTGAGGAAATGTGCCCAAAATGCTCAGCCATGGGAACACCGCAGAGAAAAACTTCAACATGCTGCACCCAGAGCAGCACCCCAGGGATGCTCAACTCACCTTGCTGAACTTGGCCTGGAGTTCCTGGACCTTTCGGAGGAATTCCAGGCGCTCCAGGCAGCTGTTGGACTGGGATACCAGGTCATGAAGCTCTTCCTCCAGCTGGCTGTACAGCCGCTCAGCTGTCTCCATGCTGGTCCTGGTGGTTGGGGAGGAGAGGGGCTGTCAGTGCCGGTGTTGCCGGGCAAGCTGCGAGCTCCTCCTGAAGACGCCAGGTGAAGCACCTCTCTGGCGGGCAGCAGCCTCTCAATAGGGCAGCTCCCTGGAAGTGGGCACTGGCATGTGGCCATTTGGACAGCTAGGAGCCGAGGGAGCAGACAGGCAATGATCCAGCATGTGCAGCTGGCAAGAGCCCAGCAGATGCCCAGGTCAGGAGCCAAACAGGAGGCCTCCTCCCTGCTCACCTTCTGCATCCTCAGAGCCCATTCGGGACACACAGGCACTCCCTGGGGTGCGCTGGGGAGCAGGCTCCAGGCCCTGCATGTTAGGCATGCTGCAGCACAGCACCCTGGCCTTGCAGGTGCCCTGACACCTCCCTGTCCCATGGAGCAAGATGGATGTCAAGGAACACGGGACAGGAAGGTGTTGGCTGTCAATGTGGCCTGGCCCAGCCAAGAGAAGGGAGCAGAAGAAAGCAGTGGGATTAGTGCTGTCTGCACGCATGGACCACTGGACAAGTACAGCATGGCTGGACGAGTGCAGCATCGCTGGACGAGCACAGCTTCACCGAGGCTTGGCCCCATCTAGTGGCTTTGCCTGAGACCAGCCTGGAGGTCTTGCTGCAGGCCTTGCTGAGCAGCCCCAGAGCCTGGTCCCGGGGCAGAAAACATTCCCAGGGACCCATGCACCTTCCCCAGCTGGGATGACGCGAAATCCTGCAAAGGGCTGTCCGAGACACAAGCTCCAGGTTCGGAGGGAGTTTGCAGGGCAGGAGGGAGCACAGTGCCAGCTCCAGGCCATGCTGGAAAGAAGCTCAAGCTCATGGGAACTGGGCTTTCCCTGGGGAGGTGGTTCTGTCAGCCAGCAGAGGAGGCTGGGGGTCCTTGTCATTGGCACCCCTCTTCTGGTAAAGCACCCCCTGCCTCCTACCTGACATCGGCTGAGGCGCTGAGCCGGGCAGCCTCCCTGCGCATCCTGGCCAGCACGGCCCCCGCCTCACGCTGCACGCACACCAGCTGTGGGTCGCTCAGCACCCTCTGCATCAGCTCCTGGTGCCTCCCAATGCACACGGCCGCATCCTGCAGAAGGAGGGTCAGAGGCATGGGGCCTTACCTGGCGGCTCCGGGGCCAGCACGGGACAGGTGCCTGTGACTGCACCCTAAGGGACTAGCAAAGGGGACAGGGGACAGCCCTGCAGCCAGGAGTGCTGGTCCAGGAGAAGTTGTACTGAGTTTTGGGCAACGAGGGTGAAATGTCGCTGTGTGCTGGACTGCAGATGGGCTCTTTGGAAACGTCTACAACCTGCGGTGCTGCAGCCCCCGTTACCTGAGTCCCTGCCAGTGCATCAGCACTCCGCAGCTCCTGGATGCAGCTCTGCAGCAGCTCCGATGCCCGCCTGAGGCTGGCCATGAAGGGATGCAGTTTCTGCGGGTAGGACACACAGCGGGTCAGTGGGGCTGGGGTGGGAGGGCAGAAAGCAGGGTGGGAAGTCAGCCTGCCCACAAGGAGGAAGAGGAGCAGTGCCAGGCCAGAGCAGGGAATACTGCAGGGCACCAGGTTAAAGCCAAGAAGGAAGGGAGCGTGGAGATGGATGGGCAGCTACAGGGAGGAGCAGTCAGAAGCAGGCAGGAAGGGGTCACCCTCCTGTGCTCAAAGCTGTCCTTTTCCTTCCCCTCTCCTGGGCTTTCCTGCCTCTTTTCCAAGCCTGTGAGACACAGAAGCCACAGTGGGGATGCAGAGACACCGCGGGGAGGTGAGGCGATGGCTAATGGTGTGATAACAGACACCTGGAAGAATTGAACCCACTCGCCGTGGCAGTAGGGGAAGGTGCCGTCCAGCTCCTGAGTCAGCTGGGAGCTGTCGACGTAGCGTCCCAGAGCCTTCAGTGATGCCAGGGTCTCCACCTGCGGGGCACAGGTCTTGTGAGCACTGCAGGACTGTGCCAGGGGCCCCCCCCAGAAGCATCCTCAGGGGCAGCCTGGAGCAGGGGGCATAACCCTCTCTTTCCTAAGCAACCTGCCCTGTTAACCTGCACAGCGCAGTGGCCCCGGGAGCGCTGTGTGCTGGCAGGGCTGAGCACACCATGCAGCAGCCCCACTCAGAGCAGCTCCTGGCAGCTCCATGCTGTTCGAATGCATGGGAGATTGCCGGGACAGCAATAATCTGCCATGCAGCCAAGCTAGGTGATCAACCTCATTAATATTTCACATTATATTAATTAAACTGAGCAGCACTAAAAGAACAATAAACCCTTTCAAGTCTAGATTTATTATCCCAGTTGCTGTGTCCAGCCACTGGAGGTAATTGGGAAAGCGCTTGGCTGTCCTTGGGCATCCTTCACCTGCCTGTGCAGCCCCGTGAGCCCAAGAGCCTCACCCTGCGCCCAGGACCTGCCCCAGCAAGGCCCTGCTCTGCCTGGGGTCCCTGAGCAGGGGAACTGGGATCTCCAAGCAAGGGGATGGATGGTCCCCAAGGCAGGAAGCTCCTTTCACCCTGATTCTGCTCTTCCCATAGGAGACAACACAGGTACACGAGGATGGAGAGGGACACGCTCACCTGCACCCCAGGCAGCCTCTCACGGTGAGCAACCAGCTCCTTCTCGGACAGCAGCAGCATGGTGTGGATGCAGCCCGGCGAGACACTCTGCAGGAGGCAGGGAAGAGTCACCACAGCAAACCCCATGGTGCAGCTCCCGGGTTACCCACGGTGATGCTAGGGCTCAGTTGCCTGAGTGAGCTGAGGCCAGTGAGCTCATTACAAAGGAAAAGGCTCCCAAGCTCCCTGGCATGGGAAATGGAAACAGGTTGCTCATGCCATAACCCCATCCCCATCCACCAGCTCCCTGGCAGAAAGCACCCACGGAAAGAACCTTGTGAGCAAACCCCTTCACTTGCACTATCAATGCTTCTCTGCACCAGAAGCATTGGGGCCAGCACAGGATTTATCAGACAGGCTGCAACTTAGCCCTGAGCAGGCAGAGGCACAGGGCACTGCAGCAGGGAGGACCCCATGGCCTCCAGGACAGCACAAGGCACTCCCATGGCACTGCCTTCGCATTGGCATGGAAACCCTGCCAGGATGAATTGACCATCACTGTGGAGCCAATCTCCAGGTGAGCTCAGCTAGTGGGATGCTGAAGGGGTTTGGGGCACACCGCAGTGTTGGGTGATAGCAGGGCCAAGAAAAAGGACAGATCCTGTGGGGCTGGGAAGGGACATTCTGACCCAAACTGCCGGTCCCTCATGGCTGGCATTCGAGGAGCTGGAGAGATGCAAGTACCAAGTGTGAGTTTGGTTTGGGCGGCTGGGGCAAACGGGATCTCTGTGCCCTGCTGGGGGACGGTCTGTGCTGCTGAAGACATGCTCAGAAATTAGAGACTGATCAGCAACTTTGGGAACAAATTGGTAGTTGTTTAAGTGCTGCAAGACCTACAGGGAGTCAGGAGCCAGGACTGGCCACTGGGGAGGAAGCGGCAAGAGACACGTGGGTTTTCTACATCAGCGCATTGCAATGCAGCTGCAGGCAGCTGAGAGCTGCCTCAGTAAATCCACACCGTGATGCTTATGGGTAAAATATATAAGTGAGATAAAAACCATGGCCTCGGGCATGGTGGCATTGGGGGCTGCCAGAAAAGCTGCTGCCATCCAGAAGATTGCACCTCATGACAGCTGCCATGGAGGCTCTGAGGGACCCTTGGAGGGCAGCAGCACTTGCTCCTGGGTAGGGACCCCCTAGCATGTCCGTGGCACAGGAACACAGTGCCCAGCGTACCTGGACAGAGCGTAGGGCCGAGAACAGGACAGGGGCAGGTGGCCGCTTCCTGGCATCCACCACGACAGTGAGCCCACCATCCTTTGCTTCTCGCCTAGTAAGGGGAAATAAAGCAGGAGGCAGATTGTACTGGTTAGAAGCAGCAGGATAAGTGTGGGTCTCCCCCCCCGGCAGGACCCGCTTGAAGTCCCCTCCCATGGCTCCACACCCCTGAGCAGCAGGATGAGGGCAGGCAGGAACTGGCAGCTGCAGGCAATGGCCTCGTCCCCATGGGACGCCCCGGCCACGGGAATTGCTGGACCTTCAATAATGCATCCTCAGGGCTGGCTGCACTGGGCACTGGGGACAGCGAACACAGTGGGGACCACGCAGAATGTCCACAAAGCAGGATGTGCAGGATGCTGGGCATACACCCTGGCTTGGTCGGGGCACTGCCTGGGACCCCCAAGCTGGGAAGCAGCTGGGGGGATCCCTGGCAGGTCCTCCTGGCCCTTACCTGGGGAGGGAGCAGAGGTAGAGGATGAGCCTTGCCAACTCAGTGGCCGAGCACCACGTGGTCCCCCAGGCGCTGCCGCTGGTCGTCACCTGGAGGAGGGCCCTGCCCATCCTGTCCGAGCTCCCTGTGTGGAAAGGTGCAAGTCACCCCTCCAGCAGCCACCCGCCAGCTGCAAACTCCAGCTATTAGCAACACCCCAGGAGGGGCCAGGGCTCCCATTGGCCTCACTGCTGCTCGCCAAGCAGTAATGGCTGCTGAGGGGTGCAGGAGCAGGCTCTGCCCCAGCTCGGCTTGGCGGGCTCAGCCAGGTTAATACTGTGCAGCTGTGGTGGCGCAGCGGCCACCCCAGTGCCACTCCCATGCAGCCTCCCCTGGCCCCTCTGGACTGGCAACACCAGCCCACGAGGGCACTCAGCACGAACTCAGCTGCTGGGGGCATTTTTCTTGAAAAAGATGGGTTTTGTCACTGTTTTTCGGCTCTTGGGAAAAGGAAGAAGCCAAACGTTTAGTGTTTGGCAGCAACAGGCTGAACGGCTTCATTGGTGAGGAATGGTGTGGGAGGGCTCGGTGCAGCTGGGAACTGGGGCAGCTGCTCAGAGCAGACTGCTTGTTTTTATGTTTTAAATTTTTTTTGCCCAGCTGAAAATAAATTTTCTGTGTGGCAGCTTTCTGGTCTCCAGGAAAGCCCTGAAACCTTCCTCCAGAAAACCCTCTCCAGCAGCACAGCATTTTCCCTCTGGAGGCTTCTCCCAGCATCTCCAGAGGGTTTCATGGTGCCAGAGGTACCTGGCAGGCACACGATGCCTGAGTGCAGCAGTCTGGCATGCAGATCCTGCCAGGCCGGTGGCTCCCGGCCGGGGATGCCAGTGCTGGGCACAGAGGGACCGTTCTTGCAGCCAGTGCTTTCCAGGGATCGTTCTTCCACAGGAGCAGCAGCTGCATCTGTACCTGCCCATGGGGACAGAGGAGAGAGGAGCTGGCAATGCACAACAAGGCAGAGAAATGCAAAAGCGCCCGCAGAGCCCAGGCAGGCACCGCAGCCCTGCTCAGATTATACCTTTTCCAGCTGGCTTGGCTCTGCCCATCCTGGGCGAGTAAATGGCAGACATCTTCTTCCAGGCCCCTTCATGCTGGCTGGTGGCTCTTTCGTCCCCAGGGGCTGCCCCGAACCGTGGGCCCTTCAGGAAGGAGAACCTGTGGCCGGAGCCCAGGGGGAGCCGGGGGCTGCCCTGCTGCGGCAATGCCTCTGCCTGCACCCCGGGACTCGTTCTGCGGGGACGGCGGGTGAGGAGCGTGGGGCTGCCAGCCCCCCTCCCATGCTGCGTGGGGGTCTCACAGGGAATAGCAGGGGGTGGCTCGGGGCTGGGGCCATCCGGCTCCTCCAGGATGGCTGCCATCAGCCCAGGGCCAAAGCTCACTGGGTTCTGTAGTGCGGCCAGGTAGGAGTCACGGTGGCGGCACCGTGGGCCGTGTGGCCCTGGCTCCAGGCTCAGCTTCCTCCTGAGGCACGGGGTGCAGGGACCTTCCTCTGAGCTTGGAGGCCCTCCGCAGGGCCAGGCATCTGCCCCCGGTCCCCCATTCACCATGGGGATCGTCGCCTCAGCCCTGGCCCCCATCGGCCCCGCCGGGCAGGCAGGTGGCAGGGACCTGGCCAGGAGGTCCAGCTGCTCCTGGGAGACCTCCAGCAGTTTCACATACTCCCCCTCCAGGTTCTGGCTGACGATCTCGCAGAGGCTGGGCACGGCCAGCATGGTTGGCTTCTTCTGCAGCCCCGCCTGGTCCACCTTGATCAGTCCCGGGTATCTTCCCTGGCTCAATTTCCGAGAGGTGAACTTGCACCCTGGGACCGTGCCCGCAACGTTGCCATAGGGCACCGGAGCGTCTGCCGTGCTGTGGGGTGCAGGCATGCTGGGTGCTGCCAGCTCAGCTGCAGGTTCAGGAGCGGAGCCATACTGGGCCCCTGTGGGTGCACCATCATCTCCAGTCTTGGGCTTATTGATGAACTCTGGTGTGGCGATCTTGCTCCATGGCAGCGGGGTGATGCCGTTCTGGGTGGCCACCAAGCAGGTGTGCAGGGGGGCTCTGGTCTGGTCACCATTTATCTCCTCCAGCCACTCATTGGTAAAGAGCAGTGCGTAGGCAGCCTCGGGGATGGGTGTCTTCTCCACCGTGCACAGGTCGCGGGAGAGGTGCTTGACGGTGATGCGTGCTGAGTGCTCCTCACAGGGCTCCGCTTGCAGGTAGAAGTCCCCGGGGCGCAGCAGGAGGGGGTTGAGTGGTGCAAGGTGAACAACCACTTTCTCGTGAAGACACAAGGGCCAGCCTTCATGGAGAAAGATGCAGTTAAAGTAGGGAGCCTGGGAGGGAGGAAGAACACAGAGCATGAGTGAGGGTCCCCACCAGCTCAGTACCCTCCCAGCTGGCCCTGCATGCTCTCACTGCTCAGCTCTGCACTTCCTATGATGGGGACTGAAGAGCCCGGTGACTCGGCGGGATGCCCCTGAGCCAAGCCACAGCAGGGTCCTGCAAGCACAACCTAAGCCTGTGGCCATTCCCGGGGTGCTGAGTGCTCCCCATGTGCTAACAGAGGGGAAACCCCCACTGGAGTCTCTGCAGGGGCAAGACAGGGTGACCCGTGAGTCTTCCCCCCTTATCTCAGGGACTGCATGTGCCAGGCTCTGTGCTGGATCTATCCCGGGAAGCTGGGTACACCACAGTCCCTTCTGTGGGGAAGACACAGCGACAGGGAAGGGGGCATGCAGAGGGGGACCCTGCAGCCTGGAGCAGGGCTTGGCCACACAAGGTGTCACGCTATAGGGCAAAACCCCCATGGTCAGGAGCGGGGCGCAGAGCACTGCAGCACGGGGGGCATGCGGGCTTACGCAGGCTGCCTGCCGCACATGCTCGAAGAGGCGCTTGGCTGGGATGAGGAACTGGAGCAGGCAGCAGAGTCCATCTCCCCGGTAGCTGGTCTCCAGCAGCCGAAACACTTGGCCCAGGACTGTGGGGGCTGTGGCTTCAAATGGGGGGTAGAGGGCCTGAAGGGCACTCTGCACCGCCGTGTCCAGCGACCCAGTGTCCTGCAGGAGAAAAGCATTGCTGGTGAGGAGAGTGGCCCCAGCACAGGACGCTGCCAACCCCCACAGAGCCTCTGCCCACCATCCTGCACTGCACCGCTGCATTGTGCCTCCGCTGGGTCCCTGGTACGCCCACGCTGGTAATGCTGCCAAGCTTGGGGGGCTCCAAACCTTCCTGGCCTGGAAACTGGGGAAGAACTGGGTGTAGAGCACCCCAAGCACCACGTGGCCTGGGGACAGGAGCACAGCTGGGTCTGGTTCCCAGCACTGGGCTGTGGCTTAAGGAGCCTGAGATGAGCCCCAAGCACAGCCTGCCAGGTCGGAATGCTGGCTATGTGGAGGTGGAGGAGCCGCAGCAGCCAAGGGGTTAAGCCAAGCCAGACACTGACCGTGGGGATGTGCCAGGCTCAGCAGCTTGCTGTAGGAATGTAGCTGATAGGAGGAAGGACAAACATCTGAAGATGGATAGGGTGTTTTTGTTCAGACTCATCACTGAATTTGCTGAAATCAAAATTAGTCCTCAGAGCATTTTCTGGGAAGTGCTCTGCTGGGTTACAGCCCCCTTCCCTGCACTGCTTCCAGACGGGGGCAAGGATGCTGGTTTCATGCCACACTTAAACTGGCAGTTCTGAGCTTGCTCTCCCAGCTTTGTGGGAGATGTTGGCTGTGCAGACCCAGCTGGTGAAGTGGGTACACAGAGGGAAGCCATCAGACAGCTCCCGTTAAATCCCAGCCGTGTTACAGGCAGTGCGGGGGTGACTACAGACATGGCTGCCAAAAGGAGTCCATCAGTGAGTGGGAAAGACAGGCTTCTCCAATTCCTTGGGGAGTATATCTGCAGGAGAGGCTCAAATAAAAAAGAAATCAGACTGGGGCCAGCATCTGGGAAGTGGGTGGGCAAACAGCACCTTTTCTACTGGAAAGGGTGCTGTTGCAGGAGAGAGACAGGTTCCTGTGTGGTGCAGGGTCAGGCCCAGCCTAGCTGGCTGGGGATCAGCTGCTCTGCTGCAGAGTCTCATCTCTGCCCATCACCCAGGGCTAGGCTCCAGATTTAACTGCAGAGGGACCCCAGTACCGCAGGCAGCCGGTGGGAGCTGCCACAAAAATGAGCATCCTCCCAGCAGCAGGGACAGTGGCCAGGTCCTGCACGTTGGGCAGCCACAGCTTGCTGTCGTCCCTGTGCTACTGTGTGGGCACCTGGGAAGTCAGGTGGGATTAGCTGAAGGTGGGCATTAGTTTCAGGCAGCTGAAACTGGCCTGGGAGCCCATACAGAGACAAAGTGGCCTCAGTTAATTCAGCTTAATTAGCTTTAATGCACGTTAGCTAAAGCACTTTGCAGTCACACTTGGTTAATTCTCCTTGACTTTTTCTCTGTATCTCCACACAAAGATGTCCTGCCCTTGGGCCTGGCAGGAGAAGCCATGGGGCCTGGGCAGAGCAGGAGGAGAGCAAGTCCTTTCTTGGTGCCATGATCTGCAATAGGTTATCCTGCCAGGCTTTCTGCACACCAGCTGTTGGATCACTGGTCTTCTCACACTTGGTCTTACTTTGTAAAATTCCTAGGAGGGATGGGAGACTTTGCTCTGGAAAAGCCCTGTTGCAGCGTAAAGCCCAGCTCCTCACTCTGCCTTGCTCCCAGGGGGCCCCAGCACAGCCACCCACTCCCAGGCACCGAGTCTGGCTGGGCACCCACCACCTCCTTGCCCGGCGACCACTGAGCTTGGCTCCTTCCTTGTCCCAGCATGGAGGTGGGGAGCACCATCTGTAACAGCAAAGGGGGATCCGTCCAACTCCTAATGCTGCCATGAGAGACGGGCCAGCACTGCCTGCCCTGCCTGCGCTTGCCTTCACCAGAGCTCGCTGCTCAGAGTCACCTTTGCACAGCCCTGGCACATTCTGAAACTGGCTCTTTTGAAACCGAACTAAACTCTTACTGGCCAAGCTCATGTGGCACTGATAAAAAAGCAAAAGAAAACAGAAAGAGAAGCCAGCTCCCCCGAGATCAGGGCTGCTGGGGTTCAGCTCCAGGAAGGCTGCATCACGGGGTGATAAGCAGCCCCAAACCTAGCCATTACCCGGCTCAGCCGTGCTGCTGGGGAGGGCTCTGAGGGTCAGGCGCACAGACCACAGTCCGACGGGGCCAAGGCACAGGCTTCCAACAGCCCCATCCCACAGCCACCATCTCTGGCAACACTGTCCCTCCAAATCCCAGAGCAGCCTCCCCTGGCTGTGGCACCCACAGCCTGGCTCCCTGGCCTTGCCCAGTCCCGCACTTTGGAGGCTGGGGAGAAACGCCCAGAGTTTGGGTAAACTGGCTTGGATAATCTTGGGGTGTCTGAGTGGGGGAGACAACCCTGCCGCAGAGGGAAAAAGGAAAATCTTCCAAATCACCACCAAAACCCCACAGCAAAGTGACGCGCCAGAGGATGGATCGGCTGAATAAACAAAGCCGCTCCCCTGTCAATGGAATAAAAACGCCCAGGACTTCATCCAGCAGCGGGAACAGTGTGAGCCAACGTCGGGGGAGAAGTACTGACTGATGGAGGCACCAGACGCTGCCTGTGTTGCGCTGGGGAACATTTTGGCCTGGAATGACTAAAAATGTTTTCACTGAGTGTCACAAATCACTTCATCACTGCGAGAGGATTTTGGGGTAAGCATGGTGCAGTGGCTCCGCGTTCATGGGAGAAGCTGAGGCCAGGCCTACCGGGGAGCTGTTAGAAATCCAAAAGCAACCAATTAGCCCACGTCCCTCCGCCAGCTGCGAGGGAGTGCAGAACTGAAACAAAAGGCATTAGGGACCATAAGGAGATTTACATTTGCAAAGCTATTTCCATTTTAATAAGCCAAAGTGCTGTTAAATAGAGATTGATATTTCTCCCCAAATACCCATATTTTTAAAGTGGTGTACACCAACACCACGAGCTGGGCTTTGGTGTTTTGGTGCTGTAAAGTTGTTTTATTTGTACCCAAAGCCACAGGGTGACTCAGCTCCATCTCCTTTCTCCCTCCTGCTCAGGAAGGTGGAAGGTTTGAGTGCCGGGACCAGCCTTGAATAACAATTCCTCTCCCTCTCCTGCAGCTCTGGCTGTCAGCAGCTTTGGCAGGGCATGAAGCAAACGCTAACAAACAGCCCCAGCCCAGCAGAGCGGGATGCCAGCGCTCAGCACAGCATCGCCCAGGAGCCCGGGGCAACGGTGGGTGGCACTGCAGTGAGAAACGAGGTGGCCAGCCTGGGGATGGATCCGCCGAGCATCCCATCCCTGCACGCCTGGCATAGTTCACGCAGCAGCACCCACTTGCTGAACCCCATCCCGCTGCCAAACTTTGCACAGAAGTTTTAGCATCGTGGGCCGTGGCCCCGCATGCACCCACCCGAGCGGCCGACGGCCACCTCCGCCTTCGCCCCCGACCTCCGCCTTCGCCATCAATGCCCACCCCGTGCTCGGGAGGGCCGGGGGCGCGGGGGCCCGCAGGTGCTCGCAGGGGGTCAGCAGCGAGCGGGGAAGGTCAGCAGAAAGGACAGGAAAGTAGAAGGAATTACCATGTTTACTGGGAAGTGGCAGAGGGGCCGGGGGGGCCCCGCGGCACCAACCGTCCCGTCCCTCTTCCTTCCTGGGGGGAGCGCTGCCCCACCGCCCCGGTTCTCCCGCCCGTCCGCGGGCGGCTCGTCCCCGGCTGCCGGCGCCTCCCGGAGCTGCGGGCGGGGGCGGGCAGCCCCGGCCCCCTCGGCCCCGGCCCGGCTCCCTCCGCCCGCAGCGCCTCTTCTGAGGAGAAAAAAGAAAAAAAAAAAAGATGGAAAAAGAAAAGGCAAAGAAAGAGCGAGAGCGAGCGGCGGGGCGGGCCGGGGGAGGGGGATGGCGGGGGGCGGCTCGGGGAGCGCCCGGCTCCGCCGCTGCGAGCGCCGCCGGGCCGGGGGCGGCCGCTGCTCTGTGCCCGCTGCAGGGACCGGAGGGGACCGGGCCGGGCCGGACCGGACCGGGCCGGGGGCAGCGCCCGCCGTGGGGTCCCGAGGCGGCGGCTTCTCCCGTGGAGCTCCCCCCGTCTCCCACGCCGGGTGCCCCCGGGGCAGGGGCGGGGGCGGCGCTGGCTCCGTCCCCCCGGGGGAACTGGGGAGAAGGGGGAGTATGTGTGCCTGTCTGTCTGTGTTGTGTGTGCAAGATCCCCGGATAAAAAAGCCCAGCGGGGGGCGGCAGGAGGGCGGCAGCCCCCGGCGGGTCCTCCCCGGCCCTGCCGCACCGTGCCGGGCTGGGTCGCCTCGCCGCCCCGCTGGAGCAGCTCCCGCTCCCGGCTCGGGGGATGCTTCACAGCAAAGGCAAAGTGTGTAAAAGTGCATGTGCGGGCACCCAGTCCGCATGTGCATGTGGGTGCATACATGCAGGCAGGTAGTATTTGTGGCAGTTTCCCTCTGTTTAAATAAATACAGGCCAGTATTGGTACGAACCAGAAGCACTCAGCACAGCTCCCAGTTCTTCTTTCTGAATTGGCCTAAAAACGCAACAGAAGGAAATTGCCTCTTACAGCTCTTCGGGATGTTTCAACAATTGAAAGTACCTACTTGAAGGCAGAATTGTGTGATTTAAGCAATCAGAAGTCGTACAAAAACAATTGGCATAAAAGCCAAAGCCCCGGATTTGGTACATCCTAACACAAACCACTGCTGCTCAGCGCAGGTCTTCAATCCCCAAGCACAGCATCCAGCACTCTCGGACCCTCTGGTCCCAGCTCAGGCTGAGGTCGTTTCCACTGTCATGTTTGTGGGCACACATTCAGGGATGAGGGCAGGGCTGGGACAAGGGACAGGACCAGGGATGGGTGGGATGGCCACAGCATGGGCTGCAAGCCACTGGGGTAGTCTTGATAATGAACATTTGTCCAGGGATTAGCGAGCAGCCAAAGGACATGCTGTGAAAACAAGCTGAGACAGGAGGAGGTACAGCTGGGTTGCTGGCTTGTTTGGAGGGAGGACTTTGCGCTTGCTTCCCATTTCCTTGTGAGCTAGTGAGAGCCCTTTCGTCGCCAGTACAGATCACGAGTGCTGCAAGGGCTCAGGCACTGGCGGTTGTGCTGAGCGGACAGAGGCCTGGCCGTGGAGAGCAGGGCTGGAGCACTCCACTGCAGCCACCATGTAGCTCCAGACCTGCAGGCACTGCCACAGCAACATGTAGGGCTAACCCTCGGCTCAAACCCTGTTCAAGCCATCTGCCTGGGATCCTTAATGCAAATCAGGGCCCGCTGGGTGAGCTCCTCCCTTCCCCACCAGCAGCCAATTGCTCCTTTAATTGCATTAGTTCACATACTCTGCTTCAGCCTTTTTATAGTTTCCCTGAGCACAAGGGGAGTATGAGCTCATGCTCTGACCTTCTGTAATTGCCTGGTTACCTCTGAAATGAGCCCAAGAACTTACTTTGGTTCATAGACCTTCTGAAAGGCACTGGGGCCGGGCAAGGAGGGAGGTAGTGTGGCTGACCCGGTGCCACACCAGTGGGTAGGATCCCTCTGTGGCACTGGCACTACTGAGTAGCAGGGGAAGGATGTGAAGCTGAGCCCAGTGGGACCCTGGCACCCTGGAGTGCCTGAGGGCGGCAGCTCCCAGCCTGGACCCTGGGGTGCTTTTATCAGCAGTGCTAAACTAGCCCACCCTACAAATGCACCCAGCATGGCTGTATCTAGCCCTACGTCCCTGTAGCACCCCAAAGCAGCTCCCTGTGCCCTCCCACCGCAAGGCTTAGAGGTGGGGAGTGGGGGTGCTGTGGACCAAGCCTGCCCGGCAAAGGGCAGAGTTCCTGGGCGCCTCCCGGGTGCTCCTGCTGGCCCAGGGCCCCTGACCCCATGAGCTCACCCTCTTCTTTTGCTCCCTTCTCCATGTCCTGTTTGTCCCAAGCAGCTGCTGGGACTGGCTGCATGTGGCCTCCTGCCCTGCCCCTCTGCCGGCACAGAGCCACCATTCAGATTCCCCCCAGGCTCTGCTCGAGGTCACCATTCCTGCATTTTTATTTTTACTTTTCTGCAAAATCATCCCCCTTGGCTCTCTGCGGCCCCTTTTGTCTCCCATGAGGCTCCCAGACCTCGCGTCACGAGCTGGCGTGCTGCAAGAGGAGCCTGCCTGTCTGGGGGTGATGGCAGCTCTCAGCGGGTGGAGAAGATGCTCTGGCTGCAGTAGTGGTCCCTGGGGGACCTCTGCGATGTCACCAGGATGTTAGGGTGGAGGAAAAGTGAGGGTGGTGAACCTGGCATTAGGGACGGTCTCTAGGGCTGGGCTCCTTCTGGGACCCTTATTGCTTGTGGCTGTGTCCCTGCATCCAGGGTCTTTGTCTGCCTGGTGCAGCTGCTCACCGTGCCCTGCAGGGCTCCTGCTTTTTTAGCTCTCATGTCCCTGGGTGTTCCTGGCTGCCTGTTTTTAATGCAGTGGTCAGGACTGGCATCAGCAGTGACCCCACGCTGGCAGAGGGACCTCCCAGCCCCAGAAACAGCTGAAGCCAGGTCATGTCGATACTGCAGCTGGGAAAACAACAGCGGAGGAATCCCCATGTATCCCCGGCTGTATTTTTAGATGCTTCTGGATCAAAGGTTGTCAGGGACTTGCAGGTGACCATGGGCAGTGTCAGGCTGGCAGCAATCCTGCACACGTGGGAGCGGGCAGGAGCCACAGCTCTCCCGCATCTTGATGCTGACAGCCAGGTTGCTCTTGCTCTTCTTGCCATATCCCCCGGTTTTTCCCCTGTGTTTCCCCAGCAGAGTGTTTGCCAGCCCACAGCTGCAAGTGAAAGCCTGATGAGCGGCAGCAGCGACACCTCTGGCACCAGCACACCCTGCCCCAGCCCTGGGGAATTCCCAGGGTGGTTGTGGCACCAAGGAAAATGGATGCGGCCGGATTTCCTTGCAGAAGGCAAGTATGTCTGTGTGTTCTTGCTGGCAGCCCAAGGAGTAATAACACCCGCTGCACCGCCCTACATCTGCCAAAGGCCATCCTGGAGACAGCTGGGGTGCAGCCAGCCCTTGCTGGGTGCTCACCTGGGAAGTGGCTTGGTGTGGCAGTGAGCCCAGCAAAACCCAAGCTGGTGGCTGCTGGGGATAGAGCAGAGCCACAGTGACAGCCCACAGTCCCCCTGGGGAGCCCCAGCATGCAATTGCAGGGTGGTTTTGGCTATTGCATCACTCAAGACATGTGGAAAGAGCGGTGGGCAGGATTGGGAACCGCCTGCACGTGCTGAGGAGAGTGCGGAGCCAGAGGAAGCTCTGACCAGGGGAGCGGGGGTTGCCTGGGGACAGCAGGGAGAGGATCCTGACCCACAGCCCTGGGAGGGTGACATCCAGCAGCATGGGAGATGGACTTCGTGTAGCTCCATGCCCTCCCACCTTGTGGCTCCCATTTGACGATGGCCCTTTTCTGCATGTACACCCCAGCAAACCCCAGCCCAGCTCCAGCAGCCCTGAGGGGACCAGTCCTTCCCCAGTAGAGCCACCTGTCAGGCAGAGCCTTTTCCCTTCCGAAAGGTCAGGTCAGGCAGGGCAGGATTTCACGCTCAATTCCCTGCTGTTATCGCTTGCACAAAGCACTACCAGAAACAGCCTGCGGTATCGGGTGTTAGATGTGGTTTCAGCTGTTCCTTGCCAAACATGGGAGTGTTTGGTTAGGGTTTGTGCTGTTTGAAGGGGTTTGTCCGTTCAACTTCAAAATTTCTTCAAACCCAGAAGGAAGACTTTCTGGTTTTGCTTCCTCTCTGTGCTGCTCCCCATAAAATTTGATTTCTCTTCATGGAAGAGGTTCTGGTTCCTCAATGCTCATCCTGAATGTCTTAAATATTGTTTCAAAACAGCCCTGCTGAGATACAGTGTTATGAACTGGAGGGTTTGGGGAGCTTTTCCTCCACCCGGCAAAGCACTGATCATGG
Organism: Phalacrocorax carbo; assembly: GCF_963921805.1. Lineage (NCBI taxonomy): Eukaryota > Metazoa > Chordata > Aves > Suliformes > Phalacrocoracidae > Phalacrocorax > Phalacrocorax carbo. The sequence continues at coordinate 9,552,367 of NC_087526.1, read as the reverse complement.
GCAGCAGCAAGATCATGGCACTGCAGGGGCTGCAAGTGGGGATTTGGCCTTTTAGCCTCCTCAGCTCTTGGCAGCTTCTCTCTGGGCAAAATGAGCTCTGCCCATGGGCTCCTGGTCCCCAGGGATGGACTGGGGCTGGGACTGACAGGAGGATTGCAGCCTGTGGATGCTGTCTGGGTGCCAGTGGGACATGGCTCTTCCCTGGGCCGTTAATCCCATTCCTGCAGGCACTGTCAGCACCAGACCTGCTGGATTGCTGTGTCCTTGTTTTCTTGCCCTGGATTTGCGAGCTGACAATGACAGTTGTGCTGCTTTCTAAAGCTGTAGCCATGCATGCAAGTCTGGTGGGCATTTGCTGTGCATCTGTCAGACGGCCTGCAAGTGCCCCTGTCTGAAACTCAAGGGAAGAAAAGCAGAGTGGATCCAGGAGCCACAGTCTCTCCAGCCCCGAGGCTCAACGTGCCAGGTTCTGCCAGCACAGACACCCTGGGCTCCGCTCACTCGTCCCTCAGGGCCTCCTGGGGCTGCAGCACCACGGCGCACCGCCACGCTGGCAGCTGTGCTTGAGCAATAGCCGCATTTCACAAGCGCATGGTTCAGGGATGTTGCCTCTGGCAACCAGGACTTCCCTGGATCCAGCATGAGATCTGCTTGCATCAGCTGCCGTGGGTTTCCTGTGCCGGGTCCTGCTGCTTCCCCAATGGGAAATGAAAGTAATTTAACTAATTTCTCTTCCCACACCTCTGTTCCGTGGCCTCCAGGGAGGGTCTGGCCAGACCTGCTCTCCCTGCTGGGGTTCACAGGGGTGCTGCCCCCTCACCCTTGCCCGGCTGCACGCAGCTCCCGCACCCAGCTCCAGCCATCGTGAGCCTGAGAGCTGTGACAGGTCAGGGCCTCAGAAGTTTTGAATCTGTGGCTTGTTCCCGGTGCGCTGGGCATCTCCTCCCAAGCATGGCTGCTCTGTGACAGAGCCCTGTGCCTGGCGGTGCAGGATAGCCTGCTGGTTTAGTCACCCCTGGAGCTCTGCTGCGGCCACCCAGTGCAGGCAGATGCCCCTTCACCAGCCCTGCTGGGGGTGGGGGGACTCCAGGGTCTGCCCACATGGGGTGAGAAACCATAGCTTGCTTTCTTTAACCCTTGCTGTGCCCCAAGGCTGCTCTGTTGGTAACGTTACAGTCGGTGCCTTTGGCAGGTCTGTGTTGTGATAGCGGCAGCTGATGCCCAGGAGTGCAGAGCAGACCAGGAGCCCCATGGGATGGGATGGGGGGCAGCAGGGCTGGCAGACAGCTCAGGGGCACCCCTGGCTGTCCTTAGCCTTTGCTCGGCGAAGGCAGAGCAGGCAGTGAGAACACAACCCCATCAAACACGGCTGGCAGAGCCAAACCGCTGCCCGCAGCAGGTGTGCTTCACTGAGTACCTGCCCCTGCTGCAGGCAGGCACCGCCTGCACCCAATGGAAACTGAGCTGTTGCCTCCTGGTTTTCACTATCCCTTCCCTGCCTGTGAAGAGAGGCACTGGTTGTGTTGCTGGGTGCAGCTGTGCCGTGCCATAGGTGCAGGTGCCACCGGATCAGGGCGGTGGCCAGGCAGGAAGCCCTGGGGCTCCAGGGGACGCCCCGCACAGGCTGTGGCAGTGGCTCTGCACGCCTCCCTTGCCTGTGGTTCCTGTTTTGGCACAGATATAAAGGTGGCGTGGACAGGGAGAGCCCAGCAGCAGTGCAGCGCCACGGGGCAGCCAGGATGGGAGCACAGTGTCTGGTAGCAGCTTGTGGGGCGCTGGCTTTGTGCCTGGCACTCACTGAGGCCACCAACCCCGGCTTCGTGGTGAGGATCACCCAGGCAGGCTTGGACTATGGTGGGTTTGGCTTCTGATTTCCCGCCTTGCAGGTGTGCTGGTGGCCAAGGTCTGGAGCTGGGTGCTTGCTCAGAGTGTGGGGTCCTGGGACAGGATGGGGGGAGCCTTAGCCATGGGTGCCAAATGCAACATTGCCTGGGGCTTCCTGCTGATGCACCATTCTGCACCCACCCCACCCTTGGAGAGGGACCCCGGCAGGGGTCTTGGGAGGGCTGCGTCCAGGCAGTGTTGGGGGAGGCACAGGGCTGGCAGGGCAGGTGCCTGCTTTCGTGGCATGTGTCTGGGCAGCTGAGCCATGAGCCCTGGAGGAGTGAGCTATGGAGGAGAGGAGGTGGGAGCTGCGTCAGGGGAGGGCAGTGATGGAGATGGATGGGCCCCACGCTGGTTTTGTTGAGGCAGGCAGAGCCCTGGCTCCAGCACTGTTATGGATTGAAATACACTGTGTGAGAAACAGCTCATTTACTCAGCAGCTCTGCCAGCCGTGTGGGAGAGGACGTGACTCCCCTTCTCAGATGGATGCAGGGTTGCAGCACCCACTCACACCATGCTGCTCCCTGGTACACGTGCTCCGTCCGGCTTTGCCTGCGAGTGCTGGACGTGGAGGGCGCGGTGCCCAGGACCTCCTGCACACCTTGCACAGTGCCCGGCCCAGAAAGCAAGTACCGGGACCTCTCCCTGCTTTCTGTGCTGCCTGGTCACCACCTTCCACTGGGGCAAGTGGGTGGATGTCAGGCAGTGTTGCCCATGTGCTCAGAGGGCTCTGTGCACCAAGATTAGCTTTAAAGATAGCCTGGGAGGTGGAAAGAAGCCAGGTCATCACCTGGATGTTTCCTTTAACCCTTTTGCTGTGTGCCTGGTGCACACTCCCAGGTCCTGTGGGGTTCATGTGGTGGTGATGGTCTCGCTCTCCCCTGCAGCCCATCAGCAAGGGATTGCAGTCCTGGAGAAGGAGTTGGCCCAGCTGAAGCTGCCAGACATCTCGGGTGACTTCCGTATCCGGCACGTGGGCAATGTGCGCTATGAGATCTCCAGGTGAGCCCTGCCAGTGCCGCAGAGTGACTTGCTGCCCCCCAGCCCACACAAGGGCCAGGAGGAGTGGGGGAGGATAGGGAGCCCCTGGAGCAGCAGGGACCAGCCTGGCTCCTCCACAGCCCCTGAGACATTGGCTCTGTCCTCAGTGCAGGCAGAGATGCTCCTGCTTCACCCTCCTGTCCAAAGGGGAAAAAGGGAACTGGGCTGATGGTACTCTGGGTGTGCGCAGATTTTGCGCAGTTGAAGCCCTGGCATCAGAGGTGGCCTTGACACAGCAGCAGGGCACCCATCCCCCCGCCATGGAGCAGGAGCCCAGCTCCTGCAGAAATCCCAGCTCCTCGCTGCCCTGTTGCACCTCTCCACTCCCTCTGCGTAGGCTTTCGAGCTGCTGTTTGGGTGGCTGCAAGGACCACAGTTCCGAAGGCACCGTTTTGCACTGCATGTCACTGCCAGACATCGCTTTGCTGCAGCAGGATGAGAGCTGGGGATGCTGCAAGGGCAGTGGCCCTGCTCCCCAGCTGTGTGCCCAGGGGTGAGGCACCCCCTCTCAAGTGTCTTTTCTCTTATTTTTTTATTTATTTATTTTTAGATTGGACCTTCGCAGTTTCCACTTGCCCTACTCACGGATTACCCTGGTTCCCAGTTTGGGCCTGCAGGTTGCTATCTCCAATGCCTTCGCTGAGGTGGACGGGAACTGGCGGGTGAAAATACACTTCATGTGCGTGCCCAGCTCCCCCTGTCCCTCCTTGGGCACTTCACTCTGCATCTCCCTCCCTGGCTTTTTCTCCCCTCCCCCTCCCTTGTGTCTCAGGAGCTGCTGCTCTGCTCTCTCCAGATGTGCTGACTTTCCCTAGTCACTATTTCACGCAGCCAGGCTGCAGCCGCTGAATTCCCAATGCATGTCTGGGAGCCTCTCACTCTGGGGGAGCCCTGCCACGTCTCCCTCCATGCCGGGAGCCCTTGGAGCTGGCCAGACAATGTTTATCCTGCTTGCAAGTGGTTGGGGAGACAACGTGAAAGCCATCTCCCTCTTGTGGCACCTAGGGGTGTGAGGGATGCTCCCTACCACTTGCTTGCACTCGGGAGCACCTTCCTGAGCACCCACTGAGATAGACCTGGGCTGGGACTGGGGGTGGGCAGAGGTCGCTGCCACTCGTACAGCCACTGAGATGGATAAAACAGAATGAGAGGCAAGAACAAGGTCGACGATGGAGGAGCTGTGCATCTACTCTCCTGTCTCTCTTGCATCTCCCTCACTTGCTCTCAGCCCTCTCTATTTGAAGGTTACCTCTCCTGGTTTATGTTCCAGTGAAATTTGGTTTCCCTGAGTTCAGAAACTTTCCCGGTCTCCTCTGAATGCTCAGTCCAAGGGAGAGTCTGAGCTAAATAGATCCATCCCAAGCCTGATGTGGGGACCCTTCACCAGGACTCGGCATTGAGAAATGTCCCTTTCTCATGCTCCTCTCCCTGCAGCCGGGACCATGGTTCATTTGACCTGAAAGTGGAGAACATCTATATCAAAATCAGCTTGAAGCTGGGCAGCGATCCCTCTGGTAAACCCACCGTTGACACCTCTGACTGCAACACCCGCATCTCCAATGTCCGGGTACACTTTTCGGGCAAGTTCGGGTATGTAACTTCACCATACAGGCCTAGAAACATTGCGTGTTAGCCTGTCTTTCATGGGGACATGATGCAAGGCCCTGGTGCAAGGAATAAGATGTTGGCATATCTGTAGTCCCTTGGAGGCTGCCCCTTCTGCCTGCAGGCTGCCTGCACTGGCACACTACTAGTCAGCTGTCTCTGGACTCTTGAGTCTCTTGAGTTTCTTGACTGTCTTGAGTCTCTTGACTCTCTCTGCACTTCTCATCTGGATGTGCAACTGAATGAACTTAAATCTGGCCTGAATTTGTCCTGCTCTTCCTTAGATGATCCCTGAGGTCCCTTCCAACCTGTGAATCTGTGATTCTGTGATTCTGTGTGCTGTGGCTGCACACCTAAGGGAGATTTAAGGCACTTACTAGTCTGTGGTGCACGTGGTTTACAAGCAGGTCTGTTTGCAAATGTAAACCCTGAGGTAAAGGTAGACACCAAACTGGTATGGGAATGACATTCCCCAGTGATCCAGAATCTCTAGTGTCTCTCATTCCTGGCAAATACTTCTGCAGCAGCCTCTGAGCTAAAGGACTCTTCTGTGTTCTTCTCTGCAGATGGCTTTACAACCTCTTCCATAGAGCTATTGAATCCAGATTCCGGAAGATCTTGGAGAGAGAGGTATGGGAGTGGAGGAGGGCAAGAGGTCTGGGTTTTTTCTGGTGGTCTTTAGTCCCCGCTTGTAGCTGATTTGCTAGGAGGATCAGAGCACATGTAGGGATTTAACTTGAGCCAGAGCACACAGGCATGTTGCTAATTTGGTGAAAACTGGAGGAATGGGCATGACTAACTGCAGTCTCCATAGCATCATGTGGCTCAGGCTGAATTAGAAACCTACAGCCTTTGCCAAAGCCCAGCGTAATTGGTTCTTAATTAAAAAAGACTTTTCTTTCCATGTGGTCAGTTAATTAGATCTTATGCCTTGGCCAAACTCACTGTAACAGAGGAAACGGAGCTGTCCTTTAAGCGGCCGCGCTCCTGTATGCTCTGTGGAGCACTGGGGGAGAAATTGTCATTTCTGGATTTCAGAAACTTGCTGTCTTGTTTTAACGGGGTTCATCAGGGAGGCCCTGGTACCATCCACCCGGTATAAAAGCCTACATGCAGAAGACCTGCAACATGACACGGAAACAAGCTGTTAGCAATAATTACTACAAGGCTAACTGGCACAAATTACAGCCTCCCTGGATGTGAACCTTGCTCGGGAAGGACGCAGTCAGAGAACAGGCAAAAGCCGCTCCCACGGCAGATCCCACCCTGCGCAGGTGCTATTCCTGATGCCATGTAGCCGCTTTCTCAAGGCCCCTGGGAGTGCTGGCAGCAGATGGGCTGGCAGCAGGAACAAAGCTGGGACTCAAAGGCCTTTTCTGCTGTTTTGCCTCCTGGAAGGAGGGCATCTCTGGGACTCCGAGGGGACCTCTCCTGCCTCTGCTCCTCCTGCAGCATGTCCAAGCCCCCTTTGCCCAATGCACATTTCTCAGTGTCTTTCTCCATGTGTGAGATGGTGCCGGGGCGACAGGCAGGAAAGGGCAGGGGCTGGGAGCGTGCTGCACTGGGACCTCAGGGCACAGCACGGTCCCAACACAGCTCCAGCCCTGGCAGCCCACGTCTGTCTCCTGCTCTTCCTACATGAGCCTGGATAGTCCTCATGCCTCCAGTGCCAGGGCACCTGGTCACTGGGAGATCCCGGTCACTGGGAGATCCCGATCACTGGGATCAAGGCTGTGTTTGTCTGCAGCTCAGACCTCCCAGGCAGCCATGGGCTGTTTTCCAGGACAGACAGACAAATATTGGCTGGGCACAGGGAAGAGCAGCAACCCTCTGTTGATAAAGCCATGCCCAAAGCTCCGTGCCTCCTCTTCCTCCCCAGTGCTGCACAGCCAGTGGCTGCATTGCTGTTAGCATTGTCACTGCTCCTCCGGAGCTCTGCATCTCGCGATCAGCTGCTGCAGGCTGGATGCCCCGTCAGACAGATGATGGCCTGATCCTGCCTGGCAGTTTCTGTGCCATTATAGGGCAAGAAGTGGAAGAGAGCTTGTGCAGATTACTTCAGCCATCTGCAGGACTGTGCTCTGCAGAAAATTTCCTGGGTGAATGTTTAGCCTGCAAGTAAATCCCCCACTAATGCTGAGGCTTCACCCGTGGACGACAGCGGCAGAGGGATTTGTCTTCTGTCCTGGCAGCACAGAGCTGTAGGAACTCAGGATAGCTCTGCTTTGTCGGTGTGATTAGTGCTCCTGCCCCTGAGGGGCTGGGTTAGCTCTTTCAGTTGTGCTGCTTCGGCTAAGCCTTGGCTGCTCAGCCCAGTTCATTCCAGCATGGACTGTAGGAAAAGTCTGAGGGCACATGTGAGATTCCTTCCAAGGGCCTCCATGGAGCTGAACTGTGGGTGGGGAGCTTGCTGCAAGCAGATGTTTACAGGTATAAAACCTGCTTCTATCTTGGACACTGAATTAATGTGCTGCCTGATCAGCAGAGAGAAACATCATTGTGTACGCTTTTATTTAAGCAGACTTCTACAAGAAATAAAACAGTACCAGGCAGCAAAGCAGAGACCACGGCTGAGGCTTGACCGGGGGATGTGAACTGGCTGCTCCCAGCGGAACTGCCCTTGCTCAGCTTTGCTGCCTTTCTTTCCTGCAGGTCTGTAGGAACGTGATCAACTCTGTGCGCGGCGAGCTCCAGCCTTACCTCCAGACGCTGCCAGGTACCAGGCGGGGGCTGCACAGGGTTTTAGGGGTGTTTCTTCCTAGCATTTCCTAACGATGAGGACAGTGCTTTACCTTATACCCACTCCCCATTTCCTTGTATTTCTGCACCCAAGCTGGGAGCTGGGGAACACTGTATCAGCAAAGACTTGCCACTGTGCACGCTGCCTGGCCACGCACTGCAGCCCCCAATGAGCTGTGCCCTGGAGCTGGTGGAAGCACTGGCTGCCTTAGCCAGGGGACCCAGACCATTCCTCCAGTCCAGGAGTTAGTCTGTATGGCTGAGAAACAGAGTCAGGAGGGAAGTGTGACTTTTTTGCTTCTAAGCAGAAGCAAGCACACATGAAGCTGGTCCTGAGCTGTTGTACCGGGAAGCCTGGGCATGGCACTGCCTGGATGTCAGCTAAGGCAATCTGCTCCTGGATTCCCCATGTCATCTTCCACTCTCTCATCGTCTGTCCCGTGTTTTACAGTCACAGCCAGGATAGATGTCATGGCTGGCACGGCTGGCATCGATTACTCCTTGGTGGGACCCCCAACTGTTACCGCCCAGTCCCTGGATGTAGACCTGAAGGTGAGAGGCTGCCCTGGGAAAGCTTGAATTGGCTGATGCCATCAACACATTTGGGTGGGGAACCAGGTTTAGGTATCTCCTGCAAATGCTATTTCCCAGTTCAGGTCAGCGGGTGAGTCCCACCACCCTCTGCTCTCCTGCCTTTACCTTCTCCCTCCTCCCAGGGTGAATTCTTCTCCCTGGCCCACCGTTCCACCGTCCCCTTCCCTCCACTGGTGCTGAACCTCCCTCCAGAGCATGACCGCATGGTTTACTTCGGGGCGTCCAGCTACTTCTTCAACACAGCTGGCTTTGTCTACCATGCAGCTGGGGTGCTGGTCTTCGAAATCACAGACTCCATGGTGAGCAGCACAGGTGGGATGAGGGCTGTCCCCATGCCTCTGGGCAGTGGGTTCAATTTGCAGAGGAGCTCTGGTAGCAGCCTGTGATCTTGGAGGGCTCCCCTAGCTTCCCCAGCAAGCTGTCCAGGGGGCTGAGAGCTGGAGCCTGCAGGATGGGGCTGGGCTGTCCGGCACGGCAGCACGTGGGAGCAGGAGGGCTGATCTCGCCATGGGCTCAGCTGCATTGTATCACCCTGATGTGACTGTTCTTCCCCTGCAGATCCCAAAGGGCTTTGACTTCCACTTGAACACCTCCACCTTCTCAGCCTTTGTTCCCCAGGTGAGTGGTCCAGCCCTGCCTCCCTGGAGATCCTGCCATGCACAGCTGGGGGTTTGCTCTGTGCAAGGTGGTGTCCCCCAGGAATGGGGTCTTGTGCTGCTGTCCCTACACTCCCCCTGCTCCTCTACAGCTAGAGATGATGTACCCAAACATGATGATGAAGCTCAGGCTATCCGCCCCCTCTGCCCCGTTCCTCAACATTGGACCAGGAGGGCTCTCACTCAAGCCTGTCGTGGATATCCAGGCTTATGCCATCCTTCCCAACTCCAGCCTGGCTCCTCTCTTCCTCCTCGGCCTGGTGAGTTTGGGCACAGCCTGGGGTGGTGACTGTGCAGCTCCCGGTGCAGCCACAGCTCTTGCTGATGCAGTGCGGTTGGTGGGTTCTCCCCTCCATCTCAGCAGGGCAAAGAGTTTGAGCTGTGCACCGTCCTCCTGCTGCGTTCAGCAATGCTGAGCCATTGCTGCAAAACTCCTGCGAGGAGAGGTTCCGGACAGTGTCCAGAACCAGCCCGGTACTGGTGCGGTGGGGGTGTCCCCAGCAGAAAATACTCAAACTGACAAATGCCAGGTTTAATGCTTCATGCAAACATGCCTCTGGATGGGCAGCAGTCCCACTGCATTTCAGCTGGTTGGAGCTGTTCCCCTGGGTGTCTGGTTGGGGGTGAGCTGGGACGAGCGCTGCCAGAGCTCTGCACTCTCTCCCCAGACAGGCAATGTGTCTGCTGTCATCAACATGAAATCCAACCACATAGCTGGAAACCTGAATGTGGGCAGGTACTGAGGGGGAGCAGTGCAGGGAGGTGGTGGTGGTGGTGGGTACTTCTGTTCTGGGCTGTCGGGGACTGAGGTGAGGTGGGGAGGTCCCGGGGATGGGGACCCAGTGCAGAGGGGATGAGCCGGGACTGAAGGGAGTGGGAACTGCATGGCCATTGACAGATGGCACCAAGGTGGGACCGCTCCCTCCATTGGGCCAGCCTTCACAGCACCGCTTCCGTCTGCGCAGGATGAAGCTCTCTCTGAAGCATTCGGATGTTGGCCCTTTCCAGGTATGCTATCCATGACCAGAGCCCCCAGCATGGAGGTGAGAGCCTGTTGGGAGCCAAGGAGAGGGCTCATTCTTGCCTGTCCCCCAGTTCGGGACCTGGGGGTGCACCCAGGACCCCATGCTGACTCCATGGATGCCCCCTGCCTCAGCCTATGAGACTGGGAGAGGATGCAGAGCCAGATGACATTGCCCCTCTTGCCCCTACACTTCCCACCTCACCAGCATGGCCAGACAAATCTGCTGGTCTCTGTTGAAGCATGTGCCCATCCCAGCCCCTCGTCTCTTTTTCTTCTCCTAATTATCCTCCAGTGCCTGGATGCCTGCTCTCCTGCAGGCTAAGGTTCTTTTCCTTCCTCCTCTCTCCACTCCCCAGGTGCGAACGCTGCAGTCCATAATGAACATAGTTGCTTCCAATATCCTGCTCCCACGTCTTAATGGTGAGAACCTGCTGGGGGGAGCGGCGGTGCTGGGGCAGTCACTGGCCAGGTTGCTCCATCTGAGTGGGCCCAGCCCAGTAACTAAATCCCTGCTGCCAAGCCTGATCGGTGGATAAAGCCTGCAGTGACTGCAGGAGACGGCAGTAAAAGTGCCTGGTGGAGGCAGGCTGCAGGCAGTGGTGTGCAGGAGCCTCTCTCAGTGCTGTGACGTGCATCCAGCAGTGAACATAATGGAAAAAATGAGCACTACGCACATCCTAATGCTTTCCAGACCTTCTCCCCCGCTTGCTGCTTCTCATGACTCCCCAGCAAATGGGGCCAGAGCAGGGCTAGTGGCTGCCAGGGGCCTGGAGGACAGCACTGCACAACATGCAGCCCCCAGCCCTTCTGCAGAGCTTGGGAGGAGTTTCCTCTGCCTGCCCCAGGAGCAGAGGTGGTGAAGAAAGGGCTGGGGGAAGGAGGTGGCTGCCTGCTTTGCACAGCCTGTGCTCTCTCTTGCTCCCGTTCCCATCCCAATGCAGTCATGCGTGTTGTCTCTTCCAGAAAGGTTAGAAAAGGGCTTCCCTCTGCCGCTGCCGGACAGAATACAGCTGTACAATACCCTTGTGCAGTTTCACCAGGTGAGTGAGGGGGAGCACCCAGCCCTGGCCAAAGCCCATCCTGCCACGGTCAAACCCCTGCCTGCCAGCAGAGCATGCAAAGCCAATTCCCCAGCCCGTGCTGGGTGGCAGTGGGCAAGAGGGTCTGCTGAGCTGGGATTCCAGCAGCGCAGCTGCAGCTAAAGCCCTGCTTTTCCCATCTGCACAGTGGAAGTTGGGCTCTGCACCCTCAGGGCAGCATCACATCATTCTCCAGTTCTTAAACTCACGGGCCTGGATTTCCCACAACACTTTTTATAGCACGTGCAGCTCTGTGGCACCATTGACACAGAGCCCCTGACTTTTCTGGCCAGCAGTGCCTGGTGGGATGCAGCTGCTGCTGGAGCCATCTGCCTCTGGTGGGACAGGCAGTGCCTGCCAGACTCTGTGGAAGGACCCCTGCTGCACCCTAGGGATCAGAAAACGTCCCTGTTGTGAGAGGCCTTGGGGAAGCCCCACAGGGGTGTCACTACAGGGATGCTGAATATTTACTGTGGGGTGTGGCTGTGAAATGCCTTCAGAGCCCTTCCAGCGCTAATATTAGGCACAGGCACTGGCAGAACCACATGTGCCTATCCATCCTCCCTCCCTGAGATGTGGCAGGTGCTTCGGAGCACAGCTGCCTGCAACAGAAATCAGCTGCAGAGGACCTGTCACAGCCCCATGCTTTCTCTTTTTTTTTTACCAGAATTTCCTGCTGCTGGGAGCAGACGTTCACTATCAGCCCCGGGAAGGGAGATAAGGTGACAAGAAGGACCTCAGGCACCAAAAAAACCCCCTTCACCCCTTTCCCCCACTACCAGAGCTGAAGATCACCGGTTCTACCGCAGCCTCCCTTGCCGCCTGCCCCAGCCTGGACCGCGGCCAGGGGCAGAAGCACCCGCGGGGGCTGAACCCCACATCCCCAAGCTGGGTCTCACCCAGTGCTACCGAGAGCTGGGAACCCCCCCCCCCCCCCCCCTTTCTGCTGGGTCGGAGGCAGCTGATGGCAATAAAGGCGGCTGTGGTGGTGCTGTCACTGAGCGTGTGGTACCGTCCCTGGACCCTTCGCACCCAGCCCGGGGTCTGCTCGGGGGCGGCCGCGGGGTGCCAGGAGCCGGCCCTGGGGGAGGGCGGGCGCCCGGGAACGCCCGTTTCGGCTATTTTTATCCCTGCGGTCATAGCAAAGCGCCACGGGCCATCACGTTTCCATCGTTATTTCAGTTTTCCACGGCGGGGCCGTGCCCACTGGGTCACAGACTCCGCCCGGCAGCGGGGCGGGCCTGGCGGAACCGCGGCGGGGCGGAACGCAGAGCCGAGGGGCGGGGGTGCGACCAGGACCATTTTGGCGGCGCACGGCGGAGCCATCATCTCCCCGTTCGCGCCTCTTCCCGCCTCGTCCGTCCCGCAAAGCGTTCCGCCAGCCGTCACCGTGGTAACGCGGCCTGGCCCTGGGGCCTCGCGCGGCCATGCTGCTCTGGAGGCGAGCGCTGCGGGCCGCGGGGCCCCTCCGCCCGGCCGCCGCCCCCTGCCCCGGGGCCGCCCGCCGAGGCCGCTGCGGCCCGGGCGAGCGGCCGGTGGGGCGCGGGGCCGCGCTGCCTGCGGGGCCGGACCTGCGGCACTTCCTGAGAGGGGCCGCCGCGGGGGAGCCGCGGCCTGAGCCGCAGCCGGGCTCTGCCCCAGGGACCGGGAAAGGTCTGTGGTGCCGCCGCCCGCCTCTCCACGGGCGCTGCTGACCCCTGCCTGGCAGCCCGAGTGCCGTGCCGTGGCATAGCGGGGGCCGGGGCTAGGCCGGCCCCGGGGGCTGGTGGGAGCGGAGGGTTGCTGCAGCGTGCGTGGGGAAAGCGAGTCGTTCGGGTGCTTTTGGGGCCCGGAAGGTTGTTTTGATGTTAGAAGAAGTCCCGTTCGTTGGCCCCATGCCCACTGGTGCGTCTGCCTTTGCCAGGAAGATGATTTGGGGAGCAGGTTGCTCTGGCACCTCTCAGCAGTCTATGTGCTGGGCTGTCAGCCATGGCTGTGGTGGAGATTTCAGGCCATGATGCCCCGGGGAGGTGGGTTTGCATTATACTAAATATTATATCTCAGCAATAAAACAGCTTCTGTGGCTCTGCAAGCCATGGTCCAGACCTGTCGTGCTGGAGTGACATGCTCTGAGGCCCTTGGGTTTCCTAGTGCAGAGGGTCTTAGGGAACTCGGGGTTCCTAGACAGCAGTCTGTTTTTATTTTTGGTTTATCCTTTCTGTATGGGATGCAGGTGAAGATAGCTTTTGTGCTGCTTGCCTGAGTCTCTCCAGTGATGGGAATAAAGGTTCCTTCCTACTGAAAAAGTCATAGAAAGAGATTGTAGATGAGAGCGGTGAGGCAGGCATCTGTGTCACGCTGCCTTTGTTGCAGTGTACCTGGAGACATATGGCTGCCAGATGAACGTCAATGACACAGAGATTGCCTGGGCCATCCTGCAGAAGAATGGCTACATGAGGACAAAGGACCTGGACGAGGTAAGACACCTTGGCCTCTCTGCTGTAGTGCAGGTCTGTGAGGGCGTCGCACCACTCCTGTGCTTGTGAGTCCCAGGTTTTGTCTGGAGTGTAATCCTGCAGGATTTTTGCAGTCTAAGTTCTGTGGAGTAAAGGAAGATACTTAACAAGTGTGCTAGAAAGCTGTGTTTTTCGTTTTTTTCTTTTTCTTTAAACTGCGGGGTTTCCTCACAGTTGGAGAGTGATGGGACACAGCAGGATGCTCCTGACTCATCCTTGTCTGAGCTTATTTCTACCAGTTAGTGGAAAACTCTGCTACTCTTCTTTTAGTTTCTTGCACCTTTTTTATTGAAACCCACCATGTGCTTGGGCAGATCTTTTTCACTGAGTTAAGTGAGTTTTATAGTCTGCCTCTTTGGGTTACCTGTGCAGAGCATGAGTACTTTTCATTTTGGCTTTACAAATTCTTTTTTGTTATTTTCAATTTAGGCAGATGTGATTCTCCTTGTCACCTGTTCTGTGAGGTAAGAAAACTTTTGTTGCTGCTGGTTTTGGACATTTTTTAAGGAATTACCATTTGAAAACCAAGACAATAAATGCATTGTGTGCGGAAAAGAGCGTGCAGATGTGAAACTACCCATTTAGTTGAGGGCAGAGCTAGCCAATGCTACAACGTATAACATCAATTGTGCTATGAATTGCTTTTCTATGTAGTGAGAAGCTCCTCTTTGGTAGTGTAAGCTCTGTGTATATGTGTAATGGGCCAATAGAGACCTGCACGGATTTGTGCTTTAGCAATTATTATTTTTTTTTATTCCATCTTCTCTTGAACTTACTGTCTCTCTAGTACAGAGTCTATACTTTAAAAATCTGGGAAATACATTTAGGGGCAATTTGGGATATAAATATGCAGCGACCTTTGTTTATTTTTTCTGAATGCAGAAGATACCAAATGCTTATTGTCATTTGCAAGGTAGCTCACATTGGCTGGCTAAGGCAGACTTTTTCTCCGTAAGAGTTTAGTCCCTGAGTCATTTCTGCAGTGGAGGCGCTCCCAAGCGAGCAAAACGATAGTAGATAAGATAGAGACAAGACATAATCAACGTACCACAAACGGCACTTTCATGTGCCATCAGTTCCGTCAGGTGGATGATTCCCTCTCTTTAGTTGAATTCTCCTCTCAAAGCACTTAGGCTGCCTCATGTTGGGGGACTGTTGAAGTGTAACAATTGGAATAACCACCATTTTCCTGGCTTCCCAGGGAGAAGGCAGAGCAGGCTATCTGGAATCGCCTGCAGCACCTCAAGGCGCTGAAAGCTCGGCGGCAGCAGGCTCGCGTACCTCTCCGTATTGGGATTCTAGGTACCTGGCGGGATGTGCAGCAGTGGGTAGCACCCAGTGTTGTGCCACATCCATTGTGCTGCGTTTCCTCTTCCCCTCTGGCAGCACCAAGCCTTTTCTGCAGGGCAAAAGCAGCTAGTGAAGGGGTGCAGAGGTGTAACAGAGGGTGGGCACTTCCTCACGAGAGCCCTCTCCTTTGGCGGCAGGATGCATGGCTGAGAGGCTTAAGGAGGAGATTCTGCACAGGGAGAAGCTAGTCGATATTGTGGCAGGCCCTGATGCATATCGTGATCTTCCCCGGCTGTTGGCCGTGGCAGAGTCTGGCCAGCAAGCTGCTAATGTCCTGCTATCGCTAGATGAGACTTATGCAGATATTCTGCCTGTCCAGACTAGCGCAGGTGGCACGACAGCATTTGTGTAAGTACCCTTTTTTCCTGTGCATGTTTCTGTGGTTCTGATTTGGAAATACTGCTGTGCAGAACAGACATGTCAGTGACAGCAGCTACCCAAGAGATGCGATGCCTGGTTGCACTCGCTCCTGGCAGCCCAGAGGCATGAGTCTACCAGGCTTTGTGTTTGCTGCTTCTTTGCTGTCTGACTGATCCCTGGAGAGACTGCCTCATGCTCTGGCTGTCTGCAGGCTTCCCTTACTCTCCTTTGAGAATATTGATTGTCTAAGCCTGATGCTGCACCAAGTGATTTCTGTCCCACTGATGTCTTTGCCTTTCTGTAGTCTGTGCCTCTCTCATCTCCTGCCTTCTGCTATGTCCTGCCTTAAGTTCTCCTATTTAATTCTAATAATCCTCCATGCATTGTAACTTCTGTTGGTTTTGTTTCCATTTGTCCAGTTTTGATAATAAGAATCCCAAACATGAAACCATGCTCTGCTCAGTGTTGCCATGGAGTACGGAAGGACATCATCTGTGAGAGGTCATGGAGGACAGGAGGGGTGCCCAAGGCCTGGAGGGTAGCAATGTCACTCCAGCCTTCAGAAAGGGCAGGAAGGAGGACCCTGGAAACTATAGGCCAGTCAGCCTCACCTCCATCCCCGAGAAGGTGATGGAGCAGTTCATTCTGGAGGTCATCTCCAGACATGTAGAGGAAAAGAAGATTATCAGAAGTAGTCAATGTGGATTCACCAAGGGAAGATCATGCTTGACCAACCTGATAGCCTTCTATGATGGTGTGACTGGCTGGGTAGATGAAGGGAGAGCAGTGGATGTTGTTTACCTTGACTTCAGCAAGGCTTTTGACACTGTCTCCCATAATATCCTAATGGACAAGCTAAGGAAGCGTGGGTTAGATGAGAGGACAGAGTAGTGGATTGAGAACTGGCTGAACGACAGAGCTCAGAGGGTTGTGATCAACGGGGCAGAGTCTGTCTGGAGACCTGTAGCTAGCGGTGTTCCCCAGGGGTCTGCGCTGGGTCCAGTCCTGTTCAACATAATCATCAATGACCTGGACGAGATGCAGAAGGATCTTTCATCACTGCCACATTGCAGTGCAAGTCTGCCTCATGAGTTGCTTTCCAAGTTTCTTGGAATTGTGTATGAAAAACTAGGAAGTGTTAGCTAGGGGCAAGCAGAAGTCAGCTCTGGCTGGAACGTTGTGTAAGGGGAAGCTGCAGAGTTGTGTTCAGAGCTAGTGCTGTGTGTGCTGCAGGCCAAGGGAGTTGGATGAAGGCAGCAGGGCTGGGCCAGGTCAAAGCAGGGCAGGATGCAACAGGGATGATTCTTCTGGAGCTATTGTAGTATGACCCATACTTTACCTCTTGGCAGATCTATCATGCGGGGCTGTGACAACATGTGTAGCTATTGCATTGTGCCCTTCACCCGTGGCCGTGAAAGGAGCCGCCCCATTGCATCCATCCTGCAGGAAGTGAGGATGCTCTCGGATCAGGTGAGGCAGAGCCTCCTTCCCACCTGCCCCAAACTGTGGGAGGTAGGATGGTTCTCAGTGGAAGTGTTTTCAGTGATGCCTTTGACCAGTGACACCGCCTTTATCTGTGGAGATGAGGTTACCATAGGGTTCTGCCAGTAACTTTTTGATTCCCCTTGTAATACTCGGAGACAGACAGCAAAGGGAGGGCTTCCCTTGGAGATTCCTCCTTGAAGTAAGAGTGAAACTGTGGCTGTCGTTGCAGCTTAGCCATCCTGACCAGGTTATATTTTTTCCTCTCTGTTTATTTTTGTAGGGAGTGAAAGAAGTGACCCTTTTGGGTCAGAACGTCAACAGCTTTCAAGACATGTCTGAGGTGCAGTTTCAATCAGCCGCTGCCCCAGTCCTCAGTCGTGGCTTTAGCACTGTCTACAAAGCTAAACCAGGAGGCTTGCGCTTTGCCCATCTTCTAGACCAGGTTTCTAGAATTGCTCCAGAAATGAGGATCCGTTTCACCTCTCCACATCCCAAGGATTTTCCTGATGAGGCAAGTGTAAAATAAACACCTCAACCTCTGCTTGCAGGCTGGCAGGCAGCTCTGAACTGCTCGATGTGGGCCATGCTTCCTTCCCAAAGGGAATACAGAATCATAGAACAGGAACAGCAGCTCCTGGGAAGGGGGTTTGTGTTTGTGGTAAAGCTGGCAGGTTTGCAATTAACTGGCTTTTACCTGGGGAATATTCTTCCCCTTGGCATCCTGGTAGAGTTGAGCTGTCTGCCATAGGCTCCTGATTGCTCACCACAGGTCCTGCAGCTCATCCAGGAGCGACACAACATCTGCAAACAGCTTCACCTCCCAGCCCAGAGTGGAAGCACACGAGTCCTGGAGGCCATGCGAAGAGGGTGAGTGATTACCATGGGGAGTCCTGGGCCCCACTGTCTGATTTAGGGTGTTGGTTTCTCCTCACCGATGTTTTTCATGGTTTTCTGATTAGCAAATCCATGTGTTGTTCATTGCAGATACACAAGAGAAGCATATATAGAGCTTGTACACCATGTGCGTGAGTGCATTCCGGGTAGGGGCTCCCTTAAGCTTTGTTTGAGCTCAGCACAGCTGTATCTTCATCCTTTGAGTGAAGTGTTCATCTCTTCCTTGAGGGAAGTGTAAACTGCATCTCTGTTACAGGAGTGAGCTTGAGCAGTGATTTCATTGCCGGCTTCTGTGGAGAGACGGAAGAAGATCACCAGCAGACTGTGTCCTTGCTGCAGGAAGTTGGCTACAATGTAGGATTCCTGTTTGCCTACAGCATGAGACAGGTGAGTGCAGGACCTGACGGAGAAGATCCTTGTCTCTTGGGTATCTCACCTAATTCCCGAGTGCTGCATGTACGTTTTTCTTTGCTGATGAGAAATTGTCCTCTGTTGTGATGACAGAGACTCTGTCAATTGAGTCTGGAGAGAAGTGGTGAATTTCCCAAAGGTATTCCCATGAGAAGAGTGGATAGTTGACACGCCTCCATTAGAATGCTCTCCAAAGTGTAAGATGCTGACAGGGAAGAGGACAGGAGGTTGGGAAACATAAGGGAGCAAAGGAGTACGGATCACCTTTCAGCACATGGAACTACAAGTAGTAGAATCCATTGCCTGTCCTCGTGGACAGACAGGCAACAGACACATCTCGCATAGGAGCTGCAGAACTGCTTCACACAGCCACCAATACTCAGCGCCCTACATCAAACCTTCTAAAGGATGTTGCTGGTGCTGAAAACATTCCTTGAGATTGTAAAAACAAACGGTAATGCGTGGAAAGCTGTTGCCTGAAGAGAAGCCAAGGTGGCTGGGGTCAGACAAACTTCTGATCTCAGATGGACTGGTTACTGAGGAGCCACACTTGCTTTGTCTGCTTACAGAAAACCCGGGCATATCACCGGCTGCAAGATGATGTGCCTGCAGACATAAAAAAGAGGCGGCTGGAGGAGCTCATTACAGTGTTTCGAGAGGAGGCTGCAAGGGCAAATGAGACAATGGTGGGCCAGTCTCAGCTGGTGCTGGTGGAGGGGGTGAGTGTGCCTGGAACAGAGTTGTCCTTCTTCTCTTGTTGGCCAAGAGGCTCTTAGGCTGTACACAGCAATCATCACCTCTGCCTTCCTTTCTGACTTTTCCCCACACAATCCTAGGACCCCCAAGACCGTATCTACACACTTAAGCAAACAGCCTGATTTTTCCAGAGCACTGAGCTGAGCACGGGGGCATGGGGTGGGTTAGAGATATGTCTGTGGCCAAGCACCAAATGAATGCAGGCTTTGAAACATTGGCTTTGGTGTGTGGGTGTCAACACAGCAGCTCCAGCTATAGGACTTTGTTACATGGTGTGCTTAACGGTGTGGAATGTGGATTTTAATACTGGCAATAGTGGTCAATTAATTCCTGAGGCAATAAAGCCCAACAGTGAATCAGAGCTATTGCCATGCAGGTAATGTTCCCTGTCCTCCTTTCAGCCCAGCAAGCGCTCTGTCTCGGAGTTGTATGGGAGGAATGACGGCAACATCAAGGTGATCTTCCCTGATGCTGAGATAGAGGATGCTGCAGGCTGCAAGGCTCTGGTCAGAGCTCAGCCAGGGGACTATGTGTTGGTGAAGGTGACCTGTTTACACTACTTGTTTCCTTGGGCTCTTTTTCTTGCGCACTGCTGTTCTCTAGAGCAGCTGCTGCCAGGAGAGCCTAAAATTAGAATGGATCCTCCTCAGCCTTTCTGTTCTTGAGGACTGTTGTGCTGTTTCTTTCAGGTAACCTCTGCTAACTCTCAGACCTTGAAGGGAGTTCCGCTCTGTCGTACTACCCTCTCCCGCTCTGCAGCTTGTCATTGAGGTATCCCTGCTGCCAGTGGACAAAAGCAGCACATTTTCTCCAGGAAGAAACAAAGAAGCTTGGTCAGGTGGAGATGGGGTAGCAACAGGGAGATATATGTATATTAAAATAATAATTCAAAAAAAATATTCTGTTTTGGCAACAGCCTACCCGCCACAGATCTGTGCAAGCCTGTAGGCAAAAGGGATAGAAGCTGTGTATGGACTTGCCAAAGCCAAGTACTGAGTGATCTTGTATTTTCACTTGCTGTCAGGCTTGGCCCACCCTTGCAGTGCTGCAGGTCTCTCTGACTTTGATCACATCCTCTAATGTAGCCCAGCCTGAGAAATTTGTGTCTGCAGAGCAGGTCAGTCCTACTAGTTCAGTTGAATTTGGGGGCTGCAAAAACTGGTAGTGCCTAGAAAATACAGCTCCAGTAACTGCTGGAGAATGGCAGGAGTACTGCCAAAGTGGATGAAGAACTCAAAGAACAGTTGATTGTGATGAATTATTTCCAAATATTGGTAACTTCCCTATTTGCAAAATGCTTGGGAAGGGGAAGTAAGAACCTGCACTGTACCTGTATGATGGAATATGGCACCAAACTGTGGAATATAAAATGGTGTTTAACGTGCATGAGTGATGCTTAATTTGTTGTATCTGAGCCCGAGGGAATGCAGCCTTGCCCGTGCGCTGGGGATATTTGCATCTAGGCTAGAGAGGAAGGGTTTCCCTATCTCCAGACCTAATATAAAGACTGGCTGCCAGCTGGGTGTTAGCATTAGCCTGTTAAAACTTCAGGTGCAGCTTTGTAATCCAAGCATCTGTGGATGTCCTTCCCTTTGCTCACTACAGGAGAGAAATGGTTGTACCAATTTAAATGTCCAATAACTTCTTTAAATGTGTCTTACAGCTCCTTGTTTTCATCAGTCTGTAGCTAACAGTGGCTGCACTGTGTCATATTCCAGCCTGGTCTGCTAAATTCAAACAAGTGCCCGTAACCTGCACTTGTAGGTAACCTCTCTTATGAGATGTGGGAAAGAATCACCCTTTTTAATACAGAAAATAATCTTATTAAAATAAATCATTGTGAAATGCTCTATGCAGTGACAAATTTTGAAGGCACAGCTGATCAACTCTTAATAGAGCATTCACTACATGAATTTGCAGAATTTTAAATAAACATGAGAGTGTGGTGCTAGAAAGTCTTCTCCTGCTCAGCTCTTTCTGGGATATAATTGCATCGCTTTGAAAACAGCATAGTTCACTGAATATTCGTTAGACCTTAGATTAAGAAACAAATACATTTTGCTTAATATCTCAGAGCTGATTCTTTTCTCACTGAAGTGAATCTGCACAATCAGCACTAGTCTGGGTTCTGAGGTGCTAACAACTACACAGTGCTGTTCTGCTCTCCTGCCCCCAAATGGGAAAGTGTCTTTGGCCCAAATTCACAAACCAGGTCTTAGACCTCTGCTGCCTAGTGAGTGTAAGCCTTTGGCAGTGGGTTTTTAAGGAAGAGGAGCGAGAAGCTGTTTGGTTTGAAATACCAAAGGAAGGAGCATGATCATCCCTTAGAAGTGACAGCACTGAAGCCGACATGTGCTTGATAATTAAGAGAACTGGGTAAGTGGCCCAGTTTCAGCTGCCCTGCAGCATCTCTTCTGCATATTTTTCCCATGCATCTTGAAACCGTGGCCTAAGCCAGCACCCCCTGCAAAGGGCTGATGCCCACCGTTCACTGCTCATTTTGACCTCCCCACAAGCACCTCTTCCAAGTGAGAAATGCAGACCACAGTGTGCCCTCCCCGCTCCATCCAGCTTTGAGGCCAGCTGTGGTCGTTTCACAATCATTATTTTAAGAGCAAGAGACTAATGAGGAGGAGAGCTGGGTTTTACATTTTGATGAGAAGGTGATAATGTTCACTGCACAGACTCCCCAAGGAGCCATAGCGCTTACCGTTCGCATCGCCTCCTTAGTTTTTATAGGCCTCGGGAATGAAAGCTGAGGTTTTAAGGCAGCGAAGCATCCATTAGGAAGTGCTTACAGTGACCTTGGAGGCTGAGTTAGTCATTTGGCACTGCCTGAAAGCAGGAATGTTTTTTTCTCGGGGGCTAAAGGGCAGGATGTGGATTCTGTATTGCTTGTCAGAAGATTTGCTCCCTGAATTTGGCTGTCGAGAAGGCTCTGTATCTCATTTTCGTTCTGCCTCGTGCCCGTTCTTGTATGTTTCTTTTCCCAGCCTGAGCAGGGACGAGAGTCCTGAATATCACGGGATTTTAAATCTCCCACCCTGGTTTATATCTGTGCCTCCTGCAGTTGGAAGCTGAAGTGTTGCAATATTTCGGCACACCTCAGTGATGGAAGGCGTTTGTTTTGCTGGGGTTGCTGCTGAAAGACAGTCCAAACCAAACTACTGGTTAATGTAAACATGCACTGTATCTCTGCTCTGTACAGAAACACAGATCCAGGAATCGGTATCCAGACTTGGTAGGAACATGGATATCTGGGATTTGATACCAGCAAAGTGGCCTGCTAGGTTTTTATTATCCAGAGCATAGCGTTTAAAAGACTGAACTTCAACTAATTTTGTAAGTGTCCTCATAAGATATATTTTGTAATGAAGCTCAGTCCCCACCCCTAGTATCCCAAACTCTCGGAACAAGTTGTGGTGCATTCCTGAGGGGCCCCAGCAGGCAGCACCCCTGCTATAATTTGAAAGCTGGATCCCAGTCTTGCTTTTTTGGAAGAGAGCTGCAGTCAGCCCCTACCAGGGTCTGCTTGCTCTGGGCACAGGAGACATTCCTCAGAGGCAAAACACTACAGGTTGGTTTCTGGGCAGTATTTTGCTTTAGGGATGGATGACTCCGGGCCTCAGGTCAGACCCAAAGCTCTAAATTCCTCCTCACTGTGCAGCACCAGTGCTGTTCTGTGTGTTCAGCCTTCCGGTATCCCCTCTCTTGGGGTGGAAACTGCTAGCAATAACAACACCGGACCAGAAGTCACCAGCCTCAGGAAGCAGCAACAGGAAAGAAAAAATCATGTCAGAGCAATGGAAGTATTTATTCACATGGTTTTGGGGTTATATGCTTGCTCTTTCTGCCCTTCATGTTCCTATGGTTCCAAGTTTATATTCCCAGTATTAGGCAGAGTGGATTTCCCAGGTCAAAGAGACCAACCACCTTTTAACCCTGCCCTGAACCATTCCCACGCAATGCTGCGTTCAGGATAAACCCTGGAAAAGGTAAAGGAAAAAGTCACAGCAGCGATCTATGTCCAGCTCCTTTGCTGAGGCAGATTCTTTAGGTAAAAGTCAGGGGTTTAATGGGATGTTTGTGAAACACACAGAGCATCAGCATAAAACACCTTCAGTAACAAGTCCAAGAGCCACACTTGCTACATGCAAAACTAGACCAGGCTCACCAGGAGCCTGTGGCCAAGGTGGTGAACCCTCGCTTGCCATCTGCAGGGCCGGGTGGTGAGGGCACTGCAGGGGAAGGTGACAGCCATCAGCAAGCAAACCAACCTGCTAGAAAAACACAACAAACTCCACCCGCTCAGAAAAAAAAAGGCAGCCTCCAGCCTTCATGAGCCTCTGGGGACTTTAGTCAGATGCATAAACAAGACATGAAACGGCCCTCGGGATGCTCCTGCTGACTTGCGCTGCACCGGGCATGGGCTGTGGCACTGCCTGGGAGCCTCCTGAGTCGGGGCGCTGCAGTAGCTGTATAGCCCCTGCGTTGGGACCCTGGCCTGTGAGTGCAGCTCCAGCCCTGTTGAGCATTACCAGTATGTAGTGATAAAAACTGGTACTGAGTGCTGCTGAGAGCAGGTCTGTGCTGACCTCCATGCCCAGGCCAGCTGGCTGCAGCAACAGCGAGCTTCGGGCGTAGGACAGTGCTGCTGGGCTCTGCAGCCCCTGCCCTGAAACATCTGCTGTTTGGTTTGTTTTAATCTAGTTTCTGATTAAAGCAGAGTCTCGTTCTGGGTGCAATCTCTGCTGCCAGAGCAAAGCAGCTCCGGGGACCTGTCCTTCACACCTCTCTGACTCCCTGACTCCCCCAAGTCCCTCCTGATTTACAGCAGGATGGGGCCAGGCTTGTAGGTAACAGTTAGATAGGTCTTAGTGTTACACAGCAACTCACAGCACTAGTAAAGGCAGTGCCAGCGCTTCGCCCTGTCACAGCCTCTCCGACGAGTCCCTCCAGCCTGTTCCAGTGCTGCGAAGCATCAGGATTTCCATGGGTTCTGTCTCCCATGCTGGATGGGCTGAGCTGTGCAGGAGGATGTGCTGGGCTATGGTTACATCAGCATCCTCAGGGCTCAGCCAGTCATTTCAGGGGTGAGAAGAGCCCTGCACAGCCTCACCTCTCTGACAGCTCCCTCCTTGCCAGGCAATCATCCCAAGGTCCCTCTGGAGAACACAGAGGGACCTGTTCTTTTGCCTCCCTCCAGCCCATCATGTCCTGGTTACACCTATTGACAAACACCTAATGAGGCAGTTGGCAGATCAGTTTTCCAAGCACAGACCTAAAGTGCTGGGATGACATTTACTTTCAAGCACTAACCATGCCCAGAGGCATCTCCTGTCACCAGGATTTCATAACGCACAACCTGCACGCTTTCCTTTTCTGCTTGCAGTGTGTTGAGTGAAGCTGGACATCACCACGAACATGCAAATAACTTCATGTGATAGGAAGAGTGTTGTCCGAGAGAACAAGCGCCTATTTGTTCTCTGAAGCTCCATCACACACCCCTAAAGAGCAAACCTATTTGTCCTCAGGTCTTGGCTGCTCTTACGGAGAGGAGGGACAGACAGCAGCGGGCGCTCTGAGGCAGTGTTCATCTGCTGATCATTGCCGTTTGTTGGCCTAAGGACAATCTCAAAATAGATGCCCATCGTTGCATACACTCCCTAGCATTGCTCCCTTCTGCAAGACTCTCTAAGCAGCTAAGGCAGAGCAGTTGGGTTTTTCCCAGTGCCAGAGCTGGCTGTGGTGTGTCATGTCCTTCCCCAGAACCCCCAGTGGTCTGCAATCTGTTTTCCCTCTGAATATCAATGAAGTTGGAGGGAAAGATTGACGTTTTCCCTGATGGCAGCTTGTAAGCACAGTTTGCTTTAGGTCAACCGAAGACCTCCGCTCTGCTCAAGCAGTGGCAGGTGATGAGAGGCATTGCCTCTGAGCGACAGGCCAAGCTGCCTCCTGGGCTGCGCCGGGGATGAATTGCTTTCCTTCCCTTTTCTCATGGGTTTTCACTTTGGCAGACAGGCTTCACACACTTGCCAGCCCTTTTCCTCCAGCCTCCCCCTGCTCCCTCCACCGGTAGTGCTGTGGGCTGGGTGCCCACAGAGGTTTTCTTTGGTGGCTTTTCACCACCATTGCTGAAGCTAGCTCTTTGCACAAAGCTTAGGGATTTAATGTAACATAAAGAACTTTTAAAAATGTTTTCGATTTCTAAAATTAGTTATAACTTTAGTTCACTCCTTTCTAGAACTGGCTGCGGTTGGGTTCCGGCAGGAAGGTTACGCCTGCTCCTAAAGGCTCCTTTGCAGCTGGTGGTGAACCCTCTGCTGCGCTGGAAACACAATGGGCTCTCCAGGGCAAGAGTGGGCAGCTGCCAGGCTCTGCCCACCTCCCCCACGTCCCACCACTGATGTCCCCCCCCAGGCCAGCCCCAAGATGCTCTGCAGCCCACCTGGCACCCGCTCCCACCGGCAGTGCCCGGGTTGGCATTTCTTCCTGTCTCCAGACCCTCCCCATAGCAATGCACCTTCCTGGAGCGCTTCTGGGGCTGTGAACTGAATGCCAATGACAGAGGCACTGATGCTGAATGGCAGCTCTGATTTTTCAGGGTTTTGTGAATTCAGTGTGTATCTTACAAGTCTGTCACAGTAACTGCTGTTCTCTGGGGCTTGGGAGTCCTGTGGCTTTCCCTTCTCCCTTGTGAGCAATTTATTTCCTTTACTGACAGCTAACTATTGACTTCTCATTCTCCTGAAGATGAGATGTCCTGTTTCATCAGGTTTAAATTAGTTTTATCTTTAGACTTTCCTATTAATAAGCTCTCATCATGGTGTCATTACTTGATATCTATTTTCTGATGTTTTTCATTAATAGCTCTATATCTTGCAGATATTTTTCAAGTATTTTATTTCCTCTGCTGGCTGAGATATTTAATAGTCAGGCATGGATCAGGGATGTGAGGATGGTCAGACACTGGTCAGAGTTGCACATGGAGTGGCCCAGGGCCTGCCAGCTGGCTGCGTGTGCAGGGAAGGGTGATGGGGCTGGTGATGGGCTGGCGGGGACGGCCACACGGTCCCTCACTCTGGCTCTCTGCATCCCTCTAATCCCAGGCTGAGCTCTGCCACACCGGGTGCTCTCAAGAGCATGAGTAATTAAAATGCCTTTCATGAGGTAAAGTTGGTGCAATTCACTTGGACAACTGTATTGGAGTCTGGGAAAAAGAGAGGAAGACTTTCTGTGGCCCCTCCCACACTCTGCCCCCTCCCTCAGGCTCCCTCACCCCCTGCACCCCGTGTGCTCACTTCTGTGCCCAGGCAGCGGCTCCGGCCCTTATTTCCCATACAAGTCCTCCTTCCCACTCAGAAAACTCGTCTGGGTGGTGCCCAGGGTACATGCTGCACGTTCAAGTCATCCTTGCTGCGATAACCCCGGGCGCTCTGTGCCCATGCGGAGACAGGGACCGTCCAGGGTGGGGATGATCCTCTGGGATGTGGGGAGAGCTGGAGCAGCAGCAAACTATGGGAACACGGGCTGATCTGAGCATCTGCTTGTGGTCCATGATTCAGTGTTCAGCATGGAGATTAACAGGAATTTGATGTTTTACCTGGACATCTCACAATATCAAACAACAAAGTAGGAATCAAAAGAGCATTTTGCCTAAAATGTCAGAATTTCAGAGAGCAAAGCAGCCCTCGGTTGGGAGATGGCCTCTCTTATGTGTGGACTGCATGCAGCAGGATAGGCTAGAGCAGCGCAGCTGCCCTGTGCAGAGCCCCTGACCCCCCTACATCACAGGGAGCCCCCAGACCCCTTCTGCCCCGCAAACATTTGCTCTATGGGAGCTAGTGCAGCGTCTCTTTCACACTGCAAACATCACTGCCAATGGGGAAATTCAGGAAAATGTTTTCCACTGGGAAAATATGACAGTGCAGTAGAAGCACAGCACTACATATGATAGTTTGGCTAAGCTGACCTGCGGAGGGGAAATCACAGCATGGCCAAAGCTGATGCCCTCTTTCCCAGCAGCAGGAGACATTGATCTGAGAGCCGTGCAGCGAATCCATGCACGTGATATATTGTAATGGGCCAGCAGCGGGGGGATGATGCAGTGCTTCCTGTGCCTGGCAGGTTCTCATTCCTATTAGCAGAACTTCTTCTAGGAAACTGGAAGTGAAAGGGAATTATTTCACATTATTCCAAGGGGGGCCATAACTGGGTATCCATTCCTGTTAGGTCAGAGCCACCTCCCCCAACAGTCGGAGTGGTGGGAGCTGCTGCTGCTGCGGGGAGCACAGGGACAGCCAGGGCTGCCAGCCCAGCTGAGTGCCTTTGGCTTCAGCATTTTTTTCATTGTATCTTCAGTGGTGTCAAAAGCAAAGCCCATTGGTGTTGAAAACACCGAAATCTCCTAAGTCTCCTTAAGACCTGGAAAATGCATTTCCTGGGTTTCGTTTCCAGGAGTCACTTGCATGGTGCAAGCCAGGGTAAGGGTGGGAAGTGGGGCCAGGTGGGCCACAAGGGAATTGGATTAACGCGAGAATGAACCTCCTTCCTCTACCTGCACTTCTCACATTAACAAGTAGGAGAAAGGCGCCTGATTCCTTGAAAGGAAACCCTGGTATGACAATAGCCTGATGTACAGTGGCATTTCTAATAGAGCTATCAGGGTGCTTCAGGGATGCTCCTGTTCATAGTGTGTCTGCTATCTGCAAAGTCAGGTCACAGAGGAGAATTAGCTTGCCCAGCCCCTGCTGTTGGCTTGCATGCAAAAACTACACAGCAAACTACGACCAACTGCAGAATGCGTAATTTGCAGCAGTGCCTACAGCACTGGGTTTAGGCTGATTAATATTCAGCGCACTGCTGTGAAAATGAAAAGCCAGACAGAATTGTCCTCCTCCCCTTTCTGCGTCCGTGAAGATGCCAAGGGTAATGGCTGAAGCACAGAAACGAAAACAAGCTTCACTTTTGGTCAAGCTAATACAGGGGCTTTGAGCCTAAACAAGATGCTTCACTCTTTTTGGGTTATTTAGCATCACCTTTTAACCTGTTTCTTCTTTTTTTTTTTATGTTGTCCTGTTATTTAATTAGAGGAAGTTTAAGAAAGAACAGTAGGAGGTTTTCTTGGAAGCTATCAGAACAAAACAGTAAGCATTTCAAAAAACAGTTTCTCTTTAAAAAAGGGAAGTGTTCTGACACTTGTTCAGAAAAATCATCCCATGAGTTCTTGATCAAAATTCCATTTGAAAAGCCCTTTTATTGTTGATGGGAAAACCTCCCCCATCCCATGCTCAGAAACAAGCACAGCACAGGCCTGCTGGGGGCACCGGTACCCGCTGGTAGAGACCTGGGATCCTCTGAGCAGCAGGAAGACGGCTTGGGGCACAGACCAAACTCCCACAGCTGGCTGGCAGCCTCAGTGCTCATCCTACCCAGCAGCTTCCCCTTGCCAAGTGCCTTTCTCTGACCTGGCCGCAGTTGATGGGTTTCTCTTTGTCCTCCCAGGGCTCTTTCCTCCCCTTGTTGGGTGGAAAAGCCTGGGAGATGCTCAGAGGTGCCAGTCCTGCTGTCCCACCCATGTTTGGCTGAGGTAGGACTGGGTGCTCTTGTACAACAAAGCGGTTTACGAAAGAGGAAAGCAGAGCCACCGGAAAAGCTGAGGCTGCTGTTTGCCTTCAGGGCTTTGGTTTCGCATTTACTGGGGCCAAAGTAAACCCTCACCCAGCAGTTCCAGACCTCACGTTTTTCTGCTGTGCAAACAGAAGCCAGGTGAGAGCGGGATGGCGTTCTGTCAGAGCAAACCCTGTGATGGTAAACACAGATCGACGTGCTGCTGAGCAGGAGGACCTGGCACCACTCAGAGCTGAGCTCAGCCAGGCACTGCCGACCCAGGGCCAGGCTCCAGCCAAGGGGCTCTACCGGGTGCCCACGCAATGTCCCTTTGTGCCAGCACCCACCACAAAGAATGGGCCGCATGTCCCAGCCACCACAGGGGGAACCAACAGGGTGAGAGGAGCTGCTCGGTGTCCCTGACCCTCTGGGATGCCCCTGGGCACCTGCTGGGGAAATCCTGCACAAAACCATGTTGGTGCTCTTGCAGACGGGGCTTGCAGGGGTCTGAGCTGTCCCAGAGGCACCCATCCTCGCACACCAGGGCCAGGTGGTGCCAGCAGCAGGGACGTTCCCTGTGGCACCATTTTACATTAATATTGGTGCGTCAAACTGGTGCAGGCTGGTGAGACGGACGCTGCCGCCAGCTCCGCAGGGTTTGTGGTGGCCAATGGCCACCCACCCCTCGCTCTGCAGGAGCCGAGGTGGGACCCACCCTGATGGCACCATGCCACCTGGAAGGATCGGCTTTTTGGCATTTTGGTTCTAGGATTACTGAGGAAACCTTTACACCTGTCTTTGCAATTATTCACAGCCAGTGAGCCTGAGCTGGGAATTGGCAGTTTCTTTCATCCTGCTCCTTCTGTTTCCTTAGGCATTGGAAACCGAATGTGCCCAGCCAGATATTACGTATTAGACAGCTGGGGCCAAGGCAATGCCATCGAAGGACACCTGGCCTTCTTCTCTTCACCTTTGTGCTGCTGGGTACACGCAGATCACTGGCATGAAGTTCAGTTCCCCAGAGCCCCCAGTACATCGGTGTTCATTGCAGGCAGTGTGAGAGGCAGGAGGGACGTGCCGGCTGCAGCCCAGTGGTGCCTAATGACCATCTCTCGATAGCATCATTACCCCTGCATTTAATTGGCAGGGCGGGGTGGCATCCTGCCTACTGCCGAGGTTGGGCTGCTCAGGGCACCACTCGCTCACAGGCTGCCACAGCCAGGTAAAGGGAGCGAGGAGCAGCAGGAGAGGTGCAGCTGGAGTCCCTGGGCATTGGGGGCACCCCAGTCCCCTCATCTACTTGTGAAAAGGGCAGCAGGAAACTCTGAGTTGTTTAGAGAAACATTTAGACTCAGCCACAGTGTGCAGGAGCTCTAGGTTAGGCTACAGGAAAATGGTCTCTCCCCAGTGAAAATTTTGTTCTTTTATGAAAAAAAAAAACCAAACCTGAAAGTTTTTGCTCAAAACCCAAATAATTCTATGGGGAATTTGAGCTGAAATACTTGATTTTTGGATCACCTGGATCAGCACAGGAGCTCTTTACTCCTCCATCTGAGCCTTTCCTCCCCAGAACCCCTGCTGCTTGGCAGAGCCATGGTTTCTGCACAGAGCCAATTTAATTTAAAAAACCCCACTTTCTATCAAAACTGGTTCAGGTGTGAAGTTTCAGAACAGAACTACTGCCAGCTGCAGGGGCCAGGGACATGCCAGCCAGGGGCTCTTTGGCAGCCCTGGATTGGGTGGGATCAGATTGGTGCTTTGGGAACAAGGAGAAAGCACAGGGTCCGGGGAGGGGAGGGGGGTGACACGACACAACACAAGAAGGAAATGGCAGTGTGGGCTGGGGTCTGCACCAGAAATGCTCACCCTGAGCTGGCACCATGGGCTCGCGGCTGCATGTGCTGCTCTTTCTGGCTTCCAGCTGCCAGCACCCATGGTTTCCCACTTCCCAACATCTTCAGCCATTCTGCTTCTCTTCACCTTTTCTCTTGAATGCACTTCTTTAGGAATGAATTTGCAGGACAACCAGGGGATCAGGCCCAGGCAGCACGGCTTCATGAAAGGCAGGTCCTGCCTGACCAACCTGATCTTCTATGACCAGGTGACCTGCCTAGTGGATGAGGGAAAGGCTGTGGATGTCGTTTACCTCGACTTTAGTAAAGCCTTTGACAACACTGTCTCCCACAGCTTTTTCATAGAGAGCTGTGGCTCATGGCTTAGACAGGTGTACTCTTTGCCAGGTTAAAAACTGGCTGGATGGCCGAGCCCAGAGAGCTGTGGTGAACAGAGCTAAATCCAGTTGGCGGCCGGTCATCAGCAGCGTTGCCCAGAGCTTGGTTTTGGGGTCGGTCTTATTTAATATCTTTATCAATGATCTGGACGAGGGGATTGAGCGTGCCCTCAGTACGTTTGCAGATGGCACCAAATTGGGTGGCAGTGTCGATCTGCTCGAGGGTAGGAAGGCTCTGCAGAGGGGTGTCGACAGGCTGGATTGATGGACCAAGGCCAATTGCGTGAGGTTTAACAAGGCCAAGTGCCGGGTCCTGCACTTGGGTCACAACCCCAGGCAACGCTACAGGCTTGGGGAAGAGTGCCTGGAAAGCTGTTGGGTGAGGAAGGACCTGGGGCTGTTGGTTGACAGCCAGCTGAGCATGAGCCAGCAGTGCCCAGGTGGCCAAAGAGGCCAACAGCATCTGGCTTGTGTCAGCACTGGTGTGGCCAGCAGGAGCCGGGCAGGGATGGGGCCCCTGTGCTTGGCACTGGGGAGGCCCCACCTTGAATCCTGTGTTCAGTTTTGGGCCCCTCGGGACAAGAAGGACATTGAGGTGCTGGAGCGTGTCCAGAGAAGGGCAACGGAGCTGGGGAAGGGTCTGGAGCACAAGTGTGATGAGGAGCGGCTGAGGGGGCTGGGGGTGTTTAGCCTGGAGAAGAGGAGGCTGAGGGGAGCCCTTCTCGCTCTCTGCAAGTACCTGAAAGGAGGTTGCAGTGATGTGGGTGTTGGTCTCTTCCCCCACGTTACTAGTGATAGGACAAGAGGAAATGGCCTCAAGCTGTGTCAGGGGAGGTTTAGATTGGATATTAGGAAAAATGTCTTCACTGAAAGAGTGGTTGGGCACGGCTGCTGAGGGGTGGTGGATTCACCATCCCTGGAGGTGTTCAAAAACCATGTAGACGTGGCACTTCAGGACATGGCTTAGGTGACCGTTGGGTTGACAGTTGGACACCTGTGGCTGGAGGAGAGGTCTGTTCCAACCAGAATGATTCTATGATTCTATGATTCTAGGAATAGGCAAAGCCTGCAGCTGGGGCTGGGGCAGGTGGCAGCGTCGTGGCAGACTCCCTGCGGGATGCTGCTGGTGACAAACACGTTGGCGGCTGGAATGACAAACTTCAAAGCTGAATGTAAATGTCAGGTGAGAAGCAGGTCCCATCCCCTGGCTGAGGCACCAAGATGTGAGCAGGAGGCCTGGCCCTGGAAGTGGGGACACTGGGGAAGACACCGTATGTAGACCTGCATCTCTCTGGACCGGGTTTCCCCTGCACCCGCAGTACAAGGCTCTGGGGCCCTGGGCAGGACCAGAGGGACCTGTGATGGGCAGAGGCAGAGGAGGGTGCTGATGCATCCCAGCAGAGGCTCTGGGCTCTGGGATGTGGCTGGCGGCACATGGTGCCGTGCTGGCCATTCTGGAGGCTGCAGGGCTCTGGGATCTGGCACCAGCCCCAGCAGCTCTCACTGTGCAGCCATTCTGTGTAGGGGCTGTGGCACAGCCAACCCTAGGACATATTTAGATGTGGGGAGCAGCCAGAAAGCCACCTCAGCCAGGAGTGAGGTTCTCCTGCACCTGAGCACTCTCCAGCCATTGCTGCCTTCTCACCCCCAGGGTCCCGGGGCTCCCGACCCCAGCCTCGGGGGGCTGCCCCAGCAGGGCACCAGAGACGTGTTTATTCATGTCAAACAGCTCTCCGCTCACTGGCAACAAGCAGGGAGCAGGAACAGAGAATAAAAGAACCAGCAGCTCAGGGACAAGGGCAGAATAAATCTGCATAAAAACAAATGAGGGGAATATTTATTTCTCACATTGACCACATTTCTGGAGCTACTTGAAATTGTGAGAGGCACAGATCCATCAGGACTGGGCAGGGCTTAGACTGGGCCCTTGGACTGCAGCTCATCATGGTTCCCTACCTTCCCAGCAGAGTTATCTATTAAATATTCTTTGCATGTGAGTTACTCCTGTAGCTGATAGGAGAGATAAATAACAAAACCCTTGCAAATGCAAAAATCCTTTGGCAATTTGGAAAGAAACCAAACCACGTGCTGAATGCAGATGAAGAAAAATCCTTTTTACTGTAAGGAGCAACAGAAGGGATGTGAATCCGCCTCACCCACAATGCAACACATCCAAATCCACTTGGAGATTACAAGACAGGATAACATTTACTCTGATCAGTTCAAAGCATAACTGTTAGGGAACAAATCAACTAAGTACACGTATGGATTAGACTGCAGGCCTTTTTTGCCTTCTTTTTAACACTATGAAATCACTGGAAACAGCAAAATTTCCTTTTGAAATGGTAAACTAATCAAGAAGCAGAAGGAGAGCAAAGACAAAGCATTTCATCAGCGTTTCTCCTTTTTCTCTCTTCCCTTCATGGGAATTTGGTGCAGTTGGTGCAAACTCACAAAATTCCCACTGGGCAGCTGCACAGGGACCAAATCACTGCCACCGGCTCAGCTGGCTTGGTCCAGCACCAGGAAAGTCTCCTCTGTGCTGAGCAATTACCTGGCCCAAACCACAGCCCCAGTCCAGGCACAACTCGAGTGTTCATGAGTAAGGACTGGAAGGTCAGGTCAGTATCTTTGCCAGTGATTGCCATAACGAATGGCTTATGGCCATGCCAGTTAGGAGGGCATGTGGGCATGGCCCGGGGCTCCTGCCTCTGGCTTTGCCGCCAGCAGCACAATTGGTGTGGCTGACCATCGGCACAGCTAGCCATCGGTGTGGCTAACCATTGCTATGGATAACCATTGGCACGGATTCCCATTGGCATAGATAATCATTGATATGTCTAACCATTGGCACAGATAACCATCGGCACGACTAACCCTAGGCTGGACGGAGACACCAAAGCCTGATAAGGCTGAAATGTAATGCAGAAGAAATAATATATTTTCTTGCTTGGGTTGATTAGTTAGGTTGGTTCATTTTCAAGCCTATTCTCTGAGTATCAAGTCACCTTCCTCCCTTCCCTCCTCTTCCTCAGGGCGGAGCAGTGGGAATCGCCCATGGGGGCACCTGGGGGGAAGCCAGAGCAGAGGTTTCAGGCAGAGCAGGAGCTTGGAGTGGCAGCCCCGTGCTCCCCCCACCCCATCACTTCCCACTACCAGGCAGCAGGGTCAGCCCTGGTGGGCTTTTCTCACCCAGCCCAGGCATGAGCACCGACACCAGCACCAGCACTGGCACGTCCAGCAGCAGAGTGCTGAGCCAGGTCCCCAGCTAGGAAATTGTTCTTACCCCACGGCACTGCCATCCATGTGGCTACAGATTGCTTCCAGGATTGATGCCTGTGGCTGGAGGAGAGGGACCCAGGTCAGTTTTGCTCCAGTCCCCAGCCCCCCTGAGCCCCAGCAGCCCCACCTTCAGAACAGAGCTCTGCAGTGCCCGATGCACCGGCAGCCTGAGAGCCCCCGGCTTTATGGGCAGACATGATTTAGTGCCCTGAGGAATACACCTCTGGGGAAACTGGGATGGCTTCCAACTCTTCCTTCCCTCCTCTATATATTAACTTTGCATGCATATGAAGCTGAAAGCTCTTCCAATCACCTCTGCAAATATCAATTAATCCTCACAGCATCCTGAGGACCATTATTCAGTCCTATTAAGTAAATATTATTAAATCCTTTTATGAGAGGTGAAATGACTTTTCCAGGGCTGTGCAGGGCATAAGTAGGGGCGCACAGACTTTGTCTCTGACCATATGCCCGGAGCTGCCAAGCTCAGTGAAGCAGTCACTGCTCAGGGGTAAACCTGCCTGTGCCTGAGCCAGGGGATGTCTCCGAGGACAGGGACCCCAAACACCCCACAGCACCGCTGTGCTGTGTGGGGTGGGAGCGCTGTGTCAGACCACCCCAAGATGCATCAGCACCCTATGCCTTTGGCTGCACCCTGCAGCCATGGGGACCTGCTCCCTGCTCTTGGCCACTACCCCATGCCAGGGCTGTGTCCCCTCTGTGCATCCCTGCTGCTGTGGCTGCTGCCCTTTTCTGGCTCACAGACACCAGTGGGGATCCCCATCATGGCATAGGGGCCAGACTTACTCTGAAGGAGCCAGTTGATGAAGGTGCTTGGGAATGGGGAATTCTGCAAAAAAAGCAAGGAGGGGTTAAAGTGCCTGACTGCAGAAGCTGTGGAGGGTGGGAGGGCAGGCAGTGCGGTGGGGACCAGGGACAGGACACAGCCGTACCTGCAAATCCAGCTCCACGAACTGCCCAGATGTCACGGGCAAACTGTAGAGGGCAGAATGGATTTTCCCCAGGAGTCCAAAGGGGATTATACCTGGGGAGAGAGAGAGGCTGTCAGGGTTGAGCAGAGGTGGCGGCCCCATTCAGGAGCCTGCTGGAGTGCTCTGCCTGCCCGGAGCTGTGCTGGCAAGTGGAGCATCTGGAAGAGGCTGGGAGAGCAAAGTCCCTGCTCAGCAATGTCCGCAGCACCAGAGGAGGAAAAATCCCTCATCCTTCCTGTGGGTCTCAAACCTCCCAGGGTTCAAAGGCTTCCATGAAAGCCTCTGTCCTGGAGCTACCTGGTACATGTCTCATCACAGAGGAAATGTTTTGGATAAATGGGGACGATGTTGCATGCAATGAGACAGCAATTGCATCTGTGCAGAACTTGAAGTCAACAGAGCAGAGGAGGGAAAACCCCCTGGCTCCATGGTGCTGCAAACTGGGGGGGTCCCAGCAGAGCTGCCTCTCTGGGCAGCAGCTCAGGTATGGCCCCAGTTAGAAGAACAACCATGAGAACAGCAAGATCATGGTGCTTTCGTGATGTCAGGCAGCAGCGGGGGGTGTGAGTCAGGACCGTGCCACCCACAGCAGCTTAACAGGTGATGTGGGGCTGCTCCTGGTCCGTGCAGAGCAACTTCTAGCTCTAGCTCTCCTGAGGACACCCACTGCCTGTAAAGATGGCTAGACATGCAAAACTCGTGTCACTAAAAATTAATACAAAAAGAAAAGTTAACGACTTACAGTTGAGGAGTTGTAGTTTAATATTGATGATGCTGACCCAAATATTCACTAATGGGCAAAGCTGCAATGGTAACAAGTGGCAAAATCTTGGTGAGAACATCATAGGTGTAGCAGCATGTTTCCCTAACATTGTTTGAGTTTCAGAGACTTTAAATCAAGATGGAACAATCAGCTCCTACAGCATAGTTTCCTCCATGGAGAAAGAGCAATAGAAATTGTTCAGCCCTCTTCTCAAGATGGCACAGATTCTATTTAACAGAATAAAAGATTTTCTAATAAGCTCCTTTTTGCTAAGTGAGGCTGTCACTTCTGCTTACCGCACCGTCTCGGTACCAGAAGGCGTTTCAGAAAGCAATTGGTTACAAATTATCCCGTAACATTGCATGATGGAATTTGAATTACTTCTAACAAATAAATCTTGGCTATAAGAAAGATCAAGGAATTTTGTGGAATTCACTTATGGGATGTAGGCGTATGTCTGTGCATGCACATATATATATATATGTATGTATATGTAAATCTGCTGGACAATTATGAGAAGGGCAGTAAT
Organism: Phalacrocorax carbo; assembly: GCF_963921805.1. NCBI lineage: Eukaryota > Metazoa > Chordata > Aves > Suliformes > Phalacrocoracidae > Phalacrocorax > Phalacrocorax carbo. The sequence continues at coordinate 9,516,589 of NC_087526.1, read as the reverse complement.
TTCAGTTAAAGTGCAGCTTCTTACAGCAGACTTTCAGGCACTCACCAGTGCAGGTACAAGAGACCGAAGAGAAGTGTTCAGCAAATGGCTCACCAGATTGGTGAGGAAGCTGGAAAGTAAAAAAGACAGACAAAAATTACCAGGGAAGTTGTCAAAACCTGGGGCTCAGCATCAAGGCAAATCTGAACTCCTCTGCTGGTCTGCAGTGCTGCAAACACCAAAGAGGAGCACCCATTGTCTTCTCTTATCTCTGATGTTAAAAGATGCTGCGAGGCCACAGCTCCCCCAGGCTTTAGCAGGAATTATAGATGCTGAGGACTTTGTTATCTGCTTCTCAAAATCTGATTGTTAATGTGTAAATCTGTGCCCAGATTTGAGACTGAAATTTCACCCCACTGCAAACATGCACAGAGCTGACCCACGCTAGTCCTGCCCATTATTTTAACTGCTTCCCTGTGCACATACCAATATCCCATCCCCTTGCAGATTTCTCAGAAAAATATCAGCTTTTCTATGAGAAAAACCCATGAACTCATTATTGCTTGATAATGGAGCTGCCGTTTACTCTGCATGCTGCCTCTGAGATTTTTGCTGAATTAACCTTCTCTGTGAAGTGGTCTCAATTCTGGAAACTAGATCCTGGCTGGGCAGCTCAGGGGTGAGGGATGGAGAAACCTGCCTCCAGTGCAAAATGCAGTCCTATGCCAGGGGCCTCAGCTGAGCCCCAGGTCAGCCCAGGTAGGTTGGGCTCTGCTCCTGCACGTGACTAATTTGTCCTTGCAAATCACCTCAGGGCTTCTATGACCAGCTGCTTGGTGCAAAACACGAGCCTGGTGGTGATGAACACGCCCACTCACCCCTTCTGCAGGTTGACACGGAAGCCACCGAGTAGGTGGCTGCAATCCTTAATAACTAACTTGAGGTCACCGGGGGTGTCTTGTGTCAGTGCGATATGTGATGTGATGTTCGTTTCTACTGAGGATCCGCTCAGAAAGTTAAAAATCCTGAAAAATAAGGAAGTGGTTTGAAGGATTATGGAGGATACCAAAGCATCCCAGAAGAACAGTATCTGTGGCTGAATTGCAAGCTTGGGCTCAGCTGGGACAAAGTTTTAGTCTCAGGACTTCCATCAGGCTCCTGGTCCTGTAAGCAGATCTTTGAAGCCCCAGTATGCAAACAGGCACAGAGGGGTTTCCAGGACACTTCTGTCTTCAGGAGGAGGAAGGACAAGTGGACATAAAGGAGCATGCAGCCTTCTTGGCACTTTGCTTCCAACAAATTGTCCACAGGAGGACCTCTGCCTCTGCCAGCTGCCACAGACTGAGACTCTGCCTTTGGAGAGAGGACTGCTGGAAATGTCCCCAGGGAGAGGCACCAGTACAGCACAAAGCTTTCCTCACCAGTCCCTTGCTTAGCTTTTGGGGATGTTTCTCCAACACCCGCAACATCCCATCCTCCCCAGCACCCATGGCGTCGCTCTGCCCACCAGCCTTGCTCACCCTGGCAAGCGCAGCACCAGCCTTGAGCACAAGTTCAGCACGAGCTCGCTCCCGTGAAGGACGTTCCATGACACTCGGACATTCTCGAGGTTCAGCACCTTCAACCTGAGGGTCAACACCGAAGCAAACCCACCTTGGCCTGGCAGCATCAGCAGGAGCAGACCCTACAGTCCCATCTCTTCCTGTTCATCATTTGACCCATTACGTATGTGGATGTTCTCAGTTAAATGTGTAGGTGGGGAAGGGCAAGGCCCTGCTCCAAGAAAAGCCAACTTCAAAACAGGGTCAGGTTGCTCAGGGCTGTGTACCCCTGAGTCTTGACCATCTCCAAGGGTGGAGATTCCCCCACCTCTAGGGGTGCCTATTGCAGTGTCACGTCACTCTCATCGGGAAGACTTTTCCCATCTCTGGTTGGAATTTCCTCTGTCGCAGCTCCTCATGTGAGCTGTGAGTCCAAGACTGGTGATTTGTATAACAGGGAGGATCTGGTCCCCCAGAGCACCCCTTTAGGGGAACCTCTCCTCTGAATGTCATTTATTACCCTGCAACGAGCACAACCATTGTGCTTCTGCTCTGACTTACCAGGCTAAGTGAGTTGACTTGCGAGGGACTCCATCACCCAGCAGTCCTCCTTCACCCAGCAGTCCTCCTTCACCCAGTAGTCCTCCTTCACCCAGCAGTCCTCCTTCACCCAGTAGTCCTCCTTCACCCAGCAGACCTCCTTCACCCAGCAGTCCTCCTTCACCCAGTAGTCCTCCTTCACCCAGTAGTCCTCCTTCACCCAGCAGACCATCGAGACCAAGTATACTTCCACTGCCTAAAAGAACTTTTCTAAGCAGCCCTGTGCCAACCAGATCTTTATCTCCAAGAAGGCTTTTACTGTCAAGGAGACTGTTGCCAAGGAGGCCATTACCAAGGAGACCATTGCCAAGGAGACCATTGCCAAGGCCTTCCCCACCAAGGATGCCTGCGCTGAGCAGACCACCGCTGTCAGCTTGTCCTCCTGCAACAGCCATACCTCCATTACTGTTCTGGTTTTCATTTCCAAGAAGCTCTCCTCTCTCAAGTGGGCTCTTGCCAACGAGACCTTGCTCAGGCAGAAGGCCTGTGCCAGGAACTTCAGGTCTGCTGGATTCATTTCTTTCATCAAGGGTACCTCCACTTTTTCCTCCACTTGGACTTCCAGTGCCAAGGATGCCGGTACCAAGTAGCCCACTTTCACCAAACAGCCCTGTGCCAAGCAATCCACCTTTCCTGCTGATGAGACCTTTACTGCCAAGAAGACCAGTACCAAGCAGACCTGCACCAAGAAAGTCTCAGTTACTAATCAGACTTCCACTATTGGAAAGTGTTCATTGATGAGAAAAGTTGGTTCAGCCACAATAGGTTGACCTGCTCGTGAAGTCTCATGGGGAACCCCTGAGCATCCTTGCGCAAAGTTGGGTTCCCCATGAAGCTGAGCCTTCCAGGAGGCAGGTTCCTGATGCACAGAGGGATGCTCCATGAGCCCGACGCGGCACAGGACACACCAGGACCGAGGCGGGCATGGCCGCCTGTGCCACGATGCTCCCTTGGGCAACATGGAAAACCTCTGATCTTACCGTCTTTGGATTGTGCTGGGCTCAGCCCAAGGACACTGCCCACTTTGAGGAGGCCCTGGAAGGGGGGAAGGAGGCCCCCAAGGAGGACAAGACACCAGAAAGTCAGCATCTCTGGTCCCAGCACCTGTGGAGAGACCCACATCAGCCCAATCACCAGCCCAATCACCACATGGGAATTGGCAGCCTGCGCACTGGTCCAGCTCTCTATGCTTCATGTGTGCTGCTCCAGGGCAGTGGGCAGGTCTCCCCTGGACATGCAGCCCCCAGGCACTGCCTCCCAGCCACAGGGGACCTGCCTGGACCCACAACAACCTTTTCCACCCAGAAAGGTCAAACTGCTTCGGATTATCAGGGATCAACTGATAAGCATGTCACCGTGCTCCTCCAGAGTCATTGATGTCTCCATGCCCAGCTGGGCTACCACACTGCAGAGCTGGGAAGCTTGGAGGGAGAAAAATCCATTTTAAATAGAAAAAGAGGGGTGGATATGAGGCAGGAGGACCTTGTACCAAGCAAGACGGATGGCTTCCAACTGTTCTGAAATGGCCCTGAATGTAGAACATTTGAAGGGGCACAGCCAGATAAAAAATGGTATGTGTCAAAGTCGAGTCCTTCTCCCTGTTATGAAGAACACCTTGTGTTATTAAAGCTCAAAGCACAGCCAAAATCAGACTCACTTTTCCGCGGGCAGGTTGTTTGTTCTTCTCATCTTGTTCCGCTCAGGCTATGAATAGAGCCCACTTTCCCTGTATTTGATCTGCCTCTAGTCAAAAGAAAGCACCTCCAAGGACTTACGTTTCCACATGAGCTGGACTTCTTGGGGTTGCAACCAATGCTGTGGAGTGTTTGTTTATGCCCAGAAAGGTGTTTGCAAAGAAATGAAAAAAAAGGCACTGCTGTAGGTCGCAGTTTAAGGGAGCACCAGCCTGCACAGCCCACCTCCCAGGCCAGACACCCCTGTTTGTCTCTTCTGAGAAAAACTAGGTATGGGCTGCAGATTTGAGGTTCAGCACCAAGAAATAACATTATTTAGGTCAGACTGAACAACTTCTTTATCTCTTCCAGATACTTTAAAAAAATCCCTCTATGACAGTTCTTGGCACAATTAAATTAGACTTTAATTCACTAGACTGTCTTTTACATTTTCCCTTTGATCAGCATGTAATGATGCACAGCTCCTGTAGCTGTGATTATTGAACAGGAGAGAAAGATAGAGGCTTGAGCAGCTTCCATTGAAAATCGCGTCAAATAAAATCAGTGGGATTTGTTGGAGGGTCTCTGCAAGACGTGTGTAGCATTGTAAAAGGGTGCCAAAATGGTTTTCAGGTCTTTTAGAAGAACTCTTAGAGAGAATATGTGACAAAGTAGACAACTGTCTCTGCAGTTATTAACGATATCTATCAGGTTGGTACCTCCTTGGTCAGACGCATTTAAGCAAGCCGAACATCTTATACATGCAAAATGCATGTATGGCTTTGTAGATAACCACTTATTTTATGCCAGCTGAGATGAGATCCGTTCAACTGAAAATCATTCTGAATTCTGGTCACCAAGATCATGAAAAAAATCCTAGTCATTTCTGCTAGCTTAGTCATTATAACAAACTTAACAACAACAACAAAAATAAACACAGAATTTGACAAGCAAGAGCTCTACTACCTTTAAAAATTAATTTCATAAATGATTAAATGCAGCTACTGAAATCAAAGGAAAACATCATTAAAATTCTTGCTTTTAAAGCTGAGTTACACTTTGCTGTAGGTTGTCTAATGGGAACAGGATCTCTGTGGCCACGGTACCTTAATGCCACTTACCTGGAGCCCTTTGATGTTGTGCTGCAGCTGCCCACAGCTTCCCAGTGGTGGCTGGCAGGAGCAGCTCTTAAGTACCTGAACTGCAGGAACAAGGAAAGTCCAGGGGGGATGAAGTGGGAACAGTTCTGCTTCGCTGGCTGTGAATTATGAACCTTACACCAGCCTGACTCTGAATGCTCAAGTAGCAGTGCTGGACCATGGCCAGCAGCACCCATCAAGCCCAGTGGCTCATCCCCTTCCCCTCAGGCTGGGTGTGGTGCCCACTGCCTCTCCTGCCTGGCAGGAACACACTGCCACCCTGCTCCTCGGGGCTTGTCCCCTCCTGCCACCTCTGACTTTCAAGACAGCATATGCCTGGGGCAGCTGTGCCAGGTCCGAGGGTCCAGCACAGCATCCCCCCGCAGTCCCTGGGTGCTGGGGCAGGGACTCACATTCCCAGGCAGGGGATGCTCTGGATCAGGTCCCATCCAGCCCAGTGCAACACAGCTCCTTGCACATGGCCCAGCATGGCCGGCCGTGGCCATGGTCGGGATACAGGCTGCGGCACAGGTGGCTGTTGCTGCTCACAGCTACTCAGTGTATCTCTTGCTTTGCTCTCCCAAAGTGTGCCAGAGCAGAGCAGGAAGATCCTGGCACCCAGCAGCCCCTGGCTGCAAAGCTTTCCTGCACACGCGGTCCTGCTGAAAGCCCCAGTCCCTGCCACAAAGGCAGTCACCAGAACCGTGTGTGCTGAGGGTGCCCAGCATGGCCGTGGCTGTGGTGCAGATGGTGCCACGCTTTGCAGACAGCAGCACATACCTGCTCAAGGCTATGGCAGCAGCGGTGTCCAGCCCAGGGCAGCCCTTGCTGCCAAGGCAGGGAAGTGGAAATCTGTGATCCCTCTCATCTCTGCACCTCCAGATTTCCATGGGGCATGCAGACCCCAGACCATTCCCTGAGCATCACGGTTCCTATGAGACAATCTCAGAGCAGCCAGGGTGAAAGGGGCTGCCACAGGGGTTGGGGATTCTCCCGGGTCTCTGGCTGAGCAGAAGGTCCCAGGGACAGTTTGGGGCAGCTCCTCACCAGGGGATGCTCCATCATATTCAGCAGAGCACAAGGATCTGAGGACAGTGAGAGGTGAGCAATTACCTCCCAACAAGCTAATTATGTACAGAAATAGCACAAGGCTAGTTAAAAAAAAAAGTTATCATGAACTAAAGAGTGTGTGGATTTATGGCATACCAGCTATGCTATGAAATCTGCCTGTCACCCAGAGGTACGCAGGAGATGACTTGTGCCTCCAAGAAGGATCTTGGCAGTTTAAAGGAGGCTTGAGAGACAGCAAATAGAAGAAAATGGGGAAATAAATACAGAGAGGAAGGGAAAAGGAGCATGAAAAATGACAGAGAAACCTGAGTCTGAGGTTCCAGGTGTTTTTCAGGGTGGATTCATCCATCCATCCAATATTCAGAAGGCAGAGGCACCTCTGAACATCAACTGGATGGATCACCACCACCTCTGTTGTAGCCATGAGCTGGATCACGTTTTATTTTTCTTTAAGGTTGCCACAGGTGCTTCAGGGACTGCAATTTTCAGCAGCAATTCACATGGCTCAGGGTGCACCTCAGAAACCTGTCAACATCCAAAAATGGAAAGTTTCTGCTGGCAGGAGCACAAACAGTGCTGACGCTGGACCAGGCAGAACAAATAAGGAACCAGGAGCCAGAAAGCAGGCTGCCTACTCCGGCAGCATTTGCACAGTACTGCTCTCAGGGGGCAGATCTAATCCCGAATTGCTCCAGTCCAACAATCTGTATCTCAGCTGGCTTAAGTCAAGCTACCTGAGCACTCAGCTGCGTGGATGCCCTGAGTCTCACTGAGAGCATCTCATCCTGGTTGGGGAACCACAGACAGCCCTGCATCCAGGCAGATGGGGCAGCTGCAAGGCTCGTCTGTGACCCGAGAAATGCAGAGGACAGGGTGACAAACTGGGCTCTGGCCTGCCATGGTTTCCAGTTTTGGACTTAAGTCGGAGCTTGTTCAAGTCCATGGGACATCTGAGATGATACTTCTGAGAAGGAAGAGACAGGGAGACCTCCCCTGCCCTGGACACTGCTTCTCTGACAGGCTTATGCAGCAAGGGTAAATTAAGACTCACCACAGGAACCAGGGCTCCAAGGGTTGGTGTTGTTAGCGGCAGGAGTTCATGAAACTGTAACAGAGAAGAGAGAAATGCTGCACGTATGTGGAAGTTTTCAACAGGATCTGCTTTCACCAGCAACATGCCTGAGGCTTTTACCACACGGTCTCTCACTTTTTTTGCCTAAGATAGCAAACACCCTGATAGATAGTACAGAGGTGCTAAGGCATTACACGGTGGGATCAGTGTGCATGGCTGACAGCCCTGAGTAATTCCAAACCCAGAGCTAGGCAGTGGAGGTGGCCAGGTCCAGGGCACCGTCCTGCTGCAGGACAGACAGCACCAACCTGAGGAAGTTCACAGAGAGGCCCAGCTGGGAGGAGCTGGTATCCACCATTGGTGGCAGGGGTGGCAGGGGGACCTGCGGTGGTGTGGGGACAGTTTCTGGCTTTCCCAGAGGATAGTCCACCAGGCCTCCTGCGGCTCGCCCAGCAACAGTCTGGAGTTACAGGGGAAGGAAGCACAGGCCAAAATGTTTGCAATATTTGCCTTTATGGTTAATTTCATGTTCCTTCAGTATGAAATTGCTGCACACATGACCATGCCAAGTCAGGCCCTGTGACACTTCCTTCTCCAGAAATCATGAAATGCAAAACCCATTGCACTCTCCAATGACAACAGCAGCAGCAAGAGCAGGGCACCCAGCCAGGACTTCCCCAGGCTTTCCACAGCGACCTTGGAGCCCACTGCTCAGGTGCAGGTGGCCCCAGGGACAGCCCGAGGATACCTTCTCAAACCCAAGTGAAATAGCACAAACCTTGTACATAGATGGAAGGAGAAGATGCAAGAGCTATGTTCAAGTCTACCTGAAGGAACTGGCTGGTTACCAGAGGAAGGCTGGACACAGTGTACTGGATACTGCCCAGCAAACTCAGGTGCACCAGTGCTGGGGGGAGGAAGGACCTCAGCGATGCCCTGCTGGGCTCAGGTGCAAATACCCCCTCCCCTGCCCGGCAGGTTTTTTTCTGGAAGAGCCCTGCTCAGAGGCGGACTCAGGGCAGCCACTTGGCTTTGGCTTCAAGTGCTCTGTGCTGAGCGGTAATGCCACAGGAGACGTTTCCCTGACGAGCAATGCATGCCACCACTGCAAATGGAAGGGACAGCTCACAGCTCACCCCATCAATGTCACCCTCGTGCACCCAGGGGTCCTTGTGTCTGTGATTGAGATGGAGAAAGGGGAGATGTGGGGAGGCGACAGCATCCCTCCAGGCACACTGGGCCACTGCTCCCCGGCTGCTGCCCAGGGCTGACAGGGTCTGGGCAGGGAGCTGCTGAGGGGTCACCACTCCCTGAACAGGGCAGACCTGGGGTGAAGTGGGGGGATTTGCTCTTCCTGCCTGGGGTGCAGCAGGGGGAATACTGTGGCAGTCCTTGCACGGCCAGAGTGGAGGTGACACAGGGGGAAGGCAGGGGAAGTCATGGGACCCACCAAGTACTTACAGTTCACAACACCCTGCTGGCCATTGGCAAGTCCCAGGGCAATGTCGACCACCGGGCAGAGCTGCAAGAGTCGGGGAGGGACAGTGAGTTACCCGCATTCAGAGCCAGACAAGACACACAGTCCACCTCGGCTCTGCCACACTTTCCCTGGGAATGGGAGCACTGGGCGCATGGGATGGCATTCCCCGCTGGTGACTCCACAGTGCTGCTGAGGCTGCACCAGCGCTGGGTCTGGCCCTGGGCACCTTGCCCTTCATCAGAGAAGCGGGGTTAGGACTGGGTCCCAGGAGCCTACGTAGGACTGCTGAAGCGACTCGGGAGCTTTCAGGAGGAAGGAGGAGAGATTCAGTTAGCCCATAACACAGTCCAGAACATCATTAGAAAATCCCAGACACTTAGGCAGGCCTGTCTGTCTTGCTGACCTTGCATTTGGAAGGAGGGAGCAGCTTTTCCCAAGCAGATGGAGACATGACATACACCCCTTGATAATCCGAAAACATTGGGCGGGCGGGCGGGTGGATACAGCAGCCCTGGGATAGTGGCTGTGCCGGGAGCTGCACTGCAGCTTTCTGGACTCACTGCTCCTTTTCAGAGCGGAGGCTTTTTCCATCAGGAAGAAGTTTGTTCAGGACCCTTGCCAATAAATTACACACAACTGGGAGAAGGCTGTGGAAAAATAAAGGAGCACCATGAAAAAATCCTGCTGCAAAGTAAAGGGGTCTTGTTAAACAATTCCTTGTGAATGGTGCAGAACACAGACCTCTCGGAGGAAGGCAACTGCAGCAGCAAAGTGCACTGTCTATGCTTGGATTTTTCATGAGATAAGTGTAATTTGCATTCCAAAATAGCCAGTGGGAAATTAATTGCTGCTTTTTATCTACTAGCATATTGTCTCCTTAAATGAGCAGAAACTACCTAAGGCCAAGTGGTTTCTGTGGTTTACATACCATATGCTTACATCTTAGAAGACCCCATGAAATATCAGTTAAAATGACCTGTGAATGTGGCACATGGAACAGAAATATCTCTCTGGGGTCACTGTGGGGTCGTGCAGTCCTCTGGGACAACATGTCCATTTGCTGTGGCTGTGTGAGGGGCACACAAGGACCACCACAACCAGCAGCCTGTTACTCAGCCCCATGACATGGCTGGTGAGTGACTGTCACCTGCAGGGATGGTGGCTGCTGGTGTTGCAGTCACCTGCGGGTCTCAGGCACACAATGGGAAGTGCCCTCATGCATTCACTGTTCTGCAGGCGTGGGCCGGGGGCTGGCAAAGCCTGGTGGTGAGGTGGCTAATGCCAGCAGAGGAGGACACCTCCATCACTCACCCTTTCAGGAGTCTGACTTTAATGCTACCCAGGAGGGTGTTGCACCTTTCTGTTGTCAGTTTGGGGTAGCCCATGCTGTCCATGGTTAGCCTGACCCTTGATGTGATTTCACTTCCACTGCAATGTTGAGCAAACCTAGGAGGCTCTGTAAGGGGAAAGGAGTGACCTTCAGCAGAGCAGCCTCTTCCCAGTGAAGAGGAGGCCCCCCGAGACACCCCTGTGGAATAATCACTGGAGGTGACTTAGAAGTTGAACTTATGTTTTTAGAAAAGATACAGGATTAAAGCAGCTGTCAGGGTGAAGTGCAGCTGCTATGTGAGGAATCCATTCCATGGAAGTTCCCTAGTAACCTTAGATGTCGCCAATGCCAGGAGGACTTGGCATACTGACGCTAAGAGGAGTCGTCCAGAGGGTGGAGCGGTGTGGAGGCATCGCGGCTGGGCTCTGTGATAAATGGGAACTCGAGGCACCACGGAGCTGGTACGCTGCATATTTGCTACCCTGGGCCAACAGTCCGTCATACTTTTGACAAAATGCTGTCCTTTTGGTGAACTTTGTTCAATATAATATTATTATAATACCAAAACACACCTCCATCCCAAAAGTTACCCACCTCTAAGCTGCGACCACCCCGCACTGGGCATGCACTTTGAATTTCATCTAGTCTACACTTTTAAAAGTAAAGCAAGGAAATTTTACACCAAACATAATAAAGGTATGTATGACTAGAGTCACTCAAGCTCCACCTGAAAAATAATAGTATAAAATGTGTGAAAAGAAAGAGGGTTTTAGGGATACCATCGCACTCCACTCAGACTTCTGGGACCAGTCTTTGGGCTGCACCTCTCTCCTCCCACACTGGGGTGCCTTTGGGTAAGATTAAAACATTTGGTGGTGCTTCCACAAGACCCAGGGGCACAGCTGGCACTGCCACCAGCAGCACCAGCAGCACCAGCCCAACCTACCTCTTGGCATTGAGGGCCACCTGGGTGTAGAGACTGAGGTAGATGCCAATGCTAGGCAGAATCCGCAGGGACACCCTGGGGAGCATCAGCTCCACGATCCTTAGTCTGCAGGGACAAGGGACAGTGAGGGAGACACCATGAGTGATGGCTCTGAGCCCAGCACCCCATCACCTGGGCTCTGCCTCACACACAAAGCCACTGCTCAAGGGGTGGGTGAGTCAGAGGCCATTTAGACCAGAAATGGCAAAAGACACCAAGTTTTCTCAGTTATTTTCCTGTTTTAGTTATTTTCCAGTTTTAGCAGAAGCTTCATTCTAGCTGCTTTATTATTGCTTGTGCTTCTGCTTCTGCTTGGTGCTGGGCTCCAAATTAGAGTTAAATGGGATGGTTGCAAACAAGTGACCATTGGTTTGGCAGCGATGGCACCTGCTCCGCAGGGCCGATGTATATAGTTCGGTGCACCCTCTGTGTGTAAGTGCCTCTCAAGGTGCACCCTCTATGGGCAAGTGCCTTTCAACTACAGCTTCCATTAACTTTCCTTGGGTAGCTCAAGAAGCTCTTTTGCATCCAGCGATGCAAACCTGGTGGGACTTCCAGGCAGTGTTTATCTCAAAGGATCAGCTCCAAAACACATATAAGCATCTACTGAAGTATCACCATTGCTCCCCCTAAACAGCTCTGAGTTTGCCCCCACACAGAAAGTTGCCCAGGCGGTGCTGTCCTTACCTGGTGAGCCCCTGGACAGTGCTGAGCAAGCCACCTTGCCCAAGGATGACAAGCAGACTGCCATCTCCCAGCAGCCCTCCATTGCCCAGAAGCCCTTCTCTGCCAAGAAGGCCACCGGGGCTACCGTGATCCCTGCTGTGCTGAGGACACCTCCATCACCGAGTAGACTTCCTTGTCCCAGCACTCCTTCAGCTATCCCTGTGGGGATGACACCCCTGAGGACATTGCCACCAGCTGCTGGCCAGCCTCTGGGAGGGTTTCTGGGCCTCCCCCCATAAGCACCTCCACCACCCCCTCCACCCAGCAAGCCATCACTGGCATCACCTTCTCCATCAAGCAGAGCACCAGTCAGTCCCCCGAGCAGCCCTTCATCACTGCCACCCAGCAAGCCACCAAGCAGACCACCAATGCCACCACCACCGAGGCGACCTCCACCAAGGCCACCAAACAGGTCTCCGCTTCCATCTGTGATGGGACATTAATTTCTGAGTAGCACCTCTATGAGGGCATGTTGGAGGGTGTTGTCTTGCCTGAGTGAGCCTCTAAGAGCTGGAAACATCACCTGCCATGAGCCTCTAAGGCAGAGCTGCCTTCCTAGCCACTGCTGCAACCATGGAGCAGGGACCATCAGGCAGCCACCAGCCCACACCATTACTCATTGTGCTCCTCAAGCATGGGTTGTTGAGGGGTTTGTTCTTTCCATTGCCATCGTTGCCTATCCCAGTTCCTAAGTATCCACTGTCAGTTTTTCCCATATATGATGCAACAGAAAAAGGGCTTTGGGATCCAGGACAGGAGGCACCATGTTAAGAGCTGTGTAAAGAAGCCTGGGGGAATTTGTCTGCAGCTGCACCAGTAAGACAGCAAAGGATGTGGCACAGTTGCAGGGATTGGGCACTGATAAATCTAAATGTGAGATAATTGAGATGCCTGTGGCTTGCACCTCCTGACACATGCAGGCTCCCAGGAGGAGCAAGCTCCCACATTAGCAATGTCTCTCTCCTTTTAGAAGCCTGGCCTGTTGAAACTTTAATTACAAAAAAATTACTCCAGGTTCAGTTTGGAGAGTGAGGTTTCTGTGCAAGCCTCACGCTCTTGCCCTTCCACGTGCAGTTCCCCTCCCTTCCCTGTCTGATCAGGCTGTGCTAGTACCACAGCACCAACCCCCAAGGACCACTGCTAGTCCTGTTTCCCAGGATCTCACTAAGAGGAGGCAGAGTGACCCACCATCTCTTAAAACGTCTTTACTGAGCGTGAGGACAGCATCTTTTGGCTTGCTTAGTGATGGGATCAGCAGGGCATACAAGAGGGCGATGCCCAGAACCTGTGGCATGGTGTCCTCTTCTTGGCTGGGAGCACTGTGGGTGCTGGCAGGACTTGGGGAAGGACAATGGGAAAAGAGTAGGAACAGGCTGGGCAACCCCCTGGTGATGAAGGGGAGATGGATATTTCAAGCTGGGTGAAAATTTTTCAGTAAATAGAAAACATGAGCTTTAGGAGGACCAAAACTGTTCATGAGTCAGCGCCACATTCAGCAAACAGATCTGGACACACACAAAAAGGGGTGAAGAGGGAGGGTGGTGTACGCACATCTTCAGGGACTTTTTCATGCCAGCTCTGCACAACCCCAGCACTTGTTTGCTTATTCCTATTTATGGGCACCCTGGGCAGCCTGTGCCTTTCCATCCCTGGTCACTGTGACATAATTTTAAACTTACAGTATGAAATGATTACTCATAACCTATAGAAAACGCTGAAGCCCCCTCAGCAATAACTGCCTGGTGACTGGGCATGCAAATTAATGTTGTAATTATACAAGTAACTCACATTTGGAACAAAGCCTTTCTTTTTAAAATTCCATTCTTTTCTGATTTTTTCTGGCTAGTCACTACCTATAAATCAGAATTACTTACTTTCACTTCTACCATTATCATATTTTCCCCATGGTTTTTTCATGTTTACTAGAGTATATTGTAAGGCCTGTAGGTGAAATGGTGGCTCTGTTCTCCCAAGCTTACAACAGCCTATACCACTATTTTGACCATATTTACCTGGTCTTATCCCAAATTTCAAACCCTGGCTTTGGTCTTCAGTGCTCAGCTCTTAGTCAAGGGGAGACCTTACAGCAGTCCAAAGGCACCTCTGCTTTAACATTTAGGGACTGTGGGTCCTTATATCACAGAATCACAGAATGGTAGGGGCTGGAAGGGACCTCTGGAGATCATCTCGTCCAACCCTCCTGCTTGAGCAGGCACCCCCAGAGCAGGGGCACAGGGCCGCGTCCAGGTGGGGTGTGAATGTCTCCAGGGAAGGGACCCCACAGCCTCCCTGGGCAGGCTGTGCCCCTGCTCTGGCACCCACACGGGGAAGGGGTTTGTTTATTGAGGTGGAACTTCCCGTGTTCCAGCTTGTGCCCGTTGCCCCTTGTCCTGTCGTTGGGCACCACAGAAAAGAGTCAGACCCCATTGTCTTGACACCCACCCTTCAGATATTTACAAGTATTGATAAGATCCCCCTCAGTTTTCTCTTCTCCAGGCTGAACAAACCCAGGTCTCTCAGCCTTTCCTCACAAGGGAGATGCTCCTGTCCCCTGATCACATTCACAGCTCTCTGCTGGACTCTCTCCAGCAGTTCCTTGTCCTTCTTGACCGGGGGGGGCCAGAACTGAACACAATACACCAGGTGAGGCCTCACTAGGGCAGAGTAGAGGGGGAGGATAACCTCCCTTGTCCTGCTGGCCACACTCCTTTTAATGCAGCCCAGGATACCCTTGGCCTTCTTGGCCACAAGGGCACATTGCTGGCTCATGGTCAGCTTGCTGCCCACCAGCACTCCCAGGGCCTTCTCAGCAGAGCTGCTTTGCAGCAGGTCACCCCCAGCCTGTGCTGGTGCGGGGGGTTGTTCCTCCCCAGGTGCAGGTCTTTACGCTTTGTCTTGTTGAATTTCATCATGTCCCACCCAGCCCAGGTCTCCAGCCTGTCCAGGCCTCGCTGGATGGCAGCACAGCCTTCTGGCATGTCAGCCACTCCTCCCAGCTTGGTATCATCAGCAAATTTGGTGAAGGTACACTCTGTCCCTTCATGCAGGCTATTGATGATTATGTTGAACAGGACTGGACCCAGCGCAGACCCCTAGGGAACACCGCTAGCTACAGGTCTCCAGCCAGACTCTGCCCCGTTGATCACAACCCTCTGAGCTCTGTCGTTCAGCCAGTTCTCAACCCACTACTCTGTCCTCTCATCTAACCCACGCTTCCTTAGCTTGTCCATTAGGATATTATGGGAGACAGTGTCAAAAGCCTTGCTGAAGTCAAGGTAAACAACATCCACTGCTCTCCCTTCATCTACCCAGCCAGTCACACCATCATAGAAGGCTATCAGGTTGGTCAAGCATGATCTTCCCTTGGTGAATCCACGTTGACTACTTCTGATAATCTTCTTTTCCTCTACGTGTCTGGAGATGACCTCCAGAATGAACTGCTCCATCACCTTCTCGGGGATGGAGGTGAGGCTGACTGGCCTATAGTTTCCAGGGTCCTCCTTCCTGCCCTTTCTGAAGACTGGAGTGACATTGCTACCCTCCAGGCCTTGGGCACCCCTCCTGTCCTCCATGACCTTTCAAAGATGATGGAGAGTGGCTCAGCAAGAACATCCACCAGCCCTTCTTGTTATCCTTGACATCCCTTGCCAAATTTAGTTCCAAGTGGACCTTGGCCTTCCTCTTTGCATCTCTGCGTACCCTGACAATGTTTCTATATTCCTCCCAAGTGGTCAGTCCTTTTTTCCACATACTGTGAACCTCCCTCTTCCATTTGAGTTTCTCTAGAAGCTCTTTGCTCATCCATGCAGGTCTTCTGGATCCTTTGCTTGACTTCTTCCTCCTAGGGATGCTCTGATCTTGAGCTCAGAGGAAGTGGTCCTTGATCATTGATCAGGTCTCTTGGACCCCCCTACCTTTTAGAGCCCTAACCCATGGGATTCCTCCAAGCAGGTCTTTGAAGAGGCCAAAGTTGGCTCTCTTGAAGTCCAGGGTTGTAATCCTACTTGCCACTCTGCTTCTACCACGCAGGATCCTGAACTCCACTGTCTCGTGGTCGCTGCAGCCAAGGAAACCCCCTACTCTCATATCCTCAACCAGCCCTTCCTTGTTCATTAGTACAAGGTCCAGCAGCACATCTTGTCTTGGCTCCTCCATCACCTGCATCAAAAAGCTATCCTTAGTGTTCTACAGGAACCTGCTGGATCGTACATGCCTCGCTGCGTTGCTTTTCCAGCAAATTATAAGGGTTGTTGAAGTCCCCCACAAGAACCAGGGCCTGCAATTGTGAGGCTACTTCACATACAGCAAAGCTGATGCGGAAAAATGTGGAAAGATGCCTAAGGTGTAAAAGCTGGGCTAGTGAATTGAGTGTATAAAGCAGCATTTGTGGCTTTAATATATTCCAATATAAATAAAGATTTGTAAAAACAGCAAAAAGCATTGAGCAACAGGTTATTGGATGCCCAGTTATCAGCCAGCACTGTTAACCAAGAGCCCAGAGTTAATGCAAAGGAGAAGAAGCCTGGAATTCTGTAGGCTGCAGGATGTGAAGCTGGTACTGACCCCAAAAGAGCTGTGCTGGAAAATCAGCTTATTCCAGACAAATCCCCACTAACACTTGCACTCAGGTTGTCACACACAAATTACTGTATCAGGGTAATTTTTCAAGTTCCCAACAAGTGTGTGGGAAAAAATCCAGAAAAGCGACAGGAGATTTTTAGCTCCTTTAACATTCCACCTGAAAAGTGGTTCCCAAGGATCATCCCACCTGTCCCCACAGCTGCCAGACAGTTCCCGGCAGACAGTATTTCCACAGCCTCAGAAAAACCACTGTGTGGTGGGACACGCTGAGCCACGTCAGCTCCAGATCATAAGGGCACTTTCATCCTGGTGTCCTCAACAGTTAATACCTTTGTGAGATGAAATGTGCTCCTAACAAAGCAGTGCATCTTTCTTACACAATAAGGGGGCTAATACGCTCCTATACACAGCAATGCAGATGTGTAAACTCAGTTTAGCTGTGCCTGGCTCCATACAGAACCTTGCACAACAAGCACTGCTGGGCTCCATGCTGCAAACAAGCCCCTGGCAAGGAGCTGCTTGCCCTGCAGCAGCTGTGATGTGGGCTTCAAATGAGTCAGAAATATCAGCAAGCACTTTGCTAGATCTGTGCCGTCATTGCATTACGAGCACCTCCTCTGCCCCCATCAGTCTGGCATGAGCAGCACCCAGCACTGCCCCAGCTGGGCAGGGGATGGGCTGCAGCAGGGCACTTGTGTGCACCAAACCCCAGCTCCTGTGTGAGGCTGTTTCAAAAATGCTTTCTGTAAGGTACCAGCTTGTTCCCTATAGGTAGAACGTCCTTTTCAAGCTGTCTGCCTGCCTGTGCCATATGGCATAGGGGCACAGCCAGAAACCCGTATCAAATAAACATTTAGGGAAAGAAATACTGAGGCAGTGAAATATTTTATTGAAAGAGCAATACGAGAGCAACTTTTATGCCTAAAGAATAGCTCTGCTTACCAACTATGGATGTTAAAACTGGCCACAGAAAACCCTCTCTAACATCCACCAGCTGAGCAGCTTTCCCTACTTCTTATGCCAGGCTATGCCAGGACCAGCTGACCAGAGATGGTCACCTGTCCCCCTTGGGGCATGGCAATAACACAGGGCAGTGCTCAAGGGAGAATGAAGACAGAGACAGCAGAGAAGAGCATGGCTCTGGGGCTCGCAGCACATTGCCTGCCTCAGATGGTGAGCAGGGTCAAGGGTCCTCCCGAGCAGGATCTTTTTAGAGCAAGATGGTCAGAAGAGTCATCCGCCTGGAAGAAGCAGCACAAACAACTACTCATTTTTCTCATTTGGACTTTCACCAACTTTTTCCTGTCTCCCAAGTGAGGTTTCCTTTTGGGTCCATGCAGGCAGAGGGACCTTTTGGAAACGGGGAGCAGCCCATGGGAGATGGGATGGCTGGGGTGTCATGGGGCTCGTGCCCTGGATCCCTGGGAGACCAGCGCTGTGGGAAATGTGATCCTTACATCGGTGATGTCAACTTTGGTGTTACTGAGGCTGGTGTTGAGAATGTTGGGCAGAGGGACCAACACATGCAAGGCAGCTGCAAAACCAAGTGAAAGCATCTCATCACAGGGGAAACCCCAAACACAGGCAGCAAGGGAAGGGAGAGAGTTCCAAATCCAACTGAGTTTGAGAGAAGAGGGGACCCAGACCCCAGCCATACCATTAATGGCAGGTATGTATGCAGCCTCAAGGACTTGTTTGAGCCATCCTGCAAGTGGGGAGACCTGCAGGGGAAGATGATGTGTGTCAGTATCAGAAGAAGAGAGCAATGGTTATTGGGATGAAAACAGTGATGTCAGGGTTATCAAGTTCTGTTACTGTAGGATGGTCAGAGCTATGAAACATAAAGGCTGGGGAGCGTCCATCAGTGAAACTCTTCCAAGACAGAAGGTGGGAGCATACACAGGGACATGTGTATCTTTTTGGGTCATTTCTTCTTGGTTATTCCTCCTCCCTTCCCAGCACCCCCAGTGTGCTGCCAACAGGTGAACATATACATCCAAGTGTCACTGGTATAGGGTATAGGGGATCGACAGGGCAGACAACAATTGGCCTCTGCCAAGAGAAGAAGAAACATGAAGACTGAAGAGAAATTGGCATTTTGGTTCTCCTTCCCTACACAGGCTTCTGGCCATCACATTGCTCACTGCAGCACCTCGATCCAAAGCAGCATGCACTTACACTGAGAGGGTCGAGTCCCAGGGGTGTCCGTGTCAGGTTGATGCTACAAAAGATAAAAACAAGGCAGAGACAGGGTGCATCAGGTACAGGCCTCCTCCAGCCTTCAAAATGCTGCTCAGACCCTTTCTTGGTCCAGAATTTTGTCTCATCCACATAAAGATACAAGGATTTTGAAAATAAGGCAACTTTTTAAAACAATTCTCTCATCACTTCAGACATTCACTTGGTCTGAGGTTAGCGCTGGGAGGAGGCAGGAAAGCTCTGGCAGCCCTTTACATCTCTCCACGTCTACATCATACCCCTCGATCACTGCTACCAGCCCCATCTTCTCAGGTTCCTTGGAGGGTCCCCAGGCAGGGGCCCCTCCCTGCCCACACCAACTGCAATCCTTGGCTCTACCTGTCGAGAGCCAGGGAGGCTCGCAATTTGCCATCAGAGGCCAATGGGATGATGTTCAGAACAATGTCCTGAAATTGGAACAGCGGAAGAAATTATGTTAGTTCCCTGCATAGCTCCAAAGACTGAAAAGAAAACCCAGAGTATTTGTAAATAACCCATTCCAAGAAGAAACACCTGTCTGGGCCCAGAGATCACTTGTTTTTTCACAGATGGTGTCATGTACCCCTGTCCCCAGGGTTCACCCTTCCTGTCTTTATTTTGTTCTTAACAAAAGTTCTCTGTCTTTATTTATTCCTTAAACATTTTACTGGCTCTTGGTTACGAGCATTTTAAAAGGACTGGGCACCACTGCTTTTAAGATGTACTGAATTCAAAAGTACAAGTACTGCATGGCTAGGGGCAGGGCAAGCCAAGTGGATGAGACTCACCCCACACTGTTTCGGAGGTCTTGTCCTCCAGGAGCACACTCACCGTGTCAAAGGAGAAGAGGGGCTTCTGGGAGGACTGTAGAGGGGAACTGAAGATGTCAATGGAGGCTTTGAGGGTAGCGGTGGCTCTTCCTTCCCTCACAGCCACCACTGGTTTCTTGGCCACCCACACACGCAGCTCCAGTGGCAGAGAGCCAGGGAGGGCCTTGGTGAGCTGCACAGGGCAGGGGGAGTCATGGAAAGGGGGTCTTTGCATGGCCAGGGCAGGCGGAGGGGTTGGAGATCAATGCACACACAGGAGGTGGCTGACCTGCGGGATGAGCGGGAGAAGGGCAGACGTGGACAGCGAGAGCCCATCAGGCACCTGCAGGAACAGCACCAGCAGCGTCAGCGGCTGGGAGGGTTTGCGCAAAGCCCACACTGGGCTCAGCGGGACCCCACAAACAAATGCAAGCATGCAACAGCAAGCACCCCTGGGTCAACCCAGAAGGACCAGGACCCAGAAAGGGGTGTCATGACCCACCATCGAGTTGGTGATGCTGAGGTTGAAGGCTTCTTGCTCCTGGAATGGCTTCAGCAGGACACCAAGGGCGCTCTGGGAAAGGCTGAGCTGCGGCGGGTGGCCGGTGACCAGCAGCAGAGTGACAGCGAGCGGTGGTCCCTGCGTGGAGGCCGCCACGCCACCTTCCACATCCCCGATGGGGAGCTGCAGGGGACAGAGCAGGGGAGGGACATCGGCAGGCTCAGAGGGCTGCCCACCCAAAGACCTTGCGGAAAGGCTCATGTGGGGTTAATCAATGCTTTAATAAACATACACCTGCTTCAGACTGTTCTAGCACAGACAGTGGTTGCATTTGCTACAGTTTTCCCTTTAAAACACTGTCGCTTCTCCCGATTGGTAAGACACACTGCCAATATTTTTGGTCTGATTATCATCCCTATTAATTACATACTAAACTTTGACAAACTATTTATAAATGGAACCTGCTTGTGAATGGTGACCACTGCTTCTGTATGAAATTAAGCTTTTCTGATTAACAACTCTGAGAGTGTTATAATTATGCTTAATTAAGTGGTGTCAACCCAATCTGGGTCATGTCACTCTCAAGGATTAGCAAGTAAAAATAAGGGTAGAGACCAGTGGTGGCATTAGCATGAATGTGGCTGGACCACACTCATCAGCACCTTCCAGTGAATGCTTTCCTGAAGACAGCTGGAATAAGAGGTTCCTTTGGCCAATAGCCACCATACTCAGATTAATTAGCCAAACTCACTAATTCCAAGGATTCTGGGCCAGGGGAAGCAGTGGCACTTACGTTTAGATCCAGCTGGATAGCATCATTACTGAGGATGGAAAAGGGGGGCAGATCTCCCAGAGACCCAAGCGGGAGCACAGCTGTAGGATACAGGGAGGAAAGCTTTTAAAATACAATAGAGGGGCATGTTCCCAAATCCCGTGGTCTCAGGTGATATTGGAACCAACGGCAGTTCGTGCTCACAGCATTCCCAGCTGGAGAAGCCACTAGAAAGCCCTATTTTGCAGCAAAAATGTTGTTTCTAAAAGCAATAGTCCCTGAAGTGACTTTCTGCAGGAAAAATTGCTGCTGCTCTGGGGCAAGGGAAATTGAATGTTGTGCTTGAGCTGAGGGGTGTGCTTTTAGGAGGATGTTAAAATATTTGTATTTACCCAATATAAAAAAAAAAAAAAAGAAAAAAACACTAGCCCTACATGCAGGGGATCACACGGGAGCAGAGGAAAAAGAGGGTGCCAGCACTTACACGTCCTGGAGCCGAGCAGAGCGCTCACCACGTTGAGCTTGGTGTTGACAATGTTACACCCCTGGGGAGGCAACAAGAGGAATTAGAGTCCTGGGAGCTGCAGCAGCAGCAGATGTACCTTGCATTAACACAACTGGTAAGAACTGGCTCTGCTGGGGTTGCACAGCACAGGCAGGAGCCACTGCCAGGCAGGCTTTGGTGGGATGCTCAGAACCAGGCAGGCAAGTGCCCCCTCTAAGCCAACGTAGGCTTCACCTCCCAGGCAAGACTTGCTCACTGCGACTGCTAAACCTGCTTGTCTTGGAAAAGTGTTTGCTGGCAGACCCTGGCACAGGTGATGGTGCTGGTGAGGTGCCGGTGCCCGCTGGCAGGGAGGACGGGCTGGCCAACCCGGCTGAGCCCGCAGCTGTGCAAACAGCCCCATCCGCGGGGGCAGCTGGCACGCTGCCTGCCCTGCCCGCACTGCCTGCCCTGCCCGCACTGCCTGCCCTGCCCGCACTGCCTGCCCAGCACCGTGCTGATGGCTCACATGAAGATCTCTTTGCAGACTTACCACCTCACGCAGGACTTCACTAAGGAACTGGTTTAAAGGCTGATCCAGAAGTGGCACTTTGGGTCTAGAAAACAGGAAAATAGAAAATAAAAAGTGACATAGATTAATGTCTGGAAAACAAAAGTGCTTCACACAAGAGAAATAAGAGGCCTCGCTTGCAATGTCCAGGGCCATATTCAGTGCCAAAATATTACCAACCAAGCCCTCTGACTCCTGCCCAGTGCTAGGTTGCTAGCATAACCCAGAAATATTCTTTTCTTGAGCCCAAATTTTAAAATAAAGGTCAGCAGTTCCCCTCTGAGGCTGGCATCCAGGTAGTTCAGCCTCCAAGGCATTAGGCACAAAAGCACTGCCTTCAACGGCCAACAGTGCTATGGTTTCCCACTGCTGTGGGGGCCACAAGCTGGCCATGAGTGCCCTGCTCACACAGATGTCAACCTCACATGGATGCTACCTCACACCGATGCCTACCTCACATAGATGTTTATGTGTGAAGTCTTGCAGTCTTTATTGTTCTGGAGAGACTCCAACTTGTCCTGGACCAGCATGACCACATCTGCTTCCACCTGCACGCAGAGCACCCCGCCCAGTGCACTGCATGGGGGGAAACACAGCACGCAGCTCAGGAAATTTGCTGGTCATCTGCTTTCCAAAGAGGTGGTGATTCCCCTGCCCTGAGCCATGCCTCTGACGGACACGCCATACCTCATGCTCTCAACCAGCAACTGGGTGTTGAAGCCCACCTGGTGCCCAAAGCCTGGCAGGGAGTGCAGATTTATTTTCGGGAGGGTGTTGTTCACAATTTTTGGCCTGGATGATTGAAACAAGGAAAAGGCAGTCAGTAGCACATTTGTACAGTGGATGCCCTGTCCCCTCAGCCCGCAGCACTGTGGGCAATTGCAGAGCTGCAGTCTTGGAGTCTTGGGTCAGCAGGGAACCCCCCCAGCCAGGCACAGCTTGTGGCACATATAAGGCACACTTGCATGGCAGGCACATTCAGAAACTCCCAGCAGCTGACCCCCACTTATGAACCTGCCTGAGGAGAGGGAAGGAGGGGGCCCTGTGTGTTCAGACAGCAAGCTCCAGACCAGAGCCTCCTGTCCCCAGCATGGCCCAGATGTACCAAGGGCTGCTCAGGGAAACCCATCTCCCACTCTCACTCACCCTGTGAGATCTCCGCTATTTCCACCAAGAAGATTGCCAATGAGACCATCTTTGCCAATGAAATTATCAACGACATCATCAAGGAGACCATCAACAAGATGTGTGTGAAGGAGATCACCAACAACACTATCTCCGTGAGGGGGACTGCTAACAGCACCATCTCTACCAAGGAGCCCATCAAGATCATTAACTTTTTCAAGGTGACCACTAAGCAGGTTGCCAAGGACCTTCTGGAAGTCACGTTTGGCTAGTGAATGTTTAACATCTGAAAAAAAGGATGAGAGGTCACTGTGAGCTATGTGGACTCAGCACACTTGCATACTGTGTCAGTCTGGCTGTTCCTTCCCCTCCACTGTCCCTGTATTTCCCTCTTTTTACAAAGGGTGGTGGCACCAGTCACTGTAAAGTATCTGAAGTGCCATCTCCAAAGTGCTTTATAAATGCAAATTATCAGCATTACCACTACTGCTGAACAGATCTGGACCAGCTTCTGATTTTCTGAGCATGGTCAAGAGACAGAAAGAGCAGAACTGGTCTCAAAAAAAAAAAAGATAAATCCTGTGTCTTCCATACACTTAGTATCTGCATCCGCTTTGGCAACTGAGGACGTGATTCCAAGACTTTGTGAAGCGATCAGCAGGCTGCAGAGGAGCAAAATGGCCCGGGAAGCAGACATCTTTGGTCCTGATAACTGTGGAAAGTGATTGCCATCAGTGAAATGTTGGGACAGTGAGCACAAGCCAGTGGGGGTAGGAAAGAAGAGGATGGAGGGGAAAAAAAAAAGAGGAATGACTGTCAGGGAAGACAAAATCAGAGAGGAAGCTGCTGGCACCTCTCCTGCCTCCTCACCATACTGGTGGGCACAGTAAAACTTGTGATGGCACTTTCCTGCAGGACGAACCAGAACTTCAACAACAGTTGCTCCAAAGACCGACCGTGACAGCAGCCAAGTGGAAAGCAAGTGGTGGTTTGGTTGTTCCTGTTTTAGTCCCTCAGTGCCGGTGACCAGTGTTGGTGACAGATCTGGACAATCTGGGGCACATCTGTTCTGGGTGGGAATTTCTCCAAGAAACAAGATCCTGTATCCCCGGTGATGGGAAAACAGGACAATAGTCATGGAAAGAAAAGCAATGACATCTACACGGGACAAATACACCAACATGCCTTGTAAGGAGAGCATCTCTTTGTCTGAATGTCATGATCTCCACACAAACATCAAACATATGAGGCTTCTCTCTGCATAAAAGCACCTTTTGCTAAAATTGTAAGAAGGAGAATATAATTTTTGAAGTTTCAGTGTGACTGAAATATTTTTGTGGGACCTCCAATTTGAAGTAGCTTTTTTTTTTAAGAACCATAATGAACTTCATTGCCCCAAATCTATTTAAATGTAAATAGCACATCAAAAAGGGATCAAAACAAGTGTGAGAGGTCTAATTCACCCTAGGTAGAAATCTATCTCAGATAACAGAGTTATACCAAAAATAATTTAAGTGATAATTGTTTATGAAAAACCATGAAATATCCTTTCTTCTTCAAGGACTGCAAATACAATGAACACGCATGTCTGTTCTTAGGAAACTTATAGTGAAAGCCGTTGCACATTTTGTTCGGGGCATGATTCAGGCAGGCAGCAAGCAAGAATAACAATTTTTGTTAAAAAGTCAATACTCCTAAATGAACATTAGGAATTCTCTTCTGGAAGCATTCAGGTTTGCAGAAGCAGAAGCTAAGAACACACTTTTTGAGGAATAAGTTTGCTCTTACCTGACCAAGCCCTTGAGCGTGAGGATCTCGCTAGCTGATGTTCCTTTCTGAAGATGACCTGCATCAAGCATCCTCATATATAGAGCTTTACAGCAGGAAAGAGGCAAGCAATGTCATCAAGCACATCCAGAATAATTGGTGGGGAACAAAACAATGACTATATGGTTTCTGATGACTTCCACTGCAAATATTTCCCTAGAGACGTTAGGAGTTAAGTAAATCATTGAGCAACAACCTGTAGGTACAGAGGCAGGCTCGGCCAGCTCTGGCTGCCAGTCTGCACACTGCTGCCTGGTTTAGTACATCAGCAGCAGCCTTTTGGGCTTGCTCTCACGTCAAGATGTGGACATCCCTGAGAAGTCATGCCCTGATAAAATGCCTTTTTTTTCCAAATAAAACTGAGATTTTGGCTGAAAAATTTGCCAAAATACTGGCCACCTCTTGCTGTTAAGTACTTTTACAGTTCTCAGTGCTGCAATACTGAGCACTTTACCCTCACAGTAAGTCCATGCAGTGGGGATGCGCCACATGTTATAGGTGATAAATGAAGGACCAGGCAGCACCTTTCTCAGTGTAGGCAGAACATGGAGATAGTAACAGAGCCAGGTATTCACTGTCCAGGCCAGCAGGCCATGCCCAGTGTTCCCATTCCAACGCGCCTACAGACTGTGACCTTACCCAACATTTATCAAATCCAACAGCGCCTGTCCAGTAACCTGAATGGCTCATAATCCATTTGATAATTGAGGAAAAGGAGGTATTGAAATGGGAAGGAATAGTGACACCATGATAAGGTGTATCAATTGGGTGTCACAGCTTTATGGTTACCCTGAGCTGATAGACTCTTTGGAGAGACACCATCTGATTCAGAAATGCTGCACCAATCTAACTGGCATGCCATTATTTCCAGGTCCATCACCTCTGTCTCAGAGCACTCCAGGAAGACTGGAGGTGGGATGCACTGTCATGAGGAGATACCACAGAGAAGGTGATGCCATTGGCCATGAAGCCAGGGAACTCCCAAGCTAGAGCTTGTTGGCTCTGGATCATTTTGAAGACCTGGAGGGACTGTTGATCACAGTGTTGGCCTATCAAGAAATGTGGCCTCCCTGCCACACCTTCCCTTGCAACAAATGTGCTCTAACTGCCCAGGTCTTCCGTCCAGGCTCCTGTCCTCTCAGATTTCTGGCCAGGTTCTTTCACACTGAAAAATTGTGTCTCACCTGGTCCATCATGGCTCATTTACTGCCAGATAATTTACTGCTACAGACAGGAGAAAAGGAGAAAAATTTCTGCTGGGTGAACACATAATGTGTATCCACAGCCACGCTGGCTTTTTCCCTTTCACTCCATCCTCGTCCCGATCACCAGCACCACATGGATACATAGAACTGATGCCTTGAGCTGCACCAGAGCAGCAGCTTTTCACAGACAAGAAAATCTTCCTCTGTGGGCAACAGACCAAACGCAACCCCTATGTGCGGATCATGTCCCGATGTGCACAGCGAAGGCTGTCCATGGTGGAGGGGAGGATGCATTGGCCAAGGGGATAGCAGCAAACTATTCACTCCCCTGATGTGCTCTTCAGTGCAAGGGGTGGATGGCCTGCTTCTCAGCTCTGAAGGATAATAGTCCAGAAAAATGTTTGCTCAGAGTTAATACTTTCTGCAAATGTGGAAATACACATTTCCAGCAGATTAGCCAGCTTTTGTCATACATTAATTCTGGCTTTGAAAAATATCCTAGCTAAGGGCCAAGGAAGGGATGGCAAAGGTGTCAAAGTACGTAAGGAGTTGTCACTCTCCCTGCAACCTGAGCAGCCAGGCACCTGCAAAGCACAAAGCCTTGCTGTCACAGGTAGATCATGACATTTGATAAGGTGGAAGAGAGTGTTAACAAGATGGTATTATGTTATCATCCCTCCTGAATCAGTTTACATTTTGGGTAATCACAATAGGAAACCTGAATTACCATAAAGACAGACCTGATAATGGTCAGTACACAATAAAGGGGCACTTTGGCACTGCAGAGAATAGCTTCTGAGCAGTGACCTTACAGGCATGACAGAAACGTGGCCTCTCGCCAGCTGTTGCTGAATGCAGAGGTCTCTGACAACTAAATACTTTAGATAAACCAAAGCAGATTCCCATAAAGAGGTTTAGGTCTTGCTAAAGCAACTTTCAAAGCACCAAGAACACAAAGCCAAATCACTGCGTGAGGACAGAAATGCAGAGTAAACCAGAGCAGACCTGGTCAAAGAGAGAACAATAGGACTCATGCGAACAGACACTTCTCGGATCACCTGGAAGCTGAGACCTAAGGGGAGTCAGTAAAGAGGGACATAACCCCCAGAGCATAGGTTAGAGATCTTGACATTAGCACGAGGGCAGTAGGTTCCGGCCAGGGCAGAAAAAGTGAAATGTGTTAGGCCTGGTTGAAAAGGGAGATGGTTCTGCTCTGCTCTCTCCTTGATGGCATCATCCAGACAAGGCTCTTCTGCCTGACAAACCGCCTCTGCGGGGACCCCTGAGCCAGAGCAGTCTTGATTTGCACTTTCATTCCTCTGGGACCGTTAACGGTGAGAGGCTGGTACATTCCCCACTGCTGGGGGGATCAGGGTTGCTGGGGTGCATGTGCAGCTCCAGAGGACAACGCTGTTGCCTGCACCTCCACCAAGTGCCCCAGGGCATCAACTACCAGTTAAGTGATAGTGCAGCTTGACAATGTGGTTGTTTCATGAAAAATTAACTAGGTGCCCCCTGAGATTTCCACCCTTGATTTCTCCTAGGAGAGCTACATACAGATATTTTGATTCATTTTTGTTCTTCTTAAGGGAATTCAGACTCAAACTGTTTGATTGTTTATTAGCTAATGCAAGAGCAATAAGGGAAATCTCTTTAAAAAATGAGCTTGGCATTGACAAGGTTTGCACTGAAATGAAGAGAGAAGGCACCATGAACACCAGTCCTCATGGGGAGCTGGTTTTATGGCTGCTTCCCTCATTGCTTAGGACTCCGCATGAGGACAATTCCTTACACACATTGCAGAACAAATGCCTGCTGGGTCTAGCAGTGCACACAAGAAAACAAACAGAGTTCTCAAAGCCTGCCTCACAGAGAGGTTTTCTTGGGGACAATGCGTTAAAAACACAATGATCTTTTCAAAGATACCCTTAATTCTGTACCAGCTACCTGTCACTAGGAAAAAATGTTCAAATCATGTTGGCTTGATGAAATCAGGATCAAAGCTGTTTATTGACTTACTAATGACAGGTAATTATCCAGCAATCTGTGAACTATACACTTGGGATCAATATCAGCAATGCAGCCGATAAAACACAATCCTAGGCATTTCTGAAATATTAATAAACCCATGGAAATGTCTAAATGCCTGTTTCTAACTCATTCCGAGCAGTCCTAATCCCCCGCACACAACCGCAGATACACTCCCCTCCTCTCGCAGCACATGCACCCCAAGAGCAGGGCGGTCCCCTTTCTGCACCCCCTCCTGCAGGAGATGTGTGTGGTGCACCCCAATGGCAGCCCACGCTGCTGCCTGCAGCACACTAATGCAATGTTGCAAATGTGATTTACTTAGGTACCAGTCCTTTCAAGAAATATGACCTCTGCCCAGACATGCCAAGCTGGCCCCACTAGATGCACAGCAGGCCAGAGTCTTGTCATGGGGTGATGGGGTCTTTTTATTTCAGCTTATGAAGTCAAACTATTGAAAAGTCAAGGAAAGAGGAAGAAATGCCCCAGGAACTCCAGCACCCTCGCTGCTCCCTCTCCCGCCCTATCCTGCTGGGTCTTCACAGCAGGGGTATGTTGCAGCCGTACCTCCCTGTGCCTCAAGTCTCCATGATGGGCACGTCCAGCACTAGAGAATTCTGCAGATTTAAAAATAAAAAGCACACAGATAGCATTTAGCAGTTGCTTCCGTGCTCAGATGTGATGGGCGAGCAGCACTAACTCCAGGGATGACCCAGGGTACAGCAAAACCACCATGTGAGTAAGCCTCTCAGTGCCTACTTTGAACCCACTGATGTTTGCCTGATGGTAGGTGATGCCCAGCAGTTCAGGCAGGGGGACCCTCCATGCAGCACCCCTGGAATGAGGGGGAGATACTGTCAGAGGTGCTCCAGCTGTGGCAGGTGCTGCCAGCATCTCTGGCGCTTCCCTGCCTGCCTGCCCTCATGCTGCCTGCCTAGCCACACCTGCCAAAGGTCTGGCAAGGGTTTTGGGGAACACTCAGAAGGAAAATTGGCAGGGCTGAAATTCCTGGTTTTGTGCATGTTAACATGAATAAAATTTCTGCTTTTGGCATACTTTCCGTAAAAGTTAAGCAGGTAAATTGATGTTCCAGGGTGGCAGTTTTTACTGACACTCTGGCTGTTTTCAGGCATGGCAAAGAGGGACTTGTCAATTTTTGGACACTTCAGAATGGCAATCTTTTGAAAACTGTTCCCAGTTGTTCATGGCAAGTGTTTTTGATTTTGAGGACAGGAAATATGTTCAAAGAGGCTTCAGAGGAGAAGCCTGTATACTTTGCAGTGAATCTATTCTGTGAGAGCAGATCTCTGCTGCCTGTGAAGGAGGGGGTGTGCTGCAGCCCCAGCCAGAAGACATTGCCTTCCTCCAGCTCCCACTGCAAATCCCCCCAGTACAGCCCCAGCCAGAAAGAGATTTTCCTGGTAGAATCACTCAGAGCCTCGAGGGCATGAAAAGCATACAAGGTCAGCCAGGCAATGCCATTTCCAAGAAAACCCATAACAATCTATAGGAAAAGAAATGAGAACTATTTACCCCATGCAGATAGCAAATCCTCAGATGAAGCCTTAGCCATGCTTACTGTTGATTAATGGCACATAAGCCACATGAATAATATCTGCCAAAACTCTTTTCAGTGGAAGTTCCTGAAACAGAGAGAAGTGGTCTAAACTGCCCATTGCTCTGCCTGCCAGCAGCCGCGTCCACCAGGCTCACCCCAGCAATTCATCCAGTGCCTTCTTCCCTCACAGGAGGATTGCAAAGGTCTCCCCGAGCAGAATGGGAACATTTGAGAAATTCTAAATTTCCACGAAAACACTCCCAGATGAGCCCGTTCCAAGCCCCAGCAGCACTCTGCTATCTGACCTGCAGTCAGTGCCAGGCACCCTCCTTGCAGCCCAGAGCCCTGCCGCAGCCAGCCCGTATGTTAACCACATAAGCCCCAGGCACTCGCCCTCCCAGGCATCTCTACACCAGCATCAGGATTAGAGGGAGATGAGGGGATTGAACATCCAGCACACATGGCCACAGAGCAGCCCAGCCCACACTCCCACCCAACAATGCCGCACTGGCGAAAGTTACTCGTGGCCAAAACTCTTCCAGGAATGAACACAGTGCATTACGAGCAGGGACCCCTTCCAGAGCATTCATGCCTGTGGGAAAATGGTTTTGGCAGTTGATTTGTAATTTGTTTTTCCTTGAAATAATACTTCGATCCTCAGCAATCACTTTTGTTTTGAGTTTTGGGGTTTTTTTAACAAATCTGTTACTGACAATGAAAGCAGGAGGATGGGGCTCTGGGGAGTGAATTCGTGGTACCACATTACACAAGCTGCCAGTGCGGACATTCACAGTGTCAACCCCAGCCCCACGCACAGCGCAGACTGCCCAACTCACATCAAACATCCTGAGGGAGGAGGAAGCCAAAGCCACCCGAGGCAGACTGCAGGGAGAGGAAAGGCACAGCATCATTTGCCTCCATCGGCCCCCTGGCGAGCTGTCCTGTTGTCCTCAGCAAACTCCTCACCCAGATCTTGGCCTCCACTAAACCTCTCCCTTGCACCAGAGGTGCCGTGGCTCCGCCAGCCTCCCTCCGGGAATGGGCTGCTTCCCACCAAGAGCATTTTCTCCATCCTGAACCAAGTTCAGCTCTTCAAACTTAAAGAGCAAAAAAACCCAAACAGGTTTTGGGTCAGCTGGATTATGTCACATTAACCCCCCATCTATTTTTAAATAGCTGTTAGAATAAACTGTAAAAACATCATGCAGAGACAGCAAAGGTTTCTTCCAAAAATGCACAGGTGTGCATTCCAAAAATGCATTCCAAAAATGCAAATTCCAAAAATGCAGCGTGTGGCTTTCCCAGCAGCCCATGGACTGTCACACTCTGCTGGTGGCGGCACTGGGGACCAGCAGCCATGTTACCTTTGCAGAGCTGAGCAAAGAACAGGGCCAGAACCCCACAGGTATCCAACTAAAGCAGACCAACTTTATGACACACGTTAAGAGGCTGCAAGCCTGCCCTTTGACAAGCCCTTAGGAAAAAGCATGCTCAGCATTGAGATCGGCTCTGTCCAAGCATTGTATCTCTAACCACCAGGCTGGGACGAGGAGGCTTTAGGCAGTGACAGTGCCTTTGCTGCAGATATTGACTGCATAAAACCAGTAGTTGCTTGAAATGCTCCCTCTTACCAGCCTGCAAGCTCCTTTGTGTGGCAAAACCGTGAAACCTGTTACAGTACAGTGAGGAAGAGTAGGAGATGGTGTCAAAGAAACAAGGATGGGAGGAGGATCAGACTTACCAGAGCTGGCAGCACTTTCTGAAGGGTGTTGTCCAGAAACTTGTTCATGACTTTGGGCAGCATGCTGGGCAGAGACAACACATCAGCCGACACAGCCATTATGCACATAGCAATAATTATTTACTAAAGATCAAAAAGCAAGAAAAGCAAGCCCTAAAGAAACCTATCTGGTATGGATTAAGCCAAAATATGCCTAATGTCTAATAGAAGATGTCTATTAGACATCTAATAATGTCTAATAGAAGTCTTTACAAACCTTTTCTCAAGAATGCCATCTTCTGGCTTTAAACAAAGCTGAAGGTTTCCATGCCAGAAGCTCTGATATCCCAAGAGTACAATACTAGAATGAGGTCTGATGCCAAAGAACACTACATGGAATAACACTGATAGAGCTGGTCAGAATTTGTCCATAAAAGATTTTGGTTTTCTTAGTGGAAAAAAGAATGATCAGTGAAAAGTATTTGTGTTCTGTAGAAACCTGCGCCTGGAGACTAAAAGATTTAACAATGTTGTTACCTGCCTCTCAGCAATTATTAGTATCAGCAAACCTTCAGTGTTGTCCTTTGGGACTCATCTGCTGGGGAGGCTGGTTTTAACACTAACGAGAGCCATGTGACAGTTCCTGCAGCTGAACCTGGGGATGCCGGTGGTGTCCCGCCACAGCCAGCTGCTGGATGTCAGGTTTGCGGCCAGAGCAATTCCCATGTTTCCTCCTATAAAGCTGCTCAGAGCAAAGCTCGATCACTGCAGGGCAAACCCCCAGGAGCAAGCGAGCCCACCCCAGCCCCACCAGGAGCTCTACCCCATGAGTGCCGGCTCCTGTTCACCTTTCCCAGCGATGGTCACTGGGACCAAGACGACCGTGAAGACCCCCGAGCCCAGCAAGAGCAGCAGCGATATCACCAGGGGACAGAGAGCTTTCACTTTTAGCTTGTGCGAAAAAAACAGAGGAAAAGAGCTGGGGAAAAGGAGCCCACAGAGAAGCCAGTCAGGCTGCTTACATCAGTCACCTACCACTGATACTGCCATCACGATCTTTATTCTTCCACTTCTTGTTTAAATTTTCCATTTAAAGCTACTTTTAAATTTAGAAAAATGTTTCTTACTAACAAAAAGATTGCACAGCCTACTTTTGAAAAAAATTGGAAAAAAAATATTTCAGTGTTCAAAACGCCTCCGTGCTTTCACCCAGAACAAATCTGTGGGAAGGATGGCCAGCTCTGATACCCCAGAAATGCTGCAGCTCCCTCAGGATATTATTGACAAAAGCCAGGCACCCCTGGCTTTGAGAGAAAACCCCACCTGATGCCGCAGAGCCACTGCAGCAGTCCCCAGCCAGCGCTGAATCAAGAGCTGATGCGCTTTGTTGCCTTTAAGTTATAGTTTCTCCATGTATTTGTAGACACAACCATGCAGAAAATCACCGGCTTTAATATCACACTTGTTAGTGGGGAGTGATTCATTTCTGCCTCCAGGCTGACACTTCCCAACCTTCTGCTTTTATTTTCTCATTCCCAGGTTCAGGCTCGTGGTGTAATGCTGCTGATCATCACTCACCCCGAGATGCCTTTGATGGGTCTGGCGCTGCCTTTTCTTTTTTTTGCAGCTTCCTCTGCCATTTTCTGTAGAACATCACTCTTGTTCGGGGCAGTGGACACCACTGGAAGGTTTGCACAAGACAAGGAGTTTAGCACAAAACCCCCAGGGAGAAGCCTGTGCTGGAGGGTGAGAGGACTCAGCACCCTCCACCGTGACCTATAAAACATCTTTATTAACATATTCCCATTCCAACACACAGAGGCATCATCAGGACTCTTCGCATGCTGTAAATTTGGATTACCAGTAGTCTTTGCTATCCCCGGGTAGCGGCTGGAGCTTGGCAGGCACTTTCTGTGCAGGCATTGCCATTTTAGACATGAGATATGGGGCACATTTTCAGGTTCCCGCCTTAACGTACTGCACACCGTCGAGACAACCCATGTGCCCACGTCAGGGTGTCACAGCTGTGAGGTCCTGCTTGCAGCATCCCACGTGGGATGTGCAGACAGCAAGGAAGCAGCTCCTGCTGCAGATTAAGGGCAGTGCCTGGAGCCTGCCTGGCCAGCAGCACTCAGCAGCTGGGGATGTGCTTGGGGATGCAAGCTCTGCAGCAGCGAAAGCTGGTTTCCCTGCCATGACGCAGCCGGTGCACCACTGCCCGCTTGTCTGTGTGGACAGACAGACTCACGTCCATACACAGACAGTAACGTGACTGAGCACTTACTGTGGTCGGTTGTTCCAAGATCAGTCCTGATGACAGCTCTCGGCCATCAGCAACTCCCAACCGTACCAGCCAGCCACAAAGGAATAAAATGCACCAAATCCTTGACACCTTCCAATCCAGTACAGCTGCTTCAGAGCTCCAGAGGTGGCAGAGGTTTACAGGAGTGTGTGGGTTTCAACAAGCAGAGACAGACAACGAGCTGGAGACTGTTCCCAAACCACATGTCAGGGGCTAAACACTGCATTCACACTAGAGGAAAGCAAGCAGGGCTCCGTGCAAGTCTGGCAGAGCTCCACTAGCCAAAACACAGCCTGAATACAAGAATCGGTCCCCAAAATTCCAGTGTCTGAACATGTGAGAGCAGCCCCATCAGGACATGCCTGCATCATGCACCACCTGCCCCATGGTTGGTACCCAAGCAGGGTGCTAAGCCTTCCTCTTCCGCAGTCACCAGAGCTGCTCATGATGCCTGAAACCTGCCATAGAGAAGGGGCTGGGCCTGCCTGATGGAGTACATGGCCAGCTGGGTCTCGGGGCCACCCTGAGCCCTGGCCCCAGGAGTGACAGGAGAGCTCACAGCTGTTGGCCATGGCAGTGGCATGAGGCATGACAAGCCTCCCCACAGACTATGGACACGACTCCACCAGTCTGCACCAGCTTGGCCTCCCACGTCTTGCTTGCACCAGCAGGAAATGATGTGAGCTGCTGCACCTTGCCATGACGGGGACTCCTGCAGGGAAGGCCCTGCCATCACCTCACCCAGTTCTTCCCCAGTGGAGAGTCCCCTGAGGTTGCCCTGAGGTTGCACTGATCTCCTGGAGAGAGGCAAGAAACAGCCCATACATAAATCCTGACCGAGAAAGAGGAAAAAACAAAAGAATGAAAGGGTTGGATAATGACCATGATGTAACCTAATTCCTGAGTTTTTCTGACATCTGCCAATACAAATAATTTCACTAATAAATTTGAAAGTCTATGTAAGCCATTGAGTCTCATGCGTCAGGCATGTGCTCCAAGCAGGCTGAAGCCAGTGCTCTTGCTCAACACCCATGAAGAGCCAATGGAGACTCGCACATCAAGTCCAAAAGAGAAAAACCTGATCTGTTTAATTACATGGTACAGAGAGAAGTGGGAGTGAGGAGAAACCTAACACATGTAATGATAAGTTTTGCTTTTGGAGGTAACTGTGTAACTACAACTCTTGGGATGAGTGGCTCTCACTCCTCAACGGTTCGTGGAGCCTGTGTAAATGCTGGGGGATGATATGGGGTCAGCTGGTGGACAACCTACTGCAAATCGTGATAGTCTCAGTAATGATCTTACTGATTTCAGCAGGGTTGGAGTAAGGCTGAGAACTGTCACCTGCCCAGCGAACAGGCTTCTCTCCCCTGTGTCCTGCCATGGGAGAGACGTGCACCCCACCAGAGTGCAGACAGGGTGTTTGAAACTCTCCTCCGGTCTGCCCATGCTGCTGCTGGTGCTGTGGCTGCTCATGCACCAGCCCTGCCTGAGCTGGGGCTAGTGGTCACCATGGTGTCCTCACCCATCCCCTCACAGGTACCCCACCCAGCAGGACCCAGCTCTAGGAGTTCACCATAGCGGGATTCTGCAGCACCAAGCAATTTATTTCTCTCTTTATTTCTGTATAAAACATGTCATGAGGTTTAATCTGCCATCACCTCCCTCCCAGTGCTGTACTCGTTGGCTCTCTGCTAAGCCCAGACAAGGAGATTTACATCTTACCTAACAGGAGTGTAAGATTTATAGATAACTCCTGATAAGGAATGTACCATGCCAGAAAGATACCTTTGTGCTAGTAACTTGATCAGTCATTATGCTATAAGCTGACATGTAATTAAGCCTCCACAGGGATCATCAGGTCCAGAACAGGTCTTCAGGAGGAGAAAAATCCATGGCTAAGCACCACGGTGGCGTCTGACCCCGGCAGCTTATCCCGACCCTTACACTGCTGTCAATGACAGTAACGCTCCACAGATAAATCTCTAGTACTGCTTCGGGAAGAGCTGCTGATATTACCTACTCTGAAACAAGGCCTAGCGGGGCAAATTTCCAACCACTGCTCTAAAACACAGCAAAGACATATTTCTCAGAGACTTTTCTAGGTTGCGTCCATGTCCCTACTCATGTCAGATGCCACAAAATGCTTCCCACAGCCCCAGGGGACTCATCTGCAGGTTACAGCTTTCTCAATGGATTTACTTTTCTGAACACATTTCTAGCCTCTAAATGGGCTGCATACATCAGTGTAGATGTGTAAATCCTGCTGTCCCTTGGTAGGCTGCTAGACATACATCTTCATATTTTCTCTTGACACTGCTATTTGGATGTCTTCAATGGAAATGCACAATGTGGCTGAAACTCTGCTTTTCTTGGCATTTCTCTGTCACGCTGAGAAGGAAAGCAACACAGCGCTGGTGAGAGCCAAAGGCTCTGAACGTGTCAAGATGCACCTGGAACCAGCACCCAATAACTCACTTCGGCAATGCACAAAGGACAATGGCTGCCTCCCCAGGCAGCAGGTGTTTCAACAAGAGCTGAACCCTTTATCCTATTGCCAAGGGATTCAGACCGAAATGGGCAATTCAACCCTCTCTGGAAGACTGGTCATGCCTCAAAGCTGAAATCACAAATATCAGGGGTGGGGAAAAGTCAGAACACAGAGTGCAAAGGAGAGCTGGGTGAGACCATGGAGGATGCACTTACATGGCATTTGCAGGTAGTCCACACTCTGTCCTCCAGGCCAAAAGGAAGCCAGGAGAACACAATGGACCCCAAGCAGAGGAAGGAGCGGGACTCTGACTCCCTTCCATGAACACTTTCACTGCTTGTAGAGACATTAGCAAAGAGGGTGGACATCACCCACCATTTTTTCTACCAGTTGTAATAAATATTGCTAGTGGCTTTTATTTGGGAATGGGTTAAAGAGAGGAAGAAATTATTGCATGTGGGCCATTCCAGAGGTTAGAGGAGATACCTTAAAAAAAAAATTGATCTTCTGTCCAATCTAAAACTCACTGAACCCAACAGAAACCCTCCTGTTGCCTTTAACAGACTTACCCAGGCCTGATGGAAATGGAGGGCATGCTTGATGAATTGCCAAGACCTGCAGCACAACACATGCAGGTCTCATTCCATCTGTCCTGAGCTGCCCATCTGGGAGAGCAACACAAACCACAGCAGCATCTTGCTGGTGTGGACAGGGTGGTGGCCATCCCTGTGGTGTTCAGAAGAAAGCATGGCTGCAGAGCAAAGAAACTGATGTTCGCTTTCTAACAGTGTTTGATTTCTTGGCACCCTCCATCCTGAGACCGTTCTTTGTGCTCCTCAGTAACAACACGATGAAGGCAAGCTGCCCCAGCACCTGCTATTCAATATTTCACCTCACTAGGTCAACAGCCAATGTAATCAAGTATATGGGGAAACAATAAAAATGGTATATAAAACAAAGGGTCCACCCAATGTCCTGGTTTCCATCCCTCTCTGCCAATTTCTGCCCCATCAGCCTTAGTTGTGAAGATATATAAAGCCAGCATAATTCCTTGGTGTGGCCACAGCAAGAAACGAACTGAGTTAGAAGAATGAGAAGACCAGCCAGGAAAGGTAAAGATGTATTTGTAAAGTGAATAGCTTGATATAGGCGTTGCTTGTACTTACTTTGATGTGTCTCTGTAAGGATCGGTTCTCATCAGAGTCCACTTTCTGCAAAGACTGATATAAATATGTATGTTTTCTGCAAGTTAAACTTTCTGAATTACTTGTTTTCTTAATATTGTAACAGCATTATAAACAATTCCCAAAGGTTTTTCGGAGAGACAGATAACACTTTCACCTTTTTATCTGGTTTTAGCCTCCTCCATAACTTCCATTTATTCCTCAATTACTTTTAACTCCTGTTTATTTGCTAGTTTTATACCAGTAGTAGGCCATTATGTGCTCTTCAGCAGGTATGATACTGCTGCAAGCACCACTGCAGCTTACAGACTTGCAGGGAGCTTTCAAAGCTGAGCCTTCTGTTAGTGTTTTTACATCCCCAGGCTCCACATGAGAGCTGTGCCTTGTTATTGTACAAAAGCTGACAAGCTCAGGACCACAAACCAGACCCGGGAGCAGATCCATGGCTCCTGAGCATGGCTCAGTGCCTCGGTGGCTGGGCCAAGGCCATGCCGCTCTGACCGGGCTGCTGCGGGTGCCCTCCTCTTCCAGGCGCTGGCATGGCGAAGCTCCGCACCCTGAGCATCCTCCTAAGCCTCCTCGTCCCTGCACAGACCACCAGGTCACCCGACTGTGGGGGCATCCTCACCCCATCAGGACTGAGCTACAGTAAGTCTGGACCCCGTACCTCCCATGCCTTCAGCAGGGAGGGGAGGCAGCAGCATCTTTCAGTCCAGCGATGAAATATCAAACACTGTCACCAGAAATTTATGCCATTAATCAGCTCACTTTCATCATCCCCTTTCTATAGTTAGTAACAGGGGGGTTTAGTATAGAATGGAAGTGTGTCACCTGGACAGATTTCAGTCTGTCCATCTCTGTGCATCAGACCACAGGCTCCAGAGGGTCTCATAAAATATCTGCCCTCTTTCAGTTGCTGAAGTTTCAAAGCTACAGACAGAGTCAGTCCTCAGGCAGGATCTAATGGCCCCAACAGTCCCAGACCTGTTTCTCGGCTCCCCAAAGCCCAGCAGGTGAGTCTGCAGCCCAGGCTTTGCCACCATACCACTGGTTCATGCTGGTGTTTAGCTGGAGAGTTCTGAATATCATCAGAAAAGACATTTTTCCAGAGAGGGCAAAAATCCTCATGGAGATCAACATGGCTGTTTGGCAGAGTTTAGAAACGAGTTCCTGGCTCCTCCTTTGGGTTCTAAGGGCAGCAGCCATGGTGCCACCATCAGAGCACTGATTTATCTGTGCACTGTGCAGATCTTATGGACTTTTGGGGTTTGCCCACTGTGAGAGCAGACAGGGATTGCACATCAGTCTGTGCCAGTCTCCTGACACCTTCATTTCTCCTCCAGCAGGAACCAAATTAACTCTGTCAAAGTTGCTGAGCTGTCTCTGTCCCTCATCCCTGACACCGGGCTGCGGCTGAGCATCGACGTGGACCTTGGCATCACGCCTGCCCCGTGAGTGCTAGGGCTGTGGGGCTGGAAGCAGCCCAAGCTCCCTGATGGAGCTATGGGGCCACATCCAGCACTCGCTGTCTGCCTGTGGGGGTGGGGGGGGGCTGGGGCTAGTGGGACCGGGAGCAGTGCCCACACTCCAGCCTCCACCTCTTTTCCCCTGGCACAGCTCAACCACCAAGGTGATGAGACTGTCCATTCTGGCGGACATCCACGTAGAAATGAACCCTGAAGGGAACCTGGAACTAGTGACCTCTGCCTGCAAACCCACCTTGGAGGAGATGCAGAGCACTGAGGAGTTGGAAAGGTCAACCCCACAGTTTTCCTTGTTGTGGGATCTGGATAAGGGGGTGAGAGAAGAAACTGAGGCACAAGCATTGATAGGCAGGAAGGTGGTACAACTAAGATTTGCTCACTGCCCTAAAAGTTTACAAAGGTTAACACAAAAACTTTATCTTCACAGGAGGAACTTTCTTGTGCTTGTAGGGTTCCTTTCCCCCTTTTTAAGAGAGTTTCATTCTCTCATAAGGGACTGGAGTGTGGAAGGAACTTTTTTAATGCAAGTCCAACAGCAATTCTTCAGCATTTTAGGATTCTGAATTGTAATCCTAACTTAATAGGGGTTAGAAAATAATGGTAATACTGTCTCTGGATGCCTTTTGGGTCAGATAAAAGATGCTTACCTACCCTTGGCTGGTTCTCACCTAACTTCTGTTCTGTTGTTTTCGTCCAGTGAGTCCTCTAGTTCAGATGTGGACAAGCAGATTAATGTCGATAAGGTAAGATAAAGTTTGTAAAGGCATGAGACAGGCGAAGACAGAGTTGTACAGTTCTGTAAGAATTAGGGCACTTTAAGTCAACCTGGTGCTTTGCCAGGTCTCCCTTGCAGCCCTGTGGTCACTGAATGCTGCCATCCCCTGTCTCGTGGCTGCTGCATGTCCAGCTGATGGGGATGCCCATGCCAGAGGTGTTCAGGGGATGCCTGATGCCAGCAGACCCCCCTGTTCATCCAGCACCTCTCTTTTTGTTCTTTATTCCACAGATTTGCCTGGAAGTCTCCAAATTACTGCTTTTGCCAAATGAACATCTGATGTCTCTGACAGGTGAGCATTTGGTTTTCAGTCTTGTCACAGACTAAGGGCTTCAGGGCTCATTTTGGAGCAGGTCATGAGATGGGGTGGGCTCCCACCCTGCAGCAGAAACCCAGCAGCAACGGCTCTGCTGCCGTCATCTCCCTGGGAACCTGCTCTGACCACCTGGCTCTCTTTCCCTGCCTCGTTACTCGGGAAACCCAGACGCTTCCCAGACCCAGCCTGCCGTCACTGCTCCCCTCCTCTTTCTGAGCATCCCTCTGCTTGGTTTGCAGCTCAGTTCCCCATCATGCCAAGCTGCCAGGTCCAGTACCTGCCCCTGGCTGCACCTGTGTTCTCCAAGCAGGGAATCACCATATCCTTGCAAGTAAGTCCTCATTTTCCACCACTCACAGCCCAGCTACAGGCTTTGGGAGAGCTGCTTCCTCCCAGTGGCACATGCCTCAAACGCCTTTCCTTGCCCATGTCCCCGCAGACGACTTTCCAGGTGGCAGGGGTGGCAATCCCCCTGCCAGTCAGCCCTGTGCCATTCAGCATGCCTGAGCCAGCGAGCTCCAGCCCTTCCCACTTCACCCTGGCTTTCTCTGAGCACTTCTACACCAGTCTCTTCTTTGCCCTGGAAATGGCTGGAGCCTTCAACATGACCATCCCGGTGAGTAGAGCAAGGAAGGAGTAGAAAATATGCATTTGGAGAGACGGCCCTGCCCCACAAATGGCTTGGAGGAGCCATGCGTCCTGCGAAGAAATGACAGTGCCTGTGGGAGTCACAACCCCTCACCCCCAGGGTCCCAAAAATATCGCTGGTCTAACAATGAATAGAGAATTTGCCACGAGGAGTAACCAGAATGCTGCTCCTGGCACATCCTGGCATGCAGGAAGGCTCCTGCGCATACCTGTGCTCAGCGCTCACCGCGGGGTCTGCACAGCCCTGCGGTGCATGAGCCCCAGAGCAGCAGCCCCAAGCAGCCACCAGTCGGATCACAAGCTGTGCTTTGTCTTTCAGAGCCCACTGACCACCGCCACCGCGGCACAGAAGCTTACTCAGGTTTGTTGCCATTGCTTGCTCCAAGAGGCACAGCCCCAGCTCGGGCAGCGACCCCGGCCTCCTGCCCACTACCCCGGGGGCGTAGGGGATGCTGCGGTGCCCAGAAATAACCCTCCTCCCTTGGCAGATGGGCTCCCTCTTCCAGGAGGACCTACCAGTAATCCTGCAAGCTGTGTTCAGGAGCTCACCTCGGGTGGTGCTGGAGGAAGGCAAGGCAGCGCTGAAGCTCTTCCTCACCGTCCATGTCGGGGCAGGCTTGCCAGCTTTCCAGAGCTTCCTGAGTGTGAACGTGGTGAGTGTGCCCTGTGAGTGTGCCCTGTGAGCGTGCCCGAGCTGCACATGGGCAATGCCCTTTGCTCCAAGGCCCGGCCCAATGGCAGCTGTTGCAGGGGGCTGATTGAGCCTTC
Source organism: Phalacrocorax carbo (assembly GCF_963921805.1). Lineage (NCBI taxonomy): Eukaryota > Metazoa > Chordata > Aves > Suliformes > Phalacrocoracidae > Phalacrocorax > Phalacrocorax carbo. Next base: position 9,475,626 of record NC_087526.1, on the reverse strand, counting down.
ACCTGCCACAGCGCTCACAGCCCCAAGCAGTGTTTGCCTCTGTTGCATAAAGCAGGGCGTGAGGAGCACTTTGCGGGTGGCAGCACACGGATGCGTTCATTGCATCTCACTATTCAAAGCTGAAGTGGGACCATTTGCTCACTCTGATCCTGCCCTCTCTTTTCCCCTTGCAGGATATGTCTGCAGGACTCCTCCTTAGCGTCGCCGACACGAGGATGACGATCTCTGCAGCAACGATAGAGTAATGAACCCAGCTATGCTCTGAGTCCTTAAGGAGACACGCCCTAGTCACAGCAGGGAAAGGAGAGGGAAAGCGGTCTGGGGAGTTTATTAGCTTTTATGGTTTGGGCACTGCACAGGTAGCTCTATCTTGGGGGAAATAGTGAGGCTCCAGTAACATCATTGGAGAGAAAAGTGGAAATTGCACCCTACATTCAGCACAGATGTACGCAGGCAACCAGCACACGCTAACACCTTCTGCTTCTCCCTGTTCCTGCTGCACCGCTGGCACCACTGCCGGGGAAAGTACACGCTCAACTACCCCATCTGCAAACACAGCCCACTGCTGGAGGGGCTCCAGTGTGCCCATCGCTCCAGACCCTGGCCCCACAGCCCGCTCACCCCCATCACAGCCTGCCCGTTTCAGTGGGGCCCCACGAAAGCTGTTCAACCTGGGTCCTGGGGTCCAAAATGTCCTCAAGCCCTTGCTGCTGTGCCCGGGGGAAAGTCAGGCTTCAGCCACCTGCTCAGATGTACCCAGGCACCAAGTTCACTGTGGGCTTGGCCCTGAACTCAGCCGTGGCGTTCAGGTGAACATGAAAGTCACTGCTCATTACAACTTATTACAAGCAGTTTCTGTGCCACTGTTTGTTTTCCAGGGATATTGAGCTCAGCCTGGCTGCCTCTGACGTGGGCCCCGTACCGGTAGGTGCCCCAGCTGCACACCCCACTAGTGACCAAGGGCAGTCACATCCCCTCCTTAAACCATGCTGCTGTGACTTGCTGAATGCAACAGGCCATGCCTTAGCACCATCCTCTAACAGCTCCACCAGCCAGCTTAGACTGCCCTAAACCATCCTGGGGTTGGTTAGCAGCAGGGAAATATTTACTTCGGGCGCTCACTGCACCCTGCAGAAGGCAGAGGCAGGTCCATGCAGGATTAGGAAAGGTGCAATGAGCATCAGGACCCCTCTCTTGCTGGTCGCTGCCCCTCTCCTTCTGCTGTAGAGTCATGCCATAAGCGAGCTGACCATGGATTTCCCTTTGGCAGGCTGCCTTACTGGAGGAGTTATTTTTGCCCACAATCCGTGAGGAGGTACCAGCTCAGATGAACGGTGAGGAGTCAGTAGTTTTGCAGCAGTGCTGCCACACAGGATACATGATGAGGATGAAGGCAGCACCCACGTGGTAACTTTCCCTCTTTTTTTTTTTCCCCTAGTGGTCCTGAGTGAAGGTGTATTCCTGCCCCATGTCTCCAGCTTTACCTACACCGACGTCAAAGTCATGATTCACAAGGTAAGAAAGAAGACATTTAAATTGCTCCCTGCTGTGTTTGATTTAAAGGGAACCCAGGAGCGATGCTTACCTCCTGGCTCCAAAATAAATCAGACCTTCCTCCTTTAGCCCTGTTAACCCGCAGAACCAAGTTTCATCACTTTAAATAGACATAGTTCCTCTCTAACCCCACTGAGATGAGCAATAGCTGTGTTGGAGGAACCACTGGCCTGCAGAGAGCCCTGTGCAGGCTGGTGTGAGCCACAGAGGCACCTTGCTCAGCCCTTGTTCCTCCCCTTGCTTAGGACTATGTCTTGATCCCCTGCAACCTTGAGCTACAGGCGAGGACTGGAGAGAAGACTACTGTGGGCTGAAGTCTGATGTCCAGAGTAAAACTGTGGCAAAATTGTTCTGTCAACTCTGAAATCATGCTTTATGTTTTGTCACTGCTTGAAATGCTGAAAATCATCTTTCTTGCCTTACTAAAACAACACTTTCTCAGATTTAGGATAACAACAGCATTGCACTAACAGCTTTCCTTTCCAGTCCTGCTCTTGGTATTTTTGTTGCACAAAGAGGATGGATTGTAACAATGTTCCATACCTTAATTAAACATTTCTCTTTCATACTGCATTTTCTGTATGACTACTGACTTTTTTCCCCTCAACGATTTGTATCTAAAAAGACAGATTTTGTCTTGCTAAGAACTGGTACCAGTACAGAAGTCCAGACTTTACATTTAATTAAAGGAGCATGAAAATTCCACTAATTTACAAGGATGCAAAGTAGCCCTGTGCCTCTCAGCTACAGAATGACACGGCCCCTACCAACAAGAGCTCTTTTATCTGCTTTTCCTCCATTTCTCGTGTTACTATGGGAACATTATGGCTGGCGGTTTTCCCTAGGTCAGAAAGAAGGGGAGGGGAGAGAAATTAGTCTGCACCATGGTTTCTAATTTTAGACTTGAAGGCAATCTTATTTTCAAAACTATACTTCTGACAAAGCTCATGACAGAGAAAATGCTGAATGAAACATAACTGCACACGTACAGACAGTGCCACGCACTGGCTCGGCAGGCGCCCGCCCAAGGGTGCCGGTGGCTGCGTTTGTCGACATTGGTATGCTCTTTCCCACTGACCAGACGCGTCTCCATGCTCAAGAGGTTGTTCAGCAAATTAAAGGGGTGGAAAAAAAAAAAACCACCCAACACAACAGACTTGAGAGTCTGAAATGGAAGGGTGGACTCGTAACACAGATCCTAAAGCCGCCCGAGTCGCTCCATCGGCGGGTGCTGTTGGCAGCTGCCTCTGGACAGGGTGAGTGCATCGCTGTGCCAGTGCCCAGGAAGAGCACCCTTACTGCTGCCTGTGTGGCTCTCACGTAACCTCTGCAGGGATGATGCCCACGAAACCATATTAATTACATATACCTCTGCTTTCACTTGCAACAGCTATACACATCGTTTCTAGTCTCTGGACCTGATGAAAAGCACTGCAAAACCTCATATTTTAGAGACTCAGAAATAGGAAAGCAAACACAACAAGCCAAGTTGATTTATTATAAGGAGTAAAAAACCCTGGAGGTTTATATGCCCAGCTTGGGGACCTGACTAATGATTTTAATGCCCAAAGCTGGCAATAGCGGGAACTGCTTCTAATAAAAATTTCCTGGTAGAGCTGCAACCATTATTCTTTGACTAATATATCTTAAACCAGTTTGCCAAATAGAATAAGCTACAGTAGTAAAATATATATTTATTTACCAGTGGCTATTCTGGCTTTAGACTTTACTGCATAGCTCTGCATCTCTGGTGTAGGGCTGTGGTTATGGGAGCTGCACACCTCGACTCCCAGTGCCACACATCCGACCTGGGACCAGGTGCAGGCTTGGGGCAGAGCTGGCTTACGCTAGAGAGCTGGGGTCTTCTGCTGCTCCCCCCATCACCCCATTTACCGACCCCACCAGCACCTGCAGGAGTGTTAGAACCATAGAATCATTCCATTTGGAAAAGACCTCTAAGATCATCAAGTCCAACCATCAACCCACCACCACCACGGCCACCTAAACCATGTCTCCAGGTGCCACGTTACACAGTTTTTGAACATCTCCAGGGATGGTGAATCCACCACCTCTCTGGGCAGCCTGTTCCCGTGCCCGACCACTCTTTCAGTGAAGACATTTTTCCTAATATCCAATCTAAACCTCCCCTGACACAGCTTGAGGCCATTTCCTCTTGTCTTATCACTAGTAACGTGGGGGAAGAGACCAACACCCACGTCGCTGCAACCTCCTTTCAGGTACTTGCAGAGAGCAATAAGGTCTCCCCTCAGCCTCCTCTTCTCCAGGCTAAACACCCCCAGCCCCCTCAGCCGCTCCTCATCAGACTTGTGCTCCAGACCCTGCCCCAGCTCCGCTGCCCTTCTCTGGACACGCTCCAGCACCTCAATGTCCTTCTTGTCCCGAGGGGCCCAAAACTGAACACAGGATTCAAGGTTGGCCTCACCGGGGCCGAGCACAGGGGCCCCATCCCTGCCCGGCTCCTGCTGGCCACACCAGTGCTGACACAAGCCAGATGCTGTTGGACTCTTTGGCCACCTGGGCACTGCTGGCTCATGCTCAGCTGGCTGTCAACCAACAGCCCCAGGTCCTTCCTCACCCAACAGCTTTCCAGGCACTCTTCCCCAAGCCTGTAGCCTTGCCTGGGGTTGTGAACCAAGTGCAGGACCCGGCACTTGGCCTTGTTAAACCTCACGCAATTGGCCTTGGTCCATCAATCCAGCCTGTCGACACCCCTCTGCAGACCCCTTCCTACCCTCGAGCAGATCGACACTGCCACCCAATTTGGTGCCATCTGCAAACGTACTGAGGGCACGCTCAATCCCCTCGTCCAGATCATTGATAAAGATATTAAACAAGACCGACCCCAAAACCAAGCTCTGGGCAACGCTGCTGATGACCGGCGCCAACTGGATTTAGCTCTGTTCACCACAGCTCTCTGGGCTCGGCCATCCAGCCAGTTTTTAACCTGGCAAAGAGTACACCTGTCTAAGCCATGAGCCACAGCTCTCTATGAAAAAGCTGTGGGAGACAGTGTTGTCCCAAGCAGTCACTTTGGGTTCACCTGGAAAAAGAGATGATGAAAAAAGCATTTGTAGTAGCAACTTTGGCATAAACAAAATCTATAGTTTTCCTGGGCATTATCCCAGGCTCCCACAGGATGCACTGCTTCCCTTGCCAGAGGCACACACAGGACAGCCAGATGGTTCAAATGCTTGAGAAACAGAGATGAGTCCCTTCGCCAGCCCCTATGTGTCAGCAGAGGGATGAAGCTTTACAAGGGACATTCCTGGAGCAAGGGCTGGAGAGACCAAAGTCCCACACAGCCCAGGCAGAGCAGCCAGCCCATCACACCCTGCTCCTGCCACTCACCCATAAAGAGATTTTTCAGTGTGTTGGGGTGCTGGCATGCTGGAAAATGACTGCTTAGTGGTTTTTTCACAGTGGACAGGATTGTCACAGCTCCTATGAATTCCAACCTGCAGTTTTCTTCTCTGGATTTACTCCTGAACCCACCAGCAATTCAAAGCACTAGATTTATGAGATGCAGAAGTAATGAGTTATACTGAGGAGCTGCTGCCCTTTCCTTTTGAAAAGGCTCCTCTGCTTCTTCCCGTGCAATAAACGATGTGACAGAAGCTGGGGCCTGGGAGGAAAAGCCATTTCCAGATGCATGAGAGGACTTCACTTTTCTGTGATCCCAGGCCCGCGCAGCCCCTGCCCTGGCCCTACAAGACAGCAAGCTCTCCAGTTACACTCTACCTGCTGTCTTTTCTTTCTCAAGTCAAACAGTCCCCTGGGACAGTGACAGATCACAGATTATTCCACAGTCTTCCAGCAAAATTAACCTTCCCCCACCCCAGCAAACCAGAATGCACACAAAAGTGCTGGCCAAGAGTGTGCAAGAAAGGTGCTAAACTTCACTTACCATACAGAAGGTGTTTGCTCAGTAACCAGAGCAAAACCTTGTACAAACAAAGCCTGTTATGGCAGCCTGTGGGCAAAAAGGATGGATAGACACCAAGCCCCCATGTCCTGGTAACCCCGAGGTGGCACAAAGCAGCTGCGAGTGCTTTGGCTGTGGGGCTGACAGTGCAGGTCAGCCGAGCTGTTCATCCTGCCCACCAGGTAACAGGGTCACACAACCCCCTGAAACCCTGCTCTACCAGCACTATGGACACACCGGCATCAGAGAGCACAAGCAGTGGGGTCTGAAGTTCCATGCTCCCGGCTCACGAGCATGGTCCAATGGTCCACAGTGTCCCTTCTTGTTCACAACTTGCCTCACAGATATTCCTCACCTGCGTGGTTTAGCTGGTGGCTGGGGCTGCCCACAATACACTACTTGAATGGGGAGTCCCATCACCATGCAGGAGCATCATTTCTGCCCAGGGACAGAGCAAGGTCTGTGTTACCAGCAGCTGAATGGCCTTTGGAGAGCACAGCCCCACCAGCAACATCAGCCTGCATGGAGCTGGGAACCAAAGGAGCTGTTCAGACTTGCCAAAACACCAGTCTTCAGCATTATCATGCACTTCAACCCACCCAAAACCCTCCTGACACGACAAAAGACACGCCTGCCCACACAATGACAGTAAGTGACACCAGGTTTGCCATTTGGCACAGCACAGGAGACCTCTGGGCAGTTTGCATGAGCCGGGACTGCCAACGGGTCCAGCGCATCCTCTGCTGTGTTCAGTGATTATTCTGCAGCATCTCACTGGGATGCTGGAAATTAATGCAACAACCAAGGGCTTTGGCCAGGCAGATATTGAACTACTCTTACCTTTAGGCAGAAATGCAGAGCAGGATGTTGCCCCTGTCTGTTACCTGATCGGTGCTAGACTTCTTCCACACACCACCCATGCTTTAACACTGATGTACCACCACCAACTTTGGGGACACTAGCAATAAATAATAATGTCTAGTGCTGTTTTTTAACAGGTATTTGAGAAGCCATTTAAGACCTCATGTTTGTTTATTTTTTTTATCCAGAATCATATGTTTTTCTGAAATCAAAAAAGCCTGAATTCTTTCCCGTGACATGCAGAGACCAACTGACTGTCACATCAGCCTAAGCAAACATGGACTATTTCACACAGATGGGTGTGCTCCAGTTTAATTGTACTTACCAGTTACCTGGTAATGAAGTTTTCCCTTCAGATTCTATTAGGAAATGCTTCATGACCTTTGGAAATTCAATTCCATTCTGATTTCTACTTGTGGATTAGCATCTAGTCAGTAGGTTACCTGGCCAGGAGTAGCCACGAAAATGCAAGTGTTTTTTTTCTAAGGAAGTTTGAGTGGAAAAAGTTTTCAAACCACAAACCAAAATATCAGTTGTCACAAAGGAACCAGATCCCATAGAAAAAGGCAGGACAGATACTGTCCCTGAGAAGCATCAGAAACCAGAACCTCATTCCAAGCACTAAAAAAGTAGGAATGTTTATTAAAAGAGTTACATGACAAATGTATCCTGAGCTCCTGCTCAGCACTTCATACCCTTCTGAACGTGGATGGTGACATTTACTTAGAAAACCATATGCAACAAGTTTACTTTTTCGTTATATCAAGAACAATTTTGCCTCAGAACAAATTTAACAATTCCACTCCAGCATCACATGCAACCGCTATAACTCTGCGCCCAAAATCATGCTAAGTTCTCTAAATAAATATTCGTACACAGAGCTGCCTAACGGGTTTTGGCTTATGCAAGTATCTTAGCACCCACATGAGCCAATTAACTTTAGTGTGTCTTAAATGTTTTCAAGAATCTTGAATCAAGTTTAGAAGAGAAAAGTAGATAATGCCAGTCTCTCTGTTCCATCCTCATGGGTCTTTCTTCTTCTTTCTCTGTCCAGAAAGACCTCTCCATGCCTTGTACTCCCCAGCTCACACAAGAATCGCCAGCAGGCCCTGAAGAAGTGCAAGGAGCAACACATCCATGTTATTTCCCAACTTCAAGGGGCGCTGGTTCACAATAGCTTGTCAGCAACACACAGTGAACCAAAAACCCTCTTGCAAAAATCCTCACATCAAATTTTTAATAGGAAGGGCACTGTACACTTTGGGAAGTGTTGGAGAATATCCCGGGCCCTCTGGGGCATCTCCAGGATGCACAGGGCTGAAATTTGCTGTAATTCAAGACATTTTGACCAGAGCCACTGGAAAGGGCTTGCCAGACCCCATGGACCCACATCAGAGCTGCTCACACAGAGTTCTCCAGAAAGGAAAGGCACCCTGGGTGGGGAACCAGGACCTACCCCAAAGGGGCTGAACATTGCTCATTGTGTACCTGGTTCGATAATACCTATGGGCATGAAATACTCAGCAGCATTTTCTGACCTGAAGGAGGTCAGACAGAGCAACCTTTTCTGACCTTTCAAGGCTTAAAATCTATAGCTCTTGCATACTAAACCACCACTGGCAGGGTCCTGTTACAGGAGTCAGCTGCTAGAAACAGCCCCAGTGACCTGCACTGGTGCCTTGCAGGAGGAAATAGCCCTTCCAGACACTTACCGCTAATATCTGAATATCCACCTTTATTAAGGGAATGCCCAGCACGTTTGGCAGAGGGATCCCGATGCCCAGAGCACCTGCAGGGAACAGACAGGTCCTTACACACCACCGGAGGAGTGAGCCCAGCTCCTGCCCCAGGACAAAGCTGCTCCCGGGGAGGGTGAAGGGAGCAGAGCTGCTCAGGAGGCATGGACAACTGCAGCACCACTGTGCACGATGCATTTGGCTTTCCTTATGCTCTCTTCCACTAACTGTTGCTAGGGGCCTTAGGACTGAAGCTAGGGTGGATGGTATAAGAATAAGGTTGGGACTTTTAACTACAGCCTCAAGATGGGGATTGCAGGCCTTTAAAGGCTCCAACTCTCCTGCTACAGCTTTCAATCACGCACACCTACCCCTCTCCCCTCCTCAGTCAAAACACTCCCAATGTTACAGCTATCCCGGGCACCTTACCGTTGATAAGGGGCAGTAACGTTTCTGCCAGCAGACTGCTGAAGTGTGGCTTCAAGTTCGAGATCTGAACCAGAGAAGGAACAAGTGTGTGAGCGGTGTTGCCAGGCACACAACAGCGGCAAGCATAGCCCAGCACTGCAGCTGGAAGACAGCCAGTCCTCAGGACTGGAAATCACTTCCCACTTCCCACTGACACAGCAAAAGAAAAAATAGTCCCTCTTTTCTTTAATGCAAATCTACTTTTCTTCCTCAATTTGTATTTGGTCCTTCCTTTGGGAAATCTTCTACCAGGTAAAACTCCTGCTGGACATCCATGTAAGCTTTGACCAAGCAGGGGTGAATAAACAAATAGACTTCAGGATTTACATTTGCATTATTAGAAAAGGCAGAAGAATTTTTTAAAAGTAGCAAAAGAAGAATTGCTATGACCTACAAAGTAGAGCAGCTAACAACTAAGACCCTTAGCAGACGTAATCCATCACAGCCAGGACACATTTCAGCATCACACAGCAACTGCGTGTCTCCCTGCTTCCCAGAGCCGCAGTGCACAGCACTCAGGCACTCCGCCCATCTAGTAAAGCCTAGACTGGTACAAGAGACTTACATTACTGATGCCAACATCAGAAGACTCCAAGGAGAGGGAAATGCTGCAGGGAAAGTAAAGCAAACAGCACATCAGACAGCAAGTCACTGGCCAGAGCTCACAGACCCCTACCATGTGAGCCCTGCCATCTCCCGGTGCAGCGTTATTCAGCCCACGGGCAAGGGATCCCTGTGAGGCATCATCAGGGCAACCATAAAGGGATCACAATATCGTAACACAAAAATCAGGCACTGCCACACTTGCAAGAGAGAACAGAAAATAGGAAAATAAAAGCAATAGATCGATACCAAAAGCTTCACCTAATTTTTATTTGCTTGTAAATGAAGCAGCACTGCAACAGGGCACACACTAACTCCTAGCTTCCCCTTCCTTCTCCCGTGCCCAGGTAGTTATTCACCTTGGGAAAGGGGTCAGCTCTTGGCTAGCTGAGAGCAGAGCTTCTAGAAAAAGCATCCAGTCTGGATTTAAAGATCATGAGCTCTGGAGAACTTGCTACAGCTCCTAATCTATCATTGCAATCACACAACTATCTCCATAGCTAAAACGTATGCTTTATTTCCACTTTGGATTTCTCTTTTCTACTTCCACTGAATCTTATTATATCTTTGTCTATTGAATTAAAAGCCCTTTGATGCATTTCTATTCTCTATATCCCTGCATACAAGCTATGCCAATGTTGCTTCTAAATCTAGCTCTTTGACAAGCTAAATGTCTTGAAATCCTCAAACCTCACACTATAAGGAATGCTTTCTAATCTATAATCATACCTTGACTGGCATTAATGACAGTACTTTCCTTTACTCCTTTATCACTCATGTCCAATATCAGACATTTCAAACTACTGCCCAGGATCAAAGTCAAGCTGACAGTCTTACAATTATTCAGGTTATCTCATTTCTCCTTGTTATAAAACTGACACAGACTTTTCCTCCAGTCTCCTAAAACTTTCCCACTGCTGTAATGTTTCCGGAAAGTCAGCAATACTTGTCCACCTCGTGCCATCAGCCAGGTATGAAATTCTCAGATTCAGGAAATGAAATGTCTGTTTTACGGACACTGAAAGACATTTCAAGCTAGCAGCTCCAGAGCTAATATTGCAATGCAGAGAATGTCACCATCCTGTAAAAGGGCAGCACTGCCTGGCTTAGTCACAGCCGTGTTTGTGCAACACTCCTGTCCCTTCTGCCGTAGTTCAGGCAGCTCCAGCAGTGCTGTGTCACCAAGGGACACGCTGTTATAGTGCTCAGAGTGTCCCTGATGAGTTGCAGTCCTTCCTATCATCCTGCTCTCTTCGGGCTATGGCTTCCCAGCAAACTGAACCTGTACCCTGAGCTCTGGGAATGCCAGAGTTTCCCAACGTGGCTGAACACCCAGTGCTGTCTCAGGAGAATGTGGGTGTCCAGCAGGCTGGAGCATTGCCACAGGCTTTGCTTTGGGTATAGGGACAGCCTACCTGCCCAGGGACAACCCCAGCACCAATCTGCCTCCAGCAATCGACACGTGGGCATTTAGACTGAGGTCCTGCAAGCAGACAGGGAGAGGATCAGCCCATGGAGATGTCCCCATTCCAGCTGCCAGTCACTTGGCTGGCTATACACTTCACCAGTTTGAGGTCTTTACATCCACACTTACGGCCTTCAGGAGCAGGAGGTTGAGGGTGGTTCCATCTAAACGCTTAATGAACACCTGAATCAAGACCGAGAGCTCGACGGTGGCTTTGTTTTCTTCCAAGAGGATGAGCGGGTTCCCAGACAAAGTTAGCTTAATGTTCAGGGGACTGGTCCCACGGCAGGTGGAGCACTGTGGGAATCAGGGACACATGGAGGTGGCTACCCGCACCCCACACACTGGCCAGGCAGGGGATGGGCCGTCCTCCCTCTGGTGGACTCCCACAGCCCCTTAACTCTGTAGGGCCTCGCACAAGGTCACACAGACCTTGGACAAGCCAAATTTACAGAGCCTATAGGTCTGGCAGCACAGGTCAGCACTCCTGGCTGCAGGCAGTAAGGGGCTGAGGAAGCAAAGGTGGACAGAAAGCGGGCTGTGGCCCTAAGAGGGTGCCCATGGTGCCCAGGAAACGGGAGTTGCCAGGCATTTATCAGTTCTTTGTGTCAATGGCTGTGAGCTGCAAGAGAAGACACTCCCCTGCTTAGGGAGTGGGAAAAGGTAGGCTACAGCTAATGGTACACAGGAGGACAGGCGCTGTGCAGAGGCTGCTGAGGGCTGAGCACAAACCTCCGGTCCCTTCACCCGCTCCCATCAGCTGGTCACGCAGCAGGGCAGCCTCAAGCTGTGCTGGCGCGGTTTGGCCATGTTGCACGCTCAGCGTGGCCAAGGGGAGGGGAGCAGAAGGTACTGAAGACCTTTGGCAGCTGCACCCCAGCACATCCAGGAGCATCACTTGGATGGCCTCGGGCCTGGCGAGGTTTACACAAATCCTCGCGCCAGCGAAATTCACTCACCCCAGCAGGAATGAGAGTCATGATGGCTTCTTGCAGATGGCTGGCATCAGAGAACTGTTGGAACAAAAGCACAAGCAGCCCTGATGAGCACTCCAGCTGATTTCAGCAACACCATCCTGCCAGGGCCGCCCCTCTCCCACTTGTGTCGCTGCTCCCGGCCAGATCGTTCGCACTCCCGAGGCCAGTCCCTGAGGCCTCATTCAATCAGTGTCCCCAGTGAAGCCGCAGGCACCTCAGTCACACACAGACCTACGTTACAGCAGCACCGGAGCCCTCTGCCTTCTCCATTGCTCCCCAGCTGCCTGGGCGATTCCTGGTCAGTCATTAAGTTGAGAGCAACCAGCAGCAGAAGGAAAGGTAACCCACAGGCTTTCAATGTTTGTCAGTATGTAGACCCCAAATACTTCCCAGTGGAAGTACAGATCAGAGGTACAGAAAATGCATATGCCTAGAGAATTGTATTGCGTATATGAAGTTGCTTTTCTCAGTGACTTTTTAAAGAGTCCTTGAAACAGATTACAGACCTCCAAGAGTCTGTGGCATAACTGGTACACAACTGGTTTCAACAGGTTTCCCTGGGGGTGCCCATACAGAAACAAGAATGGCTGATCGTTGCATGTGCTATTATAGCTTTCTGAAAAAAGCAGTAAGGACGCAGTGCTGGGGCTTGAGCATCTGCAGGTGAGCACATGCACATGCGGGCCCCAGACCAGCCACGTGCTGAGCACCAACAGAGGCTGTGCATGCCATGAATGCCGTGCACAGCTTGCTCCCTGAGCAGGCCTAAGGTCACACTGATGCATGCCCCTTCCCACCTCCCCTGGCATGACATATGGGTGCTGCTACACTCACGACTTCTGGCGCACAGGTGAAGGTCTGCGGCGGTATCTGGATCAGGAGGGACAGGACTGCGTTGAGAAAGCTCTGGCGCAGTCCCAAGATCAGAAGTTTGTCCATCAATGGAGGCAAAGCAGAGGGGGATGAGTCATGGGGGATGATGCTGCCTCCCACCTGCTTCACCGCACCCTGTGAAGAGAGGTGACACAGACGTTAAACCTATTCTTCAAAGCCATGAAGCATGCCCAGATCCTCGAGACGGATAGTACTGGGTCTGTGCCAGCTGAAACGGCCCTCCTCTCACCAGCCGCTTAGGGAAAACATTGGACTTGGAGCAATTCCCTCTATATTTAATAGACAAAAGGAGCTGATAAAGGCCAGAGTGCATAACTGAGGCCTTCTTAGCTAGTAACACACCATGTCCAAATCACAACTCGCTGCTTCAGTTCATCCTTGAGATTTCACTCCAAGAGCAAACAAGCAGTGAAAGTGCTGCCAACCCAAACCCAGCAGTCCCAGCCCTGCGTTCCCTGCCTCCAGGGCCCAGCCAAGGGTGAGCCACCCTTGGACTCCACAAACTTGCACTGATACCATCTACTTGCTAAGGACACCAACTCTGACCATCTGGGGATGGTGGGGGCAAAGACTAATCCCAGTGAAGTATCTGGACTAAAGCAAGAGCAGCAGTGCTGATTGTACACACCACAGTGTTTGTTATTAACCCTTGCTATTCTTTTTTGCTTATGTCCCAGTTACTTCTCACCAGCCACTTTTATTTAAGTTCTCCAGTTTGAAAGCACTGTTTGGTTTTTGCTGCTTTTCTTCCCCCCCCCCCCCCCCCCAGTGAGATAGTAGTAAAAAAATCCATTAGCTCGGTTTAATATTCACCCACCACAAAGACTTAATAGCAAAGGCAGAAAGCAATAGCACCCCGTCTGCAGGCAGGATGAGGGAGAGGATGAAAACTGCTTGTCCCAGCAGTTACAAAGAATAGACAAACACTCTCAGGCAGTCTCAGGATAAGTTTGCAAACAGAGAAAAAGCGGGCTTGAAGAAAAGTACACACAGTCACTTGGCGGTGATTTGGATAAGGATGTAAATATTTAGCTAGCATTTCCAGAAGAAGTTGTTAGCCCAGCTCCCCCCCGTGGTTGTACTGGAAGAAGATAACTGCTCCCACAGGACAAGGTGGGAGTCTGAAAGCCACCACAATGCAGTCACACTTGCAGAGCCTTGTCACCCAGCAATAACTTACATCTAAATCCAACCCAAGGAACAAGCCAGAGGTAAACGGGAGGCTCGCCAGCTGGTAGTGAATTGTTCCTGCCGTACCAACTGGGATCACCGCTTCATGGAGGGAAAAAGATCATTACAACATCAGGAAATGTGCTGCAACACAAACTCATTCCCTGACTCCACAGGCCCCCAGCCAGACCTCACACCCACAAACCAGTTCCCGAGCATGCACTTCTGAGGGATGCTCGCTGCTACTCAAAATGGACAAAACAGCCCCAAATTCAGCTTTGTGGGATCTGCCTTTAGAATACAGCCTACAAAAAGCATCAAAGATAATAAGCTAAATCCAAGGGTAATGTATAAAAATGGCCTAAGGAGGACCAAGGTGTGAGTGGATCACTTGGACTGCTTGGGTGTGAATTCAAGGTTCAGTAACAGCCCTGCAGAAATACAGCTCCTCCCCAATGCACTTATGGACTAGACATGGGAAAGGGCGCTTCCCACCGCAGGACTGCAGGGAACGTGAGGAAGCAGCACCTCATCCTCCACAAGAAACGCACCATTGAGAGTACCCAGGAGCTGGATGTTCACAAGGTTGACGACGATATCAACTACTGGACACAGCTGCAACACAAAGCAGAAATGAAACTGCTCAACCCCCCTTGCTACCCCTCTACAGGGAGCCATCACCCTACAGCCTGATCAGACCCACTCCTTTTAACCTAAATCCCCAGGGGAAAAGTGCTGTCTGGCATTAGGCAGCAGCTGGGATGCTGTGAAGGACTTGGGGGCAGTGGAGCACATGTGGAGCTGTGGTACTGCACCAAAGGGGACTGCCTTCATCTGGAGAATATTTCAGGCATCACCCTGCAGGCAGAAATATACAGGCAGCAGCCAGGCTGGCCACGGGCATCCCTGTCAAGCGGCACATGCCAGTGACATGGGAAAGCAACACAGAAAGACAGTGCAGCTTGCTGTGACCTCATAACATGTTGTTCCTGATATTTCTGCGTTTCAGCTATGAAAGGAGGGCGATATTCAGGCTTACCAGACCAGGCAGAGTTGCTGTCAGCTGCTTAAGCACTATGTCATTTACTGATAGGGAGAGTAAGCTGGAAAGGAAAGAAAAAAATTTCCAGTTACTACAAACACAGCTCCAGGAGACCAAAAGGTCCCCAGCCTTCACTTTACACACTACTATGTCTTCAGTCATCCCTTCAGGGACACTGCTGCAGCTAATACTGGCAAGAGCAGGGGCTGTGCAGAAGGCAGGAAGGGCAAGGAGCTGCTCGCCTCAGCGAGGGGAGAATTGAGCTAATTTCTGAGAACTGAAGCTTCAGCATTTGGGGTGTGCAGACATCATTGCACGAAAGGAGTGAGCCTCTCACAGTATAACCTGAGTCTGATTGTCGTCTTCTGGTATTTAAATCAGTGCTGTAGTTAAGGGAAAGCGGAGTCGTAATGAAATATCTTCATGTTAGTTATGGGAAACAGACCATTTACATGTGGAATAACAAGAGGAGAAATCTGCTGTGTAACGTTTTGACACTGCTGCTAAATAGATCACTCTGGGGTGCGTGATGCCTGCAGGCAGTGCAGAACCATTTACTTTTGATAATCAATATTTTTCTGGACTATTGAGTTAGAACATGCAGCAGCACACTCAGCAAGCCACAGACAGCAGGAATTCATAATGCATCTTGTTATTTATGTCCAAGTTCTGCCTATAGGCACAGCTGAGGAACTGCTATGAAGTCAATCACATGTACCCCCACTCCTCCTTACCCCACAGGGACCACACCATCACTTTAATCCTGCAAAAACTTAAAATATGACCTGCAGAGTGGGTGAGCTGTGTTCCTCTACTCACTTATGCAGCCTCCTTCAAACCAGCTGCTGCCCCGATTGGAATATAATGCATAATGCAAAAATTAATTAGAAGAAATGCAATGAACCTGAAAAGTGAGTAATTCAAAAGCAATAAAAGAAAATATTTCCCATGATGAGTTTACCGTTGCATTCATCAATACACCAAGTCAGCAAATTCTTTCTGCCAAGAATTTAAAAAGACTGAGCAAGAGATGGCACATTTGCATGGAATTACACACCCCCACGGCAGTCAGACCAAAAGCCCATATGCCCAGCATCTTTCTGTGACAGCAGCCAAAGGCAGAGTATAAAACCAGGACAAGCAATGGTGCTGTTTTCCTAGAACACTCCTTGCCCTATTATTCCTACTCTTTGGATATCAGTTCACTAGCTAAGTCTAAAGTGCACTGGAGTAGGTACCAAACATCATACTTCAGATCTTAAAATTTCCACGGGCAAACAGGGCAAATTAACCCTCATCTTCCAACAACTACATTTTTTGCCAGTTCCACTGAAGCAACTGGCTTTGGCAATAGGAAAGAAATTACTTCCCCGAGGTCTGGCTCTGTATCAGCTTAGCACCGTCTGTGTCCTGGCAGACTGTCTAGATCATTGGATAAAGAGACGAGGATTACAAGCAATGGAAAACATAAATCCACAGGCACTTACCCAGAAAGCAGCTTGATCTTTATGGCACCAAGAATGCAGAGGCAGTCTTCAATGACGACCTGGACAGTGCCCGATTCAAAATTTGTGCATTTAATGTTTGCAGTAATGTTCACATCCACTAAGATATCAATTAGTTCTGAAAGAAGGCCAACCAAGCTGAAAAAAGCAAATGGGTTGAACAGATTTCACCTCTCAGCCTCTAACCAGAGAAACTCAGCAAAGCCAGAAGCAACTACATATATATCACAAGCCATCTTTCAGTGCCTGTTCTGCTCTGTGACTTTATTATAGGTAAGAAACACCTAGAAATCCATAAAAGATGCAAAATGTTGTGCAATAGGAAGCCTGTGGGAAGGGGTTTCCCTTAGCAGCCACCGTGAAACACTACACTCACCAGTTGCCACTGAGCTCCAGCTTTGCAGCGATGGTCAGCTGGACCCCGATTCCTGGCAGCAGCACCACTGACAGCTTGGGGAGCCGAACCTTGACAAGGTGTAGGCTGCAAACAACAGCAAAAGCTGGCACAAATTAAAAGCATCTACTAACAGCTGAGCAGCTGTATGCGCTGAGGAACATACAGCGCCCCACAACACCACCACCACCTGCAGCTGGAGGCATGAGTATTATAAGCAAGAGATACCAGCTCCAGGATGAGGGACAGAGTCTGCAGCTGAAACCCAAAAGAAGGCAACCTCAAACCAGATTGGCGTGAAAGCCAACTTTATAGAGCAATCAACTTTTTCTCTCTGTGGCACCTTCCCCTCTCTCTCAGTGCTGTCAAGCATCTCAGATATCAACATCAGCATCAGAGCCACCATTCTGCATCTGCATCCATAACCTGCAGTGCACTTCACCATCTACCTTGCTACCACACGAAAACTTTTGTCAAGCCAGAATTTCAGTATCAAAATAAAATGAGGATAACTACTTGGGCCAGTCATGACAACTGCAGCTCAGCTTCTGTTGCTTCAGAATTGCTGCTCAAGGTGAGAAGCCCTCACTCTCCACTTACCCAGTGATGCTGGTGGGAGAGTTCAGCAGACCCCCTTCACCCATGATGTTTGGGAGCACGAGGCCCTGGAGGTGCTGCTGGAGAAGTCCGTTCTGAAGTATGGCATCTGAGAGAACTGGAAAACATCTCTGCATGAGGACCAACACTTGCAGCCATGACGTCTCTCCGCTTGGTCAGATCTGTCTTGGCAAAGGGGTCACACAACAAAGCCCCCCACCGCGCAAACCTCCTTATAAAGTCGTTACCTGTCTCAATGCAGTCAAATCACACAGGGGATGACATTTTACAATGTGTAGGAAGCCAAAAGTCCCCTTAGTGACTTTACCAGGAGGAGTAGCAGTGGAGAGCATCCCAGACCTCCAACGTAAAGATTACAGTGCAGCTGTGCACTACCAGCAATGACAACGACCCTACTCAGTGGGAGCTGTGCTTCAACTCACAGCTTGTTTCCCATTTGTAAAGGGGTTTTGTTTGTTTGTTTGAAATAGAAACAACTTGAAACAAGCCTCCTTTTTTTTTTTTTTTTTTTTTCTGGAGCATTGCAAATATTAACAAGGCTGCTAAACTTCACAGCAGTTATTTGTCAAATATCAGCTGCTCCAATATGGAAATGAGAAACTAAGACAAAAAGAGGAAGCAATCCAGATCTAGCCCTGAAATTCTGTATGGCTGTTTGGTGCTGAAAAGTATCCCAGTTCTGGAGCAGAAAGATTTCCCTGACCCGTGAACCCAGCAATGGCTGTCAGAAGTCTGCAGCCCCAAGGAACTACAAAATAAAGATGAAGACACTCAGAAGGTTTTACTCCACAACACAGTCTCACATAGCTTTCAAAACAAAGATAAATTCATGCTTTCTAGTTACCATTCTGCATTGCCCCTGGACTGACAGCGCAGGACAGGCCGGACAAGACTTCTTGAGAGGGCGAGAGGAGGCCACAGAAAAAGACGATTCCAAAAAGCTTCAACATTGTCATCGCCAGAAGACTCCCCTGCTGGCAAGGGAGACATCAGGGTGAAAAGCTGGGGGGAAAGCCCCTAGGAAGGGATCCCAGTGTCCTTATGAGGAAAAAGGTCTAGTGAGATATCCCTTCTCTACTCTTTATTGAGCTCAAGTAAGACTCTCCTCAAGCCTGGTGCAGCACAACCTTGTTCAAGTCCACACACATGGACAGACTTCAAACATGGATCAATAAAAGCCCTTTTCTTGTCCTTTGTGAGTTGCCCCAAATATTCTACATGTTCACACAAAATAAAGCCACACTGCTTTTCACGTGAACTGATGTTTAAGCAGTCATAATTTCTGCATCTCTTAGATGAAAAGTTACACATGTTTTGGTGAGAGTCTTTGCCAAGAGAAGCATCTGAGGATTGTTCTTGTTTTTTCTACTTTTCAAAAGCAATAACTAAAGCTCAAGTAATAAAAATAAGCTAACTATAGAGTTAAATAATTATTAACATAAATTTAATTATGAAGTGATAGACATAGGCAGATGATTAAGAGCTTGGTGCACAGCAAATTCCCAGACTAAAGAAGCCAAGTACTAGACGCTATACGCATCTTTCCAGAGCTATAAGGTGGTAACACTGCTACCACGCACGTCTCCCTGCCACCACGCAGCCTTCACCAGCTGAGGCTTTGAGGCACAGGTGATGGTATTACCTGCATCAGCTGCAGCCAGCTGGGAAGGGTGCTCGCGTCTGCTCAGGCTCTTTTGGAAGTCGTCGAGACTCTGCGTCGTCCTCCCTTTTTTTCCTGCAACTGAGATGGAAGCAGTTGCCCTTATATAAGGACTGCAGCCAACGAGACACACCTTTTCCTCACAACCTCCACGTCTCACTATCATCTCTATCTACACTCTTGCTCTTCGCAAGCAACAACCAGCTGCCACCTCTGTGATTTACACGAGGTAACGTCACTGCTGACTCTTTGACCAGGTGCTGTGTCCCTTTGTGTCCTGAATCACTCAGATGCCGCTTTTCACCCCCCCAGTCTGTTTTAGAAAGCATGCCCTGTAATGGTGGTGATCTCCATGATTTGAGAAAAGTCAAATTTTAGGAAATCAGGAGAATTACTGAAGCATCTAAACCTGACAGGAGGTTGATAGGGCTGCCTGCATGGAGAGGCAGCGCACAGAGCACACGGGCACAGATTCAAGGAGGCTTACAGTAAGAAATTATCTACTTTTCCCAAACCCTGAGAAGTTGTAGGATTTATAATGCTCATTCCTGTTTCAAATGCAACACAGGAAAATATTTTCTTGACAAAAAGCAGCATGGAGAAGTTGCAGAAACTGACAAATGTTGGCTTTGTTAAGACCAAGCTTCAAATTGACTTCAATTGTGTCTGTAAAGGGTGTCATGAAGTGACTGTAAAAAAAATGAAGTTGAAATGAAATGTATAAAGCCAACAATAGATATTATTTTGAATAAGCAATGCTTATGTTTTGTTTTATATAGCTAGTTTTTTAATATAGATACATTTATATAACATTCATATACTGAATGAGTCAAAGGAGCAGAAACACATATTTCAAAGGAAAATCTCATCCCACAGGGATCAAAATCTCATCCCTCAGCAGATGCCTTGGCCGGGCTTTGCGGAAGTTTCCATTGTGCAGGTCCTCAGGAAGATCTTATCTGGTGACTTTGATCAGGTCTGGTCACCCGTGTTCAACATGGATCGACTCAGATGGAAAACAGGCAGCAAAGGACTGCTGAGATGATTGGGAAAACGGAGAGAGGCCAGTGCTCGGCCTCGCGGAACAAAGAGGAGCAGAGATACAATCATTCTCCACAAACACAGGAGAGGGGTAAATACTGGGGAGGGAGAGGAGAGGGGAGCTGCTCAGGCTCAGGGACAATGTTGGCACAGGAACAAACACCAGCCAATACACTCAGATTGAAGTTAGGAGAAAGCTGCCACCACCACAGTTAGTTTTGGGCTAACTTTCCCATGGGAATACAGAACGCAGCAAAAATAGTATTAGGATGTTCTTCAATACAGCACAAGGTGTTTTGCAGTAACAGCGAAGTGCTCTCGCCCAGCAGGAAGGTCCTCCAGTACCTGCTTCCAAGGGCTCAGACTCAACAAAGTAACTCCATCACAGAAAAGCTGTATGAGCTCTTATTTTATTTAACACACACTCAATCTGGACTGCATTTGGTGTGCTGATGACAGTCTAGTCCCAAAAACAGGGAATGAGGTTAGCCCCTCTGAGAAGGCTGGAGTAGTAGAGCAAAGTCAAAATCCATCTTCCCCAGAAGATGCAGCCCAGCTGCCCACTGAGATTGTGACTGCAGCGCTTGGTCAGCAGGGAAAAGACATGAAGCAACACTGTGGCCCACTCCCAGGCCCTTTATGGGGTGCCAGGTGCAGAGCCACACAAGCGCAGTCCTTCCCGCGGCCGATCCCTCGGCAGCACCCCACGGTGCCTGCATCCGACCACCGGCTCTAGTCCTGCCTTCCCCATTTTCTTCCCAGGTGCCTCAGGGTGATTTACACATACTGGTTTTAGCACCGACTCCACTGCTTGCCCTAATGCGCTTTTACTGCCTAGGACAACCTATGCATGTTTCTCCTTTTTTGTTCCCTTTCAAAGAGCCTCATCCCAATGCACAAGGGTGAGTGGTCATCATGAATGTCCACAGTGAAGAATTCAGGAAACTCTGCCTTATACATGCTATAGGAATATCACCGCTGGCAAAAGTCAGCTACTGAGCATGTACAAAAGCAGATTTCCAACCGGTTTCAGACATGCCGCTGTGTGTGCAATGAACACCCAAGTCGTTGCATATGCACAACACGACTGCACGCTCAAATCAGATAATCTCGCAGTTAAATGGCAAGAGACAGACATCGGTGTTCGTACCTGACACACACGTATTGTACCAACAGCGGCGAGCAGAAGCTGTAAGGAAAGCAGCACATTTTATACACCGCTGTAGATATTTCTTCTTGCTGTGCGAGTTTTTCTTATTCAGTCATATCCTTTGCCTCCCTCTTACGCACCTATATTTCATTCTCTCCTTGCAGCAGTGATTTAGATATCACTTACCAGAAGGCTGAATTCAGTTCTGCAGTGACAAGGGAATATATATTAAAATGAAGCATTGCAAGAAATGCTAGATGAGATTATCACAACACAAATGCTGGAAAGTGGAAGGGCTTATAGAAAGAATAACACCCGCAGAGGAAAGATGCTCCAGAGCAGCCTCTGGCATTCTGAACTGCCCTGAGCTTGTGGCTGAGAAAGATGGCAGGTTAAACTGCAACGGGAACTTTAAAAGAGTAATATTAAAGTAAATCAATATTATAACTTATTTTATATTATTAAATTCACTGATATTTTTTCTCTAATGCTGAGAGCCATAGAAGCCTAGGGAAAACTTCGGAGAATTGCATACATCTCAACCTAAAACGTGGCACAACATCGAAGAACAGCAACAAAAAAAAAAAAAATCTGAATTTTTCCGCCACAGTTTGAAGAATACCACCATACTTTTATGACAAATGAATCCTGTCTCTCGAGATGAAAAATCTAAATATTGTAGCAAGAATTACACCCTGTGATGGAGCTGCCTTGTAAAATATTCAGCCTGGTCTCTTGCAGGGACACTTCCTGGAAGTAGGTGACTGCTTCCAAACAGATGCTGTGAACATTAATGAAACTGCTCAGTTCAAATATGGATGGAAAGTAACTTCCCTCATGTCAACAAAAAGAAGGCAGCTCAAGAGAAAGGAGAAAGCACTCAGGTAGAAAAATGACACAGCAAACCTCAAACTAAATTAGGCTGCTAGAACAAAAACTGGAAAAGGAAGGGGATAAAATGAAATAAGTTTTAAGCACTGGCTGCACCTGGGCTGTGAACTTCCAGTCTGGTTTCCAAATAGCTGAAGTTCAGCTTTATCAACTGTTTTCCACACCTGACACTTCACTGGGGAATACGGCGACAATGGCAGTACAGTCAGATTTGCACTGCAGTAGGTCTGACACTTCAGCCAGTGTGTTGGTCAGTGGCAATTCAGTCCAGAGACTGGAAAGCAAATGCACGGAAAAGTGTCATTTAATGCTGTATTCACTCTGCCTCATTGTAAGCAGCCTTGCTCAGGGGAGATTTTTTCCACTCCTGTTTATGAAATCGCTCAGGGAAGTGGAAGGAGGGAACCTCTCTCTGAACTCCCCAGTCCAGCGTAACGTGCTGAATTACACTAACCAGAGACTGCGTTAGTGAAGCATCTATCATTGAAAGGTTACCTGTGTTCTTGTTTGGTTTGGGATGGATGAATCGTCCCAGAGCCAGACTCAAAAGCTAATTTCTAGCAACAGGATTTGTCAAAACATGAACTAAAATCTCCTAGAAAGGAGCTGGTGGGTTTTAGTAAGAACTGAAATAATCAAACCCTCAAAGTCCAATCCCAAAAATCAAAGTTTTGGGATCGGACTTTAGCCCAGGATTGTCAGAAGCCCACAATCCCCACAGCCAGATTTACAGTTGATTTAGCAGCTTCCATTGTCAGCGGTCCACAAGGGCAGAGCAGCTTAATTAATACCAATCACTCTTTATAACAACAGCGAGCCTTGCCAAATCGATCCAGGCTTGCATTGACCCAGGACTCCTGCTTAGCGCATGTACCAGGGACTTGTGGCATTTTGTGCGTGGGCAGACGTCAAAAGCATCCTTTCCAGGTTTACTTGTGTCTGATCACTCACCCATGCAGTTTCCTACACAGGGAACTTGAGAAACAGAAAGATAATTTCAGGGAAGGGCCACGCGGAGAGCACGGGCAGGAAAAACAAGAAGAACACAAGGCTTATGGGCAGCAGCTCTAAGGAGCTGCCTGTCAAAAGGAGTGAGAACAGCAGCATTGATTTCTGGATGCATCCGCAATGCCGAGCATAAACAGCAAGGCAGAATAAAATCGCTGCCATGAGATAACAACAAATCAATGTCTCCAGGAATCTTATAGACAGGAAACTTTCTGCTTCCGAGATGTGAACCGAAGTAGAACGAGTGTAATGTTATCAGCCACAAAAAAGGGACAAACTTCATTAATCAGATGCAACATGATGTGTTGCAGTGCAAAAACAGAGACGCTTTTGCAGACGTGTCTTCAGGCCTTACCAAGATATTGGAGCTCCACAGTGCAATGCTGAAAGTAGCACTGGCCAAAGGACTCACAGGAGGAACCAAGCCACACCAGGCAGGAAAGTCTGGGAAGCCCTGCAAACCCCTCCCCAGCTGCTTTGGGCAGACGTTGGTTTCACTGAGTTCTGCAATATTTTGTCAGTGTCTGTCTGTCATCGGCCTGCAGAGACCGAGTTGAAGCTGAGGTGGCACCCTGAGCATCTTTCTGGGTGAACATCTTGCATCTTGACTTTTTCAGGTCTAGCACATTCCAAGGTTCCCGAGGCCATCCTTTTTCACCTGGCCCCACACAAGGCAAGCTTGGCCACTTGCCACAAATCACCTGATGTTCAAAGGCCTGGTCAGGTCAGCAGAAGAGGCTGTAACCCCACTGCAGGACTGCCAGGAGTCCCACGCGACAGGCCACGGGGCACACACAGACTCACTGCCCCACATTTGGGGTGCGTGGCCAGAACCACCCCCATGTGTCTGCAGGCAGCTGCTCTGCACTGGCATCCCTGCGTGTGCGCTGCCTGGCGCACGCCCCAGCAGAGACATGGCAGCATGGATTTCTCAGTGATGCAAAGTGCACCTTAAAGTTAAATCTAGTCCTATATTTCAAACAAATGAATCCCTTTCCTGCCTTCTTCCCATCACTTCCAATCACTTGTGCTGCGAGCGCTGTGAACGCCTCAATTCCTCCTCACTCCTCATTCTTCCAATTCACTTTTTGCCTTCCTTCCAGCCTAGAAAATGGATTTCTGTCCATTTCATTGTCTCAGAAAGTGTTGGCACCATGATGCCAACAGAGACTTTTAAAATAAAGACAGCTATTTCCATTTGACTGAAGGAGAGCAACACAGACTCAAAGCCATGTTTCTGTGTTGCCTCAGGTTTGGGGAAGCTTCACTTTACAAAAAGAAGAGCAATATTGAGTGAAATTGTCCTTGATCATCTCTATTAATCCCTGGGAATAATTAGCAGCAGCCTTATATTACACACATACATCATTTGTAAACAAAGATTTTACGCTTTCTATCTTATTCTCAGCTTTTAACAGTGACTTGACATGGTCTCTATGGACACATCATCAGCACAGGTGGCAGAATTAGTGCCATGCTTTGTCCAGACATTCCTCTGAGGATAAATTACAGCCCCTACAAGTAGTCAGAGGTTTGAAGTCAGCGTTATGTAGATAAATGTTTATTTCTAGGAAGATACCAACTGTTCTAAAGAAACTGCAGCTGAAACAAGAGAGCGAGTTCATGTTTAAACAAATCTTGCTAATGAGTTAATTATCCTGACGAGTAGGACTGAGGTCTAACTCACCTATACGCTATTTCCCTTCCATTGTCAGTCGGTACATGAATCCTGTCTCAGGGCAGAAGCCTCAGAACACCAGTGCGATGCTGAAAGGAGGAGACAAAGAGGCATTGGAGGAGATGAAACCGGGAGCCAGCTGGAGGGGGTGAAGAATACAGTCATGCTGGCAGGGCAGGCAGCTGTCCTGCTTCTGACCCTGCGTGGCTCAGCATCCCAATTCATGCCTACAACTGGCGTGGATAATTTTGAGTACCCATTCCCTACCCAGCTCCTATGCACTGGGGAGACGTTACAGATCTCATAAGCACCTTCTCTCGGTTCCCCTGCTTCCAAACTGAAGAGCAATTTTGATGCAAAAACATGGGCAAGGGGAAACAAGTGAAGAGGAGCAAGAAACAGCCACGTTCCCCCACCCCACGATGCAGGCAGTGCTAGAGCCTGGAGCTAACCCAGGACTGGGGCCCCCGCTGCCCAGACCTTGTACCGACATGGAAGCAAGCCGCCCTCACCCCGGAGGGTGGTAAAACACACCCACACCCCGCAGCGAGCAAGAGCACAAGGGAGAAGCCCCCGGGGACACGCCGGGCACAGGGAGCAGGAAAATAGCCCGAGGCACACCAGCACGGGGCTGCCACGGCCGGAGCCGCCAGTGCCGGCGCCGCGGAGCTGCCGGGGAGAGCCTCGAACCGGCGGCCGCACGGGCAGCGGCCGGCTGAGGGTGGCTCCGCTCCGGCCCGCGGCGCTGCGGGGTGCGGCGCAGCCTGGGCTGTACCGCCCCCTGCTGGCGGCGTGCGGCCGCGCACCCTGCCGCCGCGGCGGCTCCGCGACCCCCACCCCCGGGCCGGGACCCCCCAGCCTTGTCAACAACGCACCACCCAAAGATCAGAAAGGCTGTACGGCATCAGTGCAGCGCCGCGGCAGAAGAGTTTTGCTGAAGCTTGATGGCATTTAACGCACGGCTGAAGCGCTGGTGTTTATTAGAGCTGGAACCAAATGTAAAATGGTTGGGGATGTTACGCAGACAATTATTTCAAAGACATGTGCAGGATAACGCTCTTCTGAAACAACTCATGGTAGGGTCAAATTGATTCCTGTGCACAAAAATGCAATATAGGCAAAAAAAGGAGAGATCATTTAATTCCCCTTTAACTCTGAAAAACAATTCGATGCAGTATCTGACACATTGCAAAGAACTAAGCATCAACCTGCAAAACAAACATAGCGCAGTGGAGCGAGTTACACACCAGGCCCTAGTATTTCACACTAGAGAGTGAAGTTAAGAAAAAAAGAATTGGTTCAAGGCCAATTTCACTCACACAGTAAAAACAAGACTTTGTTAATGTTGGAAAAGCACAGATTGATCCATTAACAACAACCACTAACAAGCTCTGCAGCCAGAACTCCTCGCATACACAATGGCAATATACTCACCTACACAGACACACCAAAGGTACCCTGCCATCTGCGAGCGAGCGGCCCCACGGCACTGCAGGGAAGCACACTACATTACTCAGCTGCATAGCAGCAAAAAAGGTGTCATGGTTAAAAACTTGCTGCCATCTAATTAAAACCTAAATAAGGCACCACAGTTCCTTTTAGCATCCTATCATTTAGCAAGAGAGACCCTTTGTAAACATTTGGGGGCACAGATGCTTACAACTGGAATTTGTGCGTGAAATTACAGAGTGCTCTGCTGAGACGTTTCAGCTGGATCACCACAGATAACGAAATGGCTGAACCACAGCACGCAGCCATTAATATTGTCTCTGAAATGAAGAACTGGATTCTTCAAGGCATCGCCAGGCTCTGGTAATTTTCAGCAGCCTCTCCTGACTGCAGATGCTCAGGCCATAAATAATCACTACATATTTTTGCTACCATTGATATTTTATTGCTTGAGGCAACCACTTGCTGGTCTGCCTCCAAGATAAGGCCAGGCAAGCTTCAGAGAGTTTGGATATTTTCAGTGATATCTTCTCTACATCAAAGTCCCAGTAGGGTTTTTAGTGAGACTTTAGAAACCAAGTTAAGGATTTTAATGTGCCATACACCAAGTAGCATCAAAGTAACAGCCATCTGCAGGGAACTGCTGTTTAACAGAGTCACCCATAGCATGGAAATAGAGCTGAACTAAACAGCTTTATCACTAGTATTTTGAGAAACTTTTATGACCAGGAGATGAGCACTCTGGAGGTTTATTTGGAGCAGACAGTCTGAATTTTAAAAATTACTTCCCTATTTTCCATATAAAATTACTCAGATGAAAATGAGCTATTGAGATTCTTTGAGCTTGTGCTGCACAGCGCAGAATAAATATTCTCATTGAATTATGATACTTTGCAGCCCTCGTGTAGAATCAAGGTCATCTTTAGCAGTTAGCAAGAGAGCTCTGCTCCCTGATCTTTGCCATTTCAGCATACAATTCTTTATTCTTTTTCAGCAGAAGTTATTGCTAAGCAGGGGCTATCTGGGCTGTCAGGAGTGGAACCATGTTTAATATGACCATAGGCATTAGCAATATTGCTGGATGGGAAACACAGCCGTGCTGCTGGATGGGAAACACAGCCGTGCTGCTCAGACTCTGACTCTGATAAGACCAATGGCTCGTAAATCGTTTTCTCCTGTCGTGCATTTCTTCCCAGGAACCACAAGCATCTTGTCACTTGCATCGAATTCTCTGCATGCCTGTGACACCGCACCCTTCAGAAGCGACGGTGAAGAGGCTTGTGATCAAATACACCCAGGACTTCAGGGTCACAGCACTGCCTTCGCTAAATCACGCCAGCAGCGAGGGCAGCGCCTGTACCGCAGCTGCAGCAAAGAGCATCTGTTTTGTCAACCAAAATGCAATTCAGCACGGAGGAATTGAGCATCCAGGCACTGCTGCTGCATTGTTAGCTTTGTCGCTCTCAGCAACACAGGCTGCTTTTCTGGAAGCTGGAGCGACCATACGTTTTCCACCAGTTACCTCTATTTTATAGAGAATAATTAAGACAACAAGGGCAAAGAAACACCACTGTGGCAGAGCAGGATACATGACTCCCTTCTGCAGCACTCCGCACTCAAAATGAATGTGAAATGCCTGCTGCCTCACACAGGTGATGGGACATTTAAAGATATAACACACAGAAAACAAAATAGCAGCAGTTGTCTGTCTTGCCTGCGATACGGTAACAGCTTCAGATCCACACAATTCTCTCATTTGTTTTTGCCAAGTCATTATGCAAGGAGGAGATAAGACATTCTGAGACTTAATTTTCTAAGGAGAAAAGCAGGATCCTGATTAGATCCCTGTTCCTTGTCAAAGAAAATGTGCGCCCAGTCCTACATTGACACATTCTGTCTTCCTACCTATTCGGTTTTTTTCCTTTTTTACTTTTTGAAGAAACAGCCTCTAGCATCTTTCCAGATCAGCCGGTAACATCCCTACAGATGCCATGGCCCCATTGCTGAATATTATGCTGATGACATTTGTGCAAAGCAGCAAGCCTAAATTGAAATGCTTTGGACAGCTTTTCATAAACCTTTCTGCTTGGACAAAAGCAGCTATCTGCTGTCAGCCAAGAGCTGGGGAGCAGCAGGTTTCCTGGTTGCCACACAGCTGAAAAACCAAACAAATATTAAGTTAATGCCAGCCCTGGGTGCCTCCGCTAGCTATCAAGGCCACCTTCAGCTTTACCAACACGCAGTGACTCGTAAAATGCTGAGCTGAAACAGTATTTCATGGCCTGAATTGCTTCAAATCCCCAAGGAACAAGTGTCAGGACTTTCAATAGCTATAGTGTTAATAATAAAACAGGGACCTCTTCCCGTATCAGAGCACAAACACTAGTTATTTCTCTTTCAAAGCTTTGATTCCTAAAACCTTTCTTACATTCAGCTTGACATCAAAACACCCATCTCATTCACTCAGACTGTCACACGAGAATTGTGTGCTGCTATTAGAAATAGCCCTGAGGTGAATTAAGAACAGTCTGAAATGATGTTCCACTACAGCAACTTTATTTCTACCAAACCAAATAAATGAGCAATATTTTATCTGATGCGCCTTGGCTCAGCAGAGAGCGGCAGCTGCTCCCTATATGATTTATTGAATGGATGTTTTCTAAATAGCCAAAGTGAGGCTCTGAAGCCAGTCACAAAATCTCCTATTCATAACAGCCCAGCACACAGGTAGGGAAAGAGAAATTCAGATTCTGGATAGTGGCAAGTTTGAGCATGAACCATTTTATTTGCAATCTTTCTCTCCTGTAAACACATGCAAGAAGCGGTATAACAAAATCTATGAATATTGATGCTCAACAGCTGGTAGCAATGATAGAGGCCACAAACAAGCCTCTTGCTAAACAAATGCAGAAGCAATCCAGTCCCTTTCAGTGCAGCAAGAAGTCAACGGAACATTGGGTGTTTGAAGGCACATAGAGTGCCTCCAGAAGACTGGTGGATGGGGCGGTGAGGAAAGGGTGGAGGGTGGCAAGGAAAGATGGACCTTGCTATGTTTTCAGGAGTGGTACCTCCCAGCACCGCAGTCACAGTGGGGTTCGATACTGTCATGTATGCGGTACACTGGATTGCTGCACCAGTTGCCCCAGAACAGCCAGCCCCTGGCACTGTGGTGAGATAAGCAGAGACAGAAGCAAAAGAAAGAAAAAGAAATCACATAAGTACAAGACCTCCAGCAAACAGGACTGTGGCATAAGCAGCTAAAGGAGGGATTTTTGGCTTTTGGAGAACTGGCATGAGGAAATGTATTTTCACATTGGAGATTCAAATATGGGATATCCTGCCAAAGGACATCTCTGAAGCCAAGGCGTCATTTAGATTCAGAAAAGGTCTGGACATTTACACAGACACTGAGGACATAGGGAAGCATCGGAGTGACTGGTAATATATTTCAATTATATTACTCTTTGGAGGGCTCCAGCTCCTACTCCCAGAGACTCTGAGACCAAAACCACGAGGAGAGGCAGACAGGTGGTTTCAGATGTGCTGCAGAGTGCCGGTACCTCCCTCTGAAGGGCCTGAAAGCAATAGCTGTCAGCAAGAAGTGACAGTCCCGAATGGACAGAAATAATCCACTCTGGCTATTTCAGTTATTTTAATGACAGAGCAAAGGGAAGAGCTGATGAGGGCAGAGCGAAATCCTGACACGGCAGCAAGTGCCCAGCATAGCAGCACTGGGATTCCTGCCCTGAGACATGAAAAACACCCAAATATTTATAGCCTGAGGAATGCCAAGTGCCTGATTCCACGCACTGGCAGGATGTTCGCTCCAGGAGTGGAAACTCCGTCCCTGAACTGCAAGGGATAAGGGAACGAGGGGCCGCCGGGCTGTGCTGAAAAGACAGCAACTCCAAGAATTACCATCTGTGGAACTGCTGATTAAACATAATCAGGCTGGGAGGAAAGCTCAAACGGCATTGTTTTGTTGGCTTGTAGTTAGCATGTTAGCCCTGTCTCTAATGAAACATCAGTGAAGTCTTAAGGAAAAAAAGCTTGAAGTGTTCGCGAAATCCTCAAAGGCCTGTCCTTAAGCCAGTTCGAGTTCCTCTGTGCAGGTTCCCAAACCAAAGAAACCTTTGATGCCAGTGGGGCTCACAATATTCCACTCCATGGTTATTTAAAAAAAAAAAAAAAGAAAAAGAAAAAGATTTCTCTGATACTTTGCCTTCAACTACTGTGGACTTAAAGAAACAAATAACCACCTGGCCTTGCCATTGAAGAGTGGCACAAACATTTCCACAAGCAGATTATTGACCAGAAGTACAGAAGCCAAGTTATAAACAGGATAGTAATTCAATAAACAAAACAGTACAGCATTTCAAAACAGACCATACAAACATCATTTTTACCTGCCCTCCTACAAAAGTAGTCAAACATCTATTTATGAGATTATAACTACCTATTTGCTATGCCATTCACCAAAGAGAAGAAAAAGAATCAAGATAAAAAGAGGGCATATTTTAGCTGCAAAGGATTTATTCATTCAATTTACATTTGAATCAATTATCCAGGCAAAGCTCAAACACTGCCAACGTGATTTAGGTGACTGAACACACATCATAAATAGTGTAGCATTCAAGTCATATAATCCGCATCTGCAATTTCTGGATAGCTTCATGAGCAGGAAGAATATCCTGAGTCACAGTGCACCTCTATGTCTGAGTAGCAGTGTGCTTTGCTGTAGTTAGGAACAGAGCTGAAATCTCTCATTCAAAGAAAACCCTTAGTTTTACATTCAGCTCAGTGGACTGGGATAAGCTCCTGGAAGGCTGGGACGAGCACGCCGGCTAGGACCAGTGCTGAGCACAAGCTAAAGAGCTGTACGAGAGCAGGGCAGGGACAGGCCAGGTTGAGCTGGAATTTTGCCTTTACACTGAGCAAGCCATGAAGCCATCCTTGCTGATCTCTCTTGGAGTGGGCTCGGACCAGGAGAGCCCCTTGCTCGTGCTGTGCCCAGAGGAAAAGGCAAACAGCATGAACGGCTCTTGCAGGTTTTGACAAGGATGGATGTTACCTACAGAAATGGCCCACGACGCTCGGCAGCAGCAAGGACCTGGTTGAAGTACTCACCACCTTCCCCCCCGCTCGTTCCCCACACCTACAGCCTGGCTGCGCAAGGTTCCTCCCAGAGATCAAACCTACAGGCAGCAGCTTCAGTGTCACTGAACCCCTGTTTGGCAGGAAAATTACAGATCAGCCTCTTGGAAGGACCTACACCCTGTGTTTGTAGAAAGTTGATCTCATCTACTTTTTGAAAGATGGAAGGGAGGTTTTGCAGCTATTTCTTGTCCACAGAAAAGGAAAAGTGGAGTGGAGGCCACCACTAGCCCTGTGCTACTACCTGCTGCCCAGGCAGCAGACTTCCCAGCAGCCTTCCATCATGTTTTGACGCACATTTGACTGAGTCCCACAGACTGAGTCCCACAGACTGAGTCCCACAGACTGAGTCCCACAGACTGAGTCCCACAGACTGAGTCCCACAGACTGAGTCCCACAGACTGAGTCCCACAGACTGAGTCCCACAGACTGAGTCCCACAGACTGAGTCCCACAGACTGAGTCCCACAGACTGAGTCCCACAGACTGAGTCCCACAGACTGAGTCCCACAGACTGAGTCCCACAGACTGAGTCCCACAGACTGAGTCCCACAGACTGAGTCCCACAGACTGAGTCCCACAGACTGAGTCCCACAGACTGAGTCCCACAGACTGAGTCCCACAGACTGAGTCCCACAGACTGAGTCCCACAGACTGAGTCCCACAGACTGAGTCCCACAGACTGAGTCCCACAGACTGAGTCCCACAGACTGAGTCCCACAGACTGAGTCCCACAGACTGAGTCCCACAGACTGAGTCCCACAGACTGAGTCCCACAGACTGAGTCCCACAGACTGAGTCCCACAGACTGAGTCCCACAGACTGAGTCCCACAGACTGAGTCCCACAGACTGAGTCCCACAGACTGAGTCCCACAGACTGAGTCCCACAGACTGAGTCCCACAGACTGAGTCCCACAGACTGAGTCCCACAGACTGAGTCCCACAGACTGAGTCCCACAGACTGAGTCCCACAGACTGAGTCCCACAGACTGAGTCCCACAGACTGAGTCCCACAGACTGAGTCCCACAGACTGAGTCCCACAGACTGAGTCCCACAGACTGAGTCCCACAGACTGAGTCCCACAGACTGAGTCCCACAGACTGAGTCCCACAGACTGAGTCCCACAGACTGAGTCCCACAGACTGAGTCCCACAGACTGAGTCCCACAGACTGAGTCCCACAGACTGAGTCCCACAGACTGAGTCCCACAGACTGAGTCCCACAGACTGAGTCCCACAGACTGAGTCCCACAGACTGAGTCCCACAGACTGAGTCCCACAGACTGAGTCCCACAGACTGAGTCCCACAGACTGAGTCCCACAGACTGAGTCCCACAGACTGAGTCCCACAGACTGAGTCCCACAGACTGAGTCCCACAGACTGAGTCCCACAGACTGAGTCCCACAGACTGAGTCCCACAGACTGAGTCCCACAGACTGAGTCCCACAGACTGAGTCCCACAGACTGAGTCCCACAGACTGAGTCCCACAGACTGAGTCCCACAGACTGAGTCCCACAGACTGAGTCCCACAGACTGAGTCCCACAGACTGAGTCCCACAGACTGAGTCCCACAGACTGAGTCCCACAGACTGAGTCCCACAGACTGAGTCCCACAGACTGAGTCCCACAGACTGAGTCCCACAGACTGAGTCCCACAGACTGAGTCCCACAGACTGAGTCCCACAGACTGAGTCCCACAGACTGAGTCCCACAGACTGAGTCCCACAGACTGAGTCCCACAGACTGAGTCCCACAGACTGAGTCCCACAGACTGAGTCCCACAGACTGAGTCCCACAGACTGAGTCCCACAGACTGAGTCCCACAGACTGAGTCCCACAGACTGAGTCCCACAGACTGAGTCCCACAGACTGAGTCCCACAGACTGAGTCCCACAGACTGAGTCCCACAGACTGAGTCCCACAGACTGAGTCCCACAGACTGAGTCCCACAGACTGAGTCCCACAGACTGAGTCCCACAGACTGAGTCCCACAGACTGAGTCCCACAGACTGAGTCCCACAGACTGAGTCCCACAGACTGAGTCCCACAGACTGAGTCCCACAGACTGAGTCCCACAGACTGAGTCCCACAGACTGAGTCCCACAGACTGAGTCCCACAGACTGAGTCCCACAGACTGAGTCCCACAGACTGAGTCCCACAGACTGAGTCCCACAGACTGAGTCCCACAGACTGAGTCCCACAGACTGAGTCCCACAGACTGAGTCCCACAGACTGAGTCCCACAGACTGAGTCCCACAGACTGAGTCCCACAGACTGAGTCCCACAGACTGAGTCCCACAGACTGAGTCCCACAGACTGAGTCCCACAGACTGAGTCCCACAGACTGAGTCCCACAGACTGAGTCCCACAGACTGAGTCCCACAGACTGAGTCCCACAGACTGAGTCCCACAGACTGAGTCCCACAGACTGAGTCCCACAGACTGAGTCCCACAGACTGAGTCCCACAGACTGAGTCCCACAGACTGAGTCCCACAGACTGAGTCCCACAGACTGAGTCCCACAGACTGAGTCCCACAGACTGAGTCCCACAGACTGAGTCCCACAGACTGAGTCCCACAGACTGAGTCCCACAGACTGAGTCCCACAGACTGAGTCCCACAGACTGAGTCCCACAGACTGAGTCCCACAGACTGAGTCCCACAGACTGAGTCCCACAGACTGAGTCCCACAGACTGAGTCCCACAGACTGAGTCCCACAGACTGAGTCCCACAGACTGAGTCCCACAGACTGAGTCCCACAGACTGAGTCCCACAGACTGAGTCCCACAGACTGAGTCCCACAGACTGAGTCCCACAGACTGAGTCCCACAGACTGAGTCCCACAGACTGAGTCCCACAGACTGAGTCCCACAGACTGAGTCCCACAGACTGAGTCCCACAGACTGAGTCCCACAGACTGAGTCCCACAGACTGAGTCCCACAGACTGAGTCCCACAGACTGAGTCCCACAGACTGAGTCCCACAGACTGAGTCCCACAGACTGAGTCCCACAGACTGAGTCCCACAGACTGAGTCCCACAGACTGAGTCCCACAGACTGAGTCCCACAGACTGAGTCCCACAGACTGAGTCCCACAGACTGAGTCCCACAGACTGAGTCCCACAGACTGAGTCCCACAGACTGAGTCCCACAGACTGAGTCCCACAGACTGAGTCCCACAGACTGAGTCCCACAGACTGAGTCCCACAGACTGAGTCCCACAGACTGAGTCCCACAGACTGAGTCCCACAGACTGAGTCCCACAGACTGAGTCCCACAGACTGAGTCCCACAGACTGAGTCCCACAGACTGAGTCCCACAGACTGAGTCCCACAGACTGAGTCCCACAGACTGAGTCCCACAGACTGAGTCCCACAGACTGAGTCCCACAGACTGAGTCCCACAGACTGAGTCCCACAGACTGAGTCCCACAGACTGAGTCCCACAGACTGAGTCCCACAGACTGAGTCCCACAGACTGAGTCCCACAGACTGAGTCCCACAGACTGAGTCCCACAGACTGAGTCCCACAGACTGAGTCCCACAGACTGAGTCCCACAGACTGAGTCCCACAGACTGAGTCCCACAGACTGAGTCCCACAGACTGAGTCCCACAGACTGAGTCCCACAGACTGAGTCCCACAGACTGAGTCCCACAGACTGAGTCCCACAGACTGAGTCCCACAGACTGAGTCCCACAGACTGAGTCCCACAGACTGAGTCCCACAGACTGAGTCCCACAGACTGAGTCCCACAGACTGAGTCCCACAGACTGAGTCCCACAGACTGAGTCCCACAGACTGAGTCCCACAGACTGAGTCCCACAGACTGAGTCCCACAGACTGAGTCCCACAGACTGAGTCCCACAGACTGAGTCCCACAGACTGAGTCCCACAGACTGAGTCCCACAGACTGAGTCCCACAGACTGAGTCCCACAGACTGAGTCCCACAGACTGAGTCCCACAGACTGAGTCCCACAGACTGAGTCCCACAGACTGAGTCCCACAGACTGAGTCCCACAGACTGAGTCCCACAGACTGAGTCCCACAGACTGAGTCCCACAGACTGAGTCCCACAGACTGAGTCCCACAGACTGAGTCCCACAGACTGAGTCCCACAGACTGAGTCCCACAGACTGAGTCCCACAGACTGAGTCCCACAGACTGAGTCCCACAGACTGAGTCCCACAGACTGAGTCCCACAGACTGAGTCCCACAGACTGAGTCCCACAGACTGAGTCCCACAGACTGAGTCCCACAGACTGAGTCCCACAGACTGAGTCCCACAGACTGAGTCCCACAGACTGAGTCCCACAGACTGAGTCCCACAGACTGAGTCCCACAGACTGAGTCCCACAGACTGAGTCCCACAGACTGAGTCCCACAGACTGAGTCCCACAGACTGAGTCCCACAGACTGAGTCCCACAGACTGAGTCCCACAGACTGAGTCCCACAGACTGAGTCCCACAGACTGAGTCCCACAGACTGAGTCCCACAGACTGAGTCCCACAGACTGAGTCCCACAGACTGAGTCCCACAGACTGAGTCCCACAGACTGAGTCCCACAGACTGAGTCCCACAGACTGAGTCCCACAGACTGAGTCCCACAGACTGAGTCCCACAGACTGAGTCCCACAGACTGAGTCCCACAGACTGAGTCCCACAGACTGAGTCCCACAGACTGAGTCCCACAGACTGAGTCCCACAGACTGAGTCCCACAGACTGAGTCCCACAGACTGAGTCCCACAGACTGAGTCCCACAGACTGAGTCCCACAGACTGAGTCCCACAGACTGAGTCCCACAGACTGAGTCCCACAGACTGAGTCCCACAGACTGAGTCCCACAGACTGAGTCCCACAGACTGAGTCCCACAGACTGAGTCCCACAGACTGAGTCCCACAGACTGAGTCCCACAGACTGAGTCCCACAGACTGAGTCCCACAGACTGAGTCCCACAGACTGAGTCCCACAGACTGAGTCCCACAGACTGAGTCCCACAGACTGAGTCCCACAGACTGAGTCCCACAGACTGAGTCCCACAGACTGAGTCCCACAGACTGAGTCCCACAGACTGAGTCCCACAGACTGAGTCCCACAGACTGAGTCCCACAGACTGAGTCCCACAGACTGAGTCCCACAGACTGAGTCCCACAGACTGAGTCCCACAGACTGAGTCCCACAGACTGAGTCCCACAGACTGAGTCCCACAGACTGAGTCCCACAGACTGAGTCCCACAGACTGAGTCCCACAGACTGAGTCCCACAGACTGAGTCCCACAGACTGAGTCCCACAGACTGAGTCCCACAGACTGAGTCCCACAGACTGAGTCCCACAGACTGAGTCCCACAGACTGAGTCCCACAGACTGAGTCCCACAGACTGAGTCCCACAGACTGAGTCCCACAGACTGAGTCCCACAGACTGAGTCCCACAGACTGAGTCCCACAGACTGAGTCCCACAGACTGAGTCCCACAGACTGAGTCCCACAGACTGAGTCCCACAGACTGAGTCCCACAGACTGAGTCCCACAGACTGAGTCCCACAGACTGAGTCCCACAGACTGAGTCCCACAGACTGAGTCCCACAGACTGAGTCCCACAGACTGAGTCCCACAGACTGAGTCCCACAGACTGAGTCCCACAGACTGAGTCCCACAGACTGAGTCCCACAGACTGAGTCCCACAGACTGAGTCCCACAGACTGAGTCCCACAGACTGAGTCCCACAGACTGAGTCCCACAGACTGAGTCCCACAGACTGAGTCCCACAGACTGAGTCCCACAGACTGAGTCCCACAGACTGAGTCCCACAGACTGAGTCCCACAGACTGAGTCCCACAGACTGAGTCCCACAGACTGAGTCCCACAGACTGAGTCCCACAGACTGAGTCCCACAGACTGAGTCCCACAGACTGAGTCCCACAGACTGAGTCCCACAGACTGAGTCCCACAGACTGAGTCCCACAGACTGAGTCCCACAGACTGAGTCCCACAGACTGAGTCCCACAGACTGAGTCCCACAGACTGAGTCCCACAGACTGAGTCCCACAGACTGAGTCCCACAGACTGAGTCCCACAGACTGAGTCCCACAGACTGAGTCCCACAGACTGAGTCCCACAGACTGAGTCCCACAGACTGAGTCCCACAGACTGAGTCCCACAGACTGAGTCCCACAGACTGAGTCCCACAGACTGAGTCCCACAGACTGAGTCCCACAGACTGAGTCCCACAGACTGAGTCCCACAGACTGAGTCCCACAGACTGAGTCCCACAGACTGAGTCCCACAGACTGAGTCCCACAGACTGAGTCCCACAGACTGAGTCCCACAGACTGAGTCCCACAGACTGAGTCCCACAGACTGAGTCCCACAGACTGAGTCCCACAGACTGAGTCCCACAGACTGAGTCCCACAGACTGAGTCCCACAGACTGAGTCCCACAGACTGAGTCCCACAGACTGAGTCCCACAGACTGAGTCCCACAGACTGAGTCCCACAGACTGAGTCCCACAGACTGAGTCCCACAGACTGAGTCCCACAGACTGAGTCCCACAGACTGAGTCCCACAGACTGAGTCCCACAGACTGAGTCCCACAGACTGAGTCCCACAGACTGAGTCCCACAGACTGAGTCCCACAGACTGAGTCCCACAGACTGAGTCCCACAGACTGAGTCCCACAGACTGAGTCCCACAGACTGAGTCCCACAGACTGAGTCCCACAGACTGAGTCCCACAGACTGAGTCCCACAGACTGAGTCCCACAGACTGAGTCCCACAGACTGAGTCCCACAGACTGAGTCCCACAGACTGAGTCCCACAGACTGAGTCCCACAGACTGAGTCCCACAGACTGAGTCCCACAGACTGAGTCCCACAGACTGAGTCCCACAGACTGAGTCCCACAGACTGAGTCCCACAGACTGAGTCCCAGGTTGGAAGGGACCTCAGGGATCATCTAGTCCAACCTTTCTAGGAAAAGCACAGTATAGACAAGATGGCCCAGCACCCTGTCCAGATGATTCTTGAAGGTGTCCAACATGGCTGAGTCAACCCCTTCCCTGGGGAGATTATTCCAGTGGTGACTGTCCTCACTGTGAAAAATTTTCCTCTCGTGCCCAATCTTTATCTCCCCAAGAGCAACTTGTGTCCATCCCCCCTTGTCCTCTCCACGTGATTCCTTGTAAAAAGGGAGTCTCCATCTTCTTTGTAGCTACCCCTTAAGTACTGGTACATGGTGATGAGATCCCCTCTGAGCCTCCTTTTCTGAAGGCTGAGAAAAACCATTTATTGGGCTTGATCTCATGCCAAGAAAAGGTTGAACACAGCCAGTTCGGACAGGTAATTGTGTGGTTCTGCTGTGTTAAGGGGTGGGAGGAAACCCTTCTGCTACCCTGCAGTGCATCTGCTGCTTTTGCTATTCCACACACCCTGTTTCTTGTGGTATGCGTGCAAAGTGCAGCCGCTTGCTCCCTCCCTGGAAAGCAGCTATGAAGAGGAACAAATTCCTGTTATGGGGAAAAAGATCACAATGAAAGTGGTGGCAAAATACAGCCATTTATGTAGAGCAACCAAAAGAAAGCAGGAGCAATAGTCAATGTCCCAAACTTTCCCTTGAAGCACACAACCAAGTATGACACAGGTTTGGAAAGCAGCACTTCTAGCAGAATGTATTTTTAGCAAGGAGACTGTTTAGATCCTCCGTACTTCCTTAGCTGTAATTCAAAAGCAGATGCAAGAGTTTTTACCACCATTAAAATAATCAAAGTTTTAGAATAACAAATTATGTGAATTAAAATGTCTTCCACTCATGACGGTCTGTCTGTTTACTGTTCAGTGTCAGAGACAACAGCAAGCAACTCATCCTGTACCTCAAGATTTCCTTTTTCTTGCGGTAGTTATGGTACATAATACATTTCTGCAAGAACAACAGATGAAAAAAAGCTCAACTAATTTCACAACCAAAGAGTGAATCCTCTCTTCTGCTAAGTTTCTCTCTAGTCAAACACATCTATTCTGCAATAGAGTTTAGCCTTGTACCAATGCAAGAAGAGAGAAAGAATTGTGAAGCTATGAATCCCATTAGCATCAAAATGCAGCTATGGAGACACGAGGATTTTAGGGAGATAAGATATTTTTTGAAAGAATACTAAGAGAAGGGAAAATTTCTTTTATGAAGCACACATTTTTCATAGACCTGGAATCCACAGCACATTATAAAACTGAATTTGTTGCTGCTGCTTTCACTTTACAGCATTAATCACTAAAGGCTTGCTTAGGTAGGCAGGAAAAATCCTTTTTCCATTGTATTAACTTCATACAATTTAAGAAGCCTTTCAAGACCCACATAAATGCAAGTAAACACTTCTGAGTCTAGCTGGTCCTGTGCTAGCCTGGGCACACGGCTGCACCAGAACACAACCTGCTGGACCTGCCTTCCACAGATGTACCTGCACTGCTGCTCCAGAAGGCAGAAAGCACTTAAATCACGGCAGCTCCATCTAGCCAACGTTTGATTTAAAGCCCTTAGGAAAGTCACATTTCCAGAACACCATTTCCAGTATTGCAGGGGTGCAATTCTGTTTAATCTTATGTCCTTGCACAAGTGGTAGAATTCACAGGTGAAGCAAACACACTGTGCAGAGAGGCACAGACAAAAGGGACCAGTGCACACAACAGCAGGGAGAGACATCCTTTAAGTAAAGTCCTGGCTGCAACTCACAGGACATGTTTCTGAGGACAATGACAACCTGCTCATAAATCCTGCTGGCAGCAACCATAACAGGCCAACTACCATTTAGGGACAGGAGATGCCTCCTCAGAGGTATTTGGTTCTGTGCAGCTTCTGCTGGACATGGTATTTTAAAAAACATGGTCTTGAGAAAAGCCACCACACACCGAGATACTGCAGGGAAGGGGAGAGGAGACTCACCCTGTATCCCAGAGGGTTACCTGTGCAGGAGGACAGTAAGCATCTTTGTGTGTCAGTCCTGGGATCCTGAGTGCGGGATTTTCCTGACTTTGATGCATCCTGCATAAACAAAGATCTCAACACCTTTGGCCTGCCAAGTCTCCCCATTAAGATTTGACTAGAACCAGGACGGGGGACAAAGGTAACAGAAAGGTTCCGTGCAAATATTTAACAAATGTCTTCCATATTTGCAAAAGCTTATGTGTATTTACAATACAGGAATACTACACTCCAGGGACAATATGCTGCCTTTATGCAATTCTTAGTAAAATTATCTTATTACAATGTGAAGGAACAGATGGATTTGGTGCATGCATCTGGAGATAAACAAACCTAAACCAGGTGTATGCAGAAACATGCATCAGGGCTTTTGAATTTCACTGTTCAGTCCCCCAGACAACCACATCTTCATACAATATACATATATTGCTTTAGCACATAAACAGTGCAGTCTAAGAATCAAACTGATGGTTGTGTCTATGCAAGATTCCTAATACCCAGCTTGCCTTTTAGAATTAACACAGGTAGAATATGCAATTGCTCCAGCAAAGAACAGACACTTGAACTGCTCCAAAAGGGGAAGAAAAAGCCAGACAAAAAAAACTCAAAACCCCTCATGGTTTGTATAATTTGGATTTTGACTAATGAGAAATCAGGGAAGAAAATATCCCTGTGGGCTTACAGCTGATTTCCAGAACAAAAGCTCCCACGGGGTCTTGAAGAAGGTTGATCCAAAAAACAAAAGATGACCTCATAAGAAAGTCAGAACGCAGTGCTGAAATCCTACCCGATGTCATCTAGGAGGAAGTGGATTTCTGCTAGAATGGCTTTACACATTGTTGCCATGTTAGCAGGAAACAGCGTGAACGCTGTTTTGCCATTGCATGGCATTGTCATGGGTTTGTCCCCCACTCCTGCCCCCCAACCTGCTGCTGGGCTGCTCACTACCGCTCCGTTAGCTGCTTGTACACAGCTTCTTGCAGAAACTGTCAAGGAACTTCAGGCTCACAAGCGACACTCGGCTCTCACTTACCTCTAGAGGTATTTCAATGGAGTAATTATGCACTTTGGGTGGCTTGGGCACATAATGATTTTCCTTTTCTCAAATGCAATTACAGCTGCATGGAAAGAGAAAGAGATTTATGGACGAAACACCAGTAGAATCGATATATCAGATCAGGTGGAAAACCATGATTTTGAGCTGCTGCTGAACTATATTAAACCACCTAAATTAACTTAATTAGGTGTCAAAACAAGTCTGCCTGATATATAAGAGATATTTGTTTTTAAAAAACTCAGTCCTGTTTAAAAAGGCAGGCTCAGCTCCCAATCAAGATAGCTCCTCTGATAAACTTTTAAAAGCTGCATATACCTTGAGATACAGGCCATCTCTGCAAAAGTTTTTTAGCTCTTCTCAAATTTGTATTTAGATAACAGGGATGCCAACATTCAACAATTTACAGAGGGGAAAAAAAATCAGAAATATCAGTAAACAAATGATTCAAGAGAAAACAGGGAGACAATTTAGGGTTGAAAGCTAACCTTTATGTGCCTAAACTTCCCATAAGCCCTCAATATAGCTGCAATTAGCTCTTCACAGATCCGGAGAGAAACAGCCACATCAGAAGACATTGAACTTTTCATTAGGTATACATATATATAAAATACATATATATGCATATATAAAGAACTTTCACCATCCCTGCCCTTCTTTCTCTTTTCCATACATTTTTTACTTTTCATACATTTAGGGCAGCATTTAGAGTAGCTTTTCTACATAATTAGCAACTGTCCCCATGGTGCTCTCTGTCCTGAAGCCAGTGACAGATCGACATGCGTGCAGCTGGAACAGGCATTCTGCATTTGGGGTGCCCACAGTGTCACAGCCCATTGCAAACAGCCAGACAGAAGGGGAAAGCACCAGGGCATCTCCCACCAGCATTAACAGGTGCAAAAAGAAACTGAAAAGGAGCATCACTTACAATTTATATGATGCAGCAACCTCCTATGCCCAATGGAAAAGCAGCCTGGAATTATGTGTCTGAAACACATGAGAATATTATTCCATTCCAGGCTCAGAGATTTAAGCTTAAGTCAGGTGGAAAAAATAGGCCTAGATTGTTTTCCTTTTAGCAGTGGCAGAATCTGACCAGTGCTGTCATACATTGTTTCAAAGGTGTTAGTCATTAGCACCGCAGGACTGAGCGGAGATCTCCTCTAGAGATACGGCACAGAAGGATAATGCACGCAGCTCAGAAGGGTTAGGGTGTAACAAAACTACAGTTCACTCTGCTCCCAGCAGGGACCTGTCTGCTGCAGCCCTGGAGAGGTTACGTGCCCATGGTCAGGAAGATAAACCAAGGTTCTGCCCCATTTCAGCAGTGTGGGTTTGCAGAAGGGGGGTCTCATGAAGCAAGTGCTCCATGTCTGCACTTGGAGGAGCCAAGGGAGGAAAAATTGCTTTTCTCTTCCTCATGCTTCTAGTGAACATAATCAGAAATTAGTTGCGTTTCTTTAACTCAAACAGGATGTTGTTTCTTAATGTGACTTCCATGCTTGCATCAATATTGCTGCAGACAAAACGACACTATTACAAACCAAACCAAACCATTATCAGACAAAAGCACTTGAGAGAAATAAGAGAGCTGATCATCAGGAGATTATTTGATCCCAATTTAATGTTTTTAAGTGCTGCCTCCAGGCCCTTGCCTCAGAAGGCAGCCTTAGCAAGCAGATGAATTCTACCCCTCTCCTGTGAACAGCAAGCAAACAAACCACAGCAGGTTTCATTTCACAGCTGTCTCCAGGCCAGTCAATCCCAAAACCAAAAGGCTGGTTCAAAAGGTTCCTTGCTGAGTGCCTGCCATGGCAAGGTCTGGACCTGGGGAGACCACAGCTGACAAGCCCCACCAGACAGCCTGGGCTTGGCACTGACAGTGTGCATTCATAGAATCTCAGAATGGTTAAGGTTGGAAAAGTCCTAGAGCATCCAGCAAAGCAGCTCCTGCAGGGCCCTTTATT
Organism: Phalacrocorax carbo; assembly: GCF_963921805.1. Classification (NCBI taxonomy): domain Eukaryota; kingdom Metazoa; phylum Chordata; class Aves; order Suliformes; family Phalacrocoracidae; genus Phalacrocorax; species Phalacrocorax carbo. The sequence continues at coordinate 9,432,371 of NC_087526.1, read as the reverse complement.
TGCTTTTAAAACATCAACAGTAATACCTAAAAAACCCCCAAAACACCAAAACCAAACAAACAATAAAACACCAAAACCCAAATCAACCCCCAAAAACCACAGTTGAAGATGCAGAACAGCAGAAGGAATTGTCCCCCTAAACAGCCCTGGCAGGAAACAAAATGCAGAGAGATGAGAGAGAAATAAGGCTGACTTTTGCAAGACAAGTGTCCAAGGCTGCATCTTTTCTTGCCAAAAACCAGACACATTTATTCAATAAAATTTTTTTTTGCCTTGTCATTTCTCTCCAGATAATCCCTTGCAGATGGGACTCAGATTCAAGATGTCTGCAAAAGCCTCTCCGTCAGTTAGCTTGTTGATCCTGTAGGCAGGCTGTAATGGATGTACTCAACACATCTTTACTTACCGTATAAGTTCCTCCTGCAGCCACCAGTTTTGCTATGATGCATACAATGCTCACTGTACACCTTAGTCTACAGCTGGGCCTTGAGATTTTGTCAGAAGACAAAGAATCATGCAGAAGCCTTTATTCTGTTTGCCACTCACCCTTTGAAAGCTACTGAATCCACCTTTAATTATGGGAATGTGAATTTGCTCATTCCAGGCTCAAAAACGATATTTGTTGAATCTTCACAAGCTGTAAAGAAAAACACTGTCATTGGGACTAATGCTCAGGATGCCGAGTTGTAACTATGGAAGAGCATCTAAGCTGTCATTTTCTCACTTCTCAAGGGAGGTAACACTTAAAGGAAGCACAGTGCAAGGTTTGTGTTTGCAGTCAGCTAAAGCTGCTCACAATACAATTTAGATTTCTGGATGCATGCAGGTGCACCCAAGGAAGCAGAGAGACATGTGTGGTTTTAATTCAAGTGGATTGCAGCTCAAAAATAGCTCATGCTGTGGGATAGATGAAAAAACCCAAGTCCTTCAAAACTCAGCAGGGCTGAGGTAGAAGGATTCTACAAAACAAGACTGGCTTATGTCCTAAAAGAGATGACATTCCAAATGACCAGGACTTTAATAGGATGTAAAACAAGCAGAGCAGGGAGGAAATGGACATGGAGAAATGCTTATACAATGTGCAGAAATGCTGGCATAAAACTGTAGAGGTTTTACTCACCCTTCTCCTATGTTTCTTGAAATACGATGGCACTTTCTGCATTCGAACCTTGCAGTGATATCAGCAGACCACACAGGAGAAAGACTCAAACCCTCATCATCTTCAGTCTTAATAACCTGCCAGTGACATCCCCAAAGTATTCTCCCTTTGCTCACCTTTCTCTATAGTAATTCAGTCAGACAGGCAGGTATACCCTGTCTCCCATTCAGATGAGTGAGGTGAAACCCCCACAGATATTTAAGATATCATAACTTACCTTTTTACTTTTTCTCTAGAATAATCCACCCATCATCAGCAATTTTGGGGTCCAAAATAGCAACCCACAATTACCTTGCAAAGTATTTGAAGCATACTGTTAAGTAACGTGAACCTATTTTCACTTAGCACAGCTTGGTCTGTGCAGGGAACACTCCCTTACACAGGGTGGAAGCCAGAGGTCCTTTCCCCAGACAACTACTACAAAATCCAGCCCTGGCAACAGCTATTTCACATGGCAGCCCTCCGACAAGATGCCCTGGGTGCAAATCGGAAAACCCAATCCGCAAAGCTCGTCTGTGCAAATGTTTTATTGTGTGCTGTTATGACTAACAATTCTCCAAATCATGAAGCAAAGATCATTTTGTACAAAACCTTCATAATAAATACAGCTAGCATTAAAAAATAATAAGGACCTTGCCCTGTTGCTTTACTCTTATCTCTAATGATGGGAAAAAATGTGCTTAGTTCTGAGAAGTTGAGTGATGAGATCTGGATATCAAATAGCCTCACAGCACAAAAGCTTAGGGATACAAAAGATCAGAGAAAGGCCCTAAAGTCTTGGAAAAAGTATAATGCAAAGCCAATGAATTAATGCACCTTCTCCACACTATGACAGAGGCAGCCTCATCACTCACTTCTCAGGCTCCTGCCCCTCTAGGCAAATGTACCCTTCCTGAGATATCCTGCAGATCTTTCTGGCTGCATCCCCAAACCAAAGTCCTTCCCACTCCCACGTAAAATAGGCAAACAAACATACTCTGTCAGGAGCATGATGTCAAGGTGCACTGCTCCAGTTGCAGCCAGCATACCAAGAAGACATCCTGCAGCCTTCCTCCTTTTCTTCCCTGCCAGCCCTAGCAGGTACCCAGAGCCACAGGAAACCCCCTGGACCATCCTGCTCCAGGTGCCTGAGCAGTGACCAGGCTGGCAATGGTCCCTAGCACAGGTCACACTAACCTCTCAGGCCACACCAGTGGCTAAAGGGGTGAGAAAGCAAAGGCCAACCTGCAGAATTCATGCTCAGTGCAAAGCTTCCCCTGCCTACATGAAAAGCAGGATGGGACCCTCTTCCTTGCAAGTCTGCAGTGTTCTCCCTCCTCTCCTACCTCCCACACTGTGCAGCTCATATTCACATTGCCCACAGGGAGGTGAGCACACACCACTGCCAATCTGCCATGATGGAGGCACACGCTCCACATGCCCAAGCCCCCCAGCTGCTGCTGGCTGTGATATTATCAGCAGCTGTTGTCCAACCTCTGCTCAGTTCAAAGCCACTTCATAGACAATACGACACTTCAAGGCAGTCCCGTAATTGCATGCTAATGACACCTCCATTGCTCTGCACAGCAAACAGCTCCTGCACAGATCTGCTAATTGCTCATCTGCCACTGCACAGTAATGCCACGTGCTTGGCTACAGTCCCAAGGGATAAACCCCAAATTATAAACCTATATTTCACATTATATTTACAGATGAAATGTCAATACCCAGCATCTCTGTCTACTGCAGGTCAACAACTTCAGGCAAACAGAAGGACAAAAAACCTCCAACAGCCTTTCAGGCGTGGATGGACACCACCTAGGTTTGAGCACTGCTCCTTTCTCTGGCCATCCTGGGTCTCACAGGAGCTTTGTCTTACCAGTCCACTTGACCAGAATCCCTGTTTTGAAAAGCTCTGCCCTCAAACCCACCACTGATGCTCCTCATGGTTTCTTCTTGCTCTGCCCCCTTCCCTTCCATGCAAAACCTGGAGCTGGCTCTGGAGACAGCCAGCATAAATTACACATCTAGGCTACTTGGGGAAGTTTTCACCTGCCCCAGCAGGGCAATGCTATGCACACCAAGGTGATCAGTGGTCTGCTACAGCCAGTTTTATCCCACAGGTGCCCACCCAGGCTGGAGCTTTAACCCCTGAATTTCTGCACCAGCAGTGCCCATTGCTGAGCTGCAGGCTGCTCTGTTGCAGTGCCATTCTGCCCGGGCTGGCCCAAGTATATCACTATTTGTGACGACAAACAAAGCAGCTGCCTGCATCAGTGCTCCTGCAGTCTCCTTCCTTGCTCAAATACAAGCTTCACATAGCTCATATACACATACACGTTTTACACATAGAATTTATCTTCTTCATGTCTGCCAAAATTGTTCAGAAGGATTCAATAGATAATTCTTCTGGAATAAAACACTGCTCACCAGGTTGTTTCTCTGTTGCCCCATTGCCCCAGTTGGAAGGGTGGCAGCTTCCCATTAGGCACAGCCAGCTCCCAGCACATGAACAAAGGCAGGAGTCAACCTGACATGAGGGAGACAAAATGCTCTGGATGTCGGCTGGTCTCTGGCAGACTCAGAGTGGCTGGTGGCAGTGATGTTTTCCAGACCATTGTCAAGGCTTCACTTAGTTCTCAAGCTTCAAGTGATTTCACAAACCATGACATTTTTCTAGAAAAGAGATAACTGTGAATTAATAAGATGCAAGGCACACTGTACGGTACAAAGCATTGTTCCACCACTTGTGTTCTACCTTTGTGTTCAACATCAATGCACAGTAGAGTTCAGGCTTTGTTTTTTTTAAATCTATGTCAATTACTTGTTAAAAGAAGATCAGTATCTGTTTCTCATCATGCGTTTCCCCCATAACTCTAAATGCAGAGGAGAGGAAGCATTTACAGGCATCCCCTTCTTTCCCTACAACCAAAAAGATGACCCAGACTCCCAGCGTGACACACCTGCCTGCCCTCCAAAAGATGCTCCTCTGCCCTTTGCTGCAGGAAGCTGCTTCCCATTGCTTTGCACTAACCCTTTCAAAGGCTGCAATCCAAGCCTTGCTGGTGCTTACAGTGATGATGTAGTAGAAGCTGCCACATATTTAAGCTTTCCTAACTGTCCCCTACGGCCTACTAAGTATAATTACCAAATAACGTGCATGAACATGAATGCGTCCTTGGCAATTAGGGTGCTGCCATGGAAGGGATATCAGCCACTCAGCTGTCTCTCTTGCTGAGGGTCTCTGGCCAGCCACCATTATCACAATACCTCATCATCTTGCACCCTGCAATGCTCCACTTTCCCCTAAGCAAAGCTGCTGACAGGTTGCTGCTCAGGATTTTAGGCAATAAAAATAACAACCTATCAGTGTTTTAAGGACCAAGCATTCAGAGGAATGATTATGAGCCTGTACAAATGGTGTACTTGCACTTCACACCAGCTGCTTCCCTGTATAAATCCATATGGCCAGGTCTCTTCCCCATCACACTGAGTCTCACCTGTGGGTCCCATCCCTCAGAGCCTGGGGTCCTGTTCTGCCCAGAGCCACTGCCACAGGACAGAGCTGTGGCAGACAACCACCCTCAACACCTGCAATACTGCAAGGACCAAAAAGAAGGATCATGAGGCCAGAGAGGACTGCAAAGGAGACATTATAACCATCGTCAAAAATAAAGTTCACAAGCCTTATTCTTGCTGTCACATCCCTGCTCTTTCTACCAATCCAGTACTTGCCCCCAAGAGAAACTCTTAGGAAAGGGACAGAGGCATTGTCATGCCTGCACTGTTTGTCAGCTCTGAGCAACCTGCTCAGCCAGTTAATGAGCTTGGCTTTCACTGTGTTTTTAACTAATCTATTCCAAGGAACATCTCTACCTTCACAGGAGGCCGGCACACCCACACCCGACATCTCAAAACCCAGCCAAGATGAGGCAAGGCTTTGGTGGCTCCTGCCTGATGATGCTGGCATCCTGCAACGTGCACACCCTCTCGGGAATAGTCTGCTGGTGATGGCAGCTCCTCAGAACCTGCCCTGCCTGCACACTGGGGCTCAAGCATTAGTTCAGGGTATATTCACCAATAAATGCAATTACTGTAAACATGAAGATTGGCTGTACATATTTCTGATCAAAAGTGACAATGTGAGATAACAAGAATTGCCACATTTTCCCACTGGTTTTAGTTGTATTTTGGCCAGGCTGAAATTAACTTCTACTTGCTATAACTCTAAAATTTAAGTGTCTGCCCCTAAAACGTGGCTGAGTCCAGAGTTGTTTGATCAAAGAGCAACAGATCATAGAATGGTTTGTGTTGGAAGGGACCTTAAAGATGATCTAGCTCCAATTCCCCTGCCATGAGCAAGGACACCTTCCACTAGATGAGGCTGAGCTCAATCCCACTGTCTATGTCACTGACAAAGATGTTAAACAGCACTGGTCCCAATACCAACCCCTGAGGAATGCCACTCATCATTAGCCTCCACTTGAACATCGAGCCGTTAACCACAACTCTTTCAGTGTGACCATCCAGTCAATTCCTGATCCACCGAGTGGTCCATCTGTCAAATACGTGTCTCTCCAATTTAGAGACAAGGATGTTACGCGGGACAGGGTACATTCCAGGCAGATAATGTCAGTTGTTCTTCCCTTATCCACCAACACTGTAACCCCCTCGTAGAAGGCCACCAAATTTGTCAGGCACAATTTGCCCTTAGCGAAGCATGTTGGCTATCACCAGTCACTTCCTTATTTTCCATGTGCCTTAGCACAGTTTCCAGGAGGATCTGCTCAATGATTTCACCGGGCACAGGGTGCGACTGGCCTATAGTTCTCCAGATCTTCCTTTTTTCCCCCCTTTTTAAAAATGGGGGTTACACTTCCCCATTTCCAGTAAGTGGAAACTTCGCTGGACTGCCACAGCTTCTCAAAAGTGATGGATAGTGGCTTAGCAACTTCAGCCGCCAGTTCCCTTAATACCAGCGGATGCACCTCATCAGGTCCCATAAACCTGTGCACCTTCAGGTTCCTTAGATGGCCTCAAACCTGATCTTCTCCTACAGTGGGCAGTTCTTCATTCACCCAGTCCCTGCCTTTGCCTTCTGTGACTTGAGCACTTGCTGGTGAAGACTGAGGCAAAAAAGTCATTGAGTACCTCAGCCTTCTCCATATCCCAGGCAACTGGGTCTCCCATTTCCTTCTAGAGAGGACCCACACCTTCCCTAGTCTTTCTTTTATCACTGATGTACCTACAGAAGCTTTTCTTGTTGCCCTTGACATCCCTTGCCAGGTTTAATTATATCAGGGCTTTAGCTTTCCTAACCTGATTCCCTGGCTGCTCAGACAATTTCTCTCTATTCCTCTCAGACTACCTGCCCTTGCTTCCACCCTCTGTAGGCTTCCTTTTTGTGTTTGAGTTCATCCAGGAGCACCTTGTTCGTCCATGCAGGCCTCCTGGCATTTTTGCCTGACCTCCTCTTTGTTGGGATGCATCACTCCTGAGCTTGGAGGAGATAATCCTTGAATACTAACCAGCTTGCCTGGGCCCCACTTACCTCCAGGGTTTTATCCAATGGTACTCTACCAAGGAGATCACTGAAGAGGCCAAAGCCTGCTCTCCTGAAGTCCAGGATAGTGAGCTTGCTTGTGCACCCTCCTCAGTGCCTAAAGGATCTTGAACTCCATCATTTCATGGTCACTGCAGCCAATGCTGCCCTTAAGCTTCACTTTTCCCACCAGCCCCTCCTTGTTGGTGAGAACAAGGTCCACCATAGCACCTCTCTTCATTGGCTCCTCTATCACTTGGAGAAGGAAGTTACCATCAACACATTCTAGGAACCTCCTGGATTTTTTATGCCCTGCTGTGTTGTCCCTCCAACAGATACCAGGGTGGTTGAAGTCCCCCCGATGAGGGCCAGGGCTTGTGAATGTGAGGCTACTCCTACCTGTCTATAGAGAGCCTCATCTGCTCAGTCTTCCTGGTCGGGTGGCCTGTAGCAGACGCCCACTGTAATGTCACCTGATCTTACAACATCTTATGAGATCAAAAGCTAAAGGCTAAAGTAACTAATGCTTTGGGGATAAGACAATTAAAAATAAACAGAGGTATTTCTTCTCTTTGTAAAATCTATACGTAAGTAGGAACCTACTGCAAGGGCTGTCAGGGACCCTTCAGAGCCACGGACTATTCCTCCACTTGCCTCATTTCAGCCCTTCCACTGTTTGCATGGCACAAGCTCTGGATCTACTGGCACTTCAGCTGGAATCAAATCCTGCTCCCCAGTCTCCCACAATAACTGACCAAAGGCTAAAACTATTTCTAAGAATGAAACCCTTTTGGTATGAATGAGGCATCCTACTACACTTTCAAATAGGAATATACAGAGTATAAACGAATCAGAAGTTAATTATAAAACCAGTCATAACAGCTAATAAAACACTGGGAGGTAAATATCTGCTCAGGTGATATCATTCTGCCACAGAGCCAAGGTCCCACTTCAAAAGGCCAGCTGATATTAATGGGTGAGTATTCCATGTGGTTCTACCTACGTATCTCCCCCAGAGCTTCCACAGTCTGACATTGCAGCTGCTGCTGAATTAATGACAAGCTTGAGACTTTTTACACACAAAATGTGAGCTATGTTCTTCAAATGACCCTCCAAGAGCTCAGAAGCTCTGAAGGGACCAGGGATGAAATCCAACCATTCACAATCTGCTGAACAGATAAAATTAATTCATGAAGATTCTCACTAAGGACAAGCTCAACAATTTATGGAGGTTCTTGTCAGTTTAACCTTTACATCTTCTCCACTATCTAAATTATTTCTGTAGGAATTGTCACTGTGACTTTAAGAAACTGCAAGAAAGTTATCTGCCAAAAAAAAAAAGAAAAGGGGAACTTTCATCCCTTCAGGGATGTGGACAGCAATAACAAGCAACTTGTAGAGTTCAGTAGTTCACAGCAACTATGAGACCGAAATGACTCTCAGACACAGCATGGATCAGTTGAGCACAGTCTTGTTTAGAGATTTGCCTGATGTAAAGTCAGGACCCTGCTGGACCATATTTCTGCATTCAGCACAGGTAAGTACTTTAGTTTAGTTTCCTCCTGAACATACTCCAATTCACCTTAATGCCCAGACAAAAAGATCCAGTTGCCCAGCTGGGCAACTGCACTCACCTCTCCAGTGCTCTGCTCAGAATTTGCCCAGCTGACCTCCGTTCTTATCTACTGATGAAGCAAAAACATAGCCATCCTCAGAACTGGTGATTAGGATAGTTGTGTCAGGATTTTGCTGCTCACATTTCTGTTGTAAAATCACCTAGAAGGGAGGCCACAGAGTGACTCATGCATTGTCTGCTCTTCTTACTCTGTGGCCAGTGGGTGTGCTGCAGAGCAGGACCAACAATTCCAACCCTTTGTACAGTTGCTGCTTCACCCCTTAGATCTTTCTGCTAGCTTTGGTCATTTTGTTTTTGCTAAAACTTCAGTTTTAACAGCAGCTTTCTGGTTCTTGAGAGAATCGACACATATCTTGACGTTTTCACCTTCTGCTGGTTGGGCTCTCTGCAAATGTCAGAAGCATCACCACATGCCCAAAGTTCCTACACTTCAAATCATGCTTCACAGACCATTACAGTCATGCTTTTATCTGAAGTACATTCTGCACGTTTGAAGTCCATCACAGCCCTTTTTGAAGGGCATTATTTCAAGATTAAGCATAAGAGAATATCTTGTAAAGACAAATTCTGCAGCAACTTTACTGAGATATAAAACACCCAGAATTAGACACCCAAAATATGCTGCTGACAAAGATGAGGCAGAGAGAGAAGCGAGAATGTTAGGTGGTTATGCTTCTTCATTTCTAAAAGAATCTGTTGCTTGGGAGCAGGATGCCTGTAGAAGAAGCAACAGTGCTTACACAGTGAGCAGAGTTTGGATCAAGCCCAAGTTTGCTCCAGCTCTTACCTAAACCACAGAACCACAATTGCTGATGTCCTTTTGCATGAGCAGTCTCTTCTCCTTTGGGCTGTTTCATGACAAGTGAAGCAGATGCCAAGTCTCTGCAAAAGTAGAAACAGAAAACAGAATTCTCTTTAGCACCTTGAGGCATCGTGTAAGACTGGCTATATGAGCCTACCCAGCATGTTTTCCTCTCGTCAGCGTCACTTGTAGCTTGCACAAAAACTTTGTTTCTTTTGCATACTTCTCACTGATTCCTCTTGATTTTCAGTAAATGTCTGACCATGGGAAATGAATCATGTTTCATCATGAAAGCCTCTATTGTTATTTTCTACTATCTTTCTTTCATCACGCTGCATTTAATACCACTCATTGGCTCCAATAATAAGCACTAAGAGCAAAACAGTATCCACTACCAGAAGCACTTGGAAAAGTTGAATCACTTTTTTAGAGACACACCTGGCAGGATGGCTACAGCAGTTTCCAGTAGAGTCAACTTATAGTGCCTCCACTGAGAACAAGACAGAGCCACCAGCTCAGCACAGGATCAACTCCACAGCCAAACAATATCCATTAGAATACCAAGATGATGAAATCCCTTTCTACTTTTGTAAAAATAAACTGCTTTGTGAAACCTAAGGTAAAGAACACGATGCATTTGTACAGCATGCAAAAATCCCACTCGGGTACTAGCAGTGCCGTCTGGAAGCTGCAAGAGATTCTGAGCACCAACATGTAAATCAGAGCACCGAGTCAGTCATGAACAGAGTTTTAATCTAAATTTGTTCCATTGATGTGACAGAAGATTTATTCCACATCAAGCTGTTTATATTATGATGTGCAAGTGAGTAGATTTAGCTCACGTTTCAGTCTGCTAGAAGCCAAGATATTTTAGAAACACGGTCCATTTAATTCTACTTGGTTTTTACTGCTGGAGTACTATTAATATGCACACTGCTTTTATTTGGATAACTTCTCAATCACTCTTCAACTAGTTTCTAGTGGGCACTTCTCCAAAACCATAATACCCCTGCAAATACTCACCATGGTCCCAGCTCAGGAAAGGCTAAAGACAGACAGGACTGCAGAACAGTGATAAAGCATAATGTAACAAAGCCCATCTCCATGTGTTAATTAGCACTGGTGAGAAACAAGTTTAGGGTTTTATTTAAAAAAAAAAAAAACACCACTCTTAAGTAAGCATAAGGGTAATTTGATGAGCTGGACAACATATAATTTGAATGCCTGCATGAACCAAACAAAGCATTCAGCAAAAGAACTACCGGTAATGTCATAGTCCAGAGAGGGAGCAGCTACCTGCGCACACCCAGGTCTCAGATATGCCTATGCCATTAGAAATGGGATGATTTCACTACAGACCCGATTGCATCAGACCAGCTCACATTCCCAACACTGAAATACATGCATCTTGTACAGTTTCATCCAGCATTACAAAAGGATGCCTTTGCCTCCCTGATGGATTGTGTGTCTAGGGCTCATGCAAGCTGTCCCCAAGAGGAGAGAGTGCACTCCATTGCCAAGATCTCATCAGTTATGCACCAACTCTTTAGAACTATTCATTATACAAATTCATAAATGAGAACAAAGAACAAACTCATTACTAGCTCTTGATGGAGACAGGACATTATAGCTATCAGACAAATGTAGTGGCACGATAACTGGATTAGGAGATCTGTAAATACAGCTTGTTGGAATTGGAAGCTCTGTAACAATTTTTAAAGTAGAAAGGAAACAATGCCTTAAGGACATCTGCAGGGCTGTGTTAGTAGCAAGAGTGCCATTAAAGCCTAGCATATACCGAGCTACTCTGTCATGCAGAGTCTGTCTAAATCATCATCTCCTTGTGTGCACATTGAGAAGCATTTCCCTTCTCTCACCCATGCCCTTTTTCACCGGAAAGGTAGCACACATGAAGAAGTTGCTTACTTTATTCTAACAGGCATCAACAACAGGACAATGGTCCATCAATATATCCCTGCCAGGATTGGATGGGTCACTTTTGTCTGCAAACAAGTACAGCACATTAAAATCACATTAACATGCAACAAACATCATGAGGCCAAAAATACAGAGAATCAAAAGGTGGAAAAATTCTAATTGTACAAATGCTACTTAATTACTTTAAAGGTTACAAGAGAACCCTGACACAATACAGGCTTTATATACCAGCCTTTGCAGAAATTTCTACCAAGCTTAGCACAGTTCTGCCCTACTACTAGAACTGTGCTGCCATTAACGCTGACCAGCATCAAATGGCTGATTAAGACACAAATCTCAGTATTAATAATAAAACAGTGAGTGTCAGAAAAATAGCTATTATAAGCATGTATGATGTCAGCTGCAGAATGGAGAAAAACTTTTATGGTGTCTTGCCAATAACATTCATCTCAGGGGAACCATCAAAACTGAGGATGCCTTTGTCTAAAGCAATCACTGATGGCCTATGAGCAGAGAAAATTACACCTATGCATGAATATTACAACAGGTAATTTGAAACACGTTGCAGATTCTCAGCAGAGGTTGCATAGGATAGGTCTGTGCGTCTGTCTGAGTCTACATGAAGAATTCCAGGGTAAATAAAGGCGGCACAAAAAGGAAAGATAGAAAATCGGACAAGAGGAGACACTGGCTAAAAAGAGAGCAAGGCAAAGAAGGGAACAAAGGTGAGACATTTATAAAAGTATCCAAACCTTGAGCATCTGTAATAGTCACAGACAGAAACTCCTGATCTAATCAGGTTTAGAAAGAACCTCCATCCAGACAATGAAGCTCGATTGATTATATCCGTACCCAGGTAAAAAATTATTACAGAAGAGCAGGGGCCATTGCTGGCCTTCACTTGATGCAAAGCTAATGCTGCATGCAAGTGCTATGCAAATTGTTAGCTCTGTTCCCAGAAGGAAAACCAGAGAAACCCAGCACACAGCTAGTCCCTTCACTCCTTTTTGAGGAATAAGAGAGGAAAAGAATGTCTCCTTTCGCAGTGGGCTAGCTGTTAAAGACTGCAAGGAAAAGGAAGGATAAATTGCATGATATCACAGTCCAAGCAGAAAAGGCAGTAGAGAAACAAGGTGTGGAAAGAGCAGCTCAGGAGAAGGATACAGCATGTCCTCTTCCTGCAGGCTGGAACAACTATGAAGCAGAAGTCAAGTGCAGCCACTCTTTATACAAACCCTTGGATAGCACAACAGCCAGGACTGGGCTCTGGCAAGTAATATAGTCATGATTTACAACCTAAAATCAGAGAGTCCTAATAGAAAAATAACAGCCTGTCAGTGTAAGTGATGGTGCTTGCAACGGCCTGCCAGCCTCTCAGAGCAGCCGCTTACAGCAACCGCTGTCAAGGAAAAGGAATGACCAGCCTGGGCAATGGGCTCTTCTGTCAGGAGGGAGGGCCAAGGGGGCTCCTGTTTTGCTTTGGGGATAGTTGGTTTCTCTGGTTTACAAGTCCTGGACAACCCCCAGCTACTGCTAAAAACTAGAACATTGGCAAAAAAGGAGGCGAACACTGTGAGCACAGGTGAAGGAGCACAGAGCCAACTGATTACAAACCAGGATCAACTTTTGGCTTTAAAAAGGGGCCCAGCCAAGAAGCTCACACCTGTTCCAAGATGCCTGGAAATTAGTGTCTCTTTGCACTAGAGAAAATTGCTTTGCAAACAGAGAAAGCATTTCTGGAAGGAAGCTCTTTTGGACTGGCCTTCTGCATTCCCTTGCCACGAAGCGCACATGAGGGATGGCTCTGAGCAGCAGTTCTGGCCATGCAGCACAATCCCAGGTTTGCTCAGTTGCTAAAAAAACAACCAACCATGGTTTGAAAAGAAGCAGGTGTATAGATTAGCAGCAGCAATGGGCCCCCAAAGAAATAATTTAAACAACCAACAGCACACCTCAAATGCCAAATTCTGAATATCTGAGGAGCAGTCAGGAATTTGCAAGCCACTCAAGGGCTGAAATTCCCTCATATACAAAGCTTATATGCAAATAACAAAACAAAACAAAAAAAAAATCCGCAGAGATGACCCAGGTTAATCCCACCATATAAATCCTTCCCTGAAAACTACACAAAACCCCAGGCAGTTTACAGCAGAAACGAAAGCCCAACAGTACCACCTGGTGGTAATCCTCTTCTGCTACAGCCAGAAGCAGAAAAAAATCATTGAAGTCATTCAGCATATTAAAAAATAAAAAAGTCGTTTTTAAACGGTGGCAGACCATTACGCCATCCTCAAAATTCACTCCGGTACACCAAGAGGAAGCACCAGAAGCTTTGGGTTTAAAAACCACAAGTTTATCAGAGCCACAGTGGAACGACTTTCTTAGGGAGAAAGGCAACAAGCCCACGTGCAGAATAGCCTTCAAAATCACCACACCATTTCCTTTAGGCTCATCTATCCAGATGCAGGAGAAGATGTAAGAGAAAGATTTTTTTAAAGTAAGACAAGACAAAATTTACACACTGATGAATTATGACAGCCACAGAAGACTCAACATTATCCTATCCACCAGCATCAAAAACAGAGAAGTTTAAGAGTCCAGGTGGCAGCAATAGGGATTTTAGACTCTTGGAAGCAGTAATTTAACCTTCATATCTTTTGTTATTGCAGAATTGTTTGGACAGGCGAAACTGCAGTTGCAAAGACCCACAATTTCCAGGCAGACGTTATTCGGCCTACATTGCTGAAGAGCAGAAAATAGCCCGAACAGGTAAAACAGAGAGGAAAGAGTGATTACTGAGGGTGAAGAAAACAGAGCAAACAATACTGCTGTAGGTTAAAAAAAATTGTCAGATGTCTTCCAACTTTATAGCAGACCAGATACAGAAACATGTTTGGACAATTGCCAGCATGCTAAATAGCAGCTATGGGGCTTTCTGTTGTACCCCATTAGCTTTCAGGAGATGGTGGATTGCTGCCAGACTAAATGCATTATGAAAGCAGAGAAGGGGGATGGGAGAATGCAGAGCCACAAGAGGGGAAAAAGTGAGAACAGGAATGAAAAAGAGGGATGAGATGCATATAAAGGAGAGACACAATCAAGGAATGTGAACAAAAAAGGAAAGAGATGGGAACAAAAGGAACGGAGGAATTCAAATGGTGGGAAAGCTGTGTAATATTTGCAAGAAAAGCAGAGAAATAGGACTGAAAGGGGAACCAGAAAGTCGAGGGAGGTGATTTACCAGGAAGATATGCAATTTGTGCAGGTGAGCAAGACGAACTCAAGCATCCCTGTTAAACTAGCCCTTGCTTTCCTGGGCTCATTCCTGCTCCACTCATCTGGGAAGGCAGAGCCCAAATACAGCCATTCAGTACAACCCCTCTTCCCTCTGACCAGAGATCCAGATTCCTCTGCTACCTTACCCCATTTCCCTGCAAATGTCTAAGGCTCCCCAGGCTCACCCTCTTGAGGCAGGCTTCCTCATCAACAGCCCTCCCAAATTCATCATGAGGGTCTAGTCAGCAGCAGCTCAGCCTGAGTCTCTCTGCCACAACCTACTGCCAAAGTCACTGCTCCAGCCTCAGTTCATGTTCCTGGCATCTTGAGTGCCAGTTCTGCCAGAGGCAATGATTCTCTTCTGGGAGAAGACCACAAGTTTTCCCTGGGCCATAGAGCCCTGAGACAATCCACTCAGTTTCCTAAGCCAGGAAGGAAAATGCCTTAAGATGCCCTTCTGACCCAAGGGGGTGGCTCCAAAGGACAATGTTTTCCTACAAAAACCGATCCTGCATACCCAATCTTCCTCCCACTCTGCAGGAGCTGTCCTCATACAGCCTAAAATAACTTTTTTGAAAGTTTCATTTATTTAAAGGTTAAAAAAACCACATAAATAATTTTAAAAAGTAAGCCCCTTCCACATTTTCTCCACAACTCATGTTTCCTAGCGCCTGAAAGTTTGGTACCAGTACGTTCTACCTGGAAGGAAGAGAACATTAAAATACCAGCAGCATTGCCCGATACCATTGTGCAATGGATAAATTACAGAACAGAGACAGAGACCTGTCTTACCGGAGTTTGCCTGTGTTATTTTAATGGAAGCAAAGTAAGCATCGTGGCCCTCTTATCAGTGGCTGAGCAGGAGGCAACAAGCTCGAGCTCAGGAATGAACTTTATCTGGTAACACCAGTTCCCAAGGAATGCCTGCAAAAGAGGAAAGATTTTACTTAATGACATTGTGATTTAAGCCTCAATGTATTTTACTGCAAACACCTTGCTTTTAGGGGAGGAGGTGGGATGGGGGGGGGTCCATTCAGTCTAGTCCACTGTTTCTGCTTCCTCAGAAAAGAACAATTCCAGTGGAACATAGGCAGTAAAATGTAAGTCTGCAGAGAAGCAGAAAACAAGAGGGAGTGGAGGGGACTGGCCACAGAAAGTGAAGAAAACAGAAACACTGGAGAGAGAAAACACAATAGAAAGCCAAAGGAGAACAGAGGAGATAACAGCATTTCTGTGCATAATAGTGGTTCAGGATAAACAGAAGACTACGCATGCATCATTTGCACTGAATAAAGGCCATGAGTGTGTCTTAACTGCAACAAGAGCAGTAACATCCCCCCAGAGGGATTCCTCTCCCTACAATCCAGTAAGCAAAGGGTATGTGAAGATGCATTAGCCATCTGGGGCAATGTGCGAGCTGTGTACGGGCGAGTGCTAGAGAAGGCTCACACCAAAGTCACTGCTCTTCGGTGAGTTGGCCCTAGGGGGGTGCAGACAGCAGAGCTGCTCACAGAGTGCTGTCACCTGCTCCCAACGGCATGGAAGGCGCAGGAGCAGCAGCAGCAAAGTACAGTCCCTGTTTCGGTATAGGAAGGCAGAAGCAAGGAGAGAAGTAGGAGTGCCACTGATCCACTGTTACTAATATTTATATTATGCCAGCAGCTTATGAGCAATAAAAATATTCCAGAACAGTTTCATACACAGGATTTGCTGTCTATTTAAGACACACACCCGCAACAACAGTTTGCTGCACTGCCTTACAAGAAAAGACTGAAGTCGTCTCTGTAAAGTACAGAGTTCTTGAAGAGATGCATCATGTCTCCTGGCAGGAGACGAATGCATAGCCTGAAGACCTGGAAGAGAGTTACAAACAGTATCTAAAATGGCAGAAGTAAATTAATTTAATTGTCTCCATACCATTCAGTAGTGAGAACTAAAAAATTCAATCAAACATTAAAAGGCCTTACTACTTGCAAAACATGAATGAGCAGCAAGCAGGAACCTGAATTAATCCATGAGTAACAAATTAGTGATTACCTGGAATTTGCCACTGTGACTACATTGTACACAGCAGCCACCCTGGACACTGCAAAATGGTCAGTGTGGAGCTCAGGCCACTCCAACTGAAAACAAAAGTTCCCACCCCCAGCACTGAGCAGAATCATCTCTCAGCGTTAGGAGCAGGGAGCCCAGAAGCAGCAAGCATCATTTTACACCCCAGGGAATGCAACCGGACCTCACAAGCACAGCTTTTCCCCCGCCTCAGGGACCTCTTTCATGAAAGGGAGGCACAGACGTCTGATCCAAAGTCCTGTTGTAAAGAAGTCATTTGTCCGTTTGGAGAAGCATCCCACCAGTAATCCAAGGCCATGTCACAGCTGTCCCATTCAACAAGGCAAAACATCCCGTACATTTGTTGTCACCGATATCAAAGAATTTGGTGCCAGGTCTGCAGAGAGAAATCCCATGACCCAGGACTAATGACATGCTGATGGCACCGTGGCTTCACACACTTTTAACCTAAGGCATCCACAGCCATTTTGACAGTGATTCACAAGCATGCATAGTATTAGACGCACTGGTAATATCCTCAAATATAAAAATCACAAACCAGTTGACAAAGGCAAAGTTCCTTTGACTTCCAAGGCAAATATACTGTGCACAGCCCAAGAACAGGTAGTAATTTTTGTAATTATTTACCAACAGTTTCATGAGCAGACCCTATCTCCAGCAAGCTGACGTTGCTCAGACCCACCATGGCAGCAACCCACATCTTTTGATGTAGTCCTTGATTAGTCTAGCCAAGCTGCAGAGAAGGAACCGCTTGTTTTCAGAATTCAGGCAAAAGGGTGACACCATCTGCTCCTTGAAACTTCACTGTCACTGTAAGTGACAAATAGGCTTCCTCATGCCTCTGCTCTTGGATGAACTCCACTCCAAAAGAGCTGCAAGTCAAATGTTTTTCATCCACAATAACCTTTACAGAGCAAAAAGCTCAAGCAAAACTCTACAAATAATTTTAGCCCAAAGCTCACTAATGACAAAGTAGAGAGAAACAGGAATCAAGGGTCTAATTGCACCTGTCCAGAATTCAACCTTGATTCGTTACCTTGTGCTCAGTCTAGAACAGTTGACTTAGCAGGCAGTAATTTGAGCTGAGACTAGATGCTTCTGTTTAAACATACCCTGCTGGGAAATAAATGAAAAATATTGCTTATGTGAAAAAGTGTTTGTTTTCCCTCTTACACTTTCTAAAAAGTATTCAGGAGAGCAGTGGCAATATAAAGAAAAAGCATTTCTCGCAGACATCATCAACCATGAATTCACAGACACTTCCACCACCTTGTGACACTGCTCCCATCCTTGCTTTCTCAGCACCCAGATTTGCTAACTTTGAATTCATCTGGCAGGGTTTTCCTCCATGGACTCTGTCTGGATGGAAAAGAGAGTTGTAAGGCAAATGAAAAAGATGGGAGTGGGATGAAGTAGGAGAGAGGACATTGTGCTTTGATGAAAAGGCAAGCATACCTAAGGAGTTCTTCATATTTCACCTTACTGAAGACCTAAAGAATCAGAACCACTTGTTTTTTGAATCATAGAATCAAGAATGGAAGTATAAGGGATCTCAGAGTGGGGGGGGATCTAATGCAATGCCTGCCTACAGTGGAGTCAGGATCTTTACCTTTCTGCTAAATGTCAAACTTTTGCACTCTCCTTAGAAAGTCATCTTCTACTACTGCCCTGCCTTTAGTATTAGAAAGGAAAAAATTATTTGTCTAATATGGAATTTAACTCCAGGAGTTTGTTTCACCACAGACATGGCCAGACTATTTTCTTTACAACAGTCTCTTATGCATATGAAGACTTAAGTCTCTTCCTCCCACCTCAGAGAAGTCGTCTTTCTAGGTTAGATTAACTTCAGTTCTTTTAATCTTCCCAGGTAGGCCATTTTACCTTTGTAAATCTAAAACCTGTGAAGGAGAATAGCAGTCATATCCCAGTTTGCCTTTGTAACAGGCACACTCTCCTAAATTCATGGGTTTGCATACAATAGCCAAACCAGACTGATTAAACCCAAAAGAGAACCCATTTAAAGGAATAATTTATCACCAAATCTATTACTTTATAGTAGACATTGTTCTTAAACAAGGGACTGGTTTATTAAGCCAATTTCATCAGGGAGGATGCTCATGTTTTCTATTTGATGAAAAAAAATTAATGCTTAAGTAGTAGACATTTTTCATGGCAGCACAAGAGAACCATTTCAGCGCAAGACAAATACAAGCAGCTCTTAATGCAGGATTGCACCTCAAAAATACCTTACAGAGGGATTACTTTCTTGGGCAGTTTGGAGAGCAGGTGTGATTTGCTTTCCGGCGTGGTATACTTGCTTCTGAATTTGAGTAGCACACAGTCCAGATTTACTTCCTGCAAGACAGACAGTGGTTTCATTTGCACACTACCAAAGGGAGAGCACAATTAATTACCTGAGGTTCTGTAGTGTTGACAGAGCAAGAATTATGGAAGACAGCTATGAAAATAAACACTGCCCTACCACCAGTAAAAAATTATGTTCGATTTCTTCCTTTTCTTTTTTAAATATATTGGGAAATTACTTTTGCAACTGCTACTCCTTAGACCTCATCTTTCATCACAGAGGACAGTGTCATTACCCAGGCTATGAAGCATCACAGTCAATGTCAGTCTTTATAACATGTCATCAATATTTTTATTGTTAGTATTATCTATAATTTCTTTCATTGCCATGCAGAACTCGTTCAAACCTGTGAAAACAAACACCGCAAATTGAGACCTAGACCCAACCAGATAATTCATAACTGAGAAAAAAAGACCATAAAGATGGCATGTTGTAATAGCGTTGTATCAAAGGTGAACCCAAAAAGAACTCTGCAGATTATTTCTACAGTTTCCAAATCAGCAAATGCATTTAACTGGAAGCCTAAATGGTGCAGTTCACAGCCATTATGCACCCAGACAGGTATGGTACGCAGTTATTTTTAAATGGGCCATTTATACACGCTGCTTTCTAGTTTGCACACGTATCTGCCATGATTTTGCACACAGAACAAACCACTACATAATTCTGAAGTATTAAAATTGTGTTGTGAATACCACTCACTAATCAAAACTCTCCTAAATTGGTCAAAAGGGAATCACAGATTGCAGCTGTTATTATTAGAAATCTCTAGCCTGAATGCTATTGCCTTCAAATATTGAATGTGGAAATGAAGGTACATTTTTCATAAAAAGCATATCATAAATTAAGAGGTGAAGAAACTCTTTTCATCAAATATTTTGAGAGATGTTTCCCAGCCAGTCTGTTTTTTATTGTAAGTGATCATAAATAGTATCTTCCACTTGTTGGGCACAGGAGATCTCTCAAAGGCAGCCTTTGACCTCTGTCTGAAAATCTCCTAGACTGGAAAACAGTATGATTCAAGAACGGACTGCATGGAGCTTTCATGGCACACAGATTCTCATAATTATGTCCCGCAGAAATGGAGGTGAGTTGCAGTACAGCAAATACACTGGAACACTCTTACAAGGTTACTATTTCTGACACACTATCTATAGCTGTAAGAAACAGCCTCTGTTTGAAAAGCTTTACCATGCAAGGTAACCAAGCTAACATCTCCTGCTAGCATAAGCACACTTTGAAGACATCAGCCTGTGAGAACAGAACAAGCCAAGAGAAATTTAGGATAATGCAAGTGTTAAACCCCAGTTTTGATAATGCTTATGACAAACTTCAACCCATCCTTAGTAGTCCAGTTTTCAATTCATAGCTGTGGTGCAGCTAACAGGAAATTATCTGAATAGAGAGGGCATCAACCCCCATGGACACAGCTGACCGAGCTGGCTCTCCAGCCACCCTGCTGCAGCAGCTGAAGCATGGCAGACTCTTAGGGTTCATTTGCCCAGAAGACTAAGGTGAAACTAATAAAGCCTCCAAACAGTTCACTGGGCTGAAAACAAAGCTTCCTGTGCAGAAGGATTACGTAAACATGGATGTTTCCTGCTTAGAGGAGTCTCAAAGGTAGGGACAACTGCGCACGTGTACTCCTGATCAAAGAGCACAGCAGAAACCTTCCAGTACAGGAAAAAAACTTTGCTCCCCAACTCCAAGGACCCCGAGAGCATTCCCCCTCCTGTAGATTTGGCTGGCAGGGCTTACACCATCTACTTATTTCAATATATTTATGTGAATTATAAGTATTTATTCAACCATTAAAAAAACAAAGCGACATTAACCACCCAAAGCAGCGATCAAAAGTGTCAAAAAATCTTGAAAGCAATGAGTGGCATATTGCAGCTCTTTCATTGAGTCCATCCAAATTATGTTTTAACAGAGCTAGAGAATGCAGGGGGGTCTGGGTTTTGGGTTTTTTGTTGTGTTTTTTCTTTTCTATTCACCTGCATCATGACTGCTCATTCCCCTTGTGCCATTTTTGAAGACCAAGAGATCATTAAACAAGAGCAGCCTATGTCTACCCTGAAATTTCAAATGAATGGAAATAACCTTATGAGCACACTCACCGTGGTAACACCTTGACTGCAGCTCACACCCGACCTAGTTTAAGATTAGCCAGCTCAGATAATACTATCAGGGTAGCTATGGCAGTACCAAGCCCTACACATAATAATCACCCACACGTTTAACCTTCCAGGCCCACATGAATTGAACTAACCTTAATAATACAGCAGTAAGAAGGAAGATCTCTCATTCCTTCATTACATTGAGGAAGCTGAGAGCTCTTAAGCTCTTCATATCCATCCAAGTATTTAATAAGGATCTATGGTGATTGGGATTTCTAGGGAGGTTCAGAAAGAACAGTCTTATCTGAAAAAAGAATGAAACCAGCTGCCACCAGGAGCTTTGTGTCCCATCTTTCAGCACCATGTCAGAGTAGGACAGTTGTGACTTCTTATGGTGTTATTCACCTTTGTAGCAACACATTTTCTCTGTTCCAACGTTCCTGTGCATTCACTGGTCATGGGGAGACAGCTCCCAGGGGTGACTGCTCCACCTCTTTGCCTTTCTCTACCTTTACGTGGGGCTGCTGTGGAGCTTCACTATCGTCTTGACAGGCACTGTCACGAACCCCTCTGTCTGTGTTCCTCCTCATTCTCCCAGAAAGCCCTTCTTTGAGAGAAAAGCCAAGATTAAACAGGGGTTTGTATTCAGGTTTTGAAAAATGGACCCACTTCCACTGTCCCCTCATTCTAACCTCATCTGCTCATCACTTCATAAATATCAATCTGCAGATCTTTGAATATGTCAGGATTTATATCCACGCTGTCCCATGAGATTTAATGCCTCCTGAATGTCCATTCATCCTTATGCATCCCCTGGGGACAAAATCAGAGTCAGAGCAGTATGAGAAGATTGACAGACAACCATTTTACAAAATTATTTTCAAGAACAAAATGTCTGCAAACACCTTTCAGACTTAAAACCAAAACCAACACCAGTTCATGTTTTCTACAGTTCTGACAGGCCAAATATATTTTTATATATATAAATGCACACATATATTACATATTTATATATTAATATTGTGTTTATTTTCATGTTGTATAAATATATATATAGTTTAAATAATTATTTATACATCTAATTATGTATCAATATGTTAAATATATATACATTATTTAAAGGCCACAGTTTAAAAAGCCTGCCATCTGCATTGAAAAAGACAGAAGAATAATATTTTACAGAAAGCAGCCTTTGACTCTCGAAAGCTAGGATGGCCTTCTGGGAACTTTCTTCTTGGTCTTAGCAAATTTCAGAAGTTTAACTTTGTTCCTTCTCTATTAAAGAGAAAAAGAAAAATATTTTCTTGGACAATAGGTTGTCTGTCTTAGTAACAGTGTAAGTATGCATATCCTCAAAAATACCATTTTCTTCCAGATAGTCCAATCTTCCAGCTTAACAGGTACTACAAAAAAGAGAAATCCCCTTTGTTTTCCATTTCTTTGGATGGACTTTGCCTGTATCAAAACTAGCTCCTTTTCTGCAGTACCGCTACCTCACCACATATTCCCTGTCCAGTATTTGTGCACCATTATTCCTCTTTAGCCATAGAATATTGTTCCTTTCCTTAAAAGTGTTCTCTCGCATCAGATTCAAGCATTATCTGTACCATTTCACGGCATGATTTTATTCCTATGCATTTATCTTGCTCCTTTATAACTGCAACCTTCTCTAATTTCTGCTTCCATACCTTTCGTGTTCACTAGTCACATCTGTTTAACACCCTTCCTTCCTCTAATTCTAGGCCCATTAACTATCCAAACAATTTCTGTGAGGAACTGACAGTCACAGACACAAAATCTCAACCCAGATCTTACCAATCAAGTTTATTCAGGTCTCCTTTCAGCAAAAACATGGTTTGCATTTTTGCTCCCTGCATTCTAAGCACCACCAGCTACAGTATTGCATGCTCTCATCCAAACGGCTTGCAATTTCATATTCCAATTAACCAGAAGTGGACCTGCAATGACTTTGCCTCACCTGACTTTCTCTGCATTAAAAGATCAGTAAATTCTTCAGCTGCCCTGCTCGCAAAATGCAGGTGCATATTTTTTTCTCTGCCAGTAACCTGGGTTGTTTGCAGCCCCTGCAATAACAGCCCATATGTTAGGCCCATATTATTACCCAGTCTGTTTCTTGCGCTAGCATAGAAATTGAGAGGCATAGTCTGCGTACCACCAGGCTAGCTTGAAATCTACAGTAGAGTCCTCATTATGTTTACACGCTGACCTCCAAAAAAAAAAAAAGTCTTTCTTTTGTGAGAAGTAGATTCTAGCCTTATCCTTGGAAGGATGTTCTAAGAAAGAAGAACTCCCACTCCTGAAGGACACGCACATTCCTGCGAATGGACATTCGACTAGACAGACTACAAGATGACTGGGTGCTCAGGCAGGCACATTAAGTAGTGATGATACAACAGCAAATAAGTTTTTGGCCTTTATTTGAAGGCGTTTAACAGTTACAGTACGAATTGTCATTGCAAACCAGGAATTCTTAAAAAATTGAACAATAGAAGTTTAAAAAACATCCACAAGTCCACCTGCAAGTAAGACATGTTGGTACAGAAAGGAGATGTGAGCTTTTGCTTCTTCCATTCTGTCCATTTTCAAATATCTGATAAAACTAAGATACTAAGAAAGGTTGGATGCTATCGGAATTGTTCGGCAGGTGATCATTTAACATTTAACAGCATATACTGTACCAGTGTAACAGAGTAGCTATGTTAAGTCTATGGGTTTGAGTTGGGCTTATTGTTATTTTCTTCCCAAAATGACATTAAAAAACAGATTATGCCAAGATATCTATAATGTAGTCATAAGTTGACTACATGCCTTTGTCCCCATTCTATTTATAACTCATCTTGGTGGCAAAGTAGTGATGTAAGCAACTGAAAATCTTAGCAGCATTTGACTTACAAGACTGCAGTTTCTAGTTTTATAATGCACATCCACACATTCAAGTCTCACAAGGCGCACTAGCAGTATTTCTGACTCATCATTCTCTTAGCATAAAAGGATATTTGCTTGCTTTGCTAACAGAGATCAAAATCAACGTAACACAACCCATTTGATGACCTGGGTGCTTCACAGTTCCACACATGCAAAAGGGACTTCAAGCAACCGGGTCCCAGTGCGCAACTGGACTGCAGACAACCAAGAAGCCCTTTTCAAACTCAGCCACATACTATTGCCATCTTTTGCTTTGAGTTGCTGGAATAATGGAGTATTTAGAGTTGAAAAAAAAATATATGCTTCCAACCTCAAAGCAAGCAAGTAACGGTAAAGAAGATTTTATGTGCATCAAAACCCCCGTTCTAGGTCTGCACTTCTGTAGTCCAACACCAGTAGGCAATGCCAGCAATGCCTGTTCTTTCAAATAAGGTATCTATGGAGCACCTTGGGGGCAGGGAGGGTGTTCTCCAGCATGATAGAGAAGCCCTGCCGGGAGCACTTCCAATTTCAAGGTTAGATACATCCCATAAGCACTTCTCTGAAGATGCTGGTCTGTGCACACATCTGTGACAGTAACATTTAAGCTCATCTGTGAAACACTTCAAATGAAACAACTCAGCTAAGTTTACAGTCAATCTGCTCAGAGACTGGTGACAGATGCAGTTAACATCTTATTTGTTTATAACTAATAACCAGTGTTTTAGCAGTTTTAAAACATTTTAAACACACTTAAAGTCATGCGACAGCATTCCTGTTACACAGCCCCATTCTCACACCATTAGAAGGAAGAAGCCAACAATACACTCACATTTCATCAACTTGGGGAGGGAATAAAAAAAATAAACTTTTTTTTAAAAACACCACAAAACCAACAAAACCCAAACCCAAAACTCAAGCAATGGTTTCCCCCAGCACGCTCCAAGGAAAGTTTCAACATTACTGCTTTTCAAGTTAGCAATGACTATTACTAGGACTACAGAATGAAAGCTGATATTCCAGGTCCTGCAAGCTTCATCATGAAAACTATCACAAACTTTAGCTTTGCCTAATCATATCTGAAAGCATGAGAGACTCCAGCAGACATGACACTCTTGAAATACAGAACTTTATTTAGAAACTGCTTAAAATAGAAAAACCCTGTCAAGAAAAATCCAAGTCAAATATGGTTTCTCAGTAAAATGGAGTTTTAGGGCAACAAAAGTCTAAAAGGCCACAAGAGAAATAGCACCACTGCAATTTTAAACAATGGCTAGATACTTGCTTTTTTGGCATTCACTGAATTTGGGTTTTTCTCTGAATTTCACAAAGATTCATGCACTACACAACAATTACCATAAAATGCTCTCCTACACACATTTTAGGACAAGCTACCACCAGAAACAAATGAATACAAGCACAACAGGACTGATCAATCTCAGTAGTGAAGGGGGATCAGAAGTCTTGCAGGATCTTGCCAAACACAACAGTAATGAGGGGCATGATAGCAAAAAAGGACAGTTAAGGAAAGTACTTTAAATATTAATATTTAAGTTAGTCTCAGTACTGTATTTTCTGCAATAACATTAGCTCTGTTAGCCAGCATCTTTTAGTTTTTACCCCAGCAGACTAATGAACTGGCAAGTATTATTATTAGATATGCCCTGGTTTGAAAGGGGGAGTAAAAAAAAAAAAAGAAAAAAGACAGAAAAATCATCATCATGTGTTCAATTCACTTTCAATCTAAGATAGTTGTACAGTACAAGTACTGTTACAACTATCGGATTTGATCAGCATTCCTTGGGATGGGAAAGAGAAAAGAACAAATGAGAGACTAAAAAGTTTACCAACAAAAACAAAAAGAAACAGGACAAACAGAAAGAAGAGCCAGGAAGGAAAATTACTTCTGAAGAGCATTTTAGGCAGTAAGACTGGAGGCCTTTTGCTTTTTTCTGTTGTTTTGTTTTTCTTACAGAAAACACAGTACATTTTGGCAAAGTCATTAGCCACAATGCCGTACAAAAAGGCTTTAGCACTCTTCAAGGTAATTTATGTGTCTCAGCTGTTCATACTCCCTCTAATCTTGTGACAGGCAACATTAAGGCCTATTTCATCGAGAACTAATCACTTAGTAAGCAGCTTTACATAGGAATGGAGTTTTGTTTTAATAGCCCCTTTTGAGCACTTGCTGACAAAGTGAGATTGCCATGCAAGGCCTCTCAGACAGCAGTGAATGGAGTTAAACAAGCGTCTACCCCAATATGAAGCACATAAAATCTCCCGTCACATTACTTCAATTTGGCATATGGAAGCATATTTTAAATACTCTTAAGGCATTTTATTATAATTTCTGTGCTGCAATTTCACATTAACTCAATCTTTCTGTGAGTCAGAGTCTTCAATTTCTCTAATACACACCAACTTTGATGCAAAAAGAGTCTTCCCACAAATCAGTGTTTTACCAGCAAATCATTCTGCAACAAGTTCCAAATATTCAGCCTCTTGCTCCCTAAATATACCACCTAGATGTGAATACTGCTCTGCTACAAAGTGAGAAAGAGCTCCTAACTCAAACCCACTGTAAAAAGTGAAACTTCTGCAAAGTGCACTTTAAGAAGAGGTACTTTTTTTGCTTATGAAAAGAAACCAGTGAGTCCTCTAAGAATAAAGTGGAGTATTTTACAGTTAAGCACATGATCTGGGGCAAAGAATCCTGATGTTGCTGCTCTGCTGGTACAGTATGTGGTCTGTTAATACTCTTCTTGTTCCTCCTGTGGTGCTCCTTCGTCAGGTATCACAAAGCCTTCCTGAAGGGGAATAAAACAAGTGCTTTAATGAAAATCTGATGTCAAATCAGTTCCTGGCTACTCTGTATGCTCTTATTATTTCCCTTTTACTTAGGATATACACCCTTAAGTGTACATTTACAGTGTCAAGATATGTCACCAGAAGAGTTATTTTCCTCATCTTTGATGTATCTGTTACGTACTCTGTATGAAAGTCTAACCTTGTTTGCTGCCTGACTATAATTAATGTTATCTGTGCCTTTATTACAGGAAAAAGCTAGGCCATAAACCTAAAGAAAAAAAAAAAGTAGAAATAGAGGAAGCCCTGAAAAGCAAACCAGCTTCCAGCTACAGGAGGAGGGAGGAACTATGCAATACAATTTAAACCAGATTACTTACATCTGTGGCATAAAGAATTTCCACAATCCTCTGCAACACTGGATCATTCTCCCCTTCATTCTCCTGGCAGATCAATTCGATGTTCCTCAATTTGCCAAAGTAGAAGTCTCTCTCCTTCTCCAGGTCTTCAACAGTAAGTTTCAATACATTGATCTGTCAAAGGGCATCAATATTAATTTATCCACCACAGACAGAATTCAGTAGTATCTATTCAAAAGGCAGGGTCCCCAAAGCTCTCAGAGGGTGTTAATATGCAAAACACTTCAGAAGTAACCAAGACGGAGGTGCAGAATTGGGAGGAGGAAAAGGTCTAGTTCCCAAATTGTAATATTACTGCCACAACACCTAGTCCAACACACGCAAAACCACTTGGAAATTCTACAGGCTTATTAAATGAAATAGGTAAAGCACTAACTGCCTGCAGTTTTTCTTTGCTAACACATTCTTTCAAGACAACTCTCACACTGATGGCAGTTTTAGTTGTATTACATTCAGTATTTTCAGTGAAGTAGCAGCTGCTCATAGCTCAGTTGGAATGCCGTGATAGCTGCAACACAGCTGTGGAAATACAATGCTATGTGTGATATGGCACATACTAGGTTTAAATGTCTCGGCACTCATGTTCTGCAGAAGGGGTTTCGCTCCTATCAGGAGAGCAAGACCATTATAATTAAGGTTTCCAATTAAATGATTTTAAATGAGCTTACTAGATTCAGATCATTTTCTTCCATCTGCCTGACCCAGTCATTTCATGCTATTAAAAAAAAAATCTGCACATAAATCTATACAGCACAGGTCAGTATGCAGGACCATTTTGGTCAACACACCTGTTCAATCAATCCTGCTGACTCATCATCTCCTGCAGCCTTTTTGACCATTCCAGTACCAGTTTTTGGAGTTGCTGCAGTCCTCTGCGTAACAATGGGCCTCTGTGGGGCTGCAAGATTAATTCAGTGTTAGTTCCTCTCAGAACACCTTTCTTCCTCCTATAAGGTACTAACCCCCTTCCAAACATGCTTAGGTCTGTAACAGTTTGAAGATACGGTCCTTCCTTCTTGACACCATATGACGTCCCTTTTTTTTTTTTTTTGGCATGTGTTGGCACAAATCCTTGCCATTTTCTCTTTTAGAGAAGATTGTTCTTTCTGTAGCTTCCAGAAAACTAGGTACTACAGGATGACTCAAGTGTTTGAAGCCTAGCGTCTCCAAAACAAGATGCAAAATACTGTAACTTCATACACTGATTTCAAATAGCAACCCAGTCTTATTTTCCCCAGAGTTTTTAATGATCTAGATAATCTTTTAACTATTTTCTCTACCTGCGCTGCTAGAACTGAGGGATTTCTTGGGTTTGTTCACAACTGGAGCAACAAGGTTTGGTGCTACTGTCTCTTGGCCTTGTCGAGCTGCAACAGGATCATACTCCTTCCCATCATAGTTTGCATCAAAAAATTTTTTGAACCACTGAACAAATTCAAAGTTGTCCTGAAATTTTCCTTTCACTAGTTTGTCCACAGGGATTATCTGGAGGGGGAAAAAAAAAAGTCAAACTCGTATTAAGGGTAAAGAACCTCTCTCTCTCTTTTTATATGAAGTTTTAAAATTAGTGCATTCAGAAGATATGCAAATGTAAGTCTTTGTCCCACCTAGAGAAAACCCTTCTTGAACATAACTGTATGTCAAACAGTAGGATGTTTGCTAACGATTGGAATTTAAAACAACTAATGTTTTCACTGTAAGGGTCCAAATAATTTTCAATAATTCTGCAGCAAGGTTTCTGCTACACCAAGTTTCAACACAACACTTCGTTCAGTAAATGTGAAGCTGGCTCATCCAGTGCTAGGTTTCATGAATCTGAACTGCTGACCAATTTCAGACTGCTAACACACAGAACTCCTACGAGATCTAAACATCACCTTTTTAGTAGATTACAATTACAGTTTCTCTGGAATGAGGAATATAACTGAAGATTACTAAAAAGATGCAGGAAACTGTGAAGTCTTGTCTGTAGGTCACGAGCTGAGAGGTCATTACCTGGCAGGGGCCAGGAGCCACTACCATTACATGACCACTCAGCATTTGAAAGCATGGCTGGCTGTCCTTTTCTGGACATTCTGCACAAGCTACTTCCCCCATGGAGAAGACCTATTCAATATGCGTTGAAGCTGCTAGCCAACACAGAATGAGGCACCCTCTTAATGACAGAAAACAACTTTAACACAGAAATGTTCTGCACCATACCAAACATGTTGTCAGTATCTATTACCTAGATAAATCACCCTTCCATAAGCAGAACTATCATTCGATCTGAAAAAGTTTTTTCACAGATGTCATTTTCACTAGCTTAAAGTTACATATGCTTGTAAAGAGGAATTTGAAATCCTTAGGACTAACACACCAGTAGGTTATGGGAACATACCTGGTACAAAGATGGTTCAAACGGGAAAGAAGTAAACCTTACCTAACAGAAATTTCAATATTAGTCTGTGCTACATAGGATGCACAGAGTTAAAATGGAAAAATTCATCCAGTCAGTAAGAACTAGAAAGCTAACCTTAGCTGGAATAAAGCAGATATTGTCCTAAATCGAGCAAGGACCCCAACGCCAAACAAAACCAAAACTTTTGATATTTACAAGCCAAAAGCAAACTCTGTTCCCAGATCTATTCGGCTCTAAATTTGAAAGTACATTCCATCTACAGAGAATCACAATCCAGCTTACTTTGTCAACACCCATTCTTTTAAAACCTGCTTGTAGAACCTTGAAGTTCTGAATGTACTCATGTTCCAATTTTGCTTGAAACTTCACTTTCTTGAGTGCTACAGAACCTGGGAAGAGCATATCCATAAATTGACAGTATGCAGCACCTGCCAAAAAAAAGAATACAGATCCTAGGATGAATCAAGTCAGCTCACTACCCTGCGTAAGGTACTTTATAGTCAGATCAGCAAACTGACCTGATGAATTCCTCAGCTACACAATCCCTTAAAGGCAACAAAAGCAAGAAAACAGGAACCTTCAGTCTCCTGTTCTGACAGCATGGTCATAAATAAGCTTGAGTGAGCTGCAGAACCAAACGTTTGGTCTCATGACTTGAACTCTTATGGACAAGAGCAATACTGCCTCCATAACCCCCAGAGAAAAAAAATCCAATGAGTAATTTGACTTTCTTCATGGATATCTGAAGCACAAATCTGAGACATTTCATGTGTCTAACACATATGTAAGCTACTCTTATCAACCCTAACAGAACTAAACTAGAAAATTATTCTAAAAGTTATATTTAATCGTTATTAAAATAGTGACACACTTACTTACTACAAACAGAACCTATACACAACGCAAGGTGCCCTAAAGGTAAGAGGCCAAATTAAACTGGATTATATTTAAATCATGCCTTAATCAAAGAATTGAAATGAGACAGTGTTTTCTTCTATTAATTTTAAATCCTTCATGTCCTTCAATTCAGCTCTTACTGTAGAAAGAGCAAAAAGAGGGATTCAGTTCAGCCACAAAGACTCGACAACCACCTCCAAAAAAATTAGCTTTTTCAGAACATACACACCCATCCATTAAAAGAAAATACATTTTTAAACTGTATTCTCACTCTGCAGTGATGATATGCAACTGTGTGCCACTGAAATTACAAGTGCAACATTCTAAGCATTATTCCCCCCACCAGTATCAACAAAGCATAATGGGAACCTTAACCCAAAGCCTTAAACAGCTACATGACAAGCTTTTGTGAGGTATCTGAAAGCCAAGAAGTCATACCTCATGGTGTTGCCCTAAACTAGTCTATTCATCTCAACCACAGGTGACAAAGTCCTATACTGTTCCCCTTCTACCAAAGTATTTTGCAGGTCTCTGGGGTTCCCACTTTCACCTGCTACTAGAAGACTGTGGCTTATCCACTGGTGCAAATTAAAAAAAATAATAATCTTGCTGTTTGATCTCCACTGTCTTTCAGTTCACTTGCTAAAGAATTCCAATGCCCAGCTCAGAAAATAGATGGCTTGCTAGAAATCAGGGGTTTGCTAACTATTGGTAGTTTGAGCAATAAAGATGACCACAAAAGAGAAGATCACAGCATAAGCCAAACATCATCTGTGCATTTATGCAACCAGAAACTGCTGCTGCCACTACTGTCCTTGCCAAAGGTAGCAAAGCAGCTTGGAAACTCCTGTTTTCACATGACTATGACAGACAGTGGAAACCACTTCCACACCTGCAGAGGCATGAAGTATTTTTGCAGACACAGGAAAGGGACATTACTCAGCACATGCCACATCAACAGCTCTCAGTCTTTTCCTGAAAACAGGTGAGCTGAAATTCTGCAGAGCCAGTATTAATTATCCTCACTTATCAGAGACAGAGCTGTCATAGCATTCAAGACACACACCAATTCTAAGCAAAACTTCTCAGCTGTATAAATCAATACTGCATATGTCAGCTTTTTTAATCCGTCTATCTGAAAGTGGACAAAACTTACATTTCCCTTACTCCTGTGGTTGTAGAACTTTGGTTCCTTCATCCATACAGTTTTCCTCCACCATCTCACCAGACAAAAGCCACCACAAATACCTGTCAGATGTCTACTGTAAGTACCCTGCTTCTCTGTGATCTTTGTCAATGTTTCTCCCACGGACTCAGCCAGAGGCTGTACGGACATTCCCAGACTTATTTTAAATTTATTCCTTCTTTTATTCTGTATCTCTCATTCCGTGAGCAACACCTTATCTCAAACTCACTGTATGAGCAGTGCTTCCACTTTTCACTAAGTCCCTTTCACCTAACTGTTGCAGTACCCAAATCACCACCTTTTACCTACGCTGCATTTTCAGCCTTGGGGGTTTTTTTTTCAGCTCCTACTCCATAGACTATTATATTTTATTCGTTTCTACAAGCCTCCTCCCACACACATGCTCCTCCCTATGATGACACTTGACTCCATTTCAGTACCACAGTCACTTCCCCTTTTCTGCCTACAACTCTATCCAAGATTCTGCTTTGCCAAAGTCAGCTCAAGCCAAAGTAAGCTAGGGTAACACAGGCTGACATGCTTCTTCACCATAAGGAGTTGTAAAGTCCTGAGGTTGAAGCCAAGAGTCACCAGTATGCCTTCCTCACACTGCTCCTTCTGCCCAATCGGTATCTTCAGGCACCTCCCAAATGTCCTAACTAGTTCTCTTCCGTAAGAGATCACATTTGTTTATGCTAGTTATTTTATTTGTAAGACTTTAATCCCCATTCTGCCTTACTGCATCTACACTGAGGTGATTCCGAATACGCCTTTTCATTACACTTACATCATTAACAATGATTTCAATAAAATTCTAACCATAACCGGATTATAACACTGACTGTAATAACACTGACCATGAATCTGTTCATACCAGCAATTAAGGCAACTGTATGGCTGCAGAGGGCCAGCACAGACGGTTCACACAGTGCGGCTGCACCTCCACAGAACCAGGATGCACATGGAACCTGGAATTCCCCTCACTCTGAGCCCCCTTACCTGAGCACAGCTGTTCAATCTTTGTCAGCGTCAGCTGCAGAGACTCATTGATCCACGCGAGCATGTCATGTCGACTCAAGTTATCGCTAGTCACTGAAGTAGAATACACATTAACTGCCATTTTCTGAAAGACAGAACCAAAGGTGTAAATACCACAAAAACTAATGCTGCGTGTTTTCATTGCTGCTGTTAAGACACGGTCACTAGGCTGCGGTGGAAGAGCTTCCTTTTGAGCCTTCATGACACAACAGCCAAGCATAACGTGAAGCACAGGAAACGCGATGAAGCTGCCTGCTGCTCACAGCTGGGAGGCCGGACCTCATTTCATCACAACTGTACAGGACAGGGTTTCGTGCTTTCTGAAGAAAAATTAACACCAAGGCACTCACATGGAAACTTTGATGAAAGGAATCACAGCTGCGGCACGTTATTCATCCCTCTCATCCGCGGCAGGAATACTTCCTGGTCGACCACGGTATCTCTCCAGGGAGAAATACCAAGCAGCCCGTCCCCGCCCAGCCCCGCCGGCACAAAGCGGAGCCGCCGCGCTCGCTGCCCGGCCGCGGAGCCCCGGTGCAGCTGCCGCCGGGCAGGGCCGGCCGCGCCGCACGCCCCCGCCGCGGGTGGGGCCGGGGGCCGTGGCCCGTGTCCCACTTCTCCCCCACCACCGCCGCCGCGCCTTCCCCCCACCCGCCACAGCGGGAGGCCCGTTCCGCCCCGCCCCGCTGCTCCGCCGCCGCCACCTCCCGCCGCGGCCCCGCGGCACCCCGCGCCCGCCGAGGGGCGCGCCCGGGGCAGGCGCGGCCCGGCCCTGCAGGCCTCACGCCGCTCCCCTCACAGCCCGCCGCCCGCCCGCCCGCCGCTCCCCGGGTCCGGGCCCGGGCCCGCAGTCCCGTCCCGTCCCGTCCCGCCCCGCCCCGCCCGCCGCCGCGGCGGCCCGGCCCGTTACCTGCCCCGCTCTCGCCCCGTCTCCTCCGCGTTCAAACCGGCCCCGCCCGCCTGCCCGGGACCACGTCACTCGCACGCTACGCGCTCACGTCACACCGGCGGCAGCGAGCGCCGCTCCCCGGCTCGAGAGGGAGCCAGCCGCGCGGGGAGGGTGGGGCGGACGGTTGCTAGGGGGCGGGGAAACCCGCCGCGTTGCTACGGCGCGGCTCCGCCCACTCGCTTGCCCGCGATTGGCGGTCTCTAGCTCCGCCCACTTCCACGGGGTCCCGCGTGCCGATGGGGTCTCTCACGGCTCCGGTCCGAGGACCCGCCGTGGCGCCCGGCCCGGCCCCGCCCCTCGCCACAGCCGGCCGGCCCCGGCGGCCTGGGTTTCCCCGGGGGCGCTGGGCTGGGCCTGTCACCTCAACGGGCGGCGGGGAAAGGGGCAGCCCGGCTCATCACCGCCGGGAACGCTCCTCCCTCTGTAAAAACCCCTTTTTCACACAATGTCTTTTTCACACAATGAATTCATCAAATAAGGACTGTCCGGTCATAGAGAAATACTGATTTTTAATTAGACGGCGATAAATGGTAAACTTGTTGACATGGATCCCCTTTCTTTCCCACACCACCATGAGTAAAACTGCGTGGAGGAAGGAACAGATCTTTTGAGTTTTCGCACTCCCCAATACAAAAAGCGTATGAAACATGTTCAACAAAACGATATGCTTCTTTTATTTTTAAAAGATTGTATAAAAACCCGCAAGACTTCAAAGTCAAAAATTCTTAACCTAAAAAATAGCACCAGGGAGAGTTAGAAACCTTTAAAAAGTATTAAAAAGGCGTTTCTGAAATCTACCTCTCCTTACAACATTTTTATAAACACATAATAAAAGGCAGCTTTTACAGGGAAAAATATTTCAAGGAAGACTTGTCTACTACAATTCTTATCAAGTAAGCTTAATGTCAAGACAATTCTTATTCCTCTTTTATCTTTGTTTACTTTCCCCAAGTCTTTTTTTTTTTTTCTCCTCATCTATTTATTTTTCTTTTGATCAGATAGGAAAGGATGTGAGATCGGGAATATGAAATTAGAGATACCACGGAGTGGAGGTTAGGTGTTAGCCCAGTTCAGAAAATAAGAACCATCAGAGGATCCCAAGGCAGAGGATGGCTGTCACCCCCGAGGCCCCTGTCGGGCTCCGTGTGGGGGCTGCGGCTGGGGCTGGGCGGAGGAATTAGTGTCGTGGCTCGGGTCCAGGCTGGGCATGAGGATCAGAGGTTGGCAAGGGGTCCAAAACCAGCCGGCACAGCGGTGGTGATGCCAGGCTTCCAAACACCTCCAGCACCCGCAGAACCCACCCCGCCATCCTTCCCAGCCACAGGGCTGGTGAACAAAGGTGCCAAGAGGGTGGCCACTTGTTCCCAAGCGCTTGCCGAGCATTGCAGATGCCAGCAGTGACGCGGAGGAGACCGCCTGGCTTTCTGCAGCGGTTTCTTAACTAAAGCGTGCAGCTCGAACACCCATCACTGAGATTGAACCCTATGGGAGGACTTTAAAAAGTAACCTCCAGGCAGGACCATGGAAAAAAAGCCTTTAAACTACCTGGGCTTCCCTTCATGCCCACTTGCAAGTGCAGCCTTGGGTTGGAAACTGGGAGAAGACGGTCCTCAGAGCCTGGGGATGGGCACAGGCTGGAAAGCTGCGCGCACACACACACACAAGAGTGGGAAATGGGAGGGTCCCTCCTCCAGGGAGGCTGCCGTCCTCCACCGCCCATGAGGAGGGTACAAGGGGGTCCCCGCATGTCAGAGAGGTAGAAGGAGCTGAGAGAGAAGCTTTGATTTCCCAATGATGCTGTACAACACCTCGTGAGACAGCCTGGCATTGGGTGAAGGGTTGGTCCAACACAAAACCACAGTTTGCACATGCCTAATTTTGAGAAGGCACCCAAGGACTCTGCCAGACCCAGGCGACAGTTTGTAGTGAACAGCAGAGGTAGGGGAGGACAGAGGGACCAAGGGAAGAACATCACAAGTAGTTTCAGTGCATTGAAATGTGCATTGGAGTTAAAGAGTCCCCAGGAGATGCCAGCCAGGACAGCAGCCCTGAAGCTACAGCAAACCTGGGGGAGGCAAAAGGGCTCTGCTGCGCATGCACCCGCATCTCCCCAGGCGCCAGCCATAGGAACAGCATGCCCAGGACTTCAAGGACAGTGAGATAATCACTCTGGCAAAGTCAGGGAGTGGAGGAGGGCAATCAAAAGGGAGCATAGCAGCAGCCGCAGGAGCTCCCAGTTTTGGGGTATGGCCCCAAGAGCCCTCCAAGACGCTGTCAGGCTGGGACTGGGCATATAACAAGCACAGCAGCATCCCTCTGTGCACAAAGTCATGCACAGGGAGATGGGTGCACAGGAAAGGAGAGGTAGGAGAGGTACAGCGCCTGCCTGTGGACCCCCAGGACCTGCCCCTGCCCCTGCTGCATGCCCCTCACCCCAGCAGCAGTGTCTGCAGTGGCAGGGGTGCACATGTGCAGCCCCCAGCAGCAGCAGCTTTCCCACCTCACTGCCACTGCGGGGTCAGCTCTGCCTGCCCACAGAGCAGGATCAGTGTGGGGTGAGGCCAGTACTGCACTCCTGGACCCTACAGCCCCACGGGGGTTGGGTAGGATTTTCCCTGCGAGGAACCCCCTGCACCACAGCTAACGCACTGCCAA
The DNA here is from genome assembly GCF_963921805.1 of Phalacrocorax carbo. Classification (NCBI taxonomy): domain Eukaryota; kingdom Metazoa; phylum Chordata; class Aves; order Suliformes; family Phalacrocoracidae; genus Phalacrocorax; species Phalacrocorax carbo. Next base: position 9,396,206 of record NC_087526.1, on the reverse strand, counting down.
TACTGTCGGGTTCATGACATTGTACATGACATTTTAGGGGGCTGTATTTTGAACACAACATTGACTACTACACTATCCTTCCTGCCGATGTGCCATTCATTTGAGAAATGAATGCTCAGAGAACATTTTCCTTTATGGACACTGGAGACCAAATCCTCTGTGCTCTGATTACTGTGTGAGCTTTCAAACCACTCAGCAGGATTTTAAAATGTAAGGAAAAGTTTTTGATGCTTTAAAAAGGAAGTAGTGAATATTTGTAAACTACAGCCAAACATATAAAACAATATTTCTTTAGTTCTAGCTAGAAAAGTATTTCTATCACCTCACAGTTCAGTTTCAGCTACATTCAGGTCTAGGAATCTCCACATTCTTATGTAATGCCTTAAAGCAGCAATAGACATTAAACAACAAAATGAAAAGTTTATCAAAAGAGTCTTAAAAATAAAGATTTGGTTTCTGTATCCTGCATGTTCAGTGTATGTAACCTGACCAGGGTCTCTTACACCTGCTGCTACAGTATGGGGATTTTTGGCAGTTGCTTCAAGAGAGGTTTCATTTGTTTAGGAAAAGCAATAATTCACTATAGTTCAAGTTTGTCTGCAGCACCCCAGCAGCTGCCTCCACACTTACTGCTCAGCAAGTTGTGACTTTCCAGCTCTAGGCTAAAACAGAATATTTAATGCTCTGGGAGAGACTTCTCATCTCATCAGTTATGCATAGAGCTTCCTGTGCTGGGTAATTAAAGCTCTTTTGTCCATCATTTTCTACGTATCGCTGCCGTTAGTCCCTTTAAAGAAAAGTTACCCTGCCAGGTTCTTTGGTTAAAGACATTTCCTCAGCTCTCCCTGCGGGGCCAGGCTGCCTTCCCACAGCACGTGGCCAGGGAGGGATGGTGCCATGGCAGATTCTGGCGGTTGTGCCCGTCCCTCTCCTGCCACGGCAGCGGAGCTGTGCATCTTTACCAGAGAGACGAGGGACGCTCAGCTTGCTATTCACAGGCAAAGTAATCCTTGAGTGGGGAAAAGAGGTGTCGGATGACGGGGACACTCCACGATCTCCCCAGCAGCTTCTGGCGAGCCCCGCGGCCGATATTGGAGACATCTGTGTAGTGCAGGGGGAAGCCAAAGATCCTGTGGAGCAAAGGCGGAAGAGCAGGGAGTGAGGCTTGGGAGCTGCTCCACTCCCCCGGCACCCACTGGCCACGGCAAGGACACGGCATCCCTCTGCCCTGTTCCCACATCCAGCCCACAGCTCCCTCGAGCCCCAGCCCCTTTTACAGTCTCACTCAGCAAGGAGCTTCTCATTGCTAACAGCCAGCGCTGCCCACCAGATCTCCAATTTTCTTGCCCAGAGCAGCAGTAAGCACATACCACTTTCCACCTGAAGCCCTGAGAGCATTTGGCAAAGGCAACGCAGTTGCTCCTGCTCTGCCCAGAGCCAGCGGCAGACCAATCCCAGGGCAGCAGCAGGCAACAGCTGGAAAGCCCACATCTACTACCGCCCTGCTCCTGCGGACACAGGTAGCCTCACAAATCATCCCTCACGTATCTGTGCAAGCTTATCTACCCCATACAACTTAACCTGCTTGTGGACAGAGACCAAGTGCCCAGAGCCAGCTGTAGACTTGAGATGCAACCCAGCCGTCAGAGCCCAGCCAGGAATGAAGGAGCCCCGCATTGCACCTGCTGGCCCACAGAAATCTATATGTGGTAAGTATGCGCACGTGCCTCCCACCCCGGACGTGCTTGTGAGCAGAGAGCAGTGAGCTGCCCAGGCACTGGGGGCTCATAGCACCAAGGCATTTACAGACACTGAGGGCAGCCAAAATTAACAACTAGCAATACTAAAATTTTCTATTACAACTCTGGAGCCCACAAAGCTGCTAGGTTGCAGTGATATATGCTGTACTGGAACACTGGTGACTGCGTGAGCCGAAAGATGGATGAGATGTTGAGGTACACCCTGATAAGTTGACAGGACAGCAGCAGCCCTGGGTGGCCACAACCATCTCAGGGTTTGAGTCTTACTGAAATTAAGAGACAGTTTCTCATAGCCAGGATGCAGTACAGGGTTCTTGCCTTACCAAAGTGCCCTGACATGTAGTCCATCAGGTGAAACACAGCAAGTGTGCTATGCTTTCCTGAAGTATGTACAGTGATGTGTCCATCCCACCAATGGCCTCTCCTACAGCCACCACAGCTTTCTGCCGAAATACCAGTCACCTCTGTAGATTGCCTGCCTCAAAGGCTGGAGCAGAGGTGTCAAATACAAGAGCATCACTGCACTAGGCAGTTGCTGGAGGGAGCAGAAGTGCTGCAGCAGGCTCTCAGCACACCGCCACCTCCACCAGCACACCCAGCAGCCGATGCCCCTGGAAACATACCCCGGCAGAGCTCAGATTTCCCAGTTAAAGGGAGATGCTAGCATTAAGACCTTGGCATGCTGGCTCCATTTTAAAATTGGATTAGGAAAATAAAAGGTAAAGCAGAAGAGCCACCAATAATCTCTCATCCAGGAATCAGCACTACCACTGAGTACTCAGGAGTAAAAAGTAAACACTAAATATCTAAAGACAACAGAAAGTTCCTCCTCCCAGCAATGTGTGTTAGGTCCTCGGTGCAGCCTCTCCAGCTTGGCTGAGGTCAACAGATCACTCTCCGAGTACCTACCCGGTTGTTAGAGGCTGTCTGCCATAAACTCACAGCTCCTGCCTGCTCCAGCATATGCCAGACCAGAGCAGCTCCTCCCAGGGCAGGCGCAGGAGCCCTTTTCCCCAGGGCACCTCCCTCCCTGAGCCATCTGGAGAGGTAATAAGCTTCAGGAGTCTCCTACAGGAGAGTCTCTCTGCTCCCCTGGTCAGAGTCCTGTACAGCCTGAACAGTATCACCATCCTCGCTCTTTAGCCATTCCTAATGGGGCTGGGCAATGCCAACCCCCTTTCCCCAGTGCCCTTGGTAGCTTTTCCTAGTAGTGCTTTCGAGGAGCCCTGTGCCCATGCCATCCTGCCTGCCTCTGCTCAGCAAGACACCTCTGCAAGCACAGCCCGTGGCTATTTCATGGAGTTAGCTCTGAGTCACCTGGGCGCTTCCCCCTCGTTACAACCAGATGAAAGTTCAAGTGCCATTTAAACTGCATGACACGACAAAGGCTTAGTAATTGCTATTTCACTTTCAAATACCTACATGCCTCTAGCTCAGCTTTAATTAGTTTTAACTCCAACAAATACTGTCAATTTAAATATAAACAAGCAAAAATATTTAAAACCAGTCTGTGTTTATTGGCTGAGCTTTTGGCTGCACAAAAACTCCAGTTTTTGTTTCTAAAAGTATTTGGTGTGCAGGAATGCTAGTAATTGGATTTTACTCTACTCCAAGTCCTTCTGTTGTGTTTTGCCATTAATTTGGGGTGTTACGAGGTGTGAACAAAGTTTGGAGGAGTGCAGCCATGCTTTGCCACAGCCGCAGCAGCCGCCTGCCATAGCATGAGCTTCCCCTCAACACTGCAACGGGCTGAGCGGCCCCGGCCCAGGCAGCTGCTCAGGTTCATCTCCAGCAAGCCCCTGCACAGCACTCACCAGGGCACAGGATTGCCATACAGCACCCCCACATCAGCCTGGGTCTTAAAGGCTGGTACATGTGTGCATCCCCAAACTAGACACACCATGCAGCATCCTGCTCAAGCCCTATCACTCTTCCCTCCACAGGCTTCAGGTCTGGGGGCAGAGGACGCTGCTGCACTTCCCCACAGTCCCATCATTGCTCATTAACAAGTGTATTATCATGTGCACACTGCTGCAGGGAAACTGCATCAAACTGCATGGGAGCTGAAGCTCTTTGGCTGCCACAAGCTGAGCTTAGGGCCAAGGAAGAAAGAACCACCACACAAGCATCACGAAATATAAAACTACAGCAAGAAATTCAAAACCACAATGAACGATTACCTGTTCATCCCTGGAAGGTTGCCCCAGAAGTAGCGTGCTCGGTGGGCAGCAGATATCTTGATAGCATCAATCATAACTGGGTTACACTGCAGGCCACAAGAGAGGGAAAAATAAATGATAGGAGGTGGAGGTGTGGGCTCAGGCCTCTTCTGTACAGGAAACCCTTCTCCACTGCACTGCAAGGACTTAAAAAGTCTTCAGCAAATCCTCCTAAGGGTGTAGCCCCAACAAACCCTTGTTCCACACCAGAGCACGGTCTGATTGGCCACATGGGCTTCCCACGCCATAGCCATGGCCAGAAGCTCATGAAAATCACAGCATGCATCAGTGCCAATTTCTCTGGGACAGGATCAGGACCTTCGGCCTCTGATGGGGTTTTTACACACATTGGTTCCCACTGACCCACAGCTTGTCTTGGCTACCACTAAGTTATAAATCCTTTCCAGTCCCTGACTTCCCTCTCCCTAGAAATAACAGGTATTGCTCTGCACAGATGCTTTCTGCAAGGCTGGCAAAAGCCTTCCTGCAGAGAACTAGTGCTGAAAGCCATAAGGGATCCAGACCCATGACTGAAATGTTGATTCCTGGCACGTGGTATCAGGCAGGGGGTTTTCCAGCGTTGGGGCTATATGAAACCACAGTCAAACCCTCACAGCTTTGGCACACCTTGCACAGCCCAGCGTCTCCTGCTCCAAGGCCTTTCCCAAAGCCAGCGGCAATCCCTACCTCCAGAAACCGAGAAATGTCCCTCTTGTCGTTGACCCTCATGGCCACCACATTCTCAAACATCCAGAAGAAGGGGCGCTCCTCTCCCGCCTTGGGACGGGCATAGTTGAGCAGGTGGTAGAATTCGAAGAACAGCCTCCCGGTTCCTTCTACAAGGGAGGAAGCCGGAGCGGCAGGTTGGGACCAGCTGTGGCATGGGGGCATGGGCATGGGGGCCCTGGCTGCCCTCCCCACCATGACTGGCATGGAGACAGCCTGTGCTTTGCAGGTGACACCCACAGTTTGCAGCTCAGAGGGGAGCCACCACCAATGCAGACTGGGGCTGAAGGACTTCCCTGGACTTTAAGGTGGCTCTGCACCCCAGGAACACCCCAGGGGTACCCAGCCCTGCAGAGACAAAGCAGCCTTACCATACAGCCCCTTCCTGGCTGGATTGACAAGGGAGAGGTCGTTACAGGGGCTTCCACCGATCACCAGGTCAAAGGGACCCCATTCCTCGAGCTAGAGTGAACAGACAGACCCAGTTAGAAGATTCCATGTAAGTGGGTCTCTCCTCCTTGGCAGGGCATGAAGCAAGCCTGTCCCAGGGCTGGTGGGGAGAGACCCATGCAACCGTGCTGCCATGTTCCCCAGCCCTCCCACAGAAGCGGTGCTCACATTTCTCTTGGTTATGTTCCTGACGTCGTGTACGTAGGTGATGTTGCCCTCATGCCGCATGGTGCCCACAGCAATGGGGTCTTCACAGATCTCCGAGGCAATGTACTTTTCCACTTGGATGCCCAAGTCCTTCAGCACCAGATACCCTGCCAAGGGACAGAGGTCTGAGGCTGCACTGCTCTCTTTAGTCTCCCAGTCTCCTTCATCCGCACAGAAGCTTGATGTAGTCACTCTTGCATGTCCTAAGTGGGTGCAGTCACACAGGACTTCTGGATGAGCAAACTTATTTTTTTGACCTGTTCATTTGGGCAGGTTTGCTCCCAGAAAGCAGAACTCCAGAGCTGAGTGAACTGAGTCAACCCAGTTGCCCTAAGGCACTTCTTCACCAGAGGCCAGGTTACCGGCACACCCGCAGCTCTTGCTCTCAGTGAAGCCAGCCACCCAAGACAGCACTTGGTGCATCAGGAAACCTCTGTGATCAAAATTCTTATGCCCTCCCTCCATCCCTCCCTCCTCCACAGCCATGTCCTGCAGGAAGGGAATCCTCTGCCCCTCATCCCCTTCTGATGGTGATCCTCTTGCCCCTCATCCCCTTCTCCCCACCAAGCTTTCAGACACAGGTGTGAGGTCAAGAAACTATTAATCCCTGACATTCAGTGCTGCAAGCCACCAGGGCGGTGCTCTTCCAGTGCCTCACCTGTTGCTATGCCATCAAATAAAGAGAGCACTCGAATAGGTCTCCTCTTTGCTGGTGGGACCGTTGGGTAGATTTTGGGTGCAGCCTGCAATGAAAGGACACCACTGAAGCCCCAGCTCTGGGCAGTGCTGCGATGCTCTATGAGGTCAAACCCTGGCTCTACAGGCATCGCCTCCACATTCAGGAGAGCATCTCTGGGGCCAAGAGCCCAGCAACCTTGGAGAGGGTGGATGAACGAGACCAAGGCAGAGGGCTGAGGAATTTTGACCTGTTCACCCTGCCCTCTGAGGCCCTCTCCCCCAAAGCATAGTGTGCTGGGCTCCCCTGCCCGCAGCCCTTACATATTCCTGTCCCTTGTCGCTGGTGAAGAAGTCCTGCAGGCGGGTGTTCCAGTCCTGCCGACGCTGCAGCACCCCATAGCTCCTCTGGGGCTGGCACATGTAGCAGTTCCATGGCTCCTGCTCTTTTGCTTTGGCCGACGTCCCTCGCCCCACCAGCACTTCCAGACACTCCACACAAAAGCACCTGCCCAAAACCACAACACGTTATGCCCATCACCTCCAGAAACTCCTCTGGGTCACCCCAGCCTCTCCTGGCATCTCCCCTGCATGCAACAGAGCCCCCATCCCATTTTGTAGGATGTTTTTCCATGCAGTATTCTGGTTTTTAAGGCTGCTAACACAAGCTGGTGACCCTGGCATGGGTAAAACTCCTGCCATCTTCCCCAAGGCTTATTCAGGTGCAGAGTGTCACAGCGGGGACAGTTAGGTGCTGGAATGTGCTGTATGGCAGCCAGCTGCGTGCCAGCCCAGCACCCTGCCCAGGCTCACACACGGCCCGGCTTCCCAGCAGCTCCCGAAGAGCTCTGCTGCAAGCTCAGCCGGAGGAGCAGAGATGGGGCCCACCTGCAGCAGCTGGCGTTGCTGCAGAGCAGCAGCTCCTTGCCTTCACAGCAGACAGTGCAGTAGGACTGGTAGCCATCTTCGTCGTACATGTAGAAGAGCTCCAGGAATCTATCCTAGCAATAGGACAGCAGGGAGAAGGACAGAGGATCAGGATCCATACTCAAAGGGTGAAGAGATAACACAGCTTCACTCCACCCCCGGTGCACGCTGAGAGCTCAGAGATGCACATCCCCGGTGCTTCAAGTGGAGAGAACATGCCACGGGACAGCCCTGTGTTGGATATAGCATGGCCAGGATCCAGCACAGTCACCCCTCCTGTCCCAGCAGCACTGGCTGCAGTGGAGCTGGACTCTGCACCCCATCCTCCGGCCCCAGGCTCCCACTCACCCCCGGCAGCTCTTACCCTGCATGTCTGGCAGAGGCCTCCCTCAAACAGCGGGTGGAAGGTGGCCGGGTTTCTCCTCCCGCAGGACAAACAGCTGTCTGTGTGACAGAGAAAGCTCTGCTCACCCCAGGGTATGCAGCCCTGTGCAGGAGTGCACACCCCACGCCTCCACCCCACCATGGGCTGCAGAGGCTGGAGCCTCTCGTCTGAACCATGTGACGGAGCTGAGGCTCCCCAAGGAACAGGCCCCACAGGAAGGGTCTGCACAGCAGTCTGCTCCCCTCAATGCAAAGGGAGGCTCAGCAATCTGCAATCAGTGCTTTCCCCCTTCCTACACAGTGCAGTTAAAAAGGGACCCACAATCTTTGCCTAGTGCTGCCCGCAAACACCTGCATCAGCCCCACACCTTTTCCCAAGAGAGATAAGGGCAATTGCTTACCTTCAAGACTCCCACTGTTGTTTGTAACTTCGGAAACCATTTGCTCTTTATAAAATAAATTTAAAAAAAGATATTTATCATTTCTTATGTAACAAATTTTAAATGCACTCTACTTACAGATGCCTTATTTCGTGCATTGAAACTGCTACAGCTTTGCCAAGCATTGCACAGAGGAGGCAAGCCATGGGCATATTAGAAATTTTCGTACAAAACCCATGTCCTTTCACTGCTGGAGGTGTTAGAGCTAGAGCTCAAAGTAGCAAACGCAGATCGTTTCCAAGCTGAGCAATTAATGGAGCCCAGCTTGTGGCATGATGTCTTGCAGTTGGGTTTGCTGGTGTCTTGTAAGGCACAAGTGAGGAACATAAGAACACAAAAGCTTTTGCCTTGGGAAGCCAAGCTCATGGTTCCCAGGAAGAGCCAAGCCCTCTCCCACAGAGGTTTCCCAGTGCTTTTCAGGATGCACGGCCCAGGCCATGCTACTCCCCAGCTCTCACTGCCAGTTACCTCGGGTCTGGTCCTCTTCCACTCGCTGCTCCTTGCTGTTGTTGCAGGGGTTGGTCTTCAGCCTCTTGGTGGGGGGGCACTGCTCAAGGGATAGCACCTCCTCTGTCCCGTTCCTCAGGGCCCCATTCTCTGCAAGGGAAACATGGATCCCTGGGAACAAGTCTCTGGCCCCCGGAGCTCCCCAGGGCACTGGGAGGATCTCCTGCCAAGCCCTGCCAGGTCCCACCCCAGGAAAAAGCAGAGCCCCTCCTGACCACCGAGGCTCCCCACGCATGGTTCGAGGCTCAGCCAGGTCATTGACTTCCAGGAGCAATAGTTCTGAGAGTACTTTACTCTGGCTTTTTGCAATGCTGCTGTGGGAGACCTCAGTGAGGAATGAGGAGCCCCAGGGCCATCTCAGGACCAGGCCACCCCAGCTCCATGCCCAGCTCATGCCACCCCCTCACCTGAGGCTTTAGGCGGTCGGAGCCCCTTGAAACCCAAGGGTTTGAAGCCAGTGAGTGCCCAGTCAATCATGGGCTTCAGCTGCTCCTCCAGGGACTCCCCGGGGGCAGCTGCAAACGTCTTCCCTGACCGGCTACGGGCAACCTGCCGATAGAGAAGGGACGGCGTGGGCCACCGTAACCCAGACCAGGGAGCAGCCTGGCTGCAGTGTGCATGGCCCATATGCCTGCCAGGGCTGTGGTCCCAGGCCCCCTCCCCACCATGCACACACATGTGCAGGGCTCAGCATCCCTGGCACAGCAGCAGCTGCCAGATTCCCATGCTGGGCGTGCCCTTGGCCACGGTCCTGTACCTCCCCTCCCTGCAATGAGCCCATCTGTCCTCCACCAGTCCCAGTCTAGCTGGGAACAGGGACAGCCCAGCCCCAGCTCTTGCCCAGACTCCGCTACCCGGCCAGCAACAGGAAGCAAAGAAGAGGCAGAAGAAGTGCCTGTGGGTTTGCAGCACCATAACCCAGAGCATGATGCATTCCCTGGATGGGGATCAGACCTGCAGGGTGCTCAGTGCCAGCCCCAACTGCAACGGGCATCCAGCACCAACCCACAACACCTCCTGCCAGTGTGACACTGCCTTGCAACTGTGATGCTTCCATGCAAAGCCCTCAGATGGAGCCTGGCCCCAGGGGTTTCTGCGACAGTGAGACCCTGGAACAGCAGCAGTTACTCCTGAATCCCCCAGGATAAGCAGAGTTTGGCCCCATGGCTGCGCCTGGAAACAGTCCCAGCAGAGAAACGAGGGTTTTCCTACAGACATCTGTCCATATCATCCCAGCAGATGGGTGAAATTATTAACTCTGGAGTGTGGCAGGAGCTCCCTCACTGATAGCTCTCAAGGTGACTCGCGGGCATTATCCAGAACCACTCCCAGATGCAAAGCAGAGCAATGTGCAGGAGCAGACCTGGGATGCCCCAGCCCCAGCCAGCTCCCCACACACTGCCTGAGCTCTGCACATTCCTGGGCTGAGCAGATGCCCAGCTTCCCAGCTGGGGCACCTCTTCCTGCCCCAGTGAAGTGTTTCCTTCGCTGGCTCAGCTTCGTCAACCACCCCCAGCACAGCCCGTCCCTCCCTGCATCCCACTGCCTCCCACAGAGCCCGGCCGCTTCACTTGGCACCTTATCCATCCAACCCCAGCTCTGCTCCACAGTTACCTCCAGGGCATGGTATATGGCTCGTCGGTAGGAGACCAGCTTATGAAACGTGGAAGAATTGAAATGCTGCCTAAAGGCCATCAGTCCCACCAGCTTGTCTGCAGAAACCTGGGGGAGTGCAACAAAAGCTTACCAGCGGGCACGTGCATGCCTCACTCCGGCCTTCTCCCCCACGGCACCATGCCCCCACGCTGCAGACCTGGCCCTGCAGCACAGCTGTGCTCAGCATGGCTCTCACGCCGCAGCCAAGGGCGCTGGACCACAGACATGCCACGCTCCCAGGGCTTTGTCTGGACTGTGCAGCTACACGAGGAAGTCCAGTGTCAGCTTTGCAGAGGACGACAAGCAGCAGAGGGAGGAACACAGAGGCGGCAGCATCACACTCATGACTAGGACGGGTGTTTTGCACCCTCTGCTGGCACTGTGCCTCTGCCAGCACGGCCGGCGTGGCACGGGCACCTGACACAGCATGCTCCTTCCTCCTACCTGCAGCCCAGGGGAGGCTGTGGGACAGCCAAGGGGTGATGGGGCTCCGGGAGGGCATCCCTCACCAGGCAGGGAGGGACAGGGGCAGCCCTAGAGACCAGGGCTTGGACAAAACCCTGCAAAGGGGCTGGGCAGCCATCCCAGTTGCCAGATCCTGTCACCAACCTATGGTGGCCATAGACACTAGAGCCACGAGCATGCCAGGGCCTGACTATGCTAAATACCGGAGTCCCTGCCTGGGGAGGCTGCAGCAGGGCACACACCCACCCCAGCGCCGTGGGAATGGGACAGACAGCAGAAATGTGCAGACAGCAGAAATGTGCAGGGGAGTGGATTTCAGCGTGAGTGAAGCTGGGCACAGGCAGGGGCAGGCAGCAGGCTTACCTCAGAGAACTTCCCGTCTCCAAACCACTGCACCCACCGCATGCCTGAGACAGCCTGGCGCTTGGCTGTGGCTCTGTAGGAGACGACGATCGCAGGCCACCAGGAGAAGCCTTTGATCTTTCCCCAGACGAGCTCCCCAATTCCAAATTCCTTCCCATCCTGAAAGCAAAAGAAGACAACACAGATCAGCCAAAAGCACAAACTCCCCATTTAATCCAAGCAGCTGTGCAGGAGAGCCCTGGAGCGTGGGGGAACGGCCAAGGAGCACCCTGCAGAGCTGCTCTGCCATGTGTGTCACTCGCTGGAGTAAAGTCACATGCACAGACCTCTGTGCAATGATCTACAAAAGCTGCACCCCTCCTCCCTCAAAAAAAATGGCAGAACACATCCCCGGCAGCGCTGGCTTCCAGCCCTGCACCACGCAGCTCAGCAGGAAGGTCTGCACGTTGCCAGCCCCACGCCAAGCCCGGCACCTGGCTCACACAGCGCATTGCGTGCTCCTGCACAGCCCTCCTGGCACCGTCATCCTATGCATGCCCACTCCTGCCTGCCCTCCCGGGGTCTCTGAAAACACCAGGAAGCCCTTCCTTGCCCTCACACAAGCCAGCAGCTAGGAAGCTCTGGCTGTCACAGAAGGGCTTGCAGCAGCCCTGGTGATGGGAGTGGTCAAAGCAGGTGGGCAGCAGCTCCAGGGAGTACAAGTGGCCTCTCCTTATCCCCTCACTCACCACAGCCATGTTTGCCTGGGAGAACTCAGCTCACTGCAAACTGCTGCCAAGCCATGAGGCATGGCCCAGGCAGAGGGATGCGGGAAGTGTGGCAGGGGATGCTACATGTCCTGCCTGCTGCAGGGAGGACTTTGCACCGAGGTTGCTCCCTGGCTTCCTGAGCAGACAAGGTTGTTCCTTGGCACAGGGAAGCCCCCTTCCTGGGGCTCACAGCTCAGCTTGTCTGGCTACACCCCAGGGAGAGGGCACCCACCCTCCTCTTGTTCCCACCGCAGAGAGCAGGAAAAAGGGCAAAGCAAAAAAACAGTGAGAAGAAAAAGAAGAGCTGGGAATTTTGGTGTGACCATGCCTAGGGCCTCCAGCAGGCAGCCTGTCGGGCCATTTCTGGCACGGTGCTGTGCCCAGGGAGGCATCTCATGCAGGAACAGAGAGTCACCTCTGCCTGCAGAACCCTCCTTCCCAGCTTTGTTCGGCAATTAGGCACCTAATTATGCAGCAAGATCCAATTGCCCAATTCCTGCAAGTTTCGGGCCCTGCCCTGATGCCCGCAGGCACTGAATCATGCTCCTCTGCAGCTCCAGCAGCTTCATGCCTCTCCAGCATCTCCTGACAGAAACATTTTCTGCACACACAACCGCCTGCCTCAGTGGGGCAGGATATGGCTGCCAGCCTGGCGTGTGCCGCACACACGTCTCTCAGGGGCCCTTGAAGGTTTTGTAGCCCCACATGCGGCGCAGGCAGGGGCTTGGCGGGGCTGGTCCCCGCACACTGCCCGTCTGCAGCAAGGTGCCCTCGCAGCAGCACCGACCCTGCTGCCCTGCCGCTGCCTGATGGATGGGGACAGCCAGGCACCATCACACCCTGGACGTGCAGGGAAGGGCAGGCAGAGAAGAAGAGGCAGGAGAAGCAGAAGTGAGGTTTCCAGAGGGTCCCCTCGCCTGCAGGCTCGGAACAAAAGCCCTGTGCTGTCCCAGGCGCAGGAAGGATCTCAATGTAGAGAGTTTGGCCCCTCCATACCTGGTACTCCAGTGCCATCCCCGAGTCTCTGCCCTCCGGCTCCTCGGCCCCCAGCTCAGAGGAGCCATTCTGGCCCTCCTGGGAGCTGCTGCCAGAGAGTGTGCTGCTGCTCTGGGATGAGTCCTGGGAGTCGTCCTCCGTCAGGTCAATGGTGGTCACAGGGATGGATGTGGCTGTGCGTCGCCTGGAGCTCTGTGTGGCGGAGGGAGCAGAGTGTGAGTGCAGCAGAACAGCAGGGAGAGGGGCAGGGGCAGCAGCGACCTGCCCAACATTACCCCCAGCCCCTCAGCCAGGGATCAGAGAGCAGAGATGGGGAGCCAGGGAGCAGGGGCACTGCTGCAGGCAGGAATGGAGGGGAGGGCCCGGGCCTGGGGCGTCTGAGGGGGAACTGCTCTGCTTTTACTTGCAAGACACATAGAAAACAGTGCGCCACTTGCTCTCTCCCCTTTTCCTCTCCCCAGTTCACCCCAAGGTGTTCAAAGCATCCAGTTCATAGCAGGGGCAAGCAACAACACCCACACACCTACTTTACTTCACAGGGAAAACTGAGGCACGGAGAGGCTGCACCGTGTGTGAAGCCACTTGGCCAGGCCACAGCCGAAATGCAGGTCTCCAGAGCCCAAGGGAAGCCCCAGGGAAGCCTTGGCCCCACACAGACCCTCACCCGCAGAGGAGTTGGCAGGTCCCTGAGAGTCTCCACGCTGTTTGTTTCCTTGATCTTCATCTCATGCCGGGTCTGCCCTGCCTGGAAGATGAGGCGGACGGGGGGCTTCTGCCTGAGGCTGCTCTCCCAACCAGCACTGCCCCGGGGCCTCACCTGCAACCAGAACAGAGAGGTGCTATGGCACGGATGCCTTCCCACGCCAGCCGCATGTGGGGACAGGGACAGCGCACACTCCCCGGGGCTGGGCATCAGTGGCACCAGAGCCCTGGAGATGAGGACACGGGGAAGGCAAGAGGAGTGTAGACTATTGTGGGAGGCACCTTGGGCTGAGCCCCTTGGTGTGACCATGCATTTCACAGCATCTCTGCTGGGCTGCACAGCTGCCCTCAGGAGCACCCATTGCTGCAGCCCCCAGCACCCTGCACTGGGGGCAGCAGCCCACCAGCAGCTGCTTACACCAATTTTTGTTTCCAGCTGACACGTGCATCCTGGACTATACCCTCCTATACCCTCCCGCCCTGCAGCTACAGCCATGGCAATGTGACCGACAGCAGTGAGAACCAGCAGCTGGGAGGACCAGCGACCGGGAGAGCCACGGGCCCTGTCAGAGCAGCCATCATGGGACCATGAGCACAGCAACCGGCTCACACATGCGTGGGTGCTCTCACACAGGCATGGGTGTGCTCCCTCCCACAGCCCGGCCCTGCAGAGGCACCCAGGGCAGCCTTTCCCCTGTGGTTTCAGCAGCCACAGTTTACAAACACTCTAACCCAGGCATGTTTCCTGCATCCGGCACAACAGAGTTTCAAAATGAAATGAGATATTGCAAGTGAAGAGCCCCCGAACCAGACGTAGGGGTAAAGCAGAATTTTCACCCCAGTTGGATTTATTTCTCTTTCTTTTGAAAGCTGACTCATCACAGCAGATCTCCAACCTTAGGGTTTTATTTCAAGGTCAAAACAATAACGCCAGAAGCCAGAAACGCTCCCAGACCCTGGAGGTTCATCAACCTAGCCCACAAAAAGAGGGATGGCAAAACTGGGATCCAGTCTCAAAGCAGCTAAAAGCAGGCCACCCTGAGAGTGGATGACACGAGATGCTTTGGTCCATCAGTACGGCCAAGACTTTTTAAAGACAATATCAGCATAATAATTATTAGATTGCTGCAACACATAGTGGGCATCACTGCATCAAACACCACAGCCTCCTGCTGCTGCTGACATAACGTGAATCAGGAATTTAAATATGAAAACAAATACTATGCTTGTAAATTAATACTGCATCTGGCATTGGACTGTTCTCCCATCACTGAGCATGAGAGCCATCCTCCATCCTGGAAGGGAACAGGTATGGGGCCCGGGCACCAGCTGCCCATCAGTCAGCCCACAAAGCCCCCGGGCAGCAAGGTCTTAGGTCAGCCTTGGTGAGCCCTTACCTCCTCTGACCCCGTGAGAGCAAGCGGCCAGGTCAGGTCATCCTTGGAGAGGTCTCCCTTGCTCACCCTCTTGCTGTTCTTCAGTGACGGCAGACCCAGGCGCCCAGCATCTGCACAGGGACAAGGCAGAGCAGCCTCAGGCTCTGCAAGCCATTCTGGCCATGCCCCCACAAGCCTCCACCTGCAACTGCTCAAGCAGCAAGGTATGATTTCTTTGAAGAGACCAAAACCTCATCTTGGAGATATGTGGCCAAAAGCGGAATACAAGCAATGTCCCCGAGACTCCCATCATGGTACTGCTGACACCGGCAGTCCCAGGTCACCCAACTGCCCCCAAAACTGGGAGGGACTCTAACAGCAAGTGTTGGAGCGTTCTTATGTACTTTTTTGTATCTGAAAGCTCCAAGGCATAAGGAAACTATACTCCAGCTATTCAGGGCTTATCATCAGTTTACTTAAAGCAGGACCTCAGAACGCAGGAGGTGGGATTTGGAGACCACGACCAGAGAATCCCAGGAGCTGTGATGCAGCCCCTTGGGCAAGCAGCACTCTTCAGACAGGCAGGGGCTCCCTGCCTCCCTTGCTCCTGTGGGGTTAAACCATCAAGGGGCAGAGCCAGCATCCCAGCGTGGCACCCATTTCCACAACCGCTTCTGTTGCCATGGCCTGGGCTTGCTGCCGGAAAGCAGAAACCCAGTGGAGTCACGGAGGGACCCTGGCCACGGCTGCAATGGTCAGCCCCCAGCAAGCTGGGAGATCCCTGGCCCTGTGCATCCCAGGCATGGTGCAGCTAGGCTCACCTGGAGTGCTGGGCTTCCTGTTTGCCTCCAGAACAAGGGTGGGTGTGTTGTTAGCAGGATCAGTGCAGTCCCCATTGATGAGGATCAGCTCTGCCCTGCAGTCTGGCTCATCCCGGCCATGGCTCTTGTCCTTTTTCATGGTTGCCTGTGGAAGCCAGAGTGGAAAGGAAATTTAGCTATGCTGAAAGCCCCAGGGAAAGCAAAGCAGATAGCATAAGCTCTTCAAGCTAGCCACAACTTCTCATGCCCTTATCAGAGGGGTCTGGCTGGAGACGCATCTGGAGTGGTACCAGGAGCTAATGGGCACCTGGACAAAACCTCCCCACAAATATGGTGGCCCTGAAGATCCACCAGCTCCAGTGAATGGATCCCCAGACACAACCCCCTTTTCCTTAGGGAAGCACCAGGGCTCTTCTCCAGGGCTGTGCTGGCGCAGCCCCACCATCTGTATGCTGTGGCACACTCCTGGGCTCGGTGCTGCCCAGCCCAGGCTGGCTCTGCTGGATCAGTCCCAGCCATGGCTCAAGACCCTGTCCAGAGGGAAGCTATACTTCTCAGCCACCCTGCAGAGACTAGGCGATATCCCAGCCCCACTGTGCTCCATCTGCCCAGCATGCCCAGCACACCCATCAGTGGGTGGGCTGTTACAGCAACAGTGGGACACAGCAGACAGCTCACCATGTGGGGCAAAGTCCTGGTGCCTGCAGTGAGTTAAACTCCCCCAAAGGGAGAAAACTCCTCCTGCCCCTCAGCTGCCCCACCCCAGGGCAAAGGGGCTGGGCAGGTGTCTGTGCCACAGCACTCATGCACCGCCACCCCCTGCCCTGGGGGCCGAGGAGTGCTGGCATCCCCCTGCCCCGGGAGCTGCTGCTGCACAGAGAAAGCCTGGCCAGGCATCCCCCCAGGAGAGGTGGGGCATGCCTCGCCTGTGCCCAAATGCCTCTGCCTTCCCTCTGGTGCCCTTCCTGGATCCTTTTTTCAGAAGTGGAAGCTCCTAGGCTCTCTCAGAGGCACCCAGGACTATGCTAAGAAAGCTGCCTCATTGCTGGGCTATGGATCTGTGCTGTAACTTGCCCCTTTGCCAGCACAGTCACCTCAGGAGTACATAACTCAGCTCAACAAGCTAAGGAGCAAGCAGGGCTTTACCCACCTACAGAAGCAAAAGCAATCCCCTTCTGCCCCGAAGAGACCCAGGTTCCAGCCCCACCACCCCCTCCCTGGTGCTCTCACTCAGCATCGCCTCCAACTGCTTCCCTAACAATTGAGATTTCTGCTTTGAGATCATCTGTCATCACCTCTGACAAACAAAGACCAGTCAGGGTTTGATGTTTCAGATGCCAAGGGCAGCATTTAAAACCCTGGTAACATCCAAACACAAAGAAAAACAGGTGTCCAGCACCCACCTCTGCAGGCCAGAGCCCCCGAGTGCACGTCCTGCCTCCTCCCACAGACACATCTCCTCAACAAAGGGATGAGGAGAGGAATGGCACCAGAGGGAGTCTAAAGCTGCCTAAACCCCTACAGCTGTGTGCAGAAATCCCACTGCTGCAGCACATCTGCTCCCAGACCCAGTGAACAATTCCTAGGAGCTGCCCAGACTTGCTGTGCTGCCCCCGGCTGCCCCTGTCCCGGGCAGCCGGTCCCGCATGCTCTCCGATGCAGCAACACGTCCCAGTGCAGCACAGCTGGATCAGCTCCTCCAGGGACTGCTCCCCCTCCCCAGCCTGCGATGCTGCAGAACAGCAGTGATCATAGCCAGCAGTGATGCCGCCACAAAAAATAGCAAATTTCACAAAAAAAATAGTGAATATCACAAAAAATAGCGAATCTCACTCAGGAATTCATACAGTGAGATGTGAGAGGATACACTGCTCTCTTAGCATGATGGCGACCCAGAGGAGAGGCTGGGGACAGGGAGATGGGGCAGCACGAGGCCGTTAAGATCCAGGGAGGACAGGAACAGGCACAGTCACCTCCCAGCCCTGCAAAACATCTGCATCCTCAAAACCCTGCTGGAACCTTCAGGGAACCTTTGCATTCAGACCTTTGTCAGGAGCTGGAACAAGAGCCTGTTTGGGAGCCTCAGTAAGGAGCCTAAGCCCAGGAGGCTCAAACTTGCACTGCAGAATGGTTTTTCCTTTCTCAGCCCCGAGGCCCCCAGTGCCTGGCACAAGCAGCCCGCAGCAGGTGATCGGGCAAGTCTGTTCCTGCCAGCCCTGTGCTGCGGAGGGGACACAGCGGCCAGGTCTCTCATCTCACCCCACGCGAAGGGCAGCCCTGCCAGCTGCTCTGCGGGATGAGCAGCCAGGACTGATGCACCCAATGAGCCAAGGTCAGCTTTCCTGAGCACTTAGGGAACTCTGACACCATCTTTGTTCCAAGTGTAAAGTGGGGAAAAAAAGAGTTCACTTTGGAAGCAACCGCTCCCTGGCAGAGCTGAAGACCCCCACACCAGGGCCCTGCAGGTCCATGAGACCTGGCCACAGGCACTGGCGTAAGCACAGGCATTTCAGCTCACCAGGTGCAGGCAGGGCCTGCAGCATACGTGTAGGCACAAGCAGTGCATATGCAGGAGCATACACACTGCTTGCTCCATGCACTTCTCTAATTGCACCACCTGAGATCCCGTCACCATCCTCTGATATGCAAGTGGGAAAGGGAACATCACACCATGACCCAAACTACAAAGCTAGTTACATTCTCACTTTTCAAAAAACCTACACCAAGAGGCAGCAGGACAGCAGTACCCATCCCTTCTCCTGTTGCTGCTGCCTTTTGCACCAAGCAACGAAGCCACACGCTCAAGACCGTCCCGCCTGCTGAAGAAGGCTGTCCAGCCCACTGCCCCATCAACAGCAGATGATCTCCTGTAGGAGCCACCATCCTTGGAAGCCTCACCGCCTCCTGCTCAGGAAGAAGGCTCAGCCCTTTGTCCTCGCCTCCCCTCATAGAAACACACACCAACATCTGCATGCAGGGCATTATGAAAATAATAAGAAACAGAGCACTCCCCTCACATGTTCTGTCTCACAGGAGGAGGAGAAAAACAGCACCGCAGTGTTTGCATTGGTTAATGCACCGCAAACATACAGGCATGCACTACAGCCATACGCTTCGTACAAGAACGCACGAAGAGTAAAATAATGCAGAATTCCGGTTCCAATGCTCAAAGCTCCCCAAGAGACTGGCGCTAGCGGCAGCCCCAACACTGCCTGGTGACCAGGACATGCCCTGCAGCGATATCCCACCGAGACAATGAACCCGCTGACTCCGGATCCCGCCCTAGTTTTGCAATACCAGTTTCTTTAAGGTTTGCCAAACTGGTTAAAGACCATGCCACAATATTAACTGCTTAGAGAGACTCCCGGTCCCTGCCTGACCGAGCTCGTTGGCTGCCCTGCAGCAGGCAGAGCGGGCAGAGCGGCTGCGCTCACCTGCGAGGCGTCCCGGCAGGGCCGGGCCTCTGGACCCCACTGGCCCCGGGACCAGGGCTGCTCCCCCAGCCTGGCTCGGCTGGTTTCAGTTTTCCTTCTTGAGAAAACAGAGTGGCCCTTATCAGGTGCGTTTCCCCAGTAGGTGGAGAGATTGCAGGGGAGACAGCCGGACTTTGCCTCCAGACAGGGGCATGCATATCAAAAGGCTGGAGGGAAGCGTTTTACATGATGGCTGGGATGGCAGCCATCACCCAAGCCCTGTTTGAATAACAAAAAGAAATAAAGGACCCCAATGGCCGGGCTTGCTCCCTCCAGCCTGGCTCCTGCCGAGGGCTCTGGGCTATCGGCTATCGCACACACAAATGGCCTTTAACTCTCCCCAAACTGAACATTTCCCTCTAATCCTGGGAAGAAAAGAGTTGCTGGGTTGGCAGTTTAGTAAGAAAGGCAGGCCATTTTGGCAGATATGCTCATTAAGAAGGGCAGGCTCTCCCCTCCCCTGCCCGTTTCCTGTGCCTGGCCCCTCTCGGCTCTCGCTGCTCTCCCGCGCTCCGGCACTTCCCTCCATTTTCCCCCTGTTTCCTCTCCTGCCTCCCCCTGCCCCGCTCCGCTCCCCCGACGGACCGCAGCAGCCCTTTGCGGCCATCCCCAGGCTCCAGCACGTCGCCCGCTGCCTTTCAGCAAAGCTGGGTTGAAAGAAAAGAAACAAAAAACAAACCGGCCCCTCCTCTCCCAGTGAAGACCAGGCCTGAGAAGTCTCCTGGGCAGCCACCATCACAGCCAGCCGCCGCTCCAGCCGCTCTAGGCTCTTTACCATGCTCATCTCGGTCATGTCCCGCTGAGATGAGCCACGCTGGCTCCCCCAAGCCCCCTGCCCTGGGACGTGCCCGGGGTGGAGCAGGCGCCTGGGCTGGTGTTGCCTGCAGGCAGGGCTGGGGGCTGCAGGGGCTCCGCCGTCGCACAGGTGGGTCTCGCTCAGCGGTGGCAGGTCCTCCGTCCGCAGCCGTTACTGCTTCATCCTTCTCCTGCACAAGAGGACATAAAGCGATGACAGTGACACCTCACTGTCCCCATCTCCCCTCACTTGGCCCTGTATAGCGGGGCTCAAGCCTCCAGCCCTCCCCACAGCCGGGGGCTGGGACACCCTGGCTCATTCCCCCTCATTTCACTAGGAATCAGGAAACTGGAGGCAGAGGCAGAAAAGGCAAGTCCTGCTGCAGGGGCAGCACGTTTCTGCCCCCCTCACTTCTTCTCCAGCCCCCTTTCCAAGAGAGGTCGATGCAGAACCAGCGAGAGCCCCAGGACCAGTGCTTGCCCCGGGTGTCCCCCCGCTGCTCCCCTCTCCCGGACTCCTGGGACTTGTGCCCCACGTTGGGGCCAACCCGGAGTTCAGTTCGCTTTCTCCGATGCTCTCCCTCCCCTGCCTCTCCCTCCACCGGAGCTTCTCCCCGGGGTAGGGGGGAAGAGGATGCCGGCAGAGCTCCCCCCGGGCTCCCCTCGGGTCGGTACCTGCCGGCTGGGCCGGTGCCTGGCAGCTGAGCGCCCCCCGGCTCCAGCCGCCCCCCCCCTCCGTCCCCAGCCCCGGGGAGATTCCACGCCCGAGGCGCCGGCCGGGAGCTGCTTTCCTGCGAAGAGAGAAAAAAGCAAGATGTACTGACAGATTCATGCCCCAAGAACGGAAAACAAAGGTGTTCAGCCCCGGCAGCACTGCCGCCGCATCCCGGGCTCCCGGAAGCCCTCCCCGTGCCCCCCTGCCTGGGGGCGGCGCTGCCCGGGGCCCGCCGAGCCGCGGGCAGGGTAACCCCAGCCCTCCCCAAACCCTCCCCGCCCCGAAGCCATCACTTGCCGTTTCACCGACGGGAACCCGAGGCTCCCAGGGTTTGCCGTGGTCCCGCCGCGACCCCGGGCTCTGGCCCTGCCCCGCTTTCCCTGCCCGTCCCGGCATCGCCAGGGTGCAGAGGGGGTCTCCAGCACCCGCCCCGAGCCCGTGACAGCCCCGGGACGCGCCCCCGGGATACGCGGTCGCGGCGGCGCCTCAGCGGAAAACTCCGAAAGTTGCGACGGGAGCCGGCGGGGCAGGCGGGACCGGGAGGGAGCCCTGCCCGGGGCTGCGGGAGCACCCAGCCCCCCCAAACTCCTCCGGGGGTCGACCACCGGCAACAAGTGGCGGTGGGGCTCGCCGCCCCCTCCGCCCGCTGCCCCGAGCCCCCCCGGGGCGGAACACCGCGAGTACCCGGGATCCGGGCGCAGGGCCGCCCGATCGGCCGGGACCGGGGGCGCTCCCGCAGCAGCAGCCGCTGCCGCGCTCCGGTGCGCCCGGTGCCGCGTCCCCGCCCGCCCCATTGTCCGCCGCCGCCGCGCACAACAAAGCCGCCCACGAGGATGCAGCGCGGCTCCGGCCCCGGTCCCGGTGTCTCCCCCCGCCCCGGTCCCTCCGGTTCCCCCCGGCCCCGCGCTCACCTGCGCCGCGGCGGGACGCGCCGTCCAGCGGGGCCGCGCCGCCGCTCGCCGCCGTCCGCGCCCCGGCCGGCCCCCGACAGCCCCGCGCTCCGGTTACATGGCGCTTTAACCCTGCCCGTGCTGGGCAGCCCCTCCTCCTCCGCCACCGCCGCCCCACGCCCGCCGCGCCGCACGGCGGGGGAGGGGAGGGGAGCGCGGGGTCCGCACCGCACCGCACCCGCTCAGCCCACCCGCGCCCCCCGCGCCCGCACCCCCCGGGGCTCCGCATCCCTCTCCCGGTGCTCCAAACCCCTCCACCATGCCTCGCATCCTCCCGGGGGTCCCCATCCCCCGGTGCCCCCCCCGCTCAGCGTCCCCCCGGGCTCGACCTTCGAAGCCCCCCCCCCAGCTCAGCCCCCGCGGCAGCGGAGCCCCCTCGGGGGAGAAGGGGCACCCTGGGCCGGGCAAAGCCCTCGCCCCGCCGAGCCACCACTCTGCCCGCCGGCCCTCCGTCAGCGTTGTGCCCCTCGCAGCCCGGGCGGACAAAGCCTCACAAGTTTTTACAGTCGGTTTTTGTTTGTTTGTTCTTTCCCGTACAGAGGCGAGACACTTGTGAGGGCTGCACTGGGATGAGGAAAACAGCCCGCGCCTCTCCTGCCCAAGACAAAGCATCCAGAGTCCACGTGGGGTATAATCTTCTCTGCTCACTTGCTATTACTTCTAGATCCAGCAGAAAACTATATAACAGTAAGAAGAAGGAATATGACTATCCTGCTGTGATAGAAATAAGCTTTCAAGGCCAGGAGGAAAAATGAATGCGTTAGCCAAAGTATCTGCACGCTGCGGGAAGTGCCTGTACCAGCCCACAGGCCTGTACGGCAGGTTCCCCCAAACCACCCCTCCATCCCTGCAAAACACAAGCGTGAAAAATGTGGCTGCACGTGCAAAAAAAAGCCCTGCAAATGAACAAGAGAAGGGGCCAAGAAATCTGGTCTGGGTAAGCCTTTGGCAACACTGGAGATTACAGTTCAAATAAACACACATCGCATAGAACTAAAGCTAATTTGCAACTCTGTCGAGGAGATTAAGACCAAGCAAATAGATTTACTCCTGTTTTTCCAAATTTGGGAAAGCAAAATGCTTTTGCAGGTTGTGCTCACGAGGGTTTCTAGGGCACTGTTGGGGTGGAATTAGCCCTTGCTTCAAGCATCCACAGGATCCTCTCCCTTTCTACGGAAACCTTCCTGCCTCTGTTGGCCCCTCTGACCTGCCATCAATCTCCCGCCCAGCTGAAACGCCTTCTTTCTCTCTCTCCCCCTCAGTTATCTTTTAATTCAGGAGAACACGTCTGTGCATACTGTTTGTGAATAAGGCTTGGTACAAACAAAGCAGCTCTGGGCAGATTATGAGCCGAACCCTGACCCTTTTCCCTGTTTCTGCTACACACAACCACAGAGAGATGCTGCAAGTTTATTTCTTAACTGTTGAGAGAGTTTGTGTGACATCTCATGGGGAAAAAAAGGCACCTTTAAAGAGGATTTTATATTCAGGGTCCTGCCAGGCATTTCTGGTACCCTGCACCAGGCTCTCAGCCGTTCCTGCTGAATAGGGGCTTGCAGCTGACGGCCTCTGCCAGGCAGCTGCCAGAGCAACCCGCCACTGCTCTCCATCAGCCCTGAGGCTCTCTGGCACAGACAAGCAGCAAGACATGGCCCTGCATCACTGGAGCAGCTTCAATAAACCGGGAAGCGTGGCCAAGCACAGGCTTCACCTGAACAGGGAGCAGGGGCTCAGGAGAGGTGGGGGGTCCCTCCTCACCCCTGGGTGCAGACTGCACATCCTCTGCACACCATGCCACAGCCACGTCCCTCCCCATGATGGAGTGACTCTCCCAGCTGCAGCACAGCTGGACTGCCCAACACTTCTATAGAAAATCATTTCAGCAAGAAGAGCCATTTTCACACCTGGCTGGCCTCCCTCAGCCAGTATTTCAAAGCCATGGAGCCGGTGACCAACCAGCTGAAAGAGTCGCTCTGTCACCATCAAAACAGTCAGATGGGACTGGCAACATCAATTCACATCAGAAGTGACTCCTCACCCTCATCTTCCACTGTGAATTCCTCCCAGTGACTGTGCCAGCCCTTCCACATGCCCATTGCCTTCTCTGCAGCATCCCCAGGTTATGGCACCTGGCCCACCTCCTCTCTGTCCACTTATTCTCCCACATCAAATCTCTTCCTAAAATTCTCGTCCACAACCCTGGCTAGGCAGCCAACACCACTCCCTGCCCAGAGCTCTGGTCTGGCTCCGATCACCTGCTGCCTCTTGCTTTGTATCCAAGTGTCTGAGTCGGGACCTGCTCCATGCTTCATAAGCAGCATGCCAGGAGATCCTAAATAAATAAATAATTGAGCAAATATGTGTCAGTACCCACAGCCTTCAGCAGTGCAACTTTCTCACCTCCGGATCTGTGTGTTCCAGGTTCCCAGGTCCCAGTAAAGGCTGAGTGTTTGCTTAGTGTTCTAGCAGGTAGGGAGAAGAACCAGCACCATTAAATCACCTCAGACAGTTGCAAGATCCTTTAGCGACCATGAGGCAAGGAACAGGAGGAATTTTCCTTTCACTGAAGCCAGTGGCAATGCTCCTGCTGAGTTCAGGCTTTGGGGTTTCCCATGCCGGTGTGCACACAGCATGGCAGCTCTTTCCCAGCCCGCAGCAACAATATTTTTCACTGCAGCATTCTTCACTGCAAGACCCCATCGGAGCACGTCCCATGGGATGTGCCCTACTCTTCCACAAGCAGCTCCATGGCCTGAGCCCTTATCCCAGCCCCACCCTGACCACCTACCTTTCTGCCAGCTCCAATCCATCGCAGCTCCCAGTAACAAGCTGCTCCTCACCACCGCTCCCTGGAGAAGCTCTCCTGCCCCTGGCATCTCTCTGGAGCATAAAGGAGAGCCGTGCTACCCAACAGCACAGTGGCAGGGCTGCCCCTGCTGTGGGGAAGCCTCATCCTGCTGCCACATGTGGGAATACAGCCTATAGCCTCCCATACATCCAGGATGGCTTTTCCCATCTGGGGGGAATTGCTGTTTACACAGAGATAGGAAGTGTTATCCCTCCTACATGAAATTTCTAGCCCTTCCTGTGGGCTAGCCAGGACCACATGATACAACCCTCTAATAAAAATAAGGTTAAAAATAAGTGTCATCTGTGTAACCAGAACATGTAGAAAGTCTGCAGCTACTAGCACATAAACTTCAAATGCAAAGGCACACAAAGAAAAATCTTCAATGCCTCTCTAACAGAGCTGGCCACAAAATCCTCTTCTTCCTAGAAAACAGGATACGCCTGCTGCAGGCTAATCTGAAGAGACGAGGCCTCCCCAAACCGCCCTCCCAAGCATATGCACTTTTATCAGGAGAAACGCTGCTCCCAGGGTCAGCTGCCAGCAGAGCCCCCTCCACTCCTGAACCAGAGCTGCTCCTGCACTCCCGGGTAAGGGATTATTATACCCACTCACACACAGGGGAGCCCCAGCAGAGGAAAGGTTTTGCCTGTAGTCACAAGGCAGGAGTGTACCAGAGCTCAACAGTGGTGCTTCCAGCCCCGCCATAACCTTCGCACGCAATGCTTGCAATAATTTACTCCTGTAGCAACATTTGTCTGGGAGCAAACAGTGCAGAACGTGATGGAGGAGAGGAAGGGGCATTGAACTGCATGAGAAAATGAAATCTTGGTCTCAAAGATCTCATTCGTATCAGCCTTCCCTAGGACAGAACTAACTCCTCCGAAGTTTCAGCCAGGCACTCTCCATTGCACCAGCAAGCTGGGAGGAGTTGCAGCATCCCTCAGCCCGTGTAGGGGGGGTGTTCTCATGAGTCCACACGGCCCAAGGCAGACGCTGCACATGGGCAGAACACACAGAAAGTGGGTGAGCTCAGGACCGGCCAGGATGAAAGGTGCCTGGGTTTTACCCCCAGCTTGTTCACACACTCTTAGCTTTTCCAGGCCTTTCCCAGGCCAGCAATTGCAGGTAATAATCCCCAACTTCAGGAAGGCACTCCAAGGCTGACCTTGGAGTGACTGTAAAGTGCTTCAAGTGCTTTGGATAGAAAGTGGCATCAGAGAACAGAACGGCAACACCCTGGGATGTGATCGCTTGAGAATATATAGTAAGGAGCCTTCCCTAGGTAACACTCTCCAAGTGCTGAGGAAGCTTTTCAAGTTTGGCAGGTGAAATGAAGCTGAAAAATCCATCTGAAGTAAGGCACACTGATCCTCTGGCTCATTTTGGAATGTACCATTTTTAATACCCTATTTCCCGGTGTATGTGTGTCCCCCATTGCTTTTTGCTGCTACTTTTACTCCAGTACTTGTGGCGAACAAGCTGCATATCTGTAACGGGGAACTGCTGTCCTCGGCTTGTCCTCAGCTCTGATGAGTCCATCAGCAACACATTCTGCATGAGAATGGCCTGGCAGAGACACCCATTGGGGCTGATGGCTGCCAGGGGACACAGGCTGCCAGCACCAGGCAGGGGTAGCCCTGGGGGCTCTGCCTGGGGCACTGGGAAACAATTTCCACTTGGCACCCCTGTAACTAATCCAGACCACCGTCACCCTGCAACCTTCTCTTTTATCCGAGTAAACCCTTTTCAAAAATGAGTGCTGGCAGAACCAAGCCTGCCTCCCACTGCAAAACTGCCAGTGCCATATGAGGGTTCATGGCACTTGCGTGCCACACTGCAGCCAAACCAGCATCCCAGGAGGTGGGACTGCCAAATTTCCTGGTGATTGTTTGAACAGGATGTTATGAGCACGTACCTCAACTTAAACTCTTCTTCTTGGATCCTGTCACTTAACCTTCCCCAAGAATTTGGTTTGCTGCCTGGGAAATTGTTTAAGAACTTTGGCTTCTCCCTCCTGCCATACCTCCTGCATGCTCACACAAGCATGCACGCGTGTACTCAGACCATCCTTAATTAGTTCCTAAAGCATCACCCTAGAAAGACACAGCAAAGTAAAGATCAGTCACAGGCTGCTCCTACACGGCAAATCCCAGCATACAAACCAGACAGAAAATTGTCTCTTTCCTCTTTTCAGTTTTTCAGCCTCACAGTACAGGTGAATTAATTTTGGTGGTTATGAAATCATGCAATAATTAACTGCAATTATTAATTTGCACTTGGGAAAATTTACATAAGGCTGTATGCAACATTTTAAAGCCAGAGAGGAGTATCATGTTCACATGCTCTGGCATCCCATGCTATCTAGTCCACACATGTCCCTGAATGAGTTTTAGTTAAGATTAACTATTTTTAGAGACAAGCATATCCTGTGGTTTTAACCATGCTGATGTGGCCAGTTCATCACAGAACCTGATAAATGGTTCCAATATGAAAAATCTGCACCTTGTTTTAAGGTGTCCTAAATATTTAGGGTCAAATCCTACAGGCACCCCCGCATGAAATTTTTTCACCTCAACAGTCTTAAATCGAGGTACCCTGTTCCAGCCTGTGTATATTAAATAGAATATCTCCCAGCTGGGCTAGGAGGTCAAGAAGGAAAGGAAGCGGAACGTGAATGCTATTTCCAGCCAGACCACCAGTATCTCTTAACTCCTCATCATCAGTGGTACTTGCTGCTTAACTCCTTGTTTATAAACCACTACTGGGATACCTTCACAATGAAAGCCACTATAAAATTTCCTACGCTCTCATTTGCAATTGAAAGTGTCAGTAATAAAACAGAAGCCTTGTGGGCTGCCACAGTTTTACTT
The DNA here is from genome assembly GCF_963921805.1 of Phalacrocorax carbo. Classification (NCBI taxonomy): domain Eukaryota; kingdom Metazoa; phylum Chordata; class Aves; order Suliformes; family Phalacrocoracidae; genus Phalacrocorax; species Phalacrocorax carbo. The sequence continues at coordinate 9,369,129 of NC_087526.1, read as the reverse complement.
TCCACAAAGGCTTTTATATATTGTCCTTCTGCCTGGGCAGCCAGTGAACACCTTCCCAGATAAAATGGATCAGACACATTTGCACTGGTAGTGGAATAACTGCTGGAGAGCTTATTTTCCTGCTCTTGGAAAGCTGCAAAATAGCAGCTTAAGGCAAGGGAGTCTTGAAGCATGCGATCAGCTCCATTGTCCTCAGTGGGAATATATCCAGTTTTCTGGATCAAGGCCTTCCTCCGGAGCACAAACAGAAACAAGACCATGTAACAAAGGGTGAGAAGGCAATTTTACAACTCGCCTGCCTTCTTACATGTCTCTGAATCAAGGAGACCTCCTGCTTATGGGTTATGGTGAGAAGTGGGTTAAAATCTCCCTGTGAAACCCTGAACCCTTTGACATCTAGACACTTTCTGGCTGGCCTGAGCTGCCTCTTCACCTTCCTTACCTGAAACCTGTCCATCCAACGGAGCCCAGCTGCAGGAGGTGAGCTGCTCTGCCCTGGGCCACCCACCACCGTGAGCCTGTGCCAGGCTCATCAGTGGGCAGCACTGGGGTGGCATCTGGAGGTAAAATTCACAACCAAGTTTCAGGTCCTAAGCTGAATTTTCAGGGGGAAAAAAAAATCACCCTATAATCTATGTTTTCTAAACAATTTATTTGATTTTTTTGTACAGAAAAACGACTTATACTGTTCAGCTGCAAGCCCGACCTCCAGCACACCAGTGAAGTTTAAGCCTCTGCACACTGAGGGTGCCCACAGCTCTCTCCCTTCTTGCCTGTAGTTTAAGCTCCACACTCACCAGCAATCACACATTTTATTTTCCATGAAAGTGGTCAAGTGCTTAAAATTAAACATGTGGCTAAATATCTCTAGGACGGAGATCTTAGCAGAATGAAGCGTAAACATTTATTGGCACAGACAGGCATATACATGTACTGCAGCTGTAACTTTGGGGTTCTACAAACTAGTTTTGGGTAGGAAAGCAAGATGCTGTCCCAAACCTTCCCATCAAAAATAATTGTTCTACGCGACCAACTAATGGCGCAAGAAGGTGTGCTGGGAGGTGAACCAGCCGTGCTCCCCTCTGCCTGTGTAGGTGCAGCCTGGGGACTGCATGGCCCTGGGGCCTGTGGCAGAGCACCGCCGCCAGCACCAGGGTGGGCAACCAGGCACGCCGCCTGCTGCCCTCCCACCCTGCCAGCCGCTGGCCCCACCGGCCACCTTCCCCCGGTGCTAACGAGGGGCTCCCCCAGCACCGCGGCAGGCACTCGGGCTGCGGCTGCAGGGGCGAAGGGGCCACCTCGGGGTGCGCCATGGGCTGGGTCGGGCCAGACAGAGGCTGGAGGTTGGGGGAGCCCCACCGGCTGCCCTCAGCCGCCCCTCCACCGGTGCGGGGTCGGGGGCGGCGGGGCGGCGGCGGTGAGGAATGTGCGGCCGCCAATGCTCAGGCTGAGGCGGGCACCGGCGCCGGGCGGGGCGGGCGGAGCCGCAGCCGCCGCCATGGGGCTGCTCAACTTCACCCGCGACCCGGTGCCGGAGGCGGTGAGCGGCGACATGCACAACCTCAACCAGCTCAGCGCCCAGGTGGGGCCGGGCCGGGGGAGGGCGGGGCGCGGCGGCGGGAGCAGCCCCGGCCCGGGATCCCGCGGGGCCGCCGGCTCCAGGGCAGCCGCAGCCGGTCGGGGCGAGCCGCCACCTGGGGTGCCGGGCCCAGCCGGCCCCGCGGCTCCGGAGCAGCCCCGGTACCGGGCCCAGTCAGGCCCTACACCCCCAGAGCAGCCCCTGTACTGGACCGGTGCTGCAGCCCCGGTACCATGCCCAGCAGGCCCCACACCCCCAGAGCAGCCCTGGTACTAGGCCCCATTGGGCCTCCAGGCCCCACAGCCCCGGTACTAGGCCCAGTCAGGCCCCATACCCCCCGAGCAGCCCTGGTACGGGGCCCAGTGGGCCCTCCAGAGCAGTCCCAGTACAGGGCCCCATAGGGCCTCCAGGACCCACAGCCCTGGTACCAGGCCCAGTCAGGCCCTACAGCAGCCCCATTACCGGGCCTGGTGGGGCCCAACAGGCCTCACTCCCCCAAAGCAGCCCCAGTACTGGGCTCAGTCAGGCACCGCATTGCTAGAGCATCCCTGGTATCGGGCCTGGTCAGGCCTCCAGGCCCCAGTGACGAGGTTCCTGCTGGGTCTCAGCCCATTCCAAACAGGAACCGCATTTTGTAGTGTCCGAGGCGGTGTTGCAGAGCATGGCCTTGTGCTCAGCAGCCCAGCCCTGCACTCAGCCGGGCGAATCTCATGCACTGCAGGAGCTTGTTTTTCAGGCCGCAAGGTGTTCCTGATGAAGGGGTTCACATTGTGCCCTACGTGGGCAGTAGGGCCCTGTTGAGCACTGTTTTTTCTCAGTGGGACTGCACAGCATTCAGGTTGTGATTGCCACCCCACCACCCTCCTGTCCCAAGTCGGTGCTCCCAGTCAGCAGTACACATCTGCCTCTGGATTGCTGACACACCGGGTATGCAGCCACGTCTCAGAAGCTTGTTCAGCTTGCGCTGAAGTTAGTGGAGGACCTGAGGCTTTTTTAGCTCATCTTTCCAGAACGATGGGTAACAGTCCTGTGCCATCTCGGTTACATGGCTGACAACGAGGGTAGGGCAGGATGCCATGTGCAGCAGTAGACCAGTGAGCCATACCCAGGTCATGGCCAGTGCTGGTGCCAGCAGAGGAGGGAGGGTGGTGGTGCTGCGCCCCACAGGCAGGCTTTCCAGCCCTGCTGCACACTCAGAAATTGAAGGCGGTGACTAGACCTTTAACCAGTTATTTTCCTTTCCCAAGTTAGTCTGGTTACCCCATGGGGTTTGTGAAACATGAGAGTAGATTTTGCATCTTTTCCCACTCACAGTTTTTGGATTACACAGGATAGAACAGCAGCTTCTGATTAGCCACGAGTCACAAAAGCCCTTTGCAGTGCCAGCTACCAGCTGCTTAAATCCTCTGAGAGTCTCTGAAAAGCATCCATAAGCAAATCTCATCCATAGGAATCTTGTAATGCTGAAGACAGGGGTACCTTACAAGCACAGGAGGTCAAACTCTGGGACCAATGTACTGGAGGCAGGTGGTGCTGGTGACATATTGAGGTGGTCAAGGTGGTATATCACCACGTAGTTGTGGTGGTGATGGGGGTGGTGAGGTGCTGAGAAATGGTGCATGCTGATGCCGGACTCTCTGTAACCCTGTCCTGTTTCTTCACAGCAATTCTCAGCGCTGACTGAAGTGCTCTTCCGCTTTCTAACAGAGCCCAAGGAGGTAAGGCATGCACAGAACACAAAGGAGAAGTGTGTGAATGCAGGACTCTGGTGAGAAACATGCAGAGATAAGATTGTGTTGCTGCTCTTTCTCTTGAGCAGGTAGAAAGGTTTCTGTCTCAGCTCTCAGACTTTGCCGCCATGAATAAAATCAGCTTGGGCCCCCTGAAAAACATTGTCAAAAGTATTCTTCTGGTACCAAATGGTAAGTGATACATTTGCATATGCTACCCTGAGGCCAAACTATTGCGTCTCTTCCTGCATGCTGCTAAAGCGTGTCTTCAGAATTGCAGTGCACTTGGTTCACACAGTAAGCTCCAATGGTAGCTAATAATTGGCTTAACATTTAAGCATCAAAAATTATCCTATTGAAATATCCCTGTTTGATGACTTGGGCTTTGTATTCTTTACACCCTGCCTGCACACCTTTCACAGGCTTACTTAAACTCACTTAAATATCTGTGTATTAAATGCAAGCACAACACTGTGACAGTGCTTGGTTTAACTTACACTCTAAATCCATTTTTGCCAGACAAGCACAGCCTTATGTTGGGACTAAGTGTTTGTAGGAACTTCTATCCGAGTAACCTGGTACTGTAATTCCTCCAAGGACAAGTGCTGTTTGAGACAGATAGGACAGTGTATGCATGCCTCTAGGGTGGGCTGGAAACTGGCATAGTTCTAGGCCATGTAAAGGAGGCATCTGTCCTTGCAGTCTTGTTTTGGAAAAACACTTATGTGTCCAGCAGTTTCTCATTCATTAATAGTGGGGAAGTGGGGCAGGGGGATTCCCCTTGGATACCCCAGGCTCCAGCACTTTATGAGATTACTGTGATGTTGTGGCTGCCGTTTGACATGATAATGCATGAAACACCTCCACTGCACATTCATCCCATTGATCCTTCTTGTTATTAATAGTCCCTTGCTACAGGCCTGGGTTCCCCATAGCTTTCTTCACAGCAGTGAAGCTATGCACAACTGTTTCCTGCATTTGGTCTAAACTTTCATTCTACTGCTTTAAACCACTTCTGTCCAGGAGTAGCAAAGAATAGTTTCCTTTCCTACAACTGTCTTGGGGGTATTTAATGTGGAATCAGCATTTTCTCCATTACTGATTCTGGACTAGGTGCACTCAGTCTCGTCATTCCTGTTTGTATGCACTGGCTCCAATCCCGTTTTAACTTTTCGTTAGCTCTGGGATGCCACAGACAGTATCGGAACAGATTACAGCAGATAACTTTGCCTGTGCCTACACAGACGGAAAGCCACATGGGACTGGCAGTCTCTTTGAATTTATGAGATTCCTGCTCTTGGCTTCAGAGAACAGAATCCTTGTAAACTTCCATGTGCTGCCTGCGCCCCAGAACAAAGGAGGCAGGCACAGCAGGGGAAAGTGTTATATGCACACGTTCACACCCATAATCCAAAACACAGCAGGTAGGTCAAATTAGTAGCCTGCCAGCCTTAACAGTTCTCCTTTAACAAGCAAAGCTTCTATAGGAGAGAAAGCAGCAACTTCAAAACACAACCGCTGCTGCTGTTTCCATGGATACCTACAATGAAATCTCTCCCTCTCTCAGGCACTCCCATCGCCCTGACTTTTAAAACACTGGGCATCTGCAAAGATACCGGCAGGCACAACTGTATTTCCTATCTTGGCGAGCTATGGTTTGTTTCAAAACACAGTCCAAGAACAGAGGCTTTCTATCGCAGGGTCTCCGTCCCTGCATTTGTTTGACTCAGTAAAGATTGGTTTGACCCAGTAGAAAGTTATTTTTCTTCTTTGCATTGTTTATTCAGGTGCCTTGAAGAGGAATTTGTCTTCCGAACAAGTCAGAGCAGATTTTATTGCTCTAGGTAGGTCACCTGACTTGCACTAAATAAAAGATAATTAATATTTATCACATATAGTAATCTCGTATGGTTTCCCCCACAGGCCTCAGTGAAGAGAAAGCCAGTTATTTTGCAGAACAGGTATTAATGTATTTTTGCTTGTTTCTAAGCTAACAAAATGACAGTCTATGAGTGGGAACTTGTAAAACCCCTCTGTGATACTGAGTTGTGTCAGCACTTTGCGTATTTTTTTCAAAACCAGCTCAGAATTCTGAAGTGAAGATCCTTGGATAACTGATAAGGATAACTTTGTCTAATGATACTTCTGGTTTGCTGTGGCCTCTATCTCATCAATTTTCATGACTCCTGCACTTCTGTGTGGCTTTCATTTGATTGTTTTCCTCCTGTGCATGCTTTGAGTCTCAGGGTCATGCAGTTACATGAACACATGACTTTTTGCACAGATACTTTTACACTGAACCAGTATTAAAACAAAAACAGTGAGTTTCATTTGCAGAAGTGACATGGCAGATGGAACTCCTAGCAGGACTTGAACATCATTGAAAGCCCTCTCGGCCTCATTAGTTTGCCCCTTTATACACCTCCACTTTGGGCTGCTGCCATCAGCCTGCCTAGTTTCCTATTTATGTTGAAATTACAGGTAACATAAATAGAGGCCTCTCTGAATTGATTGCTTCTGTGTCTTTTGCTCTTGCAGTGGAAGGTGAATTCCCCCACCCTAACACGCCTGGCTGTTGGTCAGACGCTGATGATTAACCAGCTGATAGATATGGAGTGGAAGTTTGGAGGTAACAGAGCATAAAACATAAAGTGGATGGGTTGGGAAACCCAACAGCAGCTCTCAGCTACATAACTTTTTATTTCATGGTTTAGCTAACAGATTATCTCCCTTCTCTACTTTCTGACTCACAGTGACTGCTGGGAGCAGTGAACTGGAAAAAGTGGGAAGTATCTTCTTACAGGTAAATCTCCCACATCAGAGGGTTCAGGTTGTAGCGCAGTTAAGGAACAAGCTGCGACCAGGCATGTGGGAAGTAACTGGCTGAGAGAGGAACTAGAGGAAAGCTAGATCTCATAGGAACAGGCTCTGCAACAGTGCATCTGCTTCAGTCATCAGAGTGCAACTGCCAGCAGATAGCAGGCACACTGCTATTTGTTTCTTTTCGAAGACATCATGTATCACAGAAGCATAGCCTGCTCTGAAAAGCTGTTCAAAAAGCTCACTAGCAAAGGTCACGCTATCTTGGGGAGGGAAGGGAAGTGTGATCATTTATAAGGACTTCCAGAGATCCTCCCAATGCCTAAGGAATCTACTCCTATGGTGACACTTCCTGAAAAGCCTGTCAGAGATGTACATGCTTTGTAGCAGTCTGCCCGTCTGAAACTCTCAGCACAGTCCTGTACCTCTCTCATTTCATGGTGCTCAGAATACAGGTCTCTCTGAATTAAAATACCTCTGCTTTTTCTTCCCCCAAGCTGAAACTGGTGATTAAAAAAGGGACCCAAATGGAAAACGTATATATAGGTGAGTTAATAGTTCTGGAAAAGAAGTGAGCATTTGAGTACATGAAAGTGGAGCAGCAGCTCAGAGCTGCTGGATGTTGCTGGAGGTGGGGAAGCTTTGGGTGCAGACCCAGCAGGGGTCACTGCGAGAGCATTGCTGGAGGATGCTGCAGCTGCTCCTGCCCTGCCCTCTTCCCCCCGCAGTCACTCTGGAAGTATTTAGAAACACTGAGTGTTGGGCAGTCTTCACATCTTTGTGTAAGTAAATACAGATATGCCACAGAGCCATGAAAAGCAGTCAGAGCAGCATGGCAGATGAAGAAAGTAAACAATTCCCAAGTGTTGGTTGGTGTTAGAGAATCCTAGCCCAGAACCCCTTGCAGCCCAGCTGCTGAGAGTCACAGAGTCTAACCCTGTCTAGCTCAGGTGAACACAGGTTGCTCTGCGGTAGCACCAGAACAGCTTTTCCAATGTTGGAAGTGTAACCTGAAATCTAAGATTTGATGCCTCTTTTTTTCTGCAGAGTTAACTTTACCCCAGTTCTACAGTTTTCTGCATGAAATGGAACGGGTCAAAAACAGTCTGGAAAGCTTCAGCTGAAACCGCATGGGCCTGACCTGACGTCTGTCCAGGGTGTTTAACCTTTCCTTGTGGGCCCACAGATCAGCTCTTTCCCAGCTGACTGTAGCACCCTTAGGAGAGAAGACAAGGCTTGTGCAACAAGCAGTGATGTCATGGCCCAGAAGGACTCATCAATCCTTCAAATCCTGAAACTTCAGCAAGTGTTTCAAAGCAGCTACAAGTCCACTTATCTCTTTTTTTTTCTTAATACTATTATGGGAAATTGCAGTCAGAAATATGTGGATATTTGTATTAAAATAGCGAAGAAATAAACCCATTCCCATCCCGCTCCGTTTGTGTCAGAATCTGATTTTTTTTTTTTTTTGAGAAAAAAGAAACAGAAGCAAAGACTCATTTTCAAACTTGGAATAATTAAGCAGAGACGACAAGGGAAGCAAGGAGAGCATCTAACCTGGTGAATCACTCAATGCTCACTTCCAGGCTTCTTGCTTCTCTTGTATTGAGAAATGGATTGATTACATCCTTCCCAACCATGCCTCATTGAAAAGTATCTCAGTGGTAGGTGATTTTAAATCAACCAAACATCTGCCTCCATGCACAGGGGGAAAAACATCTCTGGGGGTGACTAGATAAATCTAGTTTGGCTGTGCTGGTTCTAGCGAGCAGCTTTTTAATCAGCAGTTTGTATGACATTGTGCAGATAGATCCAGCCTGTTTCCTTCTGGACGTATGTCCAAACCCCATAAAGCACCGTTAGCTCAACTCTTCAGTTGTCTAATGGCAAGGATGAACTTGTCATCAGGAAGCAGAGGGGTGCTCCTCACTGGACATGGGGGCAGTGGAAGATGTTAGGTCCCATCTAGACCATTTAATTGTCCAGTGCCTCTTGGCAGCCTGAGCTCACTGTAGCCCCCTCCCACAGCACAGAGCTGAACGAAGCTCCCTCTTACAACGCGCCTCTGTCCACTGCCGGGATTTCCCAAGGCACCTCCGTGTCTCTGATGAACTCAGTGGTCACAGCGGAGGGAGTGAACGCAGCACCAGGGGAAATACCAGTAAGCTCCTCTCAATTTCCGGCCTACACCTGCACTAATTCACTGTCCCATGGCATCGTGCAAGCCTGTTGTGGGACAAGAAGCGCTGCGGCTCCCTGTGTGTGCATCTGCTCCCCATTAAAGCTGTACACAAAAAAACAGTTTCTGTGAGAAAGGAGTCACAAAGCTCCCTGTGACTCACAGCTTTACCCGCACATTTTCAGCCTGCAGAAAACCCAGTGATTTCCTGCATTGCATTTCATGCAGTCCTGCATGAGTGACTAGAAACGATAACAAGTATAGGCTGAACCATGTGTTTGTGAAACAGCTGGGGGAATCCTGCTGGCAAACCCGGGTACAGTATTTGCATATTTGTTTTCCCACGTATCAGGCCATTCACAAGTATTTCAAGCTTTGTCACATGATTACAGTAAAAATTTTTTAAAAAAATCCTCTGAAACAATGCCCTGCAAAATATTCTATCTCCTTTTAGGTGGCAGGAAAAGCTATTTCAGGGAGGAAGAAAATGTCTGAAGGGCTGCTTTCTCAAGACAAAAGGAATTTTTTTGCTTTACATTTCTGCTGCCTGTTCCTGTTATTTCTCCTCAACCTCCCCATGCCAGGGCGGCACTACCCAACCCTACCCAGTTACCACAGGAGGTGGACCTCAGCGATGCTGGAGAAGATGCCAGGCTCAGTTGTGGGTCAGGAATCCACCACCCTCCTGCGCTCCTCCCCCTGCCCGGGTGGGATTAAGCTGCTCGGGGCTGACGCACACCGCAGCCCGCTGACCCCAAGCACAGGGGTCACCTCTATGCTGCTCCGCAATCCCCATGGGCATCTCTGCTCAGCGGCATTAGAGAGCACTGCCGCCGCACTGCTGGGACATGGCGTGACCTTCATGCTGCCGCCAGCGCTCCCCAGTACCCCGGGAGCACCCTTTCATCCTGCGCACTTGGCTGAGCATGAGCCGAGCTGGCAGCCCTGGCAGGGATGGGGCACGGGGAGGGAGCCAGCTCCGGCAGCACCGGCACAGGGTGACGCCAGCCACAGTAGAACCAGGTTGCCTTCCTGATCTTGTTGACCAGGGGCTAGCACGGTGCTGGGAAATGCACCGCAACAGCCATGCCTTTCCTGTGCGGTGTGGCCCCGGCTTTGCTGCGTTGCCACCAGCGGCACAGGGTGACAGTGAATGCCTGGACCCCTGTCCTGGGGCTTGGCAGGCAGCGAGCTCAGCCACGGGGAGGGTTGAGCAGGGACTCAGCTGCAGCTGGGAGGGAAGAGGCTGCCGTGGTGCCCGTTTTGCCCAGGTTTCCGGGCGGCCCTGCCGTGCTTGCTGTGCTGCCTTTTCCGGCTGCCCATCAAGCCCAGCCAGCTGAGAGCTAATCTCCGCGGGACAGCAGGCACAGGGGAAACAGGGGCCTCTTACAACTTGGGGTGAAGCTAACTGTACTCCTGCAGCGGTTTGCCTCCCCAGGGGCTTTCTTGGCCCATTTCCTCTGGGGGCGGTCATGCTGCAGCCCCCTAGTTCCTGCACAGGCCCCCGCTGCAGGGGCGGGAGGACACGTGGGCCCTCCCGGCTGCAGCCTGGCTCTGAGCATGGGGGCTGCAGCAGGGCAGGGGCAGCTTTGCTGCACTGAAGCTGCAGCAGTCACCCCTTCACATGCTTAGACATTCATGCAGCCTTGCTTGCCACCGCAGGGACCCTCTGCTGCCTTGGGGACCACCTTATAGCACCCCAGGCTTCCAAGCAGTCTCTCCTGAATCCAGGGGAGATAGCAGAGTGGTCCCCAGGAGCCAGGATGCAATGGGTCCCATGTTCCCATCATCCCACACACTCATCCCTGCCAGCCTCCTGCAAAACCACACCAGAGCAGCCAGGAGATGGGGGCTGTGCTCACAGGGTCTGTCGCTTCCCAGCACCAATTCAATGCAGCTGTGATTCTCAACTGTGGCAGATGCTAATAACCAAGAGCCAGGATGATTTCAGATACAGCATCTTCTCCCCACTGGAAATGCCGATGCTGTTGCCTTCACGTGTGAAGGAGCCCTCCAAGCCCTGAGAACAAAAGCCTCAGCAGTGTCTGCCACCCTCCCCCTGTTCGAAGGTGGCAGAGCAGAATCAGGCTCTGCTTCCGCTCCTGCCTTGAGGCTGTGGGGAAGGAAGGAACCAGGGCTCACTGCCTGCTCTGCCTGACCTTGATCAGGTTGCATGGGAACTGGCAGAGCTACCACAGGAACCCCCAACTTTCGCAGACCTTGTGGGGAGCCACTCCATGCCAAGGGCTTCGAAAGCTCAGTCTTTATCCCTGACCCAGCCTTCCTGTTTGCAAAATAGGGCATCAAATCTTGGGGTTGGCCAACAGCTGGGAATGAGCTGTGGCGGGTGAGACAAGGTGGGGAGAAGAACCAGCAGGCAATGGCCCTAGGAGCAGCCTGGAGGTCAGCCCCATGCCAGGCAAAGCCTGCAGCTCACAGTGAGGGTGCAATGTTGTGCCTGGCCCAGCTGAACACCACCCCGGGGGGAAAGGAAAAGGCATCGCCTCCATGATGGTGCTAATCCTGCACAGAGCAGTGTGGCTGATGAAGCCAGTCTTGCCCCTCCTTGCCTCACGCTGAGAAGGACCTGCTGGGTGTGCATGGGGCTACCAGGGGCTCCCATGGCCCATGTGCTGGGGTGAAACCCCCAGTGTCTGCCTCCCTTACTGGGAGCAGATGGGTGAGTGCTGCATTTGATGCCATTGCTGAGGACACACTCCCCCAGGAACGAGCCCTCAGCCTGCCATGGGACCAGCTTTTCCTGCGCCTGCCCTGCTTGGGACAGACAAGGAGGCATACCACCCTGCCTGTGAAGCTGAGCTGCTGCCTCCCATTCTTGTGGGGGGGTGGGGGGAAACTGGTGGTGTCCAAGGCAGTGGAAATATTCCTAGCATGTCCTCTTCTCCTAAGCCTTGCCATCTCTCTAGGCACTTCTTTGTCCAGGCACACTGGGAACAATTGGGGTTGCTCAGCCAGACCGCAGGCTGTCGATCAGCAGAGCGAATGAATACTCAGGCATAAGGAACCCATCTTCTCCCACAGCACGGGGAGGTGGCGACCAGAAACAGGGCCCGTGGCACAACAGCACAGGCAGCAAACAATTCCTGGGCACCAGCACCAGTACTAGCCCTGAGAAGGACAGTGGGAGCTCACCAGTCCATCTGAGACCGGGAAGGGATCACCAGGCTTCCCCAGATGCCACCGTGGTGCTTGGGGCTGCACAGTTGGCACAACATGGATGCTCTGAGAGCCAGTGCCAAGGCCCCTATGCATACCCCTGTTGCCAGCCCTGAGTGCCTGCTCTGCAGGCAGCCGAGGAGGAGCTGGGTCTTGGGGGCCATTTCAGAGCCCAGCCCAGCGAGGAGCGCCCCCGAGCTGCGGCAGGGCTGGGCTGGCCCCTCACACCACTCAGCACCCTCTGGGCAGCCCTATCCAGGACTGATTGCAATTGCTTTCCTTGCAGGCACAGCTTCGTTACCAGCACCTGGACCCGCTGTGACAAACCCCCCTGTCCCCAACAACCTGGTCCAGCTGCTCCCCTCTGTGACACCCCGAGCCGTGCGGGATGGCACATGGTGGGGGATGCACCCCGCCAGCCGCCCGCCTAGGCAGCTCAGCTACCATTTCCCAGCGCTCCCCCACAGTGCACAGCTCCATTTTATAGGGCTGCTCTGTCCCAGGGGCATCGCTGCAGCAGCGCAGCCGCTAAGGAGGTTATCCCCGACCACGCCACTGAGTTCACCATGGAAAGAGAGGGAAAGCAGGGTTAACCCTTGTGCTGCTGACACATCCCACAGCACTGGGGAATATCTTTGTTTGAAAGCACTCTTGATAAGTCCCAGTGGTGAGTGGCTGCCGCGAAACACCGGGTGAGGAGCCCCTGTGCCATCCCCATGCCGGCCCCTGCACCAGAGCATCCCCCACATCCATATCAGTAGCGCTGAGCCCCAAGACAGCCCCAGCCCTTGTGTACAGTGTCCTCGGGCTGCATTTTGGGGCGGCAGCCCTAGGAAGGACTGCGTGTGCCCCCCTCAGCAACTGAGTCCAAACCCTTCCCTAAGCTTTGTTTCACACCAGTGGGTGGGATGGTAAATAACGAGCGGGACACTGCCAGCCTGTGGACTGGATGCATTGCTTGGCTGAGGCCGCTGGGAGCACTGCTACCCACAGGCACCATGGCACTGCTCGTGTTTCGGTGCAAAATTTTGAGGGCTGCAGGCAAGGTCAAGGGCATTTCCCTTGCTGGGACCCTGCTTCACACCACCACCACCGGGCTGGCCAGACCCACAGCCGCTGGGAGCTGTCCCTGCACGTTCACCCCACGGCTCCTGGCAGGACTGGCTGTGGGGCCCCTGTGGGATGAGGAGCAGGTGGGTGAGCACAGGCAGTGCTCGCCGGGGAGCACCAGCTGGGCATCTCCATTTCCCGGTCTCAGCAGCCCCGCGGGGCAGGGTTCGGGGTGGGGGTCCCCAAGCAGGCCCCCGCAGTTTCGTCCATCCATCACATAACTGCTGAGACCGTGCAAACTCACGGCACCGCGGTGAGGCGGGCGCCGCTCCCCGCCCCCGCTGCGGTGCGCAGCGCGGACCAGCAGAGGGCGCCAGAGCACCGCGCAGCGCCACGGCCCCGCCCCCCCGTCCGGGCGTCCCGCCCCGCGCCCTCCATCCTCCGGGCATCGCTGCCTGCATCCCTCCCTCCCTCCCTCCCTCCCTCCCTCCCTCCCTCCCTCCCTCCCTCCCCGGGGCATCCCGCCCTCCATCCCCCGGGATCTCTCCCTGCATCTCTCCCTCCCCATCCCCCCTTCCCTCCCTCCATTGGCCGCCCCCCTCCCTTGCCCCATCCCTCCCAACCGTCCCTCCCCCCGCTCCCGGCAGGCAGGACCCCCCCAGCAGCCAGAAGCACCATCACCCCCCCAGCTCCCACAAGCACTTTCCCAGCCGGGAGCTCCGGAGCCACCCTAGGGCCCCCCCCATCATTTCCCCGGGCACCGCCCGGCCGGGCCATCCTGCGCTAGGCCCCCCCCCCCGTACTGCCCCTGCGGCAGCGACAGCCGGGAGCACCGGTACCCGCCGCCCCTAGCGGAGCCCCTTGCACCGGATCAGCCTCCGGGCTGGGGGCAGGAGCTGTGTCACGGCAGCACACGCCCTCCTCGCTTTCCAGATTTATTCAAAATGCAATAAAACTGAAAACCAACTGTCCCCGTTCTCTGCCGACACCTGGGTACAATGCCTGAGTGGGCCCCGTCGCACCCCACGCACCCCGTGTTGTGCTGGGTCGGGGCAGTGCATCAGTTGGGTTGGTTTGCTAAGAGCAGGTTAATAAAAATAATAGGGAGAAACACCGCCTCGCTGGGGGCCACCTCACAGCATCTGGTTACCCAGCCAGGCAGGCTGGTATTTTTAGCTTCCACTACTGAGGAAATGGCTGTATGTACATATATATATATATACACACACACATGTAAAAGTTATCAACCCACCATCTCCGTGGGGTGTGTGGGACACTGGTGGGTGCCCAGGCCCCCAGCTGCAAGTGGCCTCTGCAGGGCCAGGTCCCCCAGGAAGGCAGCAGAAGCACAGGACGAGGGGGTGGCTGGCTGCCTGCGGGATGCTGGACCCTTTGCTGTCACCCTTGGTGCAGAGCAGGGGACCCCTGGGGTCAGGCAGAGCTCCACAGGCTGGCCTGGCCAAGGTCCCACTGCATGGGGAGGGTCATAAGGCCCACGGAACTGGAGCCCATGGAGCACAGCCGGAGCCCCTCCACAGAGTGGCTTTAGCAGAGCACTGCCAGAGCAGGTTGGGGGGGGGGGAGCACACGCCTTTTCACCAGCTTTTCTACTTGATCTGTCTCACATATAAGTGAATTCTGAGCACACAATGCAGTTATTGAATAAAATTATGCTTTTTTTAGTACTTGTATGCATGTCTTTTTTAAGGCTCTGTCTAGAAACCAACCTTACAGCCAGGAGCGGAGAGATCAGAGGGAAAAGCCAAGCCAACCCCAGACCCCACACCAGACTCGGAGGGTTGCAAGCTTAGCACCACTGACAAGAGCAGCTCGCAGGTGGCACATCCATCCCTCACAGGTGACAAGCCCACCGCTCCTTCCACCCTAGGGAAGGAGGAAAAAGCATTCCTGGCTGGGGCAGGGACACGACAAGGAGGTGCAGACGCTGCAGCCAGCCCAGGGGCTGCCTCTCCTCTCCTTGTCACCATCTCCATCCCCCATGGTGTCAACTCTGTCCTCCTGCAGAGCTCTGCCTGCACCCATGAGGAGGAGTCCTGCCTCCCCCTCCGCCATCTCACTCACCCTCCAGGCAGCAAAGCCAAGGCTCAGGCAGCTCCATCTGCACAATGCAGCGAGCACCGGGCCAAGGGGCAGGACCTAGCAATCACGCTTTTTTTGAGCGCATCATGCTCCCGCCTCGCCAAGGGTGTTAGAAAGGGGTGGCTGTAATAACAGCGCTGTGAATAACTGTGCCTCACTCACCATGGCCTCCGAGCCCGCTGTGTGCTCCTGCTCTGCCTCCAGCTCCAGCCTCACCCCCTCCCGAGGCCGTTCCCTGCCATGACATGCCCTGGTTTCCAACCTGCCTTATAATCTCCTGCCCCAGCCCAGGTGCCCACAGTCCCCAAGTCCCCCCACCCAAGGGCTGACCCATTAACACTTCTCCCTCTTGCAGCTGGTTTGGCTTTTATGTGTCACTCTCCTCCCAGCAGGACTCCCATGATCTGGGGGCACAAAAAGCCCCAAATGGCAAATCTGCTGTCCTGTGACAGACAGCATCGCCTAAACATGGCACAACACAAAGGGCTTGTGGAGCTGTTATTGCTGCTGAACCCTGCGCCGCCTGGAGCAGAGTCCGCTCCTGTAGCTGGCATTCTGCAAACAGTCCTCCTGAGGGCCCCCCAGAAGGGCCAGGGTGCAGCTCCCCACTCCCCAACAGACCGGCCGGAGGGCAGCAGGTACTCTACTCCTCTGTCACCAAAACCGGCTGCAGTGGCACTGGCTGCGGTGGTGCCATCTGTTCGGCAGGCACAGCCCTGTGTCACGCTGTGCTGCAGGAGCTATGCCAAAGTGCCTGGACCCTGCTGGGGTGCCCGCACGGGAACTGGGGTTTGAGGGCAGTGACCACTGCAATTTTCAGCCCTGGTGAAAAGGCGAGGGCACAGATGCCAAGGGCACGTTCCCGGCTCTGCAAATGAGCCCTGTGGTCTGGGGCTGTGGGTGCTGGGGCTGCGGGGGTAGCCTGGGGAGAGGGTGCCAGGGCTCTGGTGGGGGCAGCTCACCAGCCCACCCACATCTTAGCAAGGTGGGTGCCTCGTGGGGTCCCAGCAGCAACAGAACACCAGCATGTCCCAGCAAGGACACAGCCATCACAGGGCTGGAGCAGCACTGGGAAGCCTCATGCTGGGCTCCACCCTGCCCTGCTTGTTCACAAGTGAGAGGATTTGTCAACAGGGAGCTAACGGGTCCCATGAGGCAACCAGCTCACCCACCTCCCAGCAACTCCTGCCTGGTGGGCGGCCTCCTGATGGCACAGGGTGGCGCAGGCACCAGAGAACAGACTGGCTCTGAGAAGCCAAGTGCTCTGGAAGGTCTGCATCTGCTGCCCCACCAAGCACCCCCGTGTGGGGTCCCCAAACCTGCTGCCAGGGCAGCACAGCAGCTCCAGAGGTGCTGACCCCATAAGGTGTTTCTGAAAGAGGCTCAATGTAACCCGGGCAGTGCTTGGCACACGGAGCAGCCACACGCAGCGGAAAGAGAAATATTCTTTCACTGGGAGAACAAGAAGAGTCCTCTGATGGCTGCCTTGTCCCTTGTAAACACCAACTTTGAGAGCATCAAATTACAGCCGCTGCAGCAGCCCCAAACAAGATGATAATCAGGAGCACGGGAGGCACTGTGCCTGCACAGCGGGTGCTGCCGGGCAGTGGGGCACACCGGGGGCCCAGCCCGGTGGCACCACCGAGGCCACGACGCTCACTCCTGCACCGCAGGACAGCCAGGCCCAGTGCAGCCGATGGTCCAACAGCCACCCCGACCCCACACAGCGCAGCGGCTCAGCCAAGCCCTGGGGCTTGCAGGAGCTCCCCTGCCCTCGGCCCAGCTGCCGGCCCTGGCAGCCTGCCTGCATATCCCTGGGTGCAGACGTGGAGGAGGGACCCGCTGGGCACGGGGCCCCATGGCAGGGAAAGCACCACGGCTTGGCTGAAGCAAGGCCATGCTGCAGCCCAGCTCACCGCAGCCATGGGTGTGCGGCATGCATGGCCCCCACGGCGAGGGCCAGGGCAGACCAAGCCCCTGTGGGACAGGGCCTGGTGTGCCGCTGCCGCCTGCCTTCCTAGCATCACGGCTCAGGAGATGCACCATCCCTGCAGCCTGGGGAGTCTTTGAAAACCCCACCTGCAGCAGGGCCGGCATCCTGGGCACAGCCCTTGCGCCACGGTGAGCTTGCTGCCAAGCAGACCCTTTGCAGGCAGGCACAGCCTGGCAGAGTGGAGGCCCAGGACCCCGCCGCTCGCAGAGCTGAAGGCAGCTGCCTGCAGCGCAGGGTTCCCCACTCACCCTTGCCCGCGGCCCCCCCCACGCCGCTCCCCGCCGGGGTCCGGCCCCGCAGCGCGGCACCCCCGGGTGCAGGGGGCGCCAGTTCCACCCGCCCCCGCTCCCCGCCGCGGCTCCGGCAGCGGGCAGGGACCGAGCGCTTCCCTCCGGCCCGGGGCTCCGCCAGCCCCGCACGGCGCGGGGGCACCGGGCGCCGTCCCGCCCCTTCTCCCCTCGCTGCTGGTCCCGGCCCGCCCCGGGGTCTCCGCGCTCGGCCGGGCCGGGATGCGCCGCGCCGGCGGGGACACGCGGGACCGCGGCTGCGCCTCCACGCCGGCCCCCAGCTGCCCACGCTGCGGCAGCTGGCGGGGTGGGCGGGCGGCGGATCAGCTGCGCGCCGCGGCCGGGGATCAGCTGCGCTGCGCTCCGGTTGGGGCCCCCCCGCCCTGCTCCCCGGGGAGGGGCGGTGGCACCGGCCTCCCCGGCCCCCGCCGGGCACCTCCCGCCCGCCCCTCCCGGGCGCTGCCCGCCCTACCTGCCCGCCGCCCCTCCCGGCCCTCCCCGGGGCCGCTGGCTGCCGCCCAGCCCGGAGCTGCCCTGCTCTCCTCCTCCTCCTCCTCCTCCTCCTCCTCCTGCGGGCGCAGGCAGCGGCGTGCACAGCCCTGTCTAATCTCACGGGTATAAAATCCACTCTGCGGCTTTTGCCGAGGAGGAGACGGAGCGGTTCCCGGGCGGCGCTGGGCTGCGAGAGCGCCGGTCGGAGGGGCCGGGGAACCGCACGGCAGGAAGGAGGGAGATGCTCTCCGGCGGTTATTATCCGGCCGAGCCCTCCCGCATATTGCAGCCATAGCAACAGCGATGGGCTGTCCCAGCCGGAGTCTGCAGTGCAATAAAAGGAGAGAGAGGGACGCAGGGAAAGAAAGAGCCGCGCGTTGCACTGGGCAATCTCCTAAGGGGTTGGCACAAACAAACAGCAACTGGAAGCAACTGGAGCCAATCCCCCAGCTCCCTTTGTAATGCTTTCTGACACAGATTCCCTCTCCATGGCTGACTTTGCAAGTTTCCCCATCCTCTCCCCTCCTCGCGCGGCTTCTTCTCATGCGACTAAATTATACACGAGAGGAGGGACATGCTGGAAATTCTAGTGAAAAAATAAAAATGTGCAGGTTTGTGCAGGCGGCTGCAGCCTGGCTGCCTCCAGGACTCATTCTGTGAGTGATGAGGGACAGGACCTGGTCCCAAGTCAGTAGCATTAAAGCCCGTAAATTTTGAAACCACCACCAAGAAAAAAAGCTTTTCCTGTGGAGAGCAGGAGATCAGTGGCGTGCAGACCAGGGCTGTGCCTGCAGCAAGACCGCGGTGGGTGCTGAGACCGTGGCCCCTCCGTGAGCGGCAGCTGCTGTCCCAGCACGCAGCACCCTTGGGGACGGAAGACGATGCATTCACTTCCCCTGAGAAACGTCTTGTTTAGGGGCCAGTAAAAAATATGCAAATCTGGCAGGGCTGGGCCTCAGAGCCTCTAAGGCAGCCTTCCTCCCCCCCGTCTCTGTGGTTCCATGGGAGTGAGCTGAGCCCTGAGCAGCAAAGGGAAGGGAAAGGCAGGGCCAGAGGGAGCATGGGGGTGGCTGTAGGCTGAGATGTGGGATGCCATGGAGCAAGACGGGAAGATGTGCACGGGATAGTGGCTCCTCCAGACAGCGGGCATGCGGAGAAGGCTCCTGTTCCCTGCAAGCCCGGGTGGGTGGAGCGTGCTGTCACTTTTTGGTGCTGGGCAAGCCCGGCATTGCTGTCGCAGAATTGCTGCCTGTGCTCTGATGAGTCAGTAACAGCGCTGCCACGTTTTCCTCCTACCAGGCAGCGTCCCGTTGCGGGTCGGTTGTGCTCCGCACCAGGACGCTCCCACACACGCGGTGCTGGTTCGGCTCCAGAGCCACGTGGGTGGGTGAATCTCCGGCAGCAACTCTCCAGGGAAGCCCCTCTGGAGCAAAGGGCTGCGCAGGGATGAGGACACTGACCTGCAACCCAGGCGACATGCAGAGCGCCTGGCTGAGGCGGCGATCCCACGGGACATGGGCATATTCCTGTGCCTGCGTCCCACCTCCTCTGCCAGACAATGAAACACTGCCCTCCTTCCCAAGTCGCAGCAGAACAAATAAAGCAAGCGCCATATGGTGCCAAGACACGTTGGAAATGGGGCCAAGCCCAGGAGGTAGGGAGATGGCAAGCCTCCATCCCCACACCAGTCCCCATCTCGAGCTCTAGTCCAGGACTGGCCCTGAGGGAGCACTGCACCCTGCCCCTCCTCCCTCCACAGCCACTGCCCCACTCCCCAGGCTGCTGGGCACAGCTCCGCATTTCAGCCATGGCTTTGCAGTGACTCACTTGCCCTCCTCTCTGCCTGCAGTCTTGGGGAGCATGGAAACCAAAGCTGTTCTCCAGAGCCCTTCTTCCAGTCAGGGCTGGGCTAGGGACACAGGAGTCACTGCTGGACCGGCACTGGGACGCTATCAGGAGATAACTCCTTGCACCCTGCCACGGGACAGTACATGTCCTCCTACCCTTCCCTCAGAATTATAAATTGGAGAAGAAGCTGTTTCCTAAAGCCCCTGCAGCCCTGGGGCTGAAGGAGAAGCTTCCTCACAGCTCCAGGACACCACGGATACAGGACCCTCCTGTGAGCAGAAACTGGCATTGTCTTTCTGCCTGCTACAGTGATCCTCCCACCCAGCCATGCTCCCAAAGATCTGCACCTCACAGATGCCCTGCGTGTTTTCAGGCAAGGCACCTCCAAGCACAGGCACCTCGAAGTGAGATACCTCCAAACAGAGCTGGGCATCCCAATGGCTGGGCTTTCAGAGGTGCTGAGCACGTGCAGTTCCCCTGCAGCCAGCTCCCGGGAGCAGATGCACATCCCCCTGAACGCCCAGCCCACCCTGGCTGCCTGAGGCTAGGGCCTGACCCGGGACAGCAGATCCGAGATCTTCCTCAGGGGCTGGAGATGATGAGCTCCTGGGGGAAGAGGGGCTCCAGGAGCTCCCAAAACTCTAACAGACCTTCTGCAGGTTTAGCAAGCAGATGCCACCCTCAACCATGCCTGGCAGCCCCATTGGCACAGCCACTGTGATACACACCCGCCCTGCCAGCCTCATTTGCCACATTCCCTCTGCAAGAGCCTCAAAGAAGGAAGCCCTGGGTTCTGCCCTCCAGGCCCAGTGAATAAAATTTAGGATCTCTTGAAGGTTTTATAGCCATGGGGCTCAACTCTATCACTTGCTAATGTGAGCGGACCATTTGCACCTGAGTCATTCAGATGAGAATCAAGTAAGTTGTGCAAGCAAAGCAGTTTATTGAATCATACACAAAAATGTAGGGATGATAAGGATCAAACAGGACCCAGAGCAGCCCACAGTTCTCTCCCTGCCATCCTCCTTTCTCGTTTAAAGAGGCAGCTCTGCCTGGAGGGTCCCACCAACCTGGCCCCCGTCCCTACTTGCCACTGGCCTCCAGCAAGACACCCATCCTCTGGAAATGCTCTGCACCAACTAGTGCTTGCAAGGTGCTCTGCAGATGTGAAGCACCGTATGAGAATGTTCTGCATTATTATTTATTGCCAATGTTAGAGATAACGGGAAAAGCAAGGGGCAGCCTTGTCCTGCACAGCCTACCTAGAATTCTGCAGAGGGAATGTGGCCCCAGCAGAAGGTCCCAGCTGCAATGCTGTTTGTTGGTCAGTGGCTGTGGAGGTCTGCGCTCATTGTGGTCCCAGCTCCACTCAGACTTCCTACCCTACCACATGTTGATAAATGGAAAAAAATTTACAAAATGCACAAGGGATGCATTGAAGTTCATAGTTAAGCAGAGTACAGCAGTGTCTGGTCAGAAGGGGAACCTCTGCAGTATTTTTTCATCTATTAATTCAGAGGTGGGAATTGGCTGAAACAAGGACAATTCACAGGATGCAGGGCCGGATCTGGACTTTTGAACACCCCTAGGGTTAGATCCAGGGCAGGATTAAATGCCAGTAGGCAAAAGAACAGCAGCAACACCAGGAACAAAGGGGACGTGGGTGTTCTGGACAGGCGGTGGTGGCTGGTCGCACAGGCTACTCCTAGGAGCACAGGAAGGGGTTGCTGGGAGGTACAGGGTTAGGGCATTCTGCGTCCCTGGAGACAGGCACCGCTGGGAAAGCACGTGCAGCTGCAAGGTGAGGCCAGGGATTCGGGGTGGATCACCAGCCAGCGGCTGGCAGTGGGCTCTGCCAGTGCTGCTCATGCACCAGGGACCATCAAGGAGGATCACCCTGCAGAACAACCCACCTTTCCCAGTGGTGCCAGTGCCCGGGGGATGTACCGGCCAGTCATGGCACTGGCACTGCAGCTGCATGCACAGGACAGTGCCCGGGTGCTGCAGGGGCGAGCCGCGTGCACAGCTCAACCCAGCAAGTCACCGAGCTGCAGGCGGTGGCAGCGCTGGCAGGGAGTCCAGGCAGCACAGCCAGCAGCAGCCTACCCAGGGCAGGGAAGACGGGGAAGCCCTGGGTCCATGCCATAACCCAGGATCTTGCAGCTTCCGAGGCCCCCAACTGGTGCGGATGGCCCCTGGGGTTTGCACCATGGGATGCGTATGCCCGAATGCTGCGCTGGCCAGATCCTGCTCATCAGCAGACAGGCCTGGGGCCTCTGCCTGGCAGGAGGTATCGCAGGATTGGGCCCAGAGCAATCTGTTCAGATAGAAGTGGGTGGTAAATTAATGGAAATGGGAGAACAACTCCCCTGTAGCTCCAAAGTGGGGCATTATCAGCGAGCAGAGCTCTAACAAGCTACAGAGAAGGCTGGAGCCCTCTGTGCCATTTCATTGCTGCTGCTCTGCGTCGGATTTCCCAGGAGCCCTGCAGCCTCGGCCTCATTAATTATGCAAATGAAAAGGTGTTGCCAACGCACCATCCCTAGGTAGGATCCCTGTGACTGAAGTTGTGCCCTGAACAGCGGCCGCTCCCCTTGCATTTGGGCAGGGAGGGTCCGGGAGCACATCAGGCAGGATGGATGTTTGCAATAATTATCCAGTCATCCCCTTCAAGTGTACTGCAGCCATAGCAACAGACAGATGTTCTGTCCCAGCCAGAGTCCACAGCGAGCTGGGGAGAGAAGCACAAAAATTAACCCGTTCAGCCCCAGGATGACACAGAATCCGCTTTATTCTTGGACCAGACCAGACTTCAACATCCCTGAGAAAATTCTAGGAAATCAGGCAAAAAACCAACCACGTACCCCCCAAATAAAACCAACAGAAATTGCCCCAGTGCTCGCTCAGCCACTGTCTGACACAAAAAGTTGAATGAAAGAAGCAGCATCCTGCAGGCTGGTGGGTGGCTCTGCTGAGTGCCCCAGCGCCTCTTGTCCCATCACAGGTAATGAACCCTGCTCGTGCTCAGCATCTCCTGGGGGCGATGCTACGGGTGAGGCTCTCCAGGTCTGGTGATAACGAGCCTTTGGAGACACAGCACTGGGGAACCTGTTCAGGGATGGCCATGAGCAGCACGCTGTCTGTGGCCAGCACCCACACAGCAGCCACAGCATAGACCACGCTGGGCACCCAGGTGGGCAGGGAAGGGGATGGATGAGCCACATGGATGAGTGTCCACTGCTAAGTTAACAGCTGTGTCAAAGTATTAAAGTAGTCAGAGGTGGGATGCAGCCAGAGCAAAGAATAGCTGGCATTTTGTTATCCCACTGCTGCACAGGTTTCCAGGATTTAGCCCAAGTCCATAAATCCCACACAGAAATATCGTCACAAGGGCCCTCGTGCCCAGCAGCACACCGAAAACTGAAACCCAGCTTCTCCTGGGGGCCCTGATGAGCAAGCAGCCCCCCACAGGTCTCTGCCACCTCCTCCCTTCCCCACCAGCCAGGATTCCTTTAAGCACTAGCATTAAATGTTTTAAGCTAAAGGCCAGACCCCAACCTCACAGTTCCCTTCTGAAAGGATTGGAGCTGCCCAGCCCACCTAGGACTCGCCTCTCCCCCTGTGCCAGCCCAGAGGTCCCACAGAGGCAGCAGGGAATCCTTAGAGCCCAGAGCAATCCCCTGACCTCAGAGCAGCGTAAAAGGGCTCATGGGAAAGCCCCGTCCAGATGTTTGCAGCTGCAGATGCTGCTGGAGTACACCCATGGTGAGGATTTCAAAGGAGGACAATGGGACCGGGGGAGGACAGCCCAAGCAGATGTGCCTGGAGGAATGGATTACACCTGGAGGAAAGGAGAGAACCCTCCCCTCGGCTGGCGGAGCAAGACAACCCACTGCCCTGCACATAAGCACAAGTGTGAGAGGTCACAGAAACACAGTTTCACTTCCCAAACTCTAAGACTATTTTTGGTTCATATTACTTCCTTTCTTGTCCTCTGCCACACAGACAATGAGAACTCCAGCTTGGAGGGGGCATCCCGTCTCCTCCAGGCTTGCCTGGTGACAGCTTGTACCGTGTTAGTACAGCTTATCCTGGAAATTTGTGGTCTCCCGGTTGGGTTTTTTCTTTTTTCTCCTGAAGAAAAAAAGCAGAGAAGGGTAAATTTGCTGATCTTGAAACTGAGGGAGATGTGGCATCATGTGCAGTCACAGAGGATGTGGGCAGGTGCCATCAGACTTCCCCACGCAGCTCTGGAAATGTAGCTCAGTCCTGATCTGCAGCTCCCTGGCTGTTCCTGTCCCGGGCTCCCACACAGCCCTGGCAGCTGGTGGGTTTTTCAGTCCTCACCACAGTGCTCAGGCTACTGCACTCCTTCCATGGTTTTTCCCCCAAGCACATCAGTTGAGCACCCACGTGGTTTAATTCCCAGCCCTCTGAAGCTACAATGGAGACAGAATAAGAAGGTGGGAAAAATGTCTATTATTTCCACAAATTCCCATTCAATTTGTAACTCCAGCTCCTCCACTTGTGTCAGTCCCAGGCCTCTCCTGAGCAAAAGCCACACCAAATAATGTTTTGGTGCTGTGACATGGACAGAAATCCAATAGGCTCCAGAAGGAATTCACACTCTTTGCTGACTACCCTTAGCTGTTTTGACTTATTATCTGACCTGGATCTAAATTAGGTTTTGATTAAAGTCAAGAACAATTCTACTTGGAAAAATCTCATTGTTTAGGTTAGAGTTAGCAAAAACTACAGGAGAATTAAAACTGATTTCTCACTTTGGGGACAGATACCCTGAAGGGACCTTAGATGGTGCCCAGTCTCCTGCTGCGAGAGGCAGCCACCCTGCACCATGTCATTCATAACCTGACCAAGCTCCACTTTTGCAGGGGCCAGGTTCTCTACCCAGTTCTCCTCTGAAATCGCTCCTGTAGAGGCTGATGGCTCTGATGCTGGGTCAGCATCTCCTCATTTCAAGCGTGGGTTTATACACAGTCCATTTATTTCTACTTGTTCTTGTGCCAAGGTGCTACCATGGCCTAGTCCACGTCTCTCCCTGGTGTCTGTCCTTTGATTGTCCACAAATGTGTCTTCTCTCAGCATTTGTTTTGCTGAGATCAGTGAGCCGAGTCATCTCTGTGGGACACCCAACTTTCTCCTGTACAATCCAGCAAACTCTGTGCTAGTTTCAGGCTAAATTCTCTTGATATGGCTAACCAGAACCAGACAGCAGTCTGGAGCCTCACCAGAGCCTTTATACTTCCCTGTATCTCTCTCAAAATGACTCTCCCCAGACAACTTGGGATCGTTCCCCTTTTTCTGCATCCTGTTGGTGGGTCACAGGTCTTCCATCCAGCCTCAGGTAGGTGAACATCTCAGACACAGACTATGTGAGACTCTCGGGCTCCCTTTGTGTTTGATAGGAAGAATAAGGCAGCTCCAGTGAGCGATTCATCTCACTCCACGATAAGCGTTTAAAACACCAGGATGAATGGTTTCTGAGGATTCTCATCATTGCACGTTGACTGTAGAGGCAGTGGAGACACCCAGGTGACACTGGCTGTCCGGCTTTGAATGCCTGACGTTACGAGCACCAAACACTCATCTGTAGCGATCCTACAAGTACCTCAACATTTCTCTATCATTCCCCAATGAGGCACTTGCAGCTGCCAGCAGAAGTGATGGTCGTTAACTCCTGAGCTCACTTTGCACTGCTCGGTACCAGGCTACATCCACTGATGGGTTCGGTTCCCCCTGTACTCACCCCTCTGCCTGCCTCTCTTATCCCACCCAGAAGCACTCAGGGGAATTTGGTAAATTATTCCAGTTTGGGTCCTATTCAAGTGCGAATCCAGATGCTGACCAACAAAACCAGTGTAGCTGGGGACGCTGCAGGGTACCCGATGGCACGGTGCCTTCTCCAGCTGGGATCTGTGGGGCACTTCCTGCTGGCCTGCTGTACACAGCTTTTCCCACAGTATTTGGCTGTCCTCGTTTCCACCTGATAAACTGCACTTAAGACAGCTTCGAGGAGAAGGGTACTTTCCAGTTATCACTTTCCCATGTAAGCTGTAAACGTAACTGTGGGGGTGTCCGGGGTGACGGCAGGCAGCTGCTATCAGGGTGATTGGAGAGTCCCCGGCATGGTCCTGCATGGCTGGTGGGGGTCACCGCTCCCACTTGGCTCAGACCCAGCTCTCTCACCACCCTGCCCCACCGGGGAACGAGTCAGGCTCTTGCAGAAGGAGCGGGAGCCCGGAGCGGGGGCTGAGGGTTCACTGTGCTCGTGGTGCTGGGCACATGGCAAAGATTGACTGCCGTCATTGCTGAACAGGATGGCTGTGGGAAATAGAGGGAATGTGGGAATATGGCTGGGCTGAATCAGTCCCTCCAGACTGCTGTGCTGCCCCTGCCCTGATAAGCATCACACACTTCAAAGGAAGGCCTGGGTGCTATGGTGAAAAACTGGGGAAGGAAATATCCTCAAAGGAAGCATCTTTCTCACTCCTGACCATCAGTTTTAGACTTATCCCCTAAAGCATGAGTGCTTATCTCTCTCTCCTCCTTAAATCTGTACCTTCCCAGGTGTTTCTCCTCCAAAGAGGCACCCGGTCCTTTTGCATACACAAACACTCTCTGTGGTGATAAATTCCACTGGTTAGCTATAAGATGGGTAAAAATTATCTGGTTTTATCAGTCTGGATGACTCATACTTCTGTTGATCATCCCTTTTTCTTGTACCTTGAGAAGGGACCTCATACCACATACCACATACCTTCTCCGGACGCTCACCATGCTATAGAGGCACCGCCAGCCTTCCCTCTTCAGCTCCCATCTCAGCTAAGCCGCCCTGATATTTCCAGTTAAGCATTTTCTAGGTATTATGATCGTTAATTACTGATTTCCTTGGGTCTATGTATGCAAAAGAATAATCACAAGCCAATACCAGAGCCCAGGGTCTGGGGTACACCGGCCTGAAAAAATGTTACAAAAATAATTAATGCCTAGTCTATATTTGTTGGAAGCTACAACTTTTATTTATATAGTATAAATAGCAATGGACCTGGAGTTATCACATGTTCGTCTATAAAAAAGCCTGCAGCAGATACCCTGTGCTGTACCGCACCCAGTATCTGTCATCCAGAACTGACAGTTTAAGGTCCAGTGCCACTGAACACTTTGGGTTTTTTCTATCTTTAAGGACAAGAGTGGCCTCAATATCAAGCATTATAATCTGGCATATCATGAGATAGCTCATGCAGTGCAAGTTAAACCCTTGTTGAATCCATGCTGGACTGGGACCTAAAATATTGACCTGAACACTCAGCCCCTGTGTGAGTGGTCTTCCCAAAACCCTCATTCAGAGGATTATGGTTCCTGGTTTGTCTGGCCTTGCCTTCCCAAACCGGGGAAACTCCTGTCCATGCTCTCCAGAGAGGGACCCTCTGCATCACCCCAAACCTTAACAGAAACGCTAGACAGATTCACAGAATCACATCAAAGAGCAGACAAGACATTTAACTGCAACTATTAACAAACCAAACCATGTGGAAGACAGGAGAGACCTAGTCAAAGGAAAGGTTAGCAGGATATAGCTCGCCAGATCTAGAGGACCAAGAAGAAAGATGTCAAGCCCAGTGAGTGCAGTACACCAGATTAAGGTCATTCACTGCAAATACTGCAGTTTCCAGCAATTTTGTACAGAGGACAGTCACTGCTGGAGAGAAGACCACTAAAGTCCTCCCCTTCCATCAGCCATGCCTACCATGTGGCTGGAGCAGCTGGCTCACCCCATGCTGAGTACGTGTCCACCCAAACAAGCTGCTGTCTGTGAGCAAGCTCAGGGAGTCTGTGACTGACCAACTGCCATGCACGGCCCCTCACTCCTCCCTGAGGCTACCTCCACCAGTTCCTTCCCCTTTTCTGGGACAGGCTCAGGCCCTTCGGCTGATGTCTTACTCTGCAAAGTGTTGTTCATGCCAAGGAGGGGTGTCTATTAATCATTAAGGAAGTATAATGCTTATCACTCTGCTCTGCACTGATGGAGCTAACATGGCCAAGCACAATGGCCATCATGATTTGGCAGTGATAAAACCCAAATTGATGCTGTTCATATGAAAATATCCAGGTTCGATGGATGTGCAATCTCCTACCTCAGCTCCAAATGGGTGGGCTGACGTAAAAGACTTCTGTCCGTGCCTACGGTGGTGCAAGAGGACATTCCATTTTCCCTTGGCTCCTGAGTGGTTGAACTGCAAGCTGGGGAATTCAGTGATTACCTCAGACAGGAGGTCCGATCCAGGAATTCTGATCATGGTGAAGAAGGCAGCACTACCCCTGGCTAGAGCAATTTCTCAAGCAAAAGTGTCATTTTACTCCCTTCCTTACTCAACATCTCCTGCAAAGCAGCTGGACTCCAGCTCCGAGTGCTTCCCTGGCATTCCTGGAAAGCCAAGAGCCACCACACCTCCTACGAAGCCTATTCATAGAGTTCTCATAGGAAATCCCATCCACCCCTATGGCCACCCCGGTGCCAGCTGGTCTGGACAGAGATCAGCTGGTCACCGCTTTGCACGGTGCAGGTGCAGGTGGGATGCCCTTGTGCAGTAGCTGGCTAAGAGCTGAGCCTGACTTCATCTGCAAAGTCTTGGCAAGAATGTTGCCCACCGAGCCCCAACTGTGCAGAATATCCTTCTCTTTTCTGCCATTTCCATCCCCCCAACTGCTCCTTGTAGCAGTCCCCCAAGAAAGCTGTGCTTCCATGGCTGATTGAGGCTTGAAAGGATGTCCATCTTATTTGTAGTGGTCAGCAAAAATACTGCAGCGCACTAGCAAGTTCCTGTAGGCATCCTATATTATGTGGTAGAAAACCCAAACCAGCAAGACCTCATGCACTCCACAAGACCCTCTCCAACAGCATCATGTTGGGCCCAGAGCAAGCTTGATGGTGACACTGGGAATTTTTGGAGGTGTGTCCAGAGATCCAGTAGGGTAGAAAGGGTCAACATGATTTACAATGGCATATTTCAAGAATTAATTTCAATGCTCCAGAGTCACAGACATGCCCTACCTGCTCTAGAATGGCTAACCCATGGCTCAGCTCCTGCAGCATTCAATTCCCACCTTGGGGATCTGTTGGATGGGCACCATGCACTGGCATGGAGCAAGGGGCAGTGAATAAAACAGCCCTTCAGCCAAAGAAGTGCCCTCACCTTCACCCCTGCCTCCAGCCCCCAGTGTGCGGCACTGCGGCCACCTGTGCACTGGCTGGCTCTGCCACTACCGTGCGCTGCACCTCCAGCACTGGCCTGACAACTCCCTGACACATCAAATTCCTTTTCCAGGTTCCCACAGGCTCCCAGCCTTCTGCATCTACATCCTCATGCCAGCCCTACTGCTGCTGACGATGCAGGCAGCCCTCAGTACACACCACTGCTGTGTCCCCAACCGGCACAGAGCAGGTGCGTGGCACTGACGGGTGGCCACGGAGCACATGCATGGTGGCACAGCTGGGAAGGCACGGAGCACACGTGTGGCACTCCTGGGTGGGCATGGAGCACACGCATGCACAGACAGACCAGGAGCACTCGCGTGGCACCAATGGACAGACCGGGACCACATGCATGGCACTGCCAGGTGGGTGTGAAGCACACACATGGCACTGACGGACAGACTGGGAGCACACGTGTGGCATTGATGAACAGACTGGGACCACGTGTGGCATTGATGCATGGCCCAGGAGCACACGCATGGCACTGCTGTGTGGGTATGGAGCACATACATGGCACAGATGAACAGGGAGCACATGCATGGCACTGACAGACCAGGAGCACACGCGTGACAGTGCTGGGGGGGCATGGGGCACACATGTGGCACTGATGGACAAACCAGGAGCACAGCCAGGAGCACATGTGGCACTGATGGACAGGAGCACACACATGGCACCCATAGACAGTCTAGGAGCACATGTGTGGCATTGATGAACAGACTGGGACCACATGCATGGCATACATGGACAGACCAGAAGCACATGTGTGGCACTGCCGGGTGGCCATGGAGCACATGCATGGCACTGATGGACAGGAAGCCCATGCATGGCACTGATGGACAGACCAGGAGCACATGCGTGGCAGTGCTGGATGAGCATGGTGCACACATGAGGCACCGATGGACAGACTGGGACCACATGTGGCATTGATGGATGGACCAGGAGCACACGCGTGACAGTGCTGGGTGGGCATGGAGTACATACATGGCACTGATGGACAGGGAGCACACGCGTGGCACTGATGGACAGGAGCACACGCGTGGCACCCACAGACTGGGAACACATGCATGGCATTGATGAACAGACTGGGACCACATGTGTGGCATACA
This sequence comes from Phalacrocorax carbo, assembly GCF_963921805.1. Classification (NCBI taxonomy): domain Eukaryota; kingdom Metazoa; phylum Chordata; class Aves; order Suliformes; family Phalacrocoracidae; genus Phalacrocorax; species Phalacrocorax carbo. The sequence continues at coordinate 9,339,494 of NC_087526.1, read as the reverse complement.
TGAACAGAACAGAAGCACACGCGTGGCAGTGCTGGGTGGGCATGGGGCACACATGTGGCACTGATGGACAGACCGGGAGCACACGCGTGGCACTGCTGGGTGGGCATGGAGAACATACATGGCACTGATGGACAGGGAGTACATGCATGGCACTGACGGACAGACCAGGAGCACATGCGTGGCACCACCAGAAACACGGCACATGCGTGTGACTGCCGGGGAGGACACAGAGTCACAGCTGCCGACTGGGACGGGCCGCCCCATCTCGCCCCCCCGGGCCAGCTGTGACCGCCCACCACCAGGGACCCCTCGGAGACTGAGGAGCGGGACCGTGGCCCGAGAACCGCCCCCCCCCGGCAGTGGCGGGGCTCGGCCACACCGCGGGACAGCCGCCCGGCCGCAGCCCCCCCGCCGCCGGGAGGATGCTCTCCCGGTTCCTGCCCAGGAAAGAGGCGCGGAGGGCGGGAGCGGCTGCGGGGGAGCGGAGCGAGGCACCGGGGCCGGGGTCCGGCCTTTGTCTCCCTCTCCGGGGCTGACAGAATCGCGGCTGCCCCGGGGCCGGTGCACGGAGCGGGGTGCGGCTCTGCCGGTCCGGCGGGACAACCCCCCCCCCCCTTTCCGCAACCTCTACGGTCAAGCCCGGTCGAGGACGCTGCGGGTCGATCCAAACCCTCCCCGTTTCACGTCCCGTTCGTTCCGGTGAACGACGGATCCCGTCGTTACCGTTGCCCCCGCGGCTCCTCCCCGGCTCTGCGGCGGCTCGGCAGGTGCCCGCCTCCGCCCCCGCCGGCCCGTCCCGCCGCACACGTGCGTCCGCGCCCCGCCGGCCCTTTGTCTGGGACCGGCACCTGGACCCGCGCCCCCCCGACATCCCCCCCCTCCACGGCCGGTCCCCCCACCCTCCCCGTACGCTCCCCGGCCCGTCCGGGCCGGGGAGCGGGGAGGGGGGGCGGCCGTGGCTGGGGAGCGCATCCCACCGGCGCCGCTGCGGGGAGCGGTGGGCGGCCGGCGCGGAGCAGGAGGGCCGGGCGCGGGGGGGAGCGGCGGCCCCGGGGCGGGCCGGCCTGGGGAGGTGGGGTGTAAGGGGGGGGGGGCCCGGCGGCGGCGGCAGCGGCGAGGCCGCTCTAACAGGTGGGATCCCGCTGAGAGGAGGAGGCGGCCGGAGGGGGGCGGAGGAGGCAGGGACGGGCGGGCGGGCGGGCGGAGGGAGGGAGGGGGACGAGCCGGAGCCGCCTGTGATCCTGTGACAGGAGCGGCTGCTGCTGCTGCTGGCGCCGCCGGTGCCTCCCTCCGCCCGGCTCGCCGGGTCGCTGTCCGAGCCCCGGCGCCCCCCCCCTCCCCTCGGCCACCCCCCGCCCCGCCCCCCCCCCCCTTTTTCCCCTCGCTCCATCCCGGCCGTCGCCCCCGCAGCCCGTCCCGGGCCGCACCGCACCAATCGGGCTCGCCGCGCCGCCCCGGTTGCCCCTCCGCCCGCTCCGGGACAGGGCGCGGGGCCGGGCGACGCCGTCACCGCCGCTGCTGCCGCCGCTACCGCCGCCGCTACCGCCGCCGGCCGGGCGATGCCGAAGCCGCCGCTGCTGCTGCGGGGGAGCCGCCCCGGGGACAGCGAGCTGGGGCGGCAGTTCCGGGACTGGTGCCTGCGCACCTACGGGGACTCGGCCAAAACCAAGACGGTGACCCGGAGCAAGTACCAGCGCATCGCCGAGGTGCTGCAGGGGGGATCCGGCTCCGGCGGCGGCTCCGGCGGGGGGGAGAAAGGCAAGTTCCAGTTCTGGGTCCGGTCCAAGGGCTTCCGCCTGGGAAACGGCACCAGGGAGGCGACGAAGATGGGTCAAGTGGTGGTATATGTGCCGGTGAAAACGGGAACGGTTAGTGCGCTCCGTGCCCTGGGGGCTCTGTGTCTGTCTGTCTGCCTGCCTGTCCGTGTCTGTCTGTCCTCCCCGGGGGTGCGGGCGGGGAGGGAGGGGGGGTGGTTGCCCGGGGCGGGGGCGGGCATCCCCGGGGCCCCTGTCCCCGCTACCGCCGCGCCGGCCCTGTCCCGTCAGCACCGGGCGGCCCAGCCCCGCCGCGCCGCCGGCCGCCGGGAGCGCGCATGCCCCATGCGGGGCGCGACGCGGGGCCCGGCCGCTCCCGCAGCCCCCGCCGCTCCCGGGGCACCCGCCGCCCCGACCCGCCCGGGATGCGGATGGGGAGAGGCGCCCGCCCGGAGCCTCGCACCTTCCGCCGCCCCCCCGCCCCCGCCCCTCCTCGTCCCCGTCCCCGTCCCATCCGGTGCGGCCGCCGTGCCCGGGCGCTGCCGGCGGGGGGGGGGAGGGGGAGGCGCGGCGGTGCCCCGCGCCCGCCGCCGTGCACCTGCCCCCGCGGGGGGGGGGGGTGGGGGGGCCGCGCCGCCGCCCGGTGCGGACCCCGCCGAGCCCCCCCCCTCCCGCCCCCCCGCCCTGTCCGATCACGTTCGCCCGGCATTTCCCATCCGCCCCACGGCCGGGGACAGGTCTGCAGTCAAGGGCAGAGAGCGGCGGGGAGGGGGCGCCGGCACCCCCCGCCTCCGCCGCCGCCGCCGCCGCGCCCTGCCCGCCCGGCCACCGCGCCGAGCGGAGAGGAGCAGAGCGGAGTCAGCCCGGCCCGCTGCGGCTTGCCCGGCCCCGGCGTCCCGCGGCGCTGCCCGCCCCGGCGCGACCGCTGCAGCCGCTGCCCCGGGAGGGGGCGGGAGGAGGGGGTGCGGGCAGCGGCAGAGCCCGGATTAGGGCAGGCCCCCCCCTCCCCGCATGCCCGCGGGCCGCCGTCCCGGGAAACTCCCCCGCCGGAGCCTCATTGTTCGGCGCCCCGCCGGGCCGGCGGCGCGGGGCGCACCGGCCGCCTCCCTCCCTCCCTCCCTGCCTGCTGCCTGCCTGCTGCCCGCCTCCCCGCCCCGCCGCCGCCCGGGGCTGCCCCGCCGCCCCATTGTTCCCGTCCCGAGCGCTCCCCGCTCCCCGGCGCGGAGGGAAACGCGCAACTTTCGCGACCCCCCGGCTTTGCGCGCAGGGGTGCGCCCGGTGCGGCGGCGCTCCCCCGGCCCCGCTGCCCCCCGCTGCCCGGAGGGGGGGGGGGGGGGAACGGCCGGCCCGCCGCCCCGCCGGGGGACGGCTCCGGGCCAGCGGGCACAGAAGGGCTCCGGGAGGGATTTTTTTTTTTTTTCTGTCCCTCCCCTCCTCTCCCCGCTGCTGCTGCTGCTGCTGCTGCCGCTGCTCTAAAGGGTGCAGTGTTTTCTGTGCACACACAGACTCCAGCATTGATGTGGCTGGAGGATGCTTCCATTGAGGGCAGCCCATCTGTGGCAAATGCTTCTAAACGCACTATTTACCTCCCATCTGGTCTGCCTTATTATTGGGGGGAGGGGGAAGGGTCATTATTTCTCCCTTTCCCTTCGTGGTGCTCAGAGGCGCCTTTCTTTCTCCCCTTGCAGCCCCCCTCCCCCATGCCATGCCCCAAAAAAATTCTTTGCAATTTTTTTTGAGACCTCTTTGCAGCCCTCCTCTCCCGCTTCTTCCCCCCTGCCAAAGAGCCCCTGCTGAGGGCGGATTAGGAGCAGTACCCCCTTCTGCAGATACAGCACTTCCCCAGGGTCCTCTCCATCTAGCCGGCGACTCTATCCCAGATCTTCCAAATGCTGCAGAGTCATGGTACCCCAGAGAGGCCGAGCCAGACTCCCTCGACCCTGCTGCTAGCTAGACGCCCCCTCCCCTTTGTCCGTGAGGGAGTCCCTAGGGTCAGCAGCTCAACGAGGCCGGCACAAGCCCGCGTATTCCCAAAGGGCTTCTGCACAGATGAAGTTTCAGCAAGGAGCGTGTCTAGGCCCCCGCATCTTCCGTGGCAGAGTCCCTGCAGGCTACAGATAGGAGATACACCCAGGCTCCCGTAAACCAACAACAAAAAGCAGGCATGCCCTCAGGGGACAACTGAATTTTCCAAGGGGCAATACTGTTTATTTCCCAGAGCGTTCCGGACTTGAGGGCTGGGAACACTTTACAGAGCCCCCAGCTGTAGGCAAGACCAGTCATTGCACTCCCCCAAATCCTCCAGCACCTAGTCTGTCCAAGTTGTTGCCCCCTGGCCCCTCTGTCCTGGCCCTCCTCAGCCCCACTGTGCCCCTCGCTGCTGGGAATCCCATGGACCATTTGAGACAGATGCAGTTGCTGCGTTTTGGTTTTGCCTGAAGTGGCTCTCAAATTTAGAGATAACTTGACAGGGATTTTCTTCAGCTCCTGATAATTCAGTGCTTGCCTCGTCCTCGGTGGTTTGGGCTGGGTTTGTGGGTGTATTTCATTTCTTTCATGCGTGCAGTCAAATAATTCATGATGCCGATACAAGCCTTTTGCTCGACAGTAAAGCATGTATTCTGGTTTAATTCTGGTGTATTCAGCTGCTTTTCCCAAATACTTCTGGAGTGGCGTTTCGGTTGCTTTCTCCTGGCTGTGCTCCTCAGCAACCTGATACGGCTCGTCCTGTCTGCTCGTCCTTCTCTGAGCACATCTGCCGGAGAAGCACCATGCTTGGGACTGTCCCATGGCTGAAGAAAGGCGAAACACATGCAGCCCCCGGGTGCAGCAGAGGGGGAGGCGGGGGGGGTCCGTGCCGCTGTGTTGTATGTGCAGGTCACTACAGGAAATCCGAGGTACCAGGAGTGAAAGCTAGAAGAGAGGTGGTAAAGAGCGTGTAGAGGGCAGCAGTGGGGATACGATCTTTTCTTCCCCTGACAAGGCTGGGGCCACTCCTCCTCTGGGGAAAAAAAAAAAATCCCAAACCCCAAAAATAATAAGCCCCCAGCAGCAACCTGGTAGAGGTGTTCCTTTTGGCTTATGAATCCTGAGCTGGTTTGTGTATTTTCTGCGCATCTGTAGCGAAAATACAATTAACTTGTGGTTATTATTTTCTCTCCTGAGTAACTTTCCCTTGCCCTCCTCCAGGCCTCTCATCAGAACAGGCCTAATCAGATTTGGGTGGCTTGAGAGCTGGGACTGTGCACTGAGAAGGGGGCATCTGCCTTAGGTGGTGGTCAGAGCAGATGGTGGTCTTCTCAAAGAATGCACTGGGAATAGGAACAGCAGTGCGGACGGATGTCTGGCACAGAGGCTGTTCAGATTTCTTTTTCCCAGATGAACATCCCAAAGATGCTGGACGTTTAACACATACAATTAAAAAAAACCCTACGCAGATAAACACATGAGGTTTAGCAGAGTAGGATGTTGTTGTCTGACAGCCGTATTCATGTACGGGCTGGATGCTGCATCCCTTAGGTCAGGGAGTTGGAAAAAAACACATTTAGGCTGTACTGAGGAGGAGGAGGAGGGTATCATTGTGTGCTGCTGCAGCACAGACAATGGATACAGACCAAAGTGCCCAGATCTGCCCTTCTTTCATGTGGCTAACACACACTAAGGTGTAAAACACCTCGTTATCTGTGGGCGGAACCGAACCCTGGTACTGGATGTGCAGTGCTCTCCCTTCTCCCCAGATTTGCTAAGAACTGTGGGAGAATTTGTTTGTGACAAGGTGCTAAGATGCAGTTCATTATAATCTCGTGTCCCTCTTGTCCTAAACATTTAGCATCATTTAGACAGTCTCTCATACAAACGTAGAGCGAGATGGAGACTCAGTGCAGGGAAGCGGACAGCGCTTTGGTGACAACTGGCGATGCAGATGGGTTTGGCTGTAGCAGCAGGGTGTGCAGGGGAGGGTTAGCCTCAGACTTCAGTTCGGGTATTAGCTGCGGGAGTGGTTACACACACTCTCTAAATCGATGCTGTACTTTGCCGTGCGTGGTGGGAGCTTGTCACAACTCTGGAGCGATGGCCAGCCTTGCAGGACAGATTCATCCTGGCAGCCTGTGATGCAGGCTGGAGCACTGCAGGATGAGGCAGGGGAAGCCTGGCGTCAGACTGGCCCTTCGGGGACTGTGCAGAGGCTCGGGAATCGGGTAGGCTCTGCAGCACTGCCCACATTTGATTTTGCTTTCTTGCTCTTTCCCTGTGCCCTGCAGAGCTGACACAAGGTTCTGGGGTTCTTGTTGGCATTATTTAATAATGGCCTTATGGGGACATTCATGTGGATGGGTCGCTGTTGTTGTACAGGTACAGTTCACCTGTGCTGGCTCCCCCGCAGCCAGATGTTAGAAATTATTTCACAGTCGTGCCTGGTGAAATTCACCCGAGGAAAGGTACTATAGTGGGGGGAGTGCTATAAAGGGAATTTATGAGACCAAAAGCAAAATGGATGGAGGCCTTTCACTGGCAGCAGGAAAAACATCCCATGGGACACCGGATAAATCTCACAATACAACCTATCCTTAAATACGTTTTAGTTCTAGAGACAAGGAGCATTGTGATGTGAAAGCCACAGTGCCAGGCCTTGGGACAGCACAACACAGTAGCAGAATGCTTGAGCTGAGAAGCCGGGCATGTTGGAAAGATGCTTCTCCAACAGCTAATAGAGGCTACATTTTTCCTGGTACAAGTACCCTTCAATGCCCATATTCAGTGCCCCAAAAAGCTGCACATCTATAACCTCTAAGAACATTAGTCAACAGAAGGTTTTCACTATGTGAATAACCACTTAGACTTTCTGTGGACTTCAAGTGATAAAAAAAAATAAATCAAGACCATTCAGAAGAGCCTTAGACAAGGCAAATGGGCCTGAGGGTATTATCTGAGAAATTGTCTATTACTTCTACAGCACAAGCCTTACTTAGAGCATACAGAGCCTTCACCTGCTACGAAACAGCCTAGCCCTGAGCACACAGGGCAGCTTTGGCTTTTGCAAGGAGCTGAACCGATGGCAGGTTTACATTTAAATGTGCACTTAGGAGACTGGCATGATGCTGGCCCAGGTCCATCGTCCCATCCAACTCAGTCTAGAGAAAATCTCCTACATCTACATCCCTTCCAGATTCAGTTCCAAGTTTGCACAACATCAGTTGCAGTTTTTACTTCTGAAGCTGCTTGCGGTAAGAGTCACAGCAGTGATATCCAGTCCTCTGGGCCTGAGAGCTGGCTTAAGCTCACCAGGCAGCAGCAAAAGCCTCCAGTACCTTTGCAAGGTGAATTTAAAGAGCTCTGACAATCTGTGGTTACGCAGACTGGCAGAATGAAATTCCTCACCAAGCCAGGAGCAGGACATCTGGCAGCAGAGCCTGTTTCCAGCTCCTGCCCACTCCCACCCCTCCGGGACAGCCTGCTAAAGCTGCTTCTAGGGATAAGGGGAGAAACCAGTATCTAATTCAGTCCTTGATTTTTTTCTGCCAAGACTACAAGCCTGATTATAAGGCAGCCCCACCGTGGTTGTTAGCATTGCGGCATGGCACATGTGGTGCAGCTTCAGCAAGAGACACCACCATCCACAGACAGCCTCAGCCTTGGGGGCTGGCTTTGGTCATCGGCACTCGTAAGACCTGGAGTCACATCAGCAAAGGTCCTGCATCCCACTGCTCCTCCCAGTCCCAGTTCCCTGATATGTGTCTGACTGAACAGTTTCTACAAGAATAATCTCTCTACCATCTACACTGTACAACCTACATGATTCCAGAAACATCAATGGCATTGCTGATCCAAGAGGAACAGCATTTTTTGGATAACTTTCATCTGAAAGTTATCTTGCTCACCCCACAATTGCTTTCACATTTGTGGTTCTTGTTGGGTATTGCTCTGAAGAGGGTAAAAAACCAAACAAACACAGCACAGCTCTGCAAAGCCTTGTTAAATGAAGCTAAAATGGAAAGGAAAGAAATCCAGGTCTGATGAGGTGCCATTGTCCCAGGTCTTCAGGTTCCATCCCACCTTTGCAAAGGAAGAGGGGTCCAAGTACTCAGGGCCCTAAATTAATGATGAGCCGAGAGGACTGTCTGTAAGACCAATATGTAGGCTGTTCTCTCACCTCTCCTTGCGGGCTGTGACTCAGAGGGGCTTGCTCTGACCACGAGCAGGCAGGGGAATTTGGTCGCTAAGGATGGCAGCAGAGCTCCAGAGAGGTGGCTACGCTCCTTTCAGTGAGAACTTTCTCAAGAATCTCTTTGTCCAAACCATTCTCGGCAATAATCGCTGGCTAATATAATTTCTACAGTTTTGTTTTTGCTGTTATGTTAGGTCTGATATGAGCAGTCTATGAACTTACACTGTGGACAAACAAATGGCAGGGAAACCAAAGAGCCATGGAGGAGCATCAATGGGCTGACCATTCATCCAACCCACACAGATGCTCTGGGTTCACAAAACCTTATCTGCATTGCCGTGCCAGAGGAATGTATATTCATATCTTTTTCGTTAGTGCAAATTAGCAGTTACCTTCCCTGATCTCGTATGAGCTGTACCCACCTCTAAAGAATTGCATCAAGATGGGCCAAAGCCACCACTGAGTTTCGGTGTCTGGTCTAATTAGCTGATTGTAGCGAGGGCAGGTACATGTTGGCCAAAATTGTCGTCTTTGTTGGAATGCTGCTGACTTCCACTTTTATGACTGATGCCAAAGAGTAGCAATTTATTGCTGCAGACTATATGTGCGTGTATATAGGAGCAGACAGTAAGAGCAGAGGTTTGGCGTACAGGTTTCTTTCCTGCGTGTCTGAGATTAAGGCAGCGGTCACTGAAAGTTAAGCAGAGGCTGGTTGTGTCTTACCAGCACAGTACAGGGCCTTTCACGGAATGACAGTCGAGAAACTGAGACTCTGTGTGAATGGTTTCTCTCTGTCCTTGCTCTGCTTCGGCTCAGCAGCCCACAAGGATGAATTTCCCTCCTGACACACAGGCAGAGGCAATGCTAGCGGCTCAGAGGGACCCGTTCCTCGATGAGGGGCAGGGGTGTTGTTCTGGGGAAGACAAGGTAATTCAGTCTCTGTGGCTGAGTTTGGACTTTCCAGTTGTGAGATATGGTGATGGGTTTCTGTTATGGGAGTCTCTGGGCTAAAAATTAATTCAGACTCATCAGGCTCCCCCTCCAAAAAAAAAAGGAGAATAACATTTGGGGCTCTTCTCTTGGCTTGCATTTGAAGGAGGAATCTCAGAGCAAACCCTGAGTCATCCCCTTATTCACACTGTCAAGACATCCAAAACCATCTGGGTTTTGGTGCTGTGAGTACCATCTGCACTGGTGCCCAGTTACCGACAGGGTGTTCCAGTTTGCAGTCTCACAGCACTGGGACAAGCAGCCAGCCCAGGGGAGCTGGTCCCTTGGGGATGCTTTTGGGTTTTGCATTCCCATCATCAGTTTGGATGCCGGTCGTGCGGCTCCCCAAGCCGGGATCAGGCATCTTTGACGGGCTGGGAGGAGGCCTGCCTGCTCCTGCTCACCTGCGTCGGGCGTTTTGATCCAGCAGAAAGCCCTTGAGCTGGTGACAAAGGTCTGGATGTGGGCTGGAAAGTACAGTCCTGTCTCTTAGCAACTGGTTCCTACCTCTGAGCTCTCGGAGCCGTGTGTGGGACAGAGAGCATCAGTCACGCTCCTGCTGCAGCAGCAACGCGCCGAGGAGGGGATGGGGGATCAGGCCGGCTCCAGCCACTGCCAAGATGCTTAAAGAAGCTCAGGCATTTCTAACACAAGCAGTCATCTGTGAGTCCTAATCAAAGCTTCGGTTTAATTGCTTTCCTCGTGCCCTTCTCTGCACGGCAAACAGAGCACCGATTGGCTGGCTGCAGCGGCTGCCTGCCAGCTACCTCGAGGGGCTGCTCCGCACTGCCCCAGCTTTTTTGGTCACAGGGGTGGGGACCAGGGAGGGAGGAGGAAGAGGGAGGACACGGCCCATGTGTTTCTAGAAAAATTAGATGTCATAGGGTCCTTCCCTGAACTCCTCTGCACTGCACTTGGGAATCCCCCGTCCCCCTTACAGACATTTGCATTGCTATTTTCTCTTCGGTGCTCGGTTCTGCTGTTTCACCCTCGAGTTTCCTCCTAACCAACTCCTCTGGTGAGCATTTCTCAGAGGCTCCCTTGCCAAGCACTGTTTCATAAACATTTTCATGAATCCCTGCTTTGTCCTCCTAATTAACCATTCAATTGGCCCCCAATGGAGCCTTCACCTCTCCTGCGAAGATCCTGCATGCACAGATTATAACCTGTCAGCTGCCAATTTATTCCTCACGCAGAGGGCAGGTTATATTAATTGTCTGGCTTCCCTGTCCTGTTTGGTTTGCCCTCCCTTTCTTCTGCTCCCAGTAGCATCCCTGTTAGGAGACACAGATGCACAGAAAGCTAAGGGAACCCAGGCAGGAGACCGCTCAGTATGACCCATGTGTCCAACCTGCGGTGATGTGGCAGTTAGACCAGATGTGATGGGATGTTGCTGGCCTGTGTCAGACCTGGGAGAGGGGTCCCTGTGGATGGATTACCATGACAGAGTGTTAAAGAACATGCTTGACTTCTGCTCCCCCCATGTGTAGTCTCAGTCAAGAGCTCAAAAAAATCCACTTGTCTGTCCCAGGTTAATGGGAAATCCTTCCTGGGCATTATTTACAAGTCAGAGCTTGGATTTTGGAAGAGTTGGGGTCCCCCTTGTGTGGTTATGGTGGAAACATCCAGAATACAGAGGGGGTTTACCTGAGTGCAGGGAGAGACATAGCAGATTTCCATCAATGTCTCTCCTCCACGCCCGCCCACCCACCTCCCTGTGTAGGGTCCCCTACCCTTGCAAAGCCATGTGTGCAGCCCAGAATAAAGGCACGCGGTGACAACGGTAGGTGCCTGCTCTCACCAAGGGTAGCTGCTGTGTGTTTTGCTGGGTTCATGTATTGGGAAAGGGGGTGATGGAATCCAACGTGACCGTCATGGTTTGGCACTGTCTGCATTTCAGGCACAGTATTCTCGAACTCAGCGTGCGCTCACAGGGAGCAGCAGCAAGTGACATGGTGGTGCTCGGGTGTGAAGTGGGAGATTGGCATTTCCAGGCTCTGGTGCCAGGGATGGGCTGTAATGAAGCCACCGCGGCATGACATGGCACAGCTTGAGTGCTGCAGTGCCCTTACCTGGCGAGGAGGCTGGGTTTTGGGAGAGGAGGGTCTGCAGGTGTTTCACCCCCCTCGAGCGGCTGCTGAGCTGTCAGCATTTTCCTAGAGGCTCATCTTGCTGTTCCTGTGGGAGTCTCTGACTGTGACCCACATATTCTGAACTGCCAGAGAACAGGGAGCTGACACCAGGATGCCATGCATCCAGGGCTCAGACTCAGCCCAGCCTGACCTTGATTCACTGTAGCATCATTTGTAACTTATTTTACATAATTTTGCTTGCCACTGATGAGCTGAACTGCCGCTGCTGTTTTGTGCCTCCTCCTACTTAGTTTCATTTTGACATCACCGTGTCCTCGCTGTAGGTATGATGATGTTGCACGGCTGCCCTAACACTGCTGGGTCTATTCCCAGGAAGAGAGGGGTCACCTTGCTGTGACAGGTAACCTCATCGCTTGTTACAATGCCTTGTCCCCCTCCAACTTGAAAGATTTTGCTTTGGTTGTGATCTTTATTAGATTAGTGCTTCAGCGCTGTGGAGGTTGCTCAGAGTGATAAGTTACTTCAAGGAAGAGCCAGCTCTAAACCTATTCTGAGTTTGTGTTACAGTGATACATTTTAAATATTTTTTAGATTTCTTTCAGGATGCTATGGAATATTAACACTCTTCTAATTCTAAATGCAGTCTACCATTTCCCCCCCTTTTACCCACCCCTGCAGCATGCCCCCCCAGATCAGATAAAACAAGATCCAAATGACATTAAGCAATTGCTAGCCATCTTTACAGATTTATTAAAAAAATTCCCAACACTTGCATTTTAACTCTACCTATTTCAAAATAGGAAAAAAGATACTGCAACATTATAATAACCCCCAAACAATAATGTCTGTGATACCTTCCTTGTTAGCAAGCTACGGCATGACACTTCTCCTGCAAAGGTCCCCAGCTGGTGGGTGGGAAGACCGTGGCCCCGGGGCAGGTCAGTCAGGTGCTCTGCTCACCAGGTTGCAGCAGCCTTTCTTACCAAACCCAAGATAGATGATGCTCTAACGGTAGCTTAGGCTGCTCCACGGCACCCAGTATTTTGTTACTCTTGAAACGGTGTGCTTGCTTGCCCTGTAACCCTGCCTGCAGGCAGCACAGTGCAGGCAGGGCAGCACTGGCTCCCCGCTTGTTCCTGGCAGGCAGGCACAGGGTCATGTGTATTGGGGAGTGCTGCACTTACCTCTGTGTGCCAGATCCAGCTGCTCCTCCAGTTTCCCCTGCAGGCATGAAGCCCCGTGCTCGTGCTCGCAGGGAGGCAGCTCTGCTCTCCTGCGCAGTGCAAAATGTCCTCTGCCTCCCAGGCAGAGCAGGCATCCAAGCAAACCTCTGAGCAGGCATCCAAGCAAGCTACTCTGCCTGCTGGACTTCTCCTCCCTCCTCCAGGCAGGCACGGGATGGAGAGCAGCCCCATTCCTCTGGGGAGCAGCCACCCACCAGACCCTGCATCCACTCACCTCCCCTTGGTACTGGCGGGCCAGCAAGGCATCCCGCAGCAAAGCCTGCAGCCCACCTGGGCCCTCTCTGCAGCTGGAGGCAGGGCTGCCATTTCCAGGCTCACCCCTCCCGGGCTGCCGTGTTTTCACTCCCAGGCCTGGGAGCCAGGAGAGGAACAAGCTGAGGTCAGAGCAAAGGCCTGGACCCATCTCAACAGCTCAGCTGTGGCTGCTGAAAGAGCAGCTCGCTTGTAAGAGGTGCCTGTACCCCACTGAAAGACATACACCTCAGCTTTGTTTGCCATCTAGAAATAATGCGCCCAGCCCCTCACAAGGAAGTATTTACTTTGCAAAAAAAAAAAAAAGTATTGTGTACAGTTCTGGGTAGAGAAATGATGCGAATGCACCCGGCGCAGGCTGGCGGCTGGGGCCTTGGGCACACCGGTCCGCGGGCTCCTGGCCTGAGTCAACGCGTAGCTTTGGGAAACTGACTTACTCTTTGTACTTTGGTTTCCCCTGGAGAAATTAACTCTCCTGGGCTGGAGTGAATCTCAGCTGATCAGCAGAACCGGGGCTGTTTTTACTGTAGTAAGTAGGACTGTAGCTGTAAGTGCAGGATGGGGCTTCATGTTTGCTTGGTGGTTTGTGAAAAATGACATAAATGCTTAGCACAGAGAAACATCATCAACATTTCAGCAAACACTTTCCCCCTATTTTCAACCAGAAATGATCAGAAAAATTTCCCAGCAAAATATCTCCAGAAGAAAAAAGAGCAAAATCTGTAAGTGAGAGCATTTGCCATATTCTTCTGGTGGGTTCCTTTTATTATGAGCAATACAGCCGATATTGTTCTCAGCCTAGCATTTCCCCAGTGCCTATTTCTAAGGCATGCACTGTGCCTGTGGCATGAGGGACAAGAGGAAGAGGGAAGTTCGAGGAATCTAGCTCTTCTTTCTCCTCACAGCATTAGCAGAGGGAGCCTGCTGTGGTTTAACATATCCCCCGCAAAAGCTGCTTTCATCCTACACCTAAATACCATGAGGAGTGAACTTCCTAAAGCCCTGGAGAAGTCTAAATATAGAAGCCAATCAAGGGCTGACTTCCCAGAGATGAGAAGTACCAAGAACAGTTTCTTGATCAAAAGTTGTAAGAGTCCATATTGAAATAAAATGTCTGTTTCGGTACGGAAGCCTGTGCAGAAGGAGTAATTGCAGAGGTGGGCTGTGCTCTGCGCGCTCACCGCTCTGTTTGTTGGTGGTACCCGCAGTGCCGGGCGCGGGAGGCAGCCGGGGAGGCCGTGGGCTGCCCAGGGAGATGGATGTGAGGTATCATCTCTGGAGCACCTGATGTGGATGTCTCTGACAGCATGGCAGGATTTCATCCCTTGCTGTATGTTGCAGTTTCCGTCCTCTTTCGGTGCCATCTGCTTTTTCCTGTTCATGTCCGCTCCCTGTTACAGCTGATAAATTTCTTCTGAAGAACAGAAATTTCCTTAGAACAAAACACAACTTGTAGGAAATTAGAAAGGTACCTTAAAGAGGAAAGAGCAGCAGAGTGCTCAGGTAAAACACAAACGCAAGTTTGCTAATCTCAAAACAGGTATGTGATGGCACCTTTGTGCATGCAGCAGAGGGAACCACCAGGGGTTACGGTAAGGGTGAGGGATGGCTGATTGCTGCTGAGATAGCGCTGCTGGGTGTGGGCTGCGGTCACCCCATGGTCCTCTGCAGGGGCCCCAGTGTGGGACCAGGGAACCCCCTGACCTGGCTGGGGGACGGTGGCTGTGCCCTGCTGCTGGCAGGCAACATGAACACAGGCAGAGCGAATGATGCTGCCTCTCCTGCATGCAAGGGAGGTGACCTTGAGGGGCAGCTCGATACAGCTGGCCCCAAACCTCCCGTTTGGGTGTCCTGCAGATGAGAGTGACAGCGGCCCTTCCAGACTGTAGTAGGAAATTAGAGTTTAACGCATCAAGAGACTCTGTACTGGGGGGGGGGGGAGGGATGCTGTGGTTGGGAGATAGAGAGACGAGTGCTTTCATGTGGGAAGTGCAAGAAGAGGTGAGGGCAGAGGGTCTGCTCCTCAGCCAGAGACAGAGTGCAGCCATTATCAGGCAGGGCTCTGCCGGCAGGAAGCTGCTTTTGACTCACAGGAAGCTGAATTCGGCTGGTATCAGCCCCTCGCGTGAAGGCCAGGGCAGCATTTTATCTGCCGTTGAACACAGCAGATGGGGAAGCAGTCGGCACTCCCTCCCATCCTGCTCCTGCTCCAGCACTCCCTGCCTGGTGGCCCTGCAGCGGAGCCCTTTCTGAAAAGGGACTCTTCCCTGAGGAGCAGTGAAGCAGGGGCAGCTTCCCAGGCCCGAGGAGAGCTGCCAGCCTGCTGGAGGAGGCAGAGATTGCCCCTGCCAGCTGGCGCCAGGGCAGAGCCAGGACCCTCCAGGCTGTTGAGCCCAGCCCAGGCAGGTACCAGGTCCTCCAGGAGTGCCCCCCACCAGTCGGTCCCAAGAGGAGCTGGGAGCACTCAGTCAGACTTTGAAGAGCTGGCTCCCTGGGCTTGCAGCTCAGATTAAATCCTCCCATATTCTCCCAAATCAGAGAATCCGAGGTGGAGAAGGGCTTGCAGGGACGGGGAGCTCTTTGCACGGAGCCTGCTGCTCATCCCTTGGCGTCTCTGTGGAGCTGCCCCGGGCTGGGCCCTGTGGCGCGGGGAAAGGGGAGTCTGGTTTCGCACGGGGCGGCGGCGGCTCTCAGGGGCTCGGGGTGGAGGTCACCGCGGGGCAGCTGGAGGGGATCGGGTGGCAGCTGCCGGCCTTAGACCTGCTGCCCCGCCGAAAACCCAGTTACTGGTCAGTGCTGCAGTTTAGCTGCGAATCCCTCGGATTATGACAGTTTTTACACACACGCCGGGCAGCTGAAGAATGGCTGCGGGGGCCTGTGGAGACCCACCGGGTTGGAAGGAGCGGGCTGGGTGGAGGCCGGCCATGGATGTGTGTGGACGCCCGCTAAGGCAGGGCAGGTCCATGTGGGAGGCATGGCAGGGCTGCCGCGGGGGACTCGGGTGCTGAGGGGAGCCGCAGGGGACGGACAGGAGCCCGCCCTGTCCCCGGGGCCCGCCCGCACCCGGGGGCTGTGAGGTGCGGGACCCTGGGTGCCTGCGGCGCGGGAGGCTGCCCGCAGCCCGGGGCCGGGCGAGGCCCTACGGGCGCGGGGGCACCGGGGCGGGTGTGAGGTGGAGCCGGCGGCGGGCCCGGCCCGGCCCGGGGGAGCGGATTACCGCCGGCAGCGCGCGGCCCCGCCGGTTGCCATGGTTACCCCGCTACCTGCCGACGGGCCTCAGCCCAGCCCGGGCAGAGGGGGCACCCTCCCCTCCGTCCCCGCTGCCGCTGTCACCGCACGGGACTGACCGGTCACCCCTCACGCCGAGCCCGGCCCCGTTAGCGGCGGGGCTCCCTGCGGAGGGGAGAGAGCGGGAAGGGGGACCCCGCGGTGCAAGCAGGGCCCCGGGGGACGGAGCGTGGCCTCGGCGGCGGGAGCAGCAGGCGGGAGGGAGGGCAGGGCGAGGGCGGCTGCCGAGAACAAAGATGCCGGGGCAGGGGCTCGGTGCGCGGCGGGTGAGCGCTGCCAGCGCCGCGGCCGGGCCCCGCGCGTGTGGTGGCGCTGCCCGTCCCCGAGCCTCGCCCCAGGACAGCTTCCCCGCCTGAAATGGCTGTCGCCTCCAGTTGCTTTTCACTGGCCATGCCGGCCTTGGTGATGATGGCCACCACTCCCCGGGCGCGGGGCGGTGAGGTGACCCCGACCCGAAACAGCCACCTCCCGGCTCTGCTCTCGGCTATAAATAGAGCCCGGTTGCCCGAGAGCAGGAGGTGGCTGCCATCCGCAGCAGGGCGGCTGCACAGGGGAGCGGGAGGTGGGGGAGCCGAGGGCTCCAGGGGTGGCCAGGTTCGGCGAGATGGTACGCGGAGGGTGGAGGAGATGCAGGAGGCACCGAGGCACTCAGGCCGTGCAAGAGGCTGGAGGGGGTGGCTGCAGGGGGCTGGTGCAGAGGGCAGGGGGACGTGGGCCTGCAGGGGCTCATGAGGCGTGAGGAGGTGGCAAGCGAAGAAACTGGGACTAGCGGAGGTGGGGAAAACAAAGGACGCTGGGGAGGAAAGAGACCTGATGGGGAACCTGGAGGAGAGGAGGTGAGAAGAGAGAGAGAGCATTAAGGTTGCTGGGAAGGTGGGGAGGAGGCAGGAGAAAGGGGGCGAGACCTGCGGCACAGGGTACACAAGGATGGAAAGGGAGGAGGGACCGAGAAGGGGGAGAGACAGACTAGTGTTGGGCAAATGTAGAGAATGGTGGGGTGCTTGTAAGGTGGCAAAGGGACTTGGTGTCCTCAGCACCTAAAATGCTTCCAAGTGCTTATCTCAAGGCTGAGCTTTGCTCCTAAATCTGTTATGCATTTTGGGGGCAGGTGACTTCTGATAAAGCCCCAACACCAGGAAGGGATAAAAGCATCCCTTATTCCCAAATGATTTTTTGTTGCTTTTTAAACCTAAGGGTTTTTAAGCCATTCTGAGATATTATGGGCTCTGACTCATGCCTTGAATACTCATGAGCTATACTGGGTGTGGAAGGAGGAATCAGAGGGGTGTGGGCCCTCTGAGAGGTAGACTATAGTGCGTGTGTCCTCTTAAATCCTAGGT
The DNA here is from genome assembly GCF_963921805.1 of Phalacrocorax carbo. NCBI lineage: Eukaryota > Metazoa > Chordata > Aves > Suliformes > Phalacrocoracidae > Phalacrocorax > Phalacrocorax carbo. The sequence continues at coordinate 9,322,367 of NC_087526.1, read as the reverse complement.
CAACATTTGGTTATATTGCCAGATATAAACCTCTGTAATCCTAGTAGCACTGACTTGATACAGCTCCTTATATCCAGTGGCTTGATACTGCATGCATCTCACCTGCTTCCCGGAGCTAAATAATCATCACGGGAGAGAAGTCACAAGGCTGATGAGGGGATGGAGGGATGCACGGAGTCAGGGGAGGGTCACTGCAGGGAATGGGATGTTGAGGAGGCAGCTCTGGCATCCAGCACCCAGCCAGGGTGGAGAAGAAGGCAGCGCTGGATGAGCAGAGAGGCTGTAGTGATGCCCAGACCCTGAGGTTACCTGAACTGCATTCTTTCTGAAACCGAGGAGGAAATAGGGAACCGCTGGCCATGCAGGGAAGAGAGTATTAGTTGGTTGGAATGGCCCTGGAAGTAGTGATTTGTGTAGGGAGTTGGTTACAACCTTAATTTTGAGGGCTCTGCCTGTTTAATCTGACTGTGCTTTTCTCCCAATGCATTTTCCTTTGTCCTGTTTCTGTAATTATCCTCATTTCAACCCTGCTCTGAGGATTATTGGTCAGTATGAAGCCTCCTTATGCCCGCTCCTCCTTGGCAAGGGAATACCCATGTCCTCGATTAAAGTGAAACTCCCCAAATGGTGACAGAAGAAATTAGATCTATATTCCTCAAAGACACTCCCTCGGGCAAAGTTCCCCGACCCCCACCATGGCAGCACTGCCACCCTGCCCCTTGTGTTCGTTCTCAATATTCTCTTTGTTACAGCCACCTTTATATACGGCTCAGGCCTCCCCTGGGAAGGCAGAGGTGGTTTATGTTGGAAAATCCTTGTGCCTGTGTCCTGGGTAAGCACACTGACCCGTCCCACTGCACTCCGTGCCCAGTACAGGCAGTCTCTGTTCCGAAATTGGGGTGAGGAGCCAACTTTAATTTTAATAGGCAGCACTTTACATTAAAAGACTGCTTCCCCAAGATGTTGGGTAGTCTTTAGCAGAGGGCGGCCCCTCTAAATGATTGATTTTTGAGAGTCCCTTGACTGGTAGCTTGAGAAGAGCGTTTATTCAATCTATAGACTATAAGATACACAGAGCCCAACCACTAATAACAACAAAAACTAAAGGTTAGGAGATGGGGTGTTCCCTTTGCATGCAGACCTCTGCCAGCCTCTGCCTGCATTCACAGATGTGTGAATGGACGTGAAAAAGAGTTTGCAGGTTATTTAGATGTGCAGGTTGCTGCTCACCGGCCTGGTGTGTACCAGCTGGATGGCATCCATGCATACCTTTTTGGAAAACAGGCCTCAAAGGGATGTAGTGTGTACATATATATATGTATATGTATATGTGTATATAATATATATATTATATATATACAGCTGTCTAAGCAACAATGGCATTTTTTCAAGGAAAAAGCTAAGCGACCTCCTGAAGCCTGGCCCTTTTTCGGCACCCGTAGCCATTAGAGCAGCCACCGACTACCTCCCATTAGCACTCCCTGCACTGGTGCTTTGTGCCGGAGCGCCGTTAGCAGCTGCCGGTTACCAAAGGCTGCCTCCCCTTCCTGCGGCACACCCTGCCAGTGTGAGCTGACACCGTTGGTGCCAGTCAGCTCGGAGGAGCACTGCTCCCCACACTTCCCACTCCCACCAGTCTGTCACCACTGCCGTGTGGCAGAATTACTGCCTCCTGCTCTCCAGCACATCCTAACACACAAAGAGCTGTGCTGCTGCTGCCAGCGCTCAGCTGCTCTGCGTATGCGAGAGAGGGAGGGTGCCTTGGAAAGGTCAGTGCAGGGAAGGAGGGCGATTCTGTCTCCTTCCTTTAGGGGCTGCAATCCTGGCATCACAGTGAAACCTTGTCCTGCCGGCTGAGCCGTGTCTGCAGGGACTGCAGCCAGGGAGGGTGCCCCACATTGTGGGGCTTCCCGGGATGGTTTAATACCAGGTCTAAAGAGCTTCCTCTGCCTGTTCCCTGCCTAGCGAAATCATCCCAAATTATGAAAATTAAATTTCTCAATTGGTTGTGACTCCACTCTGGACTCTTCCCTTGTTTTTGTTCCTGGCCCAATTTCACTGGCAGCTTTAGCAGCACAACAGCAGCAGCCGCCACTGCCCTGGCTACAGCAGGATCCTCCCTGGAGCACTGTTTAATTTATCCCCCACATCCCCCATGCCCAAGGCAGCCCAGGGCTGGAGCACTGCGGCTCTGCCCCCTCCAACTGCATTAGCCCTGGGCCAGTCTTGTCACCCCTGTCACCCATTGCTGACACTAACTCAACTTGCCTGCACTGTTGTAGGGGGCAGATGGACTGTCAGAGCCCGAGGGCATCTCTCTGAAACGTGTGGCTGTGGTGGAAGATTTCTTTGACATCATATACTCGATGCATGTGGAAAGCTCGTCGGAGCCAGGCAAAGCACCCAAACATGCCGGGCAGAAGAAAACCTACCGAGCGGTGAGACTTCCCCTTCGTGTGCAGCGAGGGGATGGGAGCCAAGGGGCAGAGGGGCCATGGGAGCAGGCATCCCATGGGGATGGGGACGGGAGGGCAGGTAGAAGCAGAGCCGCTGGTGGGAGGCAGAGGTGAAGGAGAGTCCTGTTTGCCTGTGCGGGGAGGCGTGAGAAAGGAGTCATTTAAAGGCAGAGCAGCTGTGCTCAGGAGATGGGAAACCAGGCTGCAGTGGCAGCACAACAGTACGGCTGCTTGGAGAGGAAAGACCAAGTGAATCATACAAAGACAACTGTACATGTCTGGGGGTAGAAAAAAAGGAAAGGATAAATGCTCAGTATTACTGATGGGTGAGGGGATGTTTGCCCAGTTCCCCGCGCACTCTGCTCCGTGCCATCTGCCTCCCTGTCTCCCTTGGCTGGAGGGAAATGTCTCGTGTGGGCCTTGAAGGGCAGGAGCAGCCAGAAAGGGGACTGGAGCATGGCCAGAGCCCGCCCCTGGCCAAGTGGATGCTCTCACCAGCCCATCCTGGGTTTCCTCTGTTACAAAATGGAGGCAGGCACCAGGCTAAGTCTTGTCAGGTGCTCCATGGATGCCGAGAACCAGCTCTATCCATCCTGAAATCACTCTAGTTAGGTCAGGAATAATTTAGCTTGAAGTGTGTTTCTCCAGGGAGCTTGCTGTTTCTCCTGACTCTGCACAGCCCTTTGATGCAAACATTTGGGCTCTCCTTTTACAAGAAGAGCTGAATTTACTGTCCAAAACTGAGCTACTCCCTTGAATCCTACATCCCTGAGGACCAGGTCGCTTAGAGACCAAAGTGGCTGGCTGGCAGCTCGTGTCTCTGGTGTATACATCATCTTGGAGAGGTCTGTGCAGGCTGCCCTGGTCTCTGCGATGATGCCTGAGATTATGCAGGGCTTGGTGTGCTGCCGGAGCCAGCTCAGGGGTGGAGTCTGTCCTGCTTGCCCTGCCTGCATATGTCCCCAGCCCATCAGTAGCTCTGCGTGCTGGCAGTGCCAGAGGAGTGCCCAGTGCCCTGCAGTCCCCCCCATCTGGCAGGAGCCCCCGGGGAGCAGGGCTCTGTGCTCACCACTCGTGGCATCGCTCTGTGCCCTGCACGTTCAACTCCAGCCCCAGAGCCTGGGGGCCGGGGCACACACTGACCCTCCCCGGCCCGGGGCAGGTCACCTCTTTATAGCCGGGGTAGCAGCCCCACCAGCACGACCACAATTCAAAAACTTTCCTCTCATTTCCCCAGCAGACCACTCTGACCCTCCCCTGATTCCTTCAATTCAGCTCTCTAGAGGACTAATCTGTGCCCTGCACAGCCTCGGGGGAGCAGGCTGGGTCCGTCTGTTTTCCCAAGCCTGCTCGCGGCAGTCAGAGAGCTTCACGCTCCACCCCTCCGTCTCCCTCTTGAGCTGAGATCATCACATTAGCAGTGTGTATCCCCTCCTGACCTGGCAGGACGCTGCTGGCTGGGCCGGCTGGCCTCGCTCATGCCCTGTCTCCCTCGAGCGCCTTTGCAGCTGGGTCTGGAAGGTGAAATGCTGCATAGCGCACCCCGTGCCGTGGCTCTGGTGCACAAAGGGACGCTGCTGGGCAGTCAGCTCGGGAGGCTTCAGTGTCTCCTGCTGTTTCTCTCCTTCTCCCTTTCCCCACCGTTTCTGATTAGAGGAACTGGAGAGTTTGCCCTTGTCCGTGACCTCTGGAGGGAGGCAATCAGAAAGGGAGTTTGGATGGGAGATAACTCATCAAGGAAGCTGTCTGCTCTGCAGAGCATCAAATCAGCTGAGAAATAACAACTGTATCACTAAAATTAGCTGAACATTTGCAGCAGAGACTATGGACTTGCTGGAGCAAAAGAGGGAGGGAAACCGGGCTCAGCCCCGCGGGCAGCATGAAGGGACAGTTCCCTGCCTGCACAACAATACCATGTTTGCCACCAGCAATTTTCAGGCCCCTAATTTCAGTGTTTCTGTGGGAGTCCCTAGTGCTTGTGCATTGATAAATATCGCACAGAGGCAAAGGCTGAGCTGAGCAGCCGTTCAGTCACAACAGGGCTCGATGGGGCTGTAGCTGAATAGAAGGAGAATCCCATGAGGACCAAGCACTGCATCCTCCATTTGAACGGCTGGGACAAGGTCCCTGCCTGAACTTTCCACCCATCTGGCATTAGCGTGCACGTAAAACCTCGGGCTCTGCTGCCGCTCAGTGGAGATAAATGTCTCTCCCTCCCGCCACAACGTCAGGTCACGGGGCTGATTTAGCCATGATCAAGCAAACCCTCTGCCCTCTGCCCCATTGCACTTTTTGTATATCATTATTTTATTCCAAGCTTAAGCATCACCCTTTCCTGTAGGCTAGAAAAACGCTTGGAATTTAGGTATTTTTAATTTTTGCTAACAAAATAAGGTGGGAGTGTGATGCCCACCGGCCAGAGGATGGGGATCAGGACATCCTTGGCTGCCCTCCTGGCTCAGCCCCCGTCACCAGCCGTCACTCGCGAGGTGTCTGGTTGCAACCCTGCTTCCCGTTATGAGCCCCACTTCTGCTGGGCTCGCAGCCCTGAGGACTGGCACAAACAATTGAATTTCTGTCTGCTTTATGACCCCACTTGTAAGTGCTGTGACCCCTGCTGGGGTCATGGCCCCTGGTTTGGGAACCGCCATGCTAGGACAAGTCACTTAGACCAAACAGGATGGGTGATTAACCATAGGAACCAACGCCAAAGTAAGAGTTGGGCTCTCCACCTCTTAATGCCTTCCAATTAAGACCAGATGTCTTCCTGGAAGATGTTTTAGGCAAACCACAGGCTACTGGGCTGCAGGAGAACCTGGGCGAAGTTCCCTGACTTGAGCTACACAGAAGGTCAGACTCTGTGATTTGATGGTCTCTTATGGCCTTAAAGAAATCTACATTAAAATAGCCTCATTCCTTCTCCAAATAACCTAGTCTTGATCTTTAGAAATACTGTAAAATTGCTGCTGGCAGGGATTAATTGGAATAATAGGACTCAGTGATAGCCAGGCACCTTCTGTGGGTGCTTAGGTCTGGAGAGAGTGTTTAACTTCAGGTATCCAAGTTTAAATATTTATTCTTAGCTTTTCCTCATCTGTAAAATACAAATACCCCTCAAAGGTTCAGGAGACTTAATTCATTACTGTTTGTAAAAATGTTTTCAATTCCCTAGATAAAATATGTCACAGAAGTGCAAAGTATTATTAACAGTAATTGATTGTCATTGTGGGAAAAAGTGACCTGCCCTTACAAAAGATTAATGGATTCTTCAGGTTACTGATGTGATGGTAATTAACAATGCAAACAGAGCTGACGAGACCTTACTTTCTCATTTGATTCTTACACATTCGTAGCTTTGCTCTCCCCAGACTCCAAGGGGGAATGGAGAGGAGTTTCTGGGAAGGAGTGGCTACGCAGGGAGTCCAAAGGTCTGCTTGTTTGCATCTTGGTGCCTCTCTGACATACCAGTTACCCTCCCAAAATGTTCCTCCATCAACAGTTGCTCTGGAGAGAGAGACACATGGATACCAGGACTGGGCTGACAGGAACGGTGTGTTGCTGTGATTCGTTGATGTTCTTGGCTAGGCTGAGCAGGCGAGGTGGGAGGGTGCCGGTGGTCTCCTGCGCCCTCTGCCCGGCTCTCCGTTATGCATTTTCCCTCTCCCAGAACATACAGCCATTTCATTGTTTTCCCAGATTGCAGAGACCTATGCTTTTCTCCCAAGAGAAGCTGTGACCAGGTTCCTGATGAGTTGTACTGAGTGCCAGAAGAGGATGCATTTCAACTCCAACGGACTGGAGCCCAAAGGTAAATGCGAATGAATTCTGCCAGCAGAGCTGACACAGCATTTCGTACCAGCATGGTATCACTGATAGCTGTCAGGATGCCGCTCCATCAGTGAGATACTTCTTTACCAAATGGTTTTCCCAAACCTGTGTTATTTTTCATGCACTTTTATAGCCAAGCTGAAAGAATTGTTTAAATCTGGTTTATCCATCACTGTTTTCAGTTTAGAGAGCAGAAGCAGTCTAGCTTTCTTTCTGAGCAGGCAAGCAGTTTCACTTCTGAGTCCACCTTCCCCAGTGCAACCATACACCACTTGGGTCAAAAATAATTCAGATATGTCTGCAATCAACCTATAACTGTGTGTGGGTGGAAACTTAGATTTCTGAAAAAATGTGACCTAAAATTTTGCCTTTAAACTATTAAATTTCTAATGAAAGACACTGAATAGGTCTGAATAACTGAAGTTTCGGATGAAGAAGTAATTTACAGTAATTAATAGATATACATGTCATGATCCTTTTTTTGATAACAGAAGGCGTTTTGGTAATCAATGTTATATTATGCCTATGTATACAACCAATTGGCCTGGCCATTGTGGTGGTTGGCTCATCATGGTTCTTTCGTAAATGGAACCAATCTGCAGCTCCTAGGTCTAAAAAATATAAGCAGCGCATAAGATGGGATCAGGTTTTCTTCCAGAGTAAATAGTTAAAGTTGATGTTAGTGTGGGTTTTTTTCTGAATTACTTCTTTCTGACAACTTGTTTTCATGATCAAGTGCAAAGCATCAAACTGACTCTGAGAGGTTTCACCCAACATAATTGCTTCTTTAAAAAAACATAAGCAAACTGCAAAGAGTTATACTATTTCAAAACTGTTAAGGCAAACAGGCTAATTTGGCAGCTCTTATCAAGCAGAGAAGCAGAATTAAATAAACAAAGGACCCAACAATAGAAAATTTCTAATATTAAATACTGATTTCCAACTGTTTACAGCTAGGAATAGAGCTACAGACAACCCAGAGGTTCTGTTCAAGTGGGTTATGTATGCCAGCGATCCAAAGCTAGTGACTGAAATGCTTTGTACTTGTTATATATTTTAGAAACTCTCCCAAATAATCCTATGTGACATTTATTAGCCTAAGCTCCATTACCACGGCTCTTCCCATTCTGCTGGCTAAGGGCCTGATCCCTCTTTCCAATTAGGTCAAGAGAAGTTTTGGCCTTTGGCCTCACTGGGAGCAAACCTGACCTTTACACTGGTTGCGCCGCATCCATCACCAGTGGCATTCCAAGTCCTGTGGCTGTGGCTGTCAGCTCAGTGGGCAGGAAGGATGATGGGATGAGAGTCAGGCCAACAAGGATGTTGCCTGTTGGTTTGACCCAAAATGGGACACACTGCTAAACACCTGGCACTAGCCCAGTGTTCCACTCCAGAGCTTGGGGTCCCTTTTCAGGAGGCAGCTGATTAAAAGGGTCTTTGTTCCTTCGGGGGCTCCCTCCTGCCCACCCACCATCCTCGGCCCTCCCATGCCTCCCTCAGTGACACAGCACCCGTCCCGGCTTAGAGGTGGCTCAGAGAAAACCAGGTGCTGATTATCCTCCCCAGAGCAGTCCTAGCTGTGGAAATCATGTCAGGGCTGAGATCTGGCTGTCCTGAGCAAATTTATAAATTAATATAAATATAAAATAGAAATTTATAAATTATTTTCATAAAGCTTTCCCATTACCAGTTCTCTTAAAAATTTATCAAACAGGAAAACAAAGGATCCCACACATGAAAAGTCCTGCTTCTTACCCACCAGGAATGGGAGGACAGAAGTGCCTTTCTGCTCTGAATAGTACCTAAATAGTGACTAAGTACCTGTGAAAATGCACAGAGTAGATTAGATAAGGTAACTTTTACTAGGGAAGAGTGTCTGATTTCACTAATGCATATTCAGGAATTTATCAGGAGCAAATCACCTAAAAAACCACTGGGGTCATAGAAGAATTACCTAGGTGTATGCACATGCATACACACATACAAGGATATATAGGTAAAGTTTAACTCAGTAAGATGAAAAAATTGAGCCATTCCCATCTCTTCCTACTTCTCTTGTCTATTAAACAAATCTCAACACATTTCATTTGTGATCACAAAAATCCCTAACTAAATGTATCTGACATCAAACCCTGCAGGGCACCCACATAATTTATAAAAGCAAATTTTCTTGCTCATGGGAAACTTTGAACATCACTGGACTTCACTGTGATCTCTTTGCACTGTTATTAAATTAGGACGAATTCCAGTGGAGTTATACAAGGTGGAATTAGGATCGAAATCATTTTACTTTAAACCATACTGGCTGTTCCATCTGTATGTCCAACACATGGGGCATGTGATAGAGATAACTTTTGAAAAATGAGCTAAAGGATTCCAGTAACCCCCTCTTGTGACGTAAGATATGAGGATTGTTCCCGTGGAGTCCCCCAGGCCTTTTAAAACAAAGGTTTTCTTTCTTTTTCAGTTAGCTTAAGAAAAAAAGGGGTTGGATTCTTACGCTCAAGCTCTTATCTGTTGCAGTTGCACAAATTCACAGTAAATTTGTGGCTGCTAATGGGATTATTCCAGATTTACATCAGGATGGTTTCAGGCAGAATCTAAGCACCAAAGATCATCTACCTCCCTATTCCTCCCCCTGTGAGGATGCTGAGCTGCTTCTATTGAGCCTCATTCATTTCTGTAGAGCTGAACTATTAAGTGGGGAATGACAGGAGGGCAACATATCATCCTCAGAGGTCTGAAAGACTCGCCTCATCTTCACACCTGTGCTTCAAGGAAAGAGCAGCTTTATTTTTGTTGCTCTTAGCAAATGCTTTCCCAAACTTTTCTTAAAGACTGACCCCAGCCAACCTGGGTAGTTGGCAGATTTTGTTCCGGGGAGGTGTTTCCCCTTTCATTGCAGAACCAGACTGCATGAATCACCCTTTCCTTGCACTGGGATTTTAGCATCTTTTCATCACAAGATAACAACCTTGCATAGTAGAATAAGGTGTTATTTTGGGTGCTTAATATATAGAGGCATAGAATTGGTCTTAATCTATAGGTTAAAGCATGACAGAGACCAGTGATATACAGCCATGAGAAAAGAAGGGAGGAATTAGTTTACAAAGTTCCTAAAAGCTTTGCACGTTCATATTTGAGCAATCCAATGGTGTGAGTAGCTCTGGCCACTCTTGCCTGCATCCACAGTCACGAATGCTTCAGCTGCCCAGGGATGAATTAGATGGACCTGGAAAAACATAATTGTGTTTTCATGGACCCTAAGTAGGGTCTTGATACAGAAGATTTGCAGAACCTGTGATGTTTAAGCCAGTTGCGGACAGTTTTTGAGTCAGGTCATTTCTTAATCAGACATGACAGATCTGATATTTCCAGAGGTATGAAGCATCTTCAGGTCTGCTGAGTTTCACTGGGATTTTTTGATATTCAGCATTTCTGAAAAGCAGGTCCATTATGTTTGGGTTGATGGGTTTTCTAAGGTGCTGTAAAACATTTTGTGAAGGCTCTCTTTTCAAGGGGCTGTGTCAGAGGTGCCTGTGAAATCAGTGACCCCAGAAAATGCAAGCCAGGCAGGGAGATTCAGAGACAGGAGTGGAAACCTCCCACCATCAGTTCACCTTCAGCTCCTGGAAATCCTTCTTCCCCATCCGTTGTTGCTTAAGCTCACTTTCCATATGATGGCAGAGCTGACAAATCTTTGAGAATTTAGAAAAATCATTGAGATTTTGCTTTATGGTGACTTTTCTGGTCTGGCTAAACAAAATGATCTGCAGGAGTGGTCTGAATCTAGAGTAATCTCTAGAGCTCAATATGATGCAGCCAGAGGAATCAACAGGAACAATTTAAATTAAAGATTTTTAAAATTAAGTTTGTGTTTTAATGAGGGTGTTAAAAATAATCTTCATCACCAGATAGAGATACTTAATAAGTTGCCTTAATGTTAACTCCTACCTGAGGGAATCCCAGAAAAATTGGCAAGACTTTGCAATGCTAAAACAAGCTGCAAATGTATTCTTGTTCATCAACCTCTGCATAAATCCCATTTGCATGGAAGTGCTTCTGAGGCATCAGCAAGACTCAGTTTCTTCCTCTGCTACATTCTAGTTTGGTAGACTGAAAAAATATATATTAAGTGTAGTCTTTTCCACAGGTGACAGCAATGCCTTCCCTCCCCCCCCCCCCCCCCCAACCAGCATCTGTTCTGTAATTAGGTTCTTGGTGAGGTCATGTTCTTATAGGAACCTTATCTCAGCAGGCACCAGCTCTCACTAGGGATTTGAAGTGCTTCTAAATACCTATGTTTAACAATTATGAGAACACATCACAGGTCTGTGCTTCCACATCCCTGTATCTAAATAAAATGTTTCCTCTGTTCTTCAGAGAGTGAACCGCCTTCCTCTTTGGTTTCTGGGATCATTGACTACAACATGCCCCTCACCTCTACTTACCTGAAGCAAATGAAGCTGCGGGTAATGAATTCACAGGAACAGGTGAGTCATGCTCCGGGTACAGGGCAGTGTGAGGTGCAGAGTGGGTTTTTGCCCATGATGAAGGGGTGAAGGGATTGACTGGTGCTTGGCACATCGATTTTTGGAGGATGGTTTTGGAAATAGCCGGTTTGTCCAGGCAGGCCAGACTCTGACCAAGTAGAGCAAGTGTCGGTACGTGGAAGCTGGGAGGGCAGTGCGCCTCTGATCTTCTGGCTCGGCGAAAGCAAACAGGGCTACTTCAGCTTAGTGTCAGTGGAGAGGAGCAGAGATGGAGCTGATGCAGTTATTGCTTATAACAGTCTGCTTGTTCTTTAGACATACAGTTATTCTAAGAAATTGTCTTAAAAATAAATATGCCAAATAGGAATTTGTTCCTTTACCTCCTCCTAATTGCCTGGGAGCTTTAGCTGATGGGGTCTGACACCCAGACTCTGCTTTGGTTACTCCAGTGCTTTCTTAAACTGATTGGCAACTTGAGGAAGTTCAACCACAGCCATTCTAGTTTTGTGTCAAAACAGGAGAAGGCTCAGTTGTTTGATGAGAGTGTTAAGCCACTGGATTTTGATCTGGGAATGGATGGGGCAGACTACCACAGGATTATATCCAGGCTGTGCAATTTTCTGAAGTTCTGCAGCTGCAGAATTAGCTATGGGAACCTCTGTGCACCATGGAAACAGTCTATAAAAAGAAAAGTATGTTTTACTTGCTCCCCACAACCTGCACTGGAAGCCAGTGCTGGATTTTCTTTCCAGCACAGTGAAACCTGAGTCTGATCTCAGACATTACTGCCAGTTTCAAGAAGTGAAAGAGTTTGCATTGTGCAGTGGTGGAAAACATTACTGATGGATTGAACTGTGAAGTTGTGCCCAATGGATACTTTTATCTAGTGGCACCCTGAAGGGACATTTGCTGGAGCATCCATTGCCAGCATGTAAAATGCCAGATGTGGGTTTGCTGTCAGGAGCTGGGGAGATACTGAGTTCCTCCATGGCTTCAGCAGTGAAACCTTCTCGCTGGAGGACAAAATGGCATCTGACAGGAAGCACTTACGTGTTGTGGAGCTTTTTTCCTTTGCACATGTTGGACACCTGAGTGGGTTTAAAGTTTTGTTTGCAATAGGTTATGTTATAGCTTTTGAAACGTAAAAGGCTGTGATGTGCCAGGTTTTGCGCTTGGGCTGGGTCAGGTGGTAGAACTATGGACAGCTCCGGGCTGTATGGCTGGGCTGGGCTGGGCTGGGCTGGGCTGGGCTAAATTGGGCTGGGCTGGGCTAGGGACATGGAGTGGAAGGATATCTGCTTCCTGGCATCTGATGGCTGCTTCAGGACCACTTTTGGATAAAGAGGATCAAAAGCTGGCATATTCCAATGGCCTTTGCCTTGTGCAAAGTGTTTGCCGGGTCTTGGTGCAACTCCTAGCAGAGAGGCGTTGAGATTGCAGACTCTACCATTGTCCATACCATTGACTATCAACCTGTTCTTCACCAAGATTAAGGGCTCAGAGGGCCATGAATTGTGCTTTTCAGCATTTGAGGCAGCTCTTTCAAGTTAAGTTTGATGTATACAAAAGGACGGTCTGAGAAGATTGTCTAGTTACCATTTATGTGTTTTCTACCGGTTCCTCTTGGCTCCAAAGCTCTGTGCCAGGGAAGTGCGTTATGAAGCTTCATTAAACTCCTGTACCCAGTTTCTACAGGTAGAAAACTGGACTTGCAGTTTGGTCTTATTTCCATAATAAAGAACACCCCAGAAGCTGGCAGGCTTTAGTACTGAATCTTGAGTTTTGAAGCTGCATGCTTAGGGATGCTTGTTTTGAGAACCTCGGTTGGTAATTTAGAGATTTGAGAAATTTATACCCTGAATTTTGGTTTAGCAGTTTGCACTGGAGCTGTCACCAGATATATAGATATAACGTGCTGCTAACACGAATACTCTTGAAGCTCGCTAAGATCAGAATAGAAGCATATGCCATACGGGAACAAAAAAGAGACCAGCTGAGGCAACCAGCAGTTGTTGGTTTAGATCATAAATCAAACGTCTTGATGTTATTCCCTGCCTCTAAAGTTTTTGTTTTCCTGAGCTCTCATTGGTATGTTGCAGTGCAGCTTTCTAAGCTTTTCAAGCTGTAACAGCCAAGGGAAAAACTATTTGGAAGAAGTAAAATTTGCCGTACAGTGTGTTACTGAAACTGATTCCTGACAGCAAAATAACAAAAGATCAGTCTTATTGCTCAGACTTCTGAAGAATTAAAGCTTTCCTTCAGATCTGGAGATAACAATAGTCTGGAGAGGATACAGGTGGTTGGACCCAGTGGAGAAAATCCAGCGTGACTTGGGTGCCATCCGTTCTGAGACACGGGACACTCCCCGGCTTCCCCTGGGGAAACAAGTGCTGTGCTCCTAATGCAGCTGTGGCTGTGCCTGAGCTGCTAACGCTGAGGTAGTTGTGAAGAAAATGTGTTTAATAATATCAATACCAGGCTTCAGTTCCCTCCACCAAGAAATCCCCTGCTATTTTTTCCCTTCTTCATAGTTTGCACTGGAAACATGATAGTACTGTCCATTTTTCCTGGAGGATCCTGGCAGTCTTTGTGGAGCATGGGCTGTGAAACGTGGGCTGCTGCTCTCCCCAGGGAGGGAGCCTTAGAGTTAGGGAGTTGCAGCTGTTGGGGTTCCAGGTGTTTACAAACTGCAAAAGTCCCCTAGAGATGATAGAAATAAATATGGCTTTGCTACAAATGCAAACCAGGAAGAAAATACAACCTGCTTTTAAAGTTTGTTTGCACTATACAAACATGCACTGCATGGTTTTTATATATCAACATTTACAAAATTATATTGGTTCCTCTCTAGCTCAGTTTTGCTGCCATGCCACCTTACTGCCTTGCACTCACTAACATTTGATGGTGATAATAGAAATAAATTAAGCAACGGACTTGTGTTCAACTTGGCTTTTGCCAAAAGCAATTATTTGTGTGCAGCAGCACCAGGAGGAACTTGCTTCACTTGGGATAACAATGAATGAATTTATGCCAAAGTGGCCTTTTAACTACATTATTCAGGAAAAAAAAGTGTACGCATAACTGTAATTTATTAGTGCTGTTAAGCACATCACTATTAGGGCAGCAGTGTCTCCACAAGAAAGCACAGCCAGGAGAACCTCAGAGAGCGCATTTTATCTCTACTTAGGGACAAAAAACAGTCAGGAGAGGAGCTCTTTACATGGTTGCTCACAAAATGAAGAGTTCCTGCAGAATATATTTCAATATATTTCTTGGAGTCAGTACATTTATTCTGGTATGATGGAAAACAACAGTGACCCATGCTGCTTAAATTGGGTTCACTAGAACTTGCAGGAGCTTCTGGGGTGTGAGTCTTCCTTCATTCCCATTTCATACCAGTTCTCACGTATGTGAGAAAAATCAGGCCCCTTACCCTTTCCACAGAGTGCCGAATTAGCTGCGTTTCAGGGTATCTACTGAGGCATTAAAGCTTCTCCGAACTTCTGACCTTCCCAATCTAGCAGCAAAAAGGAATTAAGATATTTGATATTTATCTATAATGATCCTTCCACCTCATTTTCAAATGATAAATATTAGCATTTTAAAATGATTCGTTATTCGCGTTTATTGCAGTCATTTTCCAGACAATCTTTTCTGTCTTACTCAAACTCAGCCTTGGATTTATTTTTCATGCCACACTGTTGGGCATGATTTCCACTGGTGGCTGGTGGAATATGGAAGATTTTAAAAGAAAAAATCCATGAAATGCCAGACTCGCTCTCTGCTCTGGAGATTTTGCTGCCACCTTGGCAGACACAGTCCAGGGCTGAGTAACCAGGTTTAAATGATACAGAAACATTTTCAAAGGTTGCTTCAATGACTGCTGACAGAAGGTCATGCAATCAGTGAATGGCAGGAGCAGCTCTTGGTTGAGAAATAACACGAGCACTTTTCTTGTTGCTATGGCTTTGCTACACTGGCTTGTAAGTGTTTGAGAGGGACAGAGCCTTGTCCTGCACTGTCACACACTCCATCCATCCAGTAATTTCCCTGTAAACGTGGAGTGTGTGACAGTGTGTGGATGTGGTTTTCAAAACACGGTTTCAAGCAATGTTTTAACCCAAACAGCAGGGTAATCCTGGAAGGGGGGATGCAGGGGTTCAAATCCCATGGATGTACAGGGAGTTGGCTTCCTCCAGTGCTGGTGAGGATCGAGCCTCCTCTGCAGGATTTGGGAGCTCACGGAGCCTCACAACCAGAGGCTGGTTTGCAATGGTAAATCCTCCTCCTTCCACTCTGCCTTCTCCCTCATCCACACATTATTGTGTTTGCTCACTTCAGTGTCTCAGAAAGCTCCAATATTACCAGAACAGCTTATATGCATCTTCCCCTGGCAGCTTGCTTGCTTTCTTCTGCTTCAGATCCACCTCCATGCTAACCCTGGGGGTCCAGAACTGGCATGGGAGAGGCAGCAGAGGTGGGGAAGGGCGCGAGCGGCTGCAGAAGAGGGCACGCTAGATTTTCATTTTCAGACCATAAGTTCACTGGTGAGAATTGCAGACATGTCATTTCACATAGTCCAGAGACCAGCACCAAATCTGGCAGAGCTGGCAGCTGCTGTGCAAGATCCGGGACCTGGATCTTAGTGAAGGGATCCCAAACAACCGCTGTATGTATTCACAGATGTGAAGAGAAGGCAGAAGCATGCAGTCAGTGTTTGGAAGGAAGTGGGATGATGTGTTTTCATCACATGAGGATGATAAGGTACTTCCCAGTCCATTAAAGAGTGTGTTAAACATCTTCAGGAATAAATACCTCTAAATCAACTTGATGAGATAACTCTCATTCAAGAGGCCTTTCCTTGGCTTGGGAAGACATTTGTTCCCTAATGTTAATTTTTAAGACATTTTGGAACACTAGAAAAGTTCCCTAAATGCACCCTTACACAAAGAAGAAAAGGGAATACTGGCCATACACACACTGAGGCACCGTGACCATAGCTGTTTGAAATACCGATTTAATCTGTGCGATAAAGGCTTGCTCATAGATCTGCATCAGCAAAGCCCTCTAGTGGAGATGCAGCTTCTGCTGGAAGAAGTGGGCTTTGCCTGATAAATTTAAATTCTCTCCTAAATGACAGACTTTGTCCAGGCAGAAGCCAGGGAAGCGGGTCTAGCCATCATAACAGCATTCTTTACTAGCAAAGATAGTTTAGCAAAACTTTCATCCTTGGCCTTAATGGCTCATGAGATGCAGGAGGTCAGATGATCAAACCATTTAGCCTGATTTCAGACCCGTGTGAATAGCTTGCTTTCAGTGAAGGTCAACTCATTTTTGTTATTGGAATTAACTCCGACGTTCCCAGCTAGTAAAAACTTAAGAGATTTTATTTCCTATTGTGTAGGTCTTTCGGTATTTTTCCCAGCATAGCTGCGTTACAGGTGAGCTTTGTGTTTGTCAATGCAATGCTCAATGCAAGCAAATAATTTGAGACCCCGACTTGGGCTGGCTGGAATAAATCCCGCCACTGCAGCTTTCATCTTCAAATGTGTGATGCCAGAGCCATGACTCTGCAGTTTTGGGGAAAATCATGTTATTTTCTGTAAGAAAGGAGGTGTTAAATCAAGTGGCATTGCCCGATTCCAGTGATGCTAGGCACGACTGGACCTCCTCAGCTGCTCAGGTGTATTTAATTGCTGCATGCGACTGGTCTGGTCCATTTTCTTCACTGGTAGCTGTGCACCGGTGCAGAGAAGCTGGTCCCTTTCCCACTCTGGTCCCTTCCCAGTGATGTTGTGCAGCTTCACTAAGGTCCTGGAGAAGTGGCTGGGGGAGGTTAACAAGTTTATCTCACTCTCTGTTTGAGTGTGTAGAGCTGTGGTTGTCATGCTAGAGAGGGCTGGGTCGGATCAAGCGGGAGCAGGGCATAGCAGACCAGGTGTGAATGGGGCAGTAGAAGCCTGCAGCAGGAGTGCCTGGGAGGAAGGATGGGTCAGAGACACTTGGCCTGGGGAGCGTGGAGTCCCCTAGGCTGGTGACAGCGACTCCACGGAGCTCAGCACTGCATGCGCGTGGCAATCGGGTCCCGCACTGACTGGCCCAAGCAAAGCCCGTGTGGCTTCCCTGCTCTCTCCATAGCAAGGCTCTTCTGCACTGGGGCTGATCCACCTGTGGGTGATTAGAACCGATTGCCCTCCACCACGCACACCTACCCGCCAGTGCATGTTATCCAGCAGTGCAGTCTGAGTAGCCTGTTAAAGCCGAGCTGCTTGAGCCTCTTTTTGGGAACACTGAATGAGTAGGGCCAGAAACCACCTTATCTTTCTTTAATTCATAATTTCTTCCAAGTACCTCCCCTATCTGGTGAGGAGAGATGCTGCCCATTCCCTGTGCAGTAACCAGCATCAAAGGCAACTTTTCCCAATAGAACTGGAAACAAAGTTTTGGTTCAGGTCCTGTAAAATGGGGCTAGGAAACATTCCCAGGGGAAAAAGTAGAGCCCTGTACCACATGGTGATGAAAGCATTTTATGTCTATGGAATAGTCTTATGGATCCTGTTAAATTTATCCCGTACCTGTGGAAAGCTTCACGCCGGTGAGGTTTTCTGCATCGTCTCCCAAGATCAGGTGCTGACCTGCCGTATGTTGACTTTGACCAAGTCACACAAATGGCTGTTTCTTAATTGCCTTCTCCCTTTAAAAAGGGGATAATACCTTAGAGAGACTTCTGAGGTCTTGCTCACTAATAAAGCTCTTCAAGAGCTTGGATGGCAACTACTTTGAGAGTGCTAACTATTATTAATGATTTCCGTTATTACAGAAGATGAAGCTGTGTGGTTCAGCTTTTTAACCTTGAATCGCGTACTTGCTTTTGTTTCCGCTGCTGTTAAACCTGTGTAGGCAGGCTTGTACCTTTCCTGGTTGCACAGACTCCTAAGACCCATATGAGCCTTGTGTGCGCAGAAGGAGCGTGTGTATCTTTGAGGAGTCGGTTTTACTCATACAGATGGATTCTGAAAAATACGGTATGGCTTGAGAATGGCTAAAAATGGGTTTATTGGTGGTTCTCTTTATGGTGACTCAATTCTGATTTGTGTGGCCAAGAGATAAGTTGTGAGGGTCATTGTACATTGCCAGTGTATAACCGGTGCCGGTGCTGTGGGTTCAGGCTTTGGCAAGAAATGTTAGGGAATATTAGACCATGATTGACCCATCCTTTCAAGCACCCATTCCCTGTACTCCAGAGGAAGGCAAATTCCATCCACAGAAACAAATCCTTTCCTGCTCCTTTACTTGGCAGTGACTGGCATACCCTGTGAAGTACGGAGCTGTATTTCCTTTCCATCTCTTGGTCTTGGCTCCTGGGAAAAAAAGAAACCAAAACCTTTTATTCATGCATATGCCAGATGCTAACAACTGCTACTTTTACAGAAGGAGCAAGCAAGATGAAGTGGGAATACAGCCCTCAGCCCACAACAAATCTGGTCTATAATGAAGTTTCCCAAGTCTTTACTTTCCTTTTTCCTGACTGTGCTCTGGCTGGCAGATAAGTTAAAATATGTTGTCGATAAAAGCCGTATATCCTCCTTGCGCCATGCGACTGGGGCCCTCCTTTGGCAGCTTTTCTGCAGCGCTGTCCCTCATGCCCCCCTTTTCTTACTGGCCTCGTCCCTGAGAGACGCACATTTTAATGCTTATTATCCAGTAGGGTTTGACAGTCACGGAGGACCCAATGCAGGAGGTCCCATTTGTTATTTAACCTACTTTTCAGAGGCACAAGGACATCAAGTGACTCGCACAAGGTCGTGCATGAGTCAGTGGCATGATGGCCAGATCCTGTCGTCCTGCAGTCCCGTTCTCACCACTAGATCAGTGTGCCCACACTCATCAACACCACAGCTATGCAATCAAGCTCCTACAAAGTGCCTTAAATGTAGTTTATTCCTGGGTTTGACAGCAGCCCTGGTATTCTTGCAGAGCCTTGCCTTAGGAAAATACGACAGACGAGGTTAGGGCATTGTTAGTGGTGCCCTTGGATGCGCCACTGCCTGGTACGCAGGCAGGCTGTGGTGCAGGGGTCATTACAGCCATGGCATGGCTTTTCTCTGGATCTGCAGCTCAGGCTCTGGTGGCATCCAATGGGACCCTGTCTGGGCAAGCACAGCCTGGCAGGGAGCCCTAGGTTTTCTGCATGGGCTCTGTGCAAAGGGGCTTGCAGGGACCAGAAGTAACGAACACGTTGCGAGGAGAGAGGGAAGGAAGCAACTTATAAATAATATATTTGATGTATATTATATATATAATATAATAACAGTAGTACTGGTTTGTTATGGTGGGATTTTTTTAACATGTAATCCCGTAAGGCACTTACCCCTGTTCCTGACAACTTGATAAATTATTATTACTAATTCTATATCTAATTGCCAGTTATGTCCCCCTAGATAATTTGAACCCGACAAATACCCACTAGAAAGTAGCTCGCCACACCGTTTCCCAGAGCTCCCTAGCTGTTTCTGGAGACAGCCCCTCTTCCACCGGTGAGCCCCACTTCTGCCAGCCTCGTGACCCTGAGCGCTGGCACAAACAATTGCATTTCTGTCGGGCTCATGACCCCACTTGTAACGGCAGTGACCCCCCATGGGGTCAGGACCCCTCCCTGCACCAGTAACAGCTCCTGCCCAGCAGCTATTGCTGAATTGCTGTTCCTCCCTTGCTCCCTGCACGGACACGGCTGCTTGGCACTAAGTTTGCCAATGTGAAATTTAGGTTAATCCATTTCCAAAGTGGATTAACCTAACCCATACAAAGGCACTTAGTATAAAATAAGAGTGTCCACATGGTGAGGCAGCACAGAATAGTGACTGAGCTTCAAACTCGCACCCTGGCTGGTTTGTGTCCCCTGCGAGCTCTCCAAACAGAGGAGCAGCCACCTAGCTCTGACGGGGACATGCTCTCCCAAATGGCTTGAAGCTGGTCTAGCTCGAAGCCGAAGGGAGTGCACAGAGTAAACAAAGCCCAGCAATGGGAAGGGGTTAAAAGCCGTCCCTGCTGAGGTCCACAGCAAGTCTCCTGTTCACCTTAAATGGTCAGGATTTTATTTTAGCTTCAGGGAGGAGCAGCAGCCATTGAGCTGGAAGTGAGCGCAGAGCAGGCCCCCACGGCTGGGGGCTCACAGCCCGCTGCCCTCCTGGCTGGCTGCTTCCTGTGGGAGCGCGGGAGGCCCCCAGGGCTCTGCTCTCACCCTTCAGCCTCTGGCTCCATAGATCAACCTGGAGGAGTTGGAAATGCAATACCGAGTAATACCCATTTTTACCTCCAGCCTCAGATCTTCCCAAGCCACCCCTCCTCCCTTGCATGCTTTCCCTGGCAGTGAAGTGGTTAAGGCTGGAGTAGAAAACATAATTGGGCATCCGCACTAACAAGCCATAAACATGAATGTGGCAGTTCCCATCCTCGGCTCTGGCACCGGCCTACCGCAGGCTCCGCCACTGAATCCGTTACACTTGGTTTATTTAATCAAAATTTCCTTCGTAACCACTAAAGAGTGAGAGACATAAAATGGGCTGGGGAGAGGGATGCCGAGATGCTGGTGCCCATTGCCACGGGCCCCAACCAGGCAGGAGGTCACTGACCCGCTGTCGTCAGGGCCCTGCCTGGGAGATGCCAGGGCACCCCATGCTGCCTGCCCAGAGCCAGCTTGCAGCATCCCCAGCCTAGAGCCAGGTCACAGCATCCCCAGCCATCTCAGGGACCTGGTGGCACAGTGCCCTTCGCAGGGCAGTGCTGGAGGCATGGCTGCGCTCGGTGGGCAGCGTTGCTGTCAAGGAGTTGCCCTGAAGAGCTGCTGATTTAACAACAGCCAGATCCAACGTTCAGACAGAGGCTGCAGCGCTGAGCGATGCTGCTGCTGGCAGAGTGGGGTCTTCTGCTCCCATGGTGTGATAGGGAGAATCATCTGAAACAAAAGGATTCAGCAGAGGCAGCAGCGCAGGGCCTGGGCACCAGTGCACCCACCCAGCACAGGGGAAGGGGGCTGCGGGGTGCCTAACAGCCGGGGTCCTGTACCTTGCACCCCGCGGCACGGGCAAACCCCGGTGCTGGGCAGCCCGGAGTTCCCGGGGCCGGACTAAACCGGGCATCCCCGGGCGGGCTGGGGGTCACAGTGCCGTGCCGGTTGCAGCCCCCCCCCGCCCCCTTCGTGCTGTGTGCCGAGCTGAGGGCCTCCGGATGGGCTGCAGGCCCCCGGGGCCGTGCCGGGCGGAGGATGCCCGGGCGGGTTGCACCCCCCATGCCGTGCCGTACCGAGCCGTACCGAGCCGTGCCGCCGGCCGTGCATTCTCCCGGCTCTCCAGCAGGCGCCCAGCCCTGGACATTGTCTCTTCCTCCCGGAGGAAGGGCCCTCCCCGGCCCTCCACAATGTGCTCTTCCAGGCGCGGCTCCCCGCGCCCCCCGCCGCTCCCGGCCCGGTGCGCCCGCCCCCCGCGGCCCCGCTCCCTTTCCCCCGCCGCCCCCGCCCCCTCCGCCCGCCGCCGGGCCCCGCTCGCCCCCCTCCGCCTCCCCGGCCTTCCCCCCCCCCCCCCGGGAGCCGGGAGTGACGCGCACCGCAGCGCCGGCCCCTCTCCCCGGGCAGCAGCTGGTTGTCAGCCTCTCCGGAGCGCCGCCAGCCCGGGCCCCCTCCCTCCGTCCGTCCCTCCGTCCGTCCCTTCGTCCCTCCGCCCCGCGCTCCCAGCCGCGCCGCCGGGCTGGCGCAGGCCGGCAGGCCCCAGGCCCCGCTCCAGGTAGGCGCCCACCCGCGGGGCTCCGGTACCGGGGCGTGGGGGGGGCGTGGGGGGGATGCGCGGGGGTTCCACGGGGGTTCCACGCGGCCGCGGTGGTGCGGGGGGTGGGTGGGTGGGGGGGGAGTTGGCGGGCGGGGCGGGGCGGGGCAGCGGGCGGGAGGGGGGGGGCGGCCACGGGGCCCTGCCCCAACTCCGGGGGGAGCGGCCGCGCCGCCCCGCTTTCCCCGGGAAGTTGCGGGTCGCCCGCCCGGCTTGGCCGGCGGCGGGGACGGGGCGGCGGGGCTGGGGTGGGGGTGTGTTTGGGGGGGGGGAGGAAGATCGGCTCGTCCTTCCCCGCGGCCGGCGCGGCTCCCCCTTCCCCGGAAGAGCACAAAAGCGCAGAAGAAAGTGGGAGGAGGCGGCGGCGGCGGGAGCGCTCCGGCCCCATCAATTCCCGGGCACCGGCCCCGCGCCGCCATCGCCGCGCAGCCCGCCCCGGCCCCGGTCCCGGGCGGGGATTGTGCTGGAAATAGCCGCCTCCCTGGAGGTAAAGCCCTACTTACGTGTCAATCCCCGCCGCACGCTGAGCCCCGTGCGCCAGCTCCGCACACGCGCGGGCAGGTCTCCATCGCGGGTGTATTTATTTATCTGCGGGCGGGGGGCGGGACGGGGCCGGGGACGCGCTCGCCCGGCTCTCGGTACCTCGCCGCCGCGGGTAGACATGCGTGGGAACCGCGTCCCACAGGGGAAAACACCGGGTCTCCCCCGGGGGGGGGCAACGAGGGGACTCCCAGCTGCTGTCCCCGCAGTGCTGCTCTGCTCGGCCCCCCCATCAAATCAGGGCCTCCCCCCTCCCCCCCCCCCGCCCCGCGAAACCCGCTTCCCGGTGCTCGTGGAAGAGCAAAGTGCCCTTTCACACCGCGCGGTTTATGGGTATCAAGACACCACCCCCGCCTCGCGTGGAAAAGCAAACGCCTGCCCGGCTGGGAGCAAGTTCAGGTGCTGGGGAGGCGGGTGTGGGGCACCGGGGAGGAGGGGGGACACGGGGGGACCGGGACCGGGTCGCCCAGGTCCCCCCCCCGGCCCGGCGGCCCCCGCCTTCAGCACCTCCCCGGTGAACAGCAGGAACCGGGGGCAGCGGCTGCTGGAAGGGGCTACTGGGGCCGCCTCCGTCACCCTGCCCAGCAGCCCTCTGCTTTGGGGCGGTGGGAACACACCTCGGGGGGGGTTCTCCTAGAAGAAGAGCTCTTAGAGAAGGGGGAGGGGGAAGGAGGTGATGATCCTCCCTTCCTCTTCCATTAGCCTTTCGTCTTTTAAATTAACTCTTTTGCCCATTTTTGGGAACTAACAAATACTCGTTTTTGCCGTGTCCCGTAGAAATAATCAGAAATTGCAGAAAATAAGGATGTAAGTGACCTGACAAAGAGCGCTGGGGATGTTCTGTTTGGTGTGTGAATTGCACACACGAGTAGGCAGCACAGTCACAGCTCGCTGCCACCACAGCCAGTGTACACCCTTGTGCTTTAAGGCTTCTCGGGCTCTTTGAAGCAATGACCACCACAGTATTTGTGGCTGCAGTATCAATCTTTGACCTGAAGTGTTTTATCTTCCATTAGTAAGCCTTTCTCTGCACTGAACTGGTTAAGTTAGGGTCAAATCTGGTTCAATACCTTCTTGGCATGCTCAGAGGGCTGGGTTTAAACAGTTGCTGAGACGGAGATGAGGCTGCCTTCCTGAGAGCTTGTCCCTGAGCGCCGTGCCGCTGCCATGGCTGGCAGTGCTCTGCCCCGTGCCGGGGCTGGCAGGTCTGGGGGCTGCCTGTGCCGGGCAGGTTGTGGCTGGCACAGCAGTGGAGCAGCTCCGGGGGGCTGGCGGTCACGCATTGCCTTTTGTTGACTCTAAAAACATGACTGCTTCTGGTGGGAAGCTGAGCGTGGCTGCGTGCTGGGGAGGTTGCATGGCACGCAGCCTCGGTTCCTGCTCCACCAAAGGAAATCCCATTGGGATAGTAGGCTGTGGCATGAAAGGACATGTTTTAAAATAAAAGGACTCAAAGAGAGAAAATAAACCATCCTGAGACTCAGAGCCTGGAATATTAAGCGTGAGGCACAGCGTGTAAATGACTGGAGAGAGACTTGCAAGGCAGTCCCTGAGAAACTGAGCCTGGCTGTAAAATAAGCAGGTTACCGATAGCCTTGCATATATTTACAAGATACGGTTATAAGAGTAGCTTCCCCCTGCCCTGCTCCAGCCTGTCCTATGGGAGGTTGGTTTCCAGGAGGGAGAGCCGCTGGTGAAGAAACATTGCCTAGCAGTTAGAGCCTTGCAGTCCGGAGGTCTCAATTGTGTTCCTGGATCTGCCAGCGACTCACTGTGTTCTTGGACCAGCCAGGGCAGCTGTCAGTACCCAGGGTTTCCAGCTATACAATAGGAAGAATACTTTTCTAACTTGGAGGGAAGTTGAGAGGCTCAGCAGATGCCTGCACACACGGTGCTCGAAGTTTAGTGAATAGAAAGTGGGACAGAAATGCAGAGTGTGAGTCCTGCACATGTGAGTGTCTGCCATTGCCAGTTAGCAAATGCTGGCTGCAAGTGTCTGCAGAGCAGCTGTGAATGTCGGACTGTAGATAAGGAGAGGAGCAAGGATGTTGTTTTCCAAACCCTGCGCAGTGCTGGGAGCCCTGCTCCAACGTTTGGGTGTGGCCTGTGAATGCACCAGCAGGATCCGACTTCCCCTTGCAGAAGAGGAGCTGTGCGCACGTTGCCTGACCCTTGATCGCTCAATCCCTTGAACGTTGGAAACAAAGCGATGGGACTTTACTGTGGGGTGAGGAGATCTCTGGAGATCTGGGAAAGGCAGGAAGGAGGAGGGCGGAAGCAGTGGTGCCGAGGTTCATCTCTGGGCTGGCTGGTTGGGCTGTCACTTCCATCTGTGCCACGAGTGGCGTGGAACTGGGGAAAAGGCGGCCAGTCCTGAGACAGGCACTAGTAATGGATTGTGTTCTGTTTTCTAATGAAAGTTTCATTTGAAGTTTGTTTACAGGAAAGAAGAAATTAGCAGAGAGAATTCTCCTGAGAACACAGAGAGGAAAAAGAATGAGCTGCCTGACTTGCAAGCCAAAAGAGGGTGGAAGGGTAGATTAGATTTACCGTATTGCTCCGAGTTGTAGCTGTTGCTGCTGTTGAGAAACACTTCCATGTTTGGCTGGACAGTGGAGCCCACTTCGAGGCTGAGCCTTCAGCCGGGTTATTGGCATCCAGGGGAAAATCAGAGCTGTGCACTCAGCTAGAAATTGTGATCCCGCTCTGGTGTCCTGTGTTTCAATGTGGGATGTGTGCTGTGCTGCCATCCCACTGCTCAAACAGACTGAAATGGGGCTGCTCCTGGGCCAGGGTTGGGCAGATGGTGCTCTGGGCCTTGTTGCCAGGGTCTCCTGTCCCTGGGATTGTCCCTGGCATGAGGACAGCAGTGCCAGCAGTTGCTGCTGGCACTTGATGGGCAGCAGGAGGAGGTCACAGTGCTCAGCCTTTGGTCTCTGAGGGGTCCCCTGAGGAGAGAGCTTGCTGGTGGCCTCTGGTGTCCCAGCGAGCAGTGAGGGAGGCAGCCGAGGGTCAGTGGAGGCTGCCAGAACCACGGTGACCGGGGTGGCCGGAGCCGCACTCAAGGTCGGGGCCTTTCTCTTGCTTTAGGGAGGAGGTGCAAAGGAGCGAGGAGCTCCCAGGGCACCACAGTGTGGGCAGAGCTGTGGGAGCTGCCCCAAGCCAGCAGGCAGCGGAGATGCTCTCTCGGCAGTTTTCACCACTGGCTTCAGCTGATCCCTGTTGCCATGTTCACCCCAATGCCGCCTGCACAGTCAGCTTTGCACTCCCTCGAGGTGGGCTGTGCTGTGGGGGCTGTGTGCTGTCAGGAAGTTTGTCCTGTTGGTGTTTTGGCCAAGGGTATTAGTGCTGGAAGGCAGCAGGCCCTGGTTGGAAAGCAAGGGGTGACAGGGTCGCCTGGCAGGGTCCCACAGCAGCCTGCACTTTCTGCTGGTGGCTGGATTCTGGACTCATGAACTTGCAATGGCCTTGTCTGACTTGAGACATTTATAGCTTATCAGTATCTGGTTTGATACACAGA
This sequence comes from Phalacrocorax carbo, assembly GCF_963921805.1. NCBI lineage: Eukaryota > Metazoa > Chordata > Aves > Suliformes > Phalacrocoracidae > Phalacrocorax > Phalacrocorax carbo. The sequence continues at coordinate 9,296,713 of NC_087526.1, read as the reverse complement.
GTATTTCTAATAATAGGCGAATGTTGTTGCACCTCGAGAGAATTGTACACATTTATAAAGCACTTTACATAGCATGTGCATGCGAGGCATCCTTCACGTCACCGCTTTTCCACCATGTGAGTGCATGGAGAGTGTGATGCCTTCTGGGTTGCGGTTTGGGTGTCAAGGCTGGGCCTTTTCCACAGCTGAGCCCCTCAGACACTACACCTGAGCGTTCCAAAAACATTGTGGGTCACTCCCAGGGCTCCTCCTTCTCACCAGACAGGTGAGAGACTCTGAGAATTTGCATTTGTCTCTTAAGCTCTGACAGTAATCTTGAGTAAGCCTTGTGAAGGAGGCCAGATATTAGGGTGGCTGCCTCCCTGCAAATGCTTACAATAAAGAGACTATTTATAGTTTGCAACAGGGAGACCTTTGCAGTTCTGTTCCTGTACATACAAGATGGAGTTTCTGGAGAGGCAGGATTGCTTCGTGGCTGGCGTAGCAGCGGTGCTGTGCTGAGGGATGGCAGTGGGGATGCCGTGCCTCCCCCCTGCCTCCCACCTCTCCTGCTCTGCCTGACCTGGGTATGGGGGGCTGCAGGGGTCACCTGGCTGGCAGCGCAGGCGGGTCTGGGGGTCGGAGTGTCCCTGTCCTGTCCTGGTGGTGGGTGGGCGTGGGGCTGCTCAGCCCTGTCTGTCTGTCCATCCATGCATATGGGGTTTCACAAGCTGTAAATTCCAGGAAACTCCCTGGGAGGCATATCAAGGGAGTGGGCTGGGGGCGGGTGCGAGCCCTGAGCCAGCAGATGTGTCTGCAGGGATGAGGAGCGGGGAGGAAAAGCACAAAACTGTCTTTAAAGACATTTGTTTGTTCACAATAAAAACTGTCAGCCAGCGGTGGCCAGACAGGGCAGTTTTTATGAGGTGCAGGCGTAGGTTGGAGGGGTGCTTGCCAATTGCTTCTTACAAGGGAAGGGAGCAGGGATTGTATTTTATCTCAGGACCAGGGGGAGAAAAAAAAAGAGCAGAGAGTTTACAAGCCTTTGAAATGTTTCAATCAAAGGAAAGCACAGTTGAAAGTGGTTCTAGAAACATTTTTGGTGTTCCCCTGCACCCCAGGGCTCTGGATGTGGTCTCCGCCTGTTGCTTTGGGAGGGGAGCAGGGAGAGGAAGGCAGATAAAGGGATCACCAGTGGGACCGTGTTCATATGGGGACACGTATCTGCTTCCTCCCGAGCTGCGTGTTGGGAGAGTTCAGCCCGGGGAGGTCCCACAGCCCCTCCTCTCATTCAGGATCTCAGTGCTGCCTTTATGATGATGGTTTTGAAATCCTGTGGCTGACCTTTCCGGTGCTGGAAGCGATCCAAGGGCTGTGTCTTGAAGTACTGTAAAGGTTAGTGAGAAGGGAGAGAGAGGGAGAGAGAAAATGTCCTTTCAGCTGCAGGAGTGGGAGAGAGGAATGTCATCTATGCTGTTGGGGAGCGGGTGGCTGGCTGGGCTTCACAGCCTGAGCTGGAGCATCCCTGCTTCGCTGGGGACCTCGCTTCCACAGCCCCTTCCCAAGGTGCACATCCTCATATTTGATCAGGGTAGAGAGGCAGTATCCCTTTGGAGAGGGCTGGAGGAGCAGTCCCTCAGGGTTGTGCTCTAGGAGCCTCCTCTGCAGCATCAGGCAGTGCAGGTCTTTGGGGACTGGCACAGCTATCCAGATCTGCCCCACTGGCCATTCCCTGCTGGTGCCAGTCCTCTGGTGGTTCCCGTTGCAGCCGATGATTTGATTTCAGAAAAGTCCAAGATGTTTTACAGAGCCGTTTCAATGGAGTTGCACCCCATCCTCAGCTCCCACACACCACTGCCTTGCCAGAAACATGCTGGGGTGGATGGAGATTAAAGGGTAAACTCCAGGACTCAGCCATCCGCTCCTACAGGATGCGAGCTCTTTCTAATTGTCCGCAATTAGAGACAGTGCCATTGCTCAGGCACGTCTTCAGGCAGGAAGCAGAGCCTGGCCGTCCCTGCTGGGGCAAGCCACCTAGCCTGGAGGACGGAGGGAAGGGCTGGACAGGGAAGGGCTGCTCGCTGTGGCCTTGGGGACCACTGAGAGGCCAGCAAGTGTTCTTGGGGGGCAGGACCTGCAGACCAAATTGTTTTTAGGAAGGAGTGTGGTGAGGAGATGTTAAAGCCAGAGAAAGAAGGAATGAAAATAGCTCAGCGAGTTAACCCTTTCCTGCTTGCCTCCAGGATGAGACATCGGTAAGCAGTGAGGACTTTGATATGAATGACTCCACATGGATCTCAGCTGACCAGCACCTGAACTCCAGCCTGAGCCCCAGCCAGGACGAGAGCATGCGCAGCCCGCAGAACCTGCACGGCCAGGAGGATGGTGAGTGCCCCAGCGGGAGGGAAGAGCTCTGCGCCTCTGCCACAGGATGTTTTTGTGACTTATTAAACATTAACCAGTCCTTTCTGATCAGGTGTCCCACCTGTAGGATGGATTTCATATCAGGACAGGCTTCGAAGCAGCACTGACTCCCAGTCCTTCCAATTTAGCCTCTGGGTTCCTGCTCAGCCAGGGCCCTTCTCAGCTCGGAGCTGATGGTCCTTGTGCAAGGACCGGGCTCCCAGCTCCTCCAGAAAGAGGTCACCAAATTCTCTCCTAAGGCATCAGGTTGTAGTTCCCCGAGTGTGAGGAGGAGACCCCCATTAGTGCTGAACTGCGGGCTGTGTGCTGCCCTGCCGCAAGAAGGGTGCCAAGGCTTCACAACACAGGTCGCAGATTTCCATGCTTGGAAAACTGCATCTTAGACAGCATCTTGGATCCCTCAGGCAAGAAATGTGTAATCTGCAATAGCCAACAGTGATGAGGGCGTGGGGTGGATGTGGGTGTCTCCTCACTCAGGGCAGGCGGTTGGAAGGGGCTGAAGGTGGCACACATGGGATGCGTGGGAGGAAGTGTTTGGTGAAGAGAGGTGATGTGTTACTTCTGTGAAACATGCTAGTTTAAAATAAAAGAGCAAGTAAATAAATGGTAGAAGTACAAGTTCAGGGCAGAGTTCATCTCTGACACTTGGAAGGATTTGGTGGTTGGACTGTTACCGGCTTCTGCTCAAGAAGTTGAATCCCTCATTGTCACCAGCCCGGCTGCTGCTGGGAGAGCGAGAAAGGAGCGGAGGAGTCAAGGGACAACCCAGGCTGGGTTGGTGGTGCTTTAAGAAAGGGGACTGAAAACCCACCCTGGAGGAAAGAAAGGGCTTTTGTGCTGGCAGGTCTCCTTAGGGTGGCTTTTAGCTGCTTGTGTGGCCAGCAGCAGGGACAGCGGGGACACTGCTCTCTTCAGTACAGTATGTTGTGGCACTTGAGTTTCTATTACAAATCTGCATTTTTGAGAAACTGCTGTTTTTAACTAATGAGCACCAGCCCTGGAGTCAGGCAGCCTTGGTGAGGATGTGAAACCTGCCTGCACTGCACTACATCCCTGTCCAGCAGGACGGGCAGTGGCACTTCTGCTTGTACAGGGCCTGGCAGAGGGGCTGTGCCTGTGGCAGGAGGAAGGGTGTTTTGATGGTAACACAGCTGCTCACATTAGAACTGTTCAGCTCTTCGGGACCAGGCTGCAACCTCTGCCCCGAGCAAGCGCTGCCTCTTGTACCTATGGCCTGGTCAGGTCTTTCTGTACCCCCTGAACTTTGCCATTCTCCCGTTGGGACATCTTGGGCATGTGGCTTATCCCTCACCACTTATCCCACCCCACCCAAGTCTCATTTACAATCTAGATTGACACGGTTTTGATCCCTTTGCTGAACAGTATTATTCAACAAGACAGTAATTTAATAAGGGACTTGTGTATTTAGGCAAATCAAGATGTTCTCACTAAAGCTAAATCCTTTCTCTGTCTCTCTCTGCCCTCTTAGGAAATGCTTCTAATTTTTCATGCCCTGTGGTTTTTCTTCAGAAGCAGGTGTCCTCTTTGGGGCCCTCTTGGCTCCTTTAATTTCTTTTGTAAGTTTCAGTGGTGAGCAATAAAGCACAAATAGTGCTTTCCTTTTTGCCTGGAATGCAAGTATGCCCAGGCTGTCCCTGGGGTCAGCAGAAGGCTAAACCGGGTAGACTTTGGCATATCAGAAGTGATGGAGTTGAAGAGTAAGCAAGGCAAGCCCAGGGTTACTAACGAGGCCCATCAAGAAGCCAGGGACTGGGATTTCCATCAGGCCGTCATACTTCAGGGGGCATTTTATGGGACTGAAAAGAGGTTTTGTCACTGTGGTGAATGTCTGTGTCCTGTATCGGAGCTCTAAAATATCACAGGGGTGAAAGGCCTCCTGTCAGTCCCTCTGCCAAACCAATGCTCCCATCCAGCACTGAAACACGTGCGAGGATGAGAAGGGAATAAGGATGATGAAGCAGCCCAGGTGAGCCAGGAGGGCAGCAAGTCACTAGAGGAGGTTGGAGCAGAGAAGGAGCACGTTGTGAGAGGAAAGGCAAATTACTGGTGTGGGGAAGGGAATGTGCATGAATCAAAGTGTCAAGCACTCTTTAGTTTTCTCTCAACCCATGAAAGATCTTTTTTTGGAAGCAAATGTATTTTACCGGGTTCACACTGGCTTGCTAAGGCTGTGTACATGCAAGACTATCCTAAGGAAACCAACTCAATGTGAGTAACCAGCCCATGTAAACTGCACAGTCCTTGGAGCCCAGCTGGCCAAGGTACCCCTCACAGAGTGCCTGTGCCAGGGCAGCCCAAGGGCTCTTGTCAAAGTACTCAGTGCCAAGACTGGATGTTTATCCATGTTTCCTGCTCAGCTGTCCACCGTACCCTGCAGCAGCCCAACAGAGCCCCAGTCTTCTTCCACCAGCTGTAGGAGATATGGCCAGTGCTGCAGTGAGCCCCGCACCTCCCCTGCAGCCAGGTTGGGCTCAGCTCCGAGCATCCCGACACTGCAGCAGGGTCTGGTCGCATGCTGCCTCCTTTGGTCAGGAACTTGTTCGGGACTCAATACTCTCCTCCCTCTGGAAATCCTTCTGAGTTACTAAAGTGCTCCAGCCTGCTGCTGTCCAACAGGCGGGATGCTTGGAGTGTGTATTCTGTGAAAGGCTTCCTAAAGTATAAAGTTTTAATGAAGAGTTGTCTAGTAGGAGAGCAGTATCATCTGACATGCTTGTTTAAAAAAATCTTGTTTAAAGTACCGAAGCATCAACTCCAGGTCTTTCTGAGGCCTGGGAAGAGCAAGGACTCTCCTATGGCATACGAGCAGAGCAGTGTGAAATCCAGAGAGGCAGGAAAGCAGGGAACTGCCATCCCATGCTTTGATATGCAGGTATCTTCTAAATCTTCAGAGAGCTAAAAAGCAGCTAGGATGAAAGCCAACACCTTCTTTTGTCTCTGTGCCCAGAAACCTTGGCCCAGTATAGCCATGCTGCAACCAGCATCAGCCCTTGGAACAGCAGGGATAACAAATTAGACCTAATGACTTTGGTGGGTAAGGGACAGAGAAGGCACTGTTGGGAGAGCATCGGCAGCAGAGCTAGGGTTCCTGCTGGGTTGGTGGGCACAAGGCAGGATGCAGGACACACCAGCCAGCTCTGAGCAGCGACGCGACACACATACACTCGCTCCTTCCATTTTCCTTTGTTACTCATCCTGCGGGCCCCCGTACGGAAAACATGAAGCTCCCTGCAACATCCCATCCCCGTCGGATGTTGCTCACAGCATACATGCCCACAGGAAGCCAGCGGCTACCCAAAGCGACAGCAAGATCAACATGAATTCTTTGCTGCTGAAGCGGAGCTATTGTGCAGGACATCCTGGAGGGACATGTCTGTGGGAGCCAGCATGCATTCGGAGCAAAGTGACCCTGAATGCTGTGCTGTCTCACTGTCTGCTGTGACAGTCACCGTCCCTGAAGGTGTCCTGTGCCGGCTCCCAACTGAGTGCAGGTCCCAGCACCTGGCCCTGACTTGCTACAGCAGTTTCAGCTGGAGTCTGTCAATCTTCAGAGCCTGTCTGCATCCACAGGCGAGCGCAGCATTACATAAACCTCCTGGTTTGGTCTGGTAGATGACGCTGAGTGGGGTATCCCACCATGGGGATGCTGTGACCTGCTGGTGAGTGCAGTGCCCTTAAAAAGAAAGCAGGAGGCAGACTCCCAAACTACCGGTGTATGTGACATGGCAAAGCACTTGAACTGATGTAGAAGGTGCCTCTGTCTTGCCTGCTAATAGGATATGTCTTACCTCGTCTGTGGCCATACATCCTGCTTCCTCACCCAGGAACAGTATTCAGCCCACAGGCAGGGGTTGCTGCTCCTTAGTGCATCTTGCCTGATCCTTCTGAAGAGCAGGGAAGGGTGTAAGAGCTGCTTTTTCTGCATGGGGGGCATGGGGTTGCTTCATGGCACCATGGTGGGACAGATCCCCTTCCAGCTGAGGTCCTTGCATGCAGTCCTCACTTGACTGGCAGCGTCCCCGCTGAGCTCACTCTGCCTGGAGCAGCAGTGGTTAATCCAGACCTTGCAGAAAGGACTTTCTTAACCTACTTAACTGTGAAGGCATGTACTCCTTGGGGCATCCCTCAATGTGGCCGGCTGGGAAGGCTCCCGGGTGTGTGGACATCCCTCAGGAGTGCTCCAAGGAGGGGACCTCAAGGACATTCAGGCAGGCATTATTTCAGGGCACCGTCCTGGGAGCAGGTACGGCACGTCACTCCTGGACACCCTGCCCTGAGACCAGCAGGTAAAGCACTGAGCTGTCCCCAGCACAGCAGTCTCTCTTCTGGTGTGGCACATGTCCCACAGCTCTGGGTCACACTGCTGTTATTTGGTGAGATGACCACAATGTGCTGCACATCACCAGGTTCCCCAAACCACCGACCATACTTTCTGGGGAGGAGAGCAGCCCTCTTGCCAGCACAGACCAGAAACCAGGCCTGTGCCTGCACAGCGAGCTCAGCTCCTGCCTGTAGGACCCCACACACCAGTCTCACACTAGGCTCCATCCCCAGGGCAGCCGTGATGCCCTGCTCCACACCTGCACCTCCCTGACAGCTGGTACCTGACCACAGGGTGATGGCACCTTCCTCACTTCGCCATAACTGGGTCACTTACGATGGGTGGAATCAGATTCCCTGACCAGGGCTTTCCTCAGCCAGCCCTGTCCCTGCTCCAGGTGAGCACAAATGCACCTTTGCCAGCCATGGGGAAGGCCCAGCAGATGCATGGACAGCCATCTAACGGCTGGCCACTCTAAGAGGTGTTCTGCAAGCCCCGAGACCCTTGCTTTTCCCAGGCTGCAAAATCTTCACTGTTTTCAGGGCTTCCTGTACCAGTATTGAATTTTACCCTCTCAGAAGCCCTAGCTCAGATCCTAAACAAGACTAGGAGCAGCATCCAGGCCTTACAACAGCTAGACATGACCTTACCTTATTTTTCTTAGGCATATATTTCCTCTCTCCCCGGAATGTCCCCACACCATAATTCAGTAAGTATGTCCCTGCCCTGCCTGAGCAGTCTGGGCTGATGGCTCTGCTCCCTGTCACCTCTTCCACTGGCACGTCTGCTTCTCCTGAGCAAAGGCCTTTGCCAGCAATAAACACTCTCCTTTCGGCGTCTTTTGAAGAGCTGTCCTTTCCTGCTGCTAGACTAAGTGCAGCACAGATGCTGCAGGGCTGTGGTGGCTTCACCAGCCTGTCGCACTGAACTCGGCTCGGAGCTCCCTCCTGGCTGGTGTGGGCTCTGCCGAGTCAGTCGGTTCATACTGCTGGTGGACGGAGCAGAGTTCTGGGGCCTCTTCCTTTGTCTAGAGCAGAGGATCACAAGACTACTAGGCAGCCAGTGCTGCCTGTGCCCCCACCTTCCTCCCCATATCGAGCACTCCCAGCCAAGGGGGTGAATGGGGACAGCAGCATGAGTCCTGCAGTGTGTCCCTTGCCTGGGAGGGTTGCAGAGCCCAGCGGCTTGGGGATGGTCCCCATTCTGTCCTGCCCAAAGATCTGCGGGTGAGCAGCAGGGTCTCTCTAGGCCTGTGCTGGAGGTACCAGCTTGGTGTCAACCCTGCCCAAAGCCACCAAACCTGTTTGTTTGGTGCTGGGAGAGGAAGTGCCTGGGCAGCGTGGGGCCATGGTGTGTCCCCTCCCTGCGGCGGGATCCGGGTGGCTGTCAGTGATGGTGGCACAGGGAGAGGCTTGGTCTGCACCACCTCCTTCCCTGCTATGGTCAAGGGCTGGCTCCTGGCTCAAGCACCCCTTGAGCAGCAAGGTGGCTGGAGGAGCAGCAGTGTGACGGGTTGGGAGGAGAAGGGAAAACTGAGCAACAGAGCATGTTTGTGACAAGGCTGCTTTCTGCAGTGGGAACTACTGAGCTTTGGTGCATGGGAAAATGTCCGTCATGGGGCTGGCATGGTGAGGTCCCAGTGCCGGAGGGAGCTGCTCCATCAGGCTGGGCAGTGGAGCCGGGGGGAGACAGCACCGGGGGGCACCTTTCATGCTGAGGGAAGGGGAGCTAGCTGCACAGCACTGCCTTGTCCAGCCGAGCTTGCATGCGGATGCGCATTGTGTCCAGCTGTGCCAGATGTCTGGCTTGTCGAGGGCTCTGGTCGAAGGCAGGGACCCGGGCAGGGAGGACAGAGGGTGCACACTTCGTCTGGGACATAACAAGGTTTGCATTAATGAAGGAAGACAGGAAATAGAGAGCCTTAACTGGACACGGGCCATCCCCACCACTCCACAGCCCCCAGTGACATTTCTTTTTTCTTTCTTATGCATCTTGGAGGCAATCAGCTGGGCGGGACCTGGAGAAAACGGGCTTCGTGCTCCCGCCATGCAAGCAGTGTGCGGCTGGGGTGGCTGCGGCAGCCGGCACGGCCAGGGCCTCTCCCACTGCTCACCACCCAGTTGTGGGTGCGGGAGCCCCAGGGCACCACTTACTTGCACCTAATGAATGCAGCGCTGCCGCCCAGCCATGGCCCCCCGTGGGGCCCCTGTTCCCACTCAGTCTCTCTAATTTGTATTAAGTATCCCTTCCTCGAAGGCTTTTCTCCTCCCCTTCTTCCCCCTTCTCGTCTCTTTTGTGAGTGAATAATTTATGGCACTTTTCATCTTCCTGGCTGTTGTTCCAGGCAGGAGGTGGTGGGATGGTCTGCGCCCTCCTGACAGCCGCTTTCAGGCTGGGTGCACAGCTCCAGCCCGTGCTGATGCCATGGCAGGGTGGAAACAGGGCATCCTCCTTCTGGTAGTGATGGGAAGTCTAAGGTGGGAGCAACAACCTCTGCCATCACCCCGCTGGCCATGGGCAGGCAGAGCAGGCAGGGCCATGGCTGACGGCTCGATGGCAGTCCATGGGGGACCAAGGGCCCACTGGTGGGACCCGACAGTGGCCGCAGCACCCGAGGCCGCACAGGCAGACAGGCAGCAGCTGAGGGAGAGCTGCCCTGATGCTGGCTGGAGGCTCCCGCTGTGGTGGGGCGCGGGCAGGGCCGGGCAGCCCCTGGCCTGCCGTGCGGTGCGGGGCTGCGGCGAGGTTTCCGTGGGCCGCTGGCTCTTACATAAGCTCATTGTTTTCTGAGTCAAAAGAGGTTTTGTCTCCACTCTGGAGATGTGACAGGAGGAGGAACAATTTGCCCCATTCATCTTTAACTCTGCCTTTGGAGAGCAGCACGGTGGCCTTCGCCGACAGAGACGTTAAACCCAACCACTTCCCCGCCATAAAATCTCCTGGGGAGCAGGTGTTGGAAATCGCCCCTTCCCCTCCTGATCTCCACAAATCCAGCGCCACAGAAATCAAGGATAATCCAGCAGCCTCTTCAAAATGAAAATGCTGAGCCCTGATTAATTCATTTAATAAGTGACTGATCCCCTCCTCCCCCAGCACCGCAGCCCAAGAAGCCATTTTGCTTCTCACTCTCCTGGGCTGGGCACTGCCGGGGAGAGGCTGAGGCCACAGCAGAGGCACGAGGCAGCATCCCATGGCTTCCTTGCTGGCCTCGCTGCTCGCCCAGCCGCAGCCTGGCCTCTGCCATGGGGCCAAGGAGGGCAGTGCTTCACGGGCCTCGGGGCTGGGTGGCCTCTGCTGGGTTCTCCAGCCTCACCAGCGTCCCCAGCACGGTGCCAGGTTCTCTACCTCCAGCCTGTGGAACCCTGGCTCAAGGGGATTAAACAGGAGAATGAAATATTCCATTCTCTGACCAAAAGATCAAACCAGTTAGAAGTGACATTGTTTTTACAGTTCCATCTGCTTCAATTAGGGCGGGGGGGTGGAGCAGGGGGGCTCCCAATTATCCTCATTAGAGGGGCTCCTCGTGCAGCCAAGCTCCAGCCGTGAGCTGGGAGCTCACCAGGCTCGTGCTGGTTGATAATGAATATATTCATGGCTGCACAGCCTGGCCTTGCTCGCCTGCTGCTGCCGGAGCCCTACTTGTTATGTGTGTTTTGGGCACTCACTGGAAGCCTACAGAAAACCTCTCCAAGCTCAGAAGTTCGGTGAGTTTTACCAAAATGGTTACTCTCTGGGAGCGCGGCCAACACAGCCCCACTGCTCCTTAGTGTCCTGTTGCAGCTGCTGTCAGCAGAGCAGGAGCCTAAACCCAGTCCGAGCACCCAAGGCAGGAGGACTCCTGCTTCCTCTCCCCCAAGTTCTGCATTGCTGCAGAGTGACCAGGCCACTGCTTGAAGCTGGCCATGGGCTGGAGATGCCCTAGCAAAGCTACCTGGGGAGCTGCAATGGCACCGGCAATGGCATGATCCCGTCCCATCCGAGCTAACCAGGAGAGCGCAGCACTCCCTCCCCAACCCGTCTGCATTTTTAAGCTGGCCAAAGCCATTCCCATTTGAACCAAAGAGCCTTGGCAATCTGAATTTGGGCCGTTTCTTTGCCCACAAGTCTGAATTTAATCCACCGCTTGGTATGCAGCACTTCTGGGAGAGCATAACCTGTAAAAATGTAGAAATAAGAAAATTGTCTGTAGCTAGTGGGTTTACAGACCTCATTATTTACTTGCATTCATCCTTGGTTTAAACTAAATTTTTCTTGTAGTAGGTGCTGGTCCCTTATGTTATATGCCCATTTCATTTTTTTATTCCACCTGGACAGGTTCCTAGGCATTTTCCGCTTTGTTTTCAATAGGTTTTGGCTGTAGCAAACCCAAGGTTCATAAATGCAGCACAGTTGGGTAGAAACCTGATTTGCAGCTTCTGTGTGTGTTTCATGCAATACAAAAGAGAACACGAGACGTTGAGAAGTCAGGGGGGTCCAGACCTCACCCCAAGGACCCTGCCTAGCAGGACTGGCACTGCCGATGGGTATGGGAGCTGCAGGGACCAGGGGCAGAGCTGGTGGCCACAGGGAGGTTGGCAGTGGATGGACAAAAGCAGAGTGGGATGCCCAGGGAGGACTGGGGGTGCTCAGGGCAGACTGGGGATGCTCAGAGCAATTCAGGGATGCCCAGGGCAGGTTGGGGATGTCCAGGGTAGATTGAGGATGCTCAGGGCATGCACAGTCTTCTCCCAGGTGATGCCTCTCTTGGTCCCCCTTGTCTGGTGGGGGTTTTGTGGTATGGAGGGCCCCCGGCCCCTGCTCTGTGCAGGCAGCTGTGCCAGGGGCTGCCCCAAGGAGCTGGCAGGAGGTCCCTGCCACAGTGGTCTGTGGGATGGGCACTCATTGGCACTGCAGCGCTGTTGCTGTGGCTGTGCCCAGGCTGATGGAGAGGCCTGGTGTGCGCTTGTGCCTCTGCACACAGGAATAATTCTCCTTAATCCTTCCGAGAGGCATCACTGGATGAGGCTGGAGCCTCCCTCTGGGAGCCCCGTCTCGCCTGGCGCGGAGAGCAGAGCAGGGGGAGGGACAGCCACCATCCTGCAGGCAGGGAGGCCTCCGTGCCCCCAGCCACCTGCCTGCTGCTGCACAGGACCACGGCCGCACCAGCGTCACTCCTGCCCCCATGCCGAGTGCACAGGGTGCCAGTGGTGGGTCTGGCTGCGTGCCCTGGGAAGGCGTGCATGAGGCAGAGAGGCAGCAACCTGGCTGGGACAGAGCGCCCCAAGGAGCATGGGCTGGTGCGGGAGCTGAGTCGGGCAGGCTGGGCTGCCTCTCCCACGATGGGGAGAACAAAACATGTGGGGGCCTGAGCGCCCGAGCTCCTGGTGTCCTGGGACAGGAGGGATATAGGGGCAGGAGGTGGCAGTGCCCCTGGCATCCTGCCCTTCAGGGCTAGGCTGAGCCAGCAGGAAATGCCCTGCTGCTGTGGTCCAGGCTGCAGCTGCCTGCTGGAGCCCCACCACTGCAGCATGGGGGCAGGAGACCAAAGCCAGTCTCCAGGGGTGGCTCAGAAGGTGCTGCAGAGTAGTGTTGGCTGCTGAGCTCCCCTGGAGCCCTGCACTCCATGGCACGCAGAGCCAGTGCTCAGCCCTGGCTGGGAGCAAGGGCTTCTGCCTAGAGCCAGCCTTGTGCCGGGGAGGGTGACGCCTGCCACTGGCCTGGAGCACCCAGCACATAAACACCACCCTGGGGATTAGGTCAGCTCTGGTCATTGCTTAGATGATTAAGTGGATCAGTGCAAGGGAAAGGAGGGGGAGGGAGCTCTGCTGAGTGGGGAGCTCGAGTGGGGACCTTTTAATTTGGGGGCTCATGGGGTCAGGAGCAGCCTTGGCACAAGAGTGAGGCTGGGCAGTGAGTGCTGGCGCCTGTGGCTGGGCAGCTGGGGACATGCAGCGGCAGCCCTGGCTGGCCCCGATGGTCGGCTTGGATGCCCGGGTGTCCTCAAGTCTGTTTATTTTAAGGGATACAAAGTCCCGGGCCACTGCAGGGTTGCAGGAGCACTCACTGAGCCTCTCATTAAAGTTTCCCATGGGTGCTGGTGGGGGGAGGAGGAGGAGGGTGGGTGGCAGCAGCTGGGCACCGTCCTGCCATCCCGCACCCGCACACCTTTGGACCTGACACCCATGCACCGAGAGCTATTGGCACAGGCTGGGGCCGCCCTGGAGCCCGACCCCATTGTCCTGCAGCAGCGCGGGCCGGGTGCAGGGACCGCCATCTGCTTGTCGCTGCCGGCAGCTTCTTTGTTCGCCGCCCAGCGCACGCTCGCGCAGGAAGCAGCTCCCCACGTGCTTCACCCTTTCCCTCTCACGGAGGCACCTAATGAAATAAAGGATTTACTACAGTGAGGGGGAGGGAAGGGGAAATGGGCTGAGCAGTTGGAAAATGTCGTGCCTGGCCCCAGGGCTGGGCTCTTTGGCTGGGTGCAGGCAGGGCTGGGTGCAGGCAGTGCTGGGCACTGGCAGGGCTGGGCTCTCTGCCACGGCCAGGCTGTTCTTCAGGGCAGCACAAGGCGGGTGGCCGGCATGGTGGGAGCCATGCACGGGCAGGGAGATGGTGCCAGGACCTGGGAGTGTGAATGGAACCGAGACCAAGCAGGAGGCGGGCTGTGCGCTGGGTGTACACGGCACCGCCGTGGCTGGGCCCCTGGCCCAGTTCAGGTGGTGGGGGAAAGGGGTGGCCATGCAGCCTCCATGGGGATGGCTCCGGGACTTGTGGAAACAGGGAGGCAGGAGTGTCCACATAGGGTGTAGGAGGTCACTTGGGCTTTGAGTGGGACAGGAGGGATGTCCGTGCAGCCCCTGCCCCCTCCCCACATCAGTGTGCCAAGGGGCCTTACCAGGCAGTGTGCCCAGTGTGAACAGAGCTCCTAATGCTGCTTCCAGGCAGCACGAACTCAGGGTTTTCCCGCCCAAGCTAGCCTGTCCTCATGTGCCATTTCCATGCCCCAGTGCTCTGCAGAGCCACCAGTGCTGGAGCTTGTTGCCTCCCACTGCACCCAGCCCTAAATGGGGCCAGGAGGACCACAACGGGAGGCGGGGGACCTGGCGGGGAGAGGCAATGCCCCTTTCTCCTCCCTACAATGCAAACAGAAACCGAAAAGGACCAAATTCCAAAGTTCTTATTCAAGCCCAGGCGCTGTGGCCCCAGGTGGAGGCGTGGGGACTGTCACCTGCCGGAGGGATGGGTGGGCCAGGTGCAGGGCACGGGCAGCGTCCGGCGTGCTTTGAGGGACAAGGGAGCAGAGCTGTGCAATGGCCCTGCAGCTGTGGGCACTGGTGTCCATGCCTCCAGCTGCTGCATCCCAGGGCCTGAAGCACAGCTCCCAGCAGTGCCCACAGCAACTCACCCACCAAGTGAGCCCAGAACAGCCCTGGCCACGCAGGGACTTTCAAAGCAGCAGCTCATTCACGCTGCATGTGCTGGTGGTCCTGCAGGTGGGCTCAGGGGAGAATGGCGCTGTGGGGGGCACTCCCTACCTCAGGGACATGCTCCCAGAGCACCATGGGGGTGACCACACGTTTCCTTGCAGATGACTCCTCATCAGAGAGCTGCAGCGGGAATGGCTCCTCCACCCTGAACCCCTCCACATCGAGCAGCACGCAGGGCGACAGCGCCTTCCCCGAAATGAATGGGAATGGCACTGCGGCCCCCATGGACTTCACCACCTCCGCCGATGACCAGCCCATCAACCTCTGCGACAAGCTCACGCCTGCCCATGTCACCCCTTCCTACCAGTCGGACAGCTGCAGCGCTGATGGGCTGCGCAGCAGGGTCAAGTATGCGGTGAAGACAACGGCAGAGGTATGGCCCAGGCTGCAGGTGACTGCCACCGGGGCTGGGTGGGATGGGGCAGCTGTGTGTCCCCGGCTGGAGCTGGTGCAGGGCATGGCACATTGGGAGCAACCGCACAAGAGGTGCCCAAGGCCAGGCAGGGATGCAGCTCCTGCCCTTGCACCAGGAAAGCACAGAGGGGGCGGCAGGGCTGGAACTCTTTCCCTTGCAGGGAGGGAAGGACAAACGAGCACCACGCTCGCCTGCCGATGCTGTGGCAGAGCAGCTGTGCGTGGCTGCACTCCAGGCTCAGGGACACTGCTGCTCAGCAGAAATCAGCCCAAGCACCAAGTGAGCAGTTGGCAGAAGGAGGGAGGGATGGTTTGGGAGAGCCAGGGAGCATGCCCTGTGCCCTGCCTGCCCCAGAGTCAGGGCTCTGCAGTGGGCTCACCTCGCCCCCAACCACCTGCGCTGCTGCCGCCGCCAAGCAAGGAGACACCTATTCCCGCTGGGTCTGGGCAGTGTTTCCCACAGGGTCAGTCAGAGCCACAGCCCCCACCAGCCAGCGCCACGCTGCCTGCACTTTGGGCCGTCACACGGTCCCTGAGGCCGCCATGTTCCCCTCTGCCCCAAGCAGGCAGGAGCAGGCACTTGGAGGAGCCCATCCCCGGGTTGCAGAGGGACATCAGGAGATGGGCCAGAAGCAATAAGCCAAAGAGAAAGGGCTTTTTCCTTGTGACCGTGGGCAGGGGAGAGCAGGCAAGGGCTGCTTGCGATAACCCCCATCTCCTCTCAGTCCCCTCCGTACAGCTCCGGCAGCTATGACTCCATCAAGACAGAGGTCAGCGGCTGCCCCGAGGACCTGACCGTTGGCAGGGCCCCCACGGCCGATGAAGATGATGATGACCATGATGACCATGAAGACAACGATAAGATAAATGACTCGGAGGGGATGGACCCAGAGAGGCTAAAGGCCTTCAACGTAAGGAGGGCTCTGCAAGGAGGGTAAGCGTGCCTGCCTCCCACCTCTGTTCCCATCATCTGTCTTCTCCTTTGCAGATGTTTGTGCGCCTTTTTGTGGACGAGAACCTGGACCGGATGGTTCCCATCTCCAAGCAGCCCAAGGAGAAGATCCAGGCCATCATCGAGTCCTGCAGCAGGCAGTTCCCCGAGTTCCAGGAGCGGGCACGCAAGCGCATCCGCACCTACCTCAAGTCCTGCCGCCGCATGAAGAAGAACGGAATGGAGATGGTGAGTGGCCACCCCACTGCCCTCCTGCTTGCCACCATTCCTGGGGCAGCAGGTCCCTGAGCACCTTCTCTGCTTGTGTCTCCACAGACCAGGCCCACACCGCCACACCTGACCTCAGCCATGGCGGAAAACATCCTGGCTGCTGCCTGCGAGAGTGAAACGCGGAAAGCAGCCAAGAGGATGCGGCTGGAGATCTACCAGACCTCCCAGGTACAGTGCTTGCGGCTGGAGGTGGGTGTGGGGAAAACAAGAGAAGTTTCTGAGCAATTTGGCAAAGCATTTTTAAAAGCCTTTCTGAAAGTCACAGGGCTGCATAACAGGGCCCTGTGGTGCATCTTGAGGCTCAAGCCAGCAGTGCTGGGGACACTGGTTTGTACTGGCCACACTGCAGACATGGGAGACCAGGTGTCCCCATGCCATCCCTCTCACTGGCCACAGAGGACAGCTGGACTCCTTACTGGAGTAAGTCTGTGTTTTCCCCTGTGCAGGACGAACCGATCGCTCTAGACAAGCAACACTCCAGAGACTCCACAGCCATCACCCACTCCTCCTATTCACTGCCAGCTTCATCTTACTCCCAAGACCCAGTCTACATCAATGGAAGCCTGAACTACAGCTACCGTGGCTACGGGTCCCTGGGGGGCAGCCTGCAGCCACCCGCCTCCCTCCAGACGGGCAACCACAGTAATGGTAAGTGGCCGCACATTGTGCCGGGTCCCATGGCAGCACGGGGAGCCCACCCAGCCATCGCCTCCTCCCCGTGCCTGGGCAGCGCGCTGTGGGCTCCCTGGCATCCTGTGCTGTGCAGCTGAGCTGGTGACCAGGGGCAAGGCAGGGGCTGCTCCCGTGGCTCATGCCAAGCCCGGTCACGGCAGTATCTCTCCTGCCGCTCCACAGAGCTGCTCCGAAAGCCCCTCTTCTGCAGCTGACAGAGACCTCTGCCCTGCTGCTCAGCTTGCCTCATCCATGGGCAGTTAATTGTTGAACTGAACTTGGACGAATGGTCTAGGTGGCACTGGTGGGGGGAAGGAGTGTCACTTGAAAAAAAGAGAATCTGTATCAGCTATTAATTATTAACAGAAGCGGGTGCCTATCACCGCCCTGATCTCGTTGCTGGTATGAGCCATTCCTTTCCCAGCATGTGTCAGCTGCTCTCAGAGACAGGGACGGGATGGGGACAGGACTGGTAAAGTTCAGGGGCTCTGCAGCAGCACCTGGGGCACAGTGAGCTCCTGCTGCAG
This sequence comes from Phalacrocorax carbo, assembly GCF_963921805.1. Lineage (NCBI taxonomy): Eukaryota > Metazoa > Chordata > Aves > Suliformes > Phalacrocoracidae > Phalacrocorax > Phalacrocorax carbo. Next base: position 9,279,667 of record NC_087526.1, on the reverse strand, counting down.
GTCAGGAGGGTGACGAGGGGCTGGGGGATGCATGGGAAAAGCAGCTGGCGGAACAGGATGGAGGCTGCAGGGCAGGAAGGCAGAAAGAGAGTGCAGGCCAGGCTTGAGAGGACAGCTGAGTTAGGAGCAAGTGAACAGTGCAGAGTAGCCTGGGGCTGATGAGGGCACCTGGGGAGGTGCCATGGTACCTGGTAACCACCTGGCACCTGGGCGAAAGAGGTGTGGGATGGGGCAAAGGCTCTGCGCTTGGGCAGCAGCACTCCGGGTTTGCCCTCCCGGCAGCAGTGGCAGGAGGGGCTGGAGCCCATGCTGGTCCTTGGCCAGTCCTTTGGCAATATCTGGGCTGCCTTCGCTTGCCCCAGTGTGCTCTAGGCTCCTGTCCTGCCCCTGCCCACCCCAATGGGAGTGAGGATTTGGAAGGATGTGATTTCCGGAGCCCTGATAGATGCCTGTCTGGGATTAACTCTTATCATCCCTTCCTAATGCTTCTTAACCCTGAATAAAGATCCCGCCCTGGCCTCCAGCTGCTGAGACCTAATCCTTGCAGCCACAATGGAGGCAGCTATGGTTCCTCCCCAGAGCAGCACAGGCACCCCTGGCTGCCTGCTCTGCCCAGCACCCTCCTCTTGCCTGGCCCAGCTGTGAGTGCTGGCTCCTTGACAAGAGGCAGTGAACTTGCAGAACCATCTCAGAGCAGCCCCAGTGAGCTCAGGCCCCAGGAGGAGCAGACAGGCCCTGGGTGTAGCACACAGCAGCAGCACACAGCAGCAACTTGTTTCTAATGGATTTTTAAACTCTTTGCAATTATTTTTTTTTCCCCTTTGCCCAAGCTCTTTGCCAGTCCTTTAGAGGTAAGAGCATGCTGCTGGAGTGCTGCAAGGAGCTGTGCCTTCTCCTGCCTCCAGGAGCAGAAAGTCTGCAGGGGTTTGCTGCCCAGAAGTGTCTTTCCCTCCATCCCCCACCTGAGGCAATTCTTGCTCAAACCCACACCCCCAGTCCCTTCTCCTTCCCCCTTGTTGAGCCGGGAAATGGGCTCCGTTTACTGCTGCCTTTTCTGTCCAGTGAAATTGCTTTCACATGAGAGCCTCCTCCTCCACCACCTCCTCCTCCTCCCCCCCCTCCCCCCCCCCCTCGGAGCGCTGATTAGCCTCGTGTGGAAGTCCTCCGCTGGTGCCACTCCCTCCGCGGCATTTGCTGCTCCAGCGTTGCTTTCCTTGTATGCTTTCCTCCCTCCCTGGGGCGATGTGCTCCACTCCCTGCTGCTGGTCACCAGTGGCATACATCTGGTCCCGGGGGGGGGGGGCTGCTGACCTCTTCTGGCCTGGTTTGCAAACCCCTGCAGCACCCGGTCCCTGCTCCATCTTCCTGCATGTCCCACTGCTGCATCAGGCCACCCAGCAGGAGCTCAGCCCTCCTGAAGCCTTTCTCCAGCATCACCGACTGCTCCATCAGCCTACAATGCTCCAGCCCACAGCCAGGGCATTAATTAGTTCAGTGTCTTCTCTTTCTCCTTACCCCGAGGCTGCAGCCTTGCCTGCCTCCTCTCCCTAACTAATATTACATCTCTAGTACATGTCTTTCCTCTTCTCTCTATTTCTAGTTGATTGTGTGATTCTGGCACCTGTTTGGCTTCTCTTATTTAGTCCAACATGAAGCTAAATCCAGTTTTTCCTGTGCCTTTCCCTGGCTGTGTCACCCCTCAAGCTGTGTATCAGCTTTCCTGCCAAAGCCTTCCACGCGCAGCCACTCAAACCAGGCTGCACACCCATGCACATGGTTGTGCACACGTATCTGCAGCCAGCCAGAGCCGTGGCTGACAGTGTTCACTGGGTCTTGGAGAACTCGATAATTTTGTGCCGTTTTGCAGGTTTCAGATCTGTAGCAACATGGGGGGACTTTGTGAGCTGGGGCAGCTGAGTGTCCTGTTCTGCAGAGGACAGACATGTGCACGTGGTGGGAAGCCAATCGCATGTGATAGAGGTGCAGCAGAGACCGACTCAGGAGAAAAAAAACTATCCCTGCCCATCAGACAGATCATAAATTTTGCAGGACTTTATTTCATTTACGGACTAAGCCACAGAAATGTGCAGCCTAGTAAGACCATTTAGCCGCCCAAAACGGTCTACCTAAGGCTGAGCACGTAACTGCGCTGCTGGCTGGGGCAGTGCGCGAGACCCCGGGCAGGCCAGGTCTCCCCCTTACTGCACAGTACAGCCCAGCCCCATGGTGCATGTGCTTGGCACAGACACCCTGTAGTTACCCAGCTCTAAGCCAGAAAAATGCCCCATGCGGGTTGTTACTTGCCATATGCAGAAGAAAAAACAGAACCTGGAAGATGATTTTGACGGCCAGGTACCCTCAGGTGCAGGTTTAGCTTCTGGCAGAGTGCAGTCACAGACCCTCCCTTCGCAGAGTGGATGGGACAGGCTGTAGGATAGGATTTTTGTCACGTTGCCTCTGAAGTCTCTATTCTTGTTGTGGCTGTTGTAGAGGCAGTGACTTGCCTTTGCTGTCTGCTGTGGGAGCTGGGGCTTCTCATGTCCAGGGTACCGCACTTTGCAGGGACCTTCCTGCCGCTGCAGAGGTCCAGGAGCAGCAGCTCCTGCTGGGGATCTCGTCGCGGCAGGACGGACACAGGCGAGGTTGGCCTGATTTTCCCTCTTGCTTTTCTTGGCAGGTCCGACCGATCTCAGCATGAAAGGTGGGGCCTCCAGCACAGCCCCCTCCAACAGCACCAGCAGGGGAATGCAGGCTGCCCAGCTCAGCCCCACGGAGATCAGTGCAGTGCGGCAGCTGATCGCTGGCTACCGAGAATCAGCAGCGTTTCTGCTTCGATCTGCAGATGAACTGGAAAACCTCATTTTACAGCAGAACTGACTCCCTGTATCTGCATCGCTCCTCTGTCGAGAAGACAATTTATACCTGCTAGAAAGAGGCTCCCAGCGGTGTCCTGCTCAGGACCACCATTGTCCTCCCGTGAAGTGGCGGGTACATGTAGTTTTAGAAGGTGGAATCCAAAAGACCTGTTTTCTTTTACACTCCAAGCACCTGGGACTTCAGGCACAAGGACATGTTTTTGAACCGTACCAACACCCGTGCGTCCAGCTAACCAGAAGCCAAACCTGCAGCTTGGAAGGATGTGGGACTTTCAAGGGCAGAAGGGAGCCTGGGGAGGTTTGGGGCTGCAGATGTATTTAGAATAACCTTTGTGGACCCAAATGTTAGATTCCTGTCCCCAGATAATTTCCAAGTCTTAGGTGAGCTGAATCACATATTTATTGAGAAATGGACCCTCCTCTCCCCTTAGTAATTTATTTTTCTGAAAATGGATTCTTTTGAGTTTGTACAGATTGCCAGTTTTTTTGTCTGTCTGATCAGAAGGAATTTATTCCTGTGAAATAACACATTCCATATCACTACACTACTAATTTCCAGGCAGCTCTGCCTGTTTCTCTGGGAAGCCCTTGTCCCACCAGGAGCAAGTTTGTCATCCAGCCCTAGGCTTCGAGGCTTCTCAGCCTCCAGTAAGCATAGGTGGCAGCTGACCAACAGAGCAAGCAAGCATCCTGCTTAGACCCTCGTTCTAAGCAGTCCCGTAGCAGCAGTGGGGTCTAAATCTCCCGCAGAGACTCAGCAAGCTCAGCAGACCTCTGTCTAGAAGGACGTCTCGCACTCATTTAAGTCATTGCAGATAAGAGAAGGAAGGAAGGAAATACCCGAGAAACACTGTCTTGCGGTCGTCACCATCCGTACTCTACCTCACACTCCATTGTGGGCTTCTTCCAGGACTGGCCAAGCTGGTCCTGGGGGACAGTGAGCGTCGCAGACGCGTGGATTGTGCCGAGGAGGCTGGAACCAACCCAGCAGATCCAGCGGATCCACCAGCGTCCTGCTGCTGGGCGGCAGCTCACCCCCACCCAGCTGTGCCCAGCTGTTTGCTCCAGCCCGCGTGAAACCAACCCTGGGGTAGCACCAGGAGAATAAACCGTTTAGGAACTGCATGGCTGTAATAAAGGCTAATGCCACGTCTTTGCCTGAAAAGTGAGGTCAGTGCGGCGAGCCGCTCGCGCTGCTGCAGAAGACAGAGACAGGCGACATTCAGCAGCAGAACTGACGAAGTCCTCCCCCTCCTCCCTGCTCACAGTCCTGGAACAAGCCCACAGTTCCCCAAGTGTGGAAAAAATGTAGTCCGATGTCCATTCTGCCCTGTTACCACCCCCACCCCCCCATCCCCAATAATGCACTTCGTTTTGCTCAGTGCAATACCTACTACCAGTGCTGCTAAACCCAGGGACTTCGCTCAGGCACGGAGATGCTGAGCTGAGCCAAGCAATGCAACGTGCTCCGGAGCCACATAGAGCAGCAGAGACCAGCTGCCAGGGATCCCAGCTCCTCTTCGCACCCCATGCCGGCGCAGCTCCCCCCGTCCAGGCAGAAGTCCTCACCAGGAGATATGAATTCGATAAGTGTAAACTCCTAAACGCTCATTTTAAAGGTAGATACTTTTGCTCTTTGAAGCCAGCTTTTTTGTTCTTTTTCGGCCACTCTGAGCCAGCGGATGGGGGCTGCTGCTCCGTGGGGAGCTGATGCTGCTGGCACGGGCTCAAGCTCAGTGGCAGCGCTGGTCCCAGCCAGGAGCAGACCCAGGCAGTTTACTCAGTAGCCTTTATACCTGATTATACTCCACACACACTGGAAGATAGACAAAACCTCTACCCTGCTCTTAGTCTCAGTACAGAAAAAGCCACTGGCTCCTGAGCACAGGCTTGCCTGGCCCGGCAGCAGAAGGGATTAACCGTTGCATTGACTGTTTTGCCCGAACCATAAACTTTCCATAGCATTTGGAGAAAAGGGACCTAAGCCCTGGCTGTTGGGCATAGTCAGGGTGTCCGTGCAGAGATGGTGGCTTGTTAGACCTGAGCCGATGCTGGAACAGGGAGCATCACGGCCGTCACGAGGATGCCTGGTCTGAGTGCCCCGTCCCGTCCCTGCCCGCAGCAGGCAGGAGAGCGGGGCTGGGGCCGGCCCGGGACACCAGCCTCCCCCCTTCCCCCCGAGCCAGGGTTCAGACTCACGCTTTCCCCAGCACTTCACAAGCCCGCTCGGTTTGCCCACTACATCCTCCCATACTTGGAATTTATGTAAATATTTATTTTTGTGTGAATACCATGAAGTAACAAACCTTTTGACAAAATATGTAACCGCAGCCATCCATAAAAGTCTTAATGTTAAGGAAGGAGAGGCAGAGACAATCGCTGTCCCGGAATTCTCTCTCTCTGCGATATCCCACCCGAGTCGGTGCCTCCCTCCCCGTCAGAGGCTGTCAAGAACATTTAGCCATAAGTTTGCCATCCAGTTTACTGAAAAAGAGGTTACCCAGGGGCTTACGGACAGATCACCATCAGCTACAGTTTGTTTAAAGTTTTATTTATACAAGTTTTAGCTGTCGTTACCAGATCACCTTTGAACTTGTCTTAGCATGTATTGAAGTTTAGTAGCTCTTACACTTTGTTAAACTGCTGTAGAAGACAGATGAGGCTCATGGTTGCATAGGAAGGTATCAGTCTACCCTGTCCTAACAACTGATGTTCATAACTTGCAGCTGAATGGTACAGACTCAGATTTCCAAAGCCCCGGTGACAGCCACATCTGTGAGAAGTTATGAAACAAATGGGATTGACTACGAATTTCTGTCAGGGATCTTTTTATTTTCTTTTTCTTTTTTTTTTTTAATTTTTTCAGTGAGCCGCAGCTTTATAGTTTCTTTGGCACGAGCTCCACAGACATCTCAGTGCTCTTCAGCTGATCCATGCTCAGTTGCGGCTCTTCTGTGCGCCAGGACTGTTTGACAGCCACATTCCTGCACTCTCACTAGGCAGGACGGGGTCAGGAATCGCTAGTCCGGGTTCTCAACGAGAAGGAATGAGCAGGAGCAGAATACACCGGCTCTCCAGATATTCTGAGCGGTGGAAGGAGAATGCTGGGTTAGCAAATGGTCTGGACGTTTTTGGTTTTGTTTAAGAAAAGCTAATCACTGGTCGAGAAAATAGATTTATTTTATTATTTTATTTTATTTTATTTTAAACACAACCATCCTGCCCTGGATGTGCGGTTCCCATGATGGTGTTTCTACATGGGAGAGCGTTCCCGGGATTGTGAGCAGATGTAACTTGTACCTCCCTGATCCAAAGGGCCACTTTCCTCCCACAAGTGGCCGTCGGATTTAGTACCAGTTCATGAAAAAAAAAAATGCTGCTTTGAACTCAGAGGGTTAATATACTTTTGATTTGTAATTTTTTGTAAAACTTTTTACAAGGTAGCATAGTACTTCACCAGAATACCAACTACGATCCGTCCATGGTCTGATTTTTATATAATTTAGTGGTGCTTTAGAAACTTTTGTTTGGTTGTTTCAGAGCTGTACAGCTCAGTTCTTCGCCTGTATCTACCTAAGACCAATGTGAACCTTTGTATTTTTGCTCCTAATTTTGGACTCAGTGAAAGTGTACTGTTTACATGTACAGAACTCCCGGCCCCTGTGTGTTCTGCAAGACCTGCTGTTGAAGAGGAAGATGCACCTCACCCAGTTCGTCTGCTTAACCAAGCCACAGCTTCACTCACCCACTGACACACGCACCTACTCTAAGGAAGACCCCACAAAATTGAAACACCCTTTAAGCTATTTTGGGTTTTGCACAAGCTATTGTATTTTTTTTCCGATTTACGGATTGGCTGCAATTCAAATCGAGAGCTGATCCGGAGCTCAGTTAACTGAAGCACTAGAACTCGAACAGGCACAGTCGCACTGCTGTTTCACCATCCTCCCCCTGACATCCGAGGCAGGAGGGTGAAAGCCACCGAGCTCAGTGTAGGGTTCAAACAACGCAGAAGAGCGGTCAAGCCAAGGGAGCTTGCAAGGAAGCAGGGAGAAAACACTCATCAGCGTAATTGGAAACACTTTACCGAACCTGGTGAAATCGCCCGAGCTGGCCGCTGATTTCAGATCAAAAGGGAGGGAGCGCGTTCCTCGGTTGGCGGGGGGCTCTGAAATGAAGCAGAAGATAGCTCTTTGGAAAGTCGGTGCTTTCCTGAGGGCTCAGATAGAAAGCATATGGCACTTAATCCAGCTTTTAAGGTGACACTTTATTGCTTAATCGATTCATTTTGAAATGGTATTTTTGCAGATAGGCACCTATGCAACTTAATGTGGCTCTTAAGCAGATGAGCACTTCCTCCTCAACGAGCTTGATAAGAGTTATTTGTGTTATATACTGTGGATTTTTCCAGTAAATGTGGCTTAATATTTTAATTCTTAGAATGTGTGTCTATTATATATGTGATGCAACTTAATTCTGTTCTGTTTGTGGAATGATTAGCACAGGCCAACTCCCTGTTCCCCTCACTTAACAAAGACCAATGAGCTGTTAATCAAGCTGTTATCTCCATGGTATTACTTGCTAAATGCACTGATTTCATAAGTATGTGGAATCCTTTTTTTTTTTTCTTTTGAATCTGTATATCATATATAAGACTGAATCTACTTAATAAACACTGTATAACGAAAAGGGCTTTCTCCTCCACCGTCGAGCACCGCTGGGTGCTGCAGGCACCAGGCGCTCTCCAGACGCTGCCCCTCGCCCCATCACCAGCCCGCATTTGCTCCCCAGCCCCAGCCTATGGGCTGTGCGAGAGGTTGGTGTGTTGGTCACCAAAGCGGGATCTAAATTTAGATGTTAAAAAAAAAAAAAAATCTTTTGGTAATTTTGACAAAAGCTGTGCTTTCCATTCCTTAACAGACAGCCGCGGGTACCATAGAGAGCAGCGTTAGCACTCACAAGGCTAGTCACAAATTTTATGCTTAACTTATATTTTGACAAAATTAATTTTGTGAAGTGTCTGTTTTTTGTGAAAAGAAAAAAAATGGAGTTTTCATTGAAGTTTGTGGAAAGTTCTCCCTCTCCCTCATGGAAAATACTGATTTTTCGTTATCAGCTTTATTCACTAAGTATAATAAATCTTTGCATCCATAAAATGTTTATCTCAAAGCACTGTGTAGATAAAAATCTGATTTGCATCAGTGGCTAGATGACAGTCAGGAGGACCCAGGAAAGACAAGTCGAATCACTTCACAGCTTTGGTGGAAACATCGCGTTTCGTTTCGCATACGGGCGCCCGCGACGCAGCATGGGCAGGACCTTCCCCAGCTTTGCTGCTGCAGCCATGAGCGATGGCCAAAAGGACCCACCTGAACGTTTGCGCTTGTAAATAATCGCCCGGGACAGCACATCCCAAATGGACCTTCCACAATAATTAGTTAACGTGTGCGCGTACCCACACCCCTGCGCACACCAAGCTAACGTGAGGTTTTTTTAGCATACACAGGTAAAGCACCTTCCGTATGTCCTTGACATAGTCAGGTTTAATAACAGTAAGCCTCTGGATAAGCTTTGCTCCCAAATTTCAAACAGAGCAAGGGAGGCGGCTGTAAGCCATGGGGATTAGCAGCCCTTGGTCACACTGGTGTGCAAACCCCTTTTCATTACCTTTGGAAATATGTGCCGGTGCTTCCGCAGCCACACTGGCGCAGGTGTCTTGGCTGGCTTGGAAAGACCCCTCTGATTGCAGCTGGCCCCACCGCGGAGCCAGGACACTCCAGAACACGGCAGAGCCAGATCCAAACCCCAGGCAGTCTGTGAGAGAGAAAATCTGTTATCAGAGAAATATCACAGAGAAAAAAAACACTAATTTATATTTGCACTGTGTGACATTCTGACATTAATAGGATTTTACTCTTGAAACCTCCAAGCTCCCCTGTTCTAGAGGTAACTAATCCTGACATCGTCAGCCACCACACCAATAAAATAGGAAGCTTGATGTCGGTTATTTAGCACATTTAAAACTTACCTAAGTAACAACTTCACTTTTTAAATTTATCTGGATATCTTTAAGCACACCTGTGTTTGTAGACAGTCTGCCAGAGTCAGGTGAACATCAATGAACTACCAAGAAACACAAAAGCCTTTTTTCTCCTAAAAAAGCTGGTGCCAGAAGAGCCACAGCCCTGGCCACGGCTCCTGTGCTAGCGCAGGCCCGTAGCCCAGGCCACAGCACGCTGCCGGCGCAGAGACATCCGAGGTCGGCGGGTTTCCGATGGGTCGCTTCCTACTGCTGAAGGGCTGCAGCCAGGACCGGTGCTCACAGATAAATCTTGGGACAGAGCTTCCTTTGCACTCAAATGCAGCAATGCTCAGCTTTGGCCCCTTTTCCTTCTTGCTGAGATTTTTAAAGCAAGCAGATGAAGAAGCTTGGCTGGACTGCTGCTGCACTTGCGCCCACCAGCCCCCTGGCATTAGTGATTTGGAGGAACTGGGAGAATGGGGCCCCATCGCGGCTGTTCTGCAACACAACAGAATGTAAGGAAGCTGGATATTATGTCACCTTATGGATCTAAACACTCCCACAGCCCCGCTGCCCGATTCATGAGATCACCGTCTGTCTTGTGCATCCACGCAATGAGACCAGAACCCAGACATGCAACATAAATCCATGTTATTCTTTTCTTACTGCCTAGAGAAGAGAGAAAGGACACATCAATAAGTAAGTTCACAGGTAGTTTCAATGAACAGTATAATTGGTATTATGCTGTTAAGCTCTTTAAAAAACATTTTCAGATCCATTTATCCAACAATTGAGTGGTAACATAAAGGCCACGTAACAGCAGCAGCAAGATCTGCTGGGTGACACCGGGGCCGGCCCTAGCGCTGCTGCCCACAGGCAGCACCCCAGCAGGGCAGGTGTCTCCCCGTTACTGCGGGGGTGCTCGTGTGGCCGCAGCCTTCGCTCCCAGTGTCACACAGCCACGCTGCTGCTTTTGGAGCCCTCAGGGCGTCTGCAGCAGGTGCACCGTCTTCAGTTATCTGTAAGTGCATAAAAACCTATTTAATGAAGCTGAGAGAGCAATGCAGCCCCCCTTTTTAATCATCTGAGCAGAGCTCTGGAACGCTCCCAGTGAAAAAAAAAAAAAAAAAGAGGACGGGAAAAGCAATACTGCCTTAGAGAGCACAGAGGAGGATTTCAGAAAAAGGATTGAAACCACAAATGCAGGTTTTACAGTGTGTTTATTTTTCCAATACCACAAGGGACATACATGAGCAGGCCCCCCCCGGAGGGCTCTGCAAACCAGACCAGTTCAATCTGTACGCTACAGTGGCCCCAAAGGAGGCAGAGCCAGACCCCCCAGCTCCACTCCCTATCTTTGGTAAGCAGGTTTCACACCTCTGCTCTGCCTTCGCCGACACCGCCGTTCTGCTCATCCCGGGGCACACATGCACACGGGCGTTGGTCTCATTCCCACACCATGAGGCTGTCAGATGCATTAAGGCTAAACCATTTCAGAGACTAAACTTGTTGCATCCCTCAGGCTTGCATCTCAAACAGGGACTTGTACGGTTAAAAAAAAAAAAAAGTGCATGGTTAAGGGAGGAAGGATAGAGCTAGAAAAGGGATGAGAAGAAAAAATAAACTCCCTACAATTCTTGCTACTGTCTGCTTAAATAAACCAGCTGACTTCTCCCCCCCACTGAAGCAATTTACTCTTTGATTAGTCACTGCTCCAGAGAAGGAGAGCGTCACTCTTTTTATCTCAATCTACGGATGCACAAGGACATTCACCTTCTTGCAACGTAGCTATAGCCATTCTCTAGGAGATCAGTTACAGCAACAACCAGCAATAGCTTAGAAGAGCGACCAGCAAAGTACGCTCGACTCAGCAAATCCCATCAGGTCATCCTTGAGTCTGCATGTCACCGTCTACCTGCACAACACAGCACGGACACCCGGGCAGAGAGGGAGGCTGTCAGAACCGAGACACCTTTGTGTGTTGAGCCTCACGTTAGGCAAGACAGAATACAGTGGCTCTGACTACAGATGCAGATTAATAACTAACACCACTTTAATGCAATACTGCTGTAGAGCCTGAAAATCCAAGGAAAAAAAAAAAAAAAGAACCCTTTATGTTCTATGTACATTACATCCATTTACAGAGTTGGCCAGTACTGTGTACAACATATAAATACATGATCAAACAGATGCATAGAGGATACTTACAGGAGGCAAATAATTCACTTTATACATCCAAGAATGAAAATATTAAAAAAAAGGAAAAAACACCGCTTTAAATGTTAGATGGTCGCCACACAGATGCACAGCTAGACACTTGCAACTGGTCAGATGCTGTCGTGTTAAGGTCCTCGCCGCAGGGCTGCAACGCAGAGGTTGCTGCCCGCACAAATGAGCTTCTAGGAACCTCCAACGTTTTACACTAGTTTATGGCAAGTCAGCCCAAAGCACCAGTCACATCAGCTGGTCCAAGAGTTCAGCCAGGCACACAGTTCCCTGGGCCACACGTCTTCCTGCCGACCAGCAGAAGGCATTCAGTTGGCACCTGCCACTTTTTTTTTTTTTCCTCTTCTTGCATCCTCCAAGTTGGCTCTGTCCCGTGTACAGTTAGCTGCGTACGGCTCCACAGCCACCTGCAGAGCGCTTTACTGGGCACCATGTTCTGCTGTAGCATCCAAAGAGCGTACGGAACTGTCACCTGCAGAGCAGCTCTTCGCTTACACTGTACAGCGGTACTTCCCACACAAACCAAGAACGGAGATGGCAGAAGGGGAGAGTGGAAGACTGTAGGGCCTCACCTAGCGCAGCCCTGAAATGGAAAACACCCTGTTCCAGTTCCTTTGGATGTAAAGATTTCCTCGACAGAGGGTCCACGGATTGCCACAGCAAACTGCCTCTCCCTCAGGTGTTAGCCTCGGCACATGTACCAGAGCACGGTCAGTATTTCCACGATAGCACTAAGCAGAAGGATGGCTCCAGTGGGGCGCAGCCCGGACGGTGGAGTGTAACCGTGAGCAAGAAAGGGTTTTGCACTGTAGCTTTTAGTGGGAAGGCAAGTCAACTTTCCTCACCAAAACAAAGTGTAATAGCATTTCTACTATAAACAGAATAGTATTTTGTGTACAGGTTTTAGGATCAGTCGTTATCAAAATACACACACTGAATATACAGTTTGTCCCATGGCCATAATTTATTATCTCACCACAAGGCACAATACACAAAGCTTAGAGGGTCCTATACAGTCGTCGTGACAAAACGCCCCACAGCCTTTACACATGATCATGGCTTTAAGGCTGCACGAGCACTTGAACGATATCTCGTCAACACTGCTGCTATCAGCAAACATCTGCACAGAAAGGGACGTATTATGGTTTGCAGCAAAGTTTGCTTTGTGGGTTAGCTGCATCATGCTTCCAGCGAGACTTCTGGGAAAAGCTGGAGTGTTGGATGAATAATTAAAGCTGGTGGAATTGAGCTGCAGCTTAGAAAGCTTCCCATAAAACGCTTGCTTGATATTGAGCTGAGAGGGTATGGAAGAAGGCTCCAAAGGGTGATTGTGTCCTTTTCCTTGTTCCCTCGAAAACTTAAAAAATGGCAAGTCCATAACCAGCGGAACACTTTGCAAATGCTCAGTCAGCTCCACGGGGCTTTGTGCTGCAACCTTCCGGTTCTCCACGTTACTCTTGGCTGGGCTGCCACATGCCAATACATTCTCATTTTTTATTCCTCCCAGGGCATTGGTGTGCTGCTTTGAAGTCCACTCTTCCCTTGCAGCTGGCATTCCTTCTCCTGATGCACAGCTCTTGTTCAGAGGAATCCGTTTGCTGGGGGACATGGTTCCCATGGCTGAAACTTGATCCAAAGCCCTGGAGTGATGCAGTCTAACACTGGGGTTGCAAGGAAAACCAGAACCAAAGAGTTTTTTGCCTTGAACTCCATCATATTTTTTATTGGCCAATGTACCCCCTGTCTGATTTGGAACAAGAGAAGTTACAGTTGGAGATAAAAACCGAGGCTCTGTGGAGGCTTTCACCTTCTCTGGACTGTTATTTGTGATGACACTTGTTAATGGGTTGTGCTGTGGCACCCGCTGGACCTTGGGCAACTCCTTTTGCTCCTCAAAGCTACAGGAAGAACACGTTCTTTCCCGAGGGCCCATATCTTCAGGCTTCTGAGAGGCACTTGCCACATTTGCCAGTTGGTCTTGGCAGCTTGAAGTCAGGCCAACTTTGGAATGTTTTTCCGGAACAGACTGATCCTCTGCATCCTCTGCTCTAGGCAATGCTGCCCCCAACCCACACTTCTCCTGGGGATCTATGGAAGATCTCATTGAGTGGAAGTCATCACTCCTGCTTAGGGCACTCATCTTTATTCCTACATCTGGAGAAGATTCTTTGCCAAAATAGCAACTGCTACCTCTCTCCATTTGCAGCGAGAGGCCTCCTGACTGCTTGTCCAGCAGTGGCTGTGTAACTTCCAGCTGGATGCTGGTGTGAGATACTGGGAGAACTTCTTCCAGTGGAAGGCTCCCCTTAAGCAGCTGCATCACCAAAGGGTTGTTGGTTTCAACAGAGGACACGGGTCGAGCAGAGCCTGTCGGCTGCTCAGTTTTCTGGGGCAATGGTGCACGTGGTCCCCACCTCTGAGATGGAGGTGCACTGCTCATCACTGCAACTGCAGGGAAGTCCACCACACAGGCCAGACTATCTGTTTCCACAGATGATTTTGATCTAATCCTACCACATTTCTCAGTGCTGCTGTGACAGGATGAGTCTTTCCCAGCCATCTCCTTACAGTTGACACTCCTGAAGCATATATCCATCTCTAGATTCTCATCAGCTACATCACCTTCAAAATCTGAAGCAGTATCTGTTGTTCCACTGTGCGTACTCTGTATTTCATCATCTCCATTTGTCTTGAACTCTTGAGTCTCCCTCAGTGGCTGACATACATTTTCTGGTTCTGTTCTGGGGCACCTCTCCCTCAGCTGCAGAAGTTTTTCAGAGGTATCTATCCTATTCTGAGAAATAAAGTCATCGTGTAAAGAGGGCTTCACCAGAGACTCTGTATTCTGTTCTTCATTACTTGGTTTGCCATCACTTACTTTCTCTGCCTGCAGGTGTGAAAAGTTACACAGTGCAGGGACTGCTTTCTCCACTCCAGTAGTCACTGTTTTTGAGTTATCACTGTCAACAACACATTTTTCCACAAATGTTTCAGAGCCATTAAATCTAAATCTAGACACCATTTCTGGCTCATGGCATTCTTTACCGCCCGATGACAATTCTGGCAGAAGAGCAGGACGACTGGAGGAATTTTCCTTTATGTCAGAATGATAATCCAGCTGTACGGTGGGAGCACTAACACCTTTGAGTTCTGACACAACCCTGTCTCCCGTAGGACTGATCACAGCTCCCTGCACCTGAGAACATGACAGACCATTTACAGGAGGAACCACACATTTCAGCTTTGTACTTTGCCTCTCCTGTGATGCAACACAAGGTGGGGTTTCGGTCCTTGGGTCACAGAGGAGCTGCTCAGGGCTTTCCTCCTGCCTCTCAGAACTCGCATTGTCTAAGGATGACCCGGTCAAAGCATCACAGAGCTGCCTCCTAGATGAACCATCACCAGGTTGAGCTTCCCCTGAGCTAGCACCTGCAGTGTCACTTCCCTCACTCTTTGAGGATAAGGGGTCTTGTCTTGAAGAGAGGAAGGAATTTGTGTCAGCCTCCTGAGCCGCCACCTCGGAGTTAGCATTTTCTCCATTCAGATGGAGAGACGACAGTAGTTGTGTTCGTTGTAGATCTGACGAACGCTTTCCATGAGTTCTCTTTGATCTCCTGTGCTCTGTATGGCTGCTGGATTCTCCTCCGCCACCTCCTTCATCAGTGCTTCTCCCTCCACCTGGGCCGCCCCCACCTCCAATGGCAGCTGTAGCAGCTTCTCGCTGGGCTCGGGCTTGCAAAGCACGGGCTTTAATGTCTGCGAGTGTTCTGGCTCCAGTCCTGCCCCGGCTGGAGGGCTCCGTGTTGGGGATGATCCTGGGGCATATCTGGTAAGTGGGCTGACCTTTAACCACCCAGGGTGGTTTAATACGTGAAAGTTGAATCTGAAAGAAAGGGAAAAGGAATTAGTTCTAACACTTGACCGTTTTCAGACAGTGAAATGCATTTTATTAGCACCTGTTCATCACAGTTCTTCTCACAAGAATTCAACGAAAATTTAAAATTCCAACTCAAAAACTGACTTTGGCAGAGAAGTAGCATGCTCCCCGTAGCCTCTGCTTATGTGCTCTGTCATGTGATATATAAAGTTCACTTAATATTAACATTGTTTTAGCAGAGCCAGTAGACAAATACGAAATGAGTGATTCATGTTCTGGTCTTCAGCACTCAAAACAGTCTTTACATCAGGATGATTACCCTGAAGCTAACAAGATGGATAACTCTGGTGAAAATGGGAGAAGTCAGAAGGAATACTAAGATTCTCAGTTCCTTTCCTTTTGGGCAGAAACTACATGGGATAAAGAATATGATTTGAAGGTCTCTTTTGCAACAAGTCAGCTAGTTTCAGGAAAAGTGATTTCTGTATCCACAGAAATGCAACTAACAGAGTAAGTCAAGGTTATCCTGTCCTCTTGTGCAAAGACCTTGGAATGACTTTTCATTCTTTGCCTGTCTAAATAAGATAGGAAGTAAAAACTGTGGTAATCAGAGCCACTTAGCCAGCTCTACCAAGGAAACCCTTCCATTTCTTCTCTTAAGATGAGAACACTTGACATTTTAATAATGTTTTGATGCTACTGAGCATGACAGCCCTAAGATACCAAGCAGTTATAATTCTCTTTCCTACCCGGATGGGTGGGACTTTTGGCTCCTCTTTAGTAGGCTGTGGCTTTTCTGGGTGAACACTTTCAATTGTGTTACGAAAGGACTGACGATCTTCAAGCCGGGGCTTCTTTTCGGGGAAGGATGCAGAGGCAGCCTCCTCAAAGCATTTCCTCTTCTGGTCCTTGGAATCCCGAGCAGGGCTCTCCTGGGGCAAACTGGGAATTCTGTTTGCAGCTGCCAGTGACAGATCTTCCGATTTACTGTGTAATTTGGAAGTCTCTGGAGAGAGGTGCAACTCTGAACACTCTGGCTTCAGTACTGCAGCCGAAGGGCTCGTCAGATCGTCTTTCTTCAGGTCTGTCTCAGGCTTTGCCTCTTTATGAAGAGAGGAATCCGGTCCCACAGAAGCAGTCTCTTTGGAAGCCTCAGTTTGTTCAGGTTCACGCAATTTGTACAGGCTCCTCCTGGCTCTGCATCGCAGGTCAGCCCGGGAGCGTTTCTTGAAGTGCCCATCTCTCTGCCGTGTAGAAGGACTGCGTGGCAGTCTTGCTTCTCCCTTAACAGACAGTCCTGTCCTGTTCTCAGCATCTTCTTGCACTGAATTCTGCTCCTGGGATTCTTCTTGGGTCAAGCCCAACCTACAAGGCAAACATAAAAACTAGCAAAAACCTAAAGCCCATCCTAATTTAAGCATTTCATCTTTTACTTACAGCTCTGCTGTCACCACTATGCATAGTAACATACAGATTACAAAGCAGAGACTCACCAAAACCTCATCAAGTCAGTCTGCAATGAGATAACCTATACATTTGCTATCCCACATTACTATCACAGGGAATGAGAAAAATCAGAAAATGTAAAGATTTGTGATGGAAAATTAGTAATATTGACTTGTCTTGGAAACAAAATATACCGGCTACAAAATTCTGCTGTGATCCAGCCAATTCCACTAAGGATTTCCCTGGAGCAACAGTCTGACCTGCATTTTTTTTAAATGAGTTTATGCTGCATCTTCTCAGGTATCCACAAGCAGAAACACACTCTGCCACCTGCACAAACACAGATAAAACAGGATACATCAGGTAAAATTTCTCACTTTTGTCCATAGTAGTCCTCAAAGAACTTCTCTTTCCATTGCTCCACTCTCTTTTCCTTTTCCATCTCCTGCCGAATTCGAACTTGCATCTCATGGGTGAATTCACCTACATGGAAGGAAGAGACTGAAATGCAGTTCCAAACAGACCTAATTCTGCAAATGCAACCTTCTGTGCTTTAACAGTTCAGTAGCTATATGCACGAAGGACAGATTTTCTGTTGTCACCCTGCTCTCCACCCTACTATGGATCCACATGCTGCCTGCAACTCCTTAAGGACAATGGTCACACAGCCTCAAGCAAGCCTGAAAAGAGAGTCATGTTTTACCAGACACAGGCCACCATTTAAGGAAAGGTAAGTCTGGCACTACTTTACACCTCCACCACTGCATTTGGAGGGTCCCATGGCACCAAAGGAAAACACATCTTTGATTTTAAAAAGGAAAAAAAGAAAAAGGAAAAAAGCTTGGGGCAACATTGCCAGACTCCCTGCAAAGCTGGACTAAATTCCCCTTCATTAACTGTAAAAGAAAACAAAAAAGCTCCCATGAGTATCTATTCTCCAACCATTTGGGAAAGCAAACCTACTCACCATCAGCTAGTCGTTCTCTCCAGCTCTGTGCAGCATGGGTGAAGAACTCATTATTCAGAGCACTGCCACTGAGACGCATCAGCCCATCAGCCCCAACCTAATGGGACAAAGAAAACATTTGCTGCAGCTGTTTGCAACCAAGAGGCGATGCAGTGAATGGAAAACACCCAAAGGCTGCACCCTCATACCTGTCTATCAACTTCTGGAAGGAGGTAAAGAAGCTGCTGCTGAAAGTGTGACGGGAGCGCATTAAAGGTTCTGGAGTTTATCAGAGCTCGCAGGTTTGTATTGACAAGAATGGAACCAGGTGTTTCAAAGTCAATATCCTCACCCCTGTTTCGTTTCATTTGCCCTGTGGTTTAGGGACAGGCAAATAATATAAACATTGTTGTATAAAAGTATTTCAGCATTATGGACAAGAAATTCATGTCAAACTACTACAGCAAAAGGAGCAAGATATATGAGAAAAAACTGTAGTATTCCAGTATGAAGAAAGACTCTCAAACACACTAATAGATGTGCATCTGCAATTTTGATATAAGGTCACACTTCTGTCACATGCAGGTACAATTCTAGATGCTGCTCTTCAGTGTAGGCAAATTTTTAAACAACTGTCTCACTAACGTTCGAGGAGGAAGGTCCGGCTTGCAAACCTTAAAATCATCATAGGCCTTCTGAAGGAAGAGAACTGTGGTGTTCTGTCAGATATACAGAGACTTCAACATTGTATGCTTTTATGGCCAATTACTCTTCTAACTTTAACTAGAAGCACCTACCAGCTGTGGGCTTTCGGATACCTCTCAGAAGCTGCGGAGGATCCCTGTTTATTTCTGTTCTACTACGCAAGGTGGCTTTGCACAGGGCCAAAGAGCTGCTGCTGCTGCTGGATGTGCTACTGCTCTCCCCATCAGCGTGCCTTCCCGTGAAGCCTAAAAGCAAAACAGTTTCATAAAAATAGGCAAAACACAGCAGAAGCCCAACTTGGAGAGTGGCTTAACATACAAGAATTATCTGCTAATAACAGATCCACTCTTACAGAGTAGTGCCCAGTTACCAACTATTTTGATGGAGTTAGCCATATACACAACTCTCCACAGTCACATGCATTCTCACCAAGTGTTAAAGAAGTCCTCAGGCAAAGTTATAGGTAACTAGGGACAACTGATTAAAAGCTAGTGATGCAGTCATCAGAAAACCACCACAACAAAAGCAATGCTCACCGGAGGCAGACTCCATGTGTGCCCCATTTACTTTCAGTGGTGTTAAGACGACGCGTGGCAGCATTACACCAGTCTTTTTCTTCTGTTTGGTTGTCTGCAGTCCAGAAAGAAACCAAAAAACAAAGCAAAGGAACAAAGACATTATGGAGAGGTAAAATAAGCTTCTAAGCAGCATGTTTCCCAGTTGAAGAAACTACCTAGCTCCCTAGGTAAATATTCAGGTGCCATTACATTTATGAATAGCAGAAAATTCAAAATTACCGCCTTGTATATGATCCCTCCCCATGCTGCAAACTCTCTACCTAAGGAGACAGACCCCTAACTCTGAGGCACCTGTGCACAACTGGTCCCTGTCATGCTCACCCAACTATCATGTAGTAATGAAAGCTCCTCTCTAAGAAGCTTCATGCTTCCCATTAGTCCCACTTTTTCCTACCTGGGAGGCAGTTCTGTAGCTCTCCCGGGTAGTAGTGTGTCCCTTGCTCTGAGATTCAGTGGAACACGAGGCATTAGAGGAGGTTTCGTCAAGAGACACTGAAAGAGATGGGCACTCAGTCAGACACAGAAGTAGATCCTATAGTTTAAGATTAATGTCATTAGACACTTACCATCATTATCACCACTCACAGTGCTTGCTTCATTGGACTCGCAACTTTCTGCATCTGCTGTATCCTCCAGCTCCTCCCCTTCTGGCACCGACAGATTCCGAGACCACTGCAAGGCGTCCTTCTAAATGGGCAAACAGAACTAGGATGGCCACAGTCCTCCCTCCCAACCACTATGGCTTAAACCAATGGGAGCAGACGGTTTAGTGGATATAGTTTTTAAGCTTAATTTTTTTCATCTTCCCCATTTTAATCCTTGATGCAGAAAGATATTTTAAAGTGTATTTGGGGTCATAGTGGAACAGAAGTCATCTAAACTATTAGCACACTTTACAGACACCTCCTAGATGAGTAACTCAAACATACCCAAAATATGTAAGGTTAATAATTCGCCACAATTTTCTGCAAGCAAGCAGTTTATATTAAAGAGAAGTATCTTATTCTCATTATGAAAGAATGGGTAGCGTTAGAGTAGCCAAATACTAAGACAGTAAGCTTAGGAGATGTATTTACTACTTGTATAATCAAAGTCATTTCAGTGTCATCTATTTTCAGCAAAATATGGCAATTCAACAAAATTCTCTGACAGCAGAAAAAAGACACAAATGAAATAGCTGGGATACGTGTTGTCTATCAAACTGATATTTATCAGGGAAACTAACAGGACAAAACAGTGCAAAAGAAAAGCCTAAAACCAGAAATATTTTCAACATTTAAGATTACTGGGACAACAGACTAAAAATAAAAAACATTCCAGAGAGACCTCGAGATCTGAGGAAAATGGTGATGCTAAAAATACACAGCATACAGTGGAGCACAAAACAAACAACCAGAAGAATGAATATACATTTTCCTATCAAGATTTTACTTGTAGCTACAAGCACTCCCACCAATCTAATTTATTGGTTGGCTGTGTTTCCTTGTGGCTGGTAGAAAAGAAGTGAATGGGGCTGTTTCGATAAGTGGCCACCCGAGTTGGACACCATCCTAACAGGATTTACCTTGCTTGCATAATTCAAGAAATAAAAGGAATTTTTGAAAGGAGTTTATCAAATATGACTGAGTATATCTGAAAGGTACAAGTTCTAATGAAATAATGAATTCCAGACGCTCTTTCACATGACCATCTCACAGGCAGCACATTCAGTGGTGCTCAGTGACAGTTTAACGCTCAGCGATGCATAACAAGCAGAACTTGCACCTCGGCCCTCAGCTGAGAGCCGGAACTCAGCATTTACCTTGAGCGTGAAAAGGCTGATGCGTCCAGGCAGTTTGTAAAAGAGTCCATCACCTCCCCTTGAATTGGAATGGAGCATGGCATTGAGGCAGGCTAGGGGCGAAGTACCACTGAAACAGAAAAAGAAAGAAAAGAGTATGTTTTAAGAAATGGCCTTATCAGGAAAACAGCCTGAAAGATCTGTTTAAATGGGCATCATTTAGCTGACTGAGGGGAACAGAGATGACTCTTATTAACTCTATGGGATGGGCACTTCAGTCAGAACAGTATTACTGTTTTCCGTTTTGACCTGTACATCAGCCTCAACACATCCCAGTCAAGCAACTGGCAAAAACCAGGAAGTGTTATGCCAAATTTAAAGTTTCTTTCAGCCATTTTTAGATGTTTCTAACTTTTATTACCTGTTTTCTCCCTTTATCTGCTTGAAACTTTCAGAGTTGGATTGATTTTACAAAAAACCTGGATTTATTCGGCAGTGGAAAGACAAACAAAACCAGCATAAATTGTACATATACGTTTCTGGAACATATTTCCTAGCGTGTCACAGACAAAACTGCACTAGCAGAGTTAGATATAAAAGGTCTGATGCACTAATTTGTGTCAAATCCTACGTGACTCCCTGGTTAAAGCAACCATCCTACGCTCACACTGATGGAACTTCTGTGCCACATAATCTCATGTTTTCCAATAAGTCACACATGTGCAGCCAGAAAGTTACCTGGAAGAGACATTAAAGCAGTATCGATTTCATTATTATTAAAAATGAAACTGAAAACTGGATTGAGACAAAACACTTCAGAGAAAATAATTCTCAGATTGAAAACTTAGAACACTTTCTGTTTCCATCCTGAACATGTTTGTTTTTTGGACACTTCTTCACAAGCCTTAGCAACAGACAAAATTACCCTGTATCGCTTTTAGATACTATGAAAAAAATTTCCAGCCTTCTGTCCTGTTAGACAGTGTTTTCCCTTCTGTGTAGAACAGACACTCCAAGCATGCTAACCAGCCACAGAGCACGCTTCCTCAGAATGGCAAAACAAATAGTTTTCCCTGAATTGAGAAAAAAAGCAAACAATTAACACTCTCCTAGGAGCCAGAACTCAATGCTGGGCCCAAGTGTCCTTGTTTGAACATCAGCCGTGCAGGACCACTAATGCCACCCATAAGGAACACAGCCCTCCCAACAGACCAATGTGATCCCCAAACGAGGGAACTCTGGCTCAGTATTGATTCAAAGGGGAAAAACATCTTGAGCCACCAAGCTATTTCCTTCAGGAAATGGAGTTTCAGGAAGAGCTTCTATACAAGTACCAGCAAAGTCCGCTGCATATGTAGCTAGGCAGGATCTCTGCCTTTATTCTGTGAACAATTACGCTCTGGAGAAAACAGTCTTTTCTTAAAGCAGAGAATTAATGACAGGGGAAGGAAAAGCAGATATCCCAAGGGAAAAACATCAACCTTTAAAGGAACAATTTAGCTCCGTGGGATTTAACTTGACAAATGCTCCAAAGTCTGGTCTTTAGTTAGGTACTGTGACAGGTCACTTGTCAAAACTGGGAGAGCACCAAGATAATTTATGTGCATGAAAAGAGACCTGCTACTACCTTTCGCAGAGGACAGCCTATGGACATAGATCTTCAACTATCTGCTTAAGTAAAAGGACTGATGTATGAAAGGTGCAGGGTATTGATTAAAACAAAGCTATATGAAGATCCTCATTAAAAGCCTGTCTGAATTCTACTCAGAGCTGTGAAACCACCACCCATACCCAACCACCGAAGATCTCCTTGGCAAGGATTGCCAGTGGCAGGTGGGCGTTCTAACAGCTCCAGTGTCGA
Organism: Phalacrocorax carbo; assembly: GCF_963921805.1. Classification (NCBI taxonomy): domain Eukaryota; kingdom Metazoa; phylum Chordata; class Aves; order Suliformes; family Phalacrocoracidae; genus Phalacrocorax; species Phalacrocorax carbo. Next base: position 9,257,350 of record NC_087526.1, on the reverse strand, counting down.
TGCAGCAACACACGCCAGCATCGTCCCTCTCCAAACAATGGCAACTCCTACACACAACACCCCTGTATGCATCACCAATTTTCACTATTCAAACCATCCCAGCTGTTTCCTGATTTCAGACACAAATAAGGAGCAGAAACAAGCTAACATTTTAAGTTTTTAGGTCCCAGAAGAAATTAGTTTACCTTCTGTAGCTGGGTAAAGTAGAGGTTCAGGAAATCCAAATGCCACAGTGGAAAACAGTCCACAGAATCAAGGTAAAGGGGAAGCAAGACTAGAAACAGTCCACGCATCTGGATTCCCCAGAAGTCAACCAATGGGCAGCAGCCAAAAGAGACTGCTTTTTCTGTCTCTGGTAGTCAAACTTTCCTTTTTTGCGAGGCAGCACCGACTGAGGCTTTTGGTCTATCACGGTTACCTACTTTCTTCGATCTGCAAGACACTCTTTCTCTTCTACTACTGTCACAGAAACAGATGGAAGCTCACAGGAACTTAACCAAGGAAAACAGTCTCCCACTCCTGTCGTTTCCGTGGCTCCATATCAGGTTCTTTTCCAAATGAAACCCATGTTGAGATGGGCATCTCCTCTGTACAACGTCAAGAGCTACAACAGCTTGAGTTGCACTATCACAGTGCTCAAAAATCTGAGCAGAAGCCCGTACAGTAATACAAAATAAAGACGACTCTTTTTTGAGTATCCTAAAACATAACATCTGCACTAGAAATTAATCATCAGAGGAGACAAAACTTAAACTGTTCTCAAACTAGAGTCACAATAACAGAAACTACTGGGATCTACTTATGAGTGAACCATACAAGTAATTGGGAAGCACAACACGATGCAGGAGTCTGACCTGCAATAGGCATATATTTTATAATAGATGGATGAAGGGGACTCTGTACGTTACCAAAAAGATTGAAGAACAGCTTCCAGTTAGTGTCAAAGAAAAAAAAAAACACCTACAACCTGTATATAAATGTCTATACTGTCATCTGAAATCACCATGCTAGAAAAAGGAAAAAAAGGAAGAAAAGTGGGCTGGGGATGAGACAGAATTGCATGAAGCAACACAGGCTTCATACGCAGGCTCCCCCATGCTCCACACTATGTTTTAGACAAGATCATCAATACTAACCTCATTTCCTTTAGTCCTTCAGCCTCTATGACCTGCAGAATCTGTTTTGGGGTCATAGGAGCATCAGAGTAATTTTCCAGCACCTGAAAAGACAGGAAGACCACATGTCATTACAGAATTTGCTTCTGCATTCACAGAGCTATTCCATAAGCTGCAATCCAGATCCAATAATATGCCTCGGCAAACTTTATTCACCTGCAAAAGACATACACTAAAAATTTCAGGCTACCTCGAGATTAGATCACCGTAAGCATCACAAAAGGCTTATCTCAATCTGGTTCCTAATTAACTGAAATACAAACATGAGGGAGAGAAAAAGCAGCAGAATTTGGCCTTGACCCCACAGCATGAAACCAGTGGAAGCTTTACCACAGACTTCAATATACTTTAGACCGAGTTGCTGCCACATACAACCTTCAAAACTGTACAGTGGTTAGCAACCTTTTACGATGTAAAATGTTATCCCTGCCATATACCTTCCTACCTCTCAATAAAGCATACAGGTTTTTTCTGCTAATAAAAGTGTTACTGTAGATAATTCAATAGCGTACCTTCCTTGGATTACTGCATTCATTTCATCTTCACTCCATCTCAAGAAGGGTACCACGTGTAAGAGTCAGAATTCTTGTCAGAGAAGGACAGAATTCAGAAAACGACAACAACAACAGTAAAGGATGTGGAAAAAGAAATTATGGCTAGAGACACTAATAAGATTTGGACTACTTGCCTTTGAAAGAAAATTAGTAAAACCAGATATTAAAAAGGCAATACAATAAATAACAACTCATCCCTTCATATAATATATGAAGAATAGAATTGCCACTTACATGCAAAAAACTAAAGGCGCTATTATGTATTTTTTTTAAAGCCTGTGGAACTTACTGCTCCAAAATGTCTGGAAGCAAGAACTCAGGGATTCAAAAAGAGGACCGGACATTTCTGTGGATAAGAAGATTACCCACATAAACAGGAAACAATGAGCAAAAATAAGCTGCAGTAGATGTAAACCGCGATGTTTCTTTGGGAACAGATTACCCTACAGCTGCCTAACATGCGCCGTCTCCTGCGCCTTCCATTGAAGCAGACAGCGCTGCTCTCTGAATGCAAAAGACACTGAACTCAACAGACCTCTGGGTCTGACTGAGCAAAAAGACTGCAGTATAGGCACAGGACATGGCCTCAAACATCCAAGAAAAGCAGCAACGGGTATTCACAGGGGAACTTTTCGATTGTAGCTGTGGTCTAAATTCCCCAAGCATAATGGCCACAATGATGCACAATCCTGATTTCATTTGTTACCACACTTTAGAGGAGTCAGCAACACGATGTTCTCTTTCAGTTTGACTTGTGTGAGAAGCTGGTGGAGGAACCCAAATGCCCCATTTATATCAGCAACACCCAGAACTGAGTCACTGCAGCACCATGGCAAGGCACAAAGCCTGCAGTCTGCCTTCTGGAGTAGCAGGAACAGGACATTTGCAAAAAAGATGTCGTGCAAGACACCATTTTCATCTCCATACCATCTCCAACCTCTGCAGGTAAAGAAAAACCCAACCCACGTCACTGTAGTTCTGCACTTCAACTGTGTTTTGCTATAAAAGGCATTTCTTAAATCATATCCACCCAACATGTATTTTTCAGATGCTTGAAGACCATAAGCACCAGTGGTGCTAACCTGGTAGGGGACAGAACTTTGAGAACTACGTAACCTGAGATAAACCACAATGAAAACACAAGGAGTTTAAAGAAAAGATCAAAGAAAGTGATAAGCTATATTCAGAGAGAGTAATAATTTTAATTCAGAGTCAATACAGTTCCATCACACTTTTCCTTCACTAATCAAAAAACCTTCATAGGTTACAACATTTCCATGCCTTCCTCATGAACCGTCATCCCCTCTCACTCAAAGGGAGCAGACAGCTGACAGGGGAAACACAGCACCCCCGAGCTGAGCACAAGATTTACAAAATGGAACATGCCTGTTCTGAAAAATAAGGAAATTCTTCACAGCTTATGAAACCTCTCTCATGCAGCAGACACAGCAAGCAAAAAACACAGCCTAAAACTGAGCATGAATGAGCATTTACATAAAGATAAAAGAATCTATGCTCAGGGGAACAATTTCCAATCAACAGCTATATTAAGTGTACAGACTGCTTAGTGGAAGAATTGGGGAAGAGAAGACCCTGAAGCTTTGGCCACCACAGTCCAACCTCTAGCACTGGACCCCCATCCCTCCCCAACTCGACACTGCTCGTGCCACGTCAACCTTCCATCAGGGCTTTACAACTTAAACGTTAGATACCCCTTACCCCCCAAAAGATCCACACACCCCCCTTTATAATATTAGTAGCCAAGGGTTCCTATGTCCCTAATTATGGAAGTTTATATCACTCCCCCAGTTGATTTACTAGACATCTAGCTCTTGCAGCACTTGTTGAATAGTCCTATGGCTCTGGGTGTTCAAATGAATCTTTAAAGGCTTATTTCATGGAACATGCATAGCATTAGCTCTGTAGGAGCAGCAACACTGAAAAGCACTTTTGCCTATGATTCTCAGAAACATCGAGAGGAATACAAAATACAATAGTCCGCGTCAGAAAAGAAAATTAAAAGCATTTTGACGGGGAGCATGTGTAAGACTAGTGTTAAATAAAGATCTATTTTTAGTGGATTTACAATCAGTCCTGCAAGCTGGAAGTGCAGCTACACAACTGTAGGTCTCTCTAAGTGGATAATCTAGTATGAGATGGTTCTATTTCTGGTTCATCAATGGCTCTAAGATGCTGTTGAGGATTAGACATCTCATGCACCCACTGTGTCTGAGGTTCTGGACAAAAGACAGACAAGAGGAACTGTGTTTGTGAAGAGATCCTTTCCTCATCACACAATGAGGGTGAGGAGACGCATTAGGAGATTAGACAGCTTTAGAGTCACAGTCTCATGTGCTGCTTTGGGCAGCCTATAAATACTGATTTTTTTCACCTGTGGGAGCTCAGGGTACTTGAATGAGGTGACTTTTGTGCAAGGTGACCTAGCACTGGCTCTGCCCTGAGGTCACCTACCAGGAAAGCATCCCTGCCACCTGCAGTGATGGGCGATTGGTGCACAGAACCAGGATCTCGAAGATAAATGCACAATGAAGTACTAGACCACCAGATCCCTGCGGTGAAGTTCTACAGTGGGCAGCTTATGTCCTTTTCCAGTTTTTCAAGCAAAGTCACATGGCTCTAAAATATTATAATTTACACACGAAAGATTATGCAAGTTGCTGGAAGACAGATGCTTGTCCGATTAGCTTTCCTCTTGGCAAGCAGTAAGAAAACACTCTGATCGCCAAACAAATCTTACTCAGAAGGAGCACCAAGACCTATCCTGAACATCCTCAATACCAGGCACGAGTCTCAGCTGGACCCACACATGCTGTTCCTTTTAAATGTTTATGTGCTCCAACACATAACCTGGCCAGGCAAAACCAAAGTAAATGCACACACAAAAGAAAAAACAAGGAAACAAAACACCCTCAAGCCCTGTAAATCCATTTCTACAGATGTCCCTATACTACGCAGCAAGTACACCCATAACCTCAGAAGTCGAGTACTGCTGAGAGGGCTACGGGGAGGAAACTGCAGAGATCCATTCACGTCGGCCGGTCGGATCATCCCTCACCCCAGGTACTGGCACTCCTGTACCTGCACAGATCTGCGTCACCGTGTCATTGAGACAGAGCAGCTCAGAGACAGGGGCCAAAGAGAGCGAAGCTCCTTCTAGCCAGCCGCAGAAGCGGACAGTGGCAGCCATCGGCTCTCTGTGGGGCACGCAATGAGCCTAAACACCTCCAGATTTACCCCTTATGTAAAGCTGCTGACTAGTTCACGGTCACTACCTGAAAGATGCTGAAGTTATTTTCCTTTTTATATTTCCTAGTTTATAAATGGGGTTGAAGACAGATTTGGCTTAAATGCTTTATGCAGGGAAATTACCTTTCTCCTACCTCAATGGTCAAACAGCAGCAGCGTTCTGTTCCAAGAGACCTACACAAACACTATCAAAGCCAACTTGGGTTTGGAAGTTTAAGCCTTCAACAAGCGGATCCGCAAAGACAAAGAGACTAAGACATACCCGCAGCAACACAAAAGTGACAAAACAATGTCTGACTGTGGTGCTGCTAGCCCTGAGGCTCGGTACTGACACTGGCACGGGCAGCCAAATGCATGCTGCTCACACCATCACCGTTTTGGGCACCGTTGGTGCACGGAAGAAACCTGCAGCCTCAGTAATTAAACCAGAAACTTTTTACAGCAACACTGCCTAGGCTTCAGGCCAGGCCTCTCTCCAGAGACTCCGGTTCCTCCCGCTCACCCTTAAGTCATCTGAAAGGAAAAAACCGAACCGTTCTCACCCGGAGAGCGGCCCCAGCCCTGTCCATCCCGGGCTGCAGGCAACAACCCAGGCGGCAACTCCCGAACCGCCACGGCTGCGGGATGGCACCTCCCCGGGAGCCCGCCCCGGCGGGAGGGGGCCAGCGGCCCCGGCACCCCTAGCAGTTCGTCCCACAGCCCCCCTCGGCGGGCCAGGGGCTGCGCTCCCACCGCCTCGGGCCTCCTCCCCACCCCCAGGGACTCTTCTTCCCACACGGCTCAAGAAGGACAACAACCGGGGAGGAGACACCGGCCGCGGGACACGGGGGGCGCCGGCGACACCGCCCCCGCCCCGAGGGAGACCCGGTCCCCGGGTTCGCGCCCTGCTCCCCAGCCTCGCCGCGGGCGGCGCCGCCGGCCCCGTTACTCGAGGAGCGGCCGGGCCCGGCGGCGAGCGGAGCCCCCAGTCGGGGGAGACCCCACGGGGACGGTTGGAGCCCCCGCGCCCCCTCTCCGGGGCCCGCCCCAGGCCCTCCGCGCCGGGCCGGCCGCGCCCGCCGCGCCCCCCCTCCCGGCCCCGCCGCCTCCTCCTCACCAGGCGGGCGGCCTCGGCCCACGTGCGCTCCTTCTTCCTCCGCTGCTTCATCTCCTTCATCCTCCTCCCGCGCGGGGCGGCGGGCACGGACCGTTAGTCGGGCGGGCGGCGCGCGGGCTGGCGGGCGGGCGGGCGGCGGCGGGGGGGGGGGGGGGGGGGCGGGGCGGGCGGGCGGGCGGGCGCGCGGGCGGCGGGTGCGCGGGGCGGGGCGGGTGGGGCACGAGGCGGGGGCGGCTCCGGGCGTTACGGGAGGCGGCGGCGGCGGCGGCTCGGGCCCGACATAACAACGGGGTCAAAGGGCTGGGAGCGGGGGGGAGGGGGCGGGGCTCGACAACGGTGGCCGCGGTGGGACACGTCGGGACCCGCGCGCCGCGACCGAAGGGGCGGGGCCGGGCGCCGGGAGGCGCGCTCCGAGACTGGGCCCAGTTTGAAGGAAAACAAAGCGCAAAGGCTGCCGGGAGTTGTAGTCCCCGCCGCAGCCTCGGCCGCGGCACCGCCCCCCCGGGCGGACTACAGCTCCCGGCGGGCGCTGCGCGCGCCGCGCCGCATGCCGGGAGCAGCCGCAGCCCTCGGCCCCCGCCTCATGGCAACGGGGTTCCTTGTCTCCCCCCGCCCCCCTCCGGCACCGCCCGGACTCGGAGAGGGAGGCCACTGTGCGCCCGGTGTCCTCGACCCTGGCGGGTCGGGCTCCGGGTCCCGCGGCCGGACCCCTGCCGTCGGCTGCGGCGCGGGACCGAGGGGAGAGAAGACGTCGGCCCCCGGCCGGCTGGCCCGGCGGACGCGGCCTCTCGCCGCTCCCCCGCTGAGAGCTCTGGCTGTCCGCGTTTCACTGGGTTATACCCTGAAGCAACTTCTCCCCAGGGGGCTGACCCGCTGTGGGTGCGGGGTTCCTTCTGCGCCCCCGTTACCGCCGCCGCCCTCGTTGCTTCCCCCCGGTGACGAGCAGCGGGGGCGGCCGCAGGGGCACTCGGTTTACCCCGCACCGGGCACGGACCCCGAGCAGGGCCTTTGCACCAGGCAGCAACACAACGTTAGGCAGTTCTACTCTTACGGTTTAATAATTTAGGTTGCCCGGAGACTTTTTCTGGGGGGAAGAAAAATAACATACGGCTTTTTAAAATATGAAGTCGATGACACCTGCCATTAGTTACAATTTAACAATAAAAACACATACTTTTTGATAGATGCAATAAATCTTACTGACTTTATTACACGTTGTATTTTAGGATCACTTTACATTCCTAGACAAAAGAGATGATACAAATAAATACAAGCTGTAAAACTATGGACAGAACTATTGACAGGTTCTTTGTCTACAGATCACCTATGAGAAGGTGGAGATCAGTGTTATCTCCAAGGAGCTGTGAGTTCTCATATGGACAGCTGTGCCCACGGGGAGACCCTCGGGCACGTCGTTTCAAAAAGGGGGACCGAAGAAGGTAATAAGCGCCTGGACCACAGAGGGTCAAACCCACCACAGCACACTGCAGCACAGACAGGACCAACGTTCTTATTTCAGTTCCATCTCCACATCTAATTATGGCTTTTGCAGGTTATCTTTTCCAATATGTGTTTTAACACAGCAGAAACAGACCCACAGGAGTCGCACGGAACTGCTGAAAGCCCGAGGCATGTTAACCATTACAGACAGAAGAGAGGACAGATCCAGGTTTGCAGGTGTCTCGCTGAAACTCGGCAAGCACTCGATGTTCAGCGAAGGCAGACTTACTACATCCAAAAAAAATACTGAACACAAGTCTGATCTGATCTGTATAACACATCAGTACAGCCCAAGATGCTATAACAGAGGTATGTGTTTTAGAAGATTCAAGCAGCATGCAAATATTTTAAAAAAGGCGCTAGAACTATGTTAAGGATTTTAAGAAAGTGCTTTCACTCCTATGCTTCAGTGTGCGGTGCTTGCTCCCAGAACCAAGGGCTGACTAATGCTGCAAGTCACTTTTTTAAAAAAAGATCCCTTTATACAGATCAGAGCAAAGACGAGAAGGATGTTAAACATTCCTATGAAGAAACTATGACGGCGCACGCTGTCCGAGGGCCTCCTCCAGGAGTCGGTGGATTTCCTGCCATTGGCCGTTAACCTGCAGGAAGCCCAGACGGTTCAGATAACACCCAGAGAGGGGCAAACTTGGCAGGAATGTTTCTTAAAAACTTCAACACAGAGCTCAGAACTTTTGTGTACAGCTTAAGACAATGTATTTTATCTTAGTATCAATGCCACTGAGTATCTGGTTGAGGGTAAGTCCACCGGAATGAGCATGTAAAAGCTTCCGTAACAATGTGAGATTGTCCATGAATACACTTTCCAAATCTCCAACCACAGCTCCAATTTAAATACACTGACTAAATATGCAGTTTTATTCTTTTTCCACCCTATTGAATTTTTCACCTTGCTAATGAATTTCTACAGAATTAAAAGCAGAGCCTTTCTGCCATATTAACCAGCTAGCTTATCAACACTAAAACGAGAACAGTTTGCACTGCAATTTCCACTGTACCAGTCCTGCCACAAGGGGAGCTTCCAGCATATGAGTTTAATACAGAATTCCCTATGGAATAGTAGCGACTGAGGAAGTGTGCACATGTGCAGACACAGATGTGTCTGTGTATGCATATTCGTATAAAACGTACGTGTACATTGCTACGCACATATATGCGGTTATATATTTTGTTGCTGTTTCAGGTTTTAGACCTCCCCTTGTTTCATTTCAATTCTCTGAGCACTTAGACCATACAATCATCTTTTAAAACATCAAAGTACAGAGGATTATGTGCTAGAGAGAAAGAGGGAAGAGTGGGAAGAGAAGGTGACGTTATATTACTCAACAAGAGCCAAGTAAAAGGCTCTCTGTACATAAACAGTGCTTTATAAAAAGGAAGATTACGCCAGGTTTTCATGTTCAGGTTGAAAGAAATTTGTCAGTTGCCTGCTCTCTCAATTATAAGCAAAATCCTCTTTCCTCCACCAAAACTAATATATATATATATGTATATATATTAATCTTGTGGTCCAGAAAAGCACTCCATGAATCAAAGCAGCCGAGTTAGCGTTTGACCAGGCCCACCTGGGCAGCTGGCTCACCGAGGCACCATGCCCGCAAGATGCGGAGGTGAGCTGTGCTGAGTGTTCAGTTCCTTCTGCTCATGGGGGTCAGACAGAACGGAGTTCTCCAGCCTGGGTGAAGTCACTCAGCGACACTTAATGAGCACACAAGGCAGAGTCCACACATCAGAGCATTTCTAAACCCAGGCAAGTCCTCATACACTCACACATGTCAGTCTGGAGGAAGTCATCAGTGAGGGAGAGGAAATAGGTAAAAACGTTCATAGGATGACAGCCAACAGCAACCAGAAAAAGTAACATCCCAAGTCTCAATATACAGTGAACTAAAACTTACGAATGAGCTGTGAGACACCAGGCAGGGACACCTTACTCTGTCCTTAGTGTGGCAGTTCCACCTCCCTCTAACCTGACACATGAGCCTGCAGCATTACCTGACACAGGAGCCTGCTTTAGTCACAGGGCAGCTTTGCAAAGAGACCGTCAAAAGCAGTTTTTCTTCCTCCCTTGTTTTCAAAATAAAACCTCTGGAATTAATACCAGATTCCATTACCCAGACTCGGTTACATGCGCTTTCACTCCCAGCAGGCTCTGCATGGACTGGGAGGTGCAAAGGGAAAGCTTCTAACACGGAACAGGTGAGGCACAAAAGGTACTGAATGCTGAACCTCCTCAG